>NW_027437179.1:20303299-21615799 GCF_033239565.1 Halichoeres trimaculatus
TTTTTAAAAAAGTATCATTGGTCCGAGAGGCAGAAATGTAATGTTCAAATATGTGGACGTTGGGTCTTAAGAGGTTAAAGAAAACTCCCGGCAGGTGGGCGAAAGGTAAGAAGTTCATATCAAGCAACCAGTGAGAAACCTGAGGACAACAGGAGCTGATAGGATGAATAAAAGCATCCAGACTGAACATGGAGAATCATCTTAAAGATGAAAACAGTGAAAATGTCTGCTCATCTCTACATCCGTATATAACAATAGCTCCTGAAAACATCTAGAAATTTCCATACGACAGAGGCTTCAGCCTACTCTGAACCAGAGTCCTGCAGGGGTCCAATTTTCAAGATCCGCCTTGCCCCGACCCGGGGACGTACAAACCCGCACCCGAACCGCAAACCCGCGCATCAGCCCGATTAGTACCGCAACACGATCCGACCCATTGAAACACGACCCCCAGCCCGACCCGCAGCCCGACCCTTAACCTTATTCAAAGTAATCATTTTGGGTCATATTGTCTGAGGCCCCGTTTACATGATGCCGAAAACGGTCGATTCCGCAAACATTTCGTTGCGTTTTGGCCTTCCGTTTAGACGAGACCACGTTGCATTTTCAGTGAAAACGCAAACTTTTGAAAACGCTCCCAAGAGTGGAAAGATCTGAATCCGCTCCTCCATCCAGCTTCGTGTAAACACAGAGCGGAGCGTCTCAGGGTGAAACGCTGACGTCACCGCATTCGCACTCACAGTTTCAGGTGAAGGCTCCACGCTCAGCCACATTTCCAGTTGAGCCAATAGGTGGCGGTAATACGCGTTATGGTTGGATTGCCGACCGTCTCACACAACAAAACGGCAGAAAAAGAAAGAAGGAGGAAGAATCGATGCGGGACTCTCCATGTTAACGGGGCCTGAAAATTGAACGGTATATCGCCATAGTTCAGATGCCAGTGAGTAAACAACACACCTGAATGAAGCGACTCTTCCAATAAAAGCCTGACTTCAGCTCCATCATCAACCCTCTGTGATCTTCTCACATACAACTGTAAAATCACTCGTTTTTTACATTTAATGCTTTGAAACTTTTAATCTCTTAAAAGGACCTTTACGTGTGTAATAGTAGACTTACTTTCTGTCCAGACTTAAGCGACACTCAGCAGGTACAAGTCGTGATCATGTCACAACCATGGATGTATTATAAGAACTGGATAGCGTGGCTCAGCCTTCCACCATGTCACAGATTTGAAGCCAGAATCTATATGGTCACAGCCCTACAACCAGCTAACAACTTACGTTTTTATTTTATTTTATTAATTATTTTATATTAATTTTGATGTGTCAAACTAAAACCCACGACCCGACCCGCATGTTATTTTTCCACCCAGATCCGAACCCGGGGAAAAAAAGTTTCTAAAAACCACCCGCAAATCAGCTGTTTTTGCGGGTACCCGACCCAGTGCAGGACTCTGCTCTGAACCCTGCTGTCTGAAATCCTTACATCAAATGAACAGTCTTCAAATCTCATGGCTGTATCATTAAATATGCCAGTGGCTCCTCGAACCTCACGACTAATTCATGAAGACAGCGTGTGTACTAAATGCAAGTTAAGCAAGTCTTAGCACCCAATGCTACTTCCAGCTGGCCTCCTCACTCCCTCCTGTCTCTGGAGCCAATTGCTGATTTATTTACAGTGACATGCGCCCATTCAGCATGATTGGAAATGCCAAATTCAAAAGGACGACACTGACCTGAAAACCAAGGTAAACAATTCTAGGTGAGCCGCATTCAAGTGAAGAATTTGTCCTCCTTTTAGACTGGCTGAAATGTGGCAGAGCTGATATTTACTACTCAATTAAAAGGAGGGGGATGACATCCAGTGTAGCGTTCCTCTTTTTTAGTTGCTGATATGACTAAAGCATCCAAAACTGTGTTAAATACTTGTTTTGAATATTAATAAATAATTATTATTAATGAGTAATACCTAAATGTTTGAGATAATTTTATTTTGGCAAAAATTCTTGGTTTCCTGTTTTTGTTAATACAGCATCAAACAATACTGCACTGAGATGTATTTAGGTTTGTTGTGTGTGTATTTCACAGATAATTAATTTAACAACTGAAGCTCCAGAGAGGGAAAAGTGGATTTCAAATATCTTTTCGCCAAGGCTTTGGTTCAGCAGGCTACAGAATTGCTTAACCTCAAATGACTCTCACAAAACAGACCCCAGACATGTACTGTATCTCCCTCTTTTAATCAGCCCATCTTTTCCCAAAGCCCGTTTTAGATCTATTAAATACAGACATATTCACATCATGTTCACCCCTGCGTTCCACCCTCCTCCCCTCCCCTCCCTCCGCCTCTGCTTCCTTCACTCACCACACTAATGAGACAGAAAAACTCAGGGAGCAGCTGGGCCTGGGGAGCGACAGAGATGCGACATGCTCTCCTCCACCCCCCTTCCCCCCTGTTCTTCCTCTCCCTCCGACTCACCATCAAAGTAGACATGGCCTTTACCAGCGGTGGAGCTGGTAATGACCGCGGGCACATACACACATGCACCACATGTGACCTATAACACTCCCTATATGTCTGGGTGTGGGTAATGTCTTGATTATTAGCAAAGCGACATGACAGTTTTGTGCGTTGCTGCTGCATGTGTGTTGCTGTGTAATTAGATGCAGTGGGGGCTGAGCTGTGCTGTGATTGTACTGTGGGGTAGGAGGGTAAGGGTATACAGCAGCTAATGGCTAATAGGGGTGAGATCTGCTCTGGACAGTTGGTGCTAGACCGCTGTGCCAAAAATGACTGTTGCAGCACGCAATAAGACATAATTATCTGTGTGTGTTTGTGCGTTTGTCCATTTATGTATTTGTGTGATAAAAATATGTATCTGAAGCCAATTGTGTTAACAAGGTATTGTTAGCCCCGTACCACATGCTGTATGAAGAGGCTAATGATGCCTGCACACACACATTATTACTGCAAATACTGCATGTGTTTCTGTTCTCTACAAGTACATCCAAACAGAAATGTATTTTCTGTGCACAATATGGTGACTGTGTTTAGCTGTGTGGTGTAATTTGTGTTAAATGTTGCATTCTTAACAATGAACTCACCTGTTTGTCGGTCAGTGTGTAGATGTGTTGTTGGTCTGGACTGAACAGCATGTCTCTCAGTAAAGGACTTCCTCCTTCACTCACAGTCACCTTCTCGTAAAGCACAGCTGGACGGTTGGGACTGATGGAGTTCACCAAGATCTAAAGAGGAAAAAATAAAAAGGAAGGTTGAGACATTGAAATCAAACGTTTGACCTCACAACAGTACGGCATTTTGCGGCTCCACTGACCACAAAATGCAACAAAGGTTTCAAAAGAGAAAACCTGAAAAAAAAACACTGAGGGGTTTTAATCTGAAGCAGGTGTAGGCACACACATACATATGTCCCATAGAAGACAAGGCAAAAACAGATGCATGAAAACATCACCTTTGTTCAAAACTTGAATGCAGCACTAAACTTCGTCATCATTACCGATTAATTACTTTTTACACTATGATTTGTGTCAGAGACTGTATAATATATGCAAGTAGTATCTATGACATCACCCATCTGTTAGTGATACAGAATTCTGAAGCCTATTGGCGGCAGCAGCTTTGTTGGAAATGCTAACCCAAGAGGCGGGCTTTAAACCTCCTCAATAGCATCTATAGGGTGCCTGAGCCAGCTGAGCTGTGCCTCTGATTGGACAAATCTGTGATCTTCATATCTTCTAGACTGCACCGTAATTTAAAAAAATCACCCTGGTACAGTACGTGCAGATAGAGAAATTAGCTAATTAGACCCATTTTTTTTAACCAGGTTGTAAATATAGTGCTTTACAAATCTGCTTCTTTGACTTAATGTGTGTGTTGCTTTTGGTGTTTCTGCTACCATCAAGCAGAATCTCAAAGAACTGCAATTCTCTGCACTCCTTCATGAGCTTCATTTTGTACAGCCAGAGGTTGCCGCTATGTTTGCACCCTTGCTCCATAATTCCATCAGATGCTTTCCTTACACTTTCTTTGTATAACTTGCAGACATTCATGCTCCACATTCACTCCTGACTAAAATGGAAAACCTCACAGTCTATGAGAATGTGCCTCCTGCTGGGAAGTAGGCTGTATTCCATTTAACAGTCACAGGTGGTTGTTATTTAGTGGCAGCCAGTGTGAAATTATCACAGTTATTTGAAAAAGAGACACATAAATTGCCAAATGTAATGTGTTGTAAGTGAAAGTCTCATATATGAACCCATGATTACATACACAGACATGATTACAGGAGAAGATGCATGAGAAGGAGCACTGTTAACCAAATAATGGAGTTGTTACAGGTGTTATAAAAAGAAAGCTCACTTCAGCTTCTCAGAGAAACCAGTGAAAAGAGTTTGAATGTTAAAATGATCACAGAAAGTGGTGTGAAAACATTGTGGTTGTGTGAAACACCCCAGAGAGAACAACAGTGAGATAGCGTCTATGGATTACAATAAAAGCTTAATCATCTAATACACCTGCAGACAAATAAAACTATTTATCTCTTAGTAAGTTAGCGCGCGCACACACACACACAGAGCCACACAGAAGCTTGTTTCCTTTGTGAGCTTTTTGGTGAATAATTTGCCCAGATATGGAAAGTAATGGTGCAGATTGAAGATAGCAGATTGGCTGGTTTGGGTGGCTGAGAGCCAAAGTCGTCTCAGCAGCGAATGAAAAGCACAGAGCGACGGGGGGAAGGGCAAGTATCAGCTCTCCATTACTGAGCTTTGTCGACTCGCGCTGCTATCAGCCCACTGTGACAAGGAAGGGACAGCAGGCAACGACTAGCTGGAAAATGATACTGAACACACACATGCACACATTCACGCACACACAGAAAAAGATACACACAGGTTCACACCAGAAAAGATGAAAGTGAAAAGATGAAAAATGACACACATAGCGAGTGATAGATATGCAGACTTTAATAGAAGCTGTGACAGATACATGCATGTGCAGAAATACACACAGAGGTTTTCTGTGGAGCACACACGCTTCATGATGAAAGAATTTATTTACAACCGGAGCAACAAAGCCGTTATGTCTCCCTGCACATATATGTGTGTGTGTGTGTGTGTGTGTGTGTGTGTTAATGTTTCAGAGAGAGGTAGACCACAATGATGGAGGTAGAAAGAGCTCATAAGGCTGTGATAAAGCACTGGAGATGAGAGGAAATATGGATGTTATTATCTCCATAATGGGCCTGTAAACAAAGGATACATTTCATTCACCATGGCTTGAATTAGATGAGCCTGAACACACATTCACACATCACACACTCTCACACAGACTGTATAGTTTCTCACCAGGATGAGAAAAACTGCTGGCTGACACACACAGAGGTTAAAAAAAGTATTTTTTGTTCCCCTGGCTCACAGCATCATTTTCTCCTTCTCTGTCTCTTGGGAACAAAAAAAAAAAAAAAAGAAGAGAGGAAAGGAGAGGTTTCAGTTGGCAGCCAAATCCATTTCTGGACCAGACAACCAAGTCCAGTTCACTGGCTAATGACCAGTCCCAGTCTAAGCTGGTTTCTGCACAGAAAAATACACAATAATACAGAGAATGAAAGTCTGTCTTTCTGTCAGCTTTCCTATTTTCTGTTTCAATCCATCTGCTTTCCTTTCTGTGCTCCTTCCAGTCTGTGAAATCCCAAACGCACGACGACTGTTTCCTCAGAGTTTCAATCTCTTTGTCCACTCAGGCTCCAGAAGCACTTTTGAAACAGAGACAAACACTTGAAAACGGCCGAGCAATGCTCAGTTTATGTTCCTGCCTCTTGGGTTAGTTTCTGTTTAGTTTCATTCTCTACCATCCTTTGCCACTGTCTCTCTTTGGCGCAGTTCAAACAGTCCTTTAAAAAAAAAAAAAAAAACAGGAGAGGAGCGAGAACGGTGAGAAAGAGAGGGAACAGCAGAGCGGGGGAGTGGGAGGTGACGTGTGAAAACAACAGGTAATAAATCGCCTCAAATCAATTTCTTCCACAGCAGCGCAGCCAAGAGCGGCTGGAGAGTATGGAGACCATGGAGGGAACAAAAGGATTCTGGATCATATAAACTACACAGATGGATGGATGGATGGATGGATGGATGGATGGATGGATGGATGGATGGATGGATGGATGGATGGATGGATGGATGGACATTAGGGCTGGGACGATATGCTAGTCTCGGGATTCGATTCTACTACGATCACGGGGATGTCGACTTGATTTAAATTGCGATTCTTTGATATTTACCATTTTTAGTTTGCTTTTTTGACACCAGTATGGAAAAAAGTTCAATGATGATGATGATGTCTACAGACTATATCAGAAGCTGTATTTTCCCATAAAATGCACATCATTGGAGTCAGAGAGAGACATTTTTGTGATTGTTTTCCAATCCAGTTTAAAGGTCCCAAATTTTGCAAAAGTCTTTTAGTGATTTGTGGGTCTTTGGCTTTCCTCCCAGCCCACAAAATGTGATCTTTCATGACAAAACCTGTACTTAGTAGTGCTTGTGAATGTAAAATCCTGACCTAAAACGAGCTGTTTGGATTTTCCGGGGTTTGCTGACGTCAGTGAGTCCCTTTTTTTTCAGGAGCAAGTCTGACCTGATTGGTCCACCGGAGCAGATACCCCCGAACTTCACTGTTTTCTAAACATTGTGCACTTGTAGCTCGTGGTGCCGCTCTCAGTGGCGTGGAAGAGCGGGGCGGTATCAGCTGTGGCTCATTTACATATGAAGGTCACGCCCACTAAATCAGAGCGTTCTGAACAGAGGGGCTATGAGAGCCTGGAAACAATGCTGCTGTGCTTGATTTATTGGCTTTTTGGACCAAAACATGTTACTACCATTTCATGAAGACATCAATAATGCATATTAAAGTGCAGAAAAGGAGCATAATATGGAACCTTAAAAAACAAGGACTAAAATGTAGAACTAGAATTTAAAAAACTGATTTTTTGACAGAGAAACACAATTTTGATATTGTCGATCAAAAAATCCTGATATATGGTATTTACATTTTTTTTTCCGCCCCTGATGGACATGTGTTTAACTGAATCATCTTGAGCAGTTTCGTCTTTCCAAAGAGCTCCAGACTGCTTTAGCTTTAGATGTGAGAGGCTTCAGAGCGTCTATAGACCAAGCTTTCATATCTGTATGTCTGTTTCCATGTCCCAACAAGCACTTAGCGATGTGTATCAGCATGCATAAATCTGTTAGAACGCATATAAATTCTCATCTCCATGTCAATATGTGTGTGTGTGTGTGTGTGTTAACTTGATGTAGAAATCAATGCAGCAGTCAGTGATGATGGGAGCTGCTGCTGCTGTCTCATTGTCTCCTCCGGATTGCTTAGTTTTCCACTAAGTGCTTGATGGATGGATTCATAGAGCGATGTGGTGCTTGTGTTTTCAGGAAAAACCCATCTCTTCGTCTTTCGCTCTCGTCGACATGTGTAATGTAACATTAACAGACCTTAAACACATTAGAGGTTCTGTCTTAAGTAAGAATGTAGAGTAGCATGCACTGAGAGGGAGGAGGAGGGGGGGTGGAGACGAAGCAGACAGTTTAAGAGCGAGGAATAATGAGGAGTGAAGCCACAGGCAAAGACCAGCAGATGAATAAACTGCAGGAAGAATAAAAACTATACCACTGCTTTAAACAGCTCTGATGAACAACTTCAAACTTGATATTTTAAAACTACTGACTAGAGAGCATCCATGTCTTACAATTGTTATTACTTCCTGAATTGCTAATGGTGAAATGCTGAAACTAAAAGATGAAGAATTAGTCAGAAGATTTTTCCACTACAGTGATGCTCTCTGGAGAGAAGTGGCCCTCCATTGTTGAAAATAACTAAATTCTGCCTTGTTATTCACCAAACGACTGAAACAAGTTGTAAAGTAACGTCAAGCACAAATCTTTTTGGAGTGGCCCATTTGGAAAAATCACTTACATTCCCTCAAATCCCGTGAGAGTTTATAACCATCCCTGACTTTCCCCGTCTGCTACATGCCTCTTGATATTCATCATTTCTGTACTCTTCTTGTCAGAGAAAACTGACTGAAATGGAAGAAAAACCAACACAGCATGAGAGCATCCCCAACCAACATCATCATCCTCCAACAACACTCTCTTTTTTTTGGTGTAATCTGCTCTCTCAGAGCATTAACACCTCCCTTAACCCGCAGATCTACCCAAAAGCCCCTAATGCAGGGGTTTATCTGTGCCAGGCAGGCCTGGTTAGCTCTGACAGACACACAGGATCGCTAGCTGGTGATAGAGAAGCTGGCAGTGTGAAGGTGAGAGAGCTGGGTGATAAGACAGTGACACGTCAAGCAGAATGATGCCTGTCATGGCTGCCAGTGACAACTGATGGAGCTACAGAAAAGTGAGCCAATAGGAGGCAGAAAGAGACAGAGATCATGGTTTGTGTGTCTTCTATTGCCAAGATGGGAAGAAAAAGAAAGGAAGCAAGGAAGAGAAGAAGAAGAGCCAAAAGTTGGATTGAAGGGCAGAAGAGGAAGCAGCGCTCAAAGAAGCACTTCCTGAGAGGAAACATTGCTCTGTGCAGGAATTTTAAATGAAAGGACAGGAGGTAAAATTGAGGAGAAGCGATAAGGAGGGAATTCAAAGACTCCAGGAAAAAAATGAATTAGCGGCTCATGAAAAGAAAGGAAGTGAAATGGTCCAGGTGTTCTCGTGTCTGACGGAGAACTGATACAAACCGGTGTGAGCGACGCCTGAGTAATAGCTTTGACATTTCAAAGCAGGTTTGCAGGATGTGAGTGAACATAAAGCATACTTGGCTCACTAATAGCGTGTAGGAACACATATCAACACACGCAACTTCACAGAGAGAGGAACTTGACATAACTGGGTCTACCAGTGCTAATGGTAGCAGGCCCCACATTACTGACTTTGACAAGAAGGTGTTTGTGCAGTGTGTGTGTGCTGTGTGTATGTCTGTGTGTGTGTGTTCAGGGCCCCCCACTTGAGAAGAGAAGAGAATTCAGTGTGGCCCTCTCACGAACAAAAGGAAATGAAGGAAAACAGCAGGAGGGTCATGAACAGGGGAGAGAGAAGTGGCAGGGTGCTGTGGTCGCTGGATTAGGAGAAAGAGGGATTGAGAAGGAGAGAAAGTGAGACGACACTTTGCAGGACTCCCAAAACACTAAGAAGAGTTCATTTAATATTAAACTTCCATGTAGTGAACCGCAGTCTTTCAGGACGACAGTCTTCATGAAAGAGAGTGGAGGTGTGATCACCCTGCTTTAGGCTTTGTCATTTCACATGGGCTCATGGAAGGGCTGGGAGCTCCCAGAACAGAGCTATACCCACAAATATAACTAATCCATGCAAATAATAACTTGTTGTGTATTATAAGTCAGTAGTAGTAATAGTAGGATAGAGTAGAAAAGTGGTTGTTTTCTTTCACACATGACAGTCTAGAGATTTTTAGGACTGCTGCACATGTGGAAGAGCAACCTGACAGTAAAGAAAAAAGATACAATAATGGTAAAAAAAAAAACCCACAGCCCTCTGATAATAAAGATTAACTGATAGTTTTGTAGAAGCCCTAAAGCTAATATTTCTAAAAAAAAAAAATCAAATTGCTCCAAGAAAACAGCTTCACAATTTCAACATTGACCCTGACCTGAAAGGCAAACCACAAATCTCTTGTTGAACTAGAAAAGCACTCAGAGAGTGCAGACCTCCACCAAGCATTACTGTGATTGTCACACAACACTTTAGTCCTACTTAAATGTTATACTTCCTTTCAGCAGACTGTCTGCTACAATTTGGTGTTAGTTGCAGGTTTGTATGATAATTTGTTACCTGACAGTGTTGAAAATCATGATGATCCAGTACATATTTCATATTCCAGATCATAGTATCCAGAATATTGCCAGGATCTGGATTGTACTTTTACATCTGTCAGAAATTATGGTGACCTTGTCTTGTATTGTTTTGCAAAGCAATCCGACCATTTATGGTGGAGTTTTTTACACATATGGTGAAAACGGCCCTATCTCACAATGATAAAAATCCTTAAAAATTACCTGGATCCAGTTGGTGATCCGGGTCACCACCAAAATGTAATTAATTCTTCCTTATCCCATTTTGAACATTTCCTGATAATTTCATCAAGATCTGTTAGTTAATTTTTGAGTTATGTTGTTCACAGAAAAACTCTCCCAAAAACATCCATTGGCAGAGGTAATAAACTCTTGCAACAGTCTGACTCCATGAATTGGACTCAGCAGGAGGTTCTTCATGGCGGCTTCATGTAAACATCTCCCATATCCCCTGTGTCTCTCTTTAAGCTGTGTTTTCTATCAGCAGCAGGAGCGTTCAGATAAACAGGCGGCAATCACTCACTTCCTACACTTCCTATCGCACGGTGAGCCCGGCAGAACTTGAGAGGAGCGAGATACAAAACAGTTTCATCAATTATTCTCAAATGGCATGAAACATGAGAGGAGGTACTTTTACCCTCTGATGGAGAGTGTATGTGTGTTTTTTCAGTAGCTTAGAGCAATACAGGAGGACAGGGGAACAAGCTTTAAACACTTTTTCCTTCACATGCACACACATGCAGTGTCGGTGTTGTGGGATGTGCAGCACATGAGCTGTGATGAGGGCTGTGCAGGTGAGAAGAGAGAATTCCCAAGATGTGTGTGAAACTGCTGGAACGGACAGACTTTGTTCACAGCTTGATTCAATAAAAAGCAACTGGACTTGGTGGAGTTCAGAGTTTGACTTTGATAGACGCTGTTATTTCATCTATTCTTTCAGCCGTATCTTCAGTTGTGTGTGTGTGTTTGTGTTTTTAGATTTATGTTTTGTGTGTATGAGTTAGAAGATGGGAGCAGATGGAGCATCACACATGAGTGAGTGATCGCCCCAATACATCTATTGGACAAATCCCCGAGCACCACCATCGCCACACACTTTCTCACACACTCACTCTCACACACACACACACATCTACACATTACATGCAGCAGACATATAGAAAAGCTCAGGGTAAAACTAAACCATATGTGGGTCAGACAGTCAGGAGGCAAACAGCCGTTCCTTCAGCAGCATTGAGATGGACAAAGAGCGATGGTGACAATGATGGAAGAGGCGTGCACTCCAACACATACACCCACACATACACACATGCTGAGAGGAATGTCATTGTGGCTGCAATCAAAACACAGTGTGTGTCTGGAGAGGGTTATTTTAAGGTCTGGGAAGGAGAACAGATGCAGCCGTGAACTTTAGTCTCTGTACTTTAGCCTGAAAAAAGCTTTACTGGTGTGAAATCTAAAAGAGGAGCTAACATTTCTCACAAAGTGAGGCTTTGTGTAGAGTCCAGGCTGCAGGAGAAAACTTATGTGCCGTTTCTACAGAATCCAACAGAGGCGATATCCTCGACACAGAAAAGGCAGGGAACGGTCAGATCATAGCTGCAAACAGCTCTCTGAAAAAAAACGAAACACACCTCTCTAGAAAATCTTTCACACACCACCAAACTTTACTGACACTAATGCACACACATCTTCAAGCACTTAAAAGCACCAAGAATTATGGGTTCTCAGGCGCTCATCTATCGTTTTCCCTGCTCCATTAAAAGATGATTCTTAGAAAAGTCATCTATTTTTATCTTTTTGAAGTTTCTCCTTCAGATAGACTCTAACTACTGTGACTGTCTATTGTTCATTTAAAAAAAGCTGTTAGGAGCCGGGCTGAGATTTGGTCCAAAAGGATTTTACTTTCAAGAGCACTCTCTTTATCAGTGCACTGAGTATGTATTTAATCAGGCTTTTTGGACGACTTTTTGAAGCTGCACCTGGCAGGTTTTATTAAAGATCTCCAAGCGCTCGTCGGTGTGTTCAAATACGAAGCCATGTAATCCGCAGCATCCTGTCATATCAGGTTACTTGCTATGCCAACTCTGATCGACTGGCCTGGGTATTCACCCGCATGTCTGCACCATGGTTATTCATGTGTGAGCCTGTGGCCTTTCACCAGCAGAGCTTACTAAAGGTCACAAACTCACAAACACACATTTACCAAGACACACACAGACACACTAACACAGATGCAACAGTCTGCACAAGAAAGAGGAGGCAAGAAAAAACAAGGAGAGGAGAGGAACAAAGAGCTGAGCTACATGCGGTGCGTTTCCCCTGGTGTGCGTGCACATGTGTAAACAACAGAGACAGAAGAGGAAGCTGCTTTAACAGTAAATTAAACCTGTTCATCACAGCTCAGGCCATTTAGTCCTCACACTGACATTAAAATCATGCTGTCATTGCTACATCCCCCCAGGTCTACCTTTCTTCCGCCCTCAGTTTTTTTTCCTGTGATACATCTCTCTTCTCTCATGTATTCACCTGTTCCCCACCTCTCCCCTCTACCTCTCCTTCCTCCCCTCCTTCCCCCTCCAAATTAAATGCCTTAGCTAGCAGCCGTCAGATAAGTGTGTGTGTTGCAAGTTGCCAGACACGGCGCGGCAGCGGCGGCAGCATTTCATCTTCCGACCATCACTAAATCACACTAACTCAATCATCTGCATGCAATTACACACACATACACACACGGGCCTGCAAGTGTGAAAAGCACTGCATCCAGAGAGGTGCTTTACGATGACTGATTTTATCAGCTGTCTTGCAAACGGGGGAAGAAACTGCACCACAACATTATCATATACAATAAGATGAGACTGGAAGATAGAGCTTTCCAATTGAAAGCCTTTTTAGTGTCGCCATTCAAATGAGAAAAGACCTCCTCTTACAGCGAGGCGCAACACAAATCCCTTATGGGACATCTCAACTGAAACAATATTACACATTTACATTTAAGACTGCTGAGAGGATATTAATGTTAAAGACATGAAGGGAAACGCTTAAGACTGGGTTTAATATTTATGCTGTGAGGACAGTGTGGATGCAAGAGAAGGAGCCATGAACACGCTTCCAGCACGGCAACTTTGGACCGTTGCTAACCCTTATAGCCATTGAGGAGCACCGTGCTACCATGCTGCTAGCCTTATCAAATAAGAAGGTGGCAAACTAAACAAAGACTGGGACGAGCGCTCGATGCAGCGAGGGGGAACAGATGCTATCATCTATGGAGTGTGTGTGCAGCTTTGAAGAGAAAGAAGTGGAGCACATACAAACACAGGAAGAGATCGGCTGGGGAGAAGAGTGTTTGTGTAGAAGTGGGGGCTGTGAGTGTGTGTTTGTATGGGAGAAAGTGAGTGTGCATACAAAGTGTGTCAGACAGTCTATCAATTTGCATGTGTAGCAGAACGCTGGCGTGCAGCGAATACGTACAAGTGTGCAACTGTGTGCGCAGTCAGTGGAAATCAGACGCAGTAAAAAGGCATCAATTAATAGATTGGAGGAATGAAGAGCGTAAAAACACACACAGTCTCCTGATGTGACTCTGTGCAGCGCTGCTTGACCCACCATTTACCGACTCTATCCACCATTCACTGGGATTACAGCGGACCTAATCTTGTAGCTAGCTGTAATTACAAAGGTAGGAACGTGTGTGTGGGTGTGTGTGTGTACGTCTTCCTGTGGGAGAGCCAAAGCGATTACATGGCCACTGGTGCCTCTAATAGCATCTTTTAGGGAAGACAGGGAGAGAGCGGCAGAGATGAGTGATTTCCATCTTTCTTGGGAAGGACCAGAATTATGGCGGAGGAATTCTTTGGTGGTTAAGATGTGGGTCTGTTTTGACTGTGCCGCCATGAAGTGTGTGTGTGAGAGAGAAAGAAAGTGGGAGTGTGTGTGTGTGTGTGTGTGCAGATGTTTGTAATAGACGTAACACAAGAGGCTAATGGGAGCCAGGCCAAAACCACACCTCAGTGTAATGTGTGCCAAACCATTTCTCGCCACAAAAGCCTGCCTCCTCTCCTCCTTCATTTCTCTACCTTCTCCTCTGTTTTCTCTTCTCCTTAAGCTTCTCTTCCTCTTTTTCTCCCCCTGTTTTCACACTCTCTCCCTCCTTTTACTTACCTACCCTTCAACAGTGTCCTTTCTCCTCCCATCTTTCCAGCTCAAAGCAAATATGTCAAACCTTACTCAGCTCTTACTCAAACCACAAACACCCACGACTGAAAGAGAAACGTTGGGAGAGGAAAGAAAGAGCGAAGTTGACGTAAACAAAGTCAGGATGAGCACAGGGCACAAAATGGCAAAGACCAGCAGCAAAGACCAGCAGCAAACCACAGCACCGCTCGGTCTGCGACACAGAAGATGTTTTAAATCAAGGTTTCTCTCTACAAAAGGAAGCTTGGTGGCTTGATTGAGAGGAGACTTTGGGAGGTGGGGGTTGGTTATGACAAAACACACACACACACACACGCACACACAAATAACGTCTGGCAGTTGTAAAGGAACGAGGAATGCAGATGGTGTTTAAAATGAGCTTTTATAGCGTGGTTTAGGGAGATTTACTGCAGTGGTCGCCTTCTGTGTGTGTGTGTGTGTGTGTGTGTGTGTGTGTGTGTGTGTGTGTGTGTGTGTGTGTGTGTGTGTAGTTAGTGAGTGGCCCTGTGTATCATGGGATTCTTCTCTTCACATCAAGGTCTTGTGGGTTTAATGTTACAGTGAGGTTAGTTTCTCCTTCAGACACAAACACACTTGGACTTCATCTCTATTTCTCTTCTTGTTTGGACCATAAAACCTGTCACTCACAGTTTAGTGGAGCTCAAACTAGTGTCCTATTTCTAGATCAACATTCTTAATCAAAAATACTTCAATTAAAATAATATTAACAAAAATGGGCTGACTGTAAAAATAATTGCAGATAATGATGTTTTTCAGATTCCAGTGATTTTATGCTTTTCTTATTTTAAACTCTGTTTGCTTTTCAAATGAGCTGTGAGACTTGAGGATTTTAAATCATTTTTCAAGTTGTCTTGTTAGCGCTGGATCTGATCACTAAAAGGGTGATGGATAAAGGACAAAGACACAGTCCAGCAGATTAATCAGGCCCTTTAACATCATTTAAAAAGAATCTGCATCAGTCGATACCTGTGCTCAGAAAGCCAGTATAAGGAATTTTACAGATAATGTCTGCAGACAGTGTAGCTGTCATACTTAAAGACGGCATATCTGAAACAGGTACCAGACAGTGTTGAACATACATTAAGTTATGATGATAGCATGATGCGGTTTAGTGTTGCTCCTAAAATAAAAACCATGTAACTAGAAGCATGTAGATGCTTATTACAGGGACCGTTCGCACAACGATTTTAGGGTGAAACGCAAAAGTATTGTTGCGTTTTGGCCACGCATTTTCACAAAAACAGCGTTTTAGCCGACCTAAAACGCAAACTTATGAAAATGGCCTCCTGAGTGGGATTTTTATGAAACGCTGCCGACACTGTTGCCATGTGAACAGTAAGCCGACGTTTTCAGTAGTAACGGTGACGTCACACTCTGCTTTGCACAAGCGCACACAACAGTATAACAGTAACGTTGTTACAATCAATTGTGCTTCTGCTGCTCAATCGGCTGAATCTGCTGACTGCCTTTCAACAAAATGTGTCATTCTGTTGCTCCACTTCTGCACCTAGTACTTGCCAAAACACCTGATGATCAGCTCAACTCTACCTCCCTGGAGATGGTGGAGATCTCCCGAAAGCGGCTTCTGAACAAGACAGTTATAGCGCCAACTACAGGCGTGACATGCTTACAACAGCATTTTCAGTTCCTCAGTGTTTCCGTGTAGATGCCGATTTTTCACTGCGTTTAAGCATTTTCGGATGAAACGTTGTCATGTTAACGGGGCCACATACTAATGTGCATGGGATCTTATCGAAGGAATATAACAACAATGATGTGGTACCAGCCAGATGCTGGCTAACCTGCTCTGGTTGTTAAGAAAACTGATACTTATCAACTTCAAGAGTCAAGGAAAGGTATACTGTGTTGGTTTGAGCTGTGTGTGAGGTTGTGTGTGTTGTGCCTGGTTACTGTAGAAGCGAGGAGGAGGCACATTCCTGACATGACTGCCCTAATCCTGCCCTTCAATATAACCCTCTTCTCCCTCGCCAGCTCTGTGCGTCTGTGTCAGCTGGTGTTAGCCTGCGAGTATTTCAATACATCTGTTTGTGTCAAAGCACAAGCAGTGCTATACACACACAGACACACAGACACACAGACACACAGACACACAGACACACACACACACACACACAGACACACAGACACACAGACACACACAGAGTCTGTTAGGCAACACAGGCAGTATATCATCTTTAACTGGAAAAGCATTGGCATAGCAACCTTATAAAACAGTGTGAGAGTTAGGGAGGAGTGTGTTGGAGTGTGTGTCAGTTCAACATGACAGAATAGTTTCAGAGAGGAATAAAAAGTGCGTAGGGGGGAAAATGAACTTTGGGTTTGAGTCAAAAATATCCAAATCAACGTCTGGCTTTGGACTGTTGCTGGCGTTGTGGTATGTGATGTGTAGGTCTGGAGAGGTTTCTGCTGTTAGTTTAACACGGCTGGACTCTATTTGTGTTTGTCCGGGAGGCAGAGCTCTGTTTTTCCTGGCATGAGGTTAAATGTAATGCCCTCTGCTGAGAGCTGGAGAGGAGGAGAGACACATCCTGATGGATGAGGTCGGAGTTATAGCGTATCTTCTTGTATCTAAAACTTGAGGAAGTTTAAGTTTGTGCGTGTATCTGCAGAGTACAAACAGACTGAGAAAGGTGAACGAGGTGGTGTGCAGAGTATGCTTAATAAAAACATTTTCTCTACTGCTTAGTTTTTTTAACTACATTTGTAGACCATGTCAGTGTGTCACTAAGTTTTCTTCCACGCTGAACAAAGACCGCATTACTAGTTTTCAAACCACACCTCTGACACTGCAGTAACAGACAGAAAGAACCTCGCTCATCCATCTCACAACCCTTCCTCCTCCATCTCCAGGTGAGGCAACCGCTTTTAGTCCAAACTGCTGACTTTTCTTTTGAGGAGGAGCCAGAGGAAAGTCCCTGGCTTTAGTACAGGCCTGGTGTCGGGAATCCACCTTCAAAACCCGGCAAGAGAGTGAGGAACCAGGAAAACCAGCCCTGACAGAAACAAAACTGAGAGTAAGCGCAGTGTGGCTCTCACGCAGTGCTTTTTCTTTCCCCGCTTCATCTACGTGTTGTTCATTCAGCATTCTTCTTCTCAATGTATTTTTATATCTTATTCCATCTCTTAGCTCAGTTTCCCATTTAGCCTCCCCCTCCTTCTCCTCCCTGCCGGCTCATTCAGCTCTCCTAGTGTGCCGTAATGGTCCACAGGGACAGACTTGGCTGCTGCCCACCAAATACAACAAGCATGACTGATTCAAGAGCCAAAAGACTGGACTGGACAGAGAGGGAGAAAACACTGTCCTCCATCTCTGTACTTGTGCGCATGTGTGTGTGTGTCTGTGTGTGAAAGTGAAGCAGAGCTGGAGAAAGTGGAGTCGAGTAAAGTCGCAAATAAGCAAGACTAAAACAAAACAAGTGAGGAATGAGGAAGAGAGAGTGAGCTGCTAGAGTTATACAGAGGGCAGGGAACAACAGACCACACATTGCTCCAACTTGACCCTATTCAAACACTCAACATTACAGTGTGTGTGTATGTGTGTGTGTGTGTCAGAGTAAGGGGACAGCTGTGGAGTATACATAGTGACATTTAGCAGATGTGCTCGCCAAGGGTGTGCAGGCACATGTGCATGAGTGCACACTGCAACCGAGACATGACCTAGTCCCCAGCGCTATTTAATGCCTCATAGTCGTGACATGACTCATTAAATGGCGCCAATGGAGAGGAAAAATGAGGAAGATACATATTTTGACATTTATTTAACCCAAAAGTCCCTTTAGAAAGAAAAAGTTTTGCAACATTAAAAAAATAACAATGTTGCTTTATTCCTGACCTTAGTTTTCCTGAGTTTGGACTGACTGAATCAGCATCTTTGGTGGCAAACAAGATTATTTTAGGGCATAAGAATCTAACAGGGAAGGAAGACAGAGAATGTCAGTTTGAATGGGTTAAAACTGAATTTGATGATGGAGAGTAAAAGACAGATTTTAAAGTACAACTTGTAAATTTAACATAGGTAACAGGGCTTCAACGACATATCAATAAAATCATTTTCATAATTGATGCATAGTGCTGTGTCATTACTGTATTAGTTTGTCTTCTTCAATTTTGTTGGATTATTTAACCAATGGCAAGAAGCTAAAGGTGTATTACCACCATCCACTTGACTGGAGTCTAGATTACCTGGGCTGTATGTGTCACATGTAAACGGATCAGCGTGGCGGAGGAGAAGCGGAGACAGCAGGTGAGGGAAACAAATAAACACACAAGTAAAGGTAGAGCTGGAGAAAGTCATTCATCCCAAAAATTTCCAGAGTTTGGGAGTATTTCATATTGAGTAAAAGCACACAGCATGTTAATTGCAACATTTGCAAAATTGCTCTTGCGTGGCATGGCAGTAAGACTGCAATGATCCTAAAGTGCAAACATGCTGGGCCCATTGATGACGAGTAAGGGAGCTCAACAGCAAGGTAAGGAGCTACGAATTCCCAAGTACACTCCTTTTATAAGTTGTGAAATGCATGGTTTTTCTTTTAGGGCATGTTTTGTATTTTTTTTTAAAAACATCACCACTTTTGAAAATCCCGAGGAGTTTATCAAACCAAAGTTAGAATTAGCGTTAGCTGCTACAGATAGTGGTGGGGTTATTTATTCACCTTTTTGGCCCACAAAGTTCATAATCTGATGACATAACAAAACATTTTATATTACTTTGTCCACACTGTTGATTATTTGAGTGAAAATACATTCATGTCTTTTTTTATTTTTATTTTTTCATGGTTCATTGATTAATCAAAAATATAGAAGTCAGAGTAAACGATTATTAAAATAATTGTTAGTTGTAGCCCTAAAAGGTAGAAACATTTCCTGCGTGGTGTTTGCAGATTGGGTAACAAGCATCCACCTCTTCCTGTGAACTTATTACTGATAGTCTCACCTCACTTTTTAAACCTGACATAATAAATCACAACAGGTTTGTGGATACAGAAGTGAGAAGACTGGTTTTAAATTAGCCACACTCTCACATGTGGTCATTGCTACAGCGTAGGGGCCAGGTTTCCTGTACGAGAGGTAAATAAGGTCCAAGGTCTTGTATCTAAACAAGTGGAAGCATTAAAATAAGGTTTGATATATTTTATTGTCAATAAGAAGAGCTTAAGGATGAATAAACCTACCCACTACACTGAAGTCAGTGAAAGCATGGACAGACACAATGTAGAAGAAAGAGTCTCCAGCTTTCTAGTCTTCAGGCCGAGCTGAGTTGACAGATCTTATGCTTCTATATGTGGGCTGCAGGTTTGGTGTACTGCGCTCAAATAACATCTATTAATAACACTGGTGCTCAAACAGAGCCACTTTAGACTACCTTACATAACCGCAGGGTCACACAGGGCACAGATAGAGATAGACTACTGAAGAGGAAGTGTACATTATACACAAACACACTTGAATACTCTGTGCACACACACACACACACACACACCCACTGCCCGATGAAGGTAGCTGGCAAACACACACAGGGACGCACATTCTCCCACACAAACTCCAGGCATGCCATAGCAGTGCCTGAGCAGCTGGTACGACCAGGTGGAGGACAGATGCCCCGCCTCTGGTTTGGCCTGTAGCCATGGCGACACAATGGCTGTGTTCTCAGAGGGGGGAGGGTTGGGAGTGGGTTTGGTTGACACCCAAAGCTATCCAGATGATACAGCCCACCCACGATCAACCACATTCCTGTCACATTATTTCAATTAGAAGCTGTAATGGAGGGCTGTTTGTTTCTCTGGGTTCATACAGGGCCGGGCTGCCGTCACACACCGGGCGTGAGCTAATCCAGCGTCATCCAGATCTACAGGGACAAAACCAGGAAGAAGCAGGAAGTGACTGTAAGCCAGTTTGAAAGAGTTTGTTTCCCACATGGAGAAATGATTTATAGCACACTGAACCATAACTATAACATTATGCTGGGTTGTGGCTCAAACAACAAACAAAATGAGGGCCAGCGCCGAAGAAGAGAAAGGACGGATAAAAAGAGAGCAACAAAGATGAAAGGGGGAGAAGAAAAGGAGTGCAAAGCTCAAAAAGCTGAGTAATGAGTGCAAGGCCTTTTTTTAAAATCAGAAGCTGCTGGCTGCCAATTAGTCACAGATATTCTCTGTGCGCTGTTTGACTGTTTGAGAGACAAAAGCAAACACAGAGAGGGAAAGAAAGCAGAGTTTGTCCACAGTGGTGGCCAGCTGATTCAACTCTCATTCCTCTCTGTCAGCAAGGAAGGACGCGATAGAGGTACAGAGAGGTGAGGGAGGAAGGGAAGAGGATACAGGGGGGTAGGGTCAAGGAAAAGAGGAAGGAAAGAATGACAGAGTGATTGAAAGAGCAGAGGAGGAAGAAAGTGAGTGTCACTTAGGGAGAGGGGTTAAAAGGGTAACCAGGAACACAAAGGAGGGAAAGAGGAGTGACGTGAAAGATGAATCTACAGCTCTGACTTTTTATCTACATGTGTAAAAAGAGACCCACTGTCTCATCAGTGTCTTCACAAGCTGTTGTCAGGGTGGACTAAGAGGAAACAAACCTGGAACAGAGATTGATGGGTGAAAAACTTGCTCTTGAACTCTTGATTCTTCTTTAAAATAAGATTCCAAAAGCCGACAGTTCAGTGTCTTTACACATGAGCAATGTTTGCCTCCTGAAAGATCAGGTCTGCCCAAACTAAAATACCCAAACACTGCTCTTCCCTCTCTGCCTGAGGCTCAATTCTAACTCAACTGGTAGAAGTCCAAACAAAATATTTCTACATAAAACCACAGACAGTGTTGGCTGCATCACTTGATCAGAAATGGCATGGGCATCAGGATTCTGTGCGCCGCCATCAACATCTAAGGAAACGCCCGTAGTGTCTGTGGAGAGTCCCTGACAAAGCAGCCTCTGACACGTGTCACTGAGCATTAAATCTCGTCTCCTCGTCCTCTTCTGTCTGCTTTCTAACCGTCTCTGTCTGCTTCTGCAGGGCACTGAGCTTAAATACAGTCAGACCTCTGCTGCTGAGCAACAAAGTGAAATTAACTCACAGTTAATTTGTGTTGTCAATGTCACACACACACACACACACGGAAATTGCTTAACTTGTGGGATGGCTTCCCTTGGACCAAAATAGGCGCGAGAGAGGAAGAAAGCACCGAAAAGTTTCCAGACAGTCAGCTGAGTGCGCTGGACTGTCACAAGATTGCTTTTTATAGCAGTGCTCTTCATTGTTTCTCTGTAACTCGCTCGCACACAAACATCTGCCAGCTGATCCTGCCCTGTCACGTCCTGCTCGCTCGCGCTCTCCCACACAACACACACAGAACAGGAAGTGTGTATGAGCACAGGGAAGTTGTCTATGGAAATCCTTCCTCGTAGGTGACTTTCTCTCAGCTGTCTATAATAACAAACACACAAAGCAACAAGGCCTGATGGAGGTGGTGTTACTAATTCATTCACAGACACACACAGACTCACACACACACACAAATACAGACATATTGATGACTCCACTCCAGCTGTGCTGACTTACCTGGAAGTCTTTAAGGAGTTAAATATCCAGTCTATGTTAAATCCATATCATGTGTTATTCACAGAATAAGGTTAGCGCAAATCAAAGTGAGCTGCACTGAAAGTGAAACGGGACAAATTCAACCAATAAGATCTCTGCACCAGCGGTCACGTTAATTGGTTATTCCCGTCTTTGATGGGATTTTTTTGAGCAATGAAAGAAACATCTAAAGGTTGCCGTTGTTCTGAGGGATTGGAAAACCTAAGATAATCCAATTCATAGCTTTCATTGTCACACAACCATTCATTAATCACATACAGCTAGAGATGGGTACCGAATTAGGTACTTTTATAGGTACCGACCGAATTATGGCAAAAGTACCGGGTACCAATTCATCTAAAACCAAAAGGTACCATGTTTAGGTACCTAAATGCATCTTTCTGACTGTGAGGGAGTGGAAGAGAAGGCAATTTTCCATGCTGGACATGAACACAGCATTACAAGGTTATATTTTGAGAAACAAACATGTTAAATTGAAAATTTTTTAATATTTTATCATTAATCAAATTAATATTTTTTACCACATAAACACAAAAAGTACTGAAAAGTGGTACCGTTGAGTACCAGTACCAATTGCCAGGTATCGGGCATCAGAACCGTATCGTTTCAAACGTGAAAGGTACCCATCCCTACATACAGCACCTGCAGCCGACCCCCTGTCCACTTGGTGGCAAGTGTGCATAATCAAATAGGTATTTTGTTGTCATGTTGTTGTCACAGGTTGTTGCTGACAGCAAGTTTAAGATCTATGGAGTTGATGTGTTGGGGCCCATCGGTGACCACTACGACTCTGGGACCGCCTCTCCCGTACATTGGGACCACATGCTCCAGGATTTCCTTCTAGTGAAGCAGGTTGTTGTGCTGACTGTTCATGACTTCACTGGGTGAAATGTTTCCAAACTTTCAAATGTTTACTGAAGCAGCAGTAGTCATTACAGTTTGTAGTGCAGCAGCAGAACGACACTCCAGCCTCTATCAAGTCAAAACAGACTCAAGGAATCGGCTGACTGAGGCCGAGACACGTAACCTGATGCCGATCTCCTCTAACTTTCTTTAAGCTAAGGCAAACTTTTCTTAAGCAAGGCAAAGGCAAAGTTTTTCTGTTTAATTGAAAAAGTGTGTTACACCTCTTGTGAGAGCGATTTTTTTTTGCTTCACAAAGCTCTAGACAGCAGGGTTGGTATCATTATTAATATTTTCTATTATCAATCTATTAGTTTCTCTTTATGCCCAGAAAGTAATATAATTGCACTCAATAATTAATGTTGCAAGTTGTATTTTGGTTGCTTTTGCAATGACATGCTTAAGTAAAGAATTCATAGGTATCAGCATCAATGTTTTTTATATTGACGGATCGTTGTTTATTATGTCGGAATGTTTACAACGCTGCCCGACAAAATGACGGACAATTAAAATATCTAGTGCAATCTCTACTCTGCACAAACACACTACACACACACACACTTTTACATCTGTTAAAAAAAGTGCCAACACAATGCATCAGTCCAAGCGCAGATGACCCTCAGTCCCACCTCTTCCTGCTTCTCAACTAATGTAACACATACACACAAACACAGTCTCACACACACTCTAGGAAGCTACGAACACATAAAGCATGGTAATAGATTCCTCAAAGGCTAACCACACATTGCCATTATCTCATTATACACAGAAGGAGCCTGCTCGTGCACTTTCTCTCCCCACTTATAAGCTGGACTTTCCACATCCCAACAGCTCAGACACACACACACACACACACACACACACACACACACACACACACACACACACACACACACACACACACACACACACACACACACACAATAAGCAGCAGCAACAGCAGAATGGGTGCTCAGCAGGATTTAGAGGACAATTAAAAAGCTCAATTAGACTTATATTCCTTTTTGCAGAAATGTGCGTGTTACAGATGGTATTGCTCGCTCTTTGCGTTTAAAAACACACACTTTGCTGGTTTCCTCCTGGGAGACGACACAGGGGAGCTGTAGAGACGAGGGAGGGGTTGGATGTAAATATGTCTCATGGTGCTGCATGCTTTTTAAAGCTGTAGACATAAGTGTGCAGTGTAGCCAGCGTCCTTAAAATGCGATACTGCTGTGCTGAAATGATCATTTGTGTTTCAAAGGTGAAACATTTCTTTGGGTTTGAATCTGTTTGTTGATGTTTGCTCATTCTAGCTGAAGAGAGACTGTGACGTTGTTTAGTTCCCGATCTTCATCATTTCCTCCCTCAAGCCTAAAACTATTCACATTCCTGTCTTCATGAAGCCTCCCAATCCTTCAGCCTTTTCTTCCAAGTTTCCCTCCTTGCCTCTCCCTTCTCCCTCTTCCCTCTTCCTCCTGTTTTGCGTCGTTTCCAGTCAAGCTAAGTATCAGAGTCCCATTGTCTTCCTCTTCTGCATCCTCCAAGTTTTCCGATGCCAAGTCTGTTGAGTCAGCCACTGCATAAATCTTCTGTTTGTGTGTGTGTGTTTGTGTAAATTGCTCTTGGCCAGGTCACAGACTCTGAATAGACAATACCTTTTCATTCAGAAAAGAAAAGTCACAAGGCGCACACACACTCACACACAAAAACACATACATGCACAAAGCAGATGGTGCAACCTGTAGGTCTTCTGCGGTCCATTTGTGGAGGGGGCAATGCTTCACTGTCCGCCCTAACTGGTTACACGCACATGCACAGAAACACACAGAAACACACAGAAACACACGCACACAGTGAGGGCAATAAATCCAAAGCAGCACAATGCAACCCCCGCAACGGACATGGTGGGAGCCACGGATTATGCCAGAAAAACATACTGAGTCTGTGAGTTCAGCGAGAGGTAAACTTCATTCACCCTCATATGGAGGGCATGTGACGCTGTTCTTCAAAGATGAAGAAACTTGGCAGCGAATGAAAGACTTTTTTTTAAATACAATTCAAACAGTAAGACACTGAGTTTAACTCTGGCAAAGAGCTGAAAGTCAAAATTTTAACAAGAGCTGGACTGTTTGAATGTTTCCCTGTTTATTAATTCTTTTGCAACATATTTTCCTGTAGGGGCTCATTCTCAAAGTCATAAGAAACGAGCACCTCAAAAATTCAAGCTATCCGGGGCACTGGTTGACCTCATGGTTTTGGTGCACGCTCCTTGTGCAGAGGGTATAGTACTCATCAGGGTTGTTGCTGGCCCAGATTTTGCTGCTTGTCATGTTTTGCTCTTTTCTTTCCATCCTCTCTCTTCAACTGTCCAATCTAACCAAGGCAAAAATGACATAAACGATGACTTTGAAGAGTTGAAGTTAAAAAAGATAAGCTATGATATGATATAGTATTACACAACATGACAGTATGTAACATTACACTGCATTACAATAAAACATGTTGCGCTACGTTACATTAAATTGCATGATGTTGCATTACACCGCTCCCCATTAAATTGTGTTAGGTTACTTTGTGTTATATCGTATTGTAATGTAGTGTATCGTTTCATTTTTTAATTATACTGTAGCATAACCTGTCAATACATAAACCTTTGTGCAAGAAATGATACAATATGCTGGTTGTAATCTACCTCCAGTCAAAGACTATGAGACAATGCAGAAGAGCTACAATCTGCTGTTTCTTGAGTGTACGCTTGAGGCTGGCTCCAAAAGTACTGGGAGTCACATACACACCAAGACAGAAAAAGCAGTTTCCACAGCAGAAATGAACGTGTTTAAAGTTGAGGTGTCCCAGTCCGATATTGATATCGGATATCGGTCCGATATCAGCAAAAAAAAACAAGTATCGCTATCGTATCGGAATTCATCTAAAATCTACGGGTAACTAAAACCGGGTAACAAAAACTGCTTATATCGGAGTGATTATATGCACTCTGATATAAGCAGTTTTTGTTACCCATTGGTTAATAATAAATGGGTCAGTTTTTCCTCATACCTACTATTGCTGACTACTGATCTTTGTTTGAATATCACTTGATCAAGCCTTTTCTAACATGACAGACATACTACAAAATAAGTAATAAAAGTATGCATGTTTAATGCTGATATTGTATCGGATTAATATCGTATCCACCAATACTCAATGCTGCAGTATCAATATTGTATTGGAACTGTAAATGTAATATCGGGACATCCCTAGTTTAAAGCCTGGCTCAAAAATTATCTTTGTTCTGAATCACTAATTTCACTATCAGCACACACTGTACCTGGGGGTGAATTCTTTTATAACCCTGCAGTTGGGGGGATATTGAGACTGCGAACTCGCCCAATCAGAGATACAGCACAGCTCACATGACTGATGGGCGCCCTATGGCTGTACTAAAGCCCTGGTCACTTCCAATATAACTGTGATAGCCGATATGCTTCAAAAATCTGAGACTAAGTCCATTATTTATACAGTCAATGGTTATAATACAATACAATATGTTACGTTAAGTAACCCAACACTACAATATCACACATTACGGTATGTTGTGATCTGTAACGTTACATTACAACACAACAAAATATGATATGATACCCTGCAGTACAATACCATAAGATGAGACGTTATTAACAATTACATAATGTCTAGTTATATTCCTGATACATAGCCCTCAATGATGTTAAACTTATTATATGTAATACAAAAGTACTTGCATCAACACAGAATGCTCCACCATTAAATCTGATTGAAAAATAAAAGATGCTATTTGAAGGTAATGTGCAAGATTCATGTTACTAGCACCACCATGCAGATGGGAAGGGAAGGGAAAAGGTTTTATTTTAGATTAAATGTTCCCCACTAACATCATGATTTTATAGCATGACTCAGGATAACAATAAAGCATGTATCTAAATCCTCCTGTCCTAGTGTTAGCTTTAAGTTCTCTGGTTTCCAGGCACAATACTGTGTAGACTATTGCTTCGGAAGCAAGACTAAAGACATTGCTTTTACAGTAATTATGTCCCCACTGGCTGTGAGATCACATGCTTTCAAAATAAAGAAAATAAGATGGAAATGAAAAGGCCAGCAGTTCCTCCCTCTAGCTAAAAACCATCCTCTCTAATTCTTCCTATAGTTCTCCCCCTCTTCCCACTCTCTTCCTCCGTATCGATCCCAGTGGTCAAATTAACAGCTCGCCAGGCCTTTCCAGCAGCTAATTGGTGAAGTCTGACAAAGCAGTGACCTTAATTTTCCTCATTGTCTGCCTCTTCAACAAGCTCCTCTCCTCTGTTCTCTGTTCCAGCCTTAAAGTCACCTGGTGTGTAGCCACTGGCAGCATGGGAGAAGAGGATTCACAATACACACTTACAAATCCCGGCAAACACACTTTTCATGTACTCAAGCACATGCAGAACAATTGATGTTCACACACACCCACATGCGCAAACACACACAGAGTGCAAACTCGGAGCTGGAGTTGAGAAATCCCAGTGGGAAAAGCCACTTTCCGGAACATTTTACTCAATTTGCATTGCTCCTGGCTCCAACGCACACTCTCTGAGGAGAGGAGATGAGAATGAAGAACAAGTTACACACCATGCTCGTGCGTGAGTGATTGTGTGTGTCTCCAAAGAGTGTTATAACTAAGAGGTGGGAGACAAGACAAGATGTACGACTGTTAAGTCAGCACAGAGAAATATGCATCTTTTAATGCTCCAGAACAAAAAAAGACTTGTTTGCACATTTTAAATGCTGCGTACTCACTTGCTCAGCTATTTCATCCATCTATCCAGTCATTCAATACTCCATTTATTTATCCCCAAACTGTTTCAGTGAAGGATGCAGGCCAGGTTTGACTGCTGATGAAATTGGCTCTATATAAATGTGCTCTGAAGAGAGTCCCACCATGATAAATGATATACACATAAAGGCCCGCGCAGACTTAACGGACTTAACTGGATGTGAATCAGAAGGCCATAAACAAGCACACGAACACACATTTTGGTGAACATCGAAGGTTTCATAACATCAGGACGTGCCCTGTGTGGCTTTTACCAGTCTACTGAGGACATTGTATTATAAACTGCTGCACACACACACACACACACACACGCACACACTCACACACGCAGAAGGCTCGATGCATTAGAGAGATGATGCAATGAGAGGAGTCAGAGCCGCAAGCAATCAGTCTGATTAAGTGTGTGCATGTGTGTGTATGTCTGTGCATGACTCTGTGTGTGTGTGTGTGTGTGTGTGTGTGTCTGAGTGTGTGCTGCCTATCCTCTGCCACAGCGCTCCTCTGTAATCCCTCACTCAACTCATCCTCAGAGGAATCAGGTTGTTTTTCCAAGGTATGACATTATATCATCTGGTTAGAGAGTGTGACAAAAATACAGCTGTCAGTTCATGAGGGGAAAGCACAGACCGGGGGAGGGAGGGGAGATGGATGGAAGGATGGAGGGAGGGATGGATGATGAGATGGAGCCAGAGTGGTTAGTTGATCATGTGAAATGTTGCATACAGGCAAAAAATAAATAGAGGAGAAAACACGAGGTGCAAAACAAGAACCCATTCATTATAGGAATTCTTGCAACTTAGTTTTGGATTTAGGCCTTCCCAGAGGTTTTAGGCTAGACTTTTTGTTTATAGCCAGATGCAAAACGAGGAAGGAAGAGGGAAAAAGAAGAAATCGAATCATTTCCTACTCTTTAAGCTTTGTGCAGACTTTGGACTCCCAGCAAATAAACAATTTCCAATCAATCCACATTACTGCGGACAATACGTCTCACCTGATCTTTACTTTCTTTTCCTAGAGGTCGCTAACAATTACAATCCTACCTCTTTATCAGAAGGTCCAATCGAAAGCTCATTTCCCTTAAAGCCTGCCTCTTAACTCTAATCACCCAGAGGGGCAAACAATCGCCAGGAGCTCCTGAACGCTACCTTTTCTCAGATTAACTCACCTCAGGCCCTTTCCAATAACTCTAAGTGGCTCTGTGACTTCAATGTGTTCTTTGATATTTAGTGACTGACATGAGAAGAAGTGTGTGTGAGCATGAAAAAGCCACTAATGATGTGTGTCAGAAGAATCCATGTTTGACACCTTCAGTATCCTGTTAGGGAGGGTTTAAGAGCGTTAAAAGATACCTGTGTCTATAGTATTTTCAGTCATTTTGAGTAAAAATTGTCTTGTTATACTTGATATGGGCCACATTCAACTGGTCAGCTTAGAAAAAGGTTTTGTTTCAAGTTATTTAAAGACAAAAATGAGGTCTGAATTGCTCGTAAGAAATGAAAAAAATCTGCCAATGGAAGAAGAAAAAATTGCTTGAAAATTTACTTAAAACTAGAATAATGTCTTATAAGTAATTTTTTCTCTTGTCCCATTGGCAGATTTTTTTGTACTTGTCATAAGAAATTTAGGTCTTGTTTTTCTCTTTAAATAACCTGAAATAAGATGTTTTTTCTGGACTGATCAGTTGAATGTGGCTCATGGAGTCTAAAAAGACATTTTCTACTGAAAATAAGACAAAAACACTTCACAAGATTTCATTTTTTTCCATTGTGTTAAAACGTGTACTTAAAAACACACCAGTAGCATAACAAATGTCACTAAAAGCTGCGCTGATTCAACATACCCCAGTTTGATCAAAGGCAACTTTAAATCTGTTAAGTAACAGAGGCTGTCACTGTGGCCACTGAATTTTGTCTAAAGAAAGGATTGTGTATGTTATATAAACCCAGTAGGAAATACAGTGGAGGACCTGTGTGATAAATGCCATTATGTTGTAACCCACAGCACTAATGTCAAATCCTATCGACACGCTCACACAGCGTAGGCAGACAGGGTGAACAGGGTCCGGCTGCAGCTGTGCCAGTTACTGCACATGAACTTTATCCGTCTGCTTTTCTCCGGCTTCCTAACACACTTCATTCCCAGCGGCAGCCTTGACCCTCTCGCCTCCTCCTCACTCCACTGCATTGCTAAATGCGGCCATTTTGGCTCCCGTAGGGCCTATGATAGAGCTCCGGTCGCCTCGCGGCCACATTCATACCACTGGGCCTGTAATGAAACTATGGATTTTCCATCCGAGTCCTGACACTAACTGCCTGTTTGCTGTGCATCCTGTGTCTGCTGCACTGTATATAGGGAGAAGAGAGAAAAGATCCCCCTGCAGAACCATTTCTGTAATTCTTTTTCCATCTCTCTGGCCATGGTAATGGTCTGTCAGCTGAACAGCAACCAAACCTGCTACTGCACTGTGAGCAGGATAGAAGGCAGAGAGGTTAAGACAGCTTCAGATAACCAAAATCCATATGCAGAGAGAGGAAATCAACACTGAAGCAAGCCAAGTTCAAGTCTATGTCATGAAATATTACATTATACTCAATTTTTTTTGCTAGGCGCCACCCTGTTGGTTGTGTCTGCCTGTTGTGGCAGCTCTCTCTTTGTTTGTTTGTTTCTTGTAATTTTTTGTCTCTTTTTTGTCATCTTTGTATTTGTAGTTGATCATTACTTTGTTTGGCTCATTTGTCGGTCACAGACACTAAACTGGTTACGTCTTCAGTGATATCTTTAATATTTTGCTCCTGTGTTTGTCTGGAGATCCTTCATGTAACCATGGCTAACTGGTGCAAGGCCTGATGTTTTCCCACAAGGTGAGGAGAAGGAGGTGGGGACGGGTGCTGGTACTCAGGTGTGAGCTAAGAAGAAACAACATTGACCTGTCCTTTCGTCCATCATTATTGGGAACATAAGATCTATCTCCAAAATGGACAAGCTAGCTGTGCTAACCCAGCAACAGAGGGAATATCAGAGGGCAGAGTAGCATCATGCTATTCACAGACATGGCTAACGGAGCTATCACTGAACACCAACACTACATTTGGAGAGCTTCACCTGCTGTGAGCAGACAGGATCCAGGAGACAGAGACTGAACAGACTGCTGAAGAAGCTCAGTCCTGGACCCTGTGGAGGTGGAGGCTGGCTGAACTGTAGAATGATGGACAAGCTGTCAGCATCTATTTTCTAATGGACCTTTTTGCACTGTACACTTTCTAACTTTGGTTTTCTTCTACTGGTGCTGTGACTCCTGAATTTCCCCTCGGGGATAAATAAAGTATTTTCTATTCTATTCTAACAAGTCTTATATTCAAATAGGTATATTTATACCATGTGAACCAATTCTTCTGTCGAGTCAAAGTTCTTCAGTGGTCTTTCCAGGAGATGTAGTATGAAAGTAACAGAGTGGAGACTGAAGGCTGTTCACAGTCCCTGTGTTGTGCATGGTTGAGCATGTCCTCACAAACACAGAGCTCATCTGCCAGTGCACAGACACGAAGACAGAACCAACATGTCGAGGGAGTTAATGAGAGAGTGTGCTGCCTCTGCAGTTTCAGCTCTCTCTGTTTCTCCCACACGTCTGTCTGTACTCTCTCTTACTCTACCCCCCCATACACACACACACACGAATACACACACAGGGGTAAACATGACCTACAAGCCCACTTATTTCCAACCCCAGTTGAAGCTGCGTTCCCAGCACTGCACTGCTGCTGCTGCAGCCGTAAACGGCTCGATCGTTTCAGCAACATCGCTGCAACCCAGTTTCAACGCTGTGGCTGTGTTTAAATCCCCTGACTGCACCACAAACATCAATGCTCCCTGCGCCTGTCTCCCTTTTTCTCTCCCATTCTCTCTCATCCTTCCTCTTCCTCACTATCACCAGCCATGGCTGCCCTGACTACTGTTGCCATAGCAACCGAGGAGCAGGCCCGCCACTGGGGGATTTGAAGACGACTTGGAGTAAAGACCCCTATGTTATTGGAGCCTTATTATTGGGTGTGTGCTTGTGTGTGCTCGGCTGTGACTGTGTTTATTGTTGTGTGCTCAAACCCCTCAGATATCCTCGGCACAATAATAAAACGGGGCTCTCACAGGGGCAACAGTGCAGTCCAAAGACATGGCCTCTTCACATCGCAGGACAGCAAATGCAATATGAAGGGAACACGGAAGGTAAGGTCGATTTATCAGCGTTTTATTGATTTCACAACAAGAGACAGAAGGAAGAGCTCCTGAGTGAGAGGACGAGGAACAGAAGAGTAAAATAAAGTACATGAGAAACACTCACAGCTATCACTACTGCTGCCCCCCCGCCTGCCTCTCATAAACACCCTCTGTGCTGGCCCTATCCATTCCAAGGTTATCAGTAATCCAATAGGTTCCCCTCGAAGCAGGCAGTTTTCCAGGGACAGAGCCAATATCCTGAAAGCAGAAACATCCGGAAGAATTCCTACCAAGTGAAACAGCATTCCTTCTCTTCCTGTCTGTGGCCGGATGAATGGGTTCCTTCTGTCCTCTGTGATTTCTTTCATCTGCTACAACCATTTCTTTTACGTCCCTGGGACGTTCTTTATGTTACAGCCTCAGCACCGACCAAACACAGAATATGGGCGGGAAAGCCCAATGAATGCTGGTTCACATCTGCATGGAGGCATGAATGCTCCAACTCTACAGCAACGATTAACTCTGAACTTAGATCACACACACAAATAAGACAGGGCTGAACTGAGAGGGTGTGCTGTTATTTCTGGGCCACCAGTTCTCTGCCAGTGACCCATAAATAGACAGCACAAGCCTCTTATGGATGATAACACATAGCTGGGAGTCCTCCGGCTGAAGCTTGGAGTGAGCGCGGACTGAAAAAGGGTTCAAAGGAAGGGGGATAATGGATTTCAGGTGAGGTTGTCAGGGCTTGGTTCCATTCTTTACTAAAAGCAAAATGAAAGAGAATTTAATCAGCACAAAAACCTGATTAAGTCACTGAAAACAACGCAAGGCAATGTGTATTTATATGATGTAGACTACATAAAGACCATCACTGCAACGTATAGTGTCCTTATACTCAAAAACACAACCTGCTACAAATGTGTGGCACATGTCTGTGTGTGTGCGTGTTTGTGTGAGTGTGTGTGTGTGTGTGTGTGTGTTTGTGTGTGTGTGCGCACATGTTCTCATGTTCCTTACTTGTTCTTTCTATTGTCTGCGCCTGTGTGCTTGCATTTGTTAATGAGAGCATGTATGGCAAAACGTGTGTGTGTGTGTGTGTGCAAGTGTGTGCAAGTGTGTGTGTGTGTGTGTGTGTGTGTGTGTGTGTGTGTGTGTGTAGCCTCTCCCTAGGGACCCTGTTTGCGGTGCTTTAATTAGCTTAATCCACCAGCAACACATGGACAGAGGAGCAGACAAGGAGACTGGTGTGAGGATGGGTAAAATATCTCTCCCCATGCCATTGTACTGCGTCTCCAACAAACACACACACACACACACACACACACACACAATTACACCACACAACACACACGCAGACCCACACACACACACACACACACTCTTCCATCTTGGCTTGGCAGCATCAGTCGTTGGCCAGACTATTGTAAAACCCATGGGGAGGAGGAAACGGCCTCCGAAATGGCCACATGTGCTGTTACAGGCCAGCTAAAGCATCTCCCAAAGAGACGCAGCAATCGAAGAGTGGCCAAGCTAAACGAGCAATTAAATATAATAGTGAGGGCTTAATTGGTGTTAGCCAATTTAGAACGAGACCGTGCAATTAATGTTATGGAGAAGGTATAGAGGAGGCTGTTGGGAGTGGCTGTGTGGTTTGCTAATTTCACCGACACCAAGCGTGTTTGTGGCCAGGATCATTCAAGAGCAAAGTGGAGTGATAGGAAGGAGGACAGGTAAAGACACAAAAGGATGGGTGGAGAAAAAAGAAAAAGAGAGAAGGACGAAGGGAAGGAGTAAAAGAAAGAAGATGCATAAACAAACGCTAGCCTTGGGAATAGATGCAATCAGCTCAGTCAGTCAGCTAATGACTAATTCCATGGAGAAAAGAGAGGAGCAGAAATAGAGGAGCAGAAAGAGAGGAGCAATAGTGTGAGTGAATCAAAGAGAGAAAAAGAGAGGGGCTGGGTGAAGAAAAAGAGGAGAAGTGAAGACAGACAGGAAGAAGAGAGATAGATGCATACATGACTAATTAAAGACTCCATCAGTTTGAAACATTTGAACCAAAGGAAAGGATGGATAAATATTTTACTATGAAGAGGAGGCGATGAGATCTCTCCGTCTCTTAGACATGAGAGACTCTGGATTGGGGAAGAGAGAGGGAGCGGCGCAGGGAAATTGGAAAAGAGAGAGAGGCGGTGAAAAGAAATAACCCACAGTGAGAAAGTGAATTACACTCTGTGCCCAGTGAGCCTTCTCTTAAACGCCTAATTCTTCATTTTTAAGGGCTTAGCAGATGGAAATGGTAAAGCCACAAGGTCAGCTGCACCAATAATAGAGCCATTAGCTGTTCCTCTGCTAGCTCTGCTAACACTTAAAACAAGAAGCTAGGAAAACAGTTACTGCTCTTAATTAGCACTTAATTAAATCTCAGCTCTGTAATTAGAGTGGACTTGCTGACCTGCACACAGGAACTAATAACAAATGAGCCAAAGAAACTCAAGTAAGTTCACTTTAGCCAAATCTTACGCTAAAAGACTGGCCAGAGGGCATCAGACCAGCATGAGGGATTTGCTCTCTGCTCGGCTATCACCAACTCGTACGCTAACAGGATTAGCAACAGGGTCAGTGGAATATGGCTAGCAGTGGTCAGGAGGCAAGCAGGCTGTAAACAGGGAGGCTGGGGGCAAGTTATTGCGCAAGCTAACGTTGTGACAAGGGCGCAGACTGAAGCCTCTTCCCTCCAGGAGGCGCGGGATGGGGGGGTAATTAGTAAGACGACGGGAGACGCTTACATGCTGTGAGAAGCATGAGTGTAGGGAGCTGTGCACTTTTGCGTGTGTGTGTGTGTGTGTGTGTGTGTGTGTGTGTGTGTGTGTGTGTGTGTGTGTGTGTCTCACGGGTATTTTGTGTCTGTGTGTGTGACAAAGAGGGAGAGGTCCAGTCTGAGCACCATGGCCCTGAAATGCACCCAAAGCATATGACAGCCATGTGACCGCACACTTGTAACAACACACTCACAAACAAGTGCAGTAATCACATTTTCTGTTCACAAATGAAACTCTGTGAGCAACTGTTTGCCGGTAAATAAAAACGTGAATTTGTTTTTATTCGCACAAACGTTAATCATCTTACCGCCACTGAAACAGAGGAGCTAATCAAAAACAATCTATTAAGAATCTATTAGCCTGCAATGGGTAATCTGATAAGCCCGCTGCAGTCGCTTCCCATAGGAGTGTACCAGTATGTGAGCACATGTGTATCCAGCTCTGTCTACGTTCTTCACAGCAGATTAACTAATTTGATATTTACACCCTTCATTTGGTGTAACAGAGACGGAGAAGCCCCTCACATCCTGGGATTTACAGAGACTTAAAGGAAGCACAGACGAGCTGTGTGTTGTCCCAATTTCAGCCGTTCTCTCTGCAAACAGTCAATCACTCCTGCCACTTTACCGCTAAAGAATTGTTTGGTTGTGGAGGGATTGTGGAGAGCTGCACAGCCATCTGAAGACAGCCTCCTCTAAGCCAAGGCGTATACTGAGAGCTGCTGGGCTTAATTGCAAGGAAACGAGTGTGTGAGACGTTTGTGTGAGTGTTCAGTGTGTGTGTGTGTGTGTGTGTGTGTGTTTGTGAGAAACAGCCACTGTGAGCCAAAGGTGATCTGCGCCCGCTGTGCCACTCATGCCCAACCCTCTGGACACCGTGCCGCCGTCCAACGAGCCCCAGTGTGTGTCCAGGTTTGTATATACCTGCATGAATGTGCTCGTTTTGGCTTGTTAGCCTGAGATATGGCAACCCTTCTGGTGGCAGTATGCGTGTGTGTAGCTGTGGTCGTGTGTTTTGCTAGTATTGAGTGTATCCATGGAGCCTTGGCAGTGTGCCATCTACCAGGTGTGCTGTTGGCTGTATCAGCTGGCATGGGCAGACTATACCAGTCCACTAAATCCCCCTTTTTTTAACAACAACTTTCCTCTCTACAGGCAGAAAATACAGCAGAAATGTCCCTCAAATCTACAATTGTGCCCATAAATGGATAGATACTAAACTTCAAAAATAAAACTCCTTCATTGGGCTAATTTATGTAAATCATTGTGTTGCAATGGAAATATAAACACTGATTGCCAGGCTAAGCTGGCATCAGTGTTTATATTTCTCACCAGTTAAATGTGAACATTGGTATCAGAGGGGTCTTTGGTTTCAGCTATTTCTAGAAGAAACAATCAGATTATTTTAACATTACAATACTGTGGCCCTCACAGACACAAATTCTCATCTTAGGCTGATAAAAATGTACCTACAGCATCAACCTTGTCTCTTAAGTTCTCATAGGCATTATACATCAAGATTAAAGTAAAACTGATGAGATTCTAAAATAGCAAAAAGCATGTGTAACTTTGCGCACACATATGATACCAAAAGCAGAGTTTCTTTGATGTTCCATCCCGAGATGTCTAATAGAGATGACCTAGAAACAGGCTGGCCTAGTCCTCACTTGGATCATGTGAGCATCCCAGCTTGCATCCAGACTCCTCTAATCTTCCCTTAAAAATGGATTCTAGCATGGTACATTTATTATTCATCTGCCTCGCTCTTTCTTTTCCTTCTGCCTCCTTTTCTCCCGGCTTTCTTTTCCCCCTCTCTTTCTCACCCTCTTCTCACTTTGCCTCATTAACCCCTGGTAGTAGCGAATTAGAATGTGCAACGCAGAGGTAGTGAATGAGAGCCATGCGGCGCAGTCACACGCTGTTGGGCTCGGCTAAAGTGCATTAGCACAGAGATTATGAAGGACTGAACTGTTCTCATCAATGGCGTTAGCTAACACGGGAGCAAACTGTAACTTATCCTGTACTCGAAAAGAGATTATCTTCCAACATTTCTGCACTGAAGTGAAATTGCTGGTTAATAGTTGCTACTTGATAGAAAAAGAGGAAACTGTGGCCTAATGTGGCCTGAGCCAGGCAGACAAGGTAGGATCGTTGTGGCAGAGGAGACGTTGGATAAAGGTGTGAAGTTAGAGATCCTCGCTTAATGAGAGTGTGTGGGAGGACTCACAACGTATGTGTGTGTGTGTGTGTTTGGGGGGGTTGTGTGAAGGCAAAACGATGGCATTAAATCTTTCAGGACTCCTCCTCATTACTGTCTCCACTCAGCCTGAGTGCTGTACCCCATTTCTCAGACCTGAATATGTATGTGAGATACTTTGCAAACTTCTGACATGTATAAACATTTAGCCATCTTTTCCCTACATGTGTGTGTGAGTGTGTATGTGTGTGTGTGAGAGTGTGTATGTGTGTGTGTTTTGACTTTCTCTTTAATGAGAGAAAATGATTAGAGAAAAAAAGAGATCTCTACATCTCATTTTCATACACACCCACACCCCTACACACACACACACACATGGAACATTCAACTATTATCAGGGAGAAGAATCTTTGATCACAGACTGAGACAGAGACAGTGGAAAGAGAATATGTGAGCAGCAGATGAAACAGAGAGAGCAGACACAGAGGCCTGTGTGGATGGATTCTGTAACTAATTCATAACTGTGGTTTTACAGTAGCTATTTCACACAGAAGGACTGTTATAGATTCCACTTAGAGTGGATAATATCCAGCAGTCTGCAGGGTTGTAGAAAAGGCTGAGCTTGGGGCCTGAAGTCGCACATGCATCTTATTTCTTCTGTGAGAAATTCTGCACCCCAAGTCTTCAGTGTGTGTATAAATATCTGCATCTGTGTAAGTGTGGGTCCACGGGGACGTGCTGTGTGCTTTGTCAGGTTGAGTGTACCACACAAGAGGACACACCAACAGATGGGAGGAAGATAATTGATATCCACATAACTTAAAGAGGGCTTGTGCGTGCACACTTTCTAGGAGATCTGAGAAATATGTGCTGTTTCCTCACACCTGTTGGAGATGCCAGGCTAAGAAAGCATCCGTCCACGGTGTAGGAGGCTAGCTGGCCGGCTGGCTCCTTTCAGAGAGTTGATTTCATGCTAGGTCGCTTTCTCACAGAGGGTTTTTTGTGGAGGGAGAGATATGCTGTATATGCTTGGCTTGTCACAGCCACATTATAGCTGAACTGAGCTGTGTGTAATTGGAAAAGGCTGTTTAAAGGCTGGACTGAGAGGGAAAAAGGACACATTTTGCTGTTAATTTGGGAACATCCTGATAAGATTAGATGACTGATGGCGCTTCGGGAATGGGCTAAATTAAGTGGAAAAACTGAGTGTCAAATGTAAAGAGTAAATCATCTATTTTCTCTGAACTTCTGTTCCTGCTACCGTATCTGATCCCTTCCATTATTAGCTAAATCTCCACTTTCCCTTGTCTCTCTTTTTCTCTCTCAGCCGCTCTACATTCGTGTTTGTGTGTGACTGAGTGCAGTTGTGTGAACTAATGACCGAGGGCAAGCAAACGCCCGCACAAAGCCGTCCTCTGTGCAGCTGCCCAGGCCAAACAACTCGTGCTTCAGCTGAATGACGACATAAAAACACACTCTTGCATGAAAAACAGTCACTGTGTCAAATTTTCTGATAAGGAATTTCATTTTGGTATCTTATGAAACAGACACACTTTCATACATAAAGACACACACATTTCCTTTACACACACTCACACACTTCTTCCTTTATAACTCCTTCCTGTCTACACCTTCAGGTCAACTGAAGTCTGTGTGTTTCCACAGCGTGTTGACGTCTTCCTCTCTGGGTGGAGGTCTTCTCTGTAAAAGCTGGGAGGTGGACGGGGACATTAGAAGGCAAACCACAGGCACATTTCACACAAACACACACACACACACTCACAAACACACATACACACCCATGCAAACACAGGGGACTTTGTCCGGCTAGCATTAATCACCACTAGAATAACATTCATCACTGAATTAGGTTGTGACACACTCTCTTGATGGCGACACAAGCATCGCCACTAGAATGCGGCGACACACAGAAACGATAAACTGTCACTTTAGGTGTGTCTCAAATCGCATACTTCCATACTGTGTACTCAAAATTTTCAAATTGAGTGTACTAAGCATACTACATACTCACTGGCTTAGTGTGCGAGTTTTGAGGGTGTAGTGCTGTCTCAAATCGCATACTTACCGGAAATGACGACATGATGTCGACCTCTTCTTCTTCTACATCTAATTGTGACCGGCTTCCAGCACATTTCCGCCAAATACCGCCACTATTTGCCCGCAAATTTTCAAAGCCTTTTTAGTAGTATATTAAACACAGCTAATAACACGATCAAAATATCAAGATCTCACTATCTTTCATTGTAATTACAATAAATTTCACTCGCGCTTTGCTACGCTGTAATTGGCGCCAACATCTCCTCCTCCTCCTACCTGCTGAAGATGTCCCGGTATGTATTATTTATTTGTATTTTTACCGTGTTGAGCGAACAGCCACAGCTCTCTTCCGCCATTGCTGCCAGAGGAGGAAATGAAGTTCGTTGAGTGTCCACAGCTGCATACTCAAAATTCGGGCCAATTTGAGTACATCATCCGGGTACTTTTGCATACTCATTTTTCGCATACTATGCATACTGTTTTTCATTTTGACGCAGTACACTCAAAATTTTGAGTATTTGAGTATGGAAGTATGCGATTTGGGACATACTATTAGTTTTAACTCCTGGAAGGATGAGAATTAAATTCTCAAATCGGTGAAACATCAAAAACCATCGAGAAGTCATCTCTCAAGCTGTTTTAGATAAGTCACAGATGTTTTGACGAACAATCTTTTCCTTATTAGATATATCAGAGAAATCAGTTTGGGCAAAGCTTGAATCTAAATATAGGAAAAAGATCAATTCAAACCTCTGATTGCTTTGACTTTATAATGCCAAACTTCATTTGATGTAGTCCACAGCTTCAAGTTTGAGTAAAACCAACAACCAACCAAACAGATTCTGTATCTATGTTTATATAAAACTACTGTTTGTAGCAAGCAGCTGCTACACATCGGATCTACTTTAGCGCTTAATGTTTAGATCATTAACTGAAGACTGATGTCGTCATGCTCTCATCCTTTGGAAGTTAAGTCAGCTTTCTCACTTAAGGACCCCTCAGCAGAGCAGATACTAATCAGTTTAAGGAAACTGGCTAATGCAGTGGTCTGTCATGTTATCTTCAGCTTTCTGAACCCTGTTTCTCAGAGCTGTTATCTGTGCTGATGAACTTTCTCACTCACTCTAAACAGTTAGTTCATGGAGTTCTGCTTTTAAACACTTTCCTGTATTTCTTCTATTTTTTGAACCAGTCTTGAAAGCTGGTGTAACTCTCCCTCCTGCTGATGTGTTTGCTTTATTGAAGCCTCAATCAGATGAATAGGCAATAAGCAGCAACTCCCCACCGCGCCCACCTGAGCCTGGCACGGCCACAGTGGGCAAACACCAGGCACCGGGGGCTCTAACCACCTGGCCACACACACACAGCAGATGGCCTGAATCTGCTCCCGGTGGAGGGCGCAGCTGAGGAATCCTGACGAGTCTGTGTGTAGTATCAAAAACAAGCACTTTTAATAGTTATTGGATTATTGACCAGGACCCTCTCCTTTGTCCTCAGGCCACCTACTGAGTGTGTGTGCGAGCTCACAAGTGTGTGTGGGTCATGGTGAGTGCCCTTTCATTGTCAGTGTTCAACAGCGCCTTAAAATGCAGAAGTGGCTGAGAGAATCGCCCAAATCAGTGAATCAGTGTCTCCTTAGGACGCCCATCTGCCACTGTTTTCACTGAGAGATGGTGTGTTCCTTAAAGCTGGGCAGACACTGTGTGATTGTCGACTCGTTTTGAGACGATCTGCCACTCATGTGGCTACTTTTTGGATCAGGACGAATTTCAGCTCAATTGTGTGTCGTGCTTTGTGTAGTATACGTGGGGGTAACGCGAAGAGAAAGACACCTCACAATGTCACAAATACGTTGACCGCAAGAAAATCCAACATGTTTAAAATACTGATCGCTCCTCATGAAAGTAACGCACAATAGGAGCAGTACCACGAGCTGACCTGCCTCAATCTCTCGTATAGAGCATGCCAGATCTCTGAAGTTACATCTAGAAGTTGGTCTGAAGTTCAATCTAACTGTTGCTGCTTACTTTCTGTTCCCACTGAGGAATTTAGAGATGGTATTCATCACATTTTTCCAGCCAATTCTCAGTCCATACGCCTTTTTTTGTGTCCCTACATAGAATGGCACAAATTGGCGAGGCAGTCAGTTTTTTTTGTTGAGCATCTTCGGTGTGCGTCTCCCACTTCTGGGTTTTTCTTCTCCTCCTTTTTGATGTTGCAGAGCTGGATACAAGAGTCCAGCTCCCAAACACCATAGAAGGAGAAGGATACGGAGTCTGTCGTGTGGACGTATAGTGTGAGCAGTGAACTCGCATCAGAGAATTGGGTCGTATAGTGTGAGAACATGATTCGTGGGCTGCGAACTTTTGAACTCAGCGATCAAGTCGTGCAGTTTGAGATAGAGCTGAGTGAAACGATTTAAAATATCCCATAGTGTATGCCCGGCTTAAGACAGGACGGCAATCCAGAGAGGAGAGGAAGATGATCTGTCTGAATAGAAGGATGGAATGAAACAGGGGAAGGGAAAGGAGGCTTTTAATCCTAAATATTAATGCTGCAGATTGTCAGGTCACTGCTGTGTCCTTGACCACAAAAAGGTCCAGACGACCGCTGGAATGAGTTAATCACAGCAGTGGACATCACCTCCGTTCATCACTTCCTGCTCTTCTCCGCCTCTTTTCTGCTTAATCTTAATCTATCTCCCTTCCTCTCCCTGTTTCTCTCCTATCTCTGTCCCATCAAACCAGGAGTCATTAGGAAAAGCTTCCCCTGTGTGTGTGTGTGTGTGTGTGTGTGTGTGTGTGTGTGTGTGTGTGTGTGTGTGTGTGTGTGTGTGTGTGTGTGTGTGTGTGTGTGCGTGTGTGTGTGTGTGTGTGTGTGTGTGTGTGTGTGTGCGAGCAGAGCACAGAGGGACTTCATTAGTGCATTAAGTATGTTGTTTGTGCCATCGCCTTGTTGCTTGGGACAACCTTGAGCAAAAAGAGCCGGTTAAAAATAGACCGAGCGTAGAAAACACAAGATTTCAAAGGGTTCAGAGTTAAGCAAAGTGGCTAATAAGGAGATTCTTTACACAAAATATTATATATAACAGTAACACCTTACAGAGTCCTGGTAATAATCTCCCAGTTTCTGTCCCTCTCCCATTTCTCATCCTCAGGGACACTTTCCATCTAGAGCTGACCTCACCATCATAGCAACATGTTCGACATGGAACTGAAAAACCTGGAGATAGTCATCCTAACAGCTCAAATGTTTTACTTCATCCTGTGGGCCAGGACACTCTTAAAAAGATTAAAATCTCGATAAATAAAAGTTAGATCAAAATAAATTATGAAACCCAAATAGAAACTGACCCTGCAAAAACTCGGAAGAGGAGGATGCAAGTCTACACTAGAGACAAGAATCTTTTATCAGAGGCGTTTAATTCTGTTGCTCTTTTTTCCATTTTTCTTCATCTGTCGCTTTATTACTTTTTCTCTTTCCTTTTTTATAACTATCAAGTTTTTCATTTGGTTCTTCTTCATAAGAGGATTCAAATTGGCACTGCTGCGAGTCTCTCTGAATCTCAGTGTCATGTTTTAGATATTGTTCTTTCTATGCAAATTGAATATTTTCCAAGACCAGAATTATTATTGTGTTGGATTTTTTTTTTCTCTTTGGAACAGGAGACAGCCAAAAAGAACTGCAGGCTCTTTTGGCTCTGTTGTTAAAAGCAACACGTAAAAACAAACACACACACACACACACACACACACACCTCATCAGCCTACTGTGGCAATGCTTTCCCATGTGACGCACACAGTTCACACACAGATGCCCAAACAGCACAGGAGACATGTGACGACAGCTAAATAAATAAAAGGACTCTGCCAGGCTAAGTGAATGGATGTCACTTTGACAAATGCACAGCCCTGAATCTTAGTCAACATTGTATTGTTTGTTGTCTCGTGCTCCTCCATAAACACAAACACACACTCACACGCACAGAAATCCATGCCATCACAAGCACGCGTGGTATTATGGGTGTTGTGAGTGACAAACACACAAACACTGCTTGCATACACAAACACACATTTTCAGCGCACAAACACACAGGCTGATTATACATTCATAATATTGAATGGATGACAGGTCCTGAGCAGTGTGCAGGGAAATGGGGTGAATTCTAATGAGCTTCCATTTACCCCGCAAGCTCTGTCCTTCATAGACTGGATACACACACAAACACACACTAACACACACACAAAGACATGTCAAATAGCAACAGCTACAACAGCAACCCCGCTGCAAAGACGCGTATGGGGATTACATTATATAGCAACACTATGGCAATTATTAACATTCCTGCAGCTTGTCAAACAACAAATTTAAAGAGGAAACTCATTCCTGTAATGCTTTGCAAAACTATATGATAAAGTCAAATTAAAGGACAAAGTAAAAATTAGACGACAACCACTCTGTCTCCTTAAACCCCACCACACTGATCAGAGAAAACAGGCATCCAGCCGTCAAAGCTCTAACACTGACCCAAAGCAGTCCCTTAAAACCAGAGGCGAGGCGCTGTGCGGTGTTAAGACACAGCAGTAACATTTTATATCTGACGTGACTACCATGACAATCGATTAGAGAGTCGCCACAGATTGCTTGTTAAACGAACAGGTTTTAAAGAGGCACTTGAAAATCGTGTTGGAAATGACTACCACTGAGCGGACTGCATTTAATCCAAGTGAAAAAAAAGTGCTCACAAAGTGCTTTGTTTGCAGCATAATGACACTGCAGGCTCACTTTAGAAGGGAGACACCAGTCAAGTCTAAAATGATACTGTCCATACAGAAAAGTAAAACAATGACACATCAGCAACTCCACACATGCTAAAAAGCTAAATTCAATAACCTGCTCGTTTTACTTGGATGAAGAAGAGCAGCATTTAGAAAGATGTCCTACCTTCTTTAGTTTTCCGTTACGTGTCCCAACAAAGGCCACAGTGTTTCCACGGTAGTCATACGCAGCCACAGAGGTCATTCCATCGTCTTTGTCGATGAACAGCGGGATGCCCTCGATGGTGCTGGTTCCTCCCAGAGGCTGGTTAAAGTCCTGGCCGCAGAAGTTATCGTCAATCTGAAGTGGCTGGTGGAAGAGAGGAAGGAAAAAAAAAACAATCAGCGAGATCAGAGTTTATTTGTGAGTTCACTGTGGAGGTTAAAGTGATGAATGAAAGGAGCTTTGTAAGGTCATTTAGATTTACTCTATGGTCTGGTGCTTAGTGAAATGAAGGTCAGGAGAAGAAGAAGTACAGGTGGTAATAATGAAAAACACAAACAGATCATCTCCATGGATTAACTCAAACTATGGCAGCTGTATGTGAAGGCCCACTTGTTGCTTGTCTCCATGTCATAAGAGCGCACAGATCAGGCTTTAGGTGAGTCCTATGATGTTAGCACATTAACCTGCTTATTCAAACTTAAGCCATTCATGGACTCGTACAGGGTATATGCTGAAATCCTGAGGCTAAACTCATTACCTTTTCAAGACTTTTTAAAAAACTTTTTAAAAAGTCTCAAGACCAAGACTTTAAACTGTTGTTAACAACTGATCTTTGACAGTTGTAGTTTGCATTTTAACATGAATTGGGTAAGCTGAGAAGGAAAAAGCTTGAAAGAATAGATGAAACTACAGGCAGGGTAATTGACATTCCCATTCCCACAAATAGTAACAGCAGTTATTTAAGGCCAACTTGCAGAAAAAAAACAATAATTTTATGTCATCATTGTCATAATTTAGGACATGTGCTTGAGATTGTGTTATTTGCTTTTTTTCAGCGTTACATACAGATGGCTACTACACTGCTGTACGAACTGAGTTTGTCGTCACATTAGCCTACGGATATGTTGGGCTGCTAGCGCTACGTATAGCCCGCGCCTCACAAAATTACAACTTTACTTGTTGTCACGTTTCAAACAACAGTGCTATTTAACTGTATTGATAAATACCTTATCTCATAGCGCTGTATTCAGTAAAAAGGTGATTTTAACAAAGAAAATTTGTTCCAAAACAACTGAGATCAGGGGAAGCTTTCTCTAAATGGTAAGAATCCAAGATCCCAGGTTTTCATAAGTCAGAGAAATTTTCTCAGGAGGCTTGAGAAACTCTTATGATCTAGAGAGAAATATTTTGAGATGCTAAAGGTTTTTCTAGATCCTCACGCTGGTCTGTGATGAGTGTGACGAGCAGAATGATCGTCCAATCACCAGGTGTGGTTATTTTTGAAGGTTCAGACCCTGAAAACATTTTGAACCAGATGGAGTATTTCCATGGCGGATACATGGACCTGTCTGTCTGGGGTGTCAGGTTAGTTTGTAACAGTTGCAAGGAGGAAAATAAATATCCATGGATACGTTTGGAGTCAAAGCTTGAAAACTAATCAAATTTAATACCTCATAACATTATGATTAAGACTTTTTAATACTTTTTAAGGGCCTTAATTTTCCCACAACTGATTTATCAACTTTTAATACTTTTTAAGACCCCGCGGACACCCTGCTCGTATGTGTTTCTCCTGAATTTGAATCCCATTGTGAAAATCCTTCAGCAGATTGTTGAGTATTCAGTCAAGGCCCTGACACGGCGGTGAGGCTGGTGACCATGTGACTATATCGGCAGCATTCCTGTGTCATGAGGGGCCTGCCGCCCCGGGCAACCCACTGACCCATATGATGCCTTAACCAGTGTCCATTCCACACACATGTAGAAACACAAACAAACACACACAGTCAGCTGCTTGTGGAGATGAACTTATAACAGCCTACAAAGGTTCTGCTGACTGTCCTGTGATTTGGTACACACTGAAGGCTGAGCTAATGTCAGTTTGATTTCAACTGCAAAGTTAGAAATCACTATCAGAATGAAAATAACTAGATCTGTTTACAAAATATGAGAGGATTTCAAGTTAAAGGTTCGATGAAACTGTAATGGTGATTTTTAGTAGCAAACTCAGGTGCACTCATCTCTATTTTATGTGAATTCATGGACACCATCTCTTTAAAAAAATGTATTTCATCACGCACCTGTGTGTGCGGACGTGTGTGTGTCAAACAGGAGGCTGCAGACTGACTGCTAAAGTGAGCGGCTTAATGGTTAATGGAGTGTGTCAACAGGAGCAAACAGATGCATGTGTGAGCAAGTACACACACTTTCAGAGTGTATAAATGGAAATGTTATCCACAGTCTTATCACTACATCATCTGATTGATCCAAACAGGAGAAAAGATAAGACACACACACCCAAACCCTCCCTCTCCCCGCGCTCTCTCCTGATCTGCCTAAATTGCCTGCAGCTCAGCACATGTCAATAATCCTTTTTCTTTTTTTACTTTCTCACTCCCTTTCTCTGTCTCCTTCCAGCGGCCACAGTAACCGAGCAAACATCAATAACTCCTCTGTGTCCTTTTCTACCCCCCTCATCCATCCCTTGGCGTCTAATCGCTCCGCATCTTGCTCTGCATCCATCCCTCCTCAGAAAGTCCCCTTCTGCTTTCATCCCTCACTCAGCCATGGCTTTTCCTCCGTCCTGTGAACACCCTTTGAACCCACGTGTGTATGTGTCAACTCAAGCTTCCCTCTTCTTTACAAAGGTTTTTTTTTTTCAATTTTCTTTAGTTTTTATTTTAAGTTTGTTTTAATGTTTTGTTTTTAAATTTCAGTTTTGTTTCAACCAAGCAACAACTTCCAGTCTAAAAACATGAGAAAATGCTGAACTGCTAAAATCTGCTGTTTCTCAAGTGTCTGCTTGATTTACCTTGGTTTACAGCCTGGTACATAAAACATCACCTGTCTGAATCTCTGATTTCACTATCAACACACACTATGTCCCGGGAGGGGATGGATATTTTTTCTTTTTCTAACTCGGCAGTGTAGAAGACAAAAGATAGTAAGTTCGGCACAGCTCAGCCCACGGGACTGACAGGCGCCCTGTAGCTGTAAGTGCAGAGACTCAAAGCTTGCCCCACTTCCAATATGGTCGCGCCAGCCGATCTGCTTCAAAATCTGTCTCAGTAACAGCCGGAGGGATCGTGGGGACTAGTTCCTTACTTTGTACAATCTATGGTTTTAAACTAGTTTTCCAAAGTGGGTTGTCTAGTGTATTTTTTTTTTTTTTAATTGCACAGTTTTAATTAAGTTTCTGTTAGTTTAAGTTTTAGTTTTAGGCTTTTTTTGTTATATGGGGTAGCTGTCAGGAGCTAAATTCAAAAATGTCAGAATAAGCATTGTGTTGTAAAAACTCTAAACATCATACCACATTTGAAAATGTATTCAGTAGGACAAATGAAGAACCATCCTCATGAAACAATAAAATATGTCTGTGTAATTTTGTCTGGTGACTGGGCGGTTGGTAAAAAGAAAAAAAAGTGAGTTTATGGAAAAGGTAGATTGATAGAGACGAAAACAACAGATATTTTCTCTTTAATTTTTGTTTATTCTAGTCGTTATCCCTGTAAAGCCTGGCTCATCAAGACAGAAAATTCATTTTTTTTCCAGAACTGAGATGTTTATTAACCCTTCAACAAACCAGAAAAACTAATCTGTTTAGTCATGATGCATTTTTTGTATCATATTTGATAAATTGGGTGGTTTGGCAACTTTAAAGCGAAGTATTTTGTAAATCTGCATTTTTTTCAATGCAGAAAATACAAATTTAAAGAATTGAGTAACAATTTATGTTAAGCTTACCACAACTTTTTGAAAATTAGCAATGATTTTGCATTTTGCAAAGCATTTTGATCACTGCATGAGAGCAGCTGTTTTAAAAAAAAGGGGCCAAAATACAACTTCAGCTGCCTGTAGGGGAATCATAATTCTCAACATTTTTCAAAATTTTCTTAAAATGTTTCTAAGCAGGCTATTTGTCATGTTGATGTGATAGAGGTCTCGGAACTCATGGACCAACCATGATATGTTTGGCATTATAGGGTAAACTACTAACACTTTTGAGTGTTGAAGCCACAGAGAGGGAATCTTAATTGAAGCTTCAATGTAGAAACCCAGGGACAGAAACACAGACAGCCATTTACTAAAACAGAAAATAAAAACAACTGACAGACAACACTTTGTGTAACAGATTTGGCTACAAGCAACCAAACAACTCCCCACATCCTTACATGACATACAACTAGGGGCAACAATTTCAACCCAAATTGAAATCCATCAAGTCAGTCAGTCACATAAGCAGATGCACACACGTACACACATAAACACCACCCAGTAACACACATGCAAACACACACACACACACAGGCAATAACATGACGTAAGAGCCTAGGGAGAAGAGTTAAAAGGGTTAATCCATCTTCTATAGAGGAGTCTAACAGTCGAAAATACTGCATACAGTACTCCCCAGAGTCCATAAGGGTTAACACACACTACTACACACACACACACACACACACACACACACACGCAGCAGCATATATAGGTCCTTGCGGGGCACTGGAGGGTAAAGGTGCTATTGCATTCCTGCAGGTCTGGAAGGTTTTAAACAGCACGGATCAGCATGGAATAACAGGCGTCTCCCATGAGGTTGGAAACATTCTAATGGAGCTGCATTCTGATGTGGGCTCTGCAATTTGAGGCTCAAAAAGATTCCCACGTGAGCTGGAGCTGATAGTTAGTATGGAAAGAATATTTCCCTCTGTGGTCTCTGCAGGGTTATTGGCTGGAGACGGCCTTAAACGTCCTGCAGGGTTTTCAAAGACGTTCAAGTCTGCTGGGGGAGAAAGAGTCAAGCCCACAACCTTCCTGTGACTTTGGTATTAACAGGGCTCAAGACTCAGATCAAAATGGTTGCATGTTCAACCATTTTTTAGCATGTAGGTAGTATGTAGGTAGCGTGACTTTTAATTGGTCGTGTTCGTACACATGCATATGTTTTAATTAGGGGTGTAACGGTACATGTACCCATGCCCAACCGCTCCATAAGGCCGTTCGGTTCAGTACAGTGCTGTATTCAAACGAGTACAGTAAGTTAACGTTAGCCGCTGCACATGGCTCTTTAATATTCGTGTGAGTACTCGTCTGTGATTAGCTGAGCAGGGAAGGCGTTTTAATATTCATGAGGAAAGTGGTCTGTGATTCGAGCTTTGCGATCATGTGCATATCATGTGGACATGACGTCTCACGGTGAGCCAATCAGAAGATGAATATCAAAGAGGAGCTTGTGTCTGAATTGTGCATCATGGCTGCTGCTAACGACCAACCGGAGCTTGAAGAGCCTCCCCCCTCGCTGTATAATGGCAAGTTTTTGGTTTAATAAACATGCTAAACAAGCAAATGGTTTTGTGTTGTACCGAAAATATACCAAACCGTGACCCTCAAACCAAGGTACGTACCAAACCGTGATTTTTGTGTTCCGTTACACCCCTAGTTTTAACGCCTCCTCTATCATAATACTCTATCAACTGAGACAGCTGGTCGCACCAGTGCTACCAGTGAAAACATTTCTGTAGAGCCCTGAACAGTCTTAGAAATACAGAGGAAGAGGTTACATGTTTTGGTTTTCAGGGATTTGATTTCCTTAGTGGTGCCCACACAAAAGCAGGAAGGATAAGTTTGTGAGAGTAGAGATGTAAAGAGAGAAACTGTAAGTAAGGCTGAGATTATGGATGAGTTTTGGTTTCTGTATCATTCACTGTCTTTGAGCAGAATATTGTTGTATACAAACCGTCTCTAAAGGGGGAAAACAATGTAAAATGCATTAGCTGTGAAACACGACCTCGGATCCCATCATCTTTGAAGATTTAGCTTTTAATTCATCTCTGAAAACTGATATTTTGATCTGAGAGCACATAAACAAACGATCCGAGATGTAACATCCTACACCAAACCCTTGTTGTCAAGAAACAGGAGAAGAAGATTTCTTTCAATTGTTGAAATTAAAAAGTTTTTAAAGAATCTATGGATGTTTACACTGAACACTGATGCAGCTCTGCTATCACACGCCCACATTTTTAATGTCATTACACACCCCAAGAGTGAGGCGTCACACTTGTGTGTACATACAGGCCATGTGAGCTGTCAGCTGATATTCAAGGTCACAGAGAAATATGTGACCAAGATGCTGCTGATGCACACACACAGAAACAACACAACATCACACACTGTAACCGTGTTGCTCCACCTCACAGTAAACCATGATGAAATACAACCATTCATACGGCACCAAACTTGCGTGTATACACAACTCAGCCCACAATAACACTGACTGATTGCAGATGTGCTCTGGCTGGCCTGCGCCGACTGAAGGAAATGGATAATCATTCCTCTATGATTGCTGTTACTTTAACCTATTACGTCAAGAAAATATGTCCGGGCACACATTACCACAACCTGGAGTGGGATTGGTCAATAGTGAGCTCCATTCAGGGGAACATGTGAAACATGTGGGAGTGTATAATACAGGCTTATGTACAGAAACATACATGGTGTTGTTGATTGAATGTGCTGCGGTGAATTACGGCTGTTGAGGTGGAGGGAAAACATGGTTTGCTTCACAAAAACACTCATTCATCTGTGCGGATTAATCAGGCTGCGTGTTACAGGCGTGTTGGGTTTCTACTCGGACTGTGTTTGTGCAGAAAAAGCAGCACAACAAATCTGTTTTGTGTCACGAAAAGGAGGGGATGAAGGGTAGAGGGGGAGAAGTGGTGGCTTTTAATGCTGACAGTACTGTTTCAGAACAAGCCTTCACTTCATCTGTACATGTGTGAGTATATGTCTGTGTGTGTGTGTGTGTGTGTGTGTGTGTGTGTGTGTGTGTGTGTGTGTGTGTGGATGTGTGTGTGGCTGCATGGATGTGCAAGAGAAAAAAAAAGACGCCTCCATCCTTTCACTTTGGCTGTGTCCTCATGAAACCGACAAAAAGGAACACACAATACCTCTCGAGTGCTGTGCAACAATTTAATGAAGGCATGTGCTCAAAATGACCGTGAGTGTGTGTGTGTGTGTGTGTGTGTTGTCTGTGCAATTTGAACCAGTAGAGGAGAGGACAGTAAGACAGGCAAATTATCTGGCATCAACCACGTGAGCGTTTCTTCTGCTTCCTTGTTTTCATATCAGATGAGACAGACACACACTCACCCACACACACTGGAGGATGCAGGTGCCTTTACCTGCCATGTGTGTCTGCGGCCGTGCCTGTGGAGTGCATGTGTCTAGCTCCTAGCAGTGCGAGGGATTCTGGGAGAGGGCAGCTCATAAATTACCCAGAAATCTCAGCGGGGGCCTTGAACTCTCAGAGACATTGCTGGGGTTTTATTTCAAGATGAATAAACAGGAGGAGGGCTGCTGCAGAGTTTCTGAGCATTGTGTGCTGGTTTATTAAGCAGAAGAACAAGTCAGCACCTGATGGTTTGCATAGTAACACGGTCACAGCGTGGCGTTTGCGTGCTCGAGTATGTGTGGTCGAAGTCAGCTGACGTCGCCGTCACAGAAGACAGAGGTCTGTTTCTTTTATGCAAATATTTAGCCAGAGGCAGGGGGGGGGAAACAGTGTGTGGCAGCTTAACGCACGCTCCGGAGACTTTGAAGCTCACAAACACAGCAAATAAAAACTAAAAGTTTGGCAGAAACACCAATACGTTTCACAAAATCATTGGCTACGTTCAGACTGCAGCCCTTAATGCTCAATTCCGATTTATTGCTCAAATCCCATTTTTGTGTTTAGCTGTTCAGATAGCACCTGTAAATGTGACCTGACTGATGACTGTGATGTGAACAGCTCACGCTTCACAGGTGACACGCATGCTCAATTTAACATTAGTGACATCACACACAGCACGGTGTGATGAGGAGCAACAAACACAGAGCAAAACTGTACTTCACAATGCTGGAAAGTTTGTTTCCATAACGCAAAACCTGATGTTACAGCAGCTCACCTTGAGTGAGCTCTTATTAAAGTAATTGTGGCTGTATTTTATTTCTTATAAACCTTAAGGCGGACACTCTCTCCTGCACAGGGGTCTTTCCCGCACCAAGGTCTCTCCCGCCAACCCTGCTACATCTCAGAGCCGCAGTGCACTGAACAGGTGAACAAAGACACAAAAACTTAGTTTTGTCATCTGTTCTGATGTTTGGTAGTTTGTCTGGGGGCAGATCAGACAGGAGCGAACGGATCTCTGACTGACGCTGTCTCGTAGGAAAGTACAGCAGCGCGCAAATACGCACGGATGAGATGGATAGCAGTGGATCATCAGTGTCTCTGCGTCCTGCAAACTGTTATTTTATCCTGATTAATCCATTCAAAAAAGTCGGTGCAGTGTTAATAAACTAAGTTTGTTAGATATCATAAGACAAATGTACGATTCATTCACCTTTATCCTTTATTGTGTGTGTAATGAAGACGCCAGTCGATCGCCCCAGCGCCTTTTTCTCATCACTCATCCTTTTATGCATTGTTTAATCAAGCTTGGAGCTGGATGAATAACTAAAACTCTTTATTTATAAAAAAAGCATACACTTTTCAATAATCATGTCTAAATTAACCTCTAATTATGTTCTGTCCATGAAGTGACTTTGAAAACATTTGCCCTGAGGAAAACTGCTGCTGTAGAATGAAGTCAAAGTTGCATTAAATGCGACCTGGCTTTTCAGACCGCATTCGCATAAAAAAAAAATCGGACATGTATCTGATCTAGTACCACATTTGAAAGTGGCCTGAATCTGATTTGAAAAGGTCAGATTCAATGCGATTCGTGCTGTTTACACTGATAGAAACAAATCAGATACAGGTCACTTTTGAGCCAAAAGATCAGATTCAGGTCACTTTTGACTGCAGTGTGAACGTAGCCATTAACACCACGGTGACTCATTTTACTCAGTTTGATTTTCACCATAGAGAAGGGGTGTGGGTGAATTTAGGGTTGCTCATTCAAAAATTCAGCACACAGAGTTTAACAAGTATTCCCCCTTTGAAATAAAGGTTAGTTGTCAAAAAGTGATGTTAGCTTAGTCATGATTCATCTCAAAAAACACAAATTAAGTCTGACTTTTGTCTGTAGGGCTGCAACGATTAGTCGACATAATCGACTACGTCGACGAAAAAAATTCATCGACGCAAATTTTAATAGTCGACGCGTCGTATTATTGTTTTTATTGTTGTTGTCACATGGTGAAATCAAATACCAGGGGGTAATACTCATCTGTAACTTCAGTTCACAGCATGAGGTGCTGTGTTATTGGATACTTTTATGGGAAAAGATCACTAAGTTCATACGTGCGGAAAATTGATGAGGAAAAATCTCCACTCCCAGAGAGCGCTGCGCGCTGACGGAGGCTCTGCATCTCCGGCTTGGACAACCTGACAGCTCCCGGAGTTTAGCGTCTGATAACGTGATCTAGAGAGTCTCCTTCACTCTCTGTTACCAACATTTTTTCAGGATCTAAGCGACAAACTAGTGTAAAAAATTCCCCTAACTTTTGAAAAGAGAGGAAATTTATCACTCTCAAGCTCACACTGCAGCGGTAACACTCAGCGGGAGGAGGAGGGGCGGAGTGTGCATGAGCGAAGTGGAAGTAGCGCATGTAGAGAAACGAAACTTAACGCGTTGTCATGGAGAGTTGGGGGAGAGTCAGACGGGATCATACAGAGAGCAAAGCAGGCCCCAATGAGCAAATAAACATTAGAAAACGAGCCCAAAGTCACTAATAAGCAGTCTGTCCAACACTGCGTACAACAACTTAATTTCCCTGTTACCTGCTTCATTCAGTTTGAGATTTAGCCTATTTATTTTTTGTATACCCAAGTACTTATATTTTTTCACGTCATCATGAATGAAATAAAGACAAACAAACAAACAAACGTGACACAGGGCTGACCAATCAGAGATGAGAACCTAACTCTGGGTAAATGCAGTAAAAATGCAAAACACAGGTTGAATTATAAAGGTCTGCACCTTTTAAAGGCCAAATTAGGTTGAAACTCAAAATAATCGTGATTAATCGACTAATCGAAAAAATAATTGATAGATTAGTCGACACTAAAAATAATCGTTAGTTGCAGCCCTATTTGTCTGTAAACTGATGTTCAACAGTAAAACTTAGAAGTAAAATCTGCTCATTTGTAAGAATGTGTGTGTAATTCTATCTGAAATGCTTTGAACATGACTTTAAAAACAAGCTTGACCTGCTGTGATAAAAACACCTTAAGAGGAACCACTGTGATAAAGATAACTATGTGTTTTCATCTCACAGAGCTGAAGTCCAACGTCAGCTGTGACGTGTGTACCTCCATGGAGACAGAGCATGTTTGTTTCATCGTGTCTCACAGGAGCTGGACAAAAGGTGTGATGCGTTACAAACATCTTGAGGGGAAAGAGTCTTGACGTGCTGAAGCTCGAGCTAGAAAAAGAAACATCTTTCGAAGGTAATGTATTTTTGTCCAAACCATTCATCTATGAATTGTCTCCTTTAGGGATGATGTTTTATAGGTAATTTGATCCAAACTGATGGATAATTTAGAATAAGAGATGACTGCAACAATTCCATATTCATGGGTTGCAGGGCCGTCTTTTCTACGTTGAGTGCACTCCAGGCAGACAGAGAAACCTCAAGGAGTTGGCACCTATTCAGAGAGCTGCTTCCAAAAGCTGTCACCACATGTTCAGAGCAAAATCCAACTGAATGGCAGAGACAGGAGAGAAAGAGTATCGACTGTATGGAGTGTGTAGAGGAGGAGACGCTCTTCTGAACGCAAACAAAGAGGTGAACAGTCTCCTGAAAACAAACAGTGACAATATGAGCGCGGACAGATGAAAGAAGAGTTTGTGATCTTATGATCATGAGTGAAACAGAGCACACCTGTGGGGAGGTGTTGGTGTCCATGTTTTATGTCTCATTATGGGTCATGGAAGCACAATTCACACCCACACTTATATATGCATGTTAGGGGTAGGAAAAAAAAAAAAAACCTGATACATCAGAATTTTATGTTTGACAGTATCAAAATTGGGATTCTTTGTCAGAAAATCTTTTTTTTTCCCTTTTTTTAAAAAAATTCAAATTCTTCATTTCTGTCTCTGTTTCTCTCTGACTCATGCATTTTATGGGAAAATATGACTCCTGATATAGTCCGTAGACATTATCATTAATTTTAAACCTTTTTACATTGTCTGGTGTTAAAAAAGAAAAATCGCAAAAATTTTAAATATCGAAGAATCACAATTTAAATCGTGTCAGCACCAAAAACTTTAAAAGAATCAAATTGCAAGAATAGCATATCGTCCCAGCCCTAATGCATGTAAATACACTGCTGTAACCCTGACGCTCTGATACTATACACCTCCCCCTGTGCTCCTCTGCCATCAACAATCCAATGGTGGCTTCGTCCTACCATTACACCTTTGTGCGTCACACTGCACTCAAGAAACGTAAATATCCTGCCTTGAAATGTCAGTGCATAAGAGCCTTGTGAATAGCACACCTTCTGTCTGTATCATCATCGACGACAGGTAGCTTTCAGTCAGAGTCTTAAGCCTTGGCTGCTCAGTGACCACTGCTGGGGGAGGGCTTCAGCAGATTCAGAGGTTTTAATAAAGAAAATAAAGAAATTCTGAAGCTGCTGGAGAATCTGCCCTTTAATGATGTAATTTAGGTCTTTTGTTCATTACTTAAGATATTTTCAAAATGAACTGTAATAAAGTTCCTGCAAACTGTCTTCATATTGTCTTTACATGCTTTGATCGTCAATCACCAATCGTGGAATAAATTCTGCGACCTCATCGTGACGACTGGCATGCTGCAGCTATTTTTTAATTTGCATCCAGGCTGAGCAACGTCTGTGGGTGATTATTGACTTCCACAGTGTTGACTGTCAACTGCTTGTCTGTTTTGCTGGACTTAAATGCGGGCATGAATGATCTATGTCAGTGGCATATTTTGGGCACCAGTGAATGGAATATAGTGTCTGAATGATGTCCCGAGCCACAGCTAGCAGCACAACTTGACCATTGTTTTTATCAGTCTAACAACAAACATGCAGCTCAGCGAGTGTTGCGTGTGGACAAAGCAAAGTGTTTTGTAACCTTTCATTCTCAGACAAATTAAAATCAATAGTTATCAGATGGCAGGGCTCTTATTTCCTCCCCTAATTCCCAATCATGAGAGCCATATTAAAGGCCGGCACAGCACTGATGGTCACATGTCCACTCACTTTGTGGAGAGCTAGAGAAGGAAATCAGAACTGGATGAGCTGAGCCTTCAGGGTTTAACTGGTGAACAGTTTTGTTGGTTGGGATTTCTAGAGGTTACATTTACCCTCTTATTTTCTTATTTTTGTAAGATCTCAGCATGGCTCAAAGCCTTAATATCACATTAATAATTTATAATTTAGCGCTAAAATTATGAAAGTTTTGATGTTAAATGATTACCACCAAGCTAAATCCATAACAAATCTGTAGATTAGATTTTTAATTGTTGTAAACTTTTCTGTTATACCGATACGAGAAATCAACACCTCACTGCCTGAATTCATCAATAGACAAGAAAAGCACTCAGAGCGCAGACCGCCGACAAGCATATTGTGGTTGTCACCAACACTTTAGTCCTACTTTGATGTTATACCTTTCAGCAGACTGTCTGCTACAAATTGGTGTTAATAGGTTTGTATGATAATTTGTTTCCTGACAGTGTTGAAAATTATGATGACCCAGTACATATTTCATATACCAGATCTTAGTATCCAGAATATTGACAGGATCTGGATTGTACTTTTACATCTGTCAGGAATTATGGTGACCTTGTCTTGTATTGTTTTGCAAAGCAATCTGACCATTTATGGTGGAGTTATACATATGGTGAAAACGGTCCTATCTCACAATGATAAAGACTCCTTTTTAAAAAATCCTGGATCTAGACGGTGATCCGGTTTACCTCCCAAATTTAATAAATTCTTCCTTATTCCATTATGAGCATTTCCTGAAAATTTCATCAAGATCCGGTCTTTACTTTTTGAGTTATGTCGTTCACAGACAAACAGACAAACTCTCCCAAAAGCACAACCTCTTTGGTGGAGGTAAAAATAGTTTGGGGAATGTTTTAGGAATAAAAGGGGAGCTAAAAGTCTTCTTTTACAATGCACCTTTATCCAAACCTTTGGCTACGGAAATGGATTCAAAACATTTGACTGTATACAAATAATGCAAAGCATGTTTTTCCAAAGCTGGTTTAGCGATCAGATCTGAAACTTTAAGCAAACAAACAGACTGTTAGCATGCACGCTGCAAACACAAACTCTGCCCCACATTTCCTGATTACTTCTGATAATGATGTATGCAACACAACACCCACACACAGTACAGATCAATACATAATTACACTGACAATTAGTATCATTAGAGTGGTGCGAGAGATGGGGATTTGTTGAGCTAAACACTCCTCAGAGAGAGAGAGAAAGGTCAGGAATAAAGAGAGGGAGAATTAAGCGGCTCACACATTCAGTCTGTATGGGGTCTCTTCCAAAAGGTTTCCATTGTCCTTTAATAACAGGATGAGAGCCACACTTGAGCACTGAGTGGGCGTGACATTGCAAGCTCAAACACATACACACACAAACATCTTTCCTGTCTACCCTGGAAACACAATAACAGGTTTTAATTTTTTCATATCAAATCACAAAATATTAGAGGAAACATGATGAGCCCCACAAGTAACGCTAGAGTCAACCGACTCAATCAAGTTCTCATAGTTCATCTCAATTAAACCACCAATTAACTCCACTCATCTCTCCAGCTTGACTCGTTTAGGTCTTTATATTACTGAAACCTGTATTTGCAATTTCATCCCTTAAGATTAGGTTGAAAAAGATACAACTGAGTGTACAAAAAGTATGAGCTGTAACATTTAAAACTAGAAAAGCACTCAGAGAGTGCAGACCTCCACCAAGCATATTGTAATTGTCAGGCAACACTGTAGTCCTACTTTAATGTTATACTCCCTTTCAGCAGACTGTCTGCTACAATTTGGTGTTAGTTGCAGGTTTGTTACCATAATTTGTTACCTGAGAGTGTTGAAAATTATGATTACCCAGTACATATTTCGGATCTTAGTATCCAGAATAATGCCAGGATCTGGATTGTACTTTTGCATCTGTCAGAAATTATGGTGACCTTGTCTTGTATTGTTTTGCAAAGCAATCTGACCATTTATCATGGAGTTATGTACACATATGGTGAAAACGGCCCTATCTAACAATGATAAAGAATCCTCTAAAAAGATCCTGGATCCTGATGGTGAACCAGATCGCCTTTAAAATGTAATCACTTCTTCCTTATCCCATTATGAGCATTTCCTGAAAATTTCATCAAGATCCGGTCTTTACTTTTTGAGTTATGTTGTTCACAGACAAACAGACAAACTCTCCCAAAAACACAACCTCCTTGACATAGGTAATGATCACTCAGGTAAAGAAAGGAGACGATGGCTTCCACAGTCATCTGAATTTGTTCTTCTCACTCAATCATAGCGTCACAATCAAAGCATCTTAATGGAAACCACATCCCAATCTCACCCACACCACCTAACAAGTAGTCTCTAGTGGCAGCATTCAAGACAGAGCGCAGCAATAAGCGCCATCAGTGACAATCCAAATCACCAATAATGCCAATATTGATTTTCAGCAATCCATCAAATCTCACCTTTGACACTGACGACAGAGCGGGCGACAGCTGGCCTACGCAGCATCAAAAAAATGAATACTGGAGATTTTTTTGTGAAAGGAGCAATTCTCTGATTGATTGATGCACTGGCTTGTGACACAGTTCAAAACCTCATCATCCATCATGTGATTGAGAGAAAGCAGCACGACGTATTGAATAGGCTCTAATATGAGCCTCATGTTGGGATGAATCCACTGCGAGACTTTTTTACCATGTTCCCTGAAGTCAAAGTTAAAACCATGAAACAGAGTGTTTTATAACTGGAAGTCATCCACTTAATCAAAATGAATACCAGGGGGTGGTCAGATGTAGTAAGTTTATCTCTAGCAACAAAAGCTATAGTTGTCGTGTTGTCTTCAAACAGTTATCCAGCTTTTATTGTGAAAAACTTGAAAAAACAAGGTCAAAAGTTGAAGAAAGATTTGAATACTATCCTTATTCTCACAATGAGCCACTAATAAAATTGTAAATGAACTTGTGACCATCAGTCTGGCCTGATAAATGTCAACTTCAAACTTATAGATGTTCATTTGTGTTGCTTTTTAAAGCACACTGAGTATTTTAATAGAGCACGCTGGCAGCTCTATAAAACCTCTGCTGTTCAGGCCACTGGGGCGCTAAGAGCACAGTGACTGATCATACCACTTAATAAAACGGTTTAAATAACTGTAAAGGTTTATGGTTTAACATTCAGCTACAATCAGATGAAAAAAAATTGGAAATCAACTGTTTTTTGTTGAGGAATATCTTGTTCTGCATGTGACCCCTGAGCTACAAAGCACACACACACGCACGCACACACACTGAGTGTTGACATGACAGAGAGGTGTGCAGCAGAAGAGGACAGCGTGGTGGCCAGGTGACGGACACGATATTATTTGAGCTGCAGCCAGCATTCAATCACCCTCTCCTCTCCTCCCTCCATCGCTCTCCCCTCTCGCTGTCATCCGCCCTTTTCTCCCGCTGTTCTTGGCAGTGGCGGCGCAAATATTTCTGGGGCTATCACTCTTCCTCTCGACTCCCTCTTCTCTGTGTCGGTGAATCACTGCCCGTCCTCCGAGTACGCCCCGGCTGTAAAAGGACTGCTGCTCCCTCCTTTTCATTCCCTCTCTGCCTTGCATGCCAATTTCCTCCTTTTTCTGGTTTTCCTTCACCTTCCCTTTATTATTACTATTTTATAAGTATAACTGATGTGTCTGACACAAACACACCTGGAAAGCAGATTGCTGCAGACTTAGTTTATAAAATCAACAGGAAAAGCTGCTGTGTGTCAGTGTTAAACATGTTCAAAGATGATGTGACATTTGATTTTAATCCCTGGTGTTGGTCAGTTTTTCCATCCCAAGCACAATTTGAAGTGTCATCACTCAAAATAAAATCTGTCTCTGACGTCAACTTAAAACAAAGCCAGGCTGCGTGACTGCAGCACAAAACATGGCTCCACATCAAACTCTGCATGAACGATGCTGTTTGACATTTTCATGGCGCTACAGTGGAAGGAGATATCTGCAGAGCTCATCTGTGCTGCAGCTTCATCGTTCTGTTTGCTCATTCAGAGCAGCATCAGTTAGCTTACATGTACGTTATTACAGCACAGACAAATGCGTTAAAACAATATTTCAGCTTGATCACAAGTAAACAATGTTTTCCTCTCTCTCTGTGCCTTTCCCTCTCAAACCTTCCCTCTATCCTAAGCTCCTTCTTTAGCTCTTTCTTACACAAACATTCATGTCATCTCCTAAACAGCATCCTTCATATTCCCTTGCTCTCTCCTGTAGGTTTCTTTGGCATCTGATCCTTTCTTTGTCCTCAGCTCCCTCCTGTCCTCTGTCTTTTTTCCACTCGCCCACACTCGCATCTCTTTCTTATTGTTTATTCCCTCTCCATGCTTCGGTCCACTCCCAGCACATTCTCCTTATCCCACCTCTTTTTGTTAATTCATCTACATCTCACAACCCCTTAAGTTAGCCCCTCTTCCTCTCCTTCTCTGTGTCTACTGTTCCCGTGCTCCCTCTGTGTGGAAATGGTTTGTATTGATCCCCTTTCAAACCAGGGAGAAGGTCAGGGGTTCACTAATAAAGCTCAGGGACAAACAGACGCACAAAGCGGACAAATATAGCCAGGTAACAGAGCTGCGTAATGATCAATGTGTTTACAAAGGGTGGGAGAAAAAAAATCGAAAATCGGTATAGCGGGATTTTTTGTTTGAAAATATCAAAATCAGGATTCTTTGTCATTTTTTTTTTCAAATTCATTTTCTTCATTTCAGTCTTTGTTTATTAACTGATTTGGTAAAATGTTACCACTTGTCTTCAGTGGAGGGTGAAATGTTTGTCTTAGACTCATGTGATGTGCATTTTATGGGAATATATGGCTCCTGGTATAGTCTGTTATCTTCATCATTTAACTTTTTTGGTTTCTTAAAAATGAAAGCTTAAAATTGTAAATATTGAAGAACCACGATTTAAATTGAATCGGCACCCCAAAATAATAATAGAATCGAATCACAAAAATAACATGTCATCCCAGTCTTGGTGTTAAGATGTGAGTAACTCATATTTTTTGTACCAGAATCTTGCCCAAACCTGTGCTGTTACATAAAACCAGCCACCTTCGCTCCGTGCCCACAAACATGTCGACCTAATGATGGCCAAAGGCTGAGAAATCACCGTCCAGCTCTAACATGAACTCCACACAGGGAGCTGACAGAGCGCCCGGCCATCCATCCATCATGGCGGTGTGGCTAACAGCTGTCCAGGCCTCCCTCGCCTCCTCCCCCTCCGTGCCCTCTCCTCTGCTATGTGGCAGGGTCAGCCTAAACGTGGTCACCCTCCACCTCCTCAGCATTACGCAGCCTTTCCCACACTGCTCGGTCACATGAGAATGACTGAGGATGGCTGAGAAAAAAATCTGGGTGGAGTTCAGCGCCAAACACCAGTAGCTTAAACACTGGAGAGAGTGGGAGTGGGAGAACTCCAGCTTAAAAACTGGGCTCAGTGGGAGAAATGGGAATGTTAATGTGACTCTGAGTAATGATTGTAAGTTTTACGGAAAGTCTAACTGCTGCCAGTAGACCAGCTGGTCAAAGAGCAGGAGGAGAGTGATAAACCTCTTCACAGACCCTGACTCATGGAGGCAACCAAAAAACAAATCATATGTGGTCTACAAAATGAGGTTCATGGTTAGCAACAAGGGTTTACATTATTTTTTCTTTTTTGTCAAAAACAGCTCTCAGGTGGAAAAACCTCAGGTTTATCATTCACGGTGTGTTTTCAGAGCACTGACGCTTCACTGAGTAAATTCAACCTCGTACCAAAGCTCTGTCTGATAAAGAATGACTGAAGGGTTCATTCTCCTCAGGTGAATTATAGTTTGTTTTATTTCCTGTGCACACACGTCAAAACTGGAAAGAAAACACACAGTGTACGAATAAGACCTGAAGTTTAAAATGGATTAGAGCATTTTTAAGGTGTGGAGTAATCTGCTTTAAGTAAGTATGTCAGCTACGTCTGTTTCTCTTTGCTGTTGTTGACTTCAGTTATGCTGCACAGCAACAGCTCCCATACTGAAAAACGATATCAGGCGTTCCTCTGAGGTCAGATTTGAGGTCGTTATGATCACTGACTGAGGTGAAGGTCAGTGGTGGGCAGCTGACACCAGGTCAGTGTTTAGGGGGTAACGTGGCAGACGTCATTAACCTGAAGACGACCCCTCCAGCCTCGCTGCTGTCGCGGGGTCGGCCAATGGGCTTATCTCTGAGGCTATTACATCATGGCTGATGACAGCTTATGGGGGCCCGTTTTTGACATTGCTTGTGAGAGGTCACAGATTTAAGTTCATGCATGTCTTTTCAAAGCATGCTTAAATGTCAGATGTGGTCACTGTGATGAGGAAAGGAGAATGCGAGGAGTCCGACTTTGGTCTGTACAAGCTTGCTCAGAAAAAGAAATCTTATCAAGTGTTTTTGTCTTGTTTTCAGTAGAAAATGTCTTATTATACTTGATATGAGCCGTATTCACCTGATCAGTTTAGGAAAATGTTTTATTTCAGGTTATCTAAAGACAAAAATGAGGTCTGAATTGTTTGTAACAAGGAAAAAAAAATCTGCCAATGGAACAAGAAAAAAAGTTACTAAAGACATTGTTCTGGTTTCAAGCACATTTTCAAGAAAATTGCTCTCATTCCATTTGCAGATTTTTTAAAATTGTTGCAAGCAATTCAGACCTCATTTTTGTCTCTAAATAACTTGAAATAAGACATTTTTCAAGACTAACCAATGAATGTGGCTCATATCAAGTATAACAAGACAAATACACTTGATAAATGTGGATACACCGATGTGAAAATTTTGGCCGATACCGATATCCAATATCAATATTGCTGATAAGGCCGATTACCAATATTTACCGATATCAATATTGGTAAGAAAAAAAATCAAAAATCAAAATAGTATGTTTTTTCTGTTTTTTTTGATCAAAAAACAGGAAGAGAGACATGAAAGAAGAGGGTCCACTCTTCTTAGGTAGTTTTTGTGTTTACAGTCGTAGAAAACAATATTATTTGGGTTTGAAAAAACAATCTATCTGCTCTGAAAAATGGCCGTCAGCTAATGAGTAAATATCTTCCCCCTATTACACATCGGCCGATGTGGATACATTAAAAAAATGACCAACGTTGGCCGATACAGATACTGATACCGATATATCGTGTATCCTTACTGATAAGATTTCAGTTTTTGCTGTGTATGAATTGAGATTCACTGAATTTATGGTACTTGCACTTTTCCTGCTTCAGCAAGCCACAACATGAGCCACAGCTATGAGGCGCAACACAAACCGGGATGTCGACTTTGAGTCTCATCAGAAACAAACACACTGCGCAGCATTTTATACACCTTTGAAGTTGGACAGTCTATCTATTGAGAGTTATCTTGACAGCAATGTTTTTCTCCTCTGGCTACATGCTGATGAGGTAAGCAGTGTATCAGCACAATGCAGTTATCTACCTGCCATGTGCACTTGAATGTACAGTACCTGACCAGCTGCATCAGTGAGTTACAGGGGGATGCTTCTCTACATCGCATGAAAGTCAGATTGAAATTCCCTGGTTTCTGCACCCACAGTTCCTGCTGCAGCGGTGCAAAGGTCTAATTGAAATAAATGAGAGAGTCTGTTTTTTTCCTCACAGCTATTGTCAGTGAGATGGGCCCTAATAAAGAAAAGCAAAGGAAAGCATAAAGACGGGCAGTGAACAGGAAAGATAGGACAACATGTATAGACAAGAGTAAAAGAGAAGAAGAAAGAGGAGCTAGCGGGGTCTTTCACATTACTTACACCAGCACACACAACACACCTGTGCACTCAAGCTAATAAAGCTGCGCAGAGAAAAGGGCTTTTCACACCACTCGATTTTATGCAACACGGGGTAAATGGTTTGTGTGTCTATGTAAAGAGAAGACACCTGCTGTTAAAAATGGTGTGCACTGACATTTGAGAAAAGGCTTTCAAAAAGCTCCTTTAATTAAGCCATCTTAAGAAAGAGCAAGATAGAGGGGATGGATGGGTGAATTTAAAGAGCACACAGGAAGGAAGATGAGGTCGCGGAGACAGGTGGTCACTTAGGGGTGAGGCTCACTAAACACTAAGAGAAGGAGCAGAAATATAAGAGGATTCAGATGGATGCAGCCTGAAGAAGAGAGGGTGAGAGGAGAAAAAGGGATGAAGGTCAGGGAGGAAAACAAAGGATGAGAGCGAGTAGTGGTTCTCTATTTAAAAAACAAACTGTATGCTGCCTTTGAGGTCTCTGGTGTGATGCTTTAATGTGCGTCTGTTTGAGCCGCACCCGCTGTAACACATGCAGGGCCATGCACCGAGGATCACTCAGGAAAAACCAAGTCGAGCTCATGCTATCCCCCAGGATCTCACACTGCAGTGCATTGAACCATACTGTGTGTATATGTGTGCGTTTATGTGTGTGTGTGTGTGCACAAGCCCTACTCCTGAGTGACATTTCACAAATCCAGGGGACTGGGCTAATGATGTCCCCTGTCTGACTAACTCAAAGCACTGAGAGGGTAGTAAGGGGAGGACAGAATCAGCAGAAATAAAGTGATTTAGACAGAAACAAGGGCGAGGAATAAAAGCTTTTCACACTTCATATTGCTAACCACTGTCGGTACGTTGGAGTGGTTCTTGTGAGTTAATTTACCATGGATGGTATTTAATCAGGGAATTCAATAAAAAGGTTTTGAAGAGAGAAATACAAGAAGTAAAGTCGACAAGTTCATCAGCGCTATGATTAAACTGTAATATCCAACTGACTTTTGATGTCATGCCGAGCATGTCAAGCCACAAACATCCTCGTCAAAATCTTATGCGAGATGACTTTGTGAATGGCCAACTGAGTGATCTTAATGTTGTCTGGATCAATGTCACAGTTATCACAGTGCTACATGTGTCTGTTTACTAATTAGTAAGTGAGAGAAGGTAGAAAGAAAACAAGTGCTCGACTCAAACAGCACAAAGAGTAGATTGGGCTTACCGAGTTGATGCAGGCGAGCTCCTTGTTAAGCAGCCAGGGTAAGGAGAGTTTCCCATCTCCTTTGTAGCAGGACTGAATTCTCTCTTTGATCTTCTCTTTTATCTTCCTCAGGGTGAACAGGCACAGCGCTGACTCTTTGGGTGGTTTGGCCCGATTCTTCTGACCCTGAGAGAAGACCGTGAAGAGGATGTCTTCATTCTCAGAGATCCCCAGAGAGTTGGCCAGCTGCCGGCCAGGCCGAGCCAAGAAGGCGTCCTGCACCAGGCGGTACTCCACCCCGTCTTTGGTGCAGCCGATGGGGAACTCCACGTAGGAGTAAAACTTAGGGTCATCAACGCAGAGGCGGACAATCTTAGACGTGAAGAACTGCTCTCCGCTGGCGTCAGGTGAGGTCAGCTGTGTGTCCAGCTGCATTGTTAGATAATACACAAACTGCTCACTGCTGAAGCTGTACACATAATAGATGTCGAAAGCGGGGAATTTGGACAAAGTGTCCGAGGGGATCTTCAGCTGAGAGGAGACAAACTCATCCTGGTAGACAAAGCTGAACATGTCAGCGTTTTCTTCATTCTCCATCAGTTTACGGCTGGACAACGTGGGGAAGTATTCAGATTTTCCATCGATTGGTGTTCCAATAAAAAGCTTGCTTGTTGGGCTGTGCGGGGAGCTTATGATGACCCCTGACATGGTACCTGACTCTGCCACACTGGAGAGGTAGTGTTCCTTGCGGTGGTGTGGCTCACCAAGCTTGAAGAGGTCGTCCAGGCGCAGGAACTGGCAGATCCCTTGAGAAGTGCTGCCACACGCAATGAGGCGGTTCTGTGCATAGTCTATGAGAAGAAGCTTGTTCACATTGGGGGTCTGGGCCAGGTCGTGAGGGCACGACTGGACGCTTGGTGGAGGGTAACACTTCTCATTGTCCACCACCGGGCCAGTCATGTGGCTGCGCAGTTTGGTCAGGTTGCTGGACAGCTTGAAAATCCAGTTGACAGCTCCCACATAGACCTCTCCGGTTTTGTTGTGGATGGCCAGATGTGTAAGTCCCCACTCAGTAGGGGCGAATCTTTTGAAGGGTGGGGGTTGTCCGCCAGAGAAGTTAAAGCTCATGACGAGCAAAAGCCCCAAGAGGAGATAGAAGTTCCCCTGACCAGAGGAAGTCGCTGGCCGAGCTAGGGGACACATTTCTGAGCTGTCAGGAGGGAGGGCTTAGGGGGTGGGAAAAGGAGAAAGAGAGGAGGAGGAGGACGAGGAAGACAAGCTCTGGTACCAAGTCCACAGTCAGGATTTTCTTCTGTCTTTTTCTTCTTACAAGAAATAAGGAAAGAGATAATGAGGGAACCAGGGGATGAAGGGGGGGAAACAATACTCCTATTGATCCACTGTCCCTCTCTTAGTGCCGCACACTGTCATCAGGAACATCATCTGCAGAGACACGAGGTGGGAGCCCTGGAAAGCAGAGAAAAAAACATGGTAAGTGTCCAAGAAACATTTCCTATTGATTATGCATCAAGCAGACAGAGCAGCTTATGAGGCTCACAGACTGCAGAGCCAAAAGAAAGGAGAAAAAAAAACAAGCTGACATTTGCCCCAGTGATAAATAAATTATATCAAATCAAGTCTGGAAGGCAAATGCGTGTCGGCATTTAATTATGAGTGAAGATAGCAGGGGAGGCATGGGCCGATTATTAAAGGCTCTCAACGCATAATGCAAGTGTTGCTGGAATGAGTTATGGACTCACAACATTGCTCTCTTTAATATTTCATAACTTTCAACTTTACCATGGTGGCTTTGGAGGAGGCGTTGGGTATGAAAAATTGCCGGTGGGCACTGTTACACTGACAGCGAGCAATTTATAGCCAGGTCTGCTCGAAGGCTTCCCTGTCGTGAGCTCCAACAGTATCAACACACGATCAAGTGAGCCCTTATTGTAATTACACCTGCAGTTCTGGCAACTGGATTCAGGCGTCTCGCTCCGAGGCGAGCACAGCGGGTCACCCAACAAACTCGCCGCTCCCTCTGTGAGCCGTGATTACCATATGCATAATATACACGTCAGGACAAATATAACTGGAAAAAAAGGAACTTTGACTGCTTCAGATAAAGAACCATTCTGGTCTACCATCCACAGACGGGGTCTGAAGGGTCCTTGTATCAGACGGTATTCTTACACAGCCAATCAGTTTCTTATTATTTGACTATGATTATGATCAGGAGTTCAATATGAACAAATGCAAGCCTGAACACTGCATTGTATCACAATGGCAAATGAAAACAGTTAAATCCAGTGTGTATTTTTAAAGGTGTGACGTTTTTGTGCCCATGACACCACTGATTTAGTGTGCCTCATCAAACACCAAACATCATTCTCAAATCTGTGGTGGTGCAACGGATCATCATTGATCTGTGATCCGTTCAGATCGACGTAATCGGTTCGGCACACACGTGACCCACTGATTGATTTCTGAAAAAAAGATGTGTGCTCTTTTGACGAGCGGAGAAGGGAGGTGTGCAGACATGGCAAGCGGAGGAGAGGAGGAGCTTGAACGCCCCGCGACACACTGGCAATATACACCGTGCCATGCCTAAAGTGATACTCTGGGATGGAACAAGTTGGGTCCTATCACAAGGTTTAGGGCAGAAATTACCCCTACAGCAGTGATTTTGTGCAGCAGAAGCCCAGGACGCACGCACCAAACACCCCCTCCCTGCTCGTCAGCCGGTTTCTTCTGCACTCAGACGGGGCCATATTTTACTTGACCAAAAACACAAATAAACAGACTCCCACCGAAAAAATCTGATATTGGTCTGCATTCACGCTTTATTCAGAGAATTTTCAGCGCGTTACTTCCACACGAAAACACAGCTAAATAAGGCTCTAGCTCTCATCGTGTCGTAAAACGGCGCTACCTCCGCTGCAGAGCCACAGCTGGCTACGAGGCGCTCGCCGCTTAGTGTATCAGTCCGCACGGGCGTACCAGATATAAACAAGCGCAGGTAGTCTGCCAGGACGAATTATGCATAAACAATGTAAAGATGAGTGATAATGAGAGCAAGGACGACCAGCCGTTCACTTTGCATTCCATTCCCATATTGTTTATATCTGGCGTGTCTTTTTGAAAAAAAATCTGAAATTATAAGCTCAGGTTTTTTCACTCTCCTTGTTTCAAGGAAGATGTCTTCTAATGTTTACCTTTGAGTTCTATTTTATTAATGGTCTTTCAACCAGTATTAAAAGGAGATATGCCTTTTTATGTTGCTGTTGCACTTTAAGTTGATTTTTGGTTCATTGTTAAATTTTAAAGGAAGGAGATATGCCTATATATTTCACTTTAAAATGTTTTTCATTAATAACTGTTATAAAGAAGATATGCCTTGTGCACTACTTTTATATATTTAATTTAATAATCTAAGTGTTTAATAAACGGACAAAACTTGTTTATTTATTTCTATTTTTTTGCTGATCCAAAAAATGATCCGATCTGTGACTCTTGATCCGAGGAACGATCCAATCCGTGAGTTTTGCGATCCGTTGGACCACTACACATCTGAGAATAGCATGCTTAATTCTCGAGATGGAAAGTATCTCAGCACTGATACTGAGAGATTGACTGCATATGCTCCTCGTTTCTCCCTCCCTGCTGTCATTGTCCTCTCATATCAGCTAGTAAACTAAGAGCAGATGCTTAAATAAAAAACTATTTATTTAAATCAGCTTTAATTTATAAGTTTCTCACAAATATTTTACAATATTTCCCACAGCACACCCTGCACCCCACAGCTGGTAGCTCTGGCGGCCTCGTCTGCAGACAGCAGAGTGATTCGTTTTAAAGGACAGGCTGAAGATGATTTATCAGGATGGAGATTTTACAGGTTAAGGACACGAAGGAGAAGTCAAAAGGAGAGTATCTACCCCTTTGAGTGTCCTCCTATAACAAGCCAACAATGATCAGGAGCAGGGTTTGTGGGGTACATGCTGTTACTTGACAAGCCAATCATGTTCCAGCAAAAACTGGAACATTAGCTCTCCTGTAAACGCTGATTATTCAAAACAGGACGCAGCTCTCTCAGGGACCCCACACTTCAATTTCACCTTGACTATCAAAGTGTCTGCGCGCAGGGTTTTTTATGACCACAGTGAATCAGGAAAGATGAGACACTACAGAGAGATGAGAAGGAAAGGAAACAGGACGGGAGATGAGGGACGAGGGAGAGGGTAGAGGTAAAGGAATGTTTGTTTCCTTTATTTTTCTTTCTTATCTCGGTTCCTGCCTCCTGCTTCTCATGTGGTCAGCCACTCAGGAACAAAGCTATCTGTCCATCAATCAGCGGGTATATACAGGCCAGGGAGTGTGGTTAGATAACACAGCTCAGAGGGATGAAAGTTAATGTCTTTTAAATCGTGTTTCATTTTGTTTTATTCAGATTTCCTTAAGGAACGGCAGGTATGAGTGGGAGAGAGTGAGGCTGAGCACTCAGAGGAAAAATAAGCGCACTTTGCAAGTATTGAAAGAATTAAACACCTCGGTAAGAGGAGTCATTGAATTGCACATCAATTTTAGTCACTGGGGCTGCAAACAGTGCAAGTGAGAAAAGAGAGAAAGAGCAGAAGAGAGCAGGGCAGAAGAGAAATAGCGGTGGCGATGTTCATGGAATAGCAAACCATAGCTCAGCTGAGACAGAGCTAGCCAGGTTCAGGGAGAGGTGGTGTCATCCAATTTCCACAAATGAAAGGCCCGGCAGAAGACAAATGTGTAGGAGTGAGAAAAAAAACTGTGCTAAGAAAGAAGGAGCAGCGCAGGAATAAAAAAAAAAAAAGGAGAAGACAAAAACGAGGAGATATCGCTGGGACAGAGAGAGCTAGAAAGATAGGAGCAGAAGGGCCAGCGAGGAGCAGCAGGAGCCAAACAAAAGGCAGCACTTCTGTTGCATTTTAATCAGAGCTATACCGGCGCTCGAATCAAACACCTGGGGAGCCCGGAGGATTGAAGCAGCTCAGCGCGGTAACTGCAGACAGAAGGGCCTGAGCTGCAGCGATCAGATATACCCACGCTCTGCAGTCTGCGAGATTAAAGCGACTCGATGCAGATCGCAGCCTCTTCTACATAAGCAGCTGCAACGTGAGGAGACAGCCCAAACAAAAAGCTCATTTCTTGCTTAATGGCACAGTGGAGCTGCTCGACGAGAGCGGGTGTCGATGTAAAGCTGTGTGAAGTGGCACATAGGGAGAGAGGGAGGCTGGATGTTTTCTTTGTCACTTCATGTGAGGGTACAAGAGTGGGTGAAGGATGGAGGATGTAAAAAGGATGTCTTGACCATGAATCCTTTTTATTTTGCTCAGCCACAGCTTCATGTGAGGAAGCATGACTTCCCCACAGGGATAAACTGATACCGATCGGTGGTATCGGATGTTGTTGTATCGGGGGGGTTTTGTTCGTTTTGTTTTGTTTTTTAACCAGCGCTCTTTGCTCCTTGATTTGAAATGTTACCGTTGATGTACTGGCTTTGTTTTTTTGCTGCACTACTAGTCTACAAGGTATAAAAGTTGACATTCGAAAAGAACTTGTGTACATTCTGAAGAATTGTTTTGATGATAAATATTTAAGTATTTCATGGTATAAGTACTTAAGGATAAGTTCTGTTCATACAGCTTTTACATTGTTTATAGAATGAAGTAGAACCAAATACTCACCCAGAAGGCTTTCCTGATCCAAGCAGTGCTTCGGGAGATATTTGCTGTACTGTACTGACCTCTGTACTGACGAAGACTTTGTTTACGATTGCCCCCCCGCGCATGCGCAGCGCGGCTCATTGTTTCAGGGGAGAACGGCAGGCTGCATGATGACGCGCGGAGGGGCAATCGTAAACAAAGTCTTCGTCAGTTCAGAGGTCAGTACAGCCACACAGCGCTGTCTGGAGTGACACAGACTGCAGCAGAGGACTAACCTGGAGCGGACCATGATGGAATATTGGTGGAAAAACATGCGTTTTTGGACGATTAATGCAGTTTTAGGAGCAGCGCTGTTTATGCCCCCGATGGATCCCATTATACGGACGTCCACTGCATGATTTTGGATCTAAATATCTCCCGAAACACTGCTGGGATCAGGAAAACCTTCTGAGTGAGTATTTTGTTCTACTTCATTCTATAAACAATGTAAAAGCTGTATTAACCGAACATATCCTTTAACTTCAGTAATTCCATATACTCGTTTTTTTGTCCCAAAACCCAAAACAATGCCAGCCCTACCCCACAGTAGGGCATGCAGGTTATTATTCAACACTGGTGTCTGTATCTGTTGATACCAAAGCCTAGGCATCGGTATTGATATAAGAACCACAAAAGTTGGATCGGTGCATCGGTACTTTCACAAAAAACGAAAATCAACCAGGAGTCAGTGGCTGCTCATGATCTTGCCTGGTAATAAGACAATGACCCCACAGATGGATGCTGTCTGACTTCTTTCCTGTCAGGGTGGAAACGCCCAACTGTTGAGGAGACATTCAATCCCTCAGCTTCTTGCACATATTCCTCAGGTTTCTCATCCCTTCCTTATCCCCCTCACCCTCTTCAATTTCAATTTCCTCTCGAGCTAAAGTCAAATGGTGGGAAAAGCGCTGGAACAAGGTTGTGAGGCATATCTGGCACCATCAAGGAAAAACATGTCAATCATTCTGGGCTGGAGCGCGTCTGTGGCTTTGGGAACGGGCAGCCGCCATATCAGGGGAGCCGGGGTCGTTATCACATCAGGGAAAGGCATTAGAGAGGACGGGCTGTAAGGGACCGAGTGGATTGGATTTGATATCGGACCGGCCTATCAATTGATGGGGTTGTATTGCATCTCCATGGACACTGGGAAGTGGAGTGAGGGACTGGAATGACGAAACAGAAGAAAAAGCTTGGAGAGAAACGGTCCTCTCAGAGCTTCACGCTGCTTTGTTTATTTGGTTTCGATATCTGGAGGTGGAGGGGGGCTGGTGAAGTGGTGAGCTGCTGGTGACTCTCCTGAGCTGAGCTGCAACCACCCTCCTCTCCCTCTCACCCTCTTTTCCAAAGCAGCTAAACCTGTCCGTTCAGATAATGGTCGCCGCTCAGCCCAGAGCTGTGCTGATTTATTGCCAGTGGCATATCAATTACAGCGCTCGCCACTGCAGGGAAGAGTGAGTGAGAGTGAGTGTAAAGAGAAGGTGGCGAGAGATGATGATGAGGAGGAGGGAGGAAGGAAGAAGAGCAGCTCTCAGACAAATTCTCTACCCTTTGCTCTGCGTCATGACACGTGGGTGACACCTGGGACGGGAGGGAGAGGGGGAAGAGGGAGCTGAGTGTTTGGGAGAGAAGTGGCTGAAACAAGGGAGGTGTGTGTAAGTGTGTGTGTGTGTGTGTGTGTGTGTGTGTGTGTGTGTGTGTGTGTGTGTGTGTGTGTGTGTGTATGTGTAAAGATGGGAAACACGGTCTCCTACAAGAAAAAGTCAATCACTGTATCTAACCAAAGAGGAACATGTCTGAAGACACAGTGAGCACATGTCAGCAGCTGACATCTGCAGCGTCTCCTTCCCTCTGAGCACGCAGACACATTGACGACTAACATCGAATCACGCTGATTTAGGCCTGGGACTGTAGTCAATAAATCAATTAACCGTTTGATAAATGAAACAAACTCAATAATTTTGCCGGCCTCAATTTATCGCCATGTGCATGCATGTTTGTTTTTGTAGTTTGGGATGAAGCTGACGAGGTTGATGAAGCCTCATGGATGAGAGGAGCAAAGTGTAGTTCGCTACATCACAAAAGAAATTCTGCATTTTAACTCAGTTTTTTAATTTAAGTGCAATTTTTGAATGAGAGCCCGATTTATTTTTATTGTTTCAATTTTTTTTTGGAAGTTACTGAAAATCACATTAGTAAAAAAATAGTCAAAAGTAGACATGCACCCATCCATCAGTGCCAATTTCCTTACTTTTGGGGAATCAGTGATCAGCCAGCTATTGTCGCTTTTTGCTCTGACACCTGAACTCAGGACACTTTATTGGTTGATTAAGTTAAAAGATAAAGATTTTATTGTTTCACAGGTAATGTTCAATGATTTTCAATAAAATAAGATTGGAACATTGAAGGTTTATGATGTAAGTCAGTGTTTTCCAATCCTGGTCCTGGAGGACCCCCTGCCCTACATGTTTTAGATCTTACTCCACTCCAGCACACCTGATTCAAATGATCAGCTCGTTATCAGGCTCGAGCAGAGCTTGATGACGAGCTGATCATTTGAATCAGGTGTGTTGGAGTCAGCAACATAAAAAACATGCAGGGCAGGGGGGTCCTCCAGGACCAGGATTGGGAAACACTGCTGTAAGTTATACAAAGTAAAAAATAGAAATCGGTATCGGCCCAAATCGCTATCAGCAGTAGGGATGGGTACCTTTCACATTTGAAACGATACCGATTCCTAGTACCTGGCAATCGGTATCGGTACTCAACGGTACCAATTTTCGGTACTTTTGTGTGTTGATGTGGTAAAAAATATCAGTATGTTTAATAATAAATGTTAATTCTTTTCTATTTAACATATTTATTATTCAATATTTAACCTTGCAATGCTGTGTTCATGTCCATTACAGAAAATCACCTACTCTTCCACTCCCTCACAGTCACAAGGATGCATTTAGGTACCTAAACACGGTACCTTTTGATTTTATGTGAATCGGTACCCGGTACTTTTGACAGAATTCAGTCGGTACCAATAAAAGTACCTAATTTGGTACCCATCCCTAATGGGCAGGTCAGGCTTCTTAAAGATCAGTGATCGGCCAGAAAATTGTGATCAGTCCACCCCTACTTGTGAGAAATAAAGTTTATAGCTTTTGAAAGCATGTATTGCATTATTGTGATTTTTTTTTTCTATTTGTGGTGAATTTGGTCTCAAAATAATACTGTCTACAATATCGTTTATCAACAATAACTGGGAACAATACATCATCCAGCAAAATTTGTTATCGGCCCAGGCCTTTGAATAACACAAAACACTCATGCAAATCAAGAACTGATGCATCTCTGTCTTAATCTGCCCCACACCTCTTCACTCAGTGGCCTACACACTCCACGGACTGGAGATTTGCCCCAGGAAGGGGGAAGGGGGGGGGGGGGCGCTGGTGAAGGATTGAGCAGCACGCAGAGGAGGCGGCAGAAAGAAAGAGGGGGTGTTGTGGTGGTAAAGGAGGTAGAACGGTTCGAGAGGACGGTAAAATAGAAGAAGAGCCAACCCCTTAATCCTTAATCCTCTCCCAGGGTCTGCCTAATCTCAGCGCCACTATCTGCATATGGGAAGAATGGATTACCATCCCCCGACACACCGACGGAGGGGGGTATTGACAGTGGAAGGGGCGGCAATCCCTGGATAGATGACACACTCCTCGACAGTCACAAACACACAGAAATTCTGCCTGAAGTTTTTACAGGGTGGAGGACGTGGGCTGCTCTCTAAACTATTCCTGCACTTTGTACAAACACACACACACGCCTGTGCTCTCTCTCTCTCTCTCTCTCACACACACACACTGCAGGTAGGCACTGTGCAGACTAGTCATTTACGGCCTGTTTATCCCACCAGTCTGACATATGCACCAATCATAGGCTGTCTCAGGGGCTCAGGAGGGCTACAAACAAGGGGGGTCAGAGCCCCTCCTAACACACCAAAAACTCAAATCTCAATCCTGAAACAAAGCAATCACTCTGTCTGCTGAGGATTATCCAGGAATGTCAACATTATTGCAATAACTCGCTGGAATATGATCAAAAAAAGAGCTGAGCCCATCTGTTAGTGTCCACGGAGGATTGTTCATAAAGGTCCTCCTTTTTCAATAACAGCTGAACGACAGCGGGGAACGTCTTCATAAAAGGAATGTGGACAGTGTTTCTAAAGGGCCCTCTGGGGTAATATCACCAGAAACAGTCCACTGATCTAATGTTCATCTAACTCCCATCAGCTCCTTATCAGTAAGAAAGGAAAAGAGGGATGAACATCCTGCGTACCAGCTCTCAAACTGCCAAAAACAACCTGTCTATACTTTCAAGTCATCCATACAGAAAGCCAAGACAAATTTCAGAGGAGGCAGGACCAATTTCCACCGCGTCGCACAACAAAGCAGTATTGTGGTATCACTTCCTTCCTGAGGAAACAAGCTGACTGGCAAGTCTGGAGGTGCAGTCCTATGAGTTCACATTTATGTGCCAACGTAAATCAGTTTAGTGAAGGACAAGCGCCGTGCCCTCTCCCTCTCCCTCTCTGTGGCAGGTGGCCTGCCAAAACAAAAGCATAGAGGGAGTGTTTGAGTGTGTGTTTGTGAGTGTGTGTCTGTATGTCTGTAGGAAGTCATACATTGGAACAAATTGAGCTTCATGTCTTCACAGGACCTTGCTGGGCTAACTTTCAAGCCTTCAGCCAGGGTGATAAAAACTTGATCCAGACCTGTCCAGCTGCTCCCCTTTACACAATATGACTAAAATAAAGCTCCTGAGTCTCCAACCTTCTACTCTCCTCTGCAGGAGGAGCCTCAGCCAAGAATAAACTCTTTATGGTGTTTTTTCATTAGCTGCCTGGCTCTGCTTTGTGGCATCGTGGAATCTCAACATTGTAAAATGTTTGTTTTTTCTAAAAGTAGCATTAGTCAAAGTCTCATGAAGCACATCATAATAAACAAGCATTAAACCAGTCTGAACCAAGGTTATGATAGTTTTGGATTTGTCATTATAGTTTAGTTTTAGTTAGTTTTGAATTTTTTTCCCCATTACAGTTTAGTTTTAATTCGTTTTAGAGCAGGCATTCAAGTTTTTATTTAGTTTTGATTTTTGCAACAAGGCTCACTTTTAGTTTAGTTTTAGTTTAGTTTTAATTAGTTTCAGTTTAGTTTCAGTTTTTCATACCCTATCAACCAGGCGCAGGATTGAAAAAGGTCAGAGTAAATATTTTGTCATACTGTTTACTTTCCAGTCCAACATAGTGCTCACTGCTCAGTTAATGCCGATACTGAACTAAACTAAAAATAATATAAACAAAAACTATATAAAACAATATAATATGAGCTTTAAATATTTAGAAACTTGGACTCTAACAAGAAAGACAGACTTAAAAACATTTAAAGTCAGACTCACATGCAATTAAACTATTACAGATGCTCTAATTCATTGCTCCACTACGTTTTGTCGCAGCACAGAGCACAGCCAGTCAGTGCAGTAAACAAGCACGTCCCTATACGCCGCTAGGATGGTACCGTACGGCACTGACAACTGCCTGAAACTGTCTTAAAATTGGTTGGGAAAATGTGTCGGATTAATTTAAATCCTAAAGGCTATTAACATTGTCAGAAACTAAAACTAAGGGCATTTTCTCAATAATTTTAGTTAGTTTCAGTTAGTTTTGTGAACACAAGATATAGTTTTAGTTTACTTATCGTTTTTGTTTTCTTTTCTAGATTTTATTAGTTTGAGTTAACTGCAATGTATTTTAAATTTTAGTTTTCGTTTTATTTTTGTTTTAGTTAACTATTATAACCTTGGCCTGAACACTTTACTCTTAATGTTAGCCATCCAATCTGTCCCAACATAATGATGTCACTTATTCCCAGCGTCCTCTCTGTTTGGGTTCCCAGGCTCCAAACAGACACAAGGACGAGTAAAAAACTGCCAGACAATACACTCACATATTCAAGGGCTGGAGCAGCATTGAGTGCAAGGACGACTGCTTTTTCTGACACCCTATGTGCTGTGTGGAGTTCAGAGTGAGTGTGTGTGTGTGTGTGTGTGTGTGTGTGTGTGTGTGTGTGTGTGTGTGTGTGTGTGTGTGTGTGCATGTGTGTGTGTGAGAGAGAGACAGCTGCCACCCTGAGACAGTAGACAGACTGTGGGCACCACATCACAGAAATTCCTTCTCTCCTACTCGTTCCCTACGACAATAAACACACTCACACTCCTGTTTTCAGAGGTAAATGGGATTATATGCTGATAGACGTTACTTCACATACACAGGATGTCTAAAGTAAGTGTGTGTGTGTGTGTGTGTGTGGGGGGGGGGGGGGGGATTCATAAATGTGTGCATATGTGTCTGAGCTCAGACTCCAGCACACAGTTGTCCCAATTCTTTTTTGCGTTTGCCAAAAATAAAACACGGTGTCGTCGGCAAACCTGTTGATTAAGATTAGACCATACACACACATAAACACACACTCCACAGCGATATTTACAGCAGCTCCTGTGTGTCATCTCTTTAACGAACCAGTGGTGATCGTTCAAACTGGAATTCATCAGGAGAGCTGTGTGGACAAACCTTAATGCACACTTAGCTAGCGTCCTGATCAAACAAAGCCTGACTCAGCTGTTGTATTTGAGCACTTTTAAAGCAGCTTGGGTGAGTTGGACGGAGATCTGCACATTGTGTCTCAACAGTTTGTGAACAGTGTGTGTGATCTGGCTGCTGAACACAGAATTTGGCTCCTCAGGGTGGCCCCTGGGAATGCAGTTATTAAAATAACACGGGAGGATAAAACAGACTGTAGTAGACGTCTACATCTTTCTACCCATCTCAGTCTTTCCAATCCGTGAAGCACTTCTTCCTCCCTGCTTTGCTTCCACCTTTCTATGAAGTTGCTCTGTTTTCTCCTCCTCTTTTTATGAATCATCGCAGCACAGATACCGATACAAAGTACAGCCCTCGAAGACATCGAATTTGTGCCGATCACAACACACTTAACACACTTAACACAGGAACACATTTTCTCCTCCCTGTTTCTTCTCTCCAGGGTGAAATCCTTTGGAAAAACAAAAGGCTTTCATTCCAGCTGCTGCGACAGGATGGAAAACGGTTGAAGCAGCAGCAGCCGTCACATAAAACCTGCCCACACTCCAAAAGGCAGCGCACAGACTCAGACACACCAACACACTGCTGCATGCAGCGTCAGATTAGTGGTTTACTCTTAATCTCTTGACTGTGTAGACTGGGTCTTTCTCTCCATGACAAATCCTATGTGTGTGTGCGTAAGTGTGTGTGCGGGGGCTGTGTGTAGTGTGTGTAGGTGGGCGAGGTAGGCAATATGTAGGTCAAGGCCACATTGAGCCTTATAGGAACAGTTTGGTGGAGTTAGTTCAGTGTTTGAGCACAGGTTGGCTGAATCTTAGGCTGTATTCAGACCAGAAAAGTCCTTTGGTCCACTTGTTTGGTCCGGACCAAAAGCAGACTTTATTTTTTCGTTTGGTGTGGTTCGTTTTCAGATTGTACTTTTTGCAAGTGGACTTTATTCCGTAAACACATCCACGTGTGTGACGATCAGTGCTCTCATTGGACAGCACTGACAAAGGGCGGCACACAGATTACAGACCCAGAAATAGAGGTAAACGTGTGTTTGTGCTCTTATTAGAGCTGCAAAATCATTTTCAGTTTCAAGAGCAGCTCCTTTAAAGCAGGCTTCACAACACCGTTGCAAATTTTGGAACAGGGAAGACGAATGCGCGCAGCAAGGAGACGCTATGCTCTGCGTGTCCTGACCCACAACATGCCAGCAACAGCGTGGCTAAACAGAAGACGGAGGATCAGGTATGAACCAAAGACGGTTAGGTTACGGTGGCTTTATAGGCCCAAAAGGCGCATGTATCCTGTAGTTAGTTCGGATGGACTTTGGTTTGTATTCAGACCTGCACCGGAGAACCACGAACCGCACCAGAGTTTGTTTGGAAGCAGACCGAGACCACCTCAAAAAGTGGCTCTCTGTCCGGTTGTTTGGTCGGCACCAGGGTTTGTTTGTGTCTATTCACACCTGCATGAAAAGTCCGCACCAGCGTGGTCCGTTTAAAGTGGACCCAACAGTCCAGGTCTGAATACACCCTTAATCACTCTTATCTTCCCAACATTTGACCCTGTAGTCCATCTTTTCCTGCCACACACACACTGCACTGATGACTACTGGAAATTCACCTGAAACAGTACCAATCGTCACATCAGCCCTCCACCTGCAGAACAATGGCAGCTAGGTGTGATGAACATTCCAGCTGGTCGAGGCCCATCCAATCAAAAATGACACACCTGCATCGTCCTGTTATGGTATTTAAAGAATCTGCTCCAAGTAGGATTAATGGCGCCATGTGTTGTTATTGCTAATCACAAAGCCAGCATGCAGATCTGTGCCACGCCATGACCTAAACCAACACAGCAATGCCAGTCACAATGAAGGTCAGCTCCACACCGCCCTGTGGGGTTTTTCAACAGTCATTCACACCACTAATCACATTGTGGTTTGAGCTCTCTAAGCGGGTTGTACAGGTGTTGATGTCATGAAACCACAGAGGGAGGGAACAGGTTCAGTTAGTGGACTGAGTAAACCTGACAATGAGGCATACACAAGGAGAAAAGTGTTGCAGCTTACAATGATAACAGAAACAGGGCGAGTACAAGGACTGTCCATTTTAAGAAACTTTCCCTGAACAAACTTCAAAACAGACTGAACCAAACAACGCATTCCTCATAACGCTGCTTACAGTCTCCCTGCTGAGTTCACTTTAATGGAATGCAGCCTGCTCTGCCTGAAACAGCTTATTACCAAACACTGCTCTCCCTCGGCCTGCTTTCTCTTCCTAACACCTTCATTTTATGAGCCTGATTGACCCTTAACGCCCAGAGAGCCGCGCGGGGCTGGAGCTGCACTACTTTCTAAAAACCTGCCAGCATAGAGTGTTGACTGTAGTAAAAACAGGCATACCATTATAAAAGCTCCCTCTCCACGGATCTAAGGACAGTGCTGTTAGCAGTGGAAGTGGGTGGAAGAGGAGTCACCTCAAGGAGAAAGGTATTAAAAAGAATCACTGTCTCCTTTTGTTTTAATGGGGCAATAAAAGCAGCCTCCCCCTCTTGGACTTTATGTTTCCAGAGTGAGCTTATGTGGACCGCCGGCACTGTCAGGACTGGATGAATGGTCAGCTTTCAGTTGGACACTACAGCCAAAGATTTGCCATAAAAAGAAGATGTATTACAAGCTACACAAATGGTAACAAACCGTATACAGTCTCTGCCTCCTCAATGGGCACAGCCTCCCCTGACCACCAATAAATAATGTCATCAATGACATTTTGAGAAGCAGAGACTCTAGTTTGATCCCAGTTCTGAATTTTAATTTGCTGTTCATCTTGTGGACAGAGACGCCAGTTGCACTAATGTTCTAGCACCAACAGTGGGGTCTGTTCACCAGATAACACCAGGAGTGCTGAGACTGGTTTTCTGCTCTGCACAGATTCCAGACCTGCTGGTCTCCAAAAGAGGGCGGGACAATCATGAAACTCATGCAACACATGCAACACAAGCGTCTGTCAGTGTGGCACCTCTGTTTCTTCTGATGCACAAATTTTAGCAAGACGCTCATCAAGCAGCAGCATCAGGATCACATTCATCTCTGCTTAGTTAAAATCTGAGCACACCACAGATAAAACAAAACGGCAGCCAAAGCACAACGCGCTCTTGGTATTTTTCATATCTCTGTGGAATCACTGACAGAAAGAATGTGAAAGTATGCATTCAGTTAAAGATTATCTTGATCACGTCGGAACAGGAGACCGAGGTCTGGCCCGGGCACTTCAAAGACTCCACCTCGCACACACAATGTCAGCTGTGAGTTCTTGTGTCACTCCATCACACTGAAAATGCTCCCTTCTTATTAAGTTTACAGGAACAGACAGACAACTGAGCATCTGCTCTCCACTGTCTCCACTGATCAACATCATTACATCATCCAGCACAAGTTTACTCAAATAAACGTCTGACTGTGTTCTAGTGACAGCACACAGGCAACAGCGTTGGTATGCACACTGGCACACACACACACTCACAAAAACGACTACACACTGCGTCTGGGCTGGTCCACTATCGACTCGAGCAGCATCCTTATCCATCTTTGTCCATTAGGGCCCATTCTGTTTCCGGATGTGTGCTGTTGAAGAGAATTAGTAACCATATCATTGGCTATGACCACAGGGCTCTCTCCTGCGCTCTAACTGCTTTAAGACCAGCGTGTGGCTTGTGTCGTTTTGGTGTTCATTGGATTTATTTCCTCTGATGGGTCACGAGACCTCAGGAAAGATGCAGAAACCTCTATGAGCTTGGAGATGTACTTGACAAGATATGTTTGTGATATGTGTGTGTGATGTTTGCTTTACTTATTTGAACTATTGTGACAGCAACTCATTTGGAAAGACAAGTAGTCCCTGATGTCTTTGTAACTATACGAGTGTGTGTGAATTTGTTATCAGTAGTTTGGTAGTTTTATAATAACTAGTGTTTCAGATTGGTATGAATACTGCAAAGAGACCTGTGGTAATTAGGTGTAGCACATTCCCATGTCCGTACATCACTTGATGTTTCCTATGTCGGATTGAAAACACTGCCCACCAAGCTTTAGCGGCAGCACCTCGCTTTGCAGCACACAGCAATTTCTTTGTCCGTCAGATCTTGACGTACATGTGCAAGTGAGTTTGCAAAGCAACAGTAGTTAAAGCGCTGCGATTTGACTTTAGTTCTGAAGACTTCAAAGAGGGAACATAGTTCACTCTGTATTAGCTGATGACATTACTATAATGTGAGCACTCTGTTAGCTCTGTAAATTCAATGAACTCGTTCTTCACCGCAGGCTACTGCAAAACTTTTCATCTTTTCTCCACATCTATGGACTTTTAGAGCAACTACTGGACAAAATCTCTGACTCATCATGTCTAATAATCTACACTTAGGAGCAATAAACACAGAGAAACCAACACTGTTTACAACACTTTAAAGGGGACATATCATGCTCGTTTCTCCTTTTCACTATGCCAGACTAGGATGCCTGTAAAGCATTTCTGCCCTCAGTACAAGTCATTTAGTTCCTTCATTGCCCCACAATAGCGTTCTCAATATCCTCATTTTAGGCCATTCTGAAGATTTCATTGAAACGCTCCGTTTCGAGAATGACCTCCAGTAACCTCGCAACGTCACAGCCCTTTGTGCTCTGATTGGTCAGTTCTATCAGAGGGGCGGAGGGGGTAGAGCCAGGGGGCGGTTTTTGCAGCATGGCAGTATTTACAAAATCGCCACATTGAATGGAACAGACCGAGCGAGTTTGCTGTTTGCCAAAACTTCACCGTAAGGCATTGATAGCACTAATAAAACGGCAGAGTGTAGGATACGTCCTTTTGTATTGGACCCCGAGTCAGACCTGGACGGTTCTGCAGCTCAGGAGGAAGAAAATCCACCTCGACACAGATCATCTCAGGACGCTTCAGTGTGGTGAGTCAAACCAGTACTGTATCATGTATAGTTTATATGTTTATACTCGGCTCTTGGTGGGTGTATCCCTCAGTGGCGGTTGTGTGACTAACTGACTTTACAGAGGAGGAGCTGCTTTATCAGATTACTCCAATAAAAAGAGAGGATCCTCATGTCGTCACAACATTCAAAATCTCGTGGCCAACTGGCAATGACCTATTTTCAGAGGCATCAAATCTCGTTCTAGGATATCATAAAAAATACAATATCTCATTTTTTGAAAATTCAGGGGGTGAAAGGTCTTGTTTTCAAATTTATTATACTATATGTAAGTATTAAATCAGGGAACAGCATGATATGTCCCCTTTAATTTAGATTTTATTACTAATATGATCTTGTGCTCTGAAACAGTGCGTCAGTGACAATCTGTAACGCAGAGAGAGACTACGAGATCAGAATAAATACGCATTTAACGTTTACGTCTGTCAGGATCAAAGTGATATTAGTGTTGGGGTTTTAATCATGGAGATTTACTGCTGTTAGTTACGGAAACTACAGACGTATTTCGCATGTTAAGTTGAGTTAAACTGTAACTCTCTGCTCTGCTGAGAGGGTCAGAGTGTACACAGTGCTGACAAACAGAACCAAGAGTAAAAAGCGTCAATGAAGAGGGATAACAGACAAACAGGTACAACGTGTTCTAATGGCACACAATGTAAGGGGGGTATACAGTTGATACAGTGCTGACAAACAGAACCAAGAGTAAAAAGCGTCAATGAAGAGGGATAACAGACAAACAGGTACAACGTGTTCTAATGGCACACAATGTAAGGGGGGTATACAGTTGATAGGGGACCCCACCATGTAACTATGTCACAGGTGGTGTGACCAGAGCGCACTGAAAGCAAAGGAGAGCTGAATAGCCTGCAAAGAGAGCGCATGAGGAATATTTTGAGACATTACAGCATACCAGTGTTCCTAAAATCCATACCATCATATATCATAGGCACCGATATACCGCCCAGCACTAATGCTGACCCTCGTGGGCAAAATTATCACAGTATTGAGGAAGGAATGCAGCATCTTCCACTAAAGAAAGACATCCATGTCCAGGAACTCAGCGATCCGTTCATTTTATTGAAATAGCGCTGCATCATCTGAGTGAAGCCAGGCCAACGCCTGTTCTCCTCAGTCGCACCAATGTGGAGCTGAAGACAAAGGAGGCTCGTTCCTACCCGCCTTTTTTTAGCCTAAGCTTGGAGTATCCAAGCCAACAGTAGGTGTATATTTGCTTGCACTCAAACGAGCACTTTTTTTGGGAAGAGGAGAATAAAGGTTTGTGAGCACAGACGATTTCCTGTCTTGTCTCAGATCATCAGCACATACTGTATTGCTGCTGAGGCGTAGCACACGGCACTGCATGCACCACTGCCTCACTAGAAAGGCGGCGACAGAGACCCAGACTTGTGCACGGATACGGGTGCTTGACTTGAATATTCAAGGCGAGTCTTCCCTTTAAGATACAAGCAATCACAGCAAATTCAAGTATTAAGACAAAGGTGGAAAAAAGCACCTGAAGACAGAGAGACTGAACAACCCCACAGCAGGTGGAGCAGACAGAGGAGAGGAAAATTGAGCTGGTAAAAGGTGAGGTGATGGAAAGAGAGAAAAAAAGAGGGAGGGAAAGAGGGGTAAGATGAGAGAAGTCGCTGATGCCTTTTCAGATAGGCGGTGAGGCTGAACGAGGAGGAATGAGGAAGATAAGAGGAGAACAGTTTGTGCATGTTTAGTGAAAAGGGAAACTTTCTCCCAGCTGGTGGGTTACTGAGTGCCTGTCACATAACAACACCCAGCACCACTTCAGCTTAGACAAAGTAGTTTAAAACAAAAGTCTTTATGGTGCTGCTTCATCAAGGCGGCACGCTGATTGAGGGTTTTAATCTAGTGCTTTGGTAGCGCAGGATTTCATCTGCACATTTACAGAGAAGTGGCTTTAGATCATTTTGATACGGTGAAAACTGTGAGGCTGAGAAGGTGTCTCTTGGCTACTGAAAGCTTCTTTAAATTCTACTTTTCATCATTTCCATTCAGAGATGTGTTTTAAGTCAGATCTCACTCCTCTTCACCTCAGAAAATTTCACTTCCGGCTTCGAGAATCTTCTTCACAAACAAGTACTATCATCACAAAAAAAGAGTCTCATCTGTGACTGCTGGGTCTCATGATAAAAGAGCTTGTTATCTCCGCCAAGGAGGTTGTGTATTGGGGAGAGTTTTTCTGTCAATTTGTTTTTGAACATAACTCAAAAAGTAACCAACAGATCTTGATGAAATTTTCAGAAAATGTTAAAAATGGGATAAGGAAGAAGTGACTAAATTTTGGAGGTGAACCGAATCACCGTCTGGATCCAGGAATGTTTAAAAGGAATCTTTATCATTAGCCAAGGTTACATGAGAAGTTTTTCGTCTTTCCGAATGGAATCTTTCCGAATGAATTTTCCGAAAAACAATAGTATACATAGAAAGGAATATTCCAATCTCTGGACTACATGCGCCGCTGTAATCAAACAGAATAGTCAATGGGGCATGCGCAGAAAAACGTTAACATCACAAGATTTATCAAAGCTGGAGGACGACAGTTTGTTTATCACGGCGTTGCAATACTCCATATTGCGAGTTTGTTGTCCATCCAGTCTTGAAATTATGTTCAGTTCTTCAAAGTTTGGTCCAAAAACAAACTTTCCTCCAGTGCTGACGGCTTGCCACCATTTTTAAAGTTGAGGAACATCCCTATTTGCGTCTTACGTCATATCTGAGCATGCGCTGAAAGAACGCACCCTGACACCTTTCCGTTTGAGTGGATACATGATACCTCAATCGGTTTGGGGAAAGGAATATTCCACCCCTATGAAACTGATTAATTGTCCATTCAGATCGGCTCTTTTCTTTTGGAATGAGGTGTATACAAAGGTTAAATTCTTTCCATTTGAGCAAATAAACCGAATGCAAGCGGAATATTGGGGTCCATGTAAACGTGGCTAGTGTGAGATAGGGACATTTTCACCATATGTGTATATAACTCCACGATAAATGGTCAGATTGCTTTGCAAAACAATACAAGACAAGGTTACATTCATTTCTGACAGATGTAAAAGTACGATCCAGATCCTGGCAATATTCTGGATACTAAGATCCAGAATATGATATATGTACTGGGTCATCATCATTTTCAACGCTGTCAGGTAACAAATTGTTGTGCAAACCTGCAACTAACACCAAATTGTAGCAGACAGTCTGCTGAAAGGGAGTATAACATTAAAGTAGGACTTAAGTCTTTTGTCACAATCACAATATGCTTGGTAGAGGTCTGCGCTCTCTGAGTGCTTTTTGAGTTTACTCTGTGATTGAGTTCAACTTTGAATACAGGAAAAAAAAATGAAATGCAACAAGAGGGCTTATTGGGCAATCAACAGTCTACCCACATTTTCGGCATTTTTTTAAAGCGAACATTGTATAGTTTCATTGTAACGGCTTCTTTATCAGACTAGCATCTGTTATATGTGAATGTGAGACCGAGCACAGATAAGGTTTTCCTGACGCTGAAACAGATTTTTCTCTCTCACAGTTGAAGAAGAACCAACTTTTCTACCAAAATATTCCTCCCCAGGCCAAAAAACTCCTGGCACTGAAGTCTAAGTAGAATTCCAGTCTTCTGTCCAACACTTCCATTTCATGATCAGAGCCTTTTCAGAGGCGCCTGCCTGTTCTTGGAGCCCTCCCAAAAGGAAGGGCCGGGCCTACTGGTCGGTCCAGAACAGCGAGTAACATCAGCTATTGTGCGTGAGTCAGGGAGCAGACGAGGGGAGGGAGCAGGGAGACTCAACAGAAGACAAAACACACACAGCAACCTGGTGCACACGTTCATTAGGTCAGATTACAGAGACTGTCTTTCAACTTGGCAGACAGCACAATTAATAGAGCGGGTGCTAGTGTAAACAGTGTGTGTGTGTGCGCGTTTCTGTTGTGTCCCTCTGAGTTTATATAAGTGTGTTAAAGTGTAACAAGTGACAGAATGAGGGAGAGAGCTGCTTACCAACAGAAAGGAGAAAAAGGCGGATGGAAGACAAAGCCAAATCTGTGTCCAAAGAGCTCGACAGTCTCATTACAGCAACAGAGCCCGGGACACAGAAGAGCTGCAGGGAAGACGAGAGTGTGGGGGAGGATAAGAACAGACATGGAGAGAAAGAAAAAAACAGAGGGAGACGTGTTGGAGAGATGGAAATGTGAGAGCAGAGGAAGAGAGATAAGGAAAGACTGGTGGGAGCAGAGAGGGGAGATGAGAGGAAGAGTGGTGAGTGAGAGGAATGCCAGAGACAAAGAGGGGAGGAGAGGAGGGACTAAATATATCAGCGTCTTGTTCGACATCGAGCTGCGCTGGATATGAAAAGTCTTCCAAGACGAGCCGTGCTACAGGCCTAAAGCTGCACACATGGCCTTCTTCGAGCACGTTTGCCAACGTTTTGACAGGAGGATTCTGAGGGAAGACAAATGTCTCCCCACACAGAGCAAACCCAACAGAGGAGATGAATACAGCAGGTAATTCAGTCTCAGGTCTGAATATTGCTGTGCATGACAGAGTCAGGCTCACAGAGGGACAGCATCGTTGAGAGATAAGGAATCCTCTGCTCCCTGTAGATTTAAATGTGTTTAAATGTTATTGCTCCAGTCTGATGAAGTCTCCTCTCTGTTTCGATTGCATTCCTCGTGTGCTGAATAAGCGCCTCACCCCTTCCACCCGCTCTCATGCATTCTCAGCTGGCCCCCTCACTATAGTGTACAAATATATCACATCGATACCAGGCAGGCAAATGACCTGCCATGTTCCATGGATCCCCAGGGACCCACTGCCACTCATAACTCCCCGATCCCTCACTTATTTCAGCCACTCAAAGCCACTTTCGAAGCAGATTGAAAATATAGCTGAGGCGTTAGCTGAGCACCATTATCGCGCTCTGTTTGGGTATTTATGCAAGTAAAGTCTCCAGGCTGTAAAGTGAAATAAATGGAGGAGGAAATGATGCAAGAAATGTTGGGATAGACATGCCATGCTGAAACTAAAAAGCAGAGTAAAACAACATTTAAACATGCGTTATAGATAGATGCAGGCGTGTTATCTGTGAATTCTTTCAGATAAAGCTTTGCCCTCAGTCCAGTGTCTGTGCAAAGTGATTTGCTTTAGAACAAAGGGTTTCTCTCTTCTGTCTGTGGAATTAAACCACAACCTAATATGTCTTTGGTACCACTGGGCTTTGACCTATTATTTGACAAACGCTGTTTGATAATGGGATTCAGCACTAAGCCGGTCTCCATCGCAGCGCGGCAATCCACTTTCCTCTGCAGGTCGGCTGACCCTTCCTTTGGTGAGCTGAAGGACGGCTTGTATGATCTGCTCCGGCGTGTTAAAACTTGTGATTTCACAAGGGGGTAAAGGTTACGACAAACGCAATGACAAGAACCTGTCACCAGAGCCGTGCGTGTGACCTCTACCCACAATGCCACACCAGAGAAGAGAGAGAAGAGAGGAGGGGGGTTGTCCCCAGAAGATCCCTGCTTCACTTTATCTCTTACTCTCTCTTGAGGAATATTCAAGTCTGGACCTGCACGCCTCATTTGAATTTCAATGGCTGCCTTTACTGTCTGCAGCACACACACACACACACACACACACACACACACGCGCGTACCCACACACAGTGAGTTTACAGCTCCAATTGTCCAAGAGAAAGCACATTTTCCAAGAGAAGGGATTCATGAATCATGAATTTGGGTGTCGGGGAGGTGTCTCACTGGGCGCCCTGACCTTTTCCAGAGGAGAGAATGAAGTGAATCCATTTCTGCTGCCGGTGTTTGTATGAAGCGCGAGGCAGCAATTATTAAAGCCTAATGAATAACTGGGACAAAACAAAGTAACAGCACACTATCACCATTTCAGTTCACCCCAAAGGCTACATTTGCATCTCTAACGTGCTGAAACTGTTGCTCAGAATGCACACAACTCTCTCCGGGGGAGGAACGAGAAAAACATTAGCTCTTCACCGTCACCTTTACACTGTAACTGTACGCAAAGAGAACATGACTGTTATATACATGTAAAGGGGGGAGGGTGCTATGGGTCACTTTATTGTTGTTTTGTTGAACAGATGTCGATGGCTCGGTTCAGCAGCCTTAGTTTCTGTCTCTTTTTGGGAAATCGCACGCCATTCTGTCACTAAAGACAGGATATTGTGCGCCTGTGTGGAGCTTAACAAGTACACTAGTACATGGAGCCTCTCTGTAAGCTGATTCACTAGGGAAAGAGGAGGAGGGATGAAAATAAGAGACTGGGAGTAAACAAGATCGACAGATTATGCAGGGTGACCACAACCGCTTTGACCACCAAAAAAAAACCTCTCAAAGCCGTTATCATGTCAAATAAGAGAAATCCTGGAAAGCCTCGACTGCGACGCAGCACTCTGAACATTTACTTCTCAAGCTCCCCCGGCTGAGCACACAACCAAATCTCTTACTTCACAATAGATTTCTGAGTCATCCATCAATGAATGTGCTGCTGCGGTTGTGTATGAACGGATGGCGCTTGGTGACGCTTGAGGTGCTCCATGCAGCCAGCACGAGTCCATGTGGCCTAGATCCAGCCTTGGAGTGAAAGGGACTACAGTGCCGCTAATTTGGGTCACTGTGTTGCTGGGTTGTGGTCGGAGTTTGTCCCAGAGCAGATATGAATGTCTGCATGGAGAGCATACATGTGGGGCTGGTTAAAAGTTATCCATTGACTGCTCTCCAGCTGTGAGTGCTTCCTGTGCTGAGCTGGTCTTCTCCTTTTATCTCACATGTTGTAATGTGGGCTTCATTAGCAGGCTGCTGGCTGAGGCGGATGGCTGGCAGGGTTATTCCAGATATGTTTGTACCTAAGATCCTCAGGGAGAAATGTGTCATCCCGATCCGTTGCTTGGACAAGACCTTCAACGTGCCTCCAACTACGAACATGACAGCACACAATGAAAGGCACGAACAGGGAGGACAATGTGCCTTGCTGTCTTAAGCCCCATTTCCACCTAGCGGTTCAGTCTGGTTTGTCTCGGCATGGCACGCATTTTACGGCTTTTCCACTGACTAATCCTGGGACAGACCCCCAAATAACCAAGACAAGCTGTCCCACTTTTCGGCACCCTTCCGTAGGGGTGACAGACTAAACCGATACGATCTCAGAAGGTAGAGCTACAACACTGCAGACCGTTGATTGGTCGAAAGAATGGTCACTTACCACGTGACAGTGGCTGTATGTCTTCTGGCAGCACACAGTCCTCCCTAAACAAAGCTTGATTGCACTTTGTATCAAAGAGCCACATGTCAATCACAAAGAAGACAAAATGCTGGATGTCTTCCAATGTTGCTCCTTGTTTACTGTGTCAAGTTTTCCTTCTTGGGCCCCGTTTACAGGTCGTGTAACATTTCATCTGAAAACACTAAAACGCAGTGAAAACTCAGTGAAAAAAATCTGCGTTTACACGGAAACGCTGATGGACCAAAAGCGCTGTAGTGAGCACCCAGGCCTATAGGTGGTGCTATAACTGTCTTGTCCAGAAGCCGCTTTTGTGGGATCTCCACCGAACTAGAGTTGAGCCAGTCATCGGGTGTATTGAGGAATACCAAGTCAAAAAGTGGAGCAACAGATGCAGATTTTGTTGAAAGACACTCAGCAGATAAAGCAGACTGAGTAGCACAAGCGCAACACGGTAGTTCTTGACGATCATAACAAAGGCACTGTTGTCCTGTTGTATGCGTGCACGCGAGGCAGACTGCGACGTCAGCGTTTTCACTGAAAACGCCGGCTTTTACCGTTTACATGGCAACGGTGTCGGGAGCGTTTCAGAAAATTCCCCCTCTGGAGGCCGTTTTCAAAAGTTTGCGTTTTAGGTCGGCTGAAACGCCGTTTCCGTGTAAACGCGAGGCTGAAACGCAACGAAACTTTTGCATTTCACCCTAAAGCTGTTGTCGTGTAAACAATCCCTTAGTTTGATTTGCTGCTATGGTGTCACAGTATTATGTTACTGATGCGGCTGTCGGCATCCAGCTTACATGCCCCCTACCACGAGGAGGCACTGTTGGCTGTGGAAACGCAAACAGGACCAAGCTTAACCAAGCCAACCTGTACCAAACCGTAGTGATCTGAACCTTACTGCTTGATGGAAACAGGGCTTTTGTTTAGGTGGTGAATATGCACAAAAGTGCTCCCAAAATATAACCTTGCAGAGCAGACGGACCTGCCTGATTCAGTTTCTGAACTCCTGCAGGTCCATCTTGAAAGGCTCCATTGACCAACAATTTCACTCGGCTAAATTCTGACCGGCCCAATCAGGAAAGAGAGGCGGGAGCTGTGGGAGCAGACGTGACGACAGCAGACTTTCGTACTTGTCAGCGTTCCTTTGATTCTTAAGTTCAATTTATAAAAACGGAAGCTGTCGTCTAACGCCTTTTTCACAGCTGTTTCTCGTGATTCAGTAGTTGTTCATCTATTGTTTCTCAGAAGCATCGCTCACATAAGCTACGTCATACTGTGGCTTGATGTGAATTGATCTGTGGTGAGTGTGTTAATTAGAACGGTTGTCCAATCACCAGCTGCAGATTTTTTTTAAAGTCCCGCCTCTGAAAACAAATCTGAAGAGCTGCTACCCAGATGGACTAGTGAAATAATTCCGTGGCGGATATATGAAACTGTTCGTCTGGCGTGTCAGGTTACCCAAACTAAGCTCTCTTGACAAACTCAAACCCCGACAAAAACAACAGTGGAACCTGATACTAAAATCACCTCCTAAAAGCTCAAAGCCAGTTACTAAAGCACTTTTTAATCATCAGAAATGAAGGTTTCCCTGACAGTGTGTGAGTCTCTCTTTAGCCTCTCAGAGCACGTCTCCCCTCATGCTCTAACTCAATGTGATCTTCCAGAAGTGGCACTGAGAAAGCATTTGAGTTTTCCTCCGTGATGGGAGCTTAAAAATGGAGGCTCTCTTGAGTGTAAAAAGGAAAAACGATGGAGAGACTTAAAAAGATGGAGCATGTGGTGCAACAATAGGATGCAGAAACCAGAGTCTGAGCCCACACAGCAGCATGAGATCTCTCCTTCTGTATCTCCTGTAGTTTACCAACACTTTCTCCTCACACGTATATCACAGGGACAGCAGAACAGAGGCATGAGTGCTGCTGATGCGCTGCGTAAACAGAACGAAACCCACCACACACAGACATGGGGATGGGGCTTCACCACAGTGGCGCCGGGGCAGGGCAGCAGCAGCTACTAATTAAGAGCGGTTGGCTGAACAGTTATAGTTAGGCTGAAGCTGGAGGGCTAGGAAAGAAGGGCGACAGGTCTGACACCGTGTCTGTGTGTGTGTGAGTGTTTGTGAATGTGTGTGTGTGTGTGTGTGTTTCAAGAGGCCCCTGGGATATAGGCTAGGGCCCCAGTTCACGTCTTGCTGACTCAGATTCAACACTGCCTGTCTGGCTGCAATACTGCTGGTGTAGCTAGCAGGGGGGAAGAGCAATTTGCTCTTTTCCTCGCCTCTGTTACTTTCTCCCCCTTTTCTCTTTCTTCACTCCTCCCTCTGTCCTGTTTTACTCCACACTTCCTCTTTTCTGCTCTCCATTCCCTCGCTCCACTTTCCAGCCACCCTGTAGTTTTCTATCTCCCTCTTTCTTCATTGCTTCCGCAGGCAGTCAATACCATTCAATGAGCTGTATTTGCTGAGCAGAGGTGGGGATTACAGTGGGGATCAAAACAGGAAATGGATTTGCTTTAAATGGTCCTCTGCAGTGACAGCCCAGCCTTCCTCTGTTTTTATCTGCTTTCTGTGTTCTTATTTGGTCTTTATGCCTCTGCTTGTGGATACTTGAAGTTCCTGTTCAACTCGTGCCACTCTGGTGAATCAGACCTGTTGGGCCACTTAATGAATTAACGGCTCCAACGCTTCAGTGCATCACACTGAAATGTAAACATCAACAAGAAACATGACACTTTTCACGCTCTGAAACACCCCCAATGTCACTTTCACAGTTGTTTGTTTGCCATCTGAAGAAAGAAACAGTTTCACCATCCCAAGAGGTGCATAGAAATATCCCTTTTGTGTTTTAGAAAGTAATAATTATGCACTTTTGAGTTTGTATTGTACTGAAGTGACTGGTGACCACATTAACATACATTAAAAAGAGCCTTGTGACAGTGTAAGAGGCTTGGCCAAGGCCTTAGTTATTTAGCGTACCCACTAATCCTATTGTTGTTGTCTCTGGAGTATAAGTGGCGAGCTTGATGTTAAATCCTTTTGTCTCTTTGTGTCTCATTTGCTGCCATACAGCGCCCAAAATAAGAATTGTCCTTCACATTTAGGTGTTGGCTGGTTTTGAAAGTCAAATCCAGAAAGATGCTGGGAAGTTACTGCGTGAAAGATGTCTGTGGATATTTACTGGTTTAAATCGCAGACACACCTCTATACTCTCAGCTTGAGAAGTTGGTTGGTAATAGGATGTTTTGCTCTCTGGGAAGGTTAATGATATAAAATCGGCAAGATGTCGTTTTTATCCAAAAGGTCCTGTAGTGCAGCTCGACCTTCCTTCTCTTTCTTGCGCCTGCAGTTTACTGTAGGAGTGGATACAACATACACAAACACACACACACACTCTAGCTCTTTTGTGTTTGCAGTCTAAACAGAGAGTTACGGGAGAGTGTGTCAGTTTATTGTTTGTCTGTTCCTCTCTCCGCGCGCCCTGATGTTTACCTCTGCAGAACAATAGACTGGTCTGGGAAAACCTGTGCACAGGAGGTCTGATCCGGGTTTGTGCGTATGATTTCCCAAGTATGCATTGTGATTCTGATTGCATTTCCTTGATTCTGTTATATCAGTGCTCGTGATAAACTAATCAAAGTGACTTGCATTTGTTTTATTTCTGGGCCGTGTGAATGCTTGAGCTTGTGTTTCACGTCGCTCTCTTCTTTTGTTTTCCACATCATGGATTGTCCCAGACGATAAAGAAGGATCACCTTTTCAGACCTTCAGCGAGATTTGAACCCTGTGTCCCTAACACTTCTCTCTGGACTTAACACATCTCAACCCGTCTGGGCTCAGACTTCTTCGAATATCCAAATAAACAGAGTGGAAATGAAACTGTTTGTAATCCTAGGTAAAGCTTTTAGCTGATGAGCAGGAAAATAGTGAATAAACCATCAAACTTCTTGAAGTAACTAACTCATCATCACCAAAACACAATACAAAGAAGACAGTTCACATTTATGTGCTAGGGATGAGGACAAGTAGTTTAATAGTCACAGTTGACCACATTATTTCAGTAACATTTTGTAACTTGCACACCCGTGAAAGCGCTACTTTTAGCTACAATACTTAAACTCATGCAGCATTGCATGGGTGATCCAGCTTTATGTCTTCACCTAACTGAATATACTAGGTATAAAAATAATTTACATTAGAGCTGAAACGATTCCTCGAATGATTAGAGGTACTCGATTACAAAAAATACTCGAGTAATTTTCTCCGCCTCGAGGAATCGTTTAATTTTAAAAAAGATCACAGAGTGGTATTTCAAATAAAGCTGAGGCCGTATTAAGAGAGTTTACAGACCTCTTAAGCTACCTCTTACAAAATAGCAACTAGCAACAAAGCTAGCTTCTTTTCTGGAGTTTGGAGACTAATGGGTCATTCTACGAAATGGGTGCCATTTGGGTCCGCAACATTTGATGAGATGTACAAGGCACAAAAAATGTGTCAGTGTGTGTTTACAAATTGTGGAGCTACCAAAGCAAGTGCTCTTATTGACATGCTGTATCATAAAATTCTATTTCTTAAAGAGAAAAATTTTCATTTGAAAAATAACTGCTCTTTTACTAAACAAAAATTTATTTTATCCGATTACTCGATTAATCGATGGGATTTTCAGTAGAGTACTCGAATACTAAAATATTTGATAGCTGAAGCCCTAATTTACATGATACAAAAATTGATTTCTCCAGCCACAGCTTCAGCAAAAAATAATAATAAGGAAAAAAATGTTTTGTTAACTATGATAACTCTGACATGTAAACACATGAATGTCTGTTCACAGTAAAATATTTAAGAAGTATCATAACTCAAGATACTGTCAATCTTTACTTCATAGGAAACTGAGTTATGCCAGTTAAAGACAACTATTCATCAGCATGCATGCTCATGCTGAACCCCTTCAAAGAAGGATGCAACCAAATCACGCACTGGTGCGACCAATTGAGAAAGTTGGTCACACCAGTGCTACTAGTGAAAAGTTAGTGTAGAGCCCTGTTCGAGGATGTTTTTAAGTGATAAAGTAAATTCAAGAAAAGTAAAATATCTTTTTGTCTGTACAAGACAGCTCCGCATCAGATGGTGTGAAAAGGTGCAGCGTGTTACGAAGCACGAGCAAAGCATGGCGTTTGGCTTTTGATAATAAGAGCTCAACACAGACAAGAGCAGAGAGGCCCGTGCTGTGCCCATCCTCACTTTGGCCCCATGCCAGGCCTGCTCCAGAGAGAGCAGGGGGGTTGTGTGTGTGTGAGGAGGGGCAAACATTCCCCTGGCAGGATCCCCGGGACCCGGCGGAGAGCAGGGTTCAGCCGGTGAAGGAGAGGCTGCATGCCCGGCAGTCAATTAGCAGCTCGCATTTACACAACAAATGGAGCTCCCACGGCTTCTCCGGCACTCACACACACACACACAGACACAGACATACACACACATCACTCATAAGTGTATCCACTCAGCGCTCATCAGCGCACGCCGACGCAAGGTCAGCTCAACAGGGAGGGAGGGAGAGAAAGACAGAGTCAGAGAGAGAGCAAGAGGGCAGCTATCTGTTGGAGTGGTACTCTACAATCCAAACTCGTTGGCTGGATCGGACACACTGGAAGAGCAGCAGAGAGCACAAAGAAACAGAACCTCTACAGTCCAACACTCTGCCTGCCACACAGACATGGATGCTTATTAGAAGATTCAACACGAATGGGTACAAGAGGAGGGCCACTTTTTGTGATTTAGTCAAGCAGCAACCTCAGCTCTAAGAATATGAGACAATGTGGAAGTGCTAAAATCTGCTGTTTCCCGAGTGTCCGTTTGAGGCTGGCTCTGAAAGTCCAAGAAGTCACATACACACCAAGCCAAAAGAAGCCATTTTCAAAGCAGAAATTAACCTTTTTACAGCCCGGTTCAAAAAATGTCTTCTGTCTGAGTCGCTAATTTTACTATCGATGCACACTGTATGGGGAGTGAATTTTTTTTCTAACTCGGCAGTTCAGAGGATATTAGGATCACAAGCTCCCCCAATTGGTGGCACAGCTCAGGGTCACATGACCAACAGGCGTCCTATAGCCGTACGCAAACCCCTGGCCGCTACCAATATAGCCCCGATGGCCAATGTACTTCATTTTCCGTTTCAGAAACAGACGGGTGACGTCAGGGAGACTACGTCCAAGTTTTATAAAGTTTATGGATTTAGTCCTAAAACAAAAAGACAACGACCATTGTGATGTCTTGGTTATAGATACCAAACCACATTTTTGAGAGCTAGTGCAGTCCATAGCTTTAAGTGATACTCCGTGATGGAACAAGTTGGGTCCTATCACAAGGTTTAGGGCAGAAATTACCCCTACAGCAGTGATTTTGTGCAGCAGAAGCCCAGGGTGCTCACACCAAACACCCCCTCCCTGCTCCTCTGCCGGTTTCCTCTGCACTCAGACAGGGACAATTTTTACTTGACCAAAAACACAAATAAACGGACTCCCACCGAAAAAGTCTGATATCGGTCTGCATTCACACTTTATTTAGAGAATTTTCAGCGTGTTACTTTCACACAAAACACCGCTAAATAAGGCTATCACTTTAAGAAGTCAGGCCTGTTTTGGCACTAACCTAATGAGAGGGAGACGGTCAAAATAAAAATCTGTAGTGATGTGTTTGTTTTCAGATATACATTAGTGTAAACTTAGTTCATAGATGTGTGCTTTGTGTGATTCAGAAACCGTGTCATCACAGAACACTCAGTTTTTTAATGATTCAATGATAATATCTCTTCATCCTCATCTTTACATTTCCTGCCTCTTCCAGGCTTGATCAGTGAAGCCCTTCCCTCCCACACAACAGCTTGCCTTCGCCTGTGCAAACGTAATGAATGGATCTATTGTTGTTTCGTTTTGGCGGTATCAAAAATCAAATGTTCTGAATATCACTCAGCAGTAAAAGCCAGCATCATGCATTAGGGAACACCAAATGAGTCCAAAACACGAAGGCACTTGGCAGGTTGATGGTTTAACTGTGCTGGAAGCAGTCAAATATTAGCCCTATACGATCTGCGGTCACAGTGTTAAACTGATGCTCGACGGCAGATCAACACTTGGCTTGCTGGGAGTTGGACACAGAGAAAGTTGAGAAAACAGAACGAGGAAAAACAACCAGACAGAAAATACAGGGCAGAAGTGACTGACATCCCTTTCAAACATTTAGCTTCCCCCAGAAACCTTGTGGAAAATTGCCGTGTCAGGGTGATGAGTGAACAGGAGCTGAAGTCAATATTGTTGACTCAATAAAGTTGATCAGGTAATACCCCTGTCAACACCTGGTGGAACTCCTTTCCATCTTTTTGGTGACAATAGTGTAAAACGCAACACGGTTTCCAGAAAGGGCAAGCATGAAGACCAGGTACTCTGATAACAGAGGTATGAAGGAAAACTGGAGTAAGAGGGCTTTGTTATATTTCACCAGCAACTTCATGAGTGAGTAAATTAACCTATAATCTCTGCAACTTCATTACTGTCAACAAGCGATCCAACTTTATACCACTCAGACATGAATCGGACTCTTCTCACACTGTTATCCATTTCATGACTCTTACTGAGCAGGAGCCACTGCATTAACCTTTTATAAGGTTAGCACATAAAGAAACACTTAAGTTGTCCCACACAGGGTCTGCCTTGTTGAATATCCAGAGTAAAACATTGTTATAACTGCTTTGATGACATTGGGACGTGATAATCCTGTTAAGCACTTCTACAAGCGCTTGTAAAATTCTGCTGTAGCTTCAGTGTGTATTCAGCGCTAGAGGAGCAGTGGATCACAGAACAGCATCTGGTGTCACCAGCAGAGCCCTGTATGTCCAATCTATATCATAGATTTGAAATTGAGGTTGGGGGTTTGTGTGACAGGAGCAAGAGACAGGAAATAGAGGCTCAGGAGACAACAGTGTGACCGTCTACCTTCACTTCCTCTGCCTCTCCCGACCATCTGTCACTCGTTTCCATTGACATTCAGGTGAGAACAGGCTCGTCCACAGACAGCGTGTGTTAAAGAGGCAGAGACAGAGAGAGACAGTGGGGCAATGAGCTGAGCGGCTCCAGTTGAAGTTAATGTGAGGAAGACGTGAAGAAGATGTGGGACTACACTGCTGATGATGAGGTTGTGTGAATTTGTTGTGCGTAAACATGTCTCATCTCCAGTGGGTCTGTCTGACTACCTGCCCTCTGCCCACTCAATCCATTTATCCCTCTGCCTATACATCAATCTATCAGAGACAATTATTGGTGGGACCAGAGCGGTGGTAAGTGGATGAGAGCTGACCTGCATCATGCAGCAATCAAACCCAGACCTGTCTTTCTCCCTCTCCATCACCCTCCCTCTACATGTCCCTCCAGCTGTGCTCTGAAAAGGCCCTTAAATCACTCAGCCCGGGCCCTTTGATTGGTTGACCTCTCTGCATGATTAAACAGCCATTTTCATCACGTCCTCCAGAGGAGAGCGACAGAATGAGAAAGAGGGAGACAGACACACTGATAAAAGTGGTGAGCCAGCCAGAAAATCTCTTTCTACGCAGACATTGGGATCAGAGAATGAAGAGGAAGGGACGCCAACAAGTGCAGACTGCTGTGGACATCGGCAAATAAAGATTTCTGCACCACAGTGTAGATTGGTTTATTAGTTGGTTGACTTGGTCTGATCTTTGTTTAACTTTTTCCTTTTATATCCGGATGGTTTTGGGTGAGAATTTTGCTCAGCGGCTCATACTGAGTGCTGTTTGTTCTGTATCATTACTGTAACTAGGCCTGTCACGATAATCAATAAATCAATTAACAGAATGATAAATAGCGGATTTAGCAGATTTCTAGCGGAGTGAGCATCTGTCAAAAATGCAATCTTTGGCATCTTTTGCAACGGGGCTGCTCGCGCGTACACATGGAGAGAGCTGACGCGAGTGTCCTGAGGGGAAAGGAGGAAACACACGCTAATATGAGTGATGACACCAAAGATACGGTTCTTAAGCCGCCTGCCACAGTCCCAGTGTGGGAATATTTTGTTTTTTATCAGAATGAACAAAGTGTGAGCTCATGAACACCAACGAGCTGACATGTCGCATTTGTTTGAAAATAGTGGCGATGAAGAAGAAGAAGGGGAGGTGCAGCGGAGCCTTGTTCTTTGACAACCCGCTCTTACTGAGGCTTTTGGTCGGCAAAGTAAATAGAAATAAAAGCGCCAAATGGTGGGCGCTCAAAGACAGCTACATTGCCAAAAAAATGCAGCCCTTCAATACTGTTGAAAGCCAGAAATGTTAAAAATGTTTGACAGACAGTACGGATTGACTGGGAAAAAGTACATGTTACAAACAATTCAGGAACTGTATAAACTCCCTTTTATTTAGGCTATAGTTTTTATTGTTGTTGTTTTTTTGGGGGAGTTTTGTTTTTTCTTTAGAGACAGGGTCTATGTTTTATTGTTTTTGATTAGTATTAATTATTTTCATTGACATTTATTTGTTTCTAAAAGAGAGTCCATTTCATTTTCATTGTATTTTTTTTCTCTTTCTTGTTTGTTAAATTTATTGTATTTTTTGTTTAATTTATTTCATTTAAAAGATCCTGACATTCTAATTACAGTTAAATACTCTTAAGAAATTAAAGTTTCTTGCTTTTGATATGGTGTACTCACTTTGTTATTCCTATTTATCATAATTACATCTATAAAAAAATGGGTAAAAATCAAAATAATATTGACAATAATATCGTTTATCAGCGATAATATTTTGGAAAATTATCGTCTAGCAAAATTTGTTATCGTGACAGGCCTTACTGTAACATGAGGGAGCAGGCTAACTGCTAAAGCAGGGTCACAATCATCATTACTGTGATCAGCAGACCCTGGCACTAATTCCCTGAAATCACTCGGCTAAAGAGTGGGAGAGTTTAATTTCCTCCTCTTCCCTGAAACCAAACTTCTCGTCCGATAAAACCACCACCCCCTCACAACATCTGTTGGGCTTCCAAATAAAAAAGCTGTAAAGCCGGGGTGGTGCAAGCAGCAGCAGCTGTTTTAATGCCGCGTTCAGGCCTTAATTAAAGTTTGACACAGCTTCTCAGAGTTATTGTCATCCTCTTTTCCTCACAGTTTCTCTTTTTTTGCTGCACAGAGCTTCTCTCTTCAACATTATTTACTATTCTTTGATGCAAGCTGCCTTCTCGCTGATCTGAGTTCAACTAGTGCTGCCAAAAATCCCTCCTTCACTTCTCTGTTGTCTTCTTTTCCCTCCGTCGTTTTCTGGCTGAGGTGCATGCTCTGGCATCATTTTGTTCAGATTTCTCCAATCCCGCCCTTTCACAAATCTAAACGCTCCAGGCTTTTATGTTGATGCAGCTACAAGCAGACTGGGAGACGGGCTACTTTTGAGAATGTGTCTGTGCTGTGGCCAAGTTAGACTGTGCCGCTTGTTGCCGAGGGCAGGACAAGGTGTGCCTCTTGAATGAGCTCAAACAGACATATTCTAGACGTGGTTTGAGCTTCATGGTGTCTTTCATCTGACAAATATTACCTTTCCTGCCTTATCTGGTTTTTAAACGAAAATATAGAAATGCATACAGAGATTGAGTGGTCCCTTCCTAAAAAGCCAGTTGGACTCAACCTCTGTCTTGTGTCAGAGTCAGAGGGCAGGCAGTGAGGGTCTGCTGGTGCACCAGAGGCCATGTCACGCTGATCTCATGAGCCAAATGAGGTCACACTTGGGCAGAATTGGAGAGCCAAGCTGATCAACCAGAACAGCCACATTCCTCCACATGCTGCACAAACCAAGGAATTCATGGATCTTGGTGGAGAGGCAGGGGGAGGAGAGGAGGAGGGGCAGCCCCATAAGAAGGCCTGGGAGAGAAAGGAAGGGACTCCTCCCAGCTGCCATGCATCAGCACATCACACCAGTCACAAGTTACACACCCCATTGGATTTGGAATGCAGCAGCCCCGTCAAGAGCTGAATGGTATCGCTGATGCATTCCTCCGTGTACGCTCTCTGCTGCGTCACATGTTCTGCCTTCTTACCCGCCCAGCAAAATCTGCCAGCAGAGAGAACAAACTCACTCCTAAAAACAGCAACAAACCTGTGAGCGACAACAGAAGACACCCCAAAAACCCTTCGTCTCCCTGCGTGGGAGATGACTGACCTATCTGACAGCTCCTGGTACGCAAGGAGAGGCCAGGGTCAGAGGTCATAGAGCACAACTGGATCTATCACGGGACAGCTATGTGGAGCCTGCACCCACACCCACCTTAACACCCCTCCCCCATAATGCAAAGCAGCTCAATGGTTCACCCACGCTGGGCAAAAAGCAACAACAGAGCCCGAGCAATAAAACCTCCATGCCCCCTCTCCACCTTTAAAGCAGGGATCAGTCTAACCTTTGACCCCTGCTATACTGCCCCTCATTCCAGTTTGGAGGCCTCCTCCTCCTCCTGCTCTTCTATTTCTGGTTACAATCAACAGCTCACCCCCACCCCCCTACCATCACCCACCATTGTCTGATCTGGAGAGCTTATTCCTAGAGTCCCCCTGCTCTCCTTGCCTTTCCACCACAGGGGTTCGAGGAGGGAGAGGCAGCTTAAAAGCACCCCCGGGACCAGCGTCACTGCAGCATGGAGGTAAGCAGGGTCTGCTAAAATAATTAGGCTGAGCAGCCACTGATGTTCTGCACAACATGCTGTCAAGTGGTTTTCCTCATAACAAGCTATGTAAGGGATGGAAAGGAGGAAAACAAGGGTTTTATGGTCCTCGAGCACATGTTTCCACTGAAGACAAGGAGGAAAAAACAACCTGGAGCATCCAAAAAATCCAGCCTGAAGTTGCTGGATGTTGGATAAACGCTCTCCAAGCTGTCATCAATGTCTGCGAAGAGGCTCGAGGCCAACAGTTGAGCCACGATGTGTAGAAGTAAAGCCTCCTTACTGTTTTAAGGTTTGCATTGAGTGCTCTATGATCACTGAAGTGTTAGCATTAGCCTGCTAGCATCACTGACCTTGGCAAAGTATTTGCACTGATCTGCAGGAGGTGAGGGTAGTGTAACTGTGTAACTGTGGTGCCCCTGAATAGAGAAAAGTCCCTTGTACATGTGTCTATAGTCGACATGCTATGCAATGGCACAATGCCAACACACAATAGAGACCAGACTCGGCGGGCTACTCATCCCTTCTCCCTCTTTAACCCTTTGAGAGGAGCACAAAAGAAGGAGCTGACAAAGAGGCAAAGAGGGAAAGAAAGGGAGGTGTAACAGGGAGGAGGTGTAGGATGTTCTATGCTGCTTGAGCACCATTTTAAGAGGAGTCGCAGGCTACGTTTGTTGTTTAACAACACAAGTTCCAGCTCGACTATAAGCGTGGGCCAGTGGGTGCCGAGAACCCAGACAATATCTCAGACAAAGACTGGGTTAAGAAGACAGTATCCACGTCTTGTACCACGTAAATCAACAGACTCATGTTCTTTCACTTGGAGAATATTTGAGCTGGACCTGGAACGTGCCAGGTCCCACTTCGTCCCTGCATTGAGAAAGTGTCTACCGACAGTTTAACATGGGGAGGTGAGAGGCTGGGAAGTACTCCAAAGTGATTTAGGGCTAAAGCTGCTCAAAGTCTACCCTCCTTTCTGCAGCTGAAGTGGGGCTGCTTAGTGGATTTAAACAGGCTAACTGCCCATTCAGTGCTGCTGAAAATCTGAAACTACATTTCCTTTTATTGATGAGTTTCCTGTGAAGTATCTGTCTACATTAGATATCAGCAAACACACACACACAAACATCAAACTACCCAGAAGCACCAGCCCACATCTAAAGAGTGCCAGGCACTCAAGGGAAAAAATGAGTGGTAAACAAAATGAATAAATGAGCACTTATCTCCATCTGGTAAACACACACATACAGGTGCTGACATCAGTGTGTGTGCTTTACGAGCCGTGCAGTGTGTGTGCACATACACAAAAACAAACCAGATTGCAACTAATGGAAAAGAGAGGGAGAGTAATCTTACCTGTGTCCTACACGCATCTGCGCACACTTTCTCAAAGCCCAAAACTGCCATGAAGGCAGCACCAGCAGATTGCTGACCTCTCAGGATAAGTCCCCCTCCTTTACGCTTACAGGGCGGCTGTTGCTGGTTAGTCCACAGGACAGCCACAGTAAAAGGGGCCAGACAGGCAGCTCGCTGATTTAAAGGCTAGCCCACAGCCATGCTTTCCCTGGGCAAGTGGTTCTCTTCAAAGGCCCGCCTTCTATTAGTCTTATTTACAGGGCTGGGGAGAACAGGCCGCCTGAATTATTTAAGATTCCCTTTGGTAAATACAACACAAACCAGGAGGGTGTGTGTGCAGGGAGGGGGGGCTGAAGGCTGGAAGACAGGAATGAAGAAGTGAGAAATAGAGAGACTGAGAAGGGGAAAGTGAGCAATTATGAGTTGCTGCACCATTAACATTAATCACAACAATAAATGGCTCTGTGCCTGTGTAAACTCCTTTCTCTTCCACAGTGGAGAGAGTTACCTTACATTAAACATGAGGGGTGCCCATGCTCTCCCTCTAACACACACACACACACACAGCCACATTCAGATAGCATCCTGTACACACATCAACAAATGCACGCTGAAGATGCACTGCTTATCTCAATGCAAATACATGCAGAGGCACACACCCACAGTGCGCTGCCTCCTCTCTCACACAGTGGTTCTCATTAACAAGCCAAACATGCCTGAAGAGGCAGACAGACTCGGGTGAGCACGGTAAACAACCAGTGGGCTCCCTCATCTACACTGAGACTATCTCAGCATCAGCAACACACACTTTCTGCAGACGATACTGACAGGCGGGGTCGGATACATCCACAAAAGGATCTGCTTTTTCACTCCGAAGCGGTGGAGAACAGTGTTCTTTGGCTCAGCAGAGCGAGCACCGAGTATGGGTGATGGTTCCAGTAATGTCTCATCTTTTTCAGCTTTGCCTTATTCTGCAGAACAACAAGGTATCCTCGCTATCCACTTTCATATATCCCTACATGTTGGATAATACTTCAACGACACACATTAGAGCCACTTTTTTAAACAGACAATCGTTTTCCAACTAAACTGTGATAAACTCCAGGTGATCTAACTGAAGATGGTCCTTTCCTATAAATAAACAGAACAGTTCAGACAACAGGTGAAGCTGTTGTCTGAAGTTACAGGAAGGAACGGTGACCTTCTGATCAATAGGAGGCCACAGATCTTCTTCACAGGAAATGCAACAAGAGAAGCCGTTTCTTTATGTCCAAGCACACCGAGGCCCGAGCTGCCTGTCTGACTCAGTGTCTGCTGGGAGATGGACAGAATGCTGACGAGAGCATTAGCATGCCAGGGGGAAACCTCATACGGCGAGGCTGTGCCCACTCGCTGGAAGGGCGGCGGGATTTCTACTAAAGGCCACTGGGTCAAAAGTGGAAGCAGGGTCAATACAGCATATATGATCCTTCAAGCAGAAACTTTAGAGCAATTGCAACTCAATCTCAGCGATGACATGCTGGGGTCTGAGGGTGGGGTATAACCTATGACGGTGAACTTTTTGAAAGGTTTGGATGAGATCCACAAATTGTGAGATTGACGGTTTTGTTCTACAAGAAATTAAATCCAATTCAGAGCTCCTGTCAAAACCGAGTGTCTGCAAACCGGGGGAACCAGAGAGTGTCTTTGTGCCCTACTTCAGTCAATCTCATCGCTCTGCTTTACATTTCAACCAAACTAATCAACAACCCTTTGAACAAAAGGAGACCATGTAAATTCGGTTCCCCAAAAGGCAGCACAAGCTACAGCAGACGGTACTTATTTTCAATTTGCAGCCAGATTAGCAGGCATGTTTTTGATACTGTCAGAACCGGAGAGATTTTTCTATTCCAAGTCGTCTTGAGTGAGTGGCCTTTTTAGTGCCTGCTTCAAAAAGCATCCCCCGTACCCGAGCAGCTGTCACTTTCAGCAGGCACCACGGAGGACGGACGCGGGGGAGGGGTCCTTTGAAGGAATGCTTAAAAGTGGGCGATAAAAATAAACTGGGAGAGAGGAGAAAATTAATTATACATAACAGACAGTTCACTTGGATGAGCACGACAGAGACAGAGAAACTAAGGCTGCTCCCCTCAAAGAAAAAAAAAGCCATTTTCTGGCTGAGGAAATTTCTGTTGCTCGTATTTACTTGGCAACATCTGAAGTGAGGGATGCAACAAGGAATCTTTTTTGAAAAGGTCAAGGTGTCAAATATTACAGACCAAGCTTTCATTTCAAATTCTCAGCGCTGGCACTGACTTCATACATCCTCTCTAATTCAGGCGCTTTCTGGGGACTAAAATAAAAATTGCCGGCCCTGAGCGCACCATCCTTCTTAAAAATGTGATGAAGCTTGCAGATAGCTCAGTCTGCCTTCAAATTCCCTTCTGATTGGCACTGATGAGGGTTTCTGCTGCCGGCTCACCTGCAAACTCACCCCTCGATATGATTCGTAATGCACCAGCACTTTGTGGTTCAACACCGCCCACTGACTCTCAATCCCAGCTTCTTATTCGGGCCAAATGGAGGTCATTCCTATTTGAGCAGTCAGTCAAGACAGGCCCGCCAGGTATTGGCGAGTGAGTTTATTTCATATTAAGGCTTGTCGGCTGGAGAGGTGTTAGCACCATGAGAGCCGCGCGTGTGTATGTGTGTCTGAGGATGTGTGTATGTGACAGGGCCTTCAGGTACAGCCCTGCTGCTGGTCCCTCTTTAGTGCGTTTTAATATCGCTGCTGCTGCTGCTGCTGTGTGGCGCCTCGCCTCAGGGCGCCACACAAACCCCAGAGACCAAGTAAAAACACTCAAATAGAGAGGAAAAGAAAGGACTGGATGGGGCTGAAGGAGATGTGGGGCTGCCAATGCAGAGAAGCAGAGGAAGAAATCAAAATCAAAACAGAGGAGGCCTAAACTGATATGTTTGAAAAAAAATGCACTCTGAGCTGAGCACCAGAACACGGCTAACCTTTTTAGCCAGACTGACACAAATGAAAAGTTATGTAATAAAAACACACCATCTCTACTGCCTGTGATGTGAAAGCAGATATTACATTACAGAGATGCTGTGCCAAGAAAGGCCTCCATCGCACATGGGTGGGAAGAGTTCAGCCTGGGACACTCTCTGACATAACCCCTCTAACTGTTTGAGAGGAAAACCTCGATACACGCTGCTCAAAGCTATAAAAACTAGTAAAAACTAGCTTTTTCAAACGGCTCTGAAATATTCCAGGTAGACTGCCTGAAGAGAAAAAGACTGGCTGATATTGTTGGAAACACCTGAATGGTGGTATAAACGTGGAGGCAGAGGGATCTCCGGTTTGGTTGGCAGGTAGAAAAGAAAAAGCTGAGGTTGTCACACTGGTTTAAAATGTCAACCAGTAAGAAGAACTGGTAACGGAGCTGGATTTTTCAGTCCGGCAATGCACAGACTCTGCACAGCATGAGAGCAAGAACACAGCACATATATATCAACTCACTGCATGAAAGCAATAAATCACAGTACAGTACACCTCAGAGAATACAACCCTTCTCGAAAAGCCCTTTACATACAACAATTTCAGTGACCCACTGAAGAAGCTTTTTTAAGATAGCTGAGGGAGCCTCAAGGAATTTCTGGGAAGGAATTTGATTCAAATCTTCTTCTGAAGTTCTTTTCTTCCTCAAATCAATCAACATTTGCAGTAGATTAAAATATTTGGGGATGGTCTTCCAGTGCCAAGCTGTGATTCAGTTCTCACTTCAGTACAGCCCTCCTGCTTTGTCATCCATCTACAATCTAATTAGACATTAAACAAGTCGCTGAATGAGGAGTCCAGAGGAATGTGACAGGGGGAGGCCAGCCGCACAAAAGCAGGAGCGGTGGGGGTGCAAAGTGCACATGTCAGCTCGAATTCCAAAGTTTGGACATCACAGATTTTACCCTTCACAGCAGCAGCCAGACCGGACAGGGCAGACTTTCAAAATATTCCATGACACTGCTGGGCTATTGTGGAGCAGATCTGTATCATAATTAGGGACGATTGAGGCAAATTGTGTGTAATTTTATGGCTGGGCTGCCAGTTTTCATGTGAAATGCCGCGCAAGGTTACAAAAAAAAAAAAAAGACTTTCTGAAGACCTTCCCTGCGCTAAGAGGGAATTTTGTGAAAAGCATGAAAAGATGATAATCTAGGTGTAATTGTTTCCAGAAGATCTTCCTTGAATTCTATTGTAATTGAGGTCAGATAATAATCTGCGGTGGTAACTACATGTGTGAACATGTTCAAATATCAGACTCTTCCTCAGATCTTGTCTGTATAATCTCTTGAGGACTGTTTTTCAATTCCTGACTTTTTAAAAACCATCTTTGAGCGTGATAAACACACAAGGGGAGTAGTCACCACTAGGCTCCGTTACACGACTGCCACTCCTTGCTGTCAGTCGCACACTTGTGTGAAGAAATGCTTGTTTAGACCGTACACGTTGGGTACACCTCTGTTGTGCGGTTTGTGAGATGTCACCCTGTCCGTGGCTGAATGATTTAGAGGCTGTGACTGGGCACCACCTCTTAAACAAACACTTATGTCACACTTTAAATCCTGCATCATTTACATGTGAATGCTGGTCCCTGCATTGAACTGTCAATAAGGAACTGCTGCTTGACTGAACTGAGGCAAAAGTGGGTCACGTCACTTATGATCAAGAGTTATCATGTTGGTCATAAAACGCCTGTGTCTCCAAGGGTTGCCACAGGAGATAAAACAGACCAATCAGCACCACGACATTAATCTAACTGTTTTATCAACATGCACGGTAGGATTGCTGGTTAAATAATGGCTGGATTTTGCAGGGATTCCTCTGTAAACGGCCTTACTGCCCCTCCTTTCTCCCCAAAAGGAAAAAAAAAGGTTCAAATCACGTCTAAACCCTTGCTCCTCTAATATGATTCATGAATACATATTTAAATTGGGCTCCAAATGAATGCACGTAGCTGTGCGGGGTCGGGCTGGGTAGTCTAATTTGGTTAACCAGGTTTTGATTAAAAAAAAAATTGTGCTGAGAAGAATCCGATAGAGCAATGAGAGCATTTTCAATAGCTGACAAGCAATGCGCACTCCACACACCCACAGACAGCCCTCGCCACTCCAGCCCTGCTTACAAGGGGAATTCAATTGCTGTCGAATAACAAAGCTCGCAAATTGCCTCCCATTCGTTAGCAGATTAACGCTCTTTTCACAGCACACCAACACAATTTCTAATTATTTCAAAGCTAATAGCGGAATCGATTTTTTTAAAGCAAGCAACCACGTCCACCTCCCAAGAGAAATCCAGTTCAACTCCTCCCTTAGGTCTATTTAAGACAGAAAGACAGGGCAGGACACAGTCAGATGTGTCAGAATTAACAGGCAGGAGAGAGCGCCTGAATGTACAGCCAGAGACAGGCTGGTCCCCTCACCACGGACTATTTGAGCAGGAGACAGCGAGTGTCAGCACACTGAATACCTGTAATTATGTATCATGTTGGTGGTGGCAATCCTGTTCTGAGGCAATGCAACAGCAAGACAGCCCGCAAGCTAGTCCGTGTCACCATCGACTGCAACCTGAGGTTTACTGAGACACACAAAGCTAATGCGAGCTTGAAAACATTACAAAAGTGCGCTGCGGACGTTCACCAAGCAGCAACTAACTCACCTCACACTGCACCAAATCTGGCGTTACTTCCAAAAACACAACGAGCCTTTGGAATTCAAAGTTCCAGGTGTCCAGCGTGAGACACCCAAAAGGCATGTCCGAGAGAGTGAAGTTCGTGGGCTAAAGCTTCATTTGGCGCCACAAATACCCACAGTTTCATAGTTTAGGTGCGGATTAATCCGACTGGTGGTGGTCACACCGGGGCGCACGTTCAACACACCGCGAGCACAAGCACGAGCCTCCACGCACCAATACACTCCTTAATGAAAAGTGGGTATTAGCGAGTCTCTACGTGTCCTCCTCGTGCCGTCCAACGGCTCATTTCTTCAAACTTGTACAAATAAGGAGCACCAGAACCGGGTTGGACGTAAAGAAAATGGAGAAGACAACACAACGACAAACTTACCACACGAAGCACCGAACAGGAGAAAATGTAACCTAAATATCACAGCCGGCTCCACCAATTCCCGCTCCTTCAATAGACAAAAAAAAAGCCTCGCGCCGGAGTTTCACGGTACTTACAGGTTCAGGTGATCCTGAGGCTCGATATCCTCGCCATGGTTTTAAATTCCAAAACTTGGGGACATTCCTCTCTGGTCACGGCGCGGCGGTGCTCTTTCTACTGCGGCTCCCTACGTGTGAACCGGGAGGACAGGCGAGGAATGCAACTCCGGCTCCGCGAGGAGGAGGGAGAGAGGGAGGAGGAGGCGCCCTTCAGCCGCATCACCCAACTTAGCCCATAGAGGGCGCCCCTGCGCCAACTCGTGCTGTAACGGGGGCATCGCCTTACATGTATGTAAAGATGATTTCCTTTTGCCAAGATATCACACGATTGATAATTGTATGTCATTACCTTTTTGGCTCAAGTCTTATCTGCAGACCTGATATTGTGTTTAATATCACTCATTACTCGACCTTTCCTCTGGTTATATGAATATACTGAAAAATATAGAAATATGAATAGTTTTAATTCAATTTTAGAAGAAACAGTTATTCAAATACAAGGGAAGCAAAGTTGAAAAATCTCTATAACAAGGTGGTATCTTAACTGTCTTTCTCATATATAAAATGTAAGAGTGAGTTCCAGGTATTTAAGCAAAGAGGTCAATTACAACACGTAGAAACAGATTTTATGTAAAGATGATTTCCTTTTGCCAAAATATCACAGGATTGATAATTGTATGTCATTACCTTTTTGGCTTAAGTCTTATCTGCAGACCTGATATTGTGTTTAATATTTCTCATTCTTCTACCGTTCCTCTGGTTATATGAATATACTGAAAAATATAGAAATATGAATTGTTTTATTTCAAGTTTAGAAGAAGCAGTTACCAAAATACGACGGACGTAAAGTTGAAGCAATCTTTATACCAAGGTGGTAACTTCACTGTCTTTCTGCTATATAAAATGTAAGAGTGAGTTCCAGGTATTTAAGCAAAGGGGTCAATTACAACACGTAGAAACAGATTTTATCCATATGAATTTATAATTCTCCCGACTTAAAACAACTAACATAGTGCACAAGCCATAAGTTAGCACATCATTTGTCTTAAAGTGTGTAGAAATGTGTTGTTTCACAGGTGTCTGCTACAATGATATTGACGCTGCTTATAATGAGCACAGTAAAGCTAAGACCTTTTTTGTATATCCAGAAAACCCTAACTCTGCCATGGAGCAAACTCACCTTAAAAATGTATTACAACTTACAGAAATCGTGAGTCTTCATTTTCAGATCTAATCATTATTTTAAAGGTATTGTGAGGGATTTTAAAGAGGCAAACTAGAAATTCCCAGGACAACTTATCAACATTAATAATAAGGAAAGCCCGGAGAGGCACAGTTTATCTCAGCCCAATGTTGTGCTGAACATTTGATACCTCCGGGTTACATCTTCAGCAGAAAACATCTAAGCTAAATTTACAGTGAACTGTGATCAAAATAGGAAAAGCCCTGAGAGATAATGTTTGAAACAGGATAGTTGTGTGCTCCACAAAACAAGGAAGGCTCCTTAATTAAATGAAGAGGCCCCGAGCCGGCTTGTCTCATCCTATCAGCCAACACGTTCACACGGACTGACTTACACTGAGTGACACCTTGGTGACAGATTTTGGATACAAGCTGAGCCCCCAAGGCTCTTCAGACAACTTTTGAATCTTACTATTTACTTGTTACATGCAACCTCATGACAGCAAAAGTGACTTTGAGGGCTGGATTTCAATATTCATCACGCATTCAGTGAATATCAAGAGGAGCTGAGACAAAGTGTGTTTTGGGCAGAGCTCCATGATGGCTTTGCAGCAAGGAAGCTTTAGGGATAACTGAGTTATTCAAACAGGCAGCTCAGGTTACCGATTGCACTCAAGAGAGCAGAGAGCAAGATCTGGCACTAACCGCACCACCTGGCCCCTTACAAAGTGTGTGTGTGTGTGTGTGTGTGTGTGTGTGTGTGTGTGTGTGTGTGTGTGTGTGTGTGTGTGTGTGTGTGTGTGTGTGTGTGTGTGTGTGTGTGTGTGTGTGTGCTTGTGTGCTACATGTGTGTGTGTGTGTGAGTGAGTGTGCGCACAGAGGGGCTGTGTAGTTTTGACTGTAAAGATAATAACAATTCTGTGATTGCAGTGAATGAAAGAGCAGTTGAATTTTAGCTAGAAAATTTCCCCGGAGTGTACCGCACCACCCAGCTTTAAACAGTTTTGAAAAGGCCAGTGTTTGCCATTAGAAATGGTTGGTTTGGCTGTAGTAATACCAGGAGATTAGTCCCAGTTACCATGTGAAAGGCCTCTGGACAAAGCCATTCCCTATCTCACTGTAACACTAACTCATTGATTAGCTCTCAGTTAGCATAGTTCACATCCATTCAGGTTCAGCCCAACTTTGTGCTCTCACAGGAATAATTTTATTAAGTATGAAAAACATCAGACCGAGTGCAAAGTAAACCCAGCGTAAACCTGGATTTAAAGATGAGATGACGAATGAGCAGACCCTCCCTTTTTATTTGTATATACCTGAACATGAATGTTGTTTTTTAGTGGCGTAACGAAATAAAGGTGCAGCACCTTAAAGCCACAGAAAGAAAACACTTCTCCCCACTCTTCAGCACAAGACAACAGAAAGTTGTTTTGCATACAGTGCTCAGTGATATATTTCCTTAAAGAGCCAAATTAATCTCAGCTGTCATGATCTGATGAGACAATGCTCAGGCAGAGTAGCTTGGGCTAAGAGCACAGAGAATATTAGATAAATTCACACCTGTCTGTATGGTAGTTTGCTGCTGTTTTGCTTTCTATTTGCTTTTTTTTTAACATTCATGCACTATTAATGGACCCTTGTTTGGCAAACAGAACAAACGTTTTAGGTGTGCAGAAAGATGCAAGAGCTGACTGATCAGGGAGGAAAGAGTCCCAGTTGTCCTTGAAAACACACACATATGTACGTATACTAAATCTGCATTTGTGATCAGATATATACATATAAATGTTTGTGTGTGTGTGTGTGTGTGTGTGTGTGTGTGTGTGTGTGTGTGTGTGTGTGTGTGTGTGTGTGTGTGTGTGTGTGTGTGTGTGTGTATGTGTGTTTATTCTACACTATTCTGTACAACCACCTGCAAGATACTCTGAATCTATATGCACAAAAGATTTAACTGTGGATTATTCAGGTGTTTGATCAATGCAAAGAAAATCTACAAAGAAAAGCAAAACTCAGGCTGCATTCAAGAGAGTGTATGTGTCTCCAGACATTCAGGGTGAAAAGATCTCTTACAAAACTGATAACAAGGTTCATGAAACAAACCAAATCTCCCCTTTTTAACCCTCAAACATGTAAGATGATCCATGTTTATTCTCTTCAAGTCAATGCCAGCTCCTTTTGCAGCCAGTGAAACACTACCTCCTTCTCACTTAAAAGCTAAAAAAACATCCGATCAGTGCCAATTACGTTAAACTAATCAGATCTGAGCCAGTGGGCAAAGTGCAGGTTTGGTGGCCTTGTAACCTGAGGTGGCCATGTGCAGTCTTAACAGGTAAATGAGCCATTAATTGGCTAACAACGAGATGGCTGACTGTTAGGTAGCACAGTTACAGGATATAATCTGGCTAAACCCGTCTGATCTGTTTGTTTACTCTCTCCAATCCCATTTGAGCGTTCAGGATCCTCAGCCGTTATGGAACCAAGCCACCTGTGTACACTGTGCCAGATCAAACTGATAGAAAGTTCCTGAAAAACCTGTTTGAAGCTAAAATGATAAAATACTCTCAGTGTGTCTCTACTGGAGTTTTAAGATGGTGATATGTTGTTTGAACTGTCTGGGTAGATCTTGCCAAAATGTTTTCAAATGAGAAAACTCTTGATTTATGTGACTAAAGAATACAAATACGCATTTGATGTTTTCTTATTTTGAAGGTGCTGGCTTAGAATATTGTTATAACGAGAAACACTTTCCACCACTATGAGGAACTCCAACTCCAAGGAAGTCGCTTCTTTTTTCTTTCAAGAGAGCTACGCCATGATTTAAAATCACAGGACTGAGCAATGCTTGTATTGACAAACATAATAATGGAACTTGTTCAGAGTTAGTCGTAGCTTAAAGGTAGGGTCTGTGGTATTCTTTTTTTAATTCAATTTTTACAGGAATAATCCTGCTCAATCATCACTTCTGGGCCTCCATACATGCGTGTCAGTGTCTTCCTTAACCCTGATCCTCCGCCATGTATGTTGATCTTTTGGTTGTGTCGGGATGTTTCTGGACGGAGAGCAAGCGTGGTTACCTCACCACGCCCAGTGCACAAGTGACTTTACGTGTTTCGATTACCAAGTGGAAGAAGCTATCCTAAGTGGGTATGACAGTGGATGTAGTAAAGAGCAAGAAGGAGGAGCCCAGTCTGATTTTTTTTCCTTTACTAATAAGTAACTCAAATTCCTACAGAACCTACTTTTAAGGCTTGTGTTTGTCATTGTCATAGAGTTTGGTACAACTTAAAAAATGTGTAAAAACTAGAGGTAATGAATGGTAACATTATTATATGGTTATCTTCTGTGTAAAACAAATAGAGCAAACAAACAGTACAGGGGAGCAGGGTTGGGCTCTCCTCCTAGCCTCCCAAGAAGGATACAGCCAACCAAAAACCCTCTGGCTCAAAGCTAGCAAGCTACCAGATTGCCTTTCCAATCAGGCTGAAGCTCTGCTGCTTTCTGAGTCCTCTTCTCAGGTGGGCTTCATCAGCTCACGCCAAAGAAACACGCAGTTAATAAAGAGAGTTTTCTTCTTTTTTTTCTCTTCACAAGAGTCAACTCATAGCACAGTCAGCACAACACATGGCCAACCAACATAAGGGCAAAACACATAAGTAAATACAGAAAAAGTACTTGTGAATAGAGGGGAATTCACACCTTCCTCTCCATGTGAATATACCATTAAATAAACTAAATGATGCCATTTGGCTTTATAGCAATTATATAAAGGATGTATCTGAGTGGTTAATAAATGTAATGAAAGTTTGTGCAAAAGCGTGAAAAAAAAGTGTGTCATAGGTAGTATCGTTATGGGGTGGTTCCTGATCAACAGACTTAATAAGCAATCAACACAGATCTTTGCATATCCATTTCTCCTGAATAAATATATTTGATTGTCTCCATTTGCTACACTATTGCATGCGAATAGATTCTATCTCATTTCTACAGAAAGGGATTGAACACCACCACATTTTTAATTCTAAATAACTTGTTTAAACTTAGATTTTTGATTGAAACATTTGATTGGTTTCCACAAGCAAGAGACGCCATGACCACAAGACCAGAAACTTTGGGGCTTAACAGAAGTATTTTAACTTAGCATGTGTTAAGAAAAGAAAAGAAAAGAAAAGAAAAGAAAAGAAAAGAAAAGAAAAGAAAAGCTGCATATAGTGAATAATTGAGCTTGGTTAGTGGCAAAAAGAAGCAAAACAGATAATTAATGTGCAACATGCTTCAGATTACTGGTGTTACATCTGACATAACATCACATTAACTACATCACTGAACCACACTCCAATACACGCTCATTATGACACTGATTAAAAAGTAGACATCAAGGAAAGCATTAGAGAACAGCAACCTGGTGTTGGCGGGGGTGAAATCATTTATGCATTTTAACATCACACATATGCTGCATGTTTGAACTAATATCTTAAGTAAGGTAATACGAGTTAAGAATATTTCCACCTTAATCATTCATTCAGAGTGCATTTTAGTTGTGGGAAACCTTAAGGGACTCTGGAGACTTGTTCTTTAAATTGCTGCAACCTTATAGGCAGGCTCATTGGCTATGATTTAATGTGCATCTTTTTCATAGACCTCAATTATCAATTAACTGTAAGTGTACACCACTGGGATTATGCTCAGTCGTGTCCAACACATTAACATCCATTAGAAGTGAATCACCTGACTGTGCTTGAGCTCCACGACTGCTGAATGTTTTTCCTCTGGGCTGCAAGCTGTCATCATGTAGAGAGAAGGAATAGAGAGATAATAATGTGTAACTGAATCTTTTTAAAGTACTTGTAAATGAACAAATCAACAATTTGGATCAAAGTGAACTGGGTCTTGACCTGAAGACTGATTCCATTAAATATGATTGTTGCAGGGGAAAACAAACAGAGTGGAAATGTCACAAATCAGTAAACTCATTTCAAGTTGTAAAGTATTCTAAGGTTTTATAAGACTTTTAGAACTAGTAAATGTCCCAAATGGTAGTTTGAACTATTTACAAGACATCCAACTTGTCTTTTTGAATTATAAAATAAAAGTCTGTGCAGGATCTGTAGCCTCACAGTTTCAAATTTTCTTATGCGGTGATTTGAGAAGGTGGGAAAGCTATCATAATGAGGCTTACACTGATTGGCTGCTTTAAACTTGTCCAAGGAATTACTGTAATGATAAAAACCTAAAATTGTTGGCTTTAAAATGATTTTTTGGTTGAAGGAACAAAAAATGTTCCATGGTGTTGCAAACTTATTCAAAGTGTTTTGCAACACCCTGGACTACTTTTATTGTTTGTTTTGTAAAGGTCTAATTTTGACAAATGGCAGAACTTCAAACCACAAGTTTGAAGCTATAACTATTTTTTTGAGTGTGCGTCAGCAGAGAACGTGATGTCCAAATCAAATCTACAGGGGTCATCATCTACATTTTCCTTTTTCCCACATGTGCCATCATTTCTCCTGTTTTCATGTGCTGAGTTAATTCTATTGCCATGAAGGTGAATATTTTTCTTCACAGTTGGTCAACTGATCATGACCTAATTGGTTTGTGGATTGTGAACTGGTGGAAAGTTGGAAAGTGGGGTTCATATCCTGTTCCAGTGGTCACATGACAAAGTTGGTCAGTGGGATATATGTAAGTGTAAAACTGATGGTCCCCTTCTACAGTAGCCTGTGCCATCAGCGTGTGGGTGGGTGATCAAGACCAGAAGTGTATGGTATTTTTATGAGCAAAAGATAAGTTTGTGTAACATTTACTTTTCAGAATTCTTAGTATGTAGAGATCAAAACTTTAAGTGACATTAGATGTAAATAATACTTTTTCTCAAGAAAAACATATTAGTTGGTTTAAATGCAAGATTTTTAGTTGGTCTCAAAACTCAAAAATCCAGTGCAGACAGTTGCCTTGAAATTTTGAGTTTACACAACTTTTTTGATTTCATATTATTGAAGATACAAACCAGGGCAGACAGATGCAGAAAGGGAAAAACCCCTCCAAAACAGGAGAGTACTCCAGCACAACACCACACACCTCAAAGCAAGCCAGATTCCACATTTCACAGAATGTGGTGCTCCCATTTCCTTTAGTCACAAGATTTGTTCAATCACATTTCAATATGTAACTCCACTAAAGAGTGAAAAGACTTTGTTTTTTCACTTTTAATATTTTCATCAGTGACCGCAATTGACTATTAGCGTAACCATCAGGGGCAACATCCTTTAAAAAACAGCTTGGGTCTGAATCATTAATTTTGCAATCAGCACACACTGTACAAAGGTGAATTTTTTTTTAACCCAGTGGTTAAGAAGATATTAAGATCACAAGTTTGACCAATCAGAGACGCAGATCACATGACTGACAGTTACATGGCGAAAGTGAGGGGAGGAGGTTTTGTAAGTTTAGTGGAAAACCGATATTTGCTGAAGGCACAGGCACAGATATTTTCTGAGTAATTTAGCAAATAAAGTTTCATGCTATTCATAAGCTATAATGACTGGTGTGAAAAAAACTGATTACAGACATCAAACCTCACATTATTAATTTTTTTAAAGCTGTTTGGTCAGGCATGCCAACGTCGGACATGACTTGGCAGCTCTGCCCCACACCCATACCCAATTGAAACTTGAAAGAAGGTAGTACAAATGTATTTCAGAAATATTTTAAGTTTCCAATCATAATTAAAATCTAGGTGAGGAAAAAGAGTGTAATTAGTTACAGAAAGGCTTGGTGTGTCGTCTCTGCCACCATCAAACACTGAACGTGGCCTTTTAGTTGGCCTCTGATGTGCACGCCTGCGGGTGCATGGTGGGGAGACTGTCTAATACAGGCTTTTGATTAAACAGAACATATTTCAGTCTGATCAAAATTGTGGGAACTTGTGTTAAGCCCTTGTTTGATGCTAGTATATTTTTATTTCTAAAGAATGAGATTTGGAGGACCATGAAGAGGGATGGAGAGAGTAAAGAAGAGACAACTGAGCTTTGATGTTTGAAGATGTAAACTCATAGCTGCTTTTGTAAATATTATTTAAGAGCTAAGCTCACTTTAAACAGAAACTCTACCTTTCTGCTCAGTGTGTGGGCATGAAACAGTATTATAGCATATGGCCTGAAAATGATCAAATGCCTATCCTCCTCCGCTATGTCAGAAAATACCACAAGGAGCAGCAGTGTCATCTGATATTGACTGATTTCACGAACAAAACAGAGCTGCTGTTGAAGTCAGCCAGTAAAAATAGACAAGTAAGAAATATATATGGTATTTTATGAAATATGTTTGGATTGTCATGGAATTTTTTTTAGAACAGACCCTAGAATAAAAGGATATTTGGTTTCTGCAACCTGAGAGAAATCTTTTTCTTCTTATTTTTTTTTTTTACAGTGGTGCAGTGTTCCCACAACAACCTTCCCGAATGGAGTTCCCTGGAATTTAGTCCTGAAGTCGGCGCCTAGTGTGCGACTCATATCTTTGATAAATCTGCCCAATGCTGTATCAAAAATCAAGCAACTCAAATAATATTAGTTCCTGTCAGATTGCACTGAATTTACTATCCCTTTGTTTGAATAGAGCTGATCTTATCCAAACTTATATCAATACCCATGTTAACTTGGTCTCATCAAATGCGTTGAGCAAATGTTAATGATGGGAAGATACATCATTACAAGGTGGCCAGAGATTTTTTTTCTGCTTCAGTCTGTGTGTGCATGTTAGCATGAAGTTTTTGAAAAAGAACAGATTAAAGCACAACTGTTTATGAAAAGCCTCAAAGAGGCTCACAGATCCCGCAGAGTTTTAACAAAACAGGGGAAACAATGAGAGACACCAAGGTGATAGAATACAGAATGCAATACAGTGACACACTATGTTAGGATACAGTGCAGCACGCTAATATCAACGTCATGTGATATGAATGTAGGTTATGAATCATTATGATACATCACATTATGATATGTCATGATTAAAACAGAAATGATTCAGTTAGACAAGTTACACTACATCTACTGTAATGTATAACACTTAACTGTCCTCACACTGACATCTTCTGCAAACTGGAAGAGAAAAAATATTACAGTAATATCACTGTATTGCTCTGAGAAATGTATTTTCAGGCTATCTGAATCCTTTTCCCATTCTGTGTGGTTTTAGTTACACCAGAAGAATTTCCTCACTAGTGTTGGTTCTGGATCAGCTCAGCATTTTACATCAAGATAAATGAGACGGTTAGGAGACCAGTTTAGTTATTCTTAATCAGCACCTCTACCCTGGGACACTTGATATGTTTCAGTCCAAACGTTTTCCCGGGTACCCGTAGGAGACAGCACGTCATAACATCTACTCCCACTGACTGCCTACTTTGTCTAGCTCATTTTGAACTGGGGGGCTTTTTGCCAAGCCTTTGCCCATGCCAGGATTTAGGCCTGTGTGACAGTAACCGTTGTAGTCATAACTTGGCAGGTATGCTTATGCAAAGGGTTTCTCTGAGCAGGAAGTTTGGGGTTTGGCTGCTGTTACATTAACAGGCTCTGTCATCTCAGCTGGGCTGAGAGCTGAAATCAGATCTTATACAGTGCTCTGCTAATACTGACAGATCATGTTGCCTCTTGACCATTGAAAACCTGCAGAACAGCAGTAAAAGCCATGACACACATAAAGACACATAACTAAATGCTGCACCTTTGTTAATTTATTCTTTTCTGTTTCAGGAGGGAAATTGAAATAAACAGTTTTTGCCTTCTGGGGCTGCTGACGCCATTTCCATTTTGGAGCTGCTGTGCGATGATTTGGCACTGAGTTGGAATTCCTACTCAAAAACAAAAACAGTTAATTTTGTCACTAAGCCTTTCCCCCAGATTACCTGCAATTTCATCATCCCCTCATCCTCACTGTCAGTGTCACAGCACACATTGTTGCTGTGTCTTTTAGCCTTCTCCAGCACACTGTAAGACTTGGTCCCATCTTGCCCTTGACAGAGGAGCTTGTCACCCACACACAGTAATTATACCAGAGCTGACGTCTCCTCTTTCCATTGAATTATTGAGAGGGTGAAGAGGACACAAGATCCCATGTAGTGAGAGACAGGACTCAGGGTAAAAAGAAAAAAGTTCCCAACAGATTCCATTGAACAGAAGATCCCAGCGAGCAGGAGATATTATAGTTGTATACAGCCAGGATTTCTTAAATATTACATCATGACAGTCTAATGTTAAAGAATAGGAGGTCCATTTAGCAAAATGACTGGCAGAAATAAAGTGGGATATTCTTAAGTCGATTTGTGTATCAACACATGAAAATAAGAAACTATGGTGATACTCTTGTGTAGCTTGCCATTTATATCTATTCAATGTGAGTTTCATGCTAAGTCTAATAAATTGTAATATTATGTTTAGATGCTTCTAAATCTTAAATATTATTCTACTAAATGTCATTACTGTACTAGACACTCCATGAATTTAATTCAAATACTCTCCTATAGAGGACAGAAGAAGTCACAAACTAAATGATAGAAGAAGATTCCTGTTAAGCAACACTATGTAAGTTTACAAGACTCTTAGTGCAGAGTGCCAGACCATGCCTGGTGTGTTACATCCCTTTGGCAACTTTAAATTACAAGCGATTTCTAATATGTGGTGCCAGTAGAAATATTGGGCCCTTGGAAGCAGCTGAATAACCTCAGTAAAACAATAAATATGAGCCATGGCAGACTAAGATGTGCATTCCTGTCCTTTTATGATTGATTATTCAAAGGTCAGTACAGCAGACTACAGCAAGCAGACTCCCTTCAGACTGGTGTTTTCATTACATTGGAAATCCTCTATTGCTACCCTCAAAACACAGCCTACGCTTGTGCAGAGGCTGCAGCTCAGTGCGTCTACAGCAGATATAGATTTTAATGAAATGCACAGTCTTCTTCTTTGGATTCTCTACTTGTCAGTTCAACCTTACACACTTGTCAAAGGAGGCTTGTTTCAATCTCATTGAGGTTTATGGATTGAAAAATCACGTTGTCTTCTTATTATATATCTCTATTTATCATTTATGAAACCCAGAAGTCTCTTGAGATTTAAAACTAGTTTTATAGGAACACCTAGTGAAGGCTGACTATTTGTAAACTAACAAAAACCCAGAATGATGACAGGGACACATAAATTAAGTTCTTTGGGCAAAGGCAAAAGCAGTTTGGGAAATTGCATCTCATAGTATCATGGATAAGAAACTTGGCTGTATATTTTACCAAGGACTAAATGATTGTGTGGAACGATAATTGAGATCACAACAGTATATCAAATCAATCCACAGAGGACGGCCATTTCCAAATCTTAGGTTTTACCTCTTCCTGTTGATGATGTGGTGAAACATCTTGTTTCTGGTGGAACCACTGATAAACTCAGAGGACATTTGGATTATTATTCTAATTCCTTTGTTGTTGTTTTTTGAAGACAACACAGCTTTGCATTTGCGGTTGATGGCTGACATCAGCAGAGGGAAGAAGAAAAGTTTGATATTTCAGTTTAGATCTTAATTTGACTTACAGGTAGGCTGATCAAAACATTGCTGCTGTGGAAGTGCTCTAATCTGAAGAGACATTTTTTTTTCTTTTTACTTCATAACAGCATTTTTAGATCAATAAATCAACTAATCATCATCACTTCTCAGTGTAAACTTGTAAATATCTCCGGAAAGTAACTGTATTATGAGCAGGATAATGTATAGTGAAGAGGTGGTCGTGCAACATAGAATCCTGTCTTTCTCACTGGGCATTAACCCTTGCCTATCGTTGCTGTGTTTAGCTCCTGATTGCTTTTTCCAATTTGTGTACTTCTACATCCAAAGCTCGAGGTCACAGAGGTGTGATAGATTTTTTCTCTCTATGGAGTTAACAAAACCCTCAGAGAACATGCTGCGGCTTATGAGGAAAAATAACATGGTTTGATTGACAACACTGACGTGCAAACAGCTTTTTGAGTAGATTTCTTTTAAAAGAACATTCAATAGTAGAAACCTGCAGGAAGAAACTTTTCACCTCGTCCCTATTCACAACTCACCTATTCACTTCTTTGTTGCCATGGCACCATGGAGGTTATCGTTCAGACATGGCTTTCCTCCGCGCTTCTTTCTGTGTGTGTGTGTGTGTGTGTGTGTGTGTGTGTGTGTGTGTGTGTGTGTGTGTGTGTGTGTGCGTGTGTGTGTGTGTGTGTGTGTGTGTAATTATAAGTCAATATCAAAGTGAACAGTTGTTTAAAAAAAAAAAAGGTTAATGAAAGGAAATTGACTCACTCAACGGTTGGCAGGGTTAATCAACAAGTGATGCATTCAAAACTTGAAAATGAACGTGATTTTTACACAAGGCTCAAAAGAAGTGACATTTAAACTTTTAAACTTTTTAAATATTTTTAGCATTTTATGATATATTTTAAGCAATATAACTGAGCCCTTATGTTTTGAACACTGTCATTAATAATCATTTCTATCATGCAGTTGAAATGGCCATGAAAACACCTAATCGTTCAAGAAAATCTGTTTTATTATTCTATGAGGGTCACATGATGTCACACACAGTGTTTCTTATGTAATCCCCACAGGAGAGTTTATATAATCCCTTCTGCTTTAAGACCCTGAGGTTTCTGAAGGATTGTGCTTCAGGGGTTATTTGTTGTTTGCTTACCTGAGATTTTAATATGTAAACACACACACACACACACACACACACACACACACACACACACACCCACACACACACACACACACACACACACGCATGAAGCACACAAGCACACACGCAGGCACATACACAAACTGGTAAATAACATATACAATTTTTCTTCTCTTCACTTGCAGCTGTATTCTACACAGGAACCCATTATAGAGAGAAAAGGTGACATGTAGGAGCAGCGGAGGAAGTCTGGCCTCAGTTCAGTGCCTCCATCTCCACCCCTGACAGAGCGGTGAGTGGCCCTCACTCACAGCTGTCCTGGACTCAGTCAGCCAAGCACACAACTCAAACCTGCAAAACAACACGATAGGATGCTAAGATTCACCTGGCAGTGCAATTTTCCTCCTGGAGGAGATAGAGGGACAGGGAGTCATTTAAATGCTAAACAATGCGACCTGTTGCTGTAACTGCAAACAGCTTCCTGGGGAGGTCAGTCATACAGGATATGATGCGTGAGGCCATTTGAGGAATGTGGTGAAAATCTTTTTCTGGGTTTACAGGGCTGATGGTGGATGCAAAAGGTCATTTTATCGGCTTTGGCCATGGAACCATGTTGAGGTGTCTGCATCCAGATCAGAAACTGGACTGAATGGAAACTGGACCAGTCAATGTCACTATGAAATTTAACTGCAGAACCCAAGAGGCCTGCACATGAAGCTTTTCCTCAACAGGGCCAAGAACTATGGAGGAAGCATGCTCAAAAACACTAATATTGTTTACATTAAGTGTCAATAAGCTTTCAGTGGCACCAAAACAACTTAGTTGTATGTTGTTGTTGACCACCTCCATGTGGCCATTTGACTTTTTGAAGTCCACATCAGTTCTTGAATGAGACTGTAACATCACTGTTTTCTTGGGACAGGAACATCACCTGTTTAAATAATCCAAATTATTTCAAAGTCACATTTATGTGGATCTCTACAATTATTTAGTGAGTTACTTCATTATCAGCCCTCAGGAAGCCAGACATGGTGCAAAGAGGACAATGCAGTGGTCAATGTAGAAACAAGATATCAGGCCAAGCTTAATCCAACACCATGGTGACAGTGTTGCTCTTGTCTTAATGCTCTTTAAGATGGGAAATATAGACTGAATCGAGGATTCAGCGGGAAAGATCTTCAGCATTACCTGCTCACTTGCAGTTATTTTTTACAAACATTATACCTGCCTGATCCATACTGAATTGTACGAGGGGACTACCAGAAAAAAAGATCAGTCATAGATTTAGCCTTTTACCTGCAAAATACTATGATTTTGGGAACTCTGCCAGGGTTACATCGAACTTAAACAGCCACTGGTAAATGTTTCTTGATAAAACGACAGAAGTAGGCTAATTCAAATATAGTAAACCACATGACTCTGAACAAAACAAACCTAACTTCATAATTTCCTAGACAAACCTTCAATAAATAACATGGATGGGCAGAAACCAACATCGCTTGACACAGAAAAGGAATGCACAAAAATAGATTTTTTTTTTTTTTAAATAAAAAATAAAAGCTCTCATACAGTGCCAAATCCTCCAGTATAGGAAAGTAATGCTTTCCTTGAGAGTGCTTGATATTAAATGTTTGCTCTTTCTTCTTTATGTAATCTTGAGTAAACATAGACGCAGCCAGCTGTGTCATCTATAACTTGAGCAGCCTGGGAAATGGTGATGATCATTAGATGTGACAGGCTCTCTGCAATATACAGAGCTCAATTAATGCTGTCTCTGCACAACTTCATCAAATATGACATACAGCTTGGTGCCATATGGAAGAGAAAAATGTAGATGTTGTCAAAGCAGGAAGCTTAATCAACGTTCATTTACATTAAAGAAGGAGTTCATCAGCCAAAGAAAAGAGAGGAAATGGCTGTATTGATGCCTCCTTAAAGGACACTCATCAAATTCTGTCATATGTTATATGTCATAATGTAAAAATAATCCCAAAATACCATTTCATTTTTACATTAATGTAAATTGTGTGTGCTGTGCTGTGGCTAAACTGGAGGAAAATAAACTAGACTTGTGCTCTGGCACTGTGGTCATCTATGGGCCATGATGAGTTTAGTGTAAAGAGGGAAAAAACAGTGAAGGTTAGAGGAAGCTGTAGTTTTCTTAATAAATAAATAAATAAATTTATTTATTTTTCAGCATTTATCTTTTATTTATTTATTTATTTATTTATTTATTTATTTATTTATTTATTGTTACTATTTTCAGCATTTGTTATTATTGTTATTGTTTTGGGGGTATTTTTCAGCATTTATAATAATAATAATAATAATAATAATAATAATAATAATAATAATAATAATAATAATAATAATAATAAATTTCATTTAAAAGCCCCTTTCAAAACACTCAAGAACACTGTACAGATAATTCAAAACATAATCAAAAACACAATCACAATAAAGATTTATATTTCCATCATGCAGAGATGAAAGTTTCATGTGTGGTCAGTTTAGAAATGATGATCTACTATGTTAACCTGAGCTGTAAAATAACTCACCTCATCTTCTCCTCACCATTTTTTTCTCCTCAACTGAGACCAAAGGTAATATGTAAAAAAAAAGTATTAATTTACGTTTTGTGTACATTTATTGGGACGGGGCACACTCCAAGACAACAGATTGGTATGTGTGTCATTAAACTGGAATACCCATAGAGTTTATATAGATTTTTCAATAATACATTACACTTAATACATTACCTCATTACTCTGATTCCTCCAAAAGGTTACTGTAAACAAAAGAGTGGCAATGTTACAAAGGAGACCTGTATTTTCTTCTTTGAGTCCACAACAAATGCACACTTAAAGGTAGGGTCTCCTAGAATTTTTTTTTTTTTTTGCTTTTTAATAAATGTTCCTTTCGTGCTGCTCTCCAAGTACCCAAAAGTGAGTGAAAGTCGAGTCAAGCTTATCTGTTTGCTGCTTAGTTTTGTTTTGGTTTGTGTCTTTCTACATGTTACGTTCACAAACGTAGCTGCTCGTTATAATCAACATGCAGAATCGCTTGTGCTCTGGTTGCGCTGTGATTGGCTGAGGTAACCACACTTACTCTCTACCCAGAAACTTCCCAAAACAACCAAAACATCAACATACAGGCAAAGGAGGGGTTTTGGGCAGACAGAGACTCTGACACTGATGTACTATAGAGGCCTGCAGGAGACGATTAAGCAGGATTACTCCTGTAAAAGTTGACATTCTGTTTTTTTTTAGAAAAGTCCTGCAGACTCTACCTTTAGGCAAAAGCCATATTTCTACAACACTTGGGGATGAAGTTCATGGGAAATGTTGTGTTCATTCCAGAAAAACAACAAGTTGGTCCAAAGGAGTCATCAGAGTACAAAACATAAAAGGCCCTTATCGCATCTTTGAATGAATGCACTAGAATTGTGGAATATTTTGTTTTTCAGTTATATCTTTTTGGTTTTTAAGTCTTAATTATAGAAGTAGGAGACATTTGTGGAGGTGGTTGCTGGCTGCCTGACTGCTATAGCCTCTGTGCATGGGACATGTGACTCAACCATCCAGCAAAATCAGCACCTTAGCACGGGGTAATTTTCATAGACTGAATAAAACATGGACGTAGTCTCCTTGACATCACCTGTCTGTTTCTGAAATGGAAAATGAAGCAAACCGTGAATCGTGGCCATTTTGGAAGTGGCAAGGGCTTTGCATACAGCCATAGGGTGCCCGTCAGTCACGTGACCTTAGCTGTGCCTCTGATTGGGTGAGCTTGAGATCTTAGTATCCTCTGGACTGCCAAGTTAGAAAAGAATTCACCTCCTGTACAGTGTGCAGATAGCAAACTTAACAATTCAGACAGGAGACATTTTTTGAACCAGGCTGTAAATAGGTTAATTTCTGCTTTGAAAACAGTTTTTTTTTTATTTTTGCCTTGGTGTGTATAACTTCCGGTACTTCCAGAGCCAGCCTCAAGCGGACACTCGAGAAACAGCAAATTTTAGCATTTCCACATTGTCTCATATTCTTAGACCGGAGGTTGCCGCTTGGTTATTTTAAGCTTACACTTGAAATTCAAAGCCAACATATCTCGACCTGCAGCATGTAAAAACATCAGATGCTGTCATGTGAATCTAAATCATCTAATTATGTTTATGAGAGGCACTTAATGAGTGCATTTTTCTTTTACCTGGTTAAATAAAGGTTAAATAAATAAATAAAAATTGAGGAGTGCATGTTCCTGGTTGTGTTTTAAAAAGTTTTATATAGTAAACATGTAACCACTATTAGTTTATAAGTTAACTAACACTAGGTAAAGTGGATGTTCAGCAGCACAACATGCCTCTATGATTTGAAGCATTCAGTCTTCAATAACAAAAGAAAACAGGACAGTTATGTAGTGCGTTATTGTGTGCCTTTATATATGAATTTTTCTGACGCTGAGAAGAAAAAAAAACTCTTCTGTCCATCTTTCATTTTCTTCAGTAGGTGTCCCCTGACAGCATAAAGAGAGGGAATGAAAAGCAGTGGGAGTATTGAAAGGTGTTTGTACAAACCAATACAGTTTTTTTTTTTTTAAACTGCATTCCCTCGCAACATGAAGCAGAAATGATGGCCAAATTGTTTCTTGATTCATTTCTCTGAACTCAGTGCAATTGCAGCAAGTGTGACATGCTGCAAATTGTGCAATCAAAAAGGTTATCAAGCAATGCAGTCAGGTAATCAAAACGGAGCAACTACAGTGAGTTCTGTTGTTAAAAATATCCATCTCAGACCTCTTTTGTCTTAGCCTTTGCTCTCTCTCTCTCTCACACACACTCACCAATCAAGTAAATGTGTAGAGAGCTTCCGTGTAACAAACGCACTTATCTAATGACCTTGTACACGTAGTAAGATATCCCTGTTTGACACAGCTAATTGGTTGACATGTCAGAGAATGTTTAGGGGCTTAGGAAATCACATCTGCCCATCGATTTCTCCCCACTATGCCTCTCCATCAGACAATGTATTGCTTAATCCAGTCTACAACTCCATTGTTGTGAATCCTCAATGGACTCTGGGGCAGGAGGAGGAAGTGAGAAAGCCAGGGAGCGGGTGGGAGATCGAACCAGAGGAGAGAGAACAAGCGATTAAGAGGCACTTGGGATGGAGAAGGTAAATTAGAGACTGTGTGTGTGTGTGTGTGTGTGTGTGTGTGTGTGTGTGTGTGTGTGTGTGTGTTTGTGTGTGTGTGTGTGTGTGTGTGTGTGTGTGTGTGTGTGAGTGTGTGTGTGTGTGCGCACGTGTGTGTGTGCGTGTATGCATCAAATGCACTAAGAGAAATCAGGATGCTGGATGGAGAATACATCCGTGCTCCTCATTTGTGCTGAAGCATATTTAAAGGCGGGAGGTTGTCATGCAGCAGTATGCCTTCACATGCGACTGTGTCATGCTAGCTGTGTTTGTGCTGAGCTGCTGTGCCAGCTGAAGCATGCAGGGTTGTGCGGTGGCATCTGCTCTCAGCGTTAAGCTTGTCTGCCCTCTGGTTAATCAGGAGAGTTTCTCTGTGTTTCTGCCTCTGATGTGAACTCTCTGATACTTTTAAACCTCCTTTTTATAGGGTCAGAGCACAGTCAGTCACAGAGACACGCACTGACTTAAAGGCACATGGAAAGCTGAAGAGTTCAGATAAGAGTGTCAGTGGGTGTACTAGTCTCCATGTAAGGAATAGAATTCAGAATTAAACATTTAAAACACTTTTTATTTAATTATTCTTAAGTTTTAGAAAGCATTCTGTGTATTGCAATATCATCTGTCTAAGAAGTCAGGGATAAGGTTTGAATCATAGACTGTATAAAACATGGATGTAGCCTCCGCGACATCACCTGTGTGTTCCTGAAACAGTGAAATGAAGCCAATCCATAGACGCAGCCACGTTTGATATGACTCCAGCTGTGAGTTTCCTTCTGAACAGCTGGAGGGCACTCGCCAGTCATGTGACCTGAGCTGAGCAAGCAATTCTAATAACTTCTTAACTGCTGTGTTCAGAAAAATTCACTCTCTGTACAGTGTGTGCCGATAGTGAAATCAACATTTTAGACCCAAGCAGTTTATTGAACCAGGCTGTTAATATGCTTTTTAATGACGTGAAAGTCAGTTTTTTAAGGCTGGGTGTGTGACCTCCGGTCTTTCTAGCTAGCCTGAAGTGAATTCTCGATGAACAGCAACTTTTAGCACTTTAGCTTCTTTTTTCCTTTTTTCCTTCTGGCATCCCTTTGTCCTTTTGGTACAGATTGATTAAGCATCTCAATACAATTGTTTTCATGTGTGTTTTTACAAATGACTTCAACCTGGAAACTCTGCAGGTTATTAAAACATTATTAACAAAAGAGAAAATTTAAAAGAAAATGTTTTCAGATAATGAAACGCCATTCTTTTGTTTTTTATTTTCAAGAATCACTCTGTCATTCCATACCCTTAATATTGCCTCACATCTCATTCTATGCCCTTTTCTCCATTGTTGATCTCTTTAAGGTATGTATCTTGTCTCCTTACCTTTTGGATTTACAATACAAATTTGCTTCCATTGTCTTACACTTGATCAAGACTATTCTGTTCTTTATCTCTGTTTTTTTTATGTCCTTTCTCTCTCTTTTTTTTTTTCCATTTTCTCCATTTAAAATTGATCATTTCAGTATTTTATCTCCTATTTTTTTCAAAATTTATTGGTTTGCCTGATAAATACAAATTGTCTATGGTTATTAAAAAGTGTGGAACTCTTTTACAAGCCTTTTGGGGTTCCTTCCCTAATTACACCATTAAAAACAACAACAAAAAGTTTTTCATGACTTTTGGGTGAGATGACCTGTTACGTTTTTTTGGCTGCAATAGAGATACACTTCAACACAGCGGCCAATATGACAAATGCACTGGCTCTCTGACACACACACACACACACACACACACACACACACACACACACACACACACACACACACACACACACACACACACACACACACACACACACACACACACACACACACACACACACACAAACAGTCTCTTGAAGCTGCCAGTACAGTTGCTATGGAAACAAAGTTTGTCTGGCTCATTGAAAATAAAGCCTTACTTTTTCTTTCGACCTTGGCCTGTTGGCCGAACATGTCAGTCCTCTTACTGCAGCCACAGCTGCATCGTGATCCAAAGTTAATCGGAAGCTTGGTGATAAAAGTGGTAAAAGGTCTGAGCCACCCAATGAGTCATCTCTGTAAACCAACACTTCTAAGGCAGCTGTGTTCTGGGTGATGTTATTTCATATTTTTCTTCTTTTTACACAGATCATTCACAAAAAAAACTTAACAAACAACTATTAATTTACTAAACCTAAAACAACAAAAACATTAATAATCTCAGTTCTCTTTTGTCTACTTTTCCATTAACCTTAGCTGTATTTTGTTATACACAGAGACTTTTTTTATCTGTATTGCTTTTTAAAAAAATCCACCCACTCCTTGGGGATTTGTGTTGGGTCACACAGGATCCTACTGTGAAAGCAGCTCTCATCTTCAGGATGCTCACACTGAAGCCACAGTGTTAATACCGTCTTATCTCTAAACAAACTGGCTGATTTCCACAGAGAAAAGAAAAACAGTGGCTAACAATAGCAACTAAATATCACATCATGGTCCCCAGAACAATAAAACAAGCCAACAAACCCATACTCAGTTTTTCACTATGCACTATCACAAAACAGTTTTAAGCCACCTATGTAGCTTGTGGTGAGCTATAGCAAATGGGATAACCCCATGTTGATGTCAATGTCAAAGGACTGACGTGTTCAGTAAATTACTGTGAAATCAGTATAACAGTTACGTCAACACTGATCTGCACTGGGTTTCACAAGCTATGGCAAAGTTTAAACTTAGCATAGCTTCAAGATTTAAATTAGGATGGAGTTTGCAATCTATGAACATTTCATGAAATGCACGACCTCAGCTTGTTCCAATGTTGTCAAAAAGCAACATCTTGAATCTTAGTTTGTGTTCGTGTGGAACACACGTATTTATTTATTTTTTGTAAAACTTTGAATAGCAGAATGAGTGGCTAAATTCACATAAATAAGTTGCCCCATTTGTAAGTATCAGAAGCAGCATTGGGGATAACCATGTTAAAACGTTACAACGCCATTACTGTTACTGACAGTTATTATACACTGGGTTAGTTGCTAGGTTACGAGCTGACCTATGTAATATAACATTTAGTTCATATTTTAAGTGACTTGCAATGATCAAAATTTTTAATTTTTACCTAAGTTGTAATGGAATCATGATGGTCTCTTTTCCTGAAATAGAAAAATAGACAAATAGATATTCTTATTATTACTTTTTTTGTAAATCAATAAGATCTATTTGTATACTGTCTGAAGTAACTGAAATGATTTCACCACCAAACATGACACAGAGCTCAAAGGATGAGTCAAATTTTTGGATGAATTAGTGTTTCTGATGCAACTCGCTGAAGGGGTTGATATGTTTCTTGTGTGGGAGAGTACGTTCACCAACATGAGCCATGTTTCATTTCTGTGTCTGTGCTTTATTTGATATAAACTGTTGACTATGTGTGGACCCACTGATACAGGCTGACCAGACAAAACATTGCTCCATCTCCTTTTCTTTCCTGTCACTCTTATTTTATCCTTTATCTCCTTCCTTCCCATCCCCCCTCCACTGCCTCTCTTCTCTCACCGCTGTGGTGGGTTCACTTCTTGACAAGGCCCCACATCCTGCTAGTTGCTAAATGAATAATACATGCATGTTCTAGCTGCACTGTTAGACAGAAGGAGAGGGAGGAAAAGGGAGACCATCAGAGATGCTGTGTGTTGGTGTGCAAGTCTTTTGAGGGCCGTTTGCTCTTGAAGCCCCTTATGGAAAGGCCAAAGCTGTCACACAACTTTAGATTCAGTCTATATGCAGCTTTTTCACGAGGAGATGTCTCATGGTAGATCCTGCTCGTCTTTCTTTGAGCAGAGATAAGAAGCAGAGGTTGTTGGTGCAGTTCCCGTTAGGGTGAAAGCGAGGCCAGTGCAGCCCTTAGGAGCGTGATTGAGAACATAATTTCAGTCACATCCAAAGAGAGCTTTGATTTCCAAGACTCCATGTGCAAGTTTGTGTGGGTCTCACCATTTATTCCAAGCAGCACCAGCTCCCTTTAACCCAGCAGAACGAGGTTTGCCCTACATTTTATCAGCTCCTCTCGTTCAGTTTTGACGGAGATCAAAGCAATATGCCAGCAGCTAGCCAGCAGAGCATGCATGCATTATCAATCATGTCTTTGGCTTTTTGTTGTACAGGAAAAAATATTGCAGAGCACAGATCAAAAGGAAAAGGTCATCAAAGGATAAATCATTTTGTGGATGCAGGGGGTAGATTTATATGCATACAAAGACCAGGGCACCAACAAATCCTAATTCTTTCAGCTGAGTCCGTGTGCACAGTTGTGGAGGTCTGGCGTGTTTGTGTGGGAAAAAATAATCGGAGACCAGAGTGTTTTATGTGATTTGTCCTCTGACCCTGAAATTAGACAGCTGTATACTTCAGAGAGCTTGTTATTTTTCTTCTCTCCCTGTCTCACTACTCTGAAGACAAGAAATTCCTGGTATAACTGTGGCACGTTATCTCAAAGGACACACGCAGAGTCAAATGATTCACCCTTTGCTCTGGACTAATTCTGCCTTTATTAGGAAAAACAGAGCAAATGAACAAAAGCAGCAGGGGTTTTTGAGCCGAGAAAAGTTAGAGGAAACAAGTGAACCAGGCTTGTTTTGAGACAACATCTGCCAACTGAGGTTTTTTTTTCAAAGCTGGTGCTTAACCAAATATGCAGTGTAATCTCAGCAGTTCCCGCTGCTGCAGGTACAAAGAAGGCTCTGGCACAGCAGACAGCAGGTTGCTGATTGATGCACGGTGACTTCATGCCTCTCACACTGATGGGCGGCTCAGGAATCTGTCCAAGCAGCTCTGCAGCAGACTCATGCAAACATGCACAGACACTTGTTACCAGGCAGAGTACCTGTGAGGGAGCCTCTGCAACCTGCATCACACACTGTCAACTACCCTGATGTGTGACTGCAACAACCCATACTGTAGCACCTCATGCTGTGATTTTTGACAGTATCTTGAATGTCATCAAGAATTCAATTCAAGCAGTTCTGCTGCTGTGGATGAAAAGGGCTACACAGACATATGGCATGGGCTACAATGTGGGTTCATCACAACAGTATAGATCAGGTTAAATTCTGTAACAGAGAAGAGTGCCATGATCCGGGTCCAGTAAAAGATCTGGTCCCAACTCAGATCTACACTGACCTCATGCTCTGTTCTAGTATCATCTTAAGAAAGCAGCAACTGCTTGTCTTTCAATGTGGAAGTGCTCAAAACTGCAGCTTACTGAGCATCCACTTGAGGCTGGCTGCGGTAGCAACAGAAACCACATACACACCCATTCAAAAGAAGTTCAATCCTCACAGCAACAAAACAGTGATTTTAGTCTGAATGGCTTAATACTGTAATGGCACATACTGTTCCTAAGGATACATTTTTAATTAGTTGTTTTTGAAGATATTTAACTGTAAATGAGAACATTGCTGACTTGACTGACAGACCGAAACTTCGATTGAGTTAACCTTTCCAATGTGACAACCACCAAAAACAGACTTCAAAACTTCACTTCAGAAACAGATGATGATGTCACAGAGATGACATCTATTTCGATATTTGATTTTTTTTTTCCTTAAAACACAAGAGTAACGATTGGATCTGTTTTTTCAGACAAACAATTTCAGCCCTTGTGATGGAAATTGCCCTGTGAACACGACAAGGTTTCATGCAAAAACGCTAAAGCAGAGTGAAAAAAATCTTTATTTACACAGAAACAGTGAGGGACTGAAAACGATGTAGTGAGCATGCCAGGCCTGTAGGTGGAGCTATTTCTGTCTTGTCCTGAAGCTGCCTTTGGTAAGTGCAAAAGTTGAGCAACAGATTCACATTTTGTTGAAAGACAGTCAGCAGATTCAGCAGCACAAGCACTAGTCCGCAACGATCGTAACAACAGTACTGTTGTATGTGCTTGTGCAAAGCGGAGCGTGGCATCAGTGTTTCCACTAAAAAAACCCAGCTTACTGTTTACATGGCAGTGGTGTTGGCAGAATTTCAAAAAAATTCCACTCTGAAGGCCATTTCCAAAAGTTTGCGTTGTGTAGGTCAGCCAAAACACCATCTCTGTGAAAATGCAAAGCAGAAACGCCACTACACTTTTGCGTTTTACCCTAAAACTGTTATCGTGTGAACAGCCCTTAGTGATGTAAGTTATTTAGCTCAGCTCCCAAACAAGCTCTTCATTGTCCATTCTGATTGGCTTCTTAGGTCGAGTCGTTCGCCACTGACACCGCTAGGCCTCTCAGCTCAACAAAGACGTCTGCTGCAACAGTGCTGTATTTCTCCACTCAAGTAATGAAGCACAAAAACAGTGATGATAAAGACAAACTAGACTTAAAAAGTCAAAGGCTCTAAAAATTGTTTTTCAAATCTTTGCATAAAAAAACAAAAACAAAAAAATAGTAACACCAACAATGAACAGCTAACTTCTTACCAGTGTACAGAAAAGGCAGAAAAACCTGATTCCATCAAAATTGTAAAAAAAAATTATTTGGGGCTTTAAAGAAATGAGAGATTTTTTGGCTGTAACAATCACAGCAAAGCCTGCCATATCTTGGAGAAGGTAACATTTAATGACTTTTCTTTAAAATGTGGAATTGAACCACAATCTTCTCTCTATACTTTACCAAAGCTATCTCTGCTGGAAGAAATTGCTCTCTAAGTTAAGTGAAGCATCTTGTATCTTGCACGGTGTTGCTACAGCTTAATCCAGGTGGAATATTTAAACGATCAGCTAGCTCTAGATTGGTTTTTCTGTCTCCCTTTGCCAGTCGTAGACAGCAATCTGACTGGCATTTTCTCCTCTCTCAGGCTGTCACTCAAAAAATATTTGCAATTGAAAGAGTCATAACACTCAGTCACAGAGAGCCTTTGCTCTGTGGACGGACCTCGCAGAATCCCCTGAAGACAGGGGGCTGGAGGGTGGAGAGGGGATAACAGAAGTATAAAAGAGAAGTGAGGGTATGTGCACTTTGAAGAGGTAGCAGAGGGTCCGATAGAGGAAGGTGAAGAAGAGGAATGATAAAGGAAAAGGTAAGGTCTTATGTGTGGATATAAGTGATGAAGAATTGGGCCCTAGGGAAAAGGAAAATTAAAGATGGACTGTAAACTCACAGGCTTAGATGGGCTACATCTCAAGGGCCCTGAGGATGCTCTCGTCTGTCCACGTGCTGTGAGTATATGTGCATTAGGGGCAGTGGTGGAGGATGGGGGTAACACAAAGGCCATGTTGTTGACATTTGGGAATTTTTGGGTTGCTTCAGGTCAGTTATTCGGTATTCTGCTGTTAGGTTTTTATACATAATTCATTAACCCTGTGAGCATACTGTTAAATTTAATTCTGTTGTAATAGTTTTAAAGTACACACCTCTTTGCATTCTCATAAAAGCTTCTCATGAAAGCCCCTGTGAGAAGTTTTCTGTTTGTCATGAAATTAATACTGATACTTTTTCAAGACCAAAAATACAAATCAGGGAGAAAGTGGTTGTTAATGTATTCATAGTTTCAATTTCTACTGCTACCACCAGGTTTTTTTTTTTTTGCATTTATTTTCCATGGTGGACAAAGAGTTATTCTTCAGAATGATAAACAAACAGGATAATATTTTTTTCATAAAACAAAGGAAGAAAGATGAGCCCATCAGCGATAGGTTTGCAAAATTTCAGGAATTTTCATAATTGAAATTTTTTTACAAGAACTTATCAGAGTATACTGAAATTTATAATCAGAAACGTAAATATAGTTAGGGTACATGTATTGTCGCATAATTTTGCTTAAACAACCACATTTAATTCAAGTTCACTTGGATATCTATGCTTACTTTACTACCACACAGCAGCACTTAGCTGACTGCAGGGCTATTGAAACCACACTCATGTAAATTGCATGATGCCCACAGCTTAATATCAGGACTACAGAGAGTCAAGTAGATTTTGATACAACAATTAATAATAATAATAATAATGTTTATTTATATAGCACCTTTCACAGAGAAAACTCACAAAGTGCTTCACAGAATTCAAACATCAGTCGTTTCCACAAACAACAAATAGAAAACCACAGAGAAAAACACAGATTCATAAAAGATCATGATCAGCAAATTATTCAACATGGTCAAGGAACGCAATTCAGAGTATTTCAAATTTTCCCAAGCTTACCTTCCCATGGAACGTTTTTTGGGAAATTTTCTATCCTTTTGCAACCCAATCCAGTGATGCCTAAAAGTGTCAGCATAAACGACACAAAATAGATGGTTATCATAGTAGCTGAAGCAGCTTGTATAAGTGTTACATAATAGACTGCACTAACAGTGTTTTACTGACTGTAGAGGATTATCTGTGTAAATCTCTGTGTTTTAGAATCTGTGAGACCCATGATAACGTCATGTATTAAGAAAAACACTGTTTAGCATATAAATGGATGCTGGCAGCCCCTCCTCTGTCATGTTTCATTTTCATAGTTTTCTTATAAATATTCATGTATTAAAGCACACATCATATTTTTCTAGGTTCATGTGTGGTTGATATGACTACAGCTCAAGGGGTCTTCAGGATGCACAGGTGCACAAGTAGGCCAGAGTGTTCTTCAGCATGCAGCTACGCTTAACTGACGTGCTTGTATTTCTGTGTTTCCAGGTAACTTAAAGTAATGAAACACTGTATATAAGTAGAAGCAAAGATGATTCAAGTGTATGTAAAAAAAAAAAAGAAAAAAAAAAGAATTTTTTTCATTCTCTCCTAGCAAGTTAATTTATAATGGAAATCAAAATTCTATTAAGTATAGCGGCCTGTTGTGTTTTATAGCTGGAAAGTCAGTAATGTAACCACTTGTAGCCTGCTGTAATATTTACATGAGAGTGAGCACAGTACTGCTAAAGTATGCTTAAGTTCACATTCATACCAACACGTGCACTTAAAGCATTTGTTTTAGCAGATCAGTATGTTATGCACTTTTCAGCAATGATTAGCTCATGTATTTCTTTTTCCATATTAGAGTGTATTTTAAGCTGCGTTTCCACCAAGCAGTACGGGTCGGTTCAGTACGGTTTGGGACGGTTTGGGACAGTTAAGTCTGATCCCGTTTGCATTTCCACCGCAAACTGTGCCCTCTCGTGGTGGGCGGCGTGTAAGCTGCATGCCGGAAGCCACAACTGTTAAACAATAGCGCGACGCCGTAGCAGCTTACCCGGCGATTAAATCCAACAAAGAAGAAAACGCGACACAGTAAACAAAGAGCACGGATGGAAGACATGCAGCATTTCGTCCTCTCTGTGATTTTCATGTAACTCTCTGTTACAAAGTGCAATCAAGCTTCGTTTCAGAGAAGTCTGTGTGCCGCCAGGAGAAATGCAGCCGCTGTCGGGGTGAGTGACGATTCTTTTACACCAATCAACGGTCTGCAGTGTGTTGCTCCACCTCCCGAGAGCGGATCGGTTCAGTCTGGCACCCATACGAAAGGGTCCCAAAAAAGTGGGACGGCTCGTCTCGGTTTTTAGGGATCCGTCCCGGGATGAGTCTGTGGAAACGCCGCTAAAAGCGCACCGTACCTAGACGAACCAACCCGGACTGCTTGGTGGAAACGCGGCTTAAGAATCCCATGTCCCCTTTTTGTGTCTCAGAGAACAACATATCTTTAAGCTTATTGCTTTGTTATTTTGCCTACACCACAGCCTCTGTTAATTTAATTTAAATACAGCTATATTTTTCTAAATACAAACAAAAAAAAACATACAAACAACAACAAAAAAACACTTATTAAATTGCAATTGGAGTGTTAAATGGCAGAGTAGCCAGATATCTGTTTTAAATAGTAGAAGCAGACTGATGCTAAAATAAGAATACCTTACACCGCCTAAGAAAACAAATGAATACAGAGACAAAAAGAAACAGAAAATCAAAAAATAAGGAAAAGAGGAATCGCAGAGCTCCTCACAGAATTCATCACTCGAGATCAGTCTGACAGACGACATTTGAACAAACAAGGGCCAGCTCTGCTGTGAGTAAAGACAGGGCCCAGGGGAGGGGCCGACCCCAAACCATGTGGCCCACCCTGACCCGTCGCCTCTGAGAGCGAGGGCACGTCAGCACAATCACATTATGCTAGATAAAGGCTCAGCCTGCGCCAAAATATGTGTGGCTTCTTTGTACCAGAAGGCTGCCACATGGCCCAGTTTGGAAAAAAGGACCAACTTGTGACTCAGAAGATAACACTGTACGTACGGAGCAGCATGAATGTGTGTGTGTGTGTGTGTGTGTGTGTGTGTGTGTGTGTCTGTGTGTGTGTCTGTTTGTGTGTGTGTGTGTGTGGCAATAGCACATGGTTATTATGGCCCAGGGCGAGGCTGAAGACAGCTGCACTGTTGTAAAGACAGTAGAGAATAGAAAGAGTCCAATGAAAGCAATTTCTTGATTCTTAGTGCTCATAAAATGACGGTTTATGGCCAAGAGCTCCTTAAACTAATACAGTTATCATGAGACACAACTAACTGATAACTTTAAGAGCTATTGAAATGACTCTGTCATGCTTAAAAGTGAATTCAGACCAAAAAGAAATTTAATTTCTTTTATTGAGGCTCCAACATGCTGCATGTGAGGTGATGCAAAATAGGACACAAGATGCACACAAACATATAATTCACACCATAACATTTTTGCTCAAGGCTCAAAACTTCTCATAATATCAAAATAGCAGGACGTGATACAATTATTACAACGAAGTCCCTAGAAAATCTGTCAACTATTACTCCTTCTTACCACCACAGTAGTAAGACAGAGTCCTGCCCATATGTGGGTGATTTACAGTAAAACTGAGACTCATCCAAAACAACTGAGCAGGTGTTTTTATGCAGGGATAAAAAAAGTGGTTGGTTAATGTTAGGCAGGGCATATTCTGTTTAAAAAATGTAAAATTGAATAATTTGTGTGATGGAAAGTGAGCCCAGACTGAACACACAGACCGGATGCCCGCGCAGGTGTTACAATGGATTTGAGCACTGACAATTGTCAAGTTCCCACACAGAGGTGTCAGAGTCAGAGAGTACAATTTTGATAAAGATTAAAAATTACAATCATCATTTTTCTGACAAAAAGACTAAAACTGAAACTGGAAAAGCTGCATTAAAGTAGAATTTACTGTATTTTAGAGCTGTTAGACTGCTTGGCATATGATCCCACAGGTGGTCATAAGGTTGTGCCTGATCATGTATTGCTTGGCCATGATGCTCATGGGGAATGGTGCTGTGGTACTGTCAGGAGCAATCATTTTTTGCTCAGTTGGAAAATCAGCCCTGAAGCTGGAGAACCAGCTCGAGGCTGTGTTTTCACTTTGCGAGCCTATGCTGGCTGACCAAAAATGTCCAAAATTGTCCAAAATGCTAGAAATTCATCTGACCAATGGGAGCAGCTGATCAGGCCATGATTAACCAGATCCTGTTGACTACACTGAAAACAATGTGTGAAATTTGGCTTGACCTCAAAACCAGAAAATCTAATCAGAATCAGCCGATATTTGTTTATATCCACCGCTGAATAGACACTTAGATCTAAACACACTTTGACGATCACACTGAAAGACTCAAGGGCACCCAGAGGAGATCTCTTCTGAACAAAGCAGAATCCTCCTGTGTTGAAACTGACGCAAGAGCAGAAGCACAAAAACCAGCAGTTCCTCAAATGCCCACTTGAGGATGTCACCAAAGACAGACAAATTTCCAAGAGGCTCCATGTCAAAAGCTCAGGGGGTGGCAGGACTTTGACTGATCTGAGGCTGTGACTCAAAATAAAATATATATGTGAATGTGAATTTAAAAAATAATCATAACAACATTTGGGGGTAATTAAAAGTCTATGTAAAACCATTTAGAATTACATATTTGTTCACATGTAAAAAAAAAAGAAGAAATTTGGTAACTGCACCCTTTAAACATCTGGACCGCAGTGACCACGACAGCATGAGTGACCTCATAAATGAGGAAACTCGTAGGACAGTGTTGTCATTGCACCCACAGTTTTTTTTTTCTGTGTTTCTCATGGTGGTTGCAAGATTATTTTTCCCGACTCTCTGTTGCTATATGGAGTGTGCTTATCTGTGTGTGTGCACACACGCTTGTGTGCCTATGTACTCTGATCATGTAAGTAAGATAAATAACTCAAGGCTTTCTGTCAAATAGATAAAAAATGAAATTAAAATGTTTCAATCTTATGGTTTCATTAAAGCATAAATTATAAGAAATATTTCCCTGCTAATTTTATTATATATTATTTGTATGTGTAATTTATAAAAAGAAAAGAACAAAGAAATCACAATTATTTATATGCAATGTAAACCAAAGAAAAAAAGGAATAAAAACTCAATTTAATTTTGCTATTCAAGATCTGTCACAAAATCAGTCACTTTATTCTTTTGTTGCATGTGTGGCAGTGAGGGGACTGCCTTATTTTTAACACAAGAAGGGGGAGCTCAAGGGAAGAAAGGTCGGGAACCACTGGCTTAACTGACCAACTGGTGGCAGCGTTTCTGGCAGAAGCCAACATTTCACCACCATTTTTGAGTTTCTAACGTTTCCTCATCCCCCACTGTAATGCATGCATTGCCCCATGGGAATAATGACGTCACCTTAAACCTTGAATCTCCCTGTGGGTGACATCACTGAGACTACATCCATACTTTTTACAGTCTAAGGTCTGTGCTCACAAGAGGATGCTTCATTCAGACTCATCTAGCACATATCAGCAGTGTATGTGTGGCTTTTTCTGTATGTGTGAGGCAAACCGCAGCCAAGTGGAGGTGAGAAGCTTTACAAACCCTCCAAAGTCTCTTCAATCAACAACTCCCTTCAGAACAAACTGGTTTGCTTTCAACTGTTAATCCTGCCCTCAGAGTAAGTGAGAGTAGTTGGCATGTTGGCAGGTGTCATTACCCATCAGCCCACAGGGGTGAGGAATTCACAAACAGGAAGTGATGGTGTTACACTTCTTCCCCGCAGGCTGCTAATTCCTGTCAGTTCTGAGGGAGCGCTGTTATTATTACAAAATAGCTCATTTGTTCTCAGCTACAGCAGTCACAGCTATTACTTTACCCAGTCACAACATTTTTCATAAGCATTCTCTAATGCAATAACCCCGCTCCTGAATCTAAAAGAATTTTATTCATTTCATTCTACTTTTTGAGTAGATTTTGGGGGATTTAATATTTCGGCTGAAGTGAGGAAAAGAGAGAAGAGATTTCCCCTGAGGTGGGGCTCCAGACGTGATGAAGTAGTGCTGCTGGTTTATAACCCCAAAATTAACAGTTTGTGGGTACGTTTCGAGCAAGGAGAGCCCCCTTCATGGGCTCCAAGGACGAGATCCATACTCTGGGAATAAGTTAATCCCATAATGACTTCCGAAGATGGTGGAGTCGGATCAGGTTTCTTAGCTTGGATAAAAACGAGAAAGTGAGGGAGAAAAGGGGATAGAAGGGTGTGAGAAAGAGGAGGGAGAGCGGGATAACTTCTGCCTGCCCTGAGGCCGTGTAATTATACCTGAGGATGAGATAAATGTCCTTTTAAACACACTCCCTTGCATACACACACCCACACACACACACACAGGTAATGTATAGATGTTCCAGACCTTGGGCATTTCTCCACAAGTCTCCAACTGAGTGAGTGATTTCTCTAAACTGCACCCTTGGGCCCTGTGTACGACCGTGAGCCAGCCTGTCAGGGAAGGAGGAGATTCACATTTGGTTAACTTCCCAGTGCAGAAAAACATACACACAAACCAGCGATCCAGGGAGTGTAGGCCTGTAACGGTGTGAGAGGGAAATGGGTGATAAAATCCTCATTTTCCTTCATTGCTGGGTCGTTTGTCTTCCTTGTGCAGGCGGCTCGCCAGTCATGAAATGCTGGCCGGCAACTGAAAGCTGAGTCACATCAGGCATTCATCAATCATTGGACTGTTTACTGTTACTCTCACTTCTTTCTTCTTTCTGTCACATCCACTGTGGAGGTATCTCTCTCTCAAATTTAGTCAACAATTAGCCGATGAAGCTTGACTTAAAGGACTTTTTTTATTTATCTCCTTTAATCTTTTTTTTAATCTACGTTTATCATTAGGCAAAAAAACATGCAGTAAAGGGGGATATTACTTAATTCATTTAAAAAGTTTAAAGAGAAGAGACCCAGGGTGTAAAAACTAGGAGACATTGGAAGTGATCAAATACTGTTTACCTGTTTTCTTGTCATTATGTGCCTCTATGACATTATGGCATGTAAGAAGAAGCTATGGACTGAGATTAATTTAACAACTGTATAATTTACATGCATATGGTTGAGAGGATAAGATTAGAGCACAGCCAAGGAAACAAAAGCCAGGGTACCACTGCCTGTAATACATCCTGCTTCCAACCTTCTGATAAAATAATCACTGAATTTGAAGATGCTATGAAGGTGATCTGTTTTGATTGGAAGGCCTCGCCACCTTCTGGCCCACAGTGCCACACACAGTGTCGTGAGTGACTTGTAGCAAGGTGTGTGTTCGTGTGAATTAAATGGAGATTGCATCAAAACAAATTTTCTTTGTTCAAGAAAGCTTTTTACTGGATTCAGCATGCTGAGGTAAGGGATTTTTCTGTACAGTTACGTAGCGCTACGGTTTGAAATGTAACATCAATTTGTAGTAGCTGGCTATATGTAGTGCTATCAGCAACCCAGTGCGCTGACGTATCTGTAGACTAATGTGACAACAAATAAACACTGTCTGTTTGTTAGTAGTTTATTAGCCATCCTTATTTAGTGCAGCAGCCCGGTGCTCTAAGATGTGTCCATAGTGTGTAACATTAGTGGATCTTAGTTATGTCTAGGGTTGCCAACCGTCCCGTATTAGCCGGGACGTCTGTATTTGAGCCAAAAGACGCGCGTCCCGTATGGGACGTTGTTTGTCCTGGCCTCAGAAGTAAAGGCAAGATGCATATATTTTTTTACTCTGTGCGCCATGCATTGTGTCTGGCTGCCTCGCGTTGTACTGTGTCGCGGACATAGACTATACAGTAGCGAGAGACTACCCCCCGTCCCGTATCTCGCTGCCTCAAAGTTGGCAACCCTAGTTATGTCTTGCCAGTCATCTACCAAGCAGAGCTAACATAACCTCACTCTTTATTTTATTGTCAAGTTTGAACAGACCACTGCAGAAAAACTGCTGCACGTGGGTTGAAATGGACATCATCACAAACAGTTTAGACCCTTTTTTCACCTTTAGCTCATGTCTTAGCCTTTAGCCTGTGCACTGTCACTCTCCCATTTATCTTTCTTCTGCTCTTCTGTCCTTTTTCCGTCTGACAGTTGGGCTCCTGTGTCCACCATCACTACAAAATTAGTCATAGAAATTGTTTTCGGCAGAGTTAAAACAGATCTGTCTCCTGTCTACTATACAGCTGGTGTAGGGTTGTCATAGACACCTTGATGTGCTGTAAATCAGTCTAGTCCTGCTTGAGTCAATCAAGAAGCTAAGAAGTAGCATTATGAAATAACCTGTAACCAATATTATCGATGCTGATAATCTCATTTTAAAGTGTGGATTACTGTATCCTGTGGATCCCTCTTTTCTCTGGATATGTTGGACTATGTGCATCATTCTGCTTTGGTTTAGGTTTCAACACACATCATTTCTACTGTCTCACATGAGAGAGTTAGTCTGTCTTTCTCACATAACAGATGAAAGAAGCACTGGTACATCTTTTTTTTATGGGGCTATTCTTTATTGATTTCCCTAGGATTTATGCTCTGTACTGGGTACGTTGTGTATGTTATTCCATGAACTTGATCGGTGTTTAATAAAAGTACTTGTAATGTTTTTGCTGCATCATCTTGGTGGATGCAAGATCACTGTAAACTGGATAAACTCATTGGTTAGGATGATTTTGAAACCAGATTAAAGGGTCACTTCTCACTTCCTTGGATGTTTTATACCTGACAGAAAAAGAAAGTTTGGAAACAAGCAACCAGCCAGCCTAGCTTTGGTTAACATATTTAGACATGCGTTGCCTCCCCCACAATTGATCAGGGTGTGTGCTATTGTCCTTTTGCTTGTGTCTTGTATGTCTGAAGTCAAGACACAAGCTGTACAGGTATAAAACCTTTTGCAAAGAAAAAAAAAATACAAAAGAGGCAGCAAGTTGAATATGCAATGTTTTAACCAGCAGGGGACATGGGTAGTGGCAATCAAAAGCTAACTGTTCACAAAACTACTCAAGATGAGGATGTGATGGATGACGGAGTAACAATGCAGTGATTAGGCTGTCACCATGGTGATCCATTATAGCATGGCAAGTTACGTACAAAGGTTTCAAGCAATCAGGTAAAGCGGGAGACCTCGAAAGGTAGAGAAAGTGTCTGTTGACAGATCTGGTCTATAAGGTGATGGAAACAGAGAACTAGAGGGTCGGCTGCAGCAGCTACATGAAATTCTCCTTCTCTGTAAACCTTGTCCTTACAAACACGCTGAAACTAAAACACCTACACTTAAAACTCCCACTGCAATCCAGAAAATCAGAAGTGCTCATGTACATGCAGGTGATTGTATTTGCTTTGCAGTGTGTGTGTGTGTGTGTGTGTGTGTGTGTGTGTGTGTGTGTGTGTGTGTGTGTGTGTGTGTGTGTGTGTGTGTGTCAGGGCCAAGACTGAATACCTGTGCTGTTCAGCTTGTACAGGATGACTCAGCAGCATTCAGCCCCCAAGGGATCGCACGCTGCCTGTTAGCGCTGGGCTAATAAGACGCTTGCTTGAGGTGATGCGTCACCATCCCACCTGAACACTGCAGAGAGGAGGAGGAGAGAGGAGAGAGAGAAGAAGAAGAGATGCAGATGTAGCTATTAGAGAGAGGGAAGTGTCTTGAAGATGAGTGCACCTGTCTCTGAGCTCAAGCCGCTCTTATTCACTCGTTCTCTCTTGTGAGTGTATATGGCACAAAGAAAAAGATACCTTTGCAACTACTTATATACTTTCTACTACAGCATGTCTCACTGCTTTCAATGGATTTTTATCAGAAGTGAGTCTATGAATACAAATTTTACATCCCTTTAGGCCACCTTTTATAAAGCAAAATTAAGGATCTGGTTATGTTTCGTACAACATGTCATCATAACCTAACAAACAGAGACACTCACCGGCCACTTTATTAGGTACACCTTAGTACCGGGTTGGACCCCTTTTTGCCTTTAGAACTACCTTAATCCTTAGTGGCATAGATTCAACAAGGTACTGGAAACATTCCCTCAGAGAGTTTGGTCCATATTGACATGATAGCATCACACAGATGCTCTCTTTCCACCACATCCCAAAGGAGCTCTATTAGATTGAGATCTGGTGACTGTGGAGGCCATTTGAGTATAGTAAAATCATTGTCATGTTCAAGAAACCAGTCTGAGATGATTCCAGCTTTATGACATGGAGCGTTATCCTGCTGGAAGTAGCCATCAGAAGATGGGTACACTGTGGGAATAAAGGGATGGACATGGTCAGCAACAATACTCGGGTAGGCTGTGGCGTTAAAACCATGCTCAGTTGGTACTAAGGGGCCCAAAGTGGGCCAAGAAAATATCCCCCACACCATTACACCACCAGCAGTAGCCTGAACCATTGATACAAGGCAGGATGGATCCATGCTTTCATGTTGTTGACGTCAAATTCTGACCCTACCATCTGAATGTGGAGCAGAAATCCAGACTCATCAAGCCAGGAAATGTTTTTCCAATCTTCTTTTGTCCGATTTTGGTGAGCCTGTGTGAATTGTAGCCTCAGTTTTCTGTTCGTAGCTGACACAAGTGGTACCCGGTGTGGTCTTCTGCTGCTGTAGCCCATCTGCCTCAAGGTTGGACGTGTTGTGCGTTCAGAGATGCGCTTCTGCAGACCTTGGTTGTAACCAGAGGTTATTTGAGTTACTGTTGCCTTTCTATCAGTTTGAACCAGTCTGGCCATTCTCCTCTGACCTCTGGCATCAATAAGGCATTTTGTCCCACAGAACTGCCGCTCAATGGGTATTTTCTCTTTTTCTGACCATTCTCTGTAAACCCTAGAGATGGTTGTTGGTTAAAATCCCAGTAGATCAGCAGTTTCTGAAATACACAGACCAGCCCGTCTGGCACCAACAACCATGCCACGTTCAAAGTCAAAGTTGCTGCCATGTGATTGGCTGATTAGAAATTTGTGTTAACAAGCAGTTGGACAGGTGTGCCTAACAAGGTGGCAGGTGAGTCTAAGAAAGAGGTATACTGCTCAAACCCACAGGATACTTGTTTAGTATTGTGAAACAGCAGTGACAGAACTATTATCACTATGCGTATTCTTTCAGGCTCCCGAATTTCTCCCACTGTTGGTGTTTGGATGGCTGTGACTCCGTTAGGTAGACTGATGGGCCCTATGATAGAAATCTCTGCCATCAGTGTGTGACTGTGGTGTGGATGGGTGAATGAGACTAGCGGTGTAAAGTGCTTCGAGTGGTCGGAGAGACTAGAAAAGCGCTATGTAAGCACTGGTCCATTTACCATTTACCACCGGCTGTTGACACGATGGCAAAAACATTAGTTGGGGAAGAAAAAAGAGACGTTTTGATTGATGAACATAACGTCTTTGAGAGCCAGGAAAGAATGACAATCCCAGACATTAAAGAGACCCCTGGGCAAAAACTGACTCAGCAAAAAGGAGCAACTCTCATCCTCCAGTCAAGATGGCATCGGAGGAGCTTGTGATCTCCCTTAGATTTCCAAACAGTACATAGTGACTTAAACAAGTTATGCTTCACATCATGGATTTTAATTTTCATAGGAACCAAATCATCATTCATTACCCTTCACTTATAAAGACCTCTTCCTAAATTAATTCTGATTACACTGACAGCTCTACAACAAAGTTTATGAGCCATATTAAAGCTTTGTCTGGTGTTTGTTTGTCCATATAACTACAGGATTTCAGTGTGGGAGGGTTCAGACTGCCACATGCTAAAAATCCTATTTCTTCCAGCTGTCACTATATTTTATTTTTAGTCTGGATATTTATCAAGGTGTAAATCACTCATCTGGAATTTAAACCTGCACGCTGAAAAGAGTGAATGGAGCATGTGTTGGATAAGTTAATTAGAAACATGTCTGATTTACACAACTAACAGGTGTTCATGTTGTTTACATGATTAACTCTTGTTGGGTGAACATGGTTTTGTGAAAATCCCATTGAACCAAAGCCACACGTTAGTCCAACAGGCTTATGTTTAACAAAGCAAGACTGTTATTGCTCCAACAGCTACCAGTGCATATTCTCTTTGACTGGACATTGACGTCCAAACTGATATGAAACACTGTTCATGAAATCACTGATAAAAAAAAAAAATAGGTCATTGCATGACATGAGTTAAAGCCATGCGTACTGAACCTGCCCCGTGTCAAACACACTTTTCAAAACATTCAAGTCATATTACTGTGTGGCATCAAAACACCACCACACAGAAATGCACAGGCACAAGACATGCAAACTGACAGGCTGACAAATACACACACACACACACACACACACACACACACACACACACACACACACACACACACACACACACACACACACACACACACACGTAGCCATTTTCTTACACCCACTGGCGGTGTCTGGCACTTCTTTGGACTATGTGTTTTTTCATGTGTGTGAGAGAGCATGTGTGAACAACACACCATAATGTGTTGGGTGGTTTGAGGTCAGATTGAAGAAGACTATTCATAGCTCAGATGTTATCCAGCTACACAGCTATCCAAGTATCTTGTCCAGCAAGGCACACACCCAAGGAATGTGCTCACACTGGCCTCATTCTCACTGCAAATAAAGGAGAAAAATGAAACATGGTTGAGCGCTGCTAAACAGAACAGTGAAAGTTTGTTGGAGAAGGGATTGTGCAAATTAGGACCCTCGAGATTCCCAAACCAAGAGGGAAAACAGACACTGATAAGGAGGCTTTTTTTATAACCCAGAAATCAACAAAGAGAATTTTTGTTCGTGCGACTGTTCGTCAGACAAATGTATCACAGAGACACAGACATTACACTGCAAAAAATCTGAAATCTTATCATTTTTTTTTTGTCTTATTTTAACTAATAATTGCCTTGTCATTCTGGATATGAACCACTTTCAACTGATCAGTCCAGAAAACATCTTGTTTTAAGTTATTTAAAGACAAAAATGAGGTCTGAATTGCTTGTAACACGAAAAAAAATTGTCCAAGGAAAAAGAAAAAAAATGCTCAAAATTTGCTAAAAATTGAATAATGTGTTGATACAAGTAACTTTTCTCTTGTTCTTTTGGCAGTTTTTTTTTCTTTGTTACGAGCAATTCAGACCTCATTTTTGTCTTTAAATACTTTAATTACGTTTTTCTGGACTGGTCAAGTGAATGTGGCTCATATAACAATAGGTTCTTACTTAAAATAAGACAAAGATGCTTGATGAGACTTCAGTTTTTTCTATTAACCATGTGGACCCTTCTTAAATTTACATGCCGGAAATACACTTGTAATCTTACTCTCCTACCAACATCATAAGCAGAGAAAACACAAATAATGAAACAAGCAAACAAGCAGGGGATGATGTAGTGAGTTCCATCTGAACAGAAATGTCTGGAGATGTTTCTGCTGCAAAGCTGACTAAAACGAAAAATGTTCCTTAAAATGTGAAATTATTCTCTTTATGGTCTAGATCAGGGGTCTGCAACCTTTACTTTCATCGTAGTCATTTTTCCCCACCTCAGCCAGATTAAAGTCATTCAGGAGCCATGAAATGTACTCTCACTTCACAATAAAGGAAAAAAAAGTGAATAAAACTGTAAACATAGTAAAAATCTAGTGAATTTTTATCTGAATGACACGTTTTTGTGTTTATATAATTGTACATGTGATGTCTTGGTTTTTTATTTTTGAAAAATTTGCAATTTTATTTTAAAAATGAAAAAATTGTTATATCTAAAAACTTTTTGCAGTTTCAATATGTTGCAGAATTTTTCAAAACAAAATATATTTTAAAAGCTTCCTAAATATTCGAAAGTTTTTTAATTTCACAAATTTCCACAATAAAAAAACAAGAATTAGCTTGGTTTAAATAAATGTAAAAAATTCAAATATCTACTACTTAAAACAAATAAATAAATAATTGGCATAAATCCAAAAGTCTTTAAATTTTTTACTAAATTAATTAACTAATTAATTAATTAGATAAATTAATAATTAATAAAATAATTGTAAGTCAAAAAAATTGCAGAAATCTTAGGAAAAATAGAAAGATTTTTGGATGCATGTTTAGTTCAATAAAATGTTAACTCATGATTTTATTTAGTGTCAGTGTATTCAATCATCAATACCCTCTGTAAGAAAAATAAAAATTCTTTATTTCAATAGCATTTTTTAAAGCTACAAGGAGCCACTGCAAAGGTGTCAAAGAGCTGCATGAGGCTCCAAAGCCGCAGGTTGAAGACCCCTGGTTTAGATAGTTGGACAGGGTCGGCAAATTTTGGATCATTTACAAAAGAATCTCTTTTCTGTGTTTAGTTTTAGTATTAAAGTATCTCTTTCACATTGACTGTAACCTCCTGCAGTTTCATTGCCTTTTGTGAAGTTCATTGTAGCTAAAAGACTTTTACTAAATTAAAGACAACTTGTTGAGTTAGCATGAAATTTACTACAAACTATTTAATAATGTGCAGACTCTAGAAGCCCTAAGTTAACACACATTCAAATATTTGGTTTATTTTATTTGATGATGTGTGATGTAATTTCAATTCTCAAATACCTTACTGTTCTTACAATCTCGATTTTGATGCCTTAATATTTCAAGATAACAATGTTGTTTTCCTTGTAATGACAAGTTAACTTCTTGAAAACATTGTGTGGACTTTTTCCCCTCAGGATAACAAAGCTAAAGTATAAACCTTAGTGGAATTATTATCTTAAATTAATGGGATTATGATCTTGTAATTGAAACTACAGATGTAACGCTGTGATATGCCAAACCATAAAAGATCACACTGCCTCTGCTCACACTTATGAAGTCACTTACATTTTTTCAGAAAATAAAATGTATTGAAACTTGTTCACTGAAGGCTTCTGTACTGGGCTCTAATCATGACATATGTAACCGTTTGAGTTTATGCTGATGTCAGCATGTTAACACGATCCCAATGATAGAGTTTAACATTGATGTTTAGTCGGTAGACTTCTACAATTTAGCTAAGCTAACACTTGCCAATATGTGCTCAACGTAGTTTTAAACTGTGTTTGACTGGAAAACTCTAAGTTTGCCTATGTCAAGACACAAGAAGACAAACTAAATATCAATAAAAACACAACAGTAACATCCTTTGAGTAGCATATATTTTGGGTTGGTGATATTTGGATTCATAGATGACCAGGTAACTTTTGTATCTTATGGGGAGAAAAAAGTATCTTGTCATGGGTACAATCATGATCAGAATAGCTGCAGAACTGTCTTTGTTACTCTGTTGATATATTGCTAGATAAGGGAAGAGAAAAGCTCTCTGTTTTGTTGACAAGCATGGTGTGTGTGTGTGAAGACCAAGCACACACCTCATGAATTATAATGCAAGCTGTCAGAGAGAGTGTGTCTTAAGGGTCGTAAGTGGTCAGTTCATGTCAGGACAGAGGTGTTTGATTACAATCCTGCCTGTTAGAAGACCAACACAAAGTTCACCTTCCACCACATACTCCCGCCTACACTATCTTTAACTTGACATGTCCCGTCAATTTATATTACAGTGTAAAAGCGAGAAAACATCATCAGAAAATCAACAAAACCTTTGCTTAAACATCTTTTAACACCTTTGACAACACTTTCACTTATCACACATTAAGCACCAATGAACTAACACATTTATCTACACCCTCCTCCAACCTCTCTGTCCCAGATATTTACTTTCAAACCCACTGGCTGTGTGTGTTCTTTGTGAATATCTGCCATTTCTTTGCATGGTTGAGTGTGTATATAGGATTTAAGGTGCATCTTACTCATGCTCTGCTGCGCATTCGTCTTCTGAGGTAGCTCTGCCTACATGTTGTCTGTGAATATCAAGTGACAGTAGGTACCAGACCAGAGCAGGGACAGCCCCAAACAGGCAGCGAGGTGGGGGGAGATGAGAAAGACAGAAAGGATGGGAGAGCACTCGGGGGTGCTTTCCATGGTGCTAGGCAAGACGTGAAGGTCATGTCGCTAAGCATCAGATCAGCTGGGCCGCTGGCCTGGGCGCGGTGTGCTTGTGTGTGATTCTCCAAGGATGGTATCATGAAATGCTCTCTAGGCATTGTTGTGTTTATTTGCTAGTTGAACCCAAAGAGCAAAAGCCAAAAAAGACATTAAGTGAGGTCGCAAGTTTATTATTTTTGATATCGAGACACTTTTTTTTACAAGATGTCTTGCTTGTTATTTGAAGAATCAACATTCGTACATTATCCTATTGCACTGTTATTTGAATTGTCGGTGCTCTGTTTCATCCTTTACTCTGTGGAAAGGTGAAAAATCAAAAATCCAACCTCACAACTGCCTTCAGTTTATGGAGCATTTTGGTGCTTTTAAACTTTTTATTTCTATTTTATTTTTAGAATATCAAACACAGGTACCAGAGAGCAAAGCAAAGACAGTGAAAGGTTTAACTGACATATGAATGCAGAATTCAAACACAATGAGAAGTCAAGACATTACCTTGACTTGCAATGTGTTTCTGCAGCTTGTAGAAGTTGTTTTCAAAGCTGCTTTGATAAATTATAGCACCAGTACCAGCTCTTTATAGCAGACAGAGTTAACAACCAGCAGCCAAACAAAGTGGAGTGTTCAACTGAAGGGTAATAGAGTGAAAGAGAAATAGCAACAAGTGAAATATGGGTGAATGAAAGACCTCCATTTCTAGTTGGCCATAATAAAGGATTTCATTTTGTGTTAATGTTACTGCACTGTGCTAAATACTTGATTCTGACTGGACAAAAGCCCATGACTTATTCTTTTTTTGGGAGGGGCTTTTCATGCATTTCATGATAAAGGAGAGGACAGTGGATAGAGTAGGAAATGTGGTGAGAGTGGGGAGTGACCAAAAAGAAAAAGGCCACAGGCAGGATTCAAACCCAGGCCACCCACTCGAGGGCTAACCTCATGGGTCATGACCTAGACTGCTAGACCATCTGCGCCCCACCATGATTTACTCTATACAGAAAATGTGACAGACAATGCCCTCATACTGCAAGGAGGCCCGTTAGCATGTGTTGAAACCCGGTTAAATGTGACGTTGTTTGTGACGTGTAACCAAGCCGCAAACTCCCACTGCAAGAATTGAAAGACATTATGGAAGTGCAAAAATCTGCAGAAGTATGGGAAACCACATAGCCACCAAACAAAGAAAAAAAGTTTTTAGAGCAAAAATCAACATGTTAACAGCCCGTTTAAAAAAAAAAAAAAGACTTTGATTTGAGTAGCTCATTTCTCTGACAGGGCACACCATACAGGGGGTTATTTTTTTTTCTACATCAACAGTTTAGATGATCACAAGTTTTACTAATTAGAGGCACAGCCCTACCCTGTCACTGTAAATGAGGAAGGCTCAGAGCCTGTCCCGTTTCCAAAGAAGCTTCTGCTGACAATAGACTTTAAAAGTCCTTATCAGAAACTAATGAGTGACATCACAGAGACCAAGTCTTTGTTATACAGTCTATGCATGTAACCCATATCTGAGTCCAAACACTCTTTTGCTTACAAGGAAGGACTTGCTCTCCCCTGGTCTTAGTATAGAACTCGCCGTCATGTTTAAGTCATATCTTTAAGAAAGGGGCAGCCAAGACCTAACTTTTTTTTAAAAACATTTTTATGCATAAGAATCAAATAAGATCAATATGATGGCCTTATTAGGACCTGATATGTAACTCCTTGTAGCCAATTATTTGGCCAGATAATCCTAAATTGTGTGGAGTCAATATGACTTTTTTTACAGCTCCTGTCTGAGTGGGAGCCTCAACAACCTGGAACCAAAAGATTTGAGTGTTTTTCTGTGAGGTCTTTGGAGAAGTTGACGATGTTCAGTGTGTGGTCTTGAGGAATTTTGAGTGATCCAAAGATTGTCATGTTAAAAAAATCAGTTTGTACCGTCCTAATGTGTGTGTGATCTCCTGAAACCTGGAATCAATTTCAAAAGTTGTCTGGTAAGAAGAAAGCCTTAGCTTTAAAAGTATTTATTCATTTTGAGAATCATTTTATGAAACCATCTTCAAAACCAGCATTTAAACAAAAACAAGTTTTCTAGTTTTGGTTGGGTGCCAGGCAACAATTAATCCTTAATTAAAATTTCTTCCTTAATAAGTCTTTTCCCATTCAGTAAATCAACCCTAGAATTAAAATAAAATACTGGATAGAAAATCATTTGGTGATAAATAAAGTTTCCAACCAGCTCCAGCCAAATAACCCTGAGATATTTTTACAGTGCTTTTGGCAAGATTGGATTATGTTAGATTTAGCTCTGTGACTTGATGGCCATCAGTTTTCACCTCATTACTGACAGGCAACAGACATGAAAGAAGGAAAAAAAAAAAAGGGAATACAAAGCTTGCATAACTTCTCTGAAGGGTTAGAAGCATTATCCTCTGTTGCTTTCAAACTACATAAATCTAATTCATGTGATATTCTTCTAGCTGCTGAGAGGTTTTTTTTTTCCATTGTATTTTTATCTGACAGCAACACAATAAGGTCAAAGAAACAAGGAGTGGTTAAATCACATTACAGAGACATGAGTGGATAGACTTGAGCGGGTCATGATGTACCTGCAGAGAGCGCTCTGTGAGTCAGACAATCAGAGTGGGACGAGAGAAAAACACAAAGATGAGGAGAAGAAAGCATTCTTGACTTGAGAGCAAAAAACTCCTTGCTACATTCACAAGTTACCTTCATACTTCAACTTTGTGCAGGGAGAACATTTCTATTTCTGTGTGTGTGTGTGTGTTTCTGAGTGACTGAAACTGTCAGTGAATCATCAAGTCTCTCCTCTACCAGTTCAATAAATAACCATTCCCAAAAATGCCCGTTTTACTCACAGGTCAATTTCTCCTGTGGTCTGACAGGGAGGACTCCCCGGGGGGAAAGGTATGAGTCAAAGCACACAAGCAAAGATTTCCAATATACAGACAGAAGAAGGAGAACAACATGACTCACTCTTCACCAAAATATTTCTGCACATTGTCTTAGACCTGTCTGCTCGAACACTGTATTGAGTTACCTCTGAAATTTCTTTTTTCTTCCTGTTTCTGGGTGAGGTTGTCACTTTAGTGTTCTCATTTTTATACTTATCAAATCTGACATTGATATTTGTTCATTGAATTCTGTATGAATGAATGAATGCAAGCACACACCAGTCAAGATCTGTCTCCATCTCCAAAGATGTGCCACGGCAAGTATACTAGCTTCCTTGTGACAGTGAACAACAGCCAAGCTTCTAAACCTCGACTTTATGTCCTGACTAAATCAGCAGCTGATCAAAAACAGGAGAAATTCAAACTGCAAGTTTTACTGACATTATGTTTAGGTGATAGTGACAGAAAGGTCAAAGAGCCAATGAGAATACAACCTGCAGCGATGTGAGCAATAATACGTAATAGATCACGACAGGTGTAGGTGGCGCAGCGGGCTAAGGGCGGTAAAACAGAGCAAAGGACACATGGCGGTTGAGGTCGAGGTCTTAACACCCTCATGTACAACAATGTCTAGCTATCTCATATCATCCTAACATGCTAACGGTTGTAGAAAGTTGTAATTCTGTTTTCTTTGAATGTCAAGAATGAACTCTTTCAGGTGGCTTTTTGCATCAGAGCCTTTGAAGATAAGCAGCCTGATGCTGCTTCACATCACCTCACTTTTTAAGAGACTCTCTAAGATGTCGTCCTTTCTGCACCCATCTGCCACCTGTGAGTCACCTGTATGCCTAACCTGATATAAGATAAAACATACAGGATCCAAAGCACTGCAGACTGTTACAATGACAGCTAATGAAGAGACCATAGACTGTGAAAAAAAAATGGACGTCATCTTGCTTGGCTCGAAGTGAGGTTGCCACAAAAACTGCTCCCCCTGGTGACTGGCTGCAGTATAGGTAAAAAAAAACAGGCTCTCCAGTCATTCCAGATGACTGAAAAGTTTTGTTTCCATTAGTTATACGAGGTTGAAAACAAGATTTCACGTCACGTTTAACATGATTGACAGCTGCCGTTCTTGAGTATTTTTTTCTGAGATCGCAAAATATTTCGGGAGGAAGAGTCAAGAAATTATTTGACTATAGAAAGAAAAAAAAACATAAATATTATTATTGTCACCCAGCTCCACTCAGATTCTCCCAGAGTCCTCCACAGTCTCTACTATGCAGAATTTGGATCAAGTGTCAACCTCTGCTCTAAGAATATGAGACAATGTGGTAGTGCTAAAATCTGCTGTTTCTCAAGTGTCGGCTTGAGGCTGGCTCCAGAAGTACCGAAAGTCACACACCAAGTAAAAAAAAAGTTGTCTTCAGCGCAGAAGTTAACCTATTTACAGCCTGGCTCAAAAAACATCCCCTGCTGAGTCTCCAATTTTACTATCCGCACACACATACGGGGGTGAATTTTTTTCTAACTCGGCCGTTCAGATAATATTAAGATCGCTCAATCAGGGGCACAGCTTAGGATCATGTGACCGACAAGCGCCCTATAGCTGTATGCAAAGCCCTTGCCACTACCAATATGGCCGGTATAGCCGATGTGCTTCATTTACCATTTCAGAAACAGACAGGTGACGTGGGGGAGACTGCATCCATGTTTTATACAGTCTATGCTCTGGCTGCACAACAGCCACCAATGGTGGCGCCTGTGACGGGGTTATTTTGGCTTCAAAACCATACAATGGTAAATGGCGGAGCCACTATGCCCACTCAATATACAGTCAATGGTAGAGGCAGTCATGGCAGCACATTAAGCAGGACCTGGTAAATACCCGCTGGGATTCGTGTCTTTGTGGCCTCATCCGAACAGAAAGCTTCATCTGCCTCTCAGGGCCGGACAGAGGGAGCCATGTTCGCACATTAGAGCGTGACCTCCGCTAGTTGACAATGTGAGACCGAGCCACAGGCTGCAGGGAGGATGTGTGGTGTTTGGTTCTGCAGCATGGACGGAGATCTGATATAATGCGCACTCACACATGCACACATGTACACTCTTGCACACGTCAAAATGCCCACACACACGCACTTTTAACACCTGCTTTCAAAGCCCCTAAAAATCATGCATGCACACAGTAACACACACACACATAATGTGTCTTGGTGACATTATGGATGGATGAGTGAGCAACTCCATAGAACTGTGATTACCGGCTGCTGTGTGTGAAAGAAAATAGATTAGTCACTGTCTCAGCCCTCTCCCTTTTAATAACACAACATATAAACACTGCTTCATGCTCTCTGAGTGAGAAAAATAAACCAGGGGAAAATTCAGGCTGTGCGGAAACAGTTTTTCCATGGAGTGCAGCATAAATGGAAAAATATTAATCACTGTGATGTCCTCTTCATAACCATGCATGTGTCTGCTTTACACTACAACACAATTTTTAAAAAACATGTCAAAAACACGTACTCTGAAAACCACAAAGGCTGTTATTATTGTCACTTTTATGTCAGATGTTCTTTTGTGCAGCCCCTTCAAAGCATCTTTACAAGTCTGCGATGAATGTGTCACAAAAGAGGACAATTTTACAGAAAGTGTTTTGAAAGAAAAAAAAATGCAAAGAAAATTGATTGTGGCAGCCTTGTCAAGGTTCTTAAGAATACAAAATGCTAGAAATACAAGAACGGAAAAATACAGACCCTCCTTTGTGTTGGATTCAGCTGCTAAATGCACTTTTATACATAGCAAGAATATTGTGGCCTCCTGGAGATCTTATGTAATGTTTTTCTTTGCATGTATAGACTGAAAGCACATGTATGAACATTGGACGCAAGTAGAAAAAAGTTTGACTCTGTCCATGATTACAGTTACAAGTTTTCAGTTGTTTATATATATTGTCACACTATCAGACAGCAACAAGATTGTATAGGTGAACCGCATCGAAATCTTTGATTGAAGTTGGTAATGTGCCCATTTTTATTGAAATACCACTGATAATTGCCCCACCTTATTAAACTCCACCGTGGGATTAACTCAGGATCTTACAAGCTCCGTTGAAGAGACTCGATTCATTTGAGGGTTACAGTTTCACTTGCAGTTTGGTAGCAGGGGATGGTTGGACGATGATCAATGTCTGAGTCTTGATCAAGGAATTAACTGAAGGTGGGAGGCCTTAAAGTACTATGTCCAGCCACTCACTTCTCCGATAAAAAGTCCTAGGACACATCAATTTTTAACTGGAAAATCATGAAATCACACACACTGAATGATTTGATAAGACCACACCACACCCTTAATGAAGGCGGCAATGGTTCTATGGACCTGAGATCTCACTAAAGCTTGTGTGAAGAAATGTAAAGGGTGCTGGACGTCAACAAAAAAGTGAGTAAATTTTATGGGTAAAACTCCACATGATTGACTACTTTCAAAAAGTTTCCACTGGGCCCTGGGTAAAATTTTGTTTCCATTCGTTGTAACATCCAGTTAATTGCACTCCTCAGTCTTCTCCCCTCATCGGTCATTGGGGTTTTTCCACCTCCCACATATTTATTCACTTTAAACAGGTCTAGTGTTAACAGTTGTAGTCTGGTCTGATGATCCCTGAATAATGTCATACACCCTGATCATTTGGGGTGGCACATCACGGCTCTTAAAGGTGAAGTCAGCGATCGTCTAATCTGCACTATTTGTCAAAATCGCTGTATTTTTCCTCTCCATCCACAAGATATCATCACTGGCAGTATGTTGAAAAAATGTCCGGTTTCAATATACAGCCTTGGCTCTGAATTTCAGCAGGTAAATACTGTGGCTCAGACCAAGCCACCAAAACAGGGTACACCTCCACACACCCAGGGGAGGATTATACTCATGCCCAGATCAGACAGGGGGTGGGGGTAGTATGTTGCGAAGCGTGCGCAGTTAGTGTAAGAAAGCAGTGCGATACCAACAGTAGCAATGGCCAAAAACGGCCCCAAAAGAAAAAGGACAGAAGAGCATAAAATGAAAAAGAAGGTCTATGACCATAATAGAGGGAAGATCCGGGTCAATATTGGTGTGGCTTCCCGACGGTGGAGGGAACTCCACGATTTAACAGAGCTGAAAACGGACACGGAAGTCGCCGTCTTTCTGCTGGACAGGTAAGCAAGGTTAGCTTTGTGGTGCTTCACATAACAGTAACAGCCGTCGGGCATTCATCTTATTGTCTAATCTGCCAAAATGCGCTGTTGTTGTGATGTTATCAATGATGGCAGTCGAGTTGTGGCTACTGTTTTCTGATGAGTCAGGGTTATCAAAGAATCACGAAACCCAAACAACAGTAGCTCGCTTAAGATAGAAATACCTTTAAAACACTCCTGAGGACAGCGTCCTCCCACTCTGTCGTACATCTGCGGGTCAAGTCTCTGGCCTGGCCTCCGCCCTGTTGGTCAGCTACGCAGTTTCTACGATTGTTTCCATGACGAGTCCATCATCTTTTGGGCGTGGAGCCAGGGGTGGGGTATGAAGGGAGCGTTGGGTCTAAATGAGTTTATCAACAACTTCTCCATTCGTTTTCTCCCAGACGGCGGACTACACCTTTAATCTTGCTTAATATTGTTTTGTGTGTGGCCAGGACCTCCTGAGGTCAGCTATGAACAGTAGATGATGGACTCTGCATGTTTGTTTAAAAGTAAGGACAGCGTTATAATTCATGTTCTGTGTGTTTCCTGCATAAATCCTGAGAGATATATGAAACATGTTGTATCTTAAGTCAGGGGGGTTGTAACATGACTGCTTGTATGTCAGTGTAAATTTTTTTGAGTGGGGCCTCTTGTCATTTCAATCCTGTGTGGTTTAGATATTCAACCATGGGGATTATTAGGTTTCTTTTTCTCCTGAGTGTAATGATATTAGTTATGTCTTTTGTTTTGTGGCAATAAGGATTTTTTTTTCCTGCTTCAATATGGTCCACTTATTATCAATTTGCTAAACAAGAAATTCTCTCACACCACAGGATTGCCAAAGATGAGCTGTCTGACAGCCGACATACACATACACATACACATACACATAAACACTAACAGAGAGGTGTCAGACACAGCAGCAACAAAGGGTCTTGTTTATTAACAGAGCCCGTGAGGCGACAAATGAAGCATGAAATGAGTATCTCACACACAACACAGACATACCAGGTACTGTACAGCGAGGGCACGCGGAGAAAGAGGGAGAGCAAACCTGTGTCAAACTGTGAAAACGCACACAAACATACAGATAAAAAGAATCAATTTCATGGGTTGTGATAGTACACAGAATGTGGAGGCATCTGTAGCCGAAACAGATTGTGTGACCCAGTTTCTGTGGGCAACACTAATGTGTGTGTTTGCTAATCCATCAGTGGACCCTGGATTAATGGAATAGTTTAACTGTTTGGGTAATAAACTTCAATTACTGAGAGCTGGATGAGGACACTGTTACCACTCTTATGTTTGTACAATGTGAAAATCTTCATTTAGCTGATTAGCTCAGTTTGGCAAAGCTACCATTGCGACCAGAAACGGCACTGCAGTTAACCAATACATCCACCAGGGGGGTCAGCCCAGAGTCAAAAGTTTATGACAACAAAATTAAAAAACCAAGCATGCCGACTGTAGGAGGTATTAATAATGTCCCACTTGCATAAAAGAGAAAAACAGAGGCAGTGTTGTAGCAGGCAGTGGTCGGTGAGGCAGTTGAATACATTGTGAAAGTTCCACCATTGTTATTTCTTCTTCATGTCTCACTAAAGTCTTGTATTGGGTAGTAACAGCAACACTGCCCCCACAGTTTCTAGTGATACTGCTCTTTGTGGTCCACATTTGTAAGCTTTATGGAAATGTGCAGAAAAAGGGACGACATTAGCTCAGAGCCGGGGTAGAAGGCTCTGAGCTATGGTGACCTTGTCTTGTATTGTTTTGCAAAGCAATCGTGGAGTTATATACACATATGGTGAAAAGGACCCTATCTCACAATGACAAAGTATCTTTAAAAAAAAATCCTGGATCCAGAGCACCTCCAAAATTTGATCACTTCTTCTTTATCCCATTTTGAACATTTCCTGATAATTTCATCAAGATCCGTTTGCTAGTTTTTGAGTTATATTGTTCACAGACAAACAAACTCTCCCAAAAACATAACCTCCTTAGTGGAGGTAATAAGGTAGATAAAAAATTAAGGAAGATTTATTTGAACACTTAAAGTTATTCAGTTAAAACAATTTAAAAAAATTATAATGATGAATAAATATAGATACAACAAAAATTCAACAAAACAGTCATTAAATGAAAAGATAATCAAAGTTAAAGTAAATAATGCAGTTAAAAATACTAAAGATAATAAAAAAAAGTAGAAATGGTGTAAAAGGCAAAAGCAGTAAGAAAAATACATCACATGAAAGTTAGCCAGTAAAGTTGTGTTAAAGAAAGACCCCCCCCCCAAATAAATAAATAAATAAATAAATAAATAAATAAATAAATAAACAAACAAATAAATAAATAAATAAATAAAATAAGATTAAATAAATTAATAATAATAATTAAAAAAACAGTTTTTGTCCATCTACACCTGTTCACTCTCCGACTGGCTAAAAGCACTATGTAATCAGGCATAATTAGAAGCCATGCTTATTTGACTGTCAAGTGATGTAGCTGCTTGCTATGCAACAGAGCTATGGTCTTAACTCTGTCTCTTTGCTAATAGATTGGACGGTGATTTGTTGAAGTCAGCATTTCCAGGTAGGTGACGCCACCCTTTGCTTCCTAACTCGTCTTTAAAAACCAATACGTGATGTCACTAAGATTACATCTGTGCTTTATCAGGTTTCATACAATCTTTAAGTCAAGGACATGACATTCTGTTTGGTCATCATAAAAATCAATGGGCTGTCAATAATCTTACCTTACAGTTACAGGCGGAAGCAGCTGAGGTGTCTTACTACTGTCATGCTCTGAAGAGTGCATAGATGTGACTGTATGCTTCAGGACGGCACATGATCGTGTAAACAAGAACAGCCAGCAGGATCTGTGAGCAAGTGACTTTCCGCAACATTTACTTAGTCTAAAGGAGTACACCTAAGGATCAATGTGGACTTCCGTGGTGAGTTTTTAAAACACCTCCCATGTGAAAATCTGTCTAAATAGGACCTGGCGTCTTAAGCAGCTGGATGACATCATGTAACCTGACCTGCCTTAATGTCCCTGAGCAGGAAACTGAGACTCTGGCAGTTCCAGGAGTTTTCCTGTGGTGACCTCCTTGTGAGGTGAAAAGCAAATTTCCCTTCAGGGATCAACAGTGTCACACAGACAATCTGTGCTGAGCTGCTGTGAAACACTTCAAGAGGGGTGTGACACAGGACAGAGTACTCTTAATGTGTAATGCTGCCATCTATAGGCAGGACCAAACTCACAGTACTGCTAAAATAGAGAGCACACACTCACACTTTCTTCCTCTTCTAACTGGTTATTTGTCCTTAACACTTCCTATCTCCAAAACTTTGTCATCTTCATCCTCCCTGAGTCTGGTGTGCTGTTACAAACACACTAAGCTCCTTTAAACATGAAAAACTGAACATTTCAGATACAAACCCCCTCTGCTAACATAAGCTGACCACACATGACCTGCAGGCTGCCGCTGATTGGCACCCAGTTGCCCTGCTGGCACTGAGCAGCTTCTCACCTGCCAGCAGGTAAAGAGGTGGAGGGCATCCCTCAGAGGTCTTTAACCTTGTCACTTATCACACACACACACATACATACACACACACACACACACACACACATACACGAATGTGAGGAGGGTGAGCACACTCACAGCATCCACTCAGTCGCGTCACATCCGTCTCCGTACATGAAATGGGCTAAAAATTAATTTCCTTGCTGTCATAATGAGCCTGGTTTGATGGATACAGCCCACATGCCTATCATCAGAGTTAAATTGATCACAGTGTGCCCGATGAACATCATGTGGTGGGAAGAGAAAGTCTGTAAAGTGATGGATAGCTGAAATGAAGGCAGCTAATTGGAAGTTTAAGGTAAAATCACAGTGACAGTGGGGAAGGAAGCTGGCTATGTTCAATGATCTTGTATGAAGTTAGAAAAAACGAGGGGGTGACTCATGCAGCTTTTTAATACTCTTTTTATGCATTCATTACAAAAAAAGAAGGAAAACAAAGCAGCAGGTTTGAAGGTTGAATTGAAAATGATTTCATGTATTAAAATCAAATTTCTGTACAAAGCTTCCACGCTGCATCAGTCTCAACCACATAATTTCACTCTTTACTTTTAGCTCACCAAGAAACTCACCATGTCACGCCACTTTTCCCCAAAGCGAACAAAGGCCACGATGTGTCTCTTGTTAATCAAAGCTTCTGTTGACACAGGAAGTCTATGGGATGACGACATGATAGAGGGGTGCTGCTTGTGCTGAGGGGTGATCCACTCGTAGTGGCACTGCCTCTCTTCCCTTTGTGTGACAGACAAAGCAGACAGCACCCCATCAATCTGTGAAGATAGGATCATTATACAAACAGCAGCCTGCCATTATTGACACTACATTTGTGTGCGAGTGCATGAGTGACACAGAGGGAGAGGATGGAGGGGAGAGTGTTATAAGAGAGGCAAATGGAAGTGTAACTGCTGGACTGGGCTAGTCTTAAGTCGACATTATGCTTCCAACAAAAGCCTGTCGAGCACTCTTACCACTTTATGTGCCCACACAATGAAAATGTTTGCAAAGAGACAATCCAAAGTGTGTGCTTTCATCTCAATCTGTACTATACTTATCACATCTCAACAAAAAAGTCTTCTAACCTTGTTTTCTTGATGTCCATCTTGACCCTGTGAAGGAAAAAATGTTGCCTGGTTGTAATTATTGTTTACTCAAAATTCTCTCTCTCTCTGACCACTTCTTCACACCCTAGCACTTAACTAAATCACGTGAATTTGCAAAGCCCTTCATTTGCAGCTCAAGTTTCAAAGGGCATCACACTGGTAGTATTTTAGAAATAGGAATGGACAAAAAGTCAACTTTCACTCTTGCAATCTGAAGAGCACAAAGTGGAAGAAAAGAGAGGAGCCTTTTCTTTGCCAGACAACAAAGCGTCAATAACAACTGAAAAAGAACGCCAGTAATCTAAGCATCTTAGCCCCCAAATCATTTCACTTTGTATGATCACATTATTTTTAATGTGACTGCTATGAAGAAGAAGCTCAGAAAGTGGCCAGTTTTGGGAATCTGAAGGTGAGGGATGAGATAAGAAGACTGAAATAAATGAAAGGTAATATAACAATACTATTTATGCTACCTTATTCACTCATTTTGAGAACATGTTCTGTAAAGAAAATCCAAAAATACAATTCAACTTTCAACTTTCAACTTTATTTTATTTGTATGGCACTTTTCATGCTTGTGCAACACAAAGTGCCTCACAGAGGATAAAAACAAAAGGGAAGACCAAACAAACAAACAAAAAAACAAAACAAAAAAAAACAAAAAAAAACAAAGACAAAGGAATACCATTAAAACCCCAAACCTCCCACCCCCACAAATATACCCATTGCAACACGGTTACACCCACGCACATACATAGACATGCATACCGGCACACACAAACATACACGCACACACACACACACGCACACACACACACACACACACACATAGACGGGCTGTTGATGAGGAGACATGGCTGGGCACCAAGATCTGAGGTGAGGAAAAAGCTACCTTTGGGGGCTGCGCACACCGGGAGGAGCCATGGCCCATGGCTGAAAAGGGCGCCACCACAGGGACCACCCCAGCCCAGGCAGACAGGAGGCTCCACACCAAGGTGTAGAGCTCACTAGCCACCAGGGCCGGAGCCATCCATGGGACAGCGCCTCAATCAGTGGGCCAAAATTCTCCTTCTCCAATTCTCCTTGTTTGTTTTGCATGGACTGCGAATGTTTGAGTTAATGTTGGGTACAGTGTTGCTCAATCAAATTATATTTTGAAAAAACTTTACTAGGCTAGATAGATAGCTTTTACAGAGTGTTGCTAGGCGCTGCCCTGTTGGCCATGGCTGCCTTTTGCAGCAGCTCTCTCTTCTGTGTCTGTTTCTTGTATTTTTTCATCTCTTTTTCATAATCTTTGTATTTGGAGTAGATTGTTACTTTGTGTGGCTTATTTGTTGGTCATGGACACCAAACTTTTTGGGGCTTCAGTGATATTTTTACTACTTTTTCTCCTGTGTTTGTCTGGAGATCCTACATGTAACCATGGCCACATTGTTTACATGTGAACTCAGCTGTTAGCAGCCTGTAGCATGTCAGTGCTAACTGATGTAAGGCCTGATGTCTTCCCACAAGGTGAGAAGAAGGAGGTGAGGAAGACGTGCTGGTTCTCAGGTGTGAGCTAAGAAGTGACGACATGTACCTGTCCTTCCATCCATCGTTATTGGGAACATAAGATCTATCTCCAATAAGATGGACGAGCTAGTTGTGCTAATCCAGCAACAGAGGGAATACCAGAGGGCAGAGTAGCATCATGCTATTCACAGACATGGCTAATGGAGCTAACATCAGATACCGACAGAGATGGAGCATGACTGAAGAAGCTCAGTCCTGGACCCTGTGGAGGTGGAGGCTGGCTGAACTGGACAATGTTGGACAAGCTGTCATCATCTATTTTCTTGTGGACCTTTTTGCACTTTCTATGCACTTTCTTACTTTTGTTTTATTGATTATTGCAGTGACTTCAATTTTGTTGTACTTGTTACAATGAAAAAGTTCTATTCTATTCTATTCTATTTTGGGGGCAGAAGTTCAGTCTGTTGGGACTTGAACTGAGAAATCAGAGAGTCAGCAGTTCAAGTCGTGTCACAGAACAAGTCTGGAAATTGAGCTGATGGCTGAAGAGCTGCAGTTTCACCTGGGTGGTGCTGAGGCGTTAAACCCCCTCAATCTGATGCTATCTGGGCATGTTGGAGTGTAGTATGGCTGTGTGTGTGGAACATGTTTCAGGAAAAATGAAAATTGAAGTTCTCCAACGTGATTAGTGAGGTATGTAGAAAAACAAAATAATTAATTTGTCATAGGCTTAGACAATGTATAGCTAGCTGCTTGTTTCATTGTATTAGGACTGCTGGGTGAGCAGGAACCTGACATGGAGCAGCTCCTCTGTATCAAACTTGTTACACTTTTACACTGGGGATCAACTGTGCCAAAATTTTAAACAGGAAGTGATTTTATTTTCTTCTCGGAAATCATTAAAATATTATGATTTTTTTTTGCTTTGAAAACAATTTCACTCAGTAGAGCTAAGTCCATAGTGACAGTAGTGCTGTAACTAAAAACAAAAGTTTCCACAGATAGAGTCAAACACCAGCACACTGACTGACTCAATTGCTGAAATTTATTCTGTAAAATGTTAACTTCATGTACCATCCTCATTTTCTTTATTTACCTTTTATTGCACACAAGCAAAGGTTGGGTCAGTGGACCAAGTAGGAAGCTGGCATGTCTAGGGTTTTTGTGTCATAATGAGGATTCATTTTAAAAAGTTTTCTTTAGGGATGCACCGGTCCAATACATATTGACAGGTTGAATTTGGTATCAGGGGGATAAAACTCTGATCAGGACATTTCCAGACGCCTGTTTTCCCTCCTGACTTTTCTTTGTGTGCTTCTTTGTGCTCCACTCACAGGCTGGGTGTGGGCACTGGTCCCCCTCATTCACTCACCTGTGTCACATCTGCTCTGGTCCTTCTCCCGTCTCTTTGCTCCCAGGTGATTTGCTCTCCATGTGGGATAGTTGGCTCTTTGTCAGTGTTTCTTTCCTGTGTTAACCCCAATGCCTTGTGGATTTACCTGTTTTTTTTCCACTGTTTGCATCTCACTATTCAAGCTCAGCCTCTGATCTCCTGTACTGTAGCCTATCAACTGCCTCTCATCACCCCTTCAAAGATATCTCACAACAACTCTGCACTCATCAGCCTGCGTAAAATAAATCCCCTTATTCATGACCTCTGCCTGTCCAGTTCAACAACTCTGGTACAAACAACAACACACAGGTCATTAACAAAACTTGGACTGCCAGCTTTAAGGAGTGTAGCCTCTGTGCATGGGGCGCACAACTCAATGCAGAGCAGGACCAGCGTTCTAGCCCCACCTTTCATTTTTATTTTTTATTTTTTAAAAGCTGTTTCAGTCTATTAACTTAGTCTTACCACTCTAACCAAATTAAATGTCAAATTAATCACTTCTCTATGCAATTACAGTTAATCCCTAGTTTGAGGGCTGTGTCCCTCTCAGTAAAGAGCAGACCATTGCCATGAAATGTGATAACCTATCAGAATCAAGAAATTAACACAGTCCTAAAACACTGATAGTTAACCAGTGTGGAAAAATCCATATAAGACTTTGTTTATAGAGACTGTTCTGAAGTCTGAAAGTCTTTATAAACTGAAATTTCAGTTTCACATTGACTCTAACGTCATTTTATTAGTGTGCAGAATGTGATTTTGAATGCATTAAGCAATGAGTGAGCGTGAGACGTGAGCTAACAGCAGGAGCTTCACATACACACAGCGTCTTGCTGTGCCTGCAGCATCAGCTCACAGTGATCTAGCCTCTCTTACTGCCTCACTGGTAGGATTACTTGGCAGTGCCATCATGCCTCTTAAAATTCATACCTGGTGAGGCATTACGTTAGATATCAAGCTTTGAACAGGCAAAATAAAAAGACCTACAGCTCAAGCTGGTCTTTTTCAAGAACCTATTACTAAGTGAGAAAAAAACATCTTTGTTATTCTTCCTTTTGAAAAGCTTCATTATATACTGCCATTGGAAACATCTTGTTCATTATTCTAAAAGCTTTTAAACATCCACCCTTCACTTTATTTGTATCTATTCAATTGAGTGAGGTGAAAGGGTGATGAGAGGACAATTACATTGACTGTCTGCATCTGTAAAACCAAACCACATTTTCATTACACCTAATACTCAGTGTAACCTTTAAACACTCACAGACCTGTTGCTCCATTCCCAAGGGGAAAAGTTGCAGTGACACATCCTGGCATAATACTGCAATATTACACCTTGCCAGAAAGCCAGTGGCATGATTATCAGTGGCAGAAAAAAAATCCCTCTTTCCTGGGAAAAAAAAGCTGCTCTCAAATCCTGTGCACAGCTTTCCAATAAAGAGCCAAAGTAATGTAGAATCCATGTTAGCCCCTGCTGCTGGCGCAAGAGAAGATTCCAGGTCCTAAATACAGCATAATGAAGCATTAAAGTCTGGGTCTGAGGAGGGTAAGAATAAGAATGAGAGAGGGAGGGGGTGCAGGGGGTGAGGAGGGTATGAGGGGAAAGGGGACAATAGTTTCCTGAGGAAAGACAGAGGAGGGGGGGGGGAGATAAGACTGGTGGCTTATCCTAGTTACTGGGGAAGGATTAAGTGCCATGCTACTTTGGTTGGGTGAATGCAAATGCACACATACACACACACACAAACAGTTTTTCACACACCCTTTGTCTCATTCAGTTACCCTGTGAGAATGCACACACACTAACTGAGAGGGGTTAAGGAGCTGTGTTGCCCTCTGAGCCGGTCTTACTGGGCTGTGATGACTTTAGAGGATGTCAGATTGTTTTTCTCCACCAGTGTGATATAATACAGCAGAAAGAGGGAGCCTTCTTCTACAAGCTGCTTCTGTAGACTGCATCTCCAACTTTTCTTTTCCACACCATCCAAAATGTATCCACCTGCATTTTCGGTGCCCTCTTCACCCCTAGATGAAAGACTTTGCCCTGAAGAAACTCTTAACCTTGTTATCCCCATGCTGGACCTTCTGCCACTTCATTACTCTTTGTTTTCTGACTCTCTTCTCCTCCTGCAGTGTCAGCCAGGACAGTGAGGGGTTCTTGAGCTGCTCCCCCCTAAGCCATGTGCAATGACTGTCCCACTTTGCAAAGTTTGGTTCCATCTTTGTCCAGGAGTGCTGTAAAAAAAAGACACAAAGCTTAAACTGACACTTTATAATGTTTATTATGTCTATAATGTTTATTATTTAAAGGAAGGGTCTGCAGAAATTTTGGTTACTTGATAGTAAACACAACATTCACATTCAAACAAGGCTCCTCCTCCTTGGCTCAGTGCCAGCGGCAGCGCACACCCACAGCTCTGACCATAACTATGTGAACACAAAGTATTGGTTTCTTCGTGGGAGAGACTTGAGAGTCGTGCACCTGACTTGGCAATCTAGCACAAGCTAATTATGGGTGTTGGACACATACCTGGTTAGCAGAAAAGCTACTTTATATCGCTTTGCAGCCTGCGCTGCTCTCTAAGTGCCTGAAAGTGAGTGGAAGTCGATCCAAGCTGTATCTGTTCTGTGTTTAGTTTCACTTTTGTTGTATTTTGTTTGCTCGGGATAGCTTCTTCCACTCGCGATCATCAATACCAAAGTCACTGGGTGCGCTAGGGCTGCACGATTATCGCAAATTGCAGTCGCAATGTCAGGACATGCAATTCCGATTTTTCTCCATGATAACTAAGCAAGTCTGTAGATTCATCATGACACAACTTTTTTTATTAAATCGCGAGCACAATCGCAATCGCAATATTGTCCACCTAATCGCAAATCGCACCTTTTCCCCAAATCGTGCAGCACTAGGGCACGCTGTGACTGGCTGATGTAACCACCCTTACTCTCTGCACAGAAATGTCCGGATACAGCCAAAACATCAACATATCGACCAAGGAGAGAGTTGAGGCAGACAGTCACTGACACACATGTACAGAGGCCCGTAGAAGACCAATGAGCAGCATTATTCCTGTGAGGGTTGACATTTGATTTTCAGGAAAATCCTGCTGACTTTACCTTAAAAGGGAAACTTGACAGAAACATTTTTTAAGACAGAAACTTGACTTGTAGCCGTTGGAGACATAACGCCCATGGTGACATGGACTCTGTGGTGGCCGATCCATGTGTGAAAATGATGTCTCATGTTCCCTGAACCACTCTGTCATGATTTGAGCCCGATGAATCCTGGCATTGTCATCTTTGAATATGGCGGTGCCATCAGGAAAGAAAAAATCTACTGATGGAATAACCTGGTCATTCGGTACCCCAGATCATAGCACTGCCCCCCACAGGCTTGGACAGTAGGCAATAGGCATGATGGGTGATCACTTCATCTGACTCTCTTCTTACCCTGATGGCCCATCACTTTGGAACAGGGTAAATCTGGACTCATCAGACCACATGACCTTCTTCCATTGCTCCAGAGTTCAATCTTTATGCTCCCTAGAAAACTGAAGTCTTTTTTTTTCTGGTTAGCCTAACTGATTGCTGACTGACAGCGGTCAGTCTCTACCATCATCAATGCAAGATCTTGGTGAAAAATAATGCAACACTGGATGGAAATAAACCTTGTGACATTGCAGGAACTTATCAATCCAATGCCACAGCCATTGCGTGCTGTAATCAAAGCTCAAGATGGTCCAAAAAAATACTAGAATGTATGACCTTTTCTTTTGGTGGTGACTTTTTTTTTTACATGTTCCCTTTGAGTCTAAGAAGCCTGCCTCACCTAACACTTTTCCAATTTTCATCCTCCACCTTCCTCCACGCTGAGCTTCCATCCATCCAACTGCTTCACCAAGCTGTGAGTGTTTATGTGTATAGTGGCTGATTGTAGAGGGGGGTCTAATTCAATTCACCAGCAGCCAGTTCTAGTTCACATTAACGCAGTTTAATAAAAGACTATTCAATTAGCTACTGAGCTCCATGTGAGTGTGTGCTGCGTGTAGACACAGGCTGGTGACTGTCATTGATGGAGGCATACACACTCCAATTATGCTCACTGTCGACTTCTCACATATGCAACGCCAAGTCTGCTGAGAGAGGAGAGAGGGGAAGCAGGGAGGGTGAAAGACTCAGGCAGAGGTGTGTGTGTTAACGGTTTTATATGACTGAATGAATTCTACACATGTCTAACTTTACTTGAATTGATCCCCATTAAGTCTTCACAAAGGGCAGCGGTTTGTCAGAGTCTGACACTGCCTCTCCTTTGCCGACACCTTCTCAGCGTCATGAAAGAGAACACCTGACAAACAGTGTTTCAAGAGGCGAACAAAGGAGACGCAGCAGGGCAGCTAAAACATATACATTAGGCTACTAGTCTGACTGTCAAACACACGCGCCTTTCTCCAGCAGGCGCCACAGGAAGTCTGGGAGGTTAAGAATCTGGCAGGAACTCAAAGAACCGCTTCAGACACTTAAGCTGCGGGACAAAGCACAATGATTGCTGTACATTTGCTGCAGAGAGCTTCACATTAAATTACACCCAGCCATCCTCTTTATGCACATTTTCAGCTCCTCACTGTAGTGAACTGGACCCAGTAATTGCCAAAGACTGGAAATCAATAGTGGCGCATTGTGAGGCATGAGCAGCCATCTTCTAACCTCGCACCATGCAGCTGTCTTTGCCAGTCAAAGCCAGGCTGGTTCCCATGGCAACCTTAACCCCCCAATCTTTCACAGTAACAAGGCGGGAAAAGGAAAGGCATGGCACTGGAGGTGCAGGGGCTGGAATGCAGACAGAGAAGTAGGAGGCAGAAGGGAGAGAAAAGTAAATGAGAAGAAATTCTCTGAAAAAAAAAAACTAAAATAAAAATTAAAAAAAAAGGTGCCGAGAGTTTTAACTGTGAGGCGCGTTCTGTGATGAGACCCATTCAGATCCAACAAACCACAGCTTCCTCAAGAAACAAGAAAACAAAATAAACATCATCCCCTCCATCAAGATTGTGTTTATCTCATTTCCCCGCCAAACCGCATTCAAAACATCTCATAAAGCCCAGTCTTCCTTTATTTTCACCCATTGTGCTCTCTTATCCGATATATTGGCGGAATATCCTTGATATTTCTGTAATTCCACAGATTTAATTAAAGGGGGTGGGTTTCTAATAAAAGCCAAATGGCAGATAGCAGTGCCTGAGCTTTTCAGGAGCTTGTTTAATCAGAGAATTGCTGAATGGGAGAAGGCAATAACAGAGTGAATAGAGGCTGGTATTTGTAAAGAAATGTCAGGGAGAGAGGGGATATGAGAGTCGCTTTTATATGGTGCTGTCTTTAATATAGGTTATACGTGCATCGTGTCTGCCGGGGTCAGAGATGCTGAGTCTCTGTGAAGACCCTAGATTTAGAGAAGGAGCTGTTCACCCACTCACACATAAGAAAACTGGACCCTACGACAATAAGTAAACGAGTTATTCCACTGAAATAAGACATCATAACGTCTCAGGTTGTATAGACAACGAATAAAGTTTATAATTAGTGTCTAAGGTAGACTTGTAAAATGGCTGTGACAAGAAATGTAAAATGTGTATTTCAATTTGTGAATGAAGATCATGGTAGGGCTGCAGGACATGCATTACACATCTCACGTAAACCATATCATGTTTTACTTACCGATAAATGTTTCCTCAGGTTGGTACAATCCACAGCAGAAGACATTCTTGGTTTGAACTGAAGCAGGTCTTTGGGGTCACACTTTAAATTTCATGATTTTTAAGTTTTCCATCATAATCATTCTCAGCTCTGATAATTGAGCAACAAATGTCGGAGATTTGTCAACCAGTCATCTTCTTGACACTCAATTACACTGCCTGGCCAAAAAAAAGTTGCCACCATAAAAAAAAAGTCACACACTCCAACATTTTGTTGAGCCGCCTTGAGCTCTGATTACGGCACACGTTTGGTGTGGCATTGTTTTGATAAGCTTCTGCAATGTCACAAGAATTATTTCTACCCAGTGTTGCATCAATTTTTCACTAAGATCTTTCATTAATGATGGTAGGGTCTGACCTCTGTCAGTCAGCAATCAGTTAGGCTAACCAGAAAAAAAAAAGGCCTTAGTTTTCTAGGGAGCATAAAGATTGGACTCTGGAGCAATGGAAGAAGGTCATGTGGTCTGATGAGTCCAGATTTACCCTGTTCCAGAGTGATGGGCGCATCAGGGTAAGAAGAAGGCGTTTACAGGCCAGTTGAGAGATATAATCTCTCCACTGTGTCCTGGGTCTTCCCTGGGGTCTCCTCCGAGCCGGACATCCCCGAAACACCTCCCCAGGGAGGTGTCCAGGAGGCATCCTCGCCAGATGCCCAAACCACCTCATCTGGCTCCTCTCGATGCAGAGGAGCAGTGGCTCTACTACGAACCTCTCTCAGATGTCAGATGTGAGAAAGCTGATTTCCGCCACTTGTATCCAAGATCTTGTTCCTTCTGTCGCTACCCACAGCTCATGGCCATAGGTGAAGGTTGGCACGTAGATTTACTGGTAAATCGAGAGCCTCGCCCTTTGGCTCAACTCTCTCTTCACCACAACGGACCAGTATAGCAATCAATCAATCAAGCAAGCAAGATCTTGGTGAAAAATGAATGCAACACTGGATGGAAATAAATCTTGTGACACTGCAGAAGCTCATGGAAACAATGTCACAGTGTGTGTGTGCCATAATGAGAGCTACAGGTGGACCAACAAAATACTGAGGTGTGACCTTTTTTTTTATTGACAACTTTTTTTGGCCAGGCAGTGTATGTAAAACTAAAACTTGGGGATACAAAAATGTACTTGGTGTTTTTTTCCCCCTTACTTTTACATCTGTTATAAGGTATGAGGTGAGCTGTAAGACAGCCAGCCACTAGGGGATGCTAAAAAGTTACAGCTTCACAGCTTTCGTCCTGTCTATTTTTTGATCACTCTATAGGTACGACATCATAACTCAAACCTAACCCTAACATCATGCAGGCGGTAATAATAAACAGATGGTCTGCTCGCCTGCTGTATGCTAAACTACAGTAAAAATCAAGTTTAGAAGGTTTACTTGTTGTATTTTTCTAACACTGCCTAACTTTTTTAAAATAGATTACCTTGCCGCCTTTTATCTTGTAAAAAGTTGCCTTGTCCAAAGAAAAGTTGTGTTAAAAGATGATCTAACTTTTATTCATCTACTTCCATGACACCAGTTTTTCCAGATACTCCTCACAGAACATTTAAGAAACACTGCTTAACACTGGTCCATGTTTTCACTTGTAGAATTAGGAATGCGGATTCATGTATGTTTGTATTTCCTCCTGGCTAGGATTTGACAATTCCCTTTTCACCAACTTCAATAATTCCTCTCTTGATTATCTGAACCAAAACCCTGCTGACTCTGAACCACATCAAGTTAGAAAACAAACATCTGCTCTTTTTTAAATTCTCCTTACATTAGCTGCCAATCAAATTTGGACATTTCAAGATCCTTGTTTTAACTCATGGAGTTTTCCATGATCAGACACCTGAGGATGTCTCAGACCTGCTTCATCCTTACATCTCTGGCACACCCCTCAAGTCTTCAGATCAGAGTCAACTTGCTTTGTTAAAAGCAAAAAGGTGATTGTTCTTTTGAACTAATATGACAAAATAACGTTAGCTGATCAAAAGCAGCTAGAGACCCGTGTTTGATCTGGCTTTTGATCAGCTGGTGTCATATTTTGTGAAGCATTTACTAACGTCTCTGTGCTCTGTGAAAGATTCTGTTGTGAAAAAGTTTCACTTTCTTGCCTAAACTCCTTTGAGATTCTTTTTTTTAATTTTTGTAAATCTCCTGATCAATAACTTTTATGTTCTTTTGCAGGAAAAAAGTGTTATGTAAAACTTTACCTAAAACTACTTTGGCCACGACATTCACACTCTTATTCATACTGGTCTGCACATTTCACTTCCACTTTCCTCGACTTCTATGATAAAGAGTACATCATATGGATTAGTCAGTGGGGCTGCGAGTTTAATGTTGTGATCAATACAGTGGTGGCAGACAGGAGTCAAACTGTGATCAATAGATCACTCCTCACAGCGATCATAAACAGATACACTCCACTACACTCACATCGACCAGCACTTGCGTGAATGTGGGTTCATATCTGCTAACAAGTGAAAAGGATTATTATTCTGCCATTAATATTCTGTGTGTCTGCTGAGTGCTATATGTATGTGTGTGTTTGCAAGTGTACGTTAATGTGTGTGTGTGTGTGTGTGTGAGATAACAAGCCCATCATTCTGTGGGTGGCCAACCATGTCCATATATATAAGTGGAAATGCTTTTTAACTGAGGCCCTCTTTTTCACACACACACACACACACACACACACACACACACACACACACACACACACACACACACACACACACACACACACACACACACACAGAGGGGGTTAAGTGTGTGAGTACAGAGCGTTGCTGTGAGCTGTAGCTCTGTGTGCTGACCTTCAGGGTTATCTGGAAGGTTCCTCCACACCTTGCTGCTTGCACCAACCCTGGCTGTCACCATGGAAACCAACTAGCAGGGACAATATGTGGCCTGTCCAGTGTGCATTTATTTGCACAAGCACACTTACCTGATGGCATGTATGTAACCAGGTTCCCTATAGTGGAGAACCCCCCACCCACATTTATTAATGCACACTTCACTCTTCATCCATCCTGCATTTCATTTATCCCTTGTTTCCTTCTCCCTCGTTCTTGCTCTCTTAATGAAACCATGAGCACGGCACAATCAAACCCCTGGGCCTCAGTGCTTTGTCAGGAGGGTGCACACAACCCCATTTTCAGTAGTGGAAGCGTTATTAGCATGCCGTGACAAGAGACAGCTACCCGCTCTACACACACACACACACACACACACACACACACACACACACACACACACACACACACACACACACACACACACACACACACACACACACACACACACACACACACACACACACACACAAGACACAGAAACCTGCAGTCTCATCACCACCACATCACTGGGATTTATTTCAGCGACGGCAGGGGTGTGCCGGTGCAACTCGACAATAAATCAGCACATCATAAACTCTGGTCAGACAGGTCAAGATAATACACTCAAAAACAAGAGGGCAGTCCAGGGGAAACAGGAAGGGGTTATCAGCGATGGTGGGAAAATAAAAGATGGATTATACTGGAGATAAACAGAAAGAGGCAAGAAAAAACGGGTGTGATGTCTCTGCTTCTTTACTTCTCCTGCTGTCTTTGGGTTTCTCAGCCGTGGTTTGTAAGTGAGCTCTGAAAAAAAAGGGGGTGAGGGTGAGGGGTGGAGAGGGGGAGAAGAAGGGAAGAGTCAAATTTTATCATTCATATTAACAGAACCTAAGGGGAAAATCACAGAGGCAGACTGCATTATGGGATATCATTAGATTATAACAGTGCTTGCTTACAGGTTTTCATTGGTTTTGAGCTGCTATCTAGCTGTCTCTCTAGGATGTAGCTCTGTTAAATCCTAGTCGTAATACATTTAATATACATCAGTGCACGATGGTTAACGCTGATGCCTCACAGCAAGACAGTGCCTGATACGGTTTATTTCTGTGTGGAGTTTGTATATTTTCTCTGTGGATGTGTGGGTTCTCTCAGGTTTCCACCAACCCTCCGAAAACTTGCTCATCAGGTTCATTGGTCACTCCAAATCGCCATGTGTGTTTGACTGTGTGTGAATGGTGGTTAGTCTCTATGTGTGAGCCCTGTGATAGGCTGGCAACCTGTCCAGCTGGGATAGGCTCCAGACCTCATCTACCTTGAACAGGACAAACAGTAAAGATAATAGGTGAAGCACTTCAATTTCTTTCTCTGCTAGTGTCATTCACTCAAGTCCCACCCACCAGGAATGCTTGGAGAGATGCAAGGAAATGAAAAGGGAAGGAGAAGGAACCAGGAAAATTTGTCAAAAAAGAGAAATGGGACGTCCTCTCCTCCTGAGTGTCACATGGAGGATCATTTCACCAGTAAAATGTTTGTGTGTTTCTGCTTGAGTCCACTTCTGAAACAAATGAGAAAACAGCCTGCATACACCCCTGTGTGTGTGTGTGTGTGTGTGTGTGTGTGTGTGTGTGTGTGTGTGTGTGTGTGTGTGTGTGTGTGTGTGTGTGTGTGTGTGTGTGTGTGTGTGTGTGTGTGTGTGTGTGTGTGTGTGTGTGTGTGTTTGATTAGGTAATTTATTAACTATTTCTATTCAGGGTGTATCTGACTATGTGCATTAAGACACATAGTCAGATACGTCCCAGGAAGTGTGTTTAAGAAATATTTGGGGCTAAAAAAAACGATATTTTTACATGAAATAACACCATGAAACCTATCTTGATAAATCCAAATCCAATCCAAATCTGCAAGAGTCAGTTTAATAGAGGCTGGTGAGGTTTTATTTCAAGACTGTAATGGAGGCACAAGTATGTTTGACCCCACTAAGTGACACTTTTTTTTTTGCAGAAATCACTAAAGGAAAAAGTTATCCAGTAGAGCGTTTGGCCCTTTACAAAAAAAAAAAAAAAAGCATTAGGACATCCCTGTATTGCATTAATGACATAGCTGCACAACAGCAACATATTAAACTGAATGTTAACAGCAAGACATCAACTTTTGAGCAAGTAAATAAACAGAGAACTTCTCATTGCTAAGTTATTTCAGAGCTTTTCAGTAGCTTGCCCTCTTTTCCAAAACTTCATTTTATATTATAATATAATCTCAGAGATTGTAACTACCCTTTACTTTCTTATCAGGACTCTGGCCTGTTGCCATAGCACCAACCCTGGGGGCTGAGATAGCAGTAGCTAAAAGCACATGAGGAAGACTATGAACTAAGGGAAGAGGAGTCCCACTGGATGGAGGACAGTGAGAGCAGAAGAGCTAAGAGGTAAGAAGTGGAGCCGACCTTACAAAGTGGATAGCCCCCCAAAAAAGGAAATGCAAAAACAAAAACAATGAGACAATTTTATTACAAAACAATACAAGGTTGACAGAAAAGCAGGTGTGCTACAATGAAAGGTGAGTAAAAGGACAGTTTTTTTTCTTCAATAGCAGAAGGGAGTTTGGTGTTCTTGCACTGTTTCAGACATAAAATCTGAGAGCAGGCTTGGCAGGTTTCTTTTGGGACACTTTAGAAACTTGAGAAGAAGAGCAGTGGATGATCTGAGAGTTCATATTAGGACATAAAATGAAAGGCAGTCAATAATATATGAAGCTTCTAAATTATGCAAGGCCCTGTAGATAAGTAAAAGGACTTTTAAATCAATTCTAATAGATACAGGTAGCAGTGCAGTGATCATTTCAGTGATGTTATTACCCAGCTCTGTATTTGTTAAACTGGGGCTGCAGCATTTCATATTAAATGTTGTTTTTGGGAGAAACACAGAAAGGCATCCAATTTGACAAAAGTACATTGTTCCCAAGGAAACTGTGGAGAACTAAGGTTCAAACTGGGTTCATTCTTTTCATACTTGATGGGACATTCACATTAAAAATACCCAAGGAAATATATGGAAAACAGAGAACATGTTGATCAATGATAATTATCAAGCTACTGTACATCCATAAGCTTAAAAAGAAGGGCCTCCTGTTTAAGATAACTTACTTTTGTGACAGAACCATGCAGGGTTAAAAACATGGTTTGTAGTAACTCAAGTATTTTGGTATAGTTTGAAAAACGTTATGTTTTTGTTTAACTTAGCTCTCCCGTGGACAAAGTGGTACCTCTCATCTCGTTGCTGATTTTGGCCTTAAAATATGTAGCAGTAGCATTTCACACATGGTAACCCTGAAACAACTCAGGAACAATGTTCTGCAATTATTACATCTTGACACTTGCAAATAGTGAGCTGAAATGGTGTGATGTGACGACTTATGAATTCACATTACATTATGGTAATAGGGATTCACTGAATACCAAGGGTTCTTTGGTCACCAGATCTCAGTGGCAGGTTAATAGAATGACAGATTGTGACATGGAATAGTGCAGTCAAATAAGAGCATAAAGAAAACACTAGGAGACAAACCTTGTGATACACTACAGGCAAAAGGAGAAGAGTAGGATGAGTGGTCACCCATGGGGACCATAAAGATTCTGTTTAGAAGAAATTGATAGAATGAAATCAACTGAGCCCAGCACCCATGACTCCATCCAGGTCTTGAGACATATAGCTGCATTCAAAAGCAGGAGGGATTGAGAGTGAATACATCTGTAGCTGTTGCAAGTACAGCCATACCATTTTTGATAGAGAACTAACACACACCAAAGGATTTGTGGGATGCTGACCACATGCAGTAGGCAAGAAATAAAAGAAATTGTGTCCTACACTCTCGTTCCAAAATAATAATAATGATAATATGATATAACTTTTCTGCCCTGCTGTCTTCTTTAAAATTATCTTGAAAAGAGTCAGAGGACCAAAATGTCATGGGTCAGAGAGTGTACCTGTTTTCACCTTTACCTGCATAGCAGCTAATACATAAACTAGTTTAGGATCTAACATGTGGGACAAAATGTAAATAATTAATGTAATTTTTTTCAACAAATTTTAGAACAAAAGAATCACCTCAGTTACCTTTCCTTACTCATTGTGTCCTATAACCAGGAAATCTCCTCAGGGAACATCTGATAAGAGATTATTCAGATTGTTCTGTGTCTTCATGTGGTGTATGAAACACTTACAGCTGGTTGTGGCTTGGAAAGCCAGCCTACTACAGGGTATAACACCTTTAGTGTCAACACACATACAAACAGAGTCCTTTGAAAAGACACAGGGCGACTGAGTGTTCCTGAAGCATTAGCTTGTGGCCGTCGGGTGGGCTTGTTGGCATGCTAACTACCCCTCGGTGCTCGGCTGGCAGACAGATATGCTGGCGGGCAGGTTAGCTGTTCTCTTGCCAAGTGCATCCGAGGGCATCGCAGCCTGTGCCATTGAATTGGAGATGAGTGGCAAATGTGACAAGGGGATTTAGCTTTACTGTTCCACTCACGTCCTGAGATATAAAGGGAACAATGTGTGTCTGCGTACGTGCATGAAAAAGCTGTATCTGAGTGAAGGCAGGCCTGTTTGTGTGTGCAGAAGTTACAGTTTACATTAAGGTTTGCAGGTTTGTGCAATGTGTGAGTTTGTGGCAGAAGGTTGTGTACATATTTCCACTGTTATATACGGCAGTGTGATTGGATATTGTGCCTCATACATAATGTATAAGGTAGATCCTGAATTTCAAACTGACCCTTTGCACCTCCCATAGTACTCACAGTTCAATTTAGTGCCCCTGGTCCAAATTTGGATGGCTGCCATCAACACTTGGATAATTTAGGGACAGGAAAGTCCTTTTATGTGGGATACTCTGGGTGGAGAGGGCAGTCACATTTCCAAGCTCAAAGTTTACACAGATTTTAAGATGTACACCAAGTTCTCAGTTTATTAGGTCTTCTAAGCTACAGCTAATTTAGTCTAATTGAACAGCCAAGCTATAAATCCCATCTTCATGAAGGTAATAACACTCAGTTTCTATGAAAACAGTTTCAGAGGTGAAGATTCAACTTTATGAGTATTCTGGAGGCTGTATTTTAAACTGCTGTTTAATTCATCGTGTAATATTGAGAAGTTCTTCTGACGTGTTGTTCAGCTCAATAATACCAGCGGGATGCTTTACTCCGCAGGTACAGGATCACTCAAGTGTAGTCAAGTTATTATATGTGATAGTTGTAAGGTAGCAGAATGTTATATTAAGTCTGCTGATGTAAAGTATAAAAAGGAGTGAAAAAAAGACTAAAACGTGTCTGAAAATGACAAAGTGTTGAAAACAGGACCATTTTTCTACAAAACAAAGGGATGCCTCACAATGGTGGCTGGTTAAGGAACAACTTTTAACCATATTGAGTGATGTTGAATCCCCAACTTGCATCTCTGAGATCCTACTTTGTAACATGAGCTGTAGCTAAAGGCTGGGTAATTACTCCAGTAGAATGAAGTGCCTAAGCCTTATACCTGATAAATAAAACACAATATCTGACTGTTTTGCATCTTCAAAATAAAAAGAAAAAAGTTAATGCAGATGCTTGACCTGTGAAATTACTGCTTATAACAATCACCTTCTTTTCTATAATCCTTTTCCAGTCAGTCATGACTCCTTACATAGCCAGTGTTGTGTAAGAAAATCATATACTGAGTTTTTCCAAGTGAAGACACCAGGTCAAAGACAAAGCTGAGACAAGTTATGAAAAATGTAAATTGCCGTCTGTAAAAAAAATTCATGAAGCACAGTATGTGTGAATATTCATGTTACATCACAAGTTCTTGCTGTTGTTTTGTTGTGACTCTGTGTCACTGTTGGTGTATGCCATTGAATTATTTCTTAAAGTGCTGTTAAAAAATATGACAAAAATCATGTGTTTCCGATCTTTTAAGCTGAAAAAAATACATCCACTTGGTGAACCAGTCAGTGAATCAAGCCTTTCAGTGATCTATTGGTGGTGACAGACGTGTGAAGAGTTTGAAAATATGGGCTATAACTAAGTAGCTGAGGGTAGGCAACACACCGCATTACTACTGTGCGGAGTAACACGGATATAGTAAGTGAAAACAAGTAAATAATGAGGGATGTTTGGTCGCCTTAGTGATTAAACATTCCCACCTACATAATAATCACTGGCTGGAATTCCTCTGTAATTAAACTAGTTAGCTACATTTTTTTATGTGTGCCCAAAATGCTGGTCATTTGTAGTGTCAACACTTTTCAGAGGCCACCTTTCACCTTCTGTTTAGCTCTGGTTAATGTTAACTGATATAATGCTGTTACACTCTACTACCTGGATGCAAACAAACACAGATGACCAATGACTCCTCACCAAGGAGTGTGGTTTGGCTGTAATTTGATTGAAAAATATATATATATTTCTCTTGAGAAGAGAACAGGCTAGTACTGCCGGCTCTGCTAACATGAATCACACTCAGTAAACCAGTTTACTTAGTAAATCAGTGTTTACCTTCACACACCGTGATCTCATATTTAGCCATGTTGAATACAGGAGGTTCAATCCTCTGTTCCTGATTGTTTCTAACCATCAGACAAGTCAGCTGGTCAAGATTTAAATTTGGATCATAAATAGTTGATTGAAACATCCTTTCATCATTCACGTCAACTTCTACTTAATCTTTTGAGAACAAAACCTGTGACTTTTAACAACAACAATGAAAGTGATGGATTCCTTCCCAGAATGTCCAAAACCCCTGGAAAGACATAGAAATGTAATTTGTAGGATACAAATAAATTATAATTCTTTGATTAAATTATTTTTTCTTGATTAAAGCCAAAGTGAGAACAATCACATCTAAAATTTGACCAATACTTGCATAAAGTTGCAATACTTGGCATTGGTCAGTTGCCTGCAATCTTTACATCAGAGTTATCCATATCCAGTCTCCAGTATTATTATCCCAATAGTATTTAAACTTTTGCAAAGCAAAAAGTTGAACACTCACTTTATTTAAACTAACTTGGTGGGATTGACAAGCGTCTGTAAACACTGGATTCAGAGCACATAGAAACAGATTATCAGACGAACGAGTACAACATACAGACGCACAAATATGTGTTTTTTTCCACCTGCCACTTTCCACCCAATTAGTGCACAGCATAAAAAGAAGCTGAACCATTGTGTACGTCGGCCAGAAATCAACTTTGAACACCAACAGAATTGGCACAACAGTGTGTGTGCACGCCAGATATGTTCACACTTTCCCAGTTATAGGCTAATGACCAACACACAGACAGAAGACCTTCCATAGTTCACCATATCTGCATCAAACACGAGGACATACTAACAGGTGCACACAGTAACGTACACAAAACACTTGCCAAGCTCACTAGCCTTTTCTCTGTGAAAAACAAAAATAATAGACAAGTAGAAAATCAATATCTGTCTTCTGTGCTCAGTGCTAACAGCACTCACTTCTCTGCCTCTCTCTGGAGGAACAGAGACAGTTACCAGGCAGGAGTGTCAATCAGACGCTTACAGAGTGGCCGAGGCTGTGGCTGCTTTATAAACACAGACTTTCACTGATTACACAGTCAGTAAGACAGCCGGACAGTTAATCAGGCACTCAGTCGAGGGAGCCTCGAAGTCAGTCAACTAGCTTGTCACACAGAAACATCCAATTGTTAAATTAGTCAGTCTATTTTGGTTGGGCTGTCTATTGGTTAGTCAGAGGCACTGATTGATTAAACTGCTCTATAGCCTGAATAAAAAGATGAATGACATAAAGGTGCCCCCAAAGTGAAGCTCCCCCTGCTGACAGGCTGCAGTACAGTAGATCAAAAATTAAGCCTTCTCCATGTTAACAGATGAAAAATGGGTAAGATGCAGTATGTGTGCCATACATCTTCCTTAAGAACTGTTATGCCACAATTACGTGATCTTAAAACAGCAGAATGACTTCATTAAAAGTCACCAAACTCCACAAAAGTAAAAGTGTTGGCTGTTTCTTTTCCTTCTCATCTCTAAAATGCATGTTTTGGTTCACAAAGAACAAGGCATCAGTATCTTTGCTCTATGGACTGATCTTCAATGCTAAAATATTTGCTAAATAAACTTCACCAGCACATTATGTCAGTGCCCATTGGAGTTAAAAAAGCCCTGTTTTCAACCATTGGTTTAGTTCACTTTGTCTCAGTTCAGCATGTATTTCCACTGACTAATCCCGAGACAGATCCCTCAATAACCGAGATAGGTCTAAAGAATTGTCACTGATTGTGCAACAGCGGCCGTATTTCACCAGGCGGCACTCAGACTTCTCTGAAAAAAAGCTTGATTGGGCTTTGTAACAAAGAGCCACATTCCATTCACAAAAAAAGATGAATTGCTGGATGTTTCCTATTGATGCTCTTTGTTTACTGTGTCATGTTTTTTTTCTCTGTTGGATTTATTAGTGAGGTTCACTGTCATGCTGCTATGGGGTCACGCTACAATGTAACTGACGCAGCTATCAGCATCAAGCTTACATGCCGTCTACCACGAAGTGGCATGGTCGACTGTGGAAATGCAAACAGTATCAGACTTCACCAATCCAACCCATACCAAACTGTACTGATCTAAACTGGACTGCTTGGTGGAAAGGGGGCCAAAGTTAGAACTGTTAGAACAAGTAAACATGTTTACAGCCTGGTACAGACAATGCCTTCTGTCTGAATAGATGATTTCTCTATTGGCATACACATTGCAGAAGTGAATTATTTTATAACTTGGTAGTCAAGAAGATATTAAGATGACAAGTTTATCCAATCAGAGACAGAGCTCAGCTGATTGACAGGTGGGCACCCTATAGTCATTAGTCTGGAGGCCCCATTTCCAATATGGCCCCCTGTTAGCAATAACTGCTGGTGTTTACCACCAGCAGCTACTGATAGCTGATACCTGTATGAAGGGACACTATTTTTCACTTTTTGTTTCCCGAGAGGTTAACTCCTTTCTTTCCCCATCCTTGAATAATTTCTTCCAGTTCCCTCCTCCGTCCTGCTGTCAACACCGCTCCTCTTCTCTCTATTCATCTTCCCTACATTTCTACCACCATCCACTCACTTCAGCTGTATCTCTAACAGTTTTCTATTAACCCTTCTTCCCTGACAGGCACTGTTAAGCCTTTTTCTCCCTGGCTTTTTCCTCTCTTTCATCAGTCTCCATCCATTTTGATGGATTGACAGGCATCTTCTGTTCCCCTTATATCCCTGCAACAAGATTCATCCCCCATTTTGCTCCTTTTAGGTCTAAATGATGGTACTTCTCTACCTGTAAACCCACTTCTTTTGAACTAACAGAATAGGTTTGTATGAAGACGCCTCAGTGTTTGTATTTTAGAGGCCAGGAGATAGAAAACAGTGGGTTGAAGTGGTCCACCATAAGAGGAGCCATTCAGTTTTATTTCAAGAGAGATGAAGGTTTAAGGCCTTTGTTAAGACTGATCAAAGACGTCTGAATGGATTTCAGATTGTCCTAGCAATACTTTTTTATACGGACCTTTTCTTGAAAAATACAACAGAGGTTTGTCTTGTTGGCTTAAAGAGAATGAAGTGGGTACTGAAAGTTTTTTTAAGGGGGAAGGTTGGTGCTAAATAGATGCACAGATGCTTTCACACAAATGATAGAACATGGGAACAGGAAGGGAACACACATGGCACAGCAGACAGAGAGGGAACCCTGTCACTCCAAAATCCAATGCTATTCCAATATGTTATTTTAAAAATGATCATGGCATTAAGTTCAAAATAAAAAGATTTGATCAGAGTCTCATTACACTCTTCAATATTTCCTGATTCAGACAGACTGACTGTCAAGCCTCTTCTAACTAATTTGTCAATTCAAAAACCACAAAGGTAAAATTGCAATACAGTCCTAGAATTGTGTAATCATAGCACTTATATTTGAAGCCAGAGACTCAAAGTTAAGTCTTAATGGCTTCAGAAAAAGAAAGTTTGCTTTTACCTAACTTGGAGTACGGACCACTTGTTTTTTTACCACCCTAATCTGTGTACAGTGCACTTTTTCGTACTCTGGAAGACTGACAGAGAGAGTGCAGCTGCATTACATCGGCAGAAGAGTCTAGGGCTAAATTTTTCAGCTAAAATATTACATAAGCAAAAGTTTTAAAAGTGAAATGATGCAGATTTCAACATATATTGTTATCACGGCTGTGCCATTATTTGGTTGGTTAGCTAGCTATATTAACTGAAAGAGAAAAAAACTTGATGACATAAAATGCAGACCAAACTACAAAGTATAGTGACCTCAACTAGACATAAATGTTGATTTTTTTTTAAACAGAGAGTAATACATACATTTATTTCTTCTGTGTAGAAACGGTCATGACCACCAACAACTACCAAGTGTGTTTATGTGTTCAGTCGTGATACCCTTTTTAGACCACAGCTGCCTGATGAAAAGGCCATTATTCAGAATCAACTGATTTCTGATTACCTTTAAGAAAAGCACCAAACACCAGAGTAAAATAAATGTTTTTCTTGATCTATAGGGCTTGTGTAATCAAAGCAGACCCATAGTGGCACTTAACCAAGCGTCTCAGAGGCATGAACAAGCTCACACACACACACACACACACACACACACACACACACACACACACACACACACACACACACACACACACACACACACACACACACACACACACTTACACATCAGAGTAGACAAGTACTGCACTGCAAAAAAAGAAAAGTTGAGAAAACTCAAATAGCAAGGCAACAAACTTTTGCAAATTTTAAGTTATAATTTGTGTCAACTCAACTGGAGGTTGCACTAACTCATGTTTTCACATTGTTATAACTTAAAATTGTATCTTCTAATTACTAGCCGTAAGTTGTAGTTACTTGTAATTTCACATTGTACTAAATTAATTTCTTTACTTATATCAATTGACAGAAAGTTTTAAAACTTTTGAATTTACATTGTAATAACTTAAATTACTTTGATTTCCCTACTATAAGTTTCTGTAATTTATTATTTCATTGTCCAAGAACATTTACTTATAGAAAGGCTAAATTCTGTTAAAGTTAAAGTTAAAGTAATAGAATGAATTAATTATAATCTGAAATGGCAAAGTTTTTTTGTGTAATGGAACTTAAAATTTTCATCCTGGAAAAATGCATTCCCAAAAAATATGTGTATATACCTGTGTGGACTCCAGCTCAGGGTGAACACTGAGGCAGGGCAGTAGGTTTGAACCTACAGTGTGTGACAAACGCCAACTCATAAAGTTGGCTTTCCCAACAGAGAAACTTGAGTTGACAGAACTAATTCTCATTGTAATAAACTGCAACTTAAAATATGAAGCTTCATTAAGTCAGTGAAGTCCTTTAAAGCAGACAAATGATTCAGTTTGCTGGGCTAACACACAATATGATACCAAACCAATTATTAATGTTTTCCAGTCCTTACAAATGAAAACACTGTTTTAGACCCCCCTCCCAGAAAAAAATGGCTTTTTTTACAGTGTGCATTCAGTAGACCATCAGGTTCAAGTGGGATAAGTATGCAGGATACAGCGGCAAGTGTTGCAGAGATGCTGTCGCCCCCTGCTAATGGTATGAAAGGGCACAGCATTAGCATTAGCATTCTATAAAAGGCTGGCGCTTGAGCCTTAGAGTGTGGCGGAGGGGACAGTTTGGCGGAGAGCGACACTTACTGTAAGTGGTGGTTGGAGAAATGTTTGTTCTTGAATGTGACTTTGAGGACGGCTGTGTTTTGTTTCACTGAGAAGGAGGTTGAAAGAGAGTAAATATGATGAAAGAGGGGTACAGGATGAACTCGCAAACTCTCTCATGGGCTTATGTGCTCACAGAAACACACTGAGTGTCAATGACAATGACCAAAAAGTGACAAAAACATGAGGAGCTCAGAAGAACCTGCAAAACTCTCTCTCTCACACACACACACAACAGATAACACACACATAAGGTCCCATATGCATGACAATGGCCTAACCTGAGTGACAGGAGAGGAGTGATAGCAGAGACAAGGTGCAAAGCCATATCCTGCAGGAACTGTCTTAAATGGATGGGAGAGGGCAATATGTGTAAAAAAAAAAGAGGGTATGTTCGTGTGTGTATGTGTGTGTGTGTGTGTATGTGCATGAATCATGAAACATAAAAGTACTTTTGAGTGACATATAAGGAAGGCTGTGCCACTGTAGATAGTGGGTTGGGTGCACTTCAAGGGGAAGGCAGAAAAAGTGAGATAGATGCTCCAGTGATGTTCAGATCAAGACACTGGCAGAGGAGAGGCAGATAAGCAGGCTTCTGGTTTCATTGGCAGATTGATCGACAAACAGACAGGCTGACAAAAAGTGAGATATATATATACAGTAGAGGGTATATGAATGAACCTATAGAAAACCATGTAGCTTGGTGGAAGTTCCAGGACTGATCCAAGCCAAGACAACATGCACCCTCCGCTTTGCTTTTCCTCACATAAACTGTATCTGAAGTGACAAGAGAGTTAGAATAATACCATAAGACAATAAGGGAAGGGAAAGAGATTTTAGGCAGACAGTATTTGATAAACGTCAGATGAGACAAAAGAGACAAAGATAACTATATTTATGAAAAGTATGCTGCATAAGGTATCAGCTTCAGACAAAGATTTCTTCAGGGGTAAAATACCACATTCTCCCTTTAATCGCAGAGAAGAATGCTTCTCTTTTAGAAAATCCTTATGAGCACATGCAGATAACAAAAGATCAGAGCTTTTAAGCTGTCGGGAGGTTTTCACCATGCAGGCTAGAAGCTTTGCTTTCTATTGAGCAGTCATGTTGTTGTCGCACAAAGCTGAAAATGACTGCATCCAGATGCTGTGTGTCTTTTCTTACTTGCTAGCTGTCTTATCTGCCCATGAACAGATAGTTTATTTTGCTTTTTAGTTTTACACTTTGTATGTAAATACAGCCATTTCAGAGGGCACGTGTTGGTGGGTTATAGCTGTCCTAAACTTTTTTGTGAAACTGATTTATTTCCATATCTTTATTTTATTTTCAGTGTAACAAATCAACATTTTCCAAAATGCACTTATGCGCTTATGAAAGGTGAGTTGAATTACACTTGATTGAAACAAACTATTTTTTTCCACTTCTGCAGCATGAACACTGGCTTCCCTTACAGAGAAAGGTAAAACCTCCAATTATTAACAGTCCCAGTGCTAACATCATGTTCCCCTCAGGTGTCCAGTGAATATTATATTTCATAATGTAATATGATCCAGTGTTCTCTCTTGTGACTAAATCTGCTGTGCATATTGCTCCCTGTTGACCCTTAACCACCTGCAGCAATGCTGAAACTTTTCCCTTGTAAAACTTTCGGTCCAAGTGGTCGGCTCTGCCAAGCTGCTGGCTCCGTCAGATCCATTTATAGACGGGAACACTGGACAGCTGCCTGCGCGTCCACAGGGGTCTTGGGACTGCCCACTCATTTCTTTTCATTAAGGCTGACTGATCGGAAGCCTCCGGTGGCAGCTCTGCTCGTATCTGCTCTCTTTTTGACCCAGTCTCAGTCATCGTGTTACCATTCCAAGTTGTTGTTCGAGAAGCCACATTCCTCCCAGCACTTAAACTGTGAAAACTGAGAGATTTACAGCGCTAGTGATTTTATGGACAGCACTTTAACAAAAGAGATTCCTTTGTGGCATGATACAATATGCTATCTTTTTTCATCAAACCTCTTAGGTGTGAAAGTTAAGATGTCAATAGGTAAGATTTTAAAAAGATGTGTCTTTGATAGTTGTTACAAAATGATCAACCCTAGTGTTGGCTACAACTGGTGTTAATTTCCTTTACCAGCTTTTACTCACATTTTGTCCAACTGACACTGTAAAAATGATTGGAATGGTTGTTAAATAATCTACATTGTCTTTTTTGTTCGCACCCTGAAGCAGATTAGAAAGCTGTGTAGGTCAGGTAAGAGAATTCAGTTAAAGAGTAACCTGTACTGGCAGGTGCAGGAGGAAAGCCAACGTGCCTACAGTGGGGCTGACATAATGTGTGTTCAACCAAGAACTGGTTACCAATTTGTTTGGGATTCTGATGCACAAAAAAGAGAAGAAATCAGGAAGATAAAGAGCAGGGTTGAAGCTGAAGCACAGGAAAAATATGTGAGCAACGATATTCAGCAGCAGAGCAAACTTGGCACAAACAAGTGCTATTTTGGTAGAAAAACAAGTTTTTGAAGGAAAGCAGTACAAAATCTAAACAGAAAATGAATAAGTCATGCTGTCAAAATGCAGATGCAGGATTTTGATTTTATCATAAGGGAGTATCCTGATATATTAACAGGCACTAATTTCAAAGAGTATTTGAGATGAGATTGTCTGAATAAACACTGGACACATAAAATAGGCTCATAATGCTTGCATGCTCAAATAAATTTGACAAAAAAATCAAAGCAACCCCCCCCCCACCTCATTTTGACACCCATTGTGGCACTGGGCCATAAACTACCTTAGTTAAGTCAATGAGCTGTACATTACCTGCTCTGCTGATCATGTAAAAGAAAGCCAAAGTGCAACTACAGTTTTCAAACAATCAACAAACATCTGGTCCTTTCACCTAACGCAGTATCTTTCCCTCATATCTCTCCATACTCTTCGTACTCTCATTGTCAGCTCTCCTTTACTTCACAGTTTGAAAGAGTCTGAACTGGATCAACACTCTTGTCTCCCCCTCATTTTCCTCCCTGACTTCTTCTCTTTCTGCGACTGTCTCTGCCCCCATCTGCCTACTCTCACTGCACCATATGTGACCCTGTCTGATCCATGCCACTGGTGCAAAGGATGCTCTCCAGTATGGTATGGAACTTAGCATAATATGGAGGAAAGTACTTACTGCAGCTAGAGCAATAAGTGAAGCCTGGCAGAACCAACTGGAGACAGGTTTCAACTCTAAAACTACAGCAGAGTGTAATGCTGGAGCTAAAGTTCTGGATGTGCTGCTCCATGATTCAGACATTTATATAGGTATGATGTTACACACTCCCATTGAATGTGGCCAGAGTTAAATCAGTAAATGGATGAATGTCTTTAGAGCTCAGTCTGCTGGCTGCTCTTAATGGTTTAAGATATGTTTTAATACACTGAAGATTCTGTGATATCACAAAGAAACAGGAGAAACTGGGGTTGTAAAGAGGGCAGCCCTAAAGAGACAGACCTAAGATTTGACCCATTTCAAGAATGGCCAGTTTGTAATCTATTCCGTATCAGCAATAAATGTAGTGTGTTAATCTCTGCCTCTACAGCACTGAGCACCTCCTGTTCAGGTCTAAATTCGAAGAGCATTTGTCTTCTTGAGATGTTTTATAATTTTATGTATTTTATGCTTTTCATAATATGTGAGCACAGTTGTTCTGGCCTTTCGTAGGACATTTTCTTATTTGCTTCTGTTGTTGCATTTGTTTTTGACTCTGCACAAGTTATTAAAAATGTTACATTTCTGCATTTGGAGCTTGTTTTCCCTCATCAGGATCTTTCAGGCCATTGCAGAACATTTGCTCTTGTTGGCCAACGCAGCAGAGGGATATCTAAAGTTTTATTTATTAGTTTTCAAGGTATTTGTTTAAGTATGTGTAAGCTGTGTTGTCAGTGCCTTAGCTTCACCAGACATGTAGCTTCTGCTCATGACAGTAATGTCACTTTTCCAAGGCTGTTAGGGGAGAGGGGCACATTTCTACCTCCGCCAAGGGGGTTATGTTTTTGTTTCTGGGAAGAAGTGATTCAATTTTGGAGGTGATCCAGATCACCGTCTTGATCCAGGATTTTTTTAAAGGACTCTTTATCATTGTGAAATAGGGCTGTTTTCACCATATGTGTATATAACTCCACAATAAATGGTCAGATTGCTTTGCAAAACAATACAAGACAAGGTCACCATAATTTCTGACAGATGTAAAAGTACGATCCAGATCCTGGCAATATTCTGGATACTAAGATCTAGAATAGAAATATGTACTGGGTCATTATAATTTTCAACACTGTCAGGTAACAAATTATCCTACAAACCTGCGACTAACACCAAATTGTGGCAGACAATCTGCTAAAAGGGAGTATAACATTAAAGTAGGACTAAAGTGCAGCATGACAATCACAATATGCTTGGCGGAGGTCTGCGCTCTCAGAGTGCTTTTCTAGTTTCATAATTTGACTGAGTAAATAGTTTCTTCAGAAAAATGGAGATTACCAGCTTAAAAGATCTCTGAATTATAAATCAGACAAAACTACTAAAAAGGTTTCACAGAGTGTTATTATATGGCCACTTTAACTATCTTGATAAGAAGACATTGGTGCTATTTTGCCTATCAGACTGTAAACACTCTATACCGCTGCTTATTGGGCCTCCCAAGGATATTGTGTGTCAACAGAGACAGCAGCAGGTCTGAATACAGGCTGTGAGTGCAAATGGACACAGTACGGATAGCACCGAACTGTGAGCTATATCTAACCAAGAGCTAAAAATGTTTCATGACTAGCAGTGCAGATCAGAGCTAATGCACTGGGTAATGTGGAGAAAGTGTGCAGTGGAGGGTATTGGACAAGGCTTTAATATAGTTGGAGGGATGCATGGAGGATGGAAACCACAGTAGAGGAGATAAATCAACAGTGACAGCAGCATGAAAGATCCAAGGATGAGCAGATAGTACATACAGAAAATGGACAGATCTGAAAGAGATGAGTGAGAGACTGAATGTGGGATACATTTTTCCTAGTAGGTAGTTTAATAGGACATTTAAATATGAAGTACTTTACATTTACAGGTGTATATCTTAAACCTCAGAAGGGTTTTCGAGTTTTAGCTTGTGATAGAGCACTCTTCAGAAGTCTAAAAGGTCAACCTGGAAATCCAAACGACTTCAAAAGAGCAGCACGGGTCGCTCAGTAAAAGCAGGATTTTATCTCTGTGGGATTATCCCAATAAAGAAAGGTTAGACTGGGAGGATGTCAGCGATAAAATGTTTTAGATCAAGATTGCTTCTGTCTAAAAGTAAGGAAGCAACTTACAGTAATATTAAATTCAGGAAGAGAGAGTACTGTTTCTGAGTCGCTCAGTGGTTTTGTATGCTGTGCCACAAATCCGCCTTTTCTTCAGCTGGCTACGAGTGAAGAAGTTTTTCTTCAGAGGGCATTGTAGGGTTTGGTCTGTTTTAGTTTCCAGCACATTCTGTTCACTCAGGCTGATTCCTTCGTTTTTGTTTGGATGCCCTTTCACTCTCTCATTCTGTCTCTTTTGTGTCAGTCCTCTCTTTCTTTAAATCTCATCCACTTTTACCTTTTCAATGATATGCCTGATTGAACCTGAATTAAACACATGCTGCTTTGCTTTCTCTCCACACATTAACACTCACATTCTGAATTTATACAACACATGCTTACGAAAACAAATATATACCCTGCTTTCTCCCCACAGAGCCCCATCCCACTGGCAAATGGATCTTTTGAACCAGTTTAAAAAGACTGATTGCTTTTATTGTCAGCCTTTGCTTTGCCGTTATCGACTGTTTAAACTGCCAAATTCACCAATTGTTTATTCGTGCCTTTTATCTGCTTTGGAGCCATATCAGTGCGTTCTGTCACGATAATAATGTGCAAATTGCCCCATTCATTATTGTTTTTTGATGGAGAAATTGGGTAAAATAAGCACTTTGTAGATAAGCGTAGGGTCTGAACACTATTTGCAAAAGCATCAGCAGAATGCAGAATGCATTTCAAAGGGATGACTGCCAAAACTGATTTTAATACACTAATAACAGTGTAATCTTCCTATCAGAAAGTTCCAAAACACAGAGCACGCCTGGTGACTTATAAATCCGCTCGATACGCATGTCTCATTGATTAAGCTTTGTATTTGAAGTGTCAGAGAAACCAACTTGCAGATTACAATTGATTTTGTGGAAGAATTGAAAGGATTATTGTCTCTTCACCTTTTGTTCCAGTGTCAGTGTCACTGTCAAGTTTCCTGCAGGTCCCACTAATTAGCTGCTACCCTGCTGCCTTCTTTGAAAACTGGAAGCAAATTAAAAAATATATTTTAAGGAAAGGGAACTACTCCAATTACTCTGGCCAAGTGTGTCTCTCAAAGGGAAAGAGCAAGGAGGAGTAACAAAAAAGAACCTAACTGCTAGTAGAATTAAGACATGAAGTGAAAGCACAAAATTGTGTTGTTTTGAATGTAGTACAATTTTTTTACATCAGAAAACAAACTGATACACCCACAAAAACAAACCTTCATTCTAAAACCCTTAAAAAAACCTTTTCCTTACTCTCTCACATTCCAACATACCCACACAGTTAGCAGCCCTCGCCTACCTTCTTGGCTTGCTGGACGCAGATCATGTACTGTTTGGCCAGGCTGGAGCAGAGCAGGGTCTGCTGAGGATTTTCTCTGTAGCACTGCAGCACCTTGGCCTGTAGCTCAGTGCAAACAGACACAGTCTGCCGAGGTCTGCATAGGAGAGGGGAGAGAGGAGGGTCAGCATGATTAAAACACACTGTGCTGCCAACTGAGAATGTCTTCAGTGTCTCCCTGCTCATATCTCTTGGCAACAATTATCAGTTCATTAGAGAGCCTTGTTTAACAGAGCTTCTCCTGTATAGAAGCCTGAAACAAAGGGGTCCTTCTCTGAGCCAGAGCTCTTCCAATTTACCGCAATAAATGTTCAGTATGTCACCAAGAAAACTGACAAAAAAAACAGTTTTTCATTCATTATTATTTATTAATCTTTTTTTTTTTTTTTATTTATTTATCTCAAACTTTAAAAAACAGAAAACAAAAGGAAATAAAGAAATAAACATATGAGTGCAAACACATGCACAGCAACCAGTTTGAGAAGGAGCAGAATGAAGCAAAAAAGCTTATCTAGTTCTGCCCCTTTCAATACAAAACAGATACAATATCAAATTATAACTCAGAACCCGCTGACAACAGTGTTCATAAACATCCAACTCATAATACTTTCAAATTCACCATTGTATATCTGTTCAAAGCAACATTTTAAATTACTTACTGTGATTATTTACATATGTTAATAGTTATCAATGTTCTAATCCAAGGCCATGTTATTTTAAATTACCTGTATGAGTTTAGTAGTACTTTTTTATAGTGCAGTTTGAATATTTGCGTGGTAGTGCACATTTTTAAAGTGACATCCAGTCTGTTCCAGAGTTTGACTCCACAAACAGAAATGCACAAACTTTTAAGAGTTGAGTGAATGATTGGTAAAATGAAATTATGTTCACCCCTTAGATTATAGCCCCCCTCTCTGGTTTTGAATTTTTTTTGTAAATTACCGGGTAAATTATTGTGCAATGCTTTATATAGCACCTGAGCAGTCATCAGATTAACTATGTCACAGAATTTTAGCAATTTTAATTGTAGAAATAGAGGGTTAGTGTGATCTCTGTACCCAGCATGACTTATTAACCGTATAACTCTTTTTTGTAATGTGCAGATCTTTTGTAGATTGGTCTTATATGTGTTACCCCGGACTTCAGCACAGTAGGAGAGGTATGGCAAGATCATGGAGCAGTAGAGGGTGCGCAGAAATTTTTGTGGCAGTAAATATTTTGTTTTGCTGATTATTCCAATACTTCTTGATATTTTTGAGCACAGATATTTTATGTATGGTTTCCAGGACAGCTTATGGTCAACCAGAATGCCCAAGAACTTACTTTCATAGACTCTTTCAATAAGTATGTCATCAATTGTCAGCTCAATTACACCATCTGTCTTTCTTTTCCCAAATACCATAAATTTTGTTTTAGTAACATTTAGTGATAATTTGTTTCTGTCAAACCAGCATTTCAGTTTACACAATTCATTCTTGACCATATCTAGCAGCTGCTCAAGGTTATCTCCAGTACATAAAATATTGGTGTCATCAGCAAACACAATACATTTTAATAAGTCAGACACTTTGTATATATCATTGATATATAGAATAAACAACTTAGGGCCCAGTACTGACCCTTGTGGGACACCACAGGTAATGTCTAAATAACTTGACCTGTGATGACCCACCTGAACAAACTGAACTCTGTTGCTGATGTAGCTCTTCAGCCAGTCTAGAGCCACCCCCCTTAAACCATACTTCTCCATCTTTCTCAATAAAATATCGTGGTCAATGGTGTCAAACGCCTTCTTTAAATCAACAAATATTCCAAGAGTGAATTTCTTTGAATCAAGACTGGAAGATATTTCCTCGATTAAATCCATCAAGGCCAGGGAGGTGGATCTGCCTGATCTGAACCCATACTGACTTTCCATTAAAATGTTGTTTTTTTCTATAAATTTGTCCAGTTTATTGTTGTAAAGTTTTTCCAGAACTTTTGAGAACTGTGACAACAGAGAGACCGGTCTATAGTTGGTGAATGAGTCTTTATCGCCAGATTTGAAAAGTGGAATGACCTTTGCAACTTTCATCTTTTCTGGAAAAGCTCCTGTTCGGAAAGACAAATTAAATATATAAGTAAGTGGATTTATGATGCAATTTATTGTATCTTTAACTAAAAACATGTCAATCCCATCTTCGTCTGTAGAGAATTTGTTTTTACATAACTTAACAGTGTCAATGATCTCTTTTTGCGTCACTGCTCCCAGAAATACTGAATCCCTCACACTGTCAATACAGATATCTGCATCAGCAACAGACTGCCCAGCACTGTTAATTTCTCTTGCCAATTTTGGCCCCACTTCAACAAAAAATTCATTAAATCCCTCCACTATTTTAGATTTATCATAGACCTTTTTGCCATTTACAATAAAGTGGTCTGGGTGACCCACTTTATTTTCAGACTTAGTTAATCCATTCAATATACTCCATATTCCTTTAATATTATTTGTGTTTTCTTCAATTAATTTGCCATAGTAAGTCTTTCTACTTGTCCTAATAATATTAATAAGTTTATTTTTATACCTCTTATATTTTTGCTCAGATTCTTTTGTTCTTTGTATAATAAATTGCTTATATAACATATTCTTCTTTTTGCATGCATTCTGAATCCCCCTTGTCATCCATGGTTTATCCAAATATTTGTTACTGTATTTATATTTCATTATCGGGCAACTTTCATCATATAACATAACATCTTAATGTCTTGCTTTTTGTTTTATTGATAGAGATAAATAAAGCAATTACATTATTTAAGATGCTGGCCCCTTTTTGTGACATCATGTTACTTACACTTTTCTAAATGACGCTGTAGGCCTTGTAGCCCTTGTAGCCCTTGTAAATCTCTCTACCAAAGCCGTGTTTCCACCAAGCAGTACGGGTCGGTTCAGTACGGTTTGGCACGGTTTGGTACAGTTAAGCCTGATCCCGTTTACTTTTCCACAGCAAACTGTGCTGTCTTGTGGTAGGTGGCGTGTAAGCTGGATGCCGAAAGCCGCAGCTGTTTAACAGAAGCGTGATGCCGTAACAAGGCGACACAGTTTACCCCGCTAATAAATCCAAAGAAGAAGAAAATCACGACACAGTAAACAAAGAGCATAGATGGAGGACATGCGGCATTTTGTCCTCCCTGTGATTGGCATGTAGCTCTTTGATACAAAGTGCAATCCAGGTTTGTTTTGGAGAAGTCTGTGTGCCACCAGGAGAAATACAGCCATTGTCGGGGTAAGTGACGATTCTTTTGACCAACCGTCTGCAGTGTGTTGCTCCATCTTCCGAGAGTGGATCGGTTCAGTCTGGCACCCATACAAAAGGGTCCCATAAAGTGTCTCGGTTATTTGGGGATCTGTCCCAGGATAAGTCAGAGGAAACGCCATAAAATGCCCGCCATACTGAGACGAACTGAACCGGTCTGCTTGGTGAAAACACGGCTTAATAGACCCCTTGAAAAACATTACTGGTTGTGTAGTTACATGACAGGCAGCCAGGTGTTGCAAAGCGTAAAGGTTGCCGGAAAACCTGCTCTTGGGAAACGGAGTCTATATTCAAGAAAAACAGTTGCTTTTCCAAATAGTCCAACAGACCCTTAAGAAGTCTGAAATCAATATCCAGGTCCGTTATTGATATTGATTTTTATGTGCATGTTTGAGTGTGCTGCATTTTTCAACATGAAGCAAGGGCGCACAAAATTCAAGTTACTTGCTCACTTCTACTTCAAGATTTGAAGTCATGCTTTGAGGAAGATGTTGACGTGTTTATGATGCATATTGCAACAAACTAAAAAATTTAATGTCAGTTTTGTAACTAAAAAATGCGGTTAATATTTTTTTAAGAGCATGTATTTCATGCACAGGAAGTGAATGCTAATCCTATAGGCTAAAAAACAACATGGTTCAGGCAGTGTTTTGCTGTGATAAATAGATTTTACTAAATCAGCTTGGAAATTTGTCTCCTTAGAACATTTTAAGTTGCACAAACAAAAACAAAACAAGGTACAAGGAGGGCTAAACTGTGCACTCAGCCAAGACCACCATGACAGCAGCACAAACAATTCCTGTCTTGTGTCGTTAAATCACAAAGATGTATTTATTAATTTCCTTTTGAAGATCTTTTCTCTTTGGATTTAAGATTGCTTATGGTTTGTTTTTAGTGCCAAATGGAAAAGCAAAGAGAGTTTCAAAGGCTTCCTGGTTCCGCCTGTGCAAGAAGATGAATTATGCATCAACAAAGCAGCTTAAGAGTCAAAGTCAAACTTTCTCTTTTCTTTTTATCTTCCTCACACATACAGTACATGTGTGCAGACAAAAGCACACAAACATATCCACAGCCACAAACACATGCACATATGCACACTCACAGAAACATACACACACCCAAACACACGCACACATGTACAGGTAGTGAATGCTAATCCTACATGAGGGTAATCCTTGAGTGCTCTGTTGCTTGTAGTAATTTACCTGCTGTTGTGACAGAATTCTAGCTGGAAGGACTGGGTTATGGATATGTGCAGACATCATACACACAGCACACATCTTCTTATTAGAAGCAAGGCTTCCTCTAAAAGCTCTTGTATGCACACTCAGCTAATGGGCAACAGAAGGAAGAGACAGAGCAAAAAAGAACAGAGAAGAACGAAGAGGAAAGTCAATCAATTAAATGGAAAATGGTTAAAAAAAAAAATCTTTGATTCCAAAAAAAAAACTTGCTATGAATTTATTTGTACACCGACTGGTAAAAATGCTCCTATTGAAATTATGCAGCTTTACGTTACAGATTGTAGTACTTTAACTTTCTTCAGATGCACTTTCTTGGTAACAAGATCTAGTTGAACTGTATGTCTAAATTAATTGAGTTGTGGCCAGCTGTATACAGTAAAAACAATAAAGATTTGACACATTGGTGAGATGCATGGAAGTACATAAAGGTTCATTGTGCTGTTCCCTCGCTGGAGAGTACAGCCAGTGGTCACACTACCCCAATATAAACCAGACTTTAGCAGGTATCACACACACACACGCATGGCCCGCTTGCTTCATCATCAAGAGTCTGTTTACACGAAGTGCGATGTCATCAAGTCAGCACAAAGAGACATAGAGAACACTGCTACAACTTTAGAGACTTTTTTTGGCTAAAGTTAAGTTTTTTTGGTATGAGACTGCCCTCTAACACAACTGCTATTGTTTAAAACGATTATTGAGGGGGGCGAACATGGCAATCATACGTCATGGGTCATACACGCTGTCCCCATGCTTGTGCATGAAGAGAACTGCACTGATGCCCACCAGGGCTCGGAAGCATGCTAAAGCAGAGAAGTGAATCATGCTGAAGTACGCTACACTTGCAGTTACATTGGCCAAACAAACTGGGCTTTAGGGTTGAAGTGTGCTTAAGCACATCACGGTTTGCCAGTGTGACCGTGTCCTCAATCTATCAAATGTGTGAATCCTAGCATTGTTCAGACAGAATCAAGACCCTTTAAGGACATCCTTATGTTATTTTTCTTTTTCTTCAAATAATGCCTTAGATGGGTCTGCAGAAAAAAGTTGACTTTGTTTACACCGGTCAAAGGGGGGGAGCAAATTATAAAAGAACAAGAAAGAAAACAGCAAGCAGGATAACTCACATCACATGATCTTATTATCATACAGTTTTCTTCATTAGCACATAAATATTAAAAACTTCAATATCTGATTACAAATGTGAGTCACTAAAATGACCACTGTGATGGGTGATTTTTTTTGATAACCTCTATTAGTCACCAATCAATGTGCACCAATGAAGACAGAATAAATAAATACACTTCAATATGGAACATGGATCTGTCTATTGCGTCTCATGACCCATGACGATCTCTCACATTCACTTTTAACTTTGCATTGAGATTATCATAAGGAGAGAAAATAATTAGTGTCTGGTTTGATACAAAGATACATGGCTTCATATTGTGTGAATCGGACTTCACATTCATGCACACACACACTAAACACACTAAGAACTGTCGCCATGCCATCCCTTAAAGCAAAATTATGGGATCAAATATCCTTCATGTACGAACAAGTGCAATAGACTCTTCTTCACTGACAAATACACTTAATGAGTTTGTACTGAACCTGTCTGTGTGTGTGTGTGTGTGTGTGTGTGTGTGTGTGTGTGTGCATGTGTGCAGCGGAGGGGAGAGCAACCAGGATTAAATAAATCACCAGCGGAGAGAATATTCATTAAATGAGGAGGGAAGGGGGGAGGTGACAAATTATTTGACACATAACTCTGAAAGCTTCTCTGTCACACAGCAAATATGAGAATCATCAAAATTTACAATTTTCGTGTGCTGTAAAGGGTGCGGTCAAAGTGTAGGGTCACACGACGACTGAATCTAATGGTTTTATGTATCATGTTCGACCAACCATCACTAATTTGGATGCCAATAAGGGGCCACTGAGATTAATTTAATCCAAATGTTAATAAAACAGTATAATGTTATAGCAACCAAGAAACATTGATTTATAAAATCGTTGAGCGGTCCAGGCTGAAGAGCTACAGAGTTAATGCCATCTTTTAACTGAAAAGGGACATTGTGCTCAGGTTGGATAGAAGAAGAGGATTTGCTGTGGTCAGCTCTGCAGGGAATTTGTTTTGCTGCTTAGAAAAATAAAACATTGTTGAATTGGTCAGTTAAAAGCAGTAGCCAGTGGTTTTAATCTGAGATTAAAATAATTATAAGGCCGGTTGATGTTTGACTCTCTGCTCTGCATCCTGATTCACTCCCGAAGAGCAGACGATAACAATAACAATAGCCCCGAGGTATTAACCCAAGCTCAAATTAAAACAGAAAAAAAGGAAGAACTTTTTTTTCAATTCAACAAGAGAAACTTTCTGATAGCAGGAGTGTTTTAATAATGGAATCTGAAGCAGAAAATTGCCTCTGCTAATCTGCACCAACTGCTTCGTTCGCCTGAAATTAGAGGTGAGCTCCTATTAGAAAAACATTAGCCGCCCCAGCTAGTTTGATTGCTAACTTTTGCAGGGAAAGAAAGGAGCAAAACAATACTCCAATGGTTTTCTGCCTGTGACACTTTGCATAAATACGTGCAGAGTTGGTGAGGAGAGATTAGGCTGAAATTGTTAAAGTTTCTCATTATTTTTTGTCTCACCTTGGCAGTGAGTGGTTTTTATGAAGAAAGCTCAAGTTGTGCGCTGCTGCAAACTGTGACATTGGGGAATAAAGCAATAAGAAGAAAAAGAGAAAGATCGTAAAGGCGTAGCATTTTATTATTCTCTCTGTGTCAGAGTCAGTGTTGTTTGTGTTGGTGTGTGTATGTGGAGAGAGTGTGTATGTGTATGTGTAGTCATTAATGTATGATGACAAGGATTTGGGCTTTTTAAAGCAGCAGCAGCAGCCATGGCACTGTACTTTTGGTTTTAATATTACACTGAGTGGCGGCAGAGAGAGAGGAGAGGATCAAAGATGTCATGGCTGGGGTAAGATCAAAAGGAATGACAGAGCATGCGTCTTCTTTGTTGGAGGCTTTGTAAAGCTTTTATGATACTGCCATAAAGGGAACTGTCACTACATTATATTTCATCTGGCAGAATCCTACTGGCAGAAAATTCGCAAACTCTGAACTTTGGTTTTAGTGTAGGTCTGACTCAATGGTGCTATAATCACCCTGGCAGTGATAAGTTCTTATTCTAACTATCTTAAGTATGAATAAAACCTAAACCCTAAGCTCACGTTACAATATGACAGCACCTTAAAACTTTCCCAAATTTAATCTGAACTCGGTCAAAACTCTCACAAAGTCTTGGGCTCAAATGGCAATCACAATCAAAAACACTGAGCAAGTTTCAAACTGCAGACAGACAGAACTCAGGCCGTATCTCCACAAGCTGACAGCTGAAGTGCTGAATGGAGATAGGAGCGCAGGAGAACAATTCGCACTCTGTTAGCTGGGCTGATTGATCCCCACCAAACTCACTTTGTTGGAATATAGGAGAGAGATGGGAGGGGATAAGGAGAGTGTTTCATTAAAACAGGTGACATGCGGGAACAAGATAAGGAGCGAGTGTGCGCGAGTGTTTGCGTGTGACATCTCATCGCTGATAACTTTTCAATCAGGAGACCTCGCGGATGGACGACTCACTCTAGTCGGGGGTGATGTGTGGTGGGACATGCTCTCTGGAGCGTGTAGCTGCTATCACCTTCCATCACTAACCCTTTTTTTTTCAACCATTCCAGTTTTGTTTTATTTAATTTGTCCAGCTGCTGGTTTACAAAAACCTTTTTTTAATGTAAGAAAAAAGGGTAGCTTTCAAATCCATGTTCCATGAAGGCAGTACAATTCATGAGCACACTACCTCGCCATTGACCTTTACTCAGGCTCGCTATTGAGTCCGTGTATTGTATGTTATCTGGCATTGCTACTGCTTTCTTCTTGCTCTGCTTTATAATTTGCAATGCCATTCTTTTTGTTCTCATACTATTATATACTACATGACACAGTGTCAAAATTGTCATGAAGTATAAATGGATCATGACTGGATCACAAAAGTAAGTCAAGGTACATTATTTGTCAGTTAAGACAGTAAAATCACATCACAATCAATCTAAACTCCAAAACAAAGTTGACCAGCTTTGACTCGAATAAGCAAGAAGTTAAAGTGAAAACATGTAATTTTGTGTTTACACCAGATGTGAATTAAATCATTTGCTTGTTTATTGCGTGCATTTGAACACCAAAATGTTTCATTCATGAGTACCCAAAGATGAATATCTTACATAAGGAGAGTATTTTCCTTTAAACCCAGTCTCTTCACACGACACAGAGCTCGGCTACACTGCAAGGGGAGCTAATTTGGGGAGTACAGATGAATGAAACTTGACATGTTGAATCACAGCTATGGTTGTTCTTGTATTTGGTGTGAATACAAACCAACAAGTAAGGATGAGTGTGTTAAATTTTATAAACAATAAAATGTTGTCTTTTACTTATTTCTTGAACTTAGCTACTTATTATAATACCATTGGACGCCAAAAATTCTTCTCATAAACTACAGCCAAGTTGTTGTGCAGCCATCCACTAACACCTGGGGCCCCAGATAGTTAAAATGCTACTCTACTGCCTGGATGTAAGTAGGCACAGACCACAGATCATCTCGCGGCGCATCTGGGTTAAGCAATATTTTGATTTAGACAATGGAAATAACAGCTGTTAGACAGCAATGCGTGAGGACCTAAGACTGGTGGTTCTAGCTGTGCTAAAGTTGGCAACAATAAGCAAACTATTCGAATGTTGACACTGTAAGCCATATTAAGCCATGTTGAAAAGATTGTTGTCCCTTTATACAGTTTTTGAGTGTTTGCTGCTTTGGATTTTAAATGCCCATTTAAACAAGAAGAAGATAAACTGTCAGTGAGACATTTATTTTGAAGCTTATAGAAGATTAAAGATACCTAAAAAATTAGATTAGACAGCCAATGTTTGTGGGTTATGTCTTGATTACCAAGATCCAAACAAACCCATGAATGATGCCTGCACTTAAATCAAGCCCTTAATTTGTATGGTTATATCCAACAGATATGAGCTAATTGTATGTACAAATGCTCAATAAACACTAGAAAAGTGATGTTTTGATTTAATAAGCAGCATTAAAGGCTTGTCTTTTCACCTACTGTGAGTCACTATATGGACCAAATATAACCTGGCTGTGATTATCTAAAGAGGAGTGTTTGTGTGTAGGTGTATCTTTATACACTCTATAGAGGCAATCAAAGAGAAAACACAGACGACACTCAGAGAGGCAGAGTGGGTAAGTACCTGCAGCCTTCTGTCTTGATAGTGAATCTGTTTTGGACTACAGTGCAGACAGGTGTTGTCTCTAGTAATGACTCCTGTAGGAGATTCTTACCTGTCTTCTTCACTAATTGGACACGCTCCCCACGCACAGAATAAAGTGAAAGTAACAAACCTTTATAAAAAAAAAGTATTTTAAAGACAAACTGTCAGCTGTTACTTCATCCTAACTCCTCAGACATCCACCTGAGGCTCACTTAGGTTCTGTCTTGGCAAACTCTTGGAGGGTAACAAGGTTTTTTAGGAGGATTAATGGATTTTTTGATCTTAAAGTAAGCTCTACTGCAATGTTGTGGGTCTCAAAGGTGAGTTATTTTGAGGAAATATGGCTCTGATACCCCAAGGTAAGGCTAATGGATGAACTAAGTTGGGAAAAGCAAGTAGAAAATGGCACCAGATCACGTTTTACCACTCACTCTTGTGCCACTTGAGGATATTACAGTGTGTGACCTGTCCGATGTAGGAAAAGAGAGGAAGTACTTCAAATGGCTTCTATCTTGTTGTGCTGCTATCATCCAAAAACTTACCTCAGGTTTGAGATTTAGCATTTATCTTTAAAACACAATCAAAGGCTGGCTGTGGGACACAGTCACTGGGTATATACAATGCTGATGTATTAATTTGGTTACATTCTTATACATGGTCCATTTCAATCGTTGAACATTTAAAGTCCAGCTTTACACTTCAGATGGCACCTTGCCTTGATTATTGTTGCATGGTCATAATGTCGTCCTCTGTAATATTTGTCCTTTTAAATTCACTGACTCCAACGCCAGGACTACACCAGATCCATGCAAGACTCCTCTGCTCGACCTACTTTCTGCAGATTGAAGCGTCACAGCTCCAGCACAAACAGAAGTTTTATGTATCTGATCTGTAGGACACTGGGCCTGACAAAGTAGGGATGCAGAGCAAGTCGGCACATTAACTTGAATAGAAACCACTCAGAGCTGGTGCCACGTGACACATCTAGTGTATATTGGCCATAGACTGCACCATGAAGAAAAGCCTGAGCAGCATCTTCCATCAGTTCTTAGGATTTGCATCACCTTTGTTACCAAAGAATAACGCCGTCTGACTGAGTGAACAGTTAAATTTATAGGATCCAAATTTTCTTACCACATCAGAATGTGGGCTCCATTGTTGGGGCTTTGTCAACCACTGGGTCAACCTACATTTCTGACTACATCTCACTAAACAGATATTGTTTGGCAGTGAAACATACCTTTGGGATTCTCTCTGTATTTTTGGTGTAGCCAGCCACACAGTTGTTCTCAACCTTTTGCAATCACAACCCAATTACAACAAGAGTAATATTGTAGGTGTTTGTGGCAGTGTCCCTCTGTGGGGGCTTCCCCCTGGCTAATGTCACTGGTATGTCCCCAAGAAAGAAAATGATTTAGTTGTGATTATGTTCCAATCATAGTCTCCAGACTAAGAAACCAAAACATTAAGCGGTAGAATGGTAAATAAAATTGTATATATATATATATATATGTATATATATATATTATAAAAAGAATTCAAACACAAACAAATAGAGGTAGACCGATATATCGGGCCGATATTTGGACATTTGTCTCTATCGGCCATCGGCGGTATTTTCTTTTAAAAAGCCGATTTTTGATCCGTTGTATAAAATGACGCAATTTTTGATCCGGCACAAAAAAGATGAGCACCTCAAACTTGTGGAACCACTTGGATACATTACATACTTTTGTTCAAATTATATTAATAAGTTTAAATTTCTTTTTTGACATTTTAAGAAGAGTGTGAATGTTTACTGCTGCTTGTTACACTGTGTGTTTACTCAGACAAAATATTTCATTGTTTTGAAAGCTGAACAAATGTTCAGAGGACTGGACACGACTTGTTGTAATAGATTTCTTTTAGTTGCTCAGAAATTGCTGCGTTTCACAAAAATGTGATAAATATATATTTATTTATCAATCAGCCTGAATATCAAATTGGAAAAATCGGCTATGCATATCGGCATCGGCTGCCCAAATTTGGAAAGCATCGGCATCGGTATTGGCCCCCAAAAAACCCATATCGGTCGACCTCTACAAACAAACACAAGTGACGGTTCTGTCCGTCCTGAGGATACTTAAATAATCAATACTTTTTTATATTCGTCTCTCTTTGAGCTCTGTGTGTCCTCTTTATTGGTATACCCACAAAAATATGCAAACAGATGGAGACAGAAGCTCAGACAGAAGAATCTGACAATCAATAAGCTCTCAACAAGCTTCAAAAATGGTCAGAAAAAAGAGACCACTGAAGAAAAAAATGTTAAAATTGGACATTCAAACAGTATTGGAGGTAAAGCTGGATACAAACAGAGAAGAAGACATCCATAAAGAGCTGGACAGTAATGCAGCCCATCCATTGCTCCCCCCTCCCACCAGCAGCGAGTAAATAGAATAATTACTGGGTGGTCAGTGTAGTGTGAAATGACAGCGTGACCACAGCACAATGAAACGCTGCCCAAATGCAGACAGAACATGATGAGCACATGGCTGCCTGAATACAAAATGTGCCTGAATGTGGCACAGATAGAAAAGGATAGTGAAAGTTGGTGTGAAAACAGGAGAGAAAGAGAGAGTGTGTGTGTGTGTGTGTGTGTGTGTGTGTGTGTGTGTGTGTGTGTGTGTGTGTGTGTGTGTGTGTGTGTGTGTGTGTGTGTGTGTGTGTGTGTGTGTGTGTGTGTGTGTGTGTGTGTGTGAGAGAGAGAGAGAGAGAGAGTTTATGCTCTCAGAAAATAATGAGCAAAACATTGCAGCGGGGAAGAAATGCTGTTCTTTCAGCAAACTAGTGCTGATTTGATCTTCTAACCTCTTCAATCCAACCCAGGACAATAGCAAATCCTTGCTAATGTGATCATTTGGGAGAAATTTGGGTCTTGAATTGTGTGCTGTTAAACTCAATGGGCCAGGTGCATAAAGGTAACAGTGTTGTGGATGAGGTCACTGTGCATAATAAAATGCAAAGCCAGCAGAAAGATCAAACATTTTCTTAACTGTTTGCTGTTTGCAACAAAACAATCCACTTCTAGTCAGGGATTTTTTTCCGATGTCACTTCATATTACAGAGAGAGTGGTACAAATGAGACTTCAGAGGATCTTCAGAATGGAGGTTACCATGCCACAGTATCACTCCTGAAGCTTAACACTGTAAACTTACACTTCGATAAAAGAAAAACTGAGCAACTAAAATTGTGGAATTTCCAACCTCTTTGGAAAAAGATTATCAGATGTCAGATGTTATCATATCTATTAACCTTTTGATGACTTTTAATGGCTCCAGTATTGTGTGAAGAGCCATATCAAATACATATTATCTGTGCGCTAACTGTAGCTTGTACTAAATATAAACAGACGGCAAAGTTTCTTAGGTATTTTAAATGGGATTAATCAGATAGTTATAAAGTGATAAATCTAAACTCAAAGAATCAAACTAGTATTATAAAGTGCTTAACAAATTTATTAGACCACCACCTGTCATAAAAATGAGAAAACCATCCAGCATCATGAAGAGCTTCAAAATGAACTCAGGGAGTTTCTTACCCATCATTATTTTGGACAGGAGTGAAGAATTTCAAATTAAATCCACGTTGTTAAGCACTGTGTTTTTTATCTCACTTCACTTGGCCACATTTTTCACTGCTGCCAACAGAAAACAGATGATTACTAATGGACTAACTACTTTAACAACAGGGCTTGCCAGGGAGTTGTTTCATTTTAATTGACGTTCAAGTTTTAGATAGGGCTTCAGAGCGAACGCAGAAAAGCAAAAGCTGAATGTGTTAATGAAAACCAAAAGGTGAGGAATGAGATGTGAGATCTACAGTTGACTAAAATAAATCTGAATAATTAGGCATGTTTCACCAGTTTCTGTTAAGCACTGTCGCGCAAACAGGTAAAGGGGAAATTAATAGCTTTTTGTTTGAAGAGGATTCACAAAGCTTTTCCCTCTTTTCCAAAAAGGAGTGAAAATTGTTGTTGCAGATGTGCACAAATTGGAAAGGGCCCCACAATGTGTTAGTGCCAGTGTGGCAGCAGCTCTTTGTAGGATCAAACTGACACACTTTAACAGCAGGTAAGGTCAGAAGTGTGCCATCCCAGAGGGGTACCTGCTTCACGTGCAATCCTGCCCTTTCTTTTTTCCTGCCTGCTGAATGGAGCCATTGTAAGGCCAAATTGTGGTAATTTAATTTATTTTTTTTAAAAGCCTTGAGTTGCAGTAGGAAATTAATACTGAGAAGAAATTCATTTCAACCATTGAGGATGTTATATTTTTAACAGAATGCAGAAAAAAGTCCAGTGAGCGACCATTGTTTTTCATAACCTGTATGAAATCTGGGTGAAATAAAAAACACAAACGGACATGTAATTAACTAATTACCCTTATTACATTTGCAATGCCAAAGTGGCAATGGCTGTGATTCAAACCTGTGCTGTGAAAGATGTCGGAGGGATTTAAACTATCACTCACACAAGAGTTGTGAAAGTCAGATAATTTTGTTTACTATTATCATAAATGAAATGAGAAGTGATAATAGTCAATTATCACCCTGCTTTATCACTGTAAGTGTGAAAAACATCATGGGGACCATCTCCATCGTGTGATCATACTGCAAACCAGAACTGGTCTCTTCCTGCTATACAGTGTGCTGAGTGTTTTATTCTAATGTAGCACACTGTGTCTGCCTGCCAGTTAGATGTGCAATATTAAAAAGAGAGGGGAGAAAAATATCTTAACCTTAACTAACAAACTTCTTTCAAATGAATTCAGAAAACTGCCGTAGCTTATGACCGGCCAGCTAAACATAATGTAGTGAGGAAAATAAATGTTATGAGTATACCAAATGGTTCATCCCATAGAAAATGATGTAGCAAAGCTTAAGTTAGAGTATTTACCGGATGTGAGCCTCAGCTTTAGAAGCTGCTTGGTTGTACTGTTCAGCCGTCTGCTCATAGTTGTCAAGGTTCTGCAGACACAGAGACAGAAAAGGAGAAGGTAAAAATTCAATGTGGTTTACATCTTTGTAGACATTCCAAGTGTAGGAGTGTGAGTTTTACTTCAGTACTTGTGACAAGTGTCCTTTCAGAAATAAAGGTTGAGTTGTTCTGACACAAACTACTTTCTGTACAGCAAGATATTTACGAGGTAAATCTACTGATGCAAAGACAGAAAAGACACATAGGAAAGTGGACCTATTCAACCTCACTTCCTTCCAGATTTTTGTATTATCCACAGGTTTTTGGACAAGATGATTCACCATTTACATTATCTTAAGTAAAACCCCAGCTCAAGACACTTCAGCAAGTCAAGCTACTTACATGAACACAGGACTCCTGAATGTTTACCCTCATGCCTGTTTCTGCCTCATTGACAGGTGTTTGTAGCAATAACATGTTTTCTGTTATAAGTCATTGAAATGTTCTGTCTTATGTCTCGTATACTTTGATTAAACATCAGCAGGTCAGATTTTTAATAAGGGGGAAGGACAGAAAGACAGAGAAACAAATGGAAAAAAGTCTATCAATCAAAAACAGGACATTTTATCATGAACGGGTTGCTGTCCTGTTTTACACTTGAGTCTATCAGGAAAGAATTCTTTGTTTATTCTTTATTTATTTGGATCCCTATTAGCTGCTACCAATGAAGCAGCTACTCTCCCTGGGGTTCACATGTTTATGAATTCCACTACAGTCTGAAGTCCCAGTCAATAGGCACAAAAAACGTGGCAGCTGTCTCATATTTTGTCTTTTCAAAGATAAATGATGAGACAAATGAGTGTTAGTTTCATCATAGACAATGCATCTTCCTGGCATCATCTCAAATTTCCACATCCTTGTCTTATTCCTTTATTCTGAAGTAGGATACTCAGACGTGCTGCAAAGAGACTCACATAGCACTGTGAACATGTTCCCATTCTGTAAATTCATTTAATTTTCGTATCTCATCAATTCAAAAGGCACAGCTTAACAGTCTGCATTATCTACCACAATATAATTAATTAATTTAAGCCTCAATTCAAACCGAAATAAGCCAGTAATGATAAGCAAAAAGCATGAGGCACTACTGGAAATGTCACATTCGTTAAATTAGTGACCTTTGAATTTTGCAGTGCCGCTTACAAATTGGAATGCTGATAGCCTGTTTGGTGCCCCACAATGTTTCATTTCATGCAAGAAAAAGTGGCATTTAAACGGCAATTACAATTACAGATGAAGCTGTGCGAGGTTATACACAACACCTCTCTTTTGGAGTAATCAGTGGTCACAGTGTTAACTTCTTTGCAGCAGGTCAGAGCTGCATGCAAGGTGATCACCTGGCAAGGGAGATAACATGAGTGTATGTAGTTGTGGTGAATGTATGTGTGCTAACTTCCGAGCCTTAGTTATAAAAAAAGAAACAATTTTACTGTTTAAAATATGAGATGAAAAATCACCTAACAGGTTTTGCATCACAACACATGAAATACAGATTGTCTGAAAGGCCCAAAACACAAAGCAAATCTCTCCTGCCGCCCTCTCAAACACATTCTCTGCTCAGTAATCACCATTTTAAACCAATAACCTCAGCGCTCACGCTTTTACTTAATTATTCCCTATATTCCCAATAGATGGAGTGATAGGAGAGGAAGATAATTGAAGTGACTGAGCGGGGAAAGAGATGGGATCAAACACAAACCTCCTCCACAATCCCTCACCCTCTACTCCTACAGTGCCCCCCAGTCATTTTCATATCTCATTATTTCACACTGATCCTCAGACATGCCTCTCCTGATCTGAATGTCTGGCACTGGAAAAGACTCAAGTAATGTCGTGGGCATCCTTTTCCTAAATCCTATCTGCTTGTAGTCACTACAATGTAATAATCCGTCCCTAATCTTTTTTTCCCCTGTACTTTAAAGAGAAGACAGTTTAATTTAAGCCATAAGCTTATGAAAAGGAAGGGAGGATACTTTGCTCTAACCCAATTAGAGGAGCTCAAATATCAGTCAGTTTCAGTTGTAGACAGTGACAAAATTACAGCTGCTTTTTAAAGAAATGTAATCATTTAAGAGCAATTAGGCAGACTTACTATAACATGCATGATTTGTTGAATTTATTCACTTTCTTCTGCTTGAATTTATCATTTATCAAACTGGAAAAGCACATCACCTCTTGTGCTGAACTGAATTTGTACACAAGATGTAAAAGTCCTTGAACCAGGCTTTAGACACCATACATTTGACCAGAAAATAATAAATTAGCCCATGTATAGTTAACAATCTTCTAACACTTCCTTTCTTTGACACAGACCAAGCATAATGTGGTACATTTAATTACTAATTTCAAGCACCCTTGTGTCTTGGTAACAGGGTGTTGATTTGGTCCTGAAAACTATTCAACATCCATTTGTACTTTAGGAGATCACATGTGGATAAAAAAATAACAAACAGTGAAAAGATGTTGATTTCACTAAAGGTGTGAGGCAGAAAGACACAGAAGTAGTTGATCATATCAGGCTACAATCAGGTCATTGTAACAGCTTGACAAATAAACAATTGCAATAGATGATGTATGCCACTGTTATGTCTGACAATTCATGGTTCTTATACAGCTTGGGTGAAAAGGTAAAGTATCTTTAGACCAGTGTTAATAATATTACTTTTACAGTTCTTACATATTGCTTGTCTTTTTCTTTGTTTGATAATATTTACCTAGTCAGAAAAGTAAATAGAAGTGACATTCATAAAAAGATGATGGCTAGTTAGAACATTTTAAAATGGACTCACACTGCTCATCAATGTAGTTTTCTCCTATATAAACACTCCTACTGAGGTTTTATATTTTAAAGCAGAGAAACATAAATGTTCAAATGAAGGAATAGGGTTCTTAGATAAAGGGGCAATTATCATTCCAACATTTTTGGTTGAAAAAAGGTGACTATGCTAACACTGTGTTTTTTTCATCACATTCAACAGCCTAAATTAGAGTTAAACTCACATGGACTTAGTTATACGGAAGATTTTAGCAGAGAAGAGAGGGCTGATAAAATCAAGAAAATATCAGCTGTGTAGCAGTAGTTATTGGAGGTTAAGGGTTAAGTCAGTTTATAAAGGTTTATTGGATTTTCTGCCACCCAATAGGGAAACGTGAAATTGTTGCTTTTTTTGTAATATACAGCATAAGTTCAAAATAGTTTGAATCTATTGCTGATATAGGTTCAAAACTAAAACTTTGAATAATGTTCTCTGAGGATAACTTTAAAATACCAACATTTGACAACTTTTGTCGATTGGGACCAATTGTTCCATTTTTTTTAATTAAAGGATCCAATTTGTGGGGCTGCAAGGTGGCGCACCGGGTAGCGCTGCAGCCTCACAGCAAGAAGGTCACCGGTTTGATTCCCAGCTTGGCCGATGGGCCTTTCTGTGTAGAGTTTGCGTGTTTTCCCCGTGCCCCCCTCCCCCAAAAACATGCTCATCAGTTTAATTGACCACTACAAATTGTCCATAGGTGTGAGTGTGTCTGTCTCTGTGTCAGCCCTGGGATTGGCTGGCAATCAGTCCAGGGTGTACCCCACCTCCCAGTGATAGCTGGGATAGGCTCCAGCCACCCGCGACCCTGAACAGGATAAGCGGTTGAGAAAATGGATGGATGGATGGATCCAATTTGTGCTTACAATCACATATTATTTCTCTTTATCCGTAGAAATGTACAAAATGTATAGTCAAACTTCACCGAAGAGACTTTATCAACTAGCTCCAAAACTATATGTGGGGTCAAACTTGGCTGTTTCTGGAAGAAAAACTTCACCAGCAATGGATCTGTTCTTCCGATTTTCTTTCTTTTTTAACAGTTCTTTAATCAAGAGAAGTTAACAGTTGAATGGGATACAATTAACATATCTCTGATCTTGTGAATTAAAGGGGTTTGACAAAAGAGAGGAGCAGATGTGTAAAAGTAACGTTTAAACCTGCAGGTACAGCTGGGGGAACCCTAAGTCTGTGTGTATTTTTTGTGCATATCAACATGTTTTTTTTATGTCTGTTGACAGAGCAGCACCTCAGCTTTGATGACACCAAAGAGGCGGCAGCAGTATCACTGGCACTGAGCTCTTCCCAGTCATTTGCACCCGTAGGGACAAAAGCTCAATGTGGAGAGACAGAAAAGGGGGGATGATAACCCTCAGTGGGGTGGAGAGCAAGGTTTTGGGGGTGTTGGAAAGACTCGTGGAGAGGATTAGTGTGGCTCCCCATGTGTAGGTGTGTGTGTGTGTGTGTGTGTGTGTGTGTGTGTGTGTGTGTGTGTGTGTAAGCTTGCATACATGCAGGTGTGTGACTAAATCTGTGTTTATACGTGAATGCTTGTGTCGGATGATCCTTGCATGCACACTCGTCTGAACACCCTCCAGCAGCTGAGGATTGAGATGGGCTGATGTCAGGATTTTGTGAGGTGGGGAGTGGTGTCAGGGGGGTTGTTTCACACTCCAGACTTGGACGAAGGGGGATTAATTTTCTTCCAGGGGGGAGAAGATTAAAAAAGGTGAATTTTAAACTGAGACTTGTTTACAGAGTCACAGGGTATGTTGCCACAGGGAGACTGATATACTCTGTACCTGCACACTGAGAAGAGATTAGGAAGGCATCCACCAATAAATGAGAGAAAAAAAGAGAGTATGAGAAAGGAAGTAGTGGTATGTTTTTGGAGCAGTGTTGTCTTTTTGTGTTCAGAAGAGGGGAGATGCGAAGTTGTGTGGTGGATTGGCTACTCTATCACAATTACTTCGTATGTGACAGCACACACACACACACACACACAAACACAGACATGGGTGTGTGTGCTGTTTTCTCATTTGTGTCAGAAGTGGACTCAAACAGCATTGACACACAAACAACAGTCTGTTATCAACATTCATCCCTAAGGCAAATCGGACAACAGAGAGTGTTTGAATGTGTTTTAAACAGGTAATCAACCACACACACACACACACACACACACACACACACACACACATACACACACACACACACACACACACACACACACACACACACACACACACACACACACACGCACACACACACACACACACACACACACACACACACAAGCACACAAGCGTACACAGTTATCAGCTTATTATAAAAGGGGCTACTAAGCCACAGCACAATGTTGATTTAGAGGAAGATCACACACCAATTACCAGTGGACTCTCCTGCTAATCTGTCTGCTTTGTCCTGTGGCTTAAATCTCTGACTCAGATCATTAACACATACAAACACTGTAACTGTGTGTGCATGAGTGTGTGCGTTTGTCCTGTTTTTTGGACAAAACGATAAAGTGTTTGTGAGAACATCTTAAAATCACTGTTTTGGCACTTCTGTAATGGCGTTCATCTCTTTTAAATCTCTGTCTCAGATTTCTTAGATCTTAAATAAAACTGGAGGTGAAGGATATCTGAAAGCAATGTGAAGACAACTCCACATGCTTGGATCATCATTCATGTGGAAAGTGAGACATATTATAACTTCAAGCTGTGTTTTGCATTCACGTATATGACCATGTCAGTCACAATTCAACATTCTAAGGAGCAATTTATTTCACCTGAATGGTATTAGCTGCAGGTAGAAGAAGGGTAAAGGAAGAAAAATGGGTCGGGAAAGGAAGGGAGGCATTAAAGAAAGTCCGTATGAATGGCGTGCTCAATCGGAAAATGAAGGAAAAGAAGGAAATAGATGGACGCCAGGGCAGAATAGACTGTCTGTTTAATGTACAGTCTATATAGCTTCTTTATCTCTTGCTCTCAGTCCCCTCCTGTCTCACTCCCTCATTCACATTCAGGTCAGCTACGAGCAAGTGAGGGGTGAAAAAGAAGCGATAGAAAAGGCAACTGCTACGGCAAGTGGAGGAAGATAGAGCATCCTCAACTCTTCTGCCAATCAGTCTCTTCCAACAAGCATTGTGGTGTGCAGTCGGCCCCTGCATTTAGCTAGGCAATGTAAGAGGTTTTCTCAAAGGCCCCTAAGAAGCGGATGGCAAGGACCAGCCACTGTACCCCCTCTGCTAAAAGGTGCTGCTGGAAGGAGGTGTTGACTAATAAAGACTCAGCATGGCCAGGTAGAGAAGGATTTCACAGTGTTTGTGTGTTAATTTTTTCACTTTTTCACTTTTTAGATGGTCTTGTCTTCTTTCACTGTCCATTGCCTTTTCCCTGTCGTTATTATAGCAACAAGCTACTTTCTGCATTTTAATATACTGTTAAAATGATGCTCACAGTGTGTTCCAGCACTACTTTGATACAGACAGAGACAGCTGTAAGTTTTCAGGAAAAGTTGAGACACCTGTAGGACTTGGTAGCATCAATTTTGAGGGGTTGATTGACCCCCATTACCACAGAAGAGCTTTGAATTGTTAACCCACTGGAAAACGTCTTTGTATGATTCTGAAATGTTTATTAATCTTTTTTTTTCTTAACCTCTGGCAGGTGACCATTTATCTTGTTGTCATTTCAAGTAATGAAACTAAACTGCTTGGACACTAAAATGGACACTTAAATGGACACATGTAGTGTCCATTTAATGAAGTCAAAGATGCTTCCCATGTTATGGTTTCTAAAGGACCAATTTACTGTGTCATTTTCAGTCAAATGAGGTTAGCTAAAGCACTCTATTCTAAGGTTGTGGATTGGTGTTCAATAACAGTGAAATTCATGAATATAAATAATCATTATTCATAATCTAAAAATCACTGAACTTTACTAACTCACCATAATGTTATTTTTTAATAGCTTTTTTAGCTCTTGTGTGTTCATTCAATTTGTAAAAGAACGGTTTTCAATGACACTTTGTGAACAATCAGTTGAAGAGTCAAATCCTCAATTAACACACGATGCTAGAGGCTTTTAATCCTGGCTCTGTCTTCATAGTCCTCAGTCTAACCTCTCTCTACAGACTCTAGCTCTTCTCTCTTTTGCTCTCTTTCTCTGCGTGTGACTATGATTTGCAGTGGGAACTAGCATGGAGGAGTTGTTTTCAGGTCGCTGAAGCAGGCTGTGGAGCCTCTCTCAGTACTGTAGGCCTAACTTGACCAGGGAGGTGTCCACTTGATAACTCTGTTGATGTGTTGGCCTGTCTTTCCCAAGGTCACAGTGTGGGGAACAGTCATAGCCAAGAGGTGGGGCAAGTTGGGCGGCCACTTAGGATCATTCAATGGGCAATTCAACTCAAAGCAGGGATGACACTTTTAACAGCAACAAAAACGCATTTTCATATTTTCTGTATTTGATTTTCAAATCTCCTCTACCTTTCGTTTCACCTTGAATTTTTTGTTCTTTATGCCTTTTTCCCTCTTTTTTTTTAATTCTCTGTTTACCATGTACACTTGTATCAACCTCACTCATAGCAGTGGTGTGATGCGTCTCAAGCAAACTTCATAAACAAGACAGAGTTGTGTTTGTGGCTTTCACTGAGAGCAAAATATCCACCATGCATTAGTGTTCAGCTGACGTGAACACAGAACATAACTTCTTAAAAGCATCCACCAAACTGCTATATTTTTCCTGCTTTTTGTCGGGAGGGTGGCTGGTAAAAGGTACATAGTGATGTGAAAAGCACAGTACATTTGATTAGACGACTGAAGATCTCTCTTCCTGCAAAGGCTCTGGAGTGCTCATCTTTCAACGGTGAGTTGTGACTCTCATCTAGCTGCTGGAAACTTTCATTTCATTTACATTTGCAATTTGACGCAGGTATGTGGGCTTGACATTTCCAAGATAGAAATGAGTGTCTTGTGTCCCATTGAGATTTCACTATTTGAGGACAGTGAGTAATATGTCATGTCAAGAACATTTTCGATATTTCTGCCGTGTAATGGCTCCTTTAGTGAAAGCCTACAGGGTGTTTTCATCTGGTTAGTTTGCTCTACTGTTTAAAATGTCTACACTTTGCTACAAGCTGCAAGCTTGCTCTCTTGCAAAAAAGGTGATAAAATAATAAATTAATGCCTTTTTTAAATCTACATAAGGTCAATAGAGCACTTCAGTAGTTGTTTTAGAAAGCTGTCTCCTTCATAGTGAATAAGATGTGTGTGTGTGTGTGGGGGTGGGGTGTCTTTACCTTTTTCTCCAGTACTGTTAGTTGCTCTTTGTAAAAGCTTGAAATGCTGGCCAGTTCCTTCTCCTTCATCTCCAACTGTCTCGCCTAAGAAAGATGGAGTGTAAAAAATGAAAAAAACGACAGTGTACAGGTTCTTACTTCTACAGGAAGCAGATATTTGATTCACCTTATCATAATATTGCCTATGCAAGCCAATCTGAATACTTAAAAGCACTGTGAGGACTTAATACATAATATTCAAATAATTTAACTTTGCAAAGTCTTTGTGACAACTCCACACCAACCGGATTTCTTGGATTTATTTTGTGGCAATGGTGGACACAGACTGCTGGACAGGCAAAACAGGACAGAAAAGCAGAAGAAAGCTAAACAGGAAATTGATAAGAGCACAGACTAACTGCTATTGATACTACACATTACAACTGGTTTTGAGAGTCATGTCCTGACAACAGTGGGTGAAACGGAGTCTAAATCCTGAAAACCATTACAGATTCCAGCCAAAGGTGTCACTGCTATTAACCCCAAACAAAAAGTCCTCACAGCACCTTTAACCTGAAGGCCTAGTATTAGGGATGCACGATATTAGATTTTTGCCGATATCCGATATGCCGATATATCGAAACCCCTTTTGGCCGATACTGATATCGATAATCACAAGTTTGTTTGTTTTTTTCACTGTAAAGAAAGCTAAGTCCTGTACTGGAATTTATATGTTACTCTTATTGTGACGGTGTTATTCGTTTAAGAAACACACATAAAACAAGACAAAAAACATTTGATTTTACCATAAATAAGAAATGTATTATTTTTTCAAACTCAAGACATTCAGTATTGAAATACGGAAAAATAATTTCTTAAGATCACGTGAACTTTAAATGTACAATGCATTTTTAAACATAACCAAGTTGCATTTGATTATTTTAGAGCTATTGTAACAACCTGGTGACAGACACAGAGCTCTGCAGTGCAAATAAATGAAGTGCTACATTTTATTTAAGGAGCTTATTTTTCAGATGGAAAATAATAATAATCCTAACTGAATAGCACCTTATCGGCTGTGCCTATCGGCAGAAATCTTCATATCTGCCGATACCAATAAACGTGTTTTTAAGCTTTTATCAGCCGATACCGATATTGTGCCGATAATATTGTGCATCCCTACCTAGAATGTAACAAAAGTAACACAAACACTAATGTTAAAAATAAAGTGGTTACTCAGTGGACAGAATGATGCCCAGTGAGATACTTCTTATGCCTGTGAAAAACAAATGTGACACAGGAGACAGGAAAGGCTAAGGGAAATAGATGTTTTTGCTTTTAATGCAGAGCAGATTTAAAAAACATTCTGCCAATATGGAAAAGTTACACTCAACTTGCTGAAATACAGGGGGAACTAGATTGCTTTTACAGTGGGTAGTAAATTAAACTTCTTGACCTCTCCCCCTGTAAACAGAATAATGATAGATATCCTTTAAAAGGTGTAAGGGTAATAATATAAAGATCCTTGTGGCTGTGTCATGCCTGATATGCTACTACTCTGAATTCATCACAATAATATCACAAACCAATGATTACTGATGGACATAATGGGCACAGTGAACGGAACAGATGAACAACTTTACAACGAGTCTATCTAATGGAGGAGAACTTACAACTCTAAGCATGAGCAGGCATGGAACAGCAGCTGCAGGGACAGATATGGCGATGCTGGCGTTAGGATGAGGTGATTCGCTTTAAAATGCCCGCTGAGCCAAGCGTTAACAGGCAGATAGATGGCAGATTGGCTGTAGGAAGAGCCAAAGTTTGGGCCATAGCAGCATGCAAGCAGAGGAAGAAGAAATACACTGAAAACAAGTTGCCAGAAGTCAAAAAAGCACATGCGCTATGAGCTTTACATAAAAGAGTCACAAAGGATGACAGTTCTGGGACTAAGGTGACTCACAATGGTGAATGTTTTTTAATGTATTACACAGTGCCACAAAGTAAAAATATGGATACCTGTATAATAAACACTTTCTACAGCAACACAAAAAACAGAAACTGAAGTAAAAATGAAGGACTTTTGCAGAGCTGCAAAAAGTAAATAACAGAGAGGAACAGTCCAAGACAAAGTTGATGATACAATTCAAGCATGCAACTTGAAAGACTTCTGTACAAGACAGGGCTGTGAGACTTCACCCCATCCCCTATCAGCTCCAGATTTACACACGCTTTCATCTCATTTTAGGATAACACATTCATACTACAGAGAACACTTATGAACAAACAATCTGTCATGTGTGTTGCAACGCAGTCTCCTCTAGTAATTTTTAATGGAAATAAAACTGTAAATATACCCACTTAATTGTTTTTTTTTTTTATTCGCTTTGATTTACTCTAACTTCAGCTGACAGTGAACTGAGCTGAACCAACCCACTGAAAATCTTTCAGCACCGTTGAGATTGAATGTTTACAGTGTGCCTGTCAGAAGTTTGGTCATGCTGTGGAGAGTATGCAGTGGATCAAAGAAGAACCTCAACAGCTGTACAAACTGAATCCCATATTATGACTAAAATGCATAAAAGGAGAGAAAGCATGCAAACGGTGAACACGGGGTGGCTCAGTTCTTTCCGGCATGCTCATATTTGTTCTGTAGAGATTTACACACAGTATGTGTGAGCATATTAAAATGAATATTAAACAATGCTTGGGCACTTGCTAACACATATTATCTCTAACACATGAGGGTAATGAGTGAAGCTGTGCTACAGCAGTATGAACATGATATGGTGCAATGAGCACAATGAAACTGGCTGGGGAGCGGCAGCAATGGGGCATGGATTTATGTAGCATTGAAATACAGAGAGAATATCATGACCATAAATACACACACACACACACACACACACACACACACACACACACACACACACACACACACACACACACACACACACACACACACACAGAGTTTTGTAATGTACATCTGCAGGTGTGATGTAGATCAGATGGAGCATCAGCAACATCCCTGTATGATCTTCTTTGCTCTTAGCTGAATACATGTGTGGATACACACACACACACACACACACACACACACACACACACACACACACACACACACACACACACACACACACACACACACCTTTACACACAGACATTACATTTCATCTATTGTAATCCAATCTAATCTTATCCTAACTTAACAGGCACATGCATCCCAAAAGACCACATCTGCAAATCCCTAGACTGTGCTCACTGCACTTCTTTCTGCAGCGTCTGTTTGATGCTTAAGGGCTGCTTCTATGTGTGTGTGTGTGTGTCTATGTGTGTGTGTGCGTGTGTAGGAGTGTGTGTTTGTGTGTAAAATCACCTCTGCTAGCAGCACAGATGATGTGTAATTTTCTAGCTGAATACCTCCCAAAGTGTTGTTGTGTGGAATGGTGGCGGCGGCGGCACACTCGCAGCCTCGCTTTAACGCACAATGAAAACATGACATTTGAATAGAGAAGAGAGAGAGAGAGAGAGGGAGAGAGAAAGGACGAAAAAGAGCGAGGAAAAATGAACAGCATTAGTCGTGTTGCTTACCCAGGCATCCAAATCTGCTGGCTAGGAGGGAGACAAGGAACGGGAGTTATTGAGATGGCAGACGGTATAAGGAAGATGCATGAGACATTGATGGAGACAAAGAGGGGGAGGATGAAAGACAGGTTGAGGAAGGATATAAGAAGAGGGGTGGAGTGGTGGATAAAGAAACAGTCAGGTGAGAAGAGGCGCGTGATAACAACGGAGGAATTCAGTGTTAAAGAAAAGACAGCTTCAGCATTTAGTCAAAGAGAGATCAACCCCATAAAACACACACTACAAATGTTTGACTGAGGACAACTTCAGCCAGATAATGTGACACCTGCATTAGTAATGACAGATGTTCTTCGATTTCTCTCAAAAATAAACCAGAAATGATAACAGAGTGTGATAAGATACGCCCTCTTTATTAGTACAGCACATACAGCAAATTCAGCTAATCATATAATATTTGGTTATTATACAGTAGGTATACAGAACAGAGGCAGGACATCGTATCCTGGTGTGGCACTGGTCCAGCATGAAAGAAAGAAATAGATTAGAGCGCTGGGTGGCTCTAATGTTAGCATGCCTCATAAAAACTCCATTCAGTTAAATGAGGTGGACTCACAAAGCCAGTTGCTGCAGAATGTGAGCTTGTGTGCTGGGTAATCTGTGTAACGGATACAGCCCATGCCATCTGTTTAACCTCCCAGCTCCTCGGCGCAGGCCCTAAACTGAATGTGCACCTGAGTGTGACTGAGTGTGCATGTGTGTGTGAGCGTGTGTGTGGACCCCCTGCAGAGTTCTTGCAGGGGTGTGGAGGTCCCATTTCCATAGATGACAGACTCTAGAAGAGAGGTGAAGAGCTTTGTTGTGATACAGATGCAGACAAACACACACATAAGCAGTTTGGTGTGGTCCATGGGCCATGGCAGACCATGGCATTAAAAGGTACAACCACTGGTTGTTTTTGCAGCTCAGAGCTCCCCTGTGGCCAGCAGTCAGGCGCCTCAGTCTGAACATTAAGAGTCTGGAGCAACTGCACTCACAGAAAAAAAGTCCCTGAAACTATTCCACACAGAGTAAGGCGCACATATTTTAGAATATTTTACCCAGAAACTCATTAATTTAATGGAGTTTATCATGATCTCTTTGTAAACATAATGAAGGTCGCTGGCTAATTTGCTTAAGGTGTCAATGAAAAATCATACACCAGGATGTATCAAAAGTCAATAACTCTCTGCAGACCTATTACAGCAGCGTTTCCACAGAAACAACTTTTCTCATCCTTTATCTTTCATAAAAAGTGGCTGTTGAGACATCACTAACCTTTAATTAAAAACCCAGCTGAGAAACACCACCAAATAATGCCAACAATAAAAATGCAGAGGACCAACTGTTTTTATTTAAAAAATTCTAAATCCACAAGTTATTTTGCAGAAGACATACACAGAAAACGCTGGAGCTGTTCAGATTGACAAAAAAAATCTCTTGCACTTCTGTTACTATAACACACCAACCATCTCTATGGTTGGCTATACTATGTCATAGCCAAAGAGCCCTTCCTTATCACACACGGGATATAGTCTTGTCCATGAATCATATCAGTAAAATCTTGGTTTAAGATATGAAAATGCAAAAGATTAACTCAAATGGTAAATTGATTGCACTTATATAATGATTACTTAATCCCCTTACAACTCTAAAGAGCTTTTATACCAAATGTGGCATTTACCCTTTAAAACACACACTCACACATTGATGGCAGAAGCCTGAACGTTAAGTGCTCATTTTCAAACCAGTGATAATCTCACATTCACTCACAATTACACACCTAGGGCTGTGCATTTCAGGAGCGGCTTTGAGTTCAGTATCTTCTCCAATGACACCATAATATGGAGACGACAGGAGCTGGGATCCACCTACAAACCTCTAGACTGAGAGATAACTCACTCTACTACCAAGCCACAGCAGCCCTCAACAAAATGAGCTGAAAAAAAAACCGACAAGACATGTTGCATTATCTAAAAGTTTCTTCTGATGATGTCCTAATCATGTGGGAGACAACAGAATGCCAGGGACAAAGTCATCTTTTGTAGGAATGCTTTAACAAGCTGTAAAAGAAAGCCCACTGAAACGCATTGTGAGACATGCTCTAAATTGAAGCCTTAGGACCCTTTTTTTTTTCCAACAGCTTGCACAGAAATCATTCATCCAAGCTGAAATCAGGCGTTAGCTAACAGAAATGGATGGATGGTGGTACCTGGCTGACAAGAGACAGCCAGAGGACCAGGAGCTTCTTGAAATAGTTGTTTCCTTTGATTGGTGAAAGCTCAACTCAACAGCAGGCTATTTAAAAAGATTTTAACCTTGAAAAAAGGGCTGCATGACTCTGGCAAAAATGTGAATCACAACTTTTTGGCATAGAATTGATATCACGATCCTCTGACACATTTTTTTTATTCCTAGTGTTAATTGCACTGATAAACTTTAAGAGAATAAAAATAACATTCAGTTGGTCATTCATAGAGATGGGTATTGATAGGATTATACAGGTACTAATGCCCTTATCAATTCTGCTCATTGATCCAATTCTTCATCGATTCCCTTATCAACTCCTCCTGTAAGTATACTGCAAAAAAAAGTCTGCTTCACAGGTTTTCTGTCAAAAACATTGTATTGTGTTTATAAGTAATAAATAGAGAATAGGAATCTCTTGTGAGAAATTAATTTACATTTCTCTGTGTTCAGTGGTTCTTAATAAAACTTCAAGCAAAAAATCTTGAATCAGAGTTTTTCTTGGAAACTGAAATTGAGCTATGATACCTAGAACAGAATAGACGACGTAAGGTCTGGCCACTCTGAAGTTATGTAAAAAATCAACAAGGGAATGGGTAACCATAAAGGGTAATGGTGTCGATGAACTGAACCATTTCTGATGTGTTCTTGACAGGAACCAGTTTTCAATACCCATTTCTAGTCATTCAAGTAGAGTGAACAGCATTCTCACTCTTTCCTCACTTAACAGCAGCCGGCAGTATTGAAAGACGCTTTACTGTTGGTTGAAGGCAGCGGCAGGGCTGCGTTTGGGGGAATTTGTTTACGATGTAGACTGTGAATTAAAATGCTTAAGAACCATCTGTGTTTAGAAATAAGGTCATGTACATGTGTGAATCGAGATTGTGATCTTTTAACAATTGATTGTGCGGCCTTTTATGACACTAGAAAACACAACAATCTTTTACCTGCGTGATGACACCCTGACTCTGATCTTGGCAGTACAGCTGAGTGGCATATGATGTTTTTTGCATAATTGACAGGCAGTGTCAGATTACATTATCTGTGATGCAATGTGATGTAAGTGAAGCTATTAATTTGCACTCATTACTCTATTTAATGTACTCCACTACAACCCATGAATTCCTGCCTACACCTACCCAGCTAACATGGAGTAAAACATGACCAGCACAGAAACCAAATCAATGATGACATTCAAAAATTAACTCACTCATTTGATGGATCTCAATTCATCTACCTGGCTGAACCATATTTGCTATGGCTGTACCATGGGGGTCACCAGATGCACCAGTTCAGTGATGCTTCATGCTTGATTTAGACTTGAAATCTGAAAGGAAGCAGTGTTTGCGTGTATGTGTGTGTATGCATGAGAGAGAATGAGTGTGTGTGAATGAATGTGAGTCAGTGTGTGTGCCCGTCTGTGTAGGAGTGAAACTGAAAAAGTGACAGAGATGTGACAGGATGAGACCTTTTAGTCTCCAACATCACCTCACATGGTGAGAAACGAGCTTGCTTGGAAATCAATTATGTAAATGCTGAATTATGCAAATGCTACATTTGAATAAATCTATGTGTTTGGGGAGGAACGAATTAGGTGTGGTTTTCTGCTTGCAGTTAGGGAAAGTGAGCAGGATGAGTAAAGAGAGAGGGATGAAAAAGGGGAGAGATGGAGACAGAAGAGAAAGGGAGGGCTAAAACAAGGATTAGGCTGGAGAATATCACTGGCAGACCCAGCTTGTGCAGTCAAACTCCTGATTTGGCTTTTTAATTAGGGAGAGAGACCGAGAAGAGAAAATTAGAGCAAAGTCATGGACAGCTCCCTTCCTGTCATCTTTCTTTGGGAATGAATAAGGTTTACACATTTATCATGCATCCCAGCAATAAATGCTCCTGAAACAGCTGAGTGCTTTCACTCCAGCTTTTTTTTTGCCCAGTGTTGATACTTAGCCAAAACCATTATGCTGGTGTGGATGGTGTAGGATTTACAGACTAAATAACCCAGTTCATAGAGCCATCTCCCAAAAGAAACACCCATATCTTAACATTGTTAACCTTATAGACCAGTTTCTCCACAACATTGAAATGAGTTCAGACTTTGGTGCAAAACTGTTCACACAAATCCTGTTCATTATTACTGCCTGTACCTTGCGTTCATTCAGAGAGCAGAGGCATTTGAAACAGTTAATTCAGTCAGCAAAGACTGAACCCAATTAGCGCACAACTACCTGATTAAAAACACTCAGAGACAAAAGAGTTCACACACCAATCAGAGCCTCGAATACAAAGATAAAAGAGGAGCATTATCAGAGTGAAATGTTTTTTCTATTGGCCAGTAATCCACATTGGGGATGTTGCAGTAAAGGATAGTTTTTAGTTCTGTTTTTGCCTGAAGTCTACTAAGAGTTAGCCATTCTTGGGTCTCTGATATTACATCTAGGGGTCTAAAACCTTTACTTTCATAAGAGCCATTTTGCTTCAGCTCACCTGGATGTAAGTCATTTAGGAGCCACAAAATCTACTTTATCTTCACAATGAAGACAAAAAAGTGTCTAAAATTCTAAAAATAGTAAAAATAATGAAAAAAAAAATCTAGTGAATGACTAAATGAGAAGTTTTTGTGAAAATAAAATTGTTACTATGATGTCTTAATTTTTTTATTTTTTACAAATTAAAATATTTTTAAAAAATTAAAAAAATTGTAATGTCATAAATTTGCTAAATTTAAGATACTTCAACAATTTGCAAAGTTTTTCAAAAATTTTGAAATAAAAAAAAAAAAGTTAAATTTGGAAAAAAGAAATTTAAAAAAATGTAAAAAGTTCCCAAAAATTTGCCGAAATTTCATCAGTTTGCAATAAAATTGTAATTTTCAAAATTTTCTACATTAAAAAAAATAAATAAAAAATGCAAAATCTTCAAAAAACAGATTTTTTCTAAATAAAAAAATGTCAAAAAATTGAAATTCAACAATTTGCAAAATCTTTAAAAAAATTGAAAGCCTTATTGCAAAAGGTGACATATATTTAATTATCCAAAATTATAACACAATTTTATTTAGTGTCAATGTCTTTAATCATCAATACTCTCTGTTAGAAAAATAAAAATTCTTTATTCCAATAATAATTTTTAAGCATAGGAGCCACTGCAAAGGAGTCAAAGAGCTGCATGAGGCTCCAGAGCCACAGGTTGAAGACCCTTGCTCTTTAGGGACTCAACTATATGTCCATAGTTTAATACATGAACACCTGTGCATCATGTACAAACCTGCATACACCAACAAAAAAAACACATATGAGCCCACAAATACGCATGTTACAGTAAAAATCCAGAGGCATGAATTGGTTAGTCTTGCTGTTTGCTCTTTAAATGTGTGTTCTCATCACATAGCTGGGGGAGGTTAAATGAATTAACACTTCATTAACAGCCTGCATTCTCACCACTGTCTGTCACATAGAGAAAAAGACAGAGATGATAGAGGGAGAGAATGAAGGAGGCGAGATGTTGGGGGAATATGAGGTATTGTGGGGAGAAATGAGAAGATAAGAAAAATGGTGACTTTAAACAATCTTTATGCTCTCATGCTTACTCCCTCATTCTTATTCTGCACAAACATACTCACACCAGGATCAAAGTGGTGATGCTTTGGGAAGTTAAACTTCTTAAGCAAATGGATCTGACATCTCCACTAATTAGCTGAAATGCACTTCCTCTTCCCTGAAAAAATCTAACGGACTATTCACAGGAACAAATTGGCAGGACTGGGCTCTGATCAAACTAAAAATTCCAATCCACAAACATACTAGCTCCCAAGTTTTTCATCCTGACCACCTGTGAAGTTTTGGTAAGCTCCCACTGGGTATCAGAGACCTCAGAATCTTTAAATTCAAATAAACCTTTTTATCAACAAACTGTCCAGAAAAAATCCTGGGATCATTTATTAACCCACTAAGCTATTGCTTTTAGGTAAGGATTAAATAAGGATTTAGTGATGACATGATGATATTTTGTGTAACTGAGAAATACAACAAAATAAGCCCCAAGCAAGGCTTTAATCAATTTAGCTTTTTAGGTCTTAACATGCACTTTTCTCGGACAACTTTCCCAGATGGATTTATGCTGACTTAAAAATGCACTCCAAAAATAACATAATGTATGCCCCTCATCAAGCAAAAGGGAAGATCTCACTGTGAAAACAGACACTTGTCAGAGCCAAACGATCAATGCCTGAAACTGACTTAGGTAAAAATGACATGAAATATAAATTTGAATTCAAATTGATCTTTATCAGCAAATTAAAACTCTTGCAATAATTTCACCCACATTTGGTTTTACTATGTGAGATCAAGCATCTGGCAATCATTACTTTTCCTCGGTATAATAAGTCTCTTCCAGCTGTCTCATTACATCACGACTCCTCTCTGATGGGAGACGTGTTGCACTCCTACACATTTGTCCTTTGAACCTACAGGATTTGTGCGAGGCGCACCCCCCTCATCTTTCTGCTCCGCACCGATCAAAATCTCCTCAGCGGTGAGCGCTCCGCTCGTCAGCAATTACCGTCGCTCGAGACGATGGGGGAGTGCTGTAGGTGTGTGTGCGTATGTGTGCGCGCATATTAGCGAATGAGAAAGTACGGGTGTGCACAAAGGGCTTAGCTGCTTTAACATGCAGAAAAGATGTCAAGTCTGTGATTACACTTGCTGATAACAAGTGGTTTAATCTTTAGTACGTGTGTTGCTATTGTATTATACACTGTCAGTTGCTATGAGAAATAGTTTTCACCTGTGTGCGTGTGTGTTGGGACATATGCACCTGCAGCGTCAAAAAACGTGTATTTTGAGAAGGCACGGTTACCCACTTTGTCTAATCGCACTAAATTTCCTCTTTCCTTCCATTTCTAAATGATTAACTATTCCTCTTCCTCCCCTCCACCCTTCTCTAGTCCCTCTCTTCCCTCCTCCCATCTTCTGTATTTGGCTAACAAGCAGACTTGGCTCTCTCTCGTCAGCTGGCAGTGAGGTTTAGGCATCTGAATCTATCACTATGCTACCCTCTGAGTGTCTTCTCTCTGTCTTCTAGCTCCTGCAGCCCGTCCCTAACCATGTTTTTCTTTCACTGAGCTCCCTGGCCTATTGCTCCTGCGTCCTATCTGCACAAGCCACTGACTGCTGACACATTTTTACCATAAAAAAAACTCTTAACCCTTGATTTGTTTGAGGGGAAAAGAGAAAACTAGTGGGCAAGAGGAGAAAATAAATCATTTTTAATGTGTGTAAATGCTTGGCTGGAGTCAAAGAAGGCACTGTTAATGAAGTGTGTTTTTTTACATTTGTGGAGTATCAGATTTCTTGATAGTGTAGCTTCATTATCAGCTTGGCAGTGATGTGCGATCATTTGTTGAAGAGCATTGGTTTCATGCTTCCTTTTTTAGATGTACACTGTCATGTAGGGTCAAGGGGGAAAAACAGGATTATATGGGGACCTGCTGTATGCAGCTGAAACAACACGTCCATCTGGTGCTAGAAAGCAAACACTCAAGGCAGCTGAAGTGATAGGAATAGACAGATTGATGTAACCATGGGCTACTTTTGTGAGAGCGGCGAGATCGTGGGCTGCCTCTATATCACAGATTTATTCAAGGTGAAGTCTTCAAACATACCACTGACAAGATAAAAGATATGATAGTTGAAATCATTTCATATAATACAGATGGAAATTAACAAATGCTCAGTGAATAACATAAAGGCTAAACCAGTAAAATTGAAGGAATTAGATGAGGCAACAGTAAATAGATCTATTGCAGAAGGATTATATTCTGTAACAAATGCCCTTAAGACTTAGACAGCAGGGGTCCTGCTGGTTAGCGAGAACATCTTGCAACTGAAAAGCTGCATATTCAGTGCAAAACACATTTTCAGCCTTGCCAAGTGTCATTTCCCAGTGCTTTGAAGCAGCAGAAAGGCAGCACCGTTAGCATGCGAGACTTCATCCACTGTGGTCCGAGTGTTTGTCATCTCAGGTCTGACTTTAATGAATGTTGGGCTTCTCACCCTGGTTTTCATCATCTTTCTTTTGGACAGTGTCAAATGCTTCTCTCTGAGTCATCCTTCACACTCACTCACGCGCACACCCACCCACACACACACACACAAATACACACACACAAAGGTCTGGTAGTTGAAAAAAGGAAGATAAAAAAGATGAGAAACAGAAGAGGAGGAAAAAGGGTGGTGGGAGAACATGTTGCCCAGGAGCACATGTCGCTGTGCGGAGCAAGCATCCATCCTGCTTCTCATCACCTCAACAAACCATCCATGCTTCAACAATGCCACCTAGTGACGACTTAAAGAGCTACTGCACCCGTTTCCTCATCTAACACTCACAAATCCACCCTTTCCAAATACACCAGACGTAGCATCCAATAACCATTAACAGGCAGCTGCAGGTAATACATAATAAAATGTGATGTGGTAAGAGGTAGCAAAGTGGGTCTGATTTCACAGAAAGGGAATTAAAACAACTTAAATGCAATTCTAGCATCCCACTTCTTATTTCCTCCTTAATAAACCAAGTGTGACAGAGACATTTTGTAATGCACACAGATATAAGAAGACTACCTGCTGCCTCCTACTTGCAATCTGGCTGGGTTGTGAAAGGAAAGGAAGGTGTGAGAAAATGCTGACATAAGAACTGACCAAATGGGCGAGTCAACTCATATCACACATTTCAGCAGGAAAATGTAGAGCTGATAAAATTTTCATGTGAAGATTTAAACCCAAATCTTCACATGAACTGACTAACTTAACGAATGTTTGCATTGTTTGAGTGTTTGATCATTGGGGTAATTCAGCAGACTGAAAGGTAATGTCAATGAAACACATTTAGACATTCATCACTTTATTACAAAGTCTAGCAAACGGGTTTGAACACAGTGGGACGTGATATGCCATATTAAGAGATACTTTCTTTTCTCATTGAAATGGATGAGTGAACTGCCTTCAGAGATAAGAAACTTTTGGGACAAATAAAGCAAAATCAAGTTTAGACATAATCAGTGCGTAAATAAAATTAAAACATGCATATCAACCACATTACACATGACTAATATTGAAAAGGATTGTTGGGTTTGCAAAACTACTCTAATTTAATAGAAAGCAGTGGAATTTTGTTACATGGTACTTTCTTTTAGGTTAGTTTGAATTAATGCTGGCTATAGTAATGTTTTGGTTCAATAATAGTTTATAATTTGTTATAGCAAGTGAAAGCTTGCTCTCATCATTTTATTGGACTAGAAGCAAATTATCCAAAAAGCTACTAATATTCTCATGCAAACCCCAACAAGTAAGTTACTTCTTAGAAAGCTTTTGAAATCTAATAGCTTAAAGCAGATACTCGTTATTACCTCTGCTTCTATATGTGCTTATGTTGCTCAGCCCTGAATACCTATGCATACTAATGGCATTTATTTGCAGCAGCAATGACACCTCGGAGACAGGGGGACTAGTCGGGGGAAGAAAAACAAACCCAGAAGGTGCTAATGAAAGAAAGGAGAGGTGAAGAAACGAGGTGTTAATGTCACATGTTGTCTCTACTGTTTCTTCACTCAAGGTGTTACTGCTGGGGCCTAAATTTGGCTCAATGAAAAGGGATGATGACATCACAAAAGATGCTTTATATACACTTTTTGAGCCCATGGGATGGGGGGGCTTGCTGTTACAGTGACAGTAGTTCAGCATGTTGGATATTATCTGCACAAAGGTAACAAGAAATGTGGATAAAGAAAGAATATGAGGAAAGAAGACAAATTGGATAGAAGAATGCTTAGAAAAATACATTTTGGGATATTTTTTAACACAGCTTAATAAGAAATCACATAGTCTTGACCATGTTCAGCATTTTTTTGGTATCTATGTTATGCAGCCATGAGCTATAAGTAAGTGCAGCAGCTCTGGTTAAAGGCGACTATCATAAAGCTATGGCCAACAATAATGAAAATATGATTAACTTATGAAGCCAACAAGTGATTCTGTTGATGGCTAGCAAGGATGTCGGGTAATAGTTGACAAAATAAACCAACTTGAAACCAATCTGCAATCATTATCTGCCTCTAACACAAACTTCTTGATACTCCCAGTGTAGATGGTGGTAAGTGTTCAACAATTTCCAATTTCTGCATTGTTTACTGTTCTGTTAGCAACTTCAAAAGCAACTGTCCCTTACCCTTACACTTGTCTTTATGTACATCCCTTGACAAGAACCCCTGTCTATAACTATCTTTTGTTGAGTGAATTTTGTAATGATATGGTGTTGTGTTGGCTGAAATGAAAAGATTCTTGTACAGATCTGTAAAGAGAATGCAAGTTGTCAGATCTATCGTCATGAAGAGAACAGTACAACTTTGAAAATTTTTGTTGAATGAGGTTGGATCAGTTATTTCTGATGTATTTGATTGGCAAGATAAGAAATGCTTCAACAGTGTGGAGCAGACCTATGATCTTTGAAGACTGTCAGCTGGACTTACATGCAGATATCTGTTCTTAGAGTTTGATCATTAGATTTATGCAGATGGGTGCTTGAATAAATCCTGTACTACTCTGCAGATGTATCATTCATTGTACTCTAAAGATGATGATATGGATCCACATTTTCACTTTGTTTCCATTATTGCATTTCAAATCATGGATTCACTGTTTTTAGTTACGTGTATCAATGAAAACTTTTAAAACTTTTGGGGCAAACACTTATGTGGCAGGAACGAAAAGTTCATTCACTGGAAAAATAAAATATAGGAGGAAAACAAACTGTCAGATTACGCACAATTACAGAGCAACTTGCTCCAAACACAAATGTAAATGACACGCTTCAAAAAGGTTAAAATATGGTTTGCAAGACACAAATAAAAATGAAAAGGACTGTGAGTGGCCCTTGCAAACAGATGACCTCATACGATGAAGATACATTCCTCAGATTTATATGAGCACAAGCACACTTATTTTTACATATAACAAACAGTCCCAGTAGGAGCTGAGCCAGGAGTAAATGGCTAATGTGAGTTTTTGTGACAGGCAGCCTGAGGCTGCATGAGGCACAGCTCCGCTCTTTGACAGGTGTTGCCTCCATATCTTCCTCTCATTCACCTCACCGCCTCAATGACACACAGCCTACCTGCTGGGAAGCCAGGAGCGCAGATGGGGAAATAGGCTAAGGGGTGCTATATATATTTGCGGGTCTATTGTGAAAGAGTCACAACAGTATGTGTGTGTGTGGATATCTTTCTGAATACCTGCTCAACAAAAAAGGTGTATTCTCACTATGCTCAAGTTGAGAGTTTAAAAAGGGAAACAGGGAAGGTGAGGCCAGCTGTGTTGTTAGATGGCGAATAAACAGCCCCTGAAGGTGGATTATAACTCATCCACTTTTCTTAAGTGTAATATACTTCAAACTCACTGCATCACAGAAAACACGCGCCCACAAGAGTTTAAGTCCAGCACATTCTTACTGCCACAATGTCAAAGCATATCTAACTGAGATAATTAGATGGTTGGTTTATTTTGTAAAGGACTTTATATATTCAAGATAACCATGTGTCCACATTGCCTTTTTTAGTGTCAAACACTGAAAGTATGTATTTTAAATAAGAAATACAATAATAATAACAATACTGCTTGTATGAGATAAAGTCCAAAAATTAAATCGTCCACAAAGTTTCAAATGTTGTTAAAGCATGATTAATCTTTTAATTGTTTATATATTTTCTGTTTTTCTTGTATTGATGTAACTGTTTGGTATTATGATGTGTGTTTGAGTGGTTGAAAATGCTCAACAAAAAGCTTGGCCCTTTAATTGACTTTTAATCTTTATCAAAACATTTATCAAAACATTCTAAGCATGAGTACAGACAATGTAGACCAAACTGAACACACACACACACACACACACACACACACACACACACACACACACACACACACACACACACACACACACAAACACACACACACACACACACGCACACACACTAATAGGCTCTTTTGACTTGGCAAGTCATAAAGTAGTAAGCAAAGTTTTCAGGATGGTGAATTTGGTTTCACTTTGCGATACTTGAGCCTAGATGCTGCCTGCTTTGTTCAGTATTTATTACAGCTGGCCCAAACCCAGAAGAGAGACCGCAGTACAGATCCACTGGGGAGTAGAGGGAGAGGCAGGAAAGCTTTGGGAAATCCAGAGCGTGTTATTCTCACTCAAAAGTGAGTAGAATAAACACAACAGAATTAGATTTGGAAAATGACTGCTACATCTTACAGCTGATCATATGTGAGTGACACTGCAAACAGGTTGGGCATTACAATACACTCAGACGCACTCCTCTACCATTCATATCTTTCTAATCACTTTCTGTAACAAAATGCACAGGTGCAAGTGGACTTGTAACAAAAATTGTTACAAAATGTGAAAACATTCATCTGCAAGCAATTGGAAAAACATGGAGCTACCGCTTAGAGCACATTCAGACCACAGTGGATGAAATTACTCCTCTTAAATGCAATGAATTGAAAATTAAAACCCTTGTTCTTGCAATGACTTGTAATGCTGTGGCTCTGACATCAGGAAGTGTAAATTTTCATGAAAGCTGAAAACATTTTGTTGGATCCTTTGTTCACCTCTCATAGAGTATTGTCATGACCAATAAAGCTTCCTGAATTGGACTGTCTTCATCTCACTTCTTACATCAAACATGATCCAAAGACTAATTACAAATTCAGCCCATAAAAAAAAATATACATCATCTTACTTATGGTGCTTCCACACAAATAAAAAAACGTTTACACTCATTGCATTCAGTCATCAAAGGATTCGCAAGGACTGACAAACCAGAGAAAAGAAGAAACGCAGAAATTGAAATTGCTGTTTCACTATTATTAAGTTCTAATGATGTTGACTGTACAGATGATATCAGGATTCAAACTAGACTGAGGGTTTTATGGTGAAGTGAAAATGGATGTAATTTCTAAAAATGACAGCACTGCATAATGTTACAAAATCAAACAGCAAAATAAGTCTTAGTTATGCCAGTTCACAGCTGAGATGTTGTTTTTAAGACTGAACAGTAGAGGGTGCTGTTTGCAAAAATAAAAAAAAATGTAAGCGGTAGAAAAGTATGTGGTGAAATATGTATAAAAGTCCCTTTTTATCCACTTTCATCACAGTCTTATCAGGTGAAAAACACATTTTAAACTGGGGTGATACTGAGTTTCTCCAAAAACTGCTGCATTGTCAAAAAAGAAGGTTTGGATAAATGAAACCAAGCCAAATAAGATGTAAGTGGTTATAAAAATTAATCACTAAATGCTAAAAAGTCATGTTTTAGGAACTAGCTTAGACAGGTGGCTGGCTTCTTTAACACAATATAAATACAGAAAAGAACAACAGATTATTGGCTGTTAGACAGCATATATCAGAACTCATCAGGGACCCTGATGTACAAGTTATAACTATGACTTTTGGCGAAGACCCAGAAAGCATCACTTACCAGTAACTTAGCCTTTTCTTGCTCTTCATGCACTCTTCCTTTCTCCATGATGAGAGCAGGGGTCAGTCCATCCAGGCCTGTGACTGAGCTTCTCTCTCTTTGTGCCAGCTGAGCCAACTGCTCCTCCACCAGAGCCTGCTGACGCTCAAAGCTGAAGGAGGGGTGGATAAGAACTATTTTAACCTTCGACCTTTATTTGTGGAATGAAAGTCTGGCAGACAAACAAACACTTGGTCCCACTGTGGTGGTTCACAGTGGAGTCACAGGTTTCTCACATTTTTCTGATAATCAACCCAAAACAGACTTTTTGGTAACATGCAATCAAAAGCAACAGAATTTAAAAAGTTAACAACATATCTGTGTGTTAGTGGCCCATTAGATGTAAAAGTTTTAAAAACACAATATAGACCATGGGACATGTAAACTCTTGAGAAAACATTAAAGGTGTTATACAGTATAATTCTACTTTACTGTGTGTTACATAGTAACTTTATACTGTTTGCCTTGCGGGTGAGCATGTCAGATTTACCAGCATATAAAACTTTGGAGGCTCAGAATGGTTCATGATCATACAAACAGCATAGCAGCATGCCTGTTACTTCACACAGGCAGTGTTGACAGGTCACTTGACATGTGTATGTTCTCCATAAACACTACAATTAGCATCAAGTGTCTGTCACCTTCAGGGACTCACTGCCTGTGTCAGCATGAATCTCAAGCTTAGCATATATGCTTGGTTCAAATATTCTGCACAATGTGCTTTTTATCAAGCTGAAAATATGGTAACTGCATAATAACTGGCATACCAGGAGGGTATCAAATTCATGCCAGTCAATACTCATGCACAACCATAATACACAAACAAGAGTACAGATACAAGTAAAGCAGACGTTTTAAGTGTGACTGAAAAAGTACAATGGCTTTGACTTTGGTGTGACCTACTACCTACTTTTTGCGTATTTCTTCCTGGATGTCTGAGCTGGAGGGCCCTGATGGTTTTGTACCTGACAATCAAATGGAACAAACAAAAAGATTAGACATTTGTTACCAGATTATAAAGGGATTTGATTCTGGTCACTGGTGTCCCCATTGGTAGTGACTTCCCTAATACCAAACTATCTATTCTCAACTGACCAAAATATGCCACCCTTCTACCCATGTCTGTAATACTGACGCAATAATCAGCTAAAAGAGTACATTTTGTGTTATATACTGTAGCGTTAAAGGAACATGTTTGCTGAAATATTGAAGCTCTCAGTTTAACTCTGAAAAAGGGACAAGCCTTGTGGGACATTTAGACCACAGTAGACTTAGATAGACTCACTTGGAGGTGGTTTCTGACCATCTGCTGGTGGCTTGACGCTGTCAGACCCCTGAGACTCCCTCATCCGCCGGAGAACATCATCTGAGAGCTGGCCAGGAATGTGTAAGTTCACAAATAAATAATCAAAACACAAACATATCATTGAATGACTTTTTATGTAATCACGCAAGTTCATGACAATTTGGGTTCACGGGGTCCAAATTCTGTGTTAATAACGTTATATTGCATTCAGCCTCTATACTTGTGCTGTCCATGTCCACGTCTGACGTCACTACGTAGCAGTTACATTTAAGTTGCGCTGGGAAATTTCAACATTTTAACGTTGTCGTGCCGAAAGTATGTCCATGTTATTTTTTATTTCAACCAAAAAATTAACGCCATGAATTCTCAACTCTCCGTTAGACGAGTCTAAGTTAAAGCTTTTTTTCTTGGAGAGTGAAACACTGACCGGACGTTATGAGGTGAAAGCGGGTATGACAGGAGTCATTTGAGGACATGAGACCTGTCAGCCTTCAGCCTACAACGTAAACGTCGCTAGCCTAGCTCTCTGTGCCTTGCAAGAATACCGTTGTTCAAACTCTCATGTCCAACGATAAAACGAAGCTTCATATTTATCTACCTTCACTCCTTCAATTACTGTGACCTTCTCGTCTTCGTCCAGTCCGAATGACACTTTCCTGGTTTTGCTGCCATTGCTTCCCATGGTGAGCAGCCTTCGGTTCCCACCTTATAAAAATCAATAATAAGCTCCCCGTCTGCTGCTGGGACAGGGACACATGCAGATGAGAAGGCAGCTGAAGGCGCCGCCAGAGCCACCGGTGCCTAAAACACTTCAATAAAGGTCATTCTGGCGCTGCAGTATCCTCACTGCTCATTCGTTGGATGAAATAATTCAGACCCAATGATTCGCAGTCGTGTGCTATCTTAAATCGACCAAGGGTAGGTGGGAATTGTAGTCTATCTAAAGTGAAGATGTATTTTTGTACTTAAAGGAAAATACATAAATAACAGTTAAGGAGGAAACAACTGTGTGCCCAACACGAGGAAATGGATTCAGGAAAGCGTGTCCTTAAAGTAATTACATCGAGAAACCCAAGAGTGGAGTCCTCGTGTACTGACTGAGCAGAATCTACTGCAGCACCTAAACCCGCCACCATGCGGTGTCTTTTTCTTCATATCAAACATACATAGAGGAGTCTATGGTTTATTTGGAGGGGGTCAGGAATAATGGATACATTTAAAGAGTATGGGCTGAGCATGATACAATTAATGCACTTTACTAACAAAGGCAATACATAGATCACTTGCAAAATCATTTAAACCCTGACATCTTCTGCTCTAAGATGGTGAAATGAAAAGTCATCTTATGTTTGCTTCAACTCACAATTCTGACTGCAAGCTCTCATTAGCACAAAAATTGATTGGTAAACATTTGAGAGTACAGAACATACTGTGGTATCGGGGTAATGTATAACTTTGTATCTATTGCTTTTTTTTAGGATTTGGGGGAGAATAAATTGAGCAACTGTTAATACAGCTCATTACCGTTTATGAATACTGCTAGCTTGAATACAGTAACCTGTTAATTTTTGATGTGTAGTTTCCTCAAAATACTCACTCAATCCCCATTTTTGGGGACGACGTGTAAATGTGGTGTGAAGAGGTTTACAACACAATTAAGTAAAAAGGATGTTAGAAGTTGGGTGAAGAAGCAACATAAAAATCAAGCCTAAAAGTAATAAGAGTGAAAAACAGCTCAGTTGGTCTGTCTTTAGCCTTACAATGACACTGTAGCCTTACAAATAGTCCTCTCTTGTCCATGTGGAGTTAATATAATGAAACTGCATTACTACCATCGTGTGATACAGCCAAATTGAGCAGTATCATTCAGGTCGTATTTGGTCACATGTTGTGACTTAAAAACCCTGAAAATTAGGGAAACAATATCAACAGGAAACTTAAAACTAGACTTGATATAAAGCATATATGTGCAGCCAGCAAAGCAAAACATTAACGCCAATAAGAAAAGAATGCATAACTTATTTGAATTACATATAAGGCTCCTTTTATGTTCAATCACATTCAAAATAACACATCCTAAGAAGGAATTTAATGTGCGTTCAGCATAAGGAATGATAGGTATTGAATTGGAATAATAAATTAATGAAATTGGGGAAAATCGAGGATAATGATTTTCTCTTAAGTCAAAGCCAAACCTAGCAAGATCAAGATCTTGCTTGCTGATCTTGGGAGCTACTGACACATCATTTTAACACTGCCTGTTCAGAGAAGGGGCAGAACCTGCTTCCTTGCTTGTGCTGTAAAGACACACTGCCATTTGGTTTAAAAAAAAAAAAAAAGCCAGTTTAGCTAAAAATTTGATACAGGCATGAGGAGACTATAGTCAGCTGAGATACTGTTTCTCGCTTTTGATGGGAATGCCAAGATGTTATGTTTTATCAAAAGAGTGAAAGAGATGGGGTCTCCTTAAAAGGCCGACTAACTTCAATATAAAGCACTAATCAGTAGATGCATGATACTGGAATGACAGAAAATGTGTTAAGATGAGTTGGAAAGCCTCCACAATTAAGAGGAACAGAATTCATAAGAAGTTTGTTGAGGCTGCAGTGGGAGGACAGCCCTCCTAGTGTGGAAATACAGCAGCAGTGCACTCTGGCAACAGTGTTACAAAAGCTTTGCGATTATTCATTATCTGCCACTTCACTGGCAAGCAAACGCCTCTCTTTAAGTGTCCATTAAAAGGTTAACTTTTCCTGGTTTCAAAGACCAAGATAACCCTTCCTCACTGTCCCACAAATTTGATCAGCAATCTTTTGGCTAACTCCTCTGATTGCCAACCAACAACCCCCCACCTTACAACATGTAAGTCCAGTCTTAGGTCCTCATCTTCTGATCCTTTCTTCTTTCACTTATTCATACATTAATAGGTCTCCAGCGGTCAGCTTCAATACTGTTAATGCTGCTGGACCCATAGGGCCCAGAGGCGACATCATCCAGGTATGCTCCAACCACACGAGAGCTGCCTGGACCAGAGCCATCGATCTGGGTGGAGGAGTAGTACAGGCCCTGGTCAGTCAGCTCCTTACGGCCGAGGGTTGCAGCAACAGTTGGGGGAAGGTGGACGTCACTTTCATCTGGCTCATCGATCTGTGACTTGTAGGAGAACAGGATCTTTGGTTCTGAGCTGGAGAGAAGAAAGTAGATGTGAAATAATGTAAGACCATATCAAGAATTCTGTGTGCTTTGTGTGAGTCTTCATACGTACCCAAAGAAGCCCTTGAGGAATGTAATATAAATGAGCGGCGCAAAGGCAGAGAAGTAAAGGAAGGTGGTAACATCAACACAGCTGCATTAGGAAATACAAAACAAAGGTTTTTGAGTCTTCAGAGGACATGGGAGTTAAAGAGGTGCACATGCAACAGGTTTCTGCTAAAGAGAAATTTCAATCAAAAATCAAAACATCTTATCTAATACTATTGCTTAAATCTAAGTGAACTCTAGTGGACCCTTCAGAGAGGTGACTGAGCCCACAATACGACTAAAAGAAGACCAGCAGTGTAAAGTTAAAAGTGTTATACTGACCAGAGTCCTTCTATAACTCCAGCACACAGCAGAGAGCTCCCAAGACCCTGGACCAGGTTCAGGACAGAGAGGATGGCAGCATACACATAGAAACTCCTCTTGGCTGAAAAAAAGGATAGGAAATTCTTTTTTATACGACACATTACATCAGCAAAAAGCCTGTTACAAGCTGAGGTACATGCTTTTTATATTAATGTATTTTATTTTAAAATGTTACTCTTTTCCATCATAACAATATGGTTTATTCTGATAACCGCTGATTCTCTCACAGGTAATTTTGAGTCTCAACCACAGTGAAACCAACAACTTACATGGAAGAGATATCCTCTCCCTCACTGGAGTCTTAGGCAAGATCACAATCAAGGAATAAATCTGTAAAAAAAATATTAAATATCATTTCTCATGGCCTGGGCAGGTATTACATTTTTGAAATGCTGCACAGCTGCACTCCTTACAAGGAAGAAGAAGCAGGAGCTTGCCAACCAGAAGTGCCGTCCTCCATGACCGTAGATGTTAAAGTCCTCAGCAGACAGGTGACTGTCTGGGTACAGAATTTCTAGTGTGCCCTGACAAAATGAAACACTTGGTTTTAATTTTATTTACAGACATACTGAGAAATAAACAGAATTATATGATGTTGAATGAGTCTTTTGAATGTAATACGTCATTACCTGTGTGATGGAGTAGCCCAGAGCCAGCACAGCAGTGATAGCCAGCACACGCTTTATACTGGATTTACTTTCCAAGTGGCCTAATAAATAAATAAATGAAGACAGAGGCATGTGAGGTACAAAATATGTACAAACAATGACTTCAATCCATCAATTGATTTACTAACAAAGAGGGGAAATATGATGTGAAGCAGATGTGCAAAAGACAGGAATGTCACATTCTCAGTAAAAAGGAACTGAAACAAGTAGAGTAAACTAACCAAAAGCCAGACCCAAGATGATGACACTGAGCTCAATAGCTAGCAAAAAGAAACGGGTGATTTCCCACAGCACCTAAAGAGACAACAAACATCATGAGAAACCACAGGAGCAGATCAGAGCTGCTGTTTTATCACACATATTGATCCAGATCCAGAACATAAACTCTACAGGACAGGACTCTGCTCTGAAGCATTACATAATCACATAGACATGTTTTTTTTCTACACTCTTAAGCAAGACAGCCTGAAAGTGTATTGTGGGAACAGTGGGTCCATCAGTGGTAGCACTACTGAGATCAGTCTGGTATGTAAGGAATTTCAGCCATGCCTTTGTTTTCTCAGACATGAATGCCTCACAAAGTCATGTTGAAGCGCATATCAGCTCTTCTGGTTATTAAATTTAACCAACAAACTTTAACAGAATGCCATGAAAGCTTTTTTTCTAGTGTATGCAATTTTAATGGTGCAAAGCTGTAATCAGTCATGGGACTATTTGTAGTGTAAATGTGATATGGAATCCACTTCCCCATGAGGAGGTTTCACCTTTAACAGGACACAAGTTACTGTATCTTATTGTGTAGATGAGCATAGGTCAGCAAAAGAGTGAAGCCTAGAATGTGTTTCTAGTTCAAGACAATGACGATTCTTTCTTCAACAAGTACAGAGTCCAGTTGAGCATTACAATATCCCTGCATTGATATACTGCTTCATCAAAATGCCATATTAAATATTTTAGTTGTTTTAAGCAACTGCTTTTGAAAACTACTCAAGGGCAGTATAACAAAAAAGAAAATAGTAAAAAAGGAGCAATCAGCAATAAGATTATGTTTTTTGATACTGGTATAAGATTATGTTTGAGCTTTTTTCATTACTAAATCTAGTTAGATTTTAAATTCAGGTGGAACAAGTTTTTTTTCCTGAAAATATGCAGTGCAAAGTTTAGTTAACATTGAAACAGTACCTTTTAGTAACCAGCTAAACTTACTCATATAATCAATTTGTAAATAAGCTTAACAGATAAACTATTTTTCCCTTAGAAATGTAGAAAACATGAATAACTGTGTTTCATAGGAGTTGTCTTCTTTTCTGACATTCAAATTACATAATATTTGTTAATGATGAGATGTGCAAATACAGATAGGATCTTTACAACAATAGGAATCATGCTTGGTGTGTTTCCTTACTTTGTCTATGATGGTGGCAGCACTAGACGCACTCACAGTCATGGACACTACCGCCCGGGTAATTCCAACTACTGCTACAACAAAAACCTAAGAAACACACAACACAACTTGTTAGACCAGTCCTCTAGATTAGGACTGGATGGATATTATGCAAACACTTCCTGGAAGCTGATAGCAGCAATGCGTTGCTTAATACTGGTGAAAACTATCTTCAGACTTCTTTTATAGCTTTGTCAAGCATGGCTGAGGTGAGACAGATATCAAACCTCTGTTTCTAGATTTTCATTACAGCATCAGAGACACTGCAGATAGTGTTCATTTAAAAAAAAAACAAAAAAAAACAGATCTATTCCAATATAATCTGAACAATAAAAGCTCAGAACTGTTCCTAAAAGGTGATTTGAATTATCTCTTGAAAAAATGAAAGTAAAAGCTGTTAAAACAGACATGCTTCTCATTTGACTGTTATGGTTTGATACCACAGGGGACTTTCCAGCCCTTCAAATCATGTTTGCCAGTTCAGAGGCTGATTCAGTAAATCCTAAATAATGAATTGAAGTGATTCATAGAACTGTAATGCAATCTTAAGACATACTCGACAGTTTTAACAGTCTCTATTAGGGTTTCTGTTGTTTGTATCTTACCAGCAAGTAAAAGGTTACAAAAATGGGGCTGGAGGTGAGTCGAATCTTTGCCCTGGCTGAGGGCAGCTTCCACATCAGGAACACCAAAAAGGCCACATTTGGCACTAATAGAAAAATGTCCCAGAATCGCACCCTAAGACAGAGAGGTCAATATCAAATTAACAGTTTGAAATTTCCAGAACTCTTGAGTTTTTCTGCAAAGACTCCAACATCTTAATTTATTGGCCTATTCACTGTGTATTCACCTTGATCAGGACTAATGTAGTTTTCATTTGTACTTCCTTAAAAATTTCATCACTTAATACAATCTCGGTCAAAATAAATACCTGGAGTTTCCGACATCCTCGTACAAAACTTGAAGGCATTTGTGAGGTTTGGTGATGTTGCTTTCAGTATCAGGTTGCCAAGTTGGGAATGCTGATGTGTTCTCCAGCGGTGTGGGTGTAACACTGCCATTGTATTGAGCAAACCTAACCACAGCAGTCACTGTGGCTAGCATGGTGTCAGACCCTACAGGAACAAATTCTGATTGTCAGGATCAGTGAAAACACAATACTGAAATATGCTAAACCAGAACACATTTTTTTTTTCAAAAATATATATACATATGAAGGTCTCCTCGAGTTGTAGAAGTATTTATTAGAGGTTTAAGAGTGCATGAGGCGTACAGCTGACTTTTGTACTAAACAAGCACTCGGCACAGCTTTCTGTGCTCAACATTATGTAAGAAGCTTAGCTGCTTCATCGGCTATGCGTGGTGATCTGGGTGCTACGCTTTGAGATATACTTAAGACAAATTGTTGGAATAAAATTTGTCTTACTCAAAGTCGAAAGCACTTTCAGGTTATAGCAACTTTCCTCACTTTCCAGTGAAACATAAACATTACAAAACATCGACACATGTAAGACTATTCTTACTGGAGCTGGTTTAAGTGGATACTGTACAGCTAATTACAGTATATCAAAACCTTAACTACTTCTTATGGTTTAAGTCTATCGTGATAATAATACTTTCTGTTTACAGGTGATCGGGAGATTTTTGACGTCAGCTAACGATGCTAACATTGGTGAGCCTTAAAAACTAACCAGTATAGCGGACGGAAGATGTCTGGCTTTTTGAGTCATACAAATATATCATTCAAACCTCCAAAAGAGCATGCCACAGATATACGGACGTGTATAACGGTAACTTGTTCTGTTAATAAAGTAACATAGCTTTAAAGCCGACTAGCTCACGTTAGCATCATAACAAACGTGATACTACTGCAAGTGTAGACGCCGACCCGACGTAATGACAGCTTTAACTGGGAAAAATAACCAACTTACTGTTTCAGTGTGCGTGGATTCAAGAGACCAAATATTGAAACGCGTTTTAGAAAATATATGACTTCAGAACATGGTTTGTCCGCCGTGATCGATCAATAAATTGATCACTGATACGGGACATAGCTGTACCCGATGGTTTCGTTGACAAAATTTCCCGTGTGGTCATGTGACACCACTCTCACCACACAAGATAACAAAGTATCGCGAGAAGATAACGTGGCTGTCAACGGGGAAGTCTGTAGTACCAGAAGTTACCATGTATTTCTTTGCTGATATTGTGTTTTTTTCTATCTTAAATTTAAGGTTAAAGCCAAATCTGTGCAGGGCAGGCACACCAAAAGTTTTATAATACATTCTCCAATCTTGCCACTACAATATACAGGCATGTAAATTCAATAATAGCTTATAAACTTTTTTGAACTGTCAGGTAAATTTAGCTCTTCAAGAGATCCTACAATACATATTTGTGTAACAGTTAAGGATTTAAACAGGCACAGGCAGGTGAGCTGACTGCAGAACCGAATCATGAGGTAAAAACAAAAACTCCCAGACTCCAGGAAGAAGATTCAAAACATTTTTTACACATTTCTCAACTCTGTTATAGTCAGTATGTCTACGAAGAATTATAGAACTCTTTCTTGTGATCACGCAGTAAAGCATATTCAATGTTTCTTGAAGCTTTTGGGAAACCTCGGTAAACTCCTGATTAACAAACCTCTAATCTTCAGCCAGTATGAAAAATGGCTGTTTTGTTTGGAATGGTGACTGAGATAAAGTTAATCTGGGGACTGTGGAAAATGGACTTTGGACTCATATGTGATTAGTGTTTAAAAGACAGCATGAACACTGAGTCTAGTGAGACTGAGACTTTATTGTGAAGACAGAATAAGTTTGTATAAAACCCAATAAACGAAACCAACTACATTTAAGTGTTTCCAATGTAAACATTCAATGTAAATATGTTATTTTTGTAAGCATTCAAAGTAAAACTGATTTTGGGGTGTTACCTACCGTATATGCATAAACCTATGAACATACTGGCATATTATTTATACTTTCTGTTATCATTTTACTTCAATAATGCAACATTTTACAAGGTCATTAACATATTTCTCCAAATCAATTTTTTTAGGCGACTATTTAATACATATATATATATATATATATATATATATATATATATATATATATATATATATATATATATATATATATATATATATATATATATATATATATATTAGCACACTTTTAGCACATAGATTATTCCAAGAACTGTATTTTTGACAGTAAGACACTGCTAAAAGTCTTGAAATTTCTGACAAAAGTATTTTTTTACTCTGTACAGTCAAAAATTGATGATGATACTCAAATCCCACACCTGACAAAGCCGAGGTCAATCACAGTCCAGGACTTGGGTGGCACCAGGGGGGCCCAGTTGAATTTCAAGGAGGCCAGTGCCAACCATGGACACCATGCCAACCCTAAGACAAATCACAGTCAAAAAACATGCTCCACCAAATGAGATAAGTGGTATAGATAACAAATGGGTGGATGACTACAGTTGTCAATGCACAGGTTGTGATGTGTTGTTTATTTATTGCCTGTTTGTCTTACTGTCTGCTTTGTTTGGGATGAGTCCCACTTCACTCTAAAAAAATGTTACAGCATATCACAAAGCTAAAAGATATAAATAGGATATAATTAGACATTAGTTACTTTGATTGTCACAGTAAAGAGAAAAATACAACAAACAACACATTTTGGTTATACCTAATCTTTTTTGGTATGTATTACCAAATAGTACAATAAAAAGAGAAGCTGATGACAATCCAAGCCAATCCAACTTTATTTTTTAAGCATTTTAAAAAACAACCACAGTTAAAACAAAGTGCTGTACTGGAGAATGAATAAGATACGAGATAAAAGAATAGACATAGAACATAAGTAAAATGAATTTTCAAAGACAAGGAGCAATATAAAAGACATAAAACAAATTAAAATGAATAAAAAAGCAGAAGAAGCAATCAAAATAAAATAAATAAAATTAATAATAATTATAATAATACAATCACCAGCTACTGTGCATCAAAGGCCAGGGAGAAAAGGTGGGTCTTAAAAAGGGATTTAAAAACGGGCAGCGACAGGGCCTGTTTAATATTTTGAGGCAGCCTGTTCCAGAGTTTAGGGGCTGCAGTAGCAAAAGCATGGTCCCCTCTGAGCTTCCGCTTGGTCTTAGGGACCATCAGGAGAGGCTGATTGGCTGACCTGAGGGAACAGGAAGGTGTGTAAGGGTGCAGAAGCTCAGAGAGGTAGAGCTGGGCAAAACCATGGAGGGATTTGAAAACAAATAAAAGAAAAGCCAGTATAACATCTGAACTCTGGGTGTAGACACTGTTTCCATAGCACAGCACAATAAAGTCATCTACCATCATACAACTTAAGACTCACAAATCAAAACATAAATGAGCTTTCTTTCAACCATGCATCTATAATGTAGTGCAGACAGGCTTATGAATGAATAGTGATGCGTCCTTTGGGACATCCTGACATCATCCTGTAGGCTAGGTGCACTGGTTCTGTCAGATTGGCCTTAAATGTATACACATGAGTTTTACCACTGATGGGGCTGATGTTATAGAAGCTCAACCTGTGAGTCTTAAAACTCAGCTTGATCTCCAGCCTGCATGACACTGTGGTCCTCTTCAGGGGTACGTTATGACTCTGCTCGAAGGCCGTCAGCAGATTATTGAACCACATCAGACACCAGGAGCTGCGGCTGCTCTCCAAAGCAGAGGGCAATCCACTACGCTCTAGCTTTCCACTGTAGCACACACCAATGATCCACGGAGACCCCTCCAGCTCTACCTCCCAGCAGTGCTCTCCTTCATGAAAGCTCTGGGCGCTGAGAACTTGGAAGAAGCTGGTGAACCTCTTTGGGGAGGGAGGGTAGGGTTGTTTTGTGGTGCTGAAAGTCACTGTCTTTAAATCATCTGAGAGGATGAGATTAGGATGTGCAGTTTCAGGGTCAAAGGTCACTTCTGAAGGGTTGAGTGTATTTCGAAGGGATCGCTGAATCTCTCCAAATCTTTCCCTTAACTCAGTGTTCATGTTTTCCAGTTTAGGACAGGCTCGTGCCACATTTAGTTTTGATTCAACCTGGACTTCTTCTTCCTCCACAGGCTTTGCCATTAGCTCCATGATGCGGGGTTGTAGAGCCTTAAGCTCATCACTAAATGCAGTCTCATCCTCTTCCATCAGGAGGGATTCTGCAGTGAGCATAGTATGTCTCAACTGCTTGGTCAGCTCAGAAGCTTGGCTGACTCTCAAGCCTAAACTTTTCTCACCAGGACTGAGCTCTTCTTCGATCAGCTGCATCACCTGTGAGCAATAGCTCTGCGTTAAATCTTTTATCTGCTCTAAAAGTCTGGATGCTTTCTCTCTCATCTGAGTATTAACAGCAGTCACTTCTGACTCCCGTTCCTTCTCCTTCCTCAGCACACTGTCTACTAACTCCAACTTCAGACCCAATTCTGTGACATGTGATGCAAGTTTGAATTTAGGTTCTTCCATTTCAGCCTTGCCTTTACCGCTGTTTTGATCCTGAGCTGAAGACAAGGGTTGCTCTGTGGAGCTGGACTCAATTTGAATGCCGTTCTTTTTATTTCTGTCAGGGCCCTTCTCCTGATTCCTCACTGCTGCCACTTCTGTGCTTGATACTTCAAAAACTGGCTTGTCATCGCTGTCCCCTATTGAAACAGACAGGTCTTCACTGGGATTAACTCTCCCTGCACTGGCTTTGTAGGTTTCTATGATGCTACACATTTTAAAGCTTCTCACAAGAGCACTGCTCTCCGTGTATTCTGCCTGGCATTCAGGGCAGCTGTGCTGGTCGAGGCCATCTCCCATGGTCTGAAGGCAGGCTAAGCAGTAAATGTGACCACAGGGGAGAGAGACTGGATCTGTGAAGAGTTCAAGGCAGATTGGGCATGTGAGCTCCTGAGCCAGAGCCACTGGATATTCCTTTTTGGATGTATTTTCTGCAGTCTCACTTTCAGACATGGTGAGGATGCTGGAAAAAAAGAACACATAACAAAAAATAATTTAGGTTTGCACTATATATGGTATATCTACATGCAAATAAACTATGGTTAGAAAACAATAGTGTTAGTAACAAAATATGTTGCAATAACTTTTCAGTTATTTTTCCCCTTTTCTGACTGATACTTACAGTTTATCCATTAAAGGTTGTATTTATTCAGTTGTGTGTATTCTTTGTGTTATCAATTGTTTTTGTTGTCCTGTAATGCTGTAAATCTTGTCTTGTGTTTCATGTATAGACTGTATAAAACATGGACGTAGCCTCCCTGACGTCACCCGTCTGTTCCTGACACTTGAAATGAAGCCAAACCGCGGACGCAGCCACATTTGATATGACGCCGGTTGCGATTTTCCCTTCGGACAGCTACAGGGCACTTGTCAGTCATGTGACCTAAGCTGCGTCTCTGATTGGACTATCAAATGATCATAATAACTTCTAAACCACTGAGTTTGAAAAAAAATTACTCACTGTAGTGTGTGTCCAGTGAAATCAGCATTTTAGACCCAAGCCATTTTTTAACCGGGCTGTAAATATGCTTCAAATGCCGTAAAAGTATTTTCTTTTATGGCTGGGTGTGTATGTGAACAGCAACATTTAGCACTTCTGCGTAGGCTTTATTTTTACTGACCGGATGTTGCCCCTTGGTTTCATGGCTCGTTTGTTTCCATATAGTTATACATTAGTTATGAATTATCCTAATTCTTTGTGTTTATTAGAGATTACTGTCTTATGTTGTACTCATTTGCTTTTCTTGCCATGTTTTGTAATTCTTGCTTCCTGTGTCTGTTAATATTTTGCCTCCTGCTCTTCTGTTTCCATGTGTTTTGTTTGACTGCACCCTTATCAGTTTTCTGGCGCTACACTTGTGCTACTCAACCCTGAATATGTAGTTTTGATGTTTTCCTGCTTTTATGTCAGTTTTTCATAAAGTTTCCTAGTTCTTTTGAGGTTTCTTAAGTTTTTTTTTTTTTTTTTTTGAAAATGGGCTCAGTATTCTTTTTTCTCCTCAACATGGGCCCTTCACTTTTTGTTCATTAACCAACGTGAAAGAAATGAAAGAAAATTTACAAAAGCCAAAAAAAGAGAGAAATAAATCAACATAACTCTATCCACCTCAAGCGAGACATAAATAACTCACACAATAAGGCAACAAGATATGAAACCTTCTGTAAGCTCAATGGGTTAAGCAGGAAAAGAAAGACAATTCACAGCACAGAGAAAATACACAACTTAACAAAAGCAGCTCATGAAATATTACATTGTTAGTACACTGAATCAGGGGTCAGTGACAGTGAATTTTATATCAAAAAGAAACTACCTGTCTCATAAGCGCACTAAAAGTCTTACTTTTGCACACATTAAAACATGTCGACGTGCAGTAAACCCTGAGATTAGCCCGGAATAATAAACCTGTTGATCATCTTTGCAAGCAGGAAAGTAACTGACACCAACATGACAAAGCACAAACAAAGGAAACCACTCAATGAAGTTGTGAGCATGCAAGTTCAACGAGTAGGAAAAAAGAGTTCATTACTAACCTATATCTGAAATTTCAGGTGCTGTAAAGTCTGCTGGATTGCCACTCTGCTCAAGAGCGAAGTCTAACTTTGTTGGTCACAACTATAAACAGTGTAACAGGTCTCAGCTGTTTCTGCGTCGTCATTGGACAGTCTGCTTGATCTTAGGTTAACTTTCGATTTCCTGTTGGGTGTCTCCACCAAGACCAAATAACGAGCTGTAGATTACATTTGTTCAGTTACTCCAAACTACATCGATAAACACCGTGCTGAAGACTAAAATTTTAAGTTATATTTACATGGCTTGCTGTTATAAAATAATAAAGCATTTAAACTCTAAACAAGTGTTGCCACATTACTTACTGCGCACACTGTACGTTTTGCGCAGCACGCCCAACAATTGGGAAAGTATCTCAGTTTATTCTGACAAATATATTATTTGGATTTCCTTTCTCTGCTTAAACGAAGAAACCGATTTACCTGTCACACCAGAACTGCCTTAAGCCAAGTCTTCGTCGACAGGTGAGCCGATGAAACGTACTGACGCAGAGATAGACGGAGCCCCTCAACGCCTTTCACAAACACTGACGCCTCCAACTGCGCCGCACGTGCACAGCGCGGTAATTCATCTTTGGCCTATACTAACCTGAACAAAGCTTCACCCACTCTGCCCCTTTAACGACACAGTAAATCGAACCTTGATGGATATTTTATGAGCAAATCCCTTTTTAATGTGTTAGAGTTTATTGCATATACCAAATAACATCATGAAAATCAGCTGCTAATATTAAAATCAAATCAAAAAACACCAAACGACATTTGATTGTATTTTGGAATTCATTTATATTTCTATACACTTAGTTTAAAAAAATCAGCTCCAATACATTTCATCACAGTTTCAAAATAAAAGATGTGGAAAAATAATAAATATTAAAGTCATACTTGTACAAAGGCACAGCAGCATGCTAAACTGCTAAGTCAACAGGTCTCAAGAGGTAATGTCAGTGTCACCCTGACCTACATCTAAGTTTCTGTAGTGTTAAACTATTTTAACTAATGCAGTATCATGAAATTTGCATATGGTACAATTTAGAAAAATGCTCCAAAAAGCCATTTTGTGCCATTCTTGTAGTTTCAAAAGTGAAGATATCTCGATATTATAATATTCCCTTATAACCGACCGATTTTTAAAGTTTGGCTTCATGCTGGACTAAAAAGTAACCTTAAGTCCCATCCAAAAGCAGCATCCCTTCTGGTGTGTGTTTGAGCTTCAAGCAGGGAAATGAACAGTTCCACATCAAACATACAGACAGTTGTAGCTAGATAGTTTTGGCATGTGTGTTTTCAGTTTTGACACTTAAACAGTGTGAAGAATTATACATTTTGAAATTCTTATTTTGGAATGTCTATGATACACATACACATAATAACAAGTAAATGAAAGAGCCCAAATGATGTTCGTCTTGTTTTGCCATGTGTGTGTAAAAGAAATTTGTACATAAATGAGATCATTTGTAATCAACTGTAAAACCACAGGAAGGACAAACCAATAATGTAATTGCTTTTACATTTAAACGTTTCTGTATATTGTTCAGAATTTTTTCTTTGTTTTGCAAGATATAACAGCAACATCTCTTTTTATTTAGTGTCACAACAGCCAGATGGTCTATTCAAAGCAAAAGTCGGTCATAATTGGAAGAATCTTTAGAAATCATTTGTAAAAGGAGACAACAAAGCCCCTCTCCTAATCAGTGTGTGTGTATGAGTGAGTGTAGCTTTGGTCTGACATGTGTGGTTTAGTGTCTACATCAGTGCATTAAGGTCCAGCTCTGGCAGAGGCTCCTTCCAGTAAGAGAAGCTGCTGTACTCAGGACAGTCTAATGCAAACGACCAGCTGCCCTCTGCAGACAGCAAGGGGAAGAAATGCTCCACCAGCTCACTAAGGTGGCAGTACCTGCAAAATGCGCACACATTTACAAAAATGAACCTCAACATGAATATATGAAAGTCTAGTACTTGCACAAGTGTTTACACCCATTTTGTCACTTACGAGGACTTGTTCCCTTTAGTCTTCTCCTGGGTAAGCTCCCCTTTTGGGTTGACTGTAAATAACCTGGTATCAGGCACCCCAACCTGCTTATAGGCATAAGCATCCTGGTATATCAAAAGTAACAGAGACAACACAGTTAAAAAGAGCAGCGTCCAGCCTTTGCTATGTCTTTGTACAATAATAACACTGTTTGTCTGTAAAAGTTGTGGTTCTTGATCAGTTAGACCAGTGTTTATCCACTAGCCATATGCCAGACTTTATGACCATATTTCTTACGCTTATTTCCACTTGCTCACGTGTTCCTAGATGTATACATTAAAATTAGGAGTGGGAGAAAAAATTGAAAATCGAGATGCCTGGATTTTTTGTTTGACAATATCAAAATCAAGATTCTTTGGGAAAAAAAACCTTTTTTTTTTTTTTTTTTACAAATTCAAATACTTCATTTTAGTCTTTGTTTATGAACTAGATTGGGAAAAGGTCATCACTTTTTTCCAGATATAGGTGAAATGTTTCTCTGTAGCTCACTGGATGGGCAAAAGCAAACTTAAAATCACAGAAATCGTAAATACAGAAGAACTGCAATTCAAATTGAATCAGCACCCCAAAATTTGAAACAGAATTGAATCATGAGACTAGCCCTAATTAAAATCATACAAGGTGAAACACATGAATTTGTAAAAATAATCTGGGAACCTTGACTTTCAAAAAATAAATTCAGATTTTTCCATTTAGAGCCAGTTTCACAGCATTGCTTACATTTGTCCTGTTGCCAAAAGCTGCGTAGAAAGGCTGTCTCTGTGGGTTGAACAGGTCCCTGATGTCACTCAAACAGGCAATCTTAAAAACCTCCGGCTTTTTCTCAATAACTTCTCTGCAAAGATAAGTCCAGAAAGATAATTGTCAGAGAAAGAAATTGTCCAAATGCTTAGCACTACATATATTTACCTGCGACAAGAAAGTAGCCTTTTGAATTACAGAAATGACCACTAGAGGTCAGCAGTACATTTCATTGGTTTTCAAACTATGTGGTGTGCTGTTGATGACTTGTGCTCTGACATGGAAAGCATCTGGTTATTGCAGCGTCTGTGGTGGTAGTGGTGTTTGTTACCTGTGAAGTGCCGAGAAAAGGCTGCTGGGAGCCAACAAAACGGGGCCTTTGGGTAGAACTGTGCCTTTATCATTAACCCACTGAAGGTAGTCCTTAGTGATACCAGCCATGCCTATGGCCCGCGCTGAACAATACAAGAACTTATAACCATTCCTATCAAGAAAGGAGAGATATATTCTGGTTAAATAAACTAACTTATAGAAAACACTTGAACCACAACAGTGAGAACTTATAGTGAGTTTTGTTTCTTAAGATTTAAGTAACAAAAAATTAGCAGTTCAAGTAAAATGAAATGTTTTTTCAATCAGCTGAACAGCTTGTGTTGTGATAAAAGCACAACATTACACTGAGAACAAAGAGGCAAACATCTGGTAAAGCAAATTAGCTAGACAGCTGCAAAGAGAGAGATCAGAATTGCATCATTTGTATCAGACACACATCATCATCCCTTTTCTAGAGTGATCAATGGGAGAGTGAAAACTAAGAAAATCAACCCATTTAAAGATGTTTTTGCTTTTGGTTTGCTGCTGTTCACATTTCCAAAGACTGTTTTCACATACTGGTGTATTTTGTGGTAGAGCTTGGCGATGCCTTTGTGAGTCCAGTCTTTTCCAAACTGAGGGAGAATATGACCCAGAGCATCAGACCTGCAGGGGACAAACCATTTATCAAACTGTGACAATGTGAACCCATTCAGTTCTCTATATGACCACTGCATGACTTGTACTGAAAACAGATGCCCACTGATCTATGTTAACACCAAAACATGAAAAAAGTTGTTTTTACTTTGTTATGGTGCCATCTATGTCTGATATGATGATGCGATCATTCCAGTTCCACAGGTAGATGGCAGCCTCACAGCGACAGGTGCCTTGGTATTGTGTGGTCACACTGAACACCACCTTGTTTGCTCCTTCACGCAGGTTTAACTGTTCCTGGTTTTCAGAAAGGACAGACTTGGAACGACTTGGAGCAGAAAAAAAATATCAAGTGTGATCCAAAATTCTTCATGTGAGTGTGTGAATTTGTGCTTTTCTTACTATCTGTGCAGAGGTCAGACGCAGGGACTTGCGGTAAAGCTGGCTGATACACTGAGTGGCGCTCAGTGTTTCTGTTGATAGACTGGATAGAATGGTGGCTTTTCGGCCAAGGCCAGCAGCTTCATCACTTTCTATGTCATCTAATGTGGCTCTGGGGAAAAAGCACACATTCAATTATATATAAGCCCTCACGGCAACATTTGTCTTGCACTGTGTATCTTTTTGCAGACTGATTATTAACTCATTGGCTGCCAGCCATTTTCAGAGCATTTTGACTGAGCTTTCAAGACCCACAGCCTATTGGGTTCTATGACTAAGTAAAGACTAAAACTAACAAAGAAGAGTAGACTTTTTTCTTTCATATTTCTCTTTCTGTTTTTGATCCAAAAAACAGAGAAAATGCACTTTTTAAATAGCGCTTGTTTCAGAAGCTATATCTGTGATCCTCTCCATGGTTTTCTTCTTATATCTATACTGATCAACCACTCATCCAAAAAGCGCACTGCTGCCACCAACAGTAGTTTACGAACCTGATATTTATTGACAAGATCTGCCAGACCACCCCCCGTAAAAAATATAATTGACATCTACAGACATCAACAGCAGCTGATGAGTTAAGGAAGCTGATAAAAAAAAAGTCATGGTGACTTCCTTAAAATTGAAAATCTTTCGCATGGTCCTCAGATATCTTTAGTCTTCAGGTAATCACACAATGACATGGCTACTTGTAGTTTATAACAAAACTGTTTTTGTTGGGTACTAACTTTTATATTTTAGGACACAGCTTCAGGTCAGACTGACACTCCAATTAATCTACATGCTTAAAATCATACAGAGAGAATATAACCACTTACTGAAAAATGAAACTGCAAGACAGCAAGAAAAGCTTATTGATGGTTTAAGACTTTACCTCATTTATGGATCAAAAACTTTATTCTGAATTTGCTGATTTAACTTAAAAATAAGAGCTAGAATCAAAAAGTACAGACAATCAACCCAAAAGCCCTGCTGGGGACCAGTGAAACCAGAGTCCAACCCAAACTGGGCATGTGAAGTTTATAAAGTTCTTCCTCACATGTTGAGTCATTGCTTTGTAATGAGACTTACTTTACAGAGGAGGAAACACTTGTCAGCGGTTCATCTTGCTCTTCTTTGGAGGTCTTTTGCTAAGAAAAGGATGCTCATTATTAGTTTAAATCTAAGTCATTTTGAACATGCTGTTGTTTTATTGCAGATATGATTTAGTTAATAACCAAAGAACTGACCTGGTTACTGTCCATGTCTCTTCTCCTCCAGGAAAACCACCAGCGTCCAGACTTTTTGGGCATCTTATCCTTAACCAGCCGATCTATTGTGCTCTACATATCAAGCACACACATTTACAGTAAAGAGAAGGCACTGATAGGGATATAATAATGCTAAATTATAATACTTTTTTTAGGCTAACTATAGGTTTTTGTCGTAAACTTTGAATTAAACAAAAGTAACTGACTAATAAGCCTGATTAGTATTTGTACCAGAGCATTAAGAAAGCCTAACCAATGAGCTTTTCTAGTGTTTAGAGACAGAACCACTAAATACCTTTGGAAGGTTTTTCTGGAAAGTTGTCATTGAAAGAACCATTGGAGCAGCCACGGCCCAGTTATAGTAGCTGTGAAAGATAAACGCCAGCAGATGAATAATCACTTATATCAACACCTTCATAGTTAGGTTGTATTGTTAAAAAAAATAAAAAATAAAAAAGGATTGTGCGATTCCAAATCTCACTTTGAATTGATGCAGATCACAAGGCTCGGATCCTCAATGATCCCTGGATTGCTGGCAAAATCTTGGTATGTCACCAAGTGCTGCATAAACTTTTCTGGAAAAATGCCACATTCAAGATGGTTACTGATTTTACTCCACTCCCAACTCCTTTGCTGAGCATGCTGCAGTGTTTCAGACACAGAATAGCAGACCTTGTTACTTCTTCTTACCTTTGGTGATCTGGCTGGTGTCACCCTCACGTCCACAGAGTGACATGCTGACGTCCATGTTGTAGGAGGTAGAATCAGACAGATACTCTGTCCCGCTGTCCATGGCTCCACTGCCCACTGACTGAGGCGACTGGCTCCCTGAGAAGGAGCCCTGCTCAGTCCCTTGGTGAGACCCTCCTTCTATCTCACTGCAATTAACACAGAAAATAATAAATCACTGTAGACATATAATAGTTATATCATTGAATTGAAATTAAATACAGTGTAAAAGTTAGATTAGTTTTTTTTTTTTTTTTTTTTCCCGAAAGAGCCACTTAGGTGTTTTGGACTGCATACAGTATTAAAAACATCCAATGTTGTCAATTTACCTCTTCGGGAAGTAGAGTGCAGCCACCTCAGGGTCCAATGATGTCAAATCATCCAAGTAAATATCTGTTGGTCCAAGATGGTGATTACGTTTACCTGCAACAAATCACACATTAAGAGGGCGAATGGAAAAAAAAAAGGAAATTATTTCATACTAACTGTACACTGGGACTTAATAAAGGCTGTCAAAGTTACAAAAAGAATTATAGAGTATCATCAATAACAAGAGATCATAGAGGATGTGTCACCTTTCTTCTTCCCCTGTTGCTCTGTTTTAGAAGAAGCCTCAGGAGAAGTCTCTAAAGCCTCCACAGCAGTCCATGTGGTCCCAGCGTCTCTCTCTTCAGCTTTTGGTGCACTGTCCTCCTCCCCTCCCTCAGCACACGGATCTATACCACTGTCCCCCTCACTGACAAGACCACTGCTGGTGGACCCGTGTCTATTGTGCTCCGATGAGACGCCTTGCAGTTGTGGGTCAGTTAACTCTGTAGTACTAGAACCTTTCACTGTACAGTCTTCACTTTCTTTTACATGTTGTGTCCGTGCGTTGTTTGGTTTAGTCTCACTATTTAGGTTTTCTGCGCTGAGAACGTTGGTCTCAATGTTAATATGCTGAAAACTGGTTGTGCTTTCTTTACAAGTCAGAGAATCAGAGTGGTTTATGAGATTAGCTGAAAAAGATGTGTTTTTGGTCCCTTCTTTCCCTAACTTCAAGTTTATGTCATTCGTAGCTGCTGGTGAATAAGATGCGGAGAGGTCACTGGGAGTGGAGTGGGCAATGTGGGAGTTGAACTCCTTGGATAGAGGTGGGGACTGCAAAGTGAGGCTACCGAGATCCAGTGATTGAGTCCTTGGTTGTGGTCTAACCACTTTAACACTCCCCACTCTGCCACAGCTGATCACAGGCGCAAAGCCTGTATCGAAGGAGTCCTGTCTCTCTATGGTGCGGAAACGAGACTGATCAGAGGGGGAGAAGTGCTGCAACTCCAGTGAGGTCCTCTCAGATTGACACAGCTGTGAGGGGGAAAGAGGAAGAGGGCAGTTTGAGACTGTGTGTCAGCAAGGCAATCCCAAATCATCTGTGTGTGTGTGTGTGTGTGTGTGTGTGTGTGTGTGTGTGTGTGTGTGTGTGTGTGTGTGTGTGTGTGTGTGTTTACATACCATGGGAAAACCTCCCCAGTTCCACTCCATCTGAGGCTCAGAAGACCCCAGAGGTTTAACCACAAGCTCAGAGTCACTCTTAGGAGAGGAGGGGCGGCTGAAAAACACATTACTGCAAGGAGAAAGAAAAAAATGTAGATAGAGTAAAGGACAACTCAAAAGGACGGGCAAGAGAAACTGGATTCAAAGAAATTATCTCTCATAGCAAAACCATACAATCAAATCAGTATGTCCTCACTCAGTAAATATTTGCTAAGGGGAATCTTTTTTTTTTTACCTGTCAGAGGGAGACTGCTCTCCCTCTGAGTGTGGATGCATGTCTCTGGTCTGTGTGGCCCCCAGCTCGTCATTTGGCTCCTCAGACAGCGAGTAATATACAGATTTGCTGTTACAAACACAAGATGTCATTTTTTTATAATGTGGACTTTTGATCAGTGAAACACAATCCCTTGTACAAGTTAGTCTTCTTAAATGTTCTGCAGGGAATGAATAAAAAAACACGCAGTCTCAGTATACCATTTTTAAACTCCTTTCCATCATGTCAATCCAAACTTCATGACCAAAGAAAGGTCGATCACTGTGGATTGATGAGGCTCGAGATCTTTTTTCCTCTTTGTACAAAACCAAGAGCATCTTCAACCCATGAATTAATTTGACATATTTCACAAACCTGACATGCAATGTTCCCTCTTTAACAGGACTCTCTTGCCCGGCCTGATCACTTTCTCTTTCTCTCTCGTCTGATGAGGATCCGACCTCATCTCTTAGGTGAGAGTCAGAGCGTATTCGTTTGCGTCTGCGTTTCTTCCTGCGGGCACTGGACCCAGCCATGGAGGATCCCTCGGCGGTCTCCTCGAGCTCCTCTGGGGCATCAAGAGGAATTGGCGAGGTGCACAGATGTGCTGGGACCTGGGACTGAGAGGGTGGAAGGATAAATATGTTGACTAAAAATTAAAGACTCCCTGTTCTGATGCTATCTGATTGAAGAACTGGAAATATATGTTAACATAGAGAAGTGCCGAGTTACCTCCATGTTTTCATTTTCCTCCACAAAAAAAGCCTCTCCATTGTCCCCCAGCTTCATGTGCAGGTCAACTGGTTCTCCATTAATCTCAATATCCACCTGAAATCATAATGTGATAAGTGTGTCAAAGTGGAAAAACGGGAAGAGAAAGCTACAGTAAAGTGGTAGGTGAAAGAATTAAATGGAAACAAACAATTTTCTCCTTGGAGCGCAGCACACCCAGCTTTCCAAAGCGCACGTGAAAGGGGGAACACTGGAATGACCCATCAGGCTGTCGTACAACGATGACATCAATCCCTCCAGTCAGAGTAGCCGGGTTAAGTCCTCGGTACAGCTCCTTCACAGTCACAAACACAGTCTCGGCAAACTGGCCCACAATGTTCATGGTTTGTGACTGAAAACAAAACAGAAACAAGGAAAAAAGACGAAGTGAGAACAGTGAGTTTCAGAGGTCAGACGCAGGAACTTTAAGTGTCTGTGTAACTTTAACTCCTTCCACTTAAGTTGGCTTTTCAATGATTGCACTGTCAGTAACTTAGTGTTAAGAGCAAACTATGACCTTTGGATCACATCTTATTCATGACTAAAGGGTGAAAGATCAACAACTGTGAAGAAGGTGAGGTCTGTTAAAGACACAAACTCAGAGGCTTGTCATCAAACACAAACAGGAGCTTCCAACACTGCTATCTTAGCACGAGAGGATGTCATGTGATTAAAGTCATATGATTGAATAAATGAGACTAAAGACAACATCTATATGAACAAAAGGAAATACATCATCATATTTTCTTCTGAAGCAGGTTGGGACACGTTGAACAAGCATCAGCTTATGGAAGTCAAGAAGTCAGACTCTGCCAGAGGCTACTGAAAACATCACATTTGGCCCAGTTTGGACCTGCATCAATGCTGCTGACTGTTAAAACAGATACAGGTGGATTCAGAAACAAATAGGTCACTTGGTTGTACAATGAGCTGCCATCACCAAGAGAGACCGAACCACAGATAATCAACTTTTTATACTTATTGAGTAGAGAAGCACATGCTGGGAAAATAATTATCTTTATCTTTGCAACTTAAAGTCGCAAAGAACATTATTCAAATGAAATCACAGTGAGTGTTTCTGTCATATTTTACATAATGCCCAGTTTCTTGAATTAAGACAAGAAACTTGACAAGCACTTTTCCCCATAGGTGGATTATTTTTTACTCACTTTTAGCAATTTGTATATTATATTTGCCTTTTAATATCCCCCGACATCTTGACTCACCTGATTCATGTTACAGGGTATATGCTAAAATCCTGAGGTTGATTTCAATACCTTTTTAAGACTTTTCCAAAAACATTTTAAAAAGTTTTAAGACTTTATCACAACTTTCAGTTGTTGTTGGCATCCACTTTTTAACAGTTGTAGTTTATATTTTTACAGAAATGATGTAAGCTAAGGAGGAATAAAGCTTGAAAGAACAAATGAAACTAAAGGCAGGTTTATCGACACTCCCACAACAAGGAACAGGAGTTATTCAAGGCCAACTTGCTGAAGACAGAAAGAAATTATTTAATCATTTTTAAAATTTAGGACATGTGCCAGAGATTGTGTGATTTGCTTTAATGTTGTATTTAATTTCTCTTTATGAAACTAGAAAGTACATTAATTTATAGCTGGTGTATATACCGATCACAATCCTTATTGTTGTATTTTATTGTAACTAGAGTCTTTATGTATTTTTTTTTATTTTATTCTTTTTTATTTTTGTATTTTTCTACTGACTCCATCGGTTTCTGCTGTTAACACAACAATTTTCCAGTTTGGGATCAATAAAGTAACTCTGTTCTTTTCTATTCTATTCTATTCTAAAACTTTATCTGCTGAATGTTGAACGTCCCAATCAGGGGACTGTTGCAAGGAGGAAAATAAATATTCATGGATATTTTTTGGGTCAAAACTTGAATACCTATGAAACTTAATACCTCATAAAACCAGAATTAAGACTTTTTAATACTTTTCAAGGCCCTTAATTTTCCCAAAATTGATTTATAAACTTTTAATACTTAAGTCTGATTAGATGCTTCTTAAAATAAATGTAAACAAGTTTGCTCAAATTTCAGTTGCTTCTGTATTCAAGGAGCTACAAGAATGAGCTTTTACCACAATGACCCACAAGTCAGATCTCAAATCTACTCTTCAAAAACCAAATCTAATATGAAGACATTCAGTTTAAAAAGATGCTGAGCTCATAACTCAATCAAAGCTGAATTAACATCACAAGATTTATTGACCAAACTTTATAGCCAAATGATCACAGAAAACAAGGTGGACTTTGAGGAGCTCAACACTGGTAGTTTACATTATCTGTCCGTCCACATAAGCAATCAGAGGTCTTACCCACAGTGAAGGATGCAGATGTCCCTTCCCAGCCAGTCTGTGTTCCCTTGACCTCCCCTCTGCCATATGACAATACCATAAAGGCCTTTCCCATCACAGGAACTCCGTTTCAAGGAACTTATCCTTTAATAACACCTGTAACTTCCATTCCTTAAGATGCTCAGCTTCCCCTGAAGGCTCAGATGACCTAACCCTTCCTCCACCTGCATCTGTCTTTACAAACAGGTCTACATTTTGTAAGCTCTGACAAATCAGACGTAGCAACAAAGTTAGTTTCCTCTTGATCAGTTACAATCACACCACTCTGTTCTCAGCTAGGACGCAAAATAGCAACATGCGAGAGAGTCCCAGCATATTCAGTCACAGCCCAATGCTTCCTCTATCTAACACAATTTCACAATCCCACACACCCCCTGTCACCCTGAATTCATACTTCCCCACTTGTACCGCACATGACAGCCAGACCAGCAGTTTCTGAAAGGCTCGCTCAGGCTATTCAAACACCCTGCACATGAAAACACACACTAACACACACATACTAACTGTGTGATCACACAGTTTCTGGGTCTGACCACCGCTCTCTGGGCCATCGAAGATGAGGGGGACTCTCCAGCAGTCATGCTCTGCCAATATTGGAAAACATTTCAGAGACTGTCTAGCTGATTGGGGAGGAAGTAAACCAAAGAATGGGCAAATTATTACAGACATCGAGGTAAGCCACAGTTTGAGAACATTTAACCAAAGGGGAAGTTGTTGAGTTAACTAGGCTAATTAGCTCGAAAGTGCTCTTACCACTTTGGCCACTATCATACAATTTCAACAGCACTAATGAATGAATGGGTGTAGCTAGAAGCCTTCTTGATTGAAGCATATTGAAGTTTTTCTTTGTGCAGTTGATAAAGAGTGATACTTGACTGAAACTGCTAGATCAGCTCCAGTTAGAAAACAGGAAGAACAATAGTCTGTGATAAACAGAGATAAACAAGTAGAACAGTAGAGTATTTACAGGGAGGAGAGACAAAGGATTAATGACTGATGGTGTACATGCGTATCTATTTTTCCTGGTAGCAACATGCAGTTTACAAGTCATTCATGTTTTATTGACACAAGTCGAGCTACTTGACATAATGACTTATTTACTTTAGGATACTTCTTTTTTGGATGTTTGATTGGCTTGTCAAAATTAAACTGAAAGCTTGTGGAAAAATATCACCCAGTGTCTCAAAAAAAAAAAAAAAAAAAAAAAATCAAGACACAAAAATCTTAATGAATGGAGAAAATGGAAAAAAAAAATCCCCTCTGCTTGAAGAAATACCATTAGAGGTATTATCAAACTGGTGATAGTAACGCCAATCCACTCACAACTCCCAACTGAGCCTTATCTAAAGCAGTGTTCTTGTGTTCAGAGATTGTAGTGTGTGAAGGTTGTCGTTTTTTTTGCTTCCTAGCAGTGACAGAAGTGGCTTCATGATCTAACACATCTGTCACACTCTCTTGACCACTCACTGTTGCGTAAAAACATCCAAAATCTCGTATTACATCACATTTAACAATTACGCAATCTCTGGCCATCCCTGAGTCAGAGGGCTGATTCAGACAGTCCCTCGGGAAGCTGAGTCAGTCAAAGTGCACTAAATGTCCCCTGAAAAATTCAACAAACGACTGAAATACTGTTAATTCTTTATAACAAAGTTGATTAAAAAACAGAGGGAGGTGTTGTGTGATGCAATATTTCTAATTTCTATGACTAGAAAAACGCCACGACCTCACATAACTTCCGCAACAGTTTTCACTACTGTGTCAAAATATGGCGCAACCCAACACTCAGAATTGAATCGCCAACATAAGAGTTTTCGCTGCTGCTATTTAAATGTATTCAAAAAAGGGAAAAAAAGTAATCTGTAGCTCACTCTCACACTATATATACCCCGTACGTTTCTTTTTTAAACACCTGCCTTGTTTTACACTAACTTCTGTGTAAAAACAGAGCAAACACTTGTATTGGAAGTGGAATAACAGCGAGTATAAACCATTTTCGTTGATAAAACTTCTTTTCCCTACCGTTAACAACCTTAACGACGGTCATATCTGTTGGAAGCTATCGTTTACATTTATTTTTCTTGGCATTACAGACTATAAAGTGCAGACAGCAGCTTACCTTTAGTGGTGTTCTTCTCAATTGACAAAACAACAGCAGACATCCAGGACGCTTCCTAGTACCGTGCGCCTGCGCACTAACACGTCAATCAATCCAACAGCCAATGAGCAACCACAAATAATGACACATCCCGCCCACAAAAGTTCCTTTGTAAACAAAGCGTCTCCGTAGTCGGTGCTTTCAATCTGTTGGCCACTTTCTCTAAATTATTTTGGGCATGTCATAACAAACGGCGATATAAATTATCAGGTGAGTTTACATTAGATTAGAAGCTACACAAGAAGAACGACTAAAAAAAGACCACAAATAGGATTTCACCTGTCTTAAAATGTCTAATTTAGGCTTTCAGAGAAAGAAGCACATACAAGACTTTTAAACTGTCAAAACGTTGTCCACATAGCCCCTTACAAAGACAAGCATAAAATGACAATTTGACACAAAGAGCTTGCTCTATGGTTAAATGCCCTTGACTTAGGATGCTTTGCTTTCACACCTTCAAAAATACATTCAGAGAAGTTATACAAAACTATCTGTGGCCATTTTTTTCTTTAGACTTAAATTCTGAAAATGTGTCTTTAATCTCATAGAAACATTTGATTCATGCAAAGAGATATTGGATTATGCATTCTGTGTGGAAATGTTAAGGTTGTCAGTAGCTTAAACTACAACTATGAGCCAATAATTATTGGCTCATCTTGAACAGCTCTATCTAAAACTAAACTGCACTTAACTGACTCAAGTTTTGTATTGTGTTGTTTTATTGAGAAACTTACTTTAGAGCTTATCAATTCTAACAGTTTAAAGAGCTAAAATCATCTTTTTCCTTTTTCATTTTCTTGAGGAATTTTGTATTATAATAAACATATTCCAAAAAATTCACAAGTATAACAACAACAACAACAATAAATAACCTACATACTTTCTTAACTTGAACGTTAATAACTACGAGTTCGAGGTCTACTTTGATGAGAGAAAACAAAGTGTTATTCACGTGTGGTCAATTAGTTGATTGATAGGTATTAAAACTAAGTATTGCCTTCTTTCAGGAACACAAATGAGGGTATTTTCCTGAACCTACTAAGTGAAATATCTAAAATGGTTTATTTTGTGTGTCTTACAATTTCACAATGACTGTACAGTGTGACTGCAGTACTTCACAGTCCTCCGATATTACTTTATCATCATTCATTGAGGAGTTTTCAGCAGATATTAAAAATGATGAATACTTAGCCCCAGCAGAGGGCATCACTGCTCCTCGTTTTACAGATATGTTTTCCCTCTCCCATTCATACTAAGCAGCAGTTCAAATGCAGTTTAATCTAAAAAAAAAAAAATAAAAAAAAAATTGTACAACAATTCAGTTGCATATTTCAAGATGTGAATAAGAATACAGATAATGGGCCGTTGAACTGACAGAAATATGCACTTTCGATACTTATCGATTAAACACAGAAAATATAGTCCAAAAGTTAAAAGCACAGAGAAATCATGTATTTTTTTTTTTTTACCCATAAGTCGGGCTTTCAATATGTGCAGGGTTAAAACTTTCATTAAAAAAATTGCAATCATAATGCTAAAAATTAAGAAGGATAGCTAAATACTCATATGATGAAAAAAGAATAAATTCAGCTATGGGTTGAAAAGATGTTATATTACCTATAATATTTATAATAATATTCAAACACAGCTCAAATTATGCCCTGCCAAGTTAGAAATAACAGTCTTACACTTTGGGCAAGATTGTAGCGATTTATTACTTTGGAAATCTTCTGACATATTTACGATTTGAAATAAAATATTTCAAGAGACACATGCTCTGTGCAGCTACAAAACAGATGTTACCAACATGACATAATTCAAAGGTGTTCCCTGCACGCTCAGACCGCAGTGATGGTCAGCCAAACTGCCTATTTAAGGAAACCCACAGTCTCACAACTTGTTCACTGGCTTTCAAACTGCTCTGCGAATGCTCACATCTCTCTCCCCCATGCTTCCAACCCTCCACCACACTCATTCTCCTCCAAATGTTTAGACCCTTTTTTTCTCTAAATAAGGCAGCCTTATCGTAGTTCCTGTCATTTCTGCCTCTTTCCCAAACATCCCAGGCAGCGTCTGTGGCAGTAGCGAGCCACAGCCTGCGCATTCTTTTGCCTTGTATGGAGAAATGGCCCTGCCTGAGATGTCTTTGTACGGGACAGACTGGCCTCTCCATTGGCCAGGGCGGAAAGGGGAGGGACCCACCGGGAGTCTGATTCTTTAAACAAACTTTCCAGTAGGACTGACTGTTTCCCTTTTGCACTGCTGTGTCGGACCCAGACAACAGGAGTTTGAGGGACTTCCAAATATTTCTACCTGAAATCAAGGTGAGGAAGAAAGTTGTTACTTACACTCTGTATTAACTGAGTATAAAGGCTTTTTTTTATATCAGTGAAGAGTAAGGATAAATTGTCTTGAGTTCAAGGATACAATAAACACTTGTCACTGCAGAGAAAAAAAAGGATAAAGTTACAGAGAGCTCCTGAAGTTGCTCTTTGATATTAAAAAACTAGATTTATCACCATGAAGAGAGACCTGTCAGGGATGCTCACCTTAAACCTGTGTGTGTCTTTGTCCGTGTAGAACACATGTTCAAGTATGTTAGTACCTCTGTGTCATCACTACAGCACATTAGACAGAGGAATTTCTGAATGCAGCTGACCAATTTAGATCACACACACAAACACACACCTTTGTGTAGGCCTCTGTCTGGGCGATGAGAGCTTAACGTCCACTTCACCGTGTTTGCTTTTGGAATTTCCAACTGCTGGCGTCCTCTCTTAAGTAGTGGTGACCTTTATGACCTGGAGTTAGGGAAAGAGATGACAGCCTCTCTGCTTGGTGACACCAAGGTGTGTGTGTGTGTGTGTGTGTGTGTGTGTGTGTGTGTGTGTGTGTGTGTGTGTGTGTGTGTGTGTGTGTGTGTGTGTGTGTGTGTGTGTGTATTGGTGTGTGTTTGTGCCCGAGCGTGTGTTAGTGAGTGAGAGGGCTGAGGGACAGAGGAGCTTTGTCATCTGAGAGGATAAAAGGGTGCAGAGAGGAGTTGTGGTGGTGGACAGAGAACAAACACATTTGTCAGAACAGGCCAAGCTGAGGCATGTTAGACAAACACCAACGTTGCTAAAGTCAGAGAAATTTGTTATCTGCGTCATTGTGAATCACTCTTGATTCTTGCTTCAGCTGTTGCATGTTATAAATTCAGGCTTAGAGGGCCTGGACAGCAGATATCTTTATCATGCACTTTGACGGTGTAACTTCAAACCAGTCAAAGTGTCTGGGTTATCGATCTCTTGAAAGAAAGGTAAGCTAATCATCGATCAGCTTCTCTCAGGAGACACTAGACCACTGTACCACTGGAGCCAAGCAACAATGCACAATAGAGATAACCAAATTCTTTTCCTGTTTACATTTTAGCCACTTCATTTAAGCTGAAAAAAATTGTATTACAGACAATTGATGCAGCATAATGAAAGTGTGGTGTGTTTTAAGAAGACTGAAGCATGTAATTGGTAAAGAGTAGCCCTAATCACATTGAGAAATTCCTTCTCTTCCTGTAGCCTTAAATTGGAGTAAGAAGCTGTTTTGTTTCCAGCTTCCTCACGGACTGCTTGATGGAGAATGGGAGGGCTGCAAGCCAACAACACACACCTTCCAAATTTCTTCATTTCACTGGCACATGGAAAGACAGAAGCAGCCAAACAGTAGTCGTAGGACAGGGAGTAGTATCCAACATGTGTCTGTGGTGAGGGAAGGGAGGGATTAATACTCAAAAACCTAACAAAATCTTTGTGTGTGTGTGTGTGTGTGTGTGTGTGTGTGTGTGTGTGTGTGTGTGTGTGTGTGTGTGTGTGTGTGTGTGTGTGTGTGTGTGTGTGTGTGTGTGTGTGTGTGTGTGTATGTGTGTGTGCGCGAGAGAGAGACGGCAAGAGAAAGGACATCTCTGATGAGCTGCTTTGTTTGGAATTCAAGTTAGACTGAAAACCTTCACACTTACATGTAAATCCACCTTTGGACAGTGCAAGCATCTGTGGACAAGGAAGTTATTCATCCCTCGTCATATTAGTTTGCATATGATACATCTCATTTGATACTGTAGAATTTATTTGAATAGTGGTTAACAGAGCAAGAATGGACCAAATGTGAAATGTGACATAGTCAAAGCCATTCAGTCCTGCCAGGACTCGGTGTGAACTATAAACATAACAGACACAGAAATTTAGGAGTGCCCCTCAGAACAGCCTACTAGACACGATGACACACAGTGTGACACGGCCCACGGAGACAGAGATTTGGTGAATATAGGACAGCTGAGGGCTATTTATAATTGCTGGAGTACGCCCTGGAGTGTGTTTTGAATACATGTTGTCTTACAGAATGTAGACATGCCAAAAATATATCAGTAACTAGACAATTTTGTCTATAAATGAAGTAGTTTTTTTGCTGTTCTGCTTTTTTGTTCTGGTTCTCAGGGACATGATGTTCTTTTTTGAGTAAATAAATAAAACTCAGGTTTTCTGTTTCAGACACAAGATTGCAAAGTACAGGCCAGTATAGATACATCGTGACAAATTCGAATATATCTTTGTTTTGGTAATAAAGGGTAATGAGTTTAAAAGTGAAATACTAAGTTAATTAATGTATACAGTGCAACTCAACTCTGCTATCAGTTAATGGGACACCAATGATCAAAAACAATCCTCAATTTATATATATATATATATATACACACATATACATAATTCTTCTTTTGGGTGTGTGTGCATGATCAATTGACAAAGGGTTCAAATGCCTTTTTTTGTTTGTTTGGTCTAGTATTACTAAATCAAAAACTACTTTTATATCTTTACAAAGTTAAAAAATCAAAAAACAAAAACAAAACAATTAAGAATTTCAGAGTTCACAGAATAAAGAATCTTTCGTGTGAGTGAGTGAATTCACTGTTCAAATGACCTCAGTGTCTCATGATGTCATGTCACTTCATCTGTGACTCATAGGCTAAATTCACCTGCTGCTTCCTGCGTGTTCTCTATCTGCAGTTCCCCACTGGGATCACCACAATCACAGTGCACACACTCATGCACACACATGACAGACCTTTTCAGACCTGTACATGAGTGACAGATCTAATTCTGGAAGTATCTGAAGCGAGCAGCACAGTAGGCTGTGCACACCGTGGCATTTTCACACCCTTCTCTGTACCTAGCATTCAGGGAGGATGTGATTTTCTCTTCAAAAATGAGTGAGGGGAAAATGTTCTTTAGCTTAGAAAGAATAAGAGGGTAAAGTCAAGAGCTGGATCAATGCAAAAATACACACACATTTCTAACAGTCTTTTCAAAGGATGCTGGAATCTGTATTTGCAGACAAACAATACTGACACTGCCATAGCCTGACTGCTGACAGAGCACTTGAGATTCTTTTACATTCTCTTTGCACTTTCAATTGATATTCTTACTTAAATGAGGGCATATTGTAATAAATGCATTTCCCACCAGGGAAAAAAGCACTTCTGATTCTGATGATAAAACTCTTATTCAAGAATAATTTCCTTTGAATATTAACAGGCCCAGATACAGCCGCCATCATGTCGAGCAAGCGTGCCAAGGGGAAAACCACCAAGAAACGCCCCCAGAGGGCCACCTCGAACGTTTTCGCCATGTTTGACCAGTCTCAGATCCAGGAGTTCAAAGAGGCGTTCAACATGATCGACCAGAACAGAGATGGATTCATCGACAAGGAGGATCTGCATGACATGTTGGCTTCTCTGGGTGAATAGACTCACTCTCATCACATGTTTCGAAAGAAGAAATATGGCATGGTGCTACAACTTCTTTATTGTGGAAAGTGTAGCTTACCCACCACTTAGCCTGTGAACAATTGTGTGATTATCTTGTACTCTAAAGCTGGAGATAAACCTGATGACATTATCGTGGTATGGATAGTTCAGGCTCATCATCTTCAAATCTACAGCAGACTGTCCTTGTTCTGAGATAGGAATGAGATAAATAAAATATCAGGAGGATGTTGATGAACATTCATTGTAAGCTTGTGCTGTAAAGGGTTTGCTGCAGAGCTGCATTGTGGATATTGTAGTATCCTGTAGGGCTGCACGATTATCGCAATCGCAATCGCAATCGCAATCGCAATGTCAGCACATGCAATTACGTAATCGCAAAAGAGGATATCGCAATCGCAATTGCAATGTCAGCACATGCAATTCAGATTTTTCTCCATGATAACCAAGCAAATCTGTAGACTCATCATGACACAACCTTTTTTATTAAATCGCAAGCACAATCGCAATCGCAATATTTTCCACCTAATCGCAAATCGCACCTTTTCCCCAAATCGTGCAGCTCTAGTATCCTGAGCCAAAAGTTTTACCATTTAGGCCTCTGCTACTTAAGAACTTTTTCTCTTTGCATGTGTCTCTTGGAAATCTTAACAACTTTTGGAAGTGCAGCGCTAGGTGCAAAGTAACTGAACAGCCCATTTAATTTCACTTTTATAAGGTTAAGAACAGTTAAATGTAAAAAAGTGTCTAGTGCATGTTGCCTCATGTTACAGTGTTGCTGGTCCTCAGGTAAGAACCCCTCTGATGAATACCTGGAGGGGATGATGAGTGAAGCACCAGGGCCCATCAACTTCACCATGTTCCTCACCATGTTTGGGGAGAGGCTCAATGGGACAGATCCTGAGGATGTCATCCGTAACGCCTTCGCCTGTTTCGATGAGGAGGGATCTGGTAAGTCAGTGAAAAATAAGTACAAAATCAAACCGTATAAACTGATCACTGTACCTGCTCTGGCTTAATCTCCTACTCAGCTGCTGTTTCCATCTCTGTCCAAGGTGTTATCCATGAGGACCACCTGAGAGAGCTCCTGACCACCATGGGCGATCGCTTTACAGACGAGGAGGTGGATGAGCTGTTTAGAGAGGCACCCATTGACAAGAAGGGCAACTTTAACTACGCAGAGTTCACTCGCATCCTCAAGCATGGCGCCAAAGACAAGGATGATGAGTAGAAGGAAACACCAGCGTCCTCTGCCCCCATGCACACAGACTGCACCACAAATGAGTCCCCAGGTTTTACCTTTATGAGCCTTTGAGGCCTCCCAGAATTTGGATAGTAGTGTTGGTGCTCAAATCTTTTTATAAAAACAAAATCTTGGCACAGGGTAACTTAAATTTTGCTTTGAAGAAATTTTAAAATGGTAGGAGCTTGGAACTCATTTGTTCTGACACCTGTACTTTGCTCCAGGGAACCCGGTTGGACTTTTAGATGCATCAAACATCATGTTTGTGTGTGTAAGAAAGCTTTTTAAGTTGCCAGATTCATTCAGTGCCAGCAATGTTTACCTCCTACAGCAACCTAGCTGCCACACCTGCACAAGCACTGCATTAGGTCTGCATATTTTGTACTACTTTTAGCCCTGTATGTTAGAAGTCGATAAAAAAAAATCACTCCAGTTGTTTTTATAAGAAGCTATGGGTTCTTCTGTTTGTATTTTGTCAAAGCTTTTCTTCTTACATCAACTGGTTGTGTGTATTTGTTGAAGGACCAGGTATGTCTAATTATGTATTGAAGGAATTTATACAAATAAAGGAAGTCCTTTTCATGCCATTGAACGCAAAGAAACTTTTTGTTAACTCAGTAGTGAGTTGAGAGTGCCTTTTGTCATGACTATATGAGACAGTGTAGGGTGCTGAAGCAAAGGCAGTAAAGAGCATTAACCTTGATGTGTGTTGTTTCAAATGTTCAAAGCAATAAAGTTTTAAAAAGAGTTCGCACAGGAACAAATTAAGACTGAAAAAAATGTCATCCTGAACTGCAAACATGGGTGAGTATTATAACAGAGGGACTCCAGGGTCAGTTTTTCAGAAGTAAAGAGGAGGTCCACCGCTCAGTGACAGACTTCATGAATAAATAGTTGAACAACTTAAGGATGTTTCTCATCGTGAAACTGCAAAGATTTGTAGAATTTATCATCAACAGTATATAATGAAAATTGATCAATCTGTAGAATCTATAACAGCCTCTCTACAGACTCTGTAGTGGAAAGTATTGTATCTGCTTCTAATCTATTTTAATTGTCAAGTGCTTCATCCACAAATGCAGGTCAGAACTTTAAAATGCAAAGAGAAAAAGAAACAATATCATGATCCAGACAAACCAAAACCTATATGGGCCCTAGCCTTTTTAAGGAGGACTAAGGTGAAGTGGTAAGTCTGCTCTACAGGAGAGGGATTTTATAATCAGATGCTCTTTTGGAGCAGACCACATTCAACTTATCCCTCAAATGAGCTCAGATATTGTTTGGAGCTAAATGGAAAGAAATTCTGTGTATCATACAATGGCCGCAGCCTTGCAAGAAAAGCTCAAGTTAAAAACCACTGAGGATACTTCTGTTAAATGTCCCAAACAGCCATGACAGACATTCATCCAGTCTGGAGTATACAAGAACCCTGCTGCCCATGTCTAACTGGAGTCCAGGTAAAAACGGTAACTTGCCCCACAGCTCAGAAGTTCAATGAGATTTGTCCACAAAGCAGTTAAAATCCACACTGATGTTTGAAAACATCAATCTAACATGTTTTTTAAGTCTTATTTTACTGTATATTGTAGTTTATACAGGAAACAAAGACCAAACACAAACCGCATATATGAAAAACTGAACTTTTATTTCTTTGAAATGTTTATACAAAACACACATTTAAACTTTAAGGCATATATTGCACAGACTATTGAGAAGTTTTAATATAAAAAAAGAGACATTATCCCTCAGTCGTAGATTTAAGGCACAGCAGCCAGTCATACTGCTAACGGTCGTGATTCACAAAATGAACTAAAAAAACATTTTGAATGCATTTGGCTGTAAAGAAACTACACAGTCTGAGATAAGGTTCATGCCAATACAAACAAATTAAAAAAAAAAAAAAACACTGAAAATATTTACACATGAACACACTGTTTGAACTGATTGGAGCGACACTCTGCATCTAAAATCACTTACAACCTTACTATAAAAAAAGCCTCATTGTAAGACAGCCGTTACCAGTAAAAGAACCGTTGAGAGTATTGTCACAGTGGCATGATACAGTTCAACAATAAAAATATTACTTTAATACTCAGTTTTATACACTTGACCCAGGTCTGACATGAGCTGTGGAATTTGAGGTATAGATGCACATCAGTTAAGTTAGTGTACCTGACAAAAAAGAGGGGGACAAGTCCACTGACATCCACGGATCAACACTGGCAGTGAGGAGCATCAACTAAAGAAAGTAGTGAAAGTCTGTGTCCCTTAACAAAGAAATAAGTTATTCCAGGAATGAAGAGTTTAGTGCTCAGCCATGATTTGACCAATCAGACGAGCACAACTCATGAACACAGGTAAATAAGACAGTATTTAAGACTTCTCTCACTTTCCGGCTACGCTTTTATTCTCGAGGAAATTTTCCACAGTATGCTACTTTTATCCAGATGGAATTTGGCCAAGACAGCATGCTTTGACAGTTTCATGGAAACTACAGCTTTGAGTGATTCTTAGCTCTAAAAAACATTTATAAACACAGGTGGAAAGCAAGAATGAGGAAATTGTTTAATGCGCTCCGACCTACCTTAGAGTAAAATGAACCAACAAAAAGCAGCAAATTTTAGCTACATCCGTTTATGTGCTACATTTGCTTTACCAAGACACTAAATGGATCGTTTATCTCTCTGCGTCTATGACATTCAGGTTTGAAATAAACTGAAGACATCCCATCAGCAGGGAATTTAGCACATCTTTCCCAAATATGAGGACCAGACATTTAAAGTGTTCTGCAGCTCAAAGAGAAAAGGCGTCTCGACTCTCAGGGGGTAGTAACATTTCAGCGGCAGAGCTGTGAAATCAGGAAGCTGCTTAGCTCTCCACTGAAACTGATTTCTGTAACAGATCCAATGTGACCTTCTCTTTTTCTTCCTATCACCACAACTCTTCTCTTAAACAGCAAGTTCTCAACACAGCCAGTGAAGGTCGCAAAAAGTAAAGACCTAACTGCTTTGTTTTCTTACAAACACACATTTGAAGAGGTCTCATACATAAGAACATCAAACACTTGATGTGGGAGTTGCTGTCAAGTGGCCCTCGTACTGACAATTCATGAGGACAAAATGAACACACTTGGCTATAACAGCCCAGATGATTCAAAAGAGTGTGTGGGGTGTAAGCATCAAGGTGTGACATTCAGTCGGGTTTCTTTACAATCAATTCTCCTTCTGGTTATCAACATGGAGAGGAAGGGTTGTAGTTATGCAGAAATATAAGGAGGAAAAAAGGAGATTCATGAAAATTCTCTGATTTTTCCTGGAGAGGAATGAATGACACGCAGCTTCGCCAGTGACATTAAAGTCTTTTGTACATTCAACAAAGTCCGGCACTGCTACTGAAGCGGCTAACTGCTGGTGCTGGAAATCACACCAACTGATTTTTCTTTTTTTACAATTACCGGATGTTTTCTCCACCTTCCTAAATGCCATGTGGAGAGAAATGCGAACACATCATAAAAAAGCTTTGTACAATACACCGACACTAAACTGAGGAAAGTTCATCAAGGTGTCATTACTAGCAGGTGCCTCCATATCCAACATTTTACAAATGATTGGAAAAAAAAAAAGGTGTCATGTCACTTTTTGCACGTTCATGTGTCTGATTCCATTCCTTGTCTTCTGCAGGCACAGATGTAAAGACAAACGATGAAGATACATTCTCCTATTTACATTGTTGTCCAGCTAAAAGGAATGTCAGGTCTCTCGTCTCCACTCATATACATGTATTTATAAAAAGAAGAAAAGGTGCTGTTCAGCTCCTAGTTCACAGTTTCACTGACTGTGAGTAGACTGTGCTGTGGGCCCCACACGGTGCTGATGGGGGTCTTTACCACCTGAAGAGAGCTAGGTTGTCTGGTCTCAGAGTGAACCATGCTCCAAACACTGGGCACTATTGCTGAATTCCTCTGTGCGCTACTGCTTGTACTGCTACTGCTGGTGCTGGTGCTGCTGGTGGCAGGACTCACTGGAGTGTTATGGGAGGTCAGGCCAAAAGCAGAGACAACTGTTTGCGTTGAGGAGGATGTGAGATCTGGGAGGGGAGCTGGCGCTTGCGTAGAGGCGATGACCGAAGCAGGGGCAGGTGATGATACTGAGGTTGAAATGGGAGGTGTGTACGGGACAGTGACAGGGATCAGGGAGGACTTGTGGATCGGCAAGTAAAGGGGGACTCCACTGGGGGCTTTCTGAACAAGCGCTACATTTTGCGTTGAGGCCTGGTTTGGGGCAGAGGTGGAGGGGGAACTTTGCTTGGCTGTGAGAAGCACTGGTGATGGTACGGAGACTGGCCTTGTTGCTGGCAAAGATAAACCTGCAGGACATGTAGTGGCTGGTTGAGCTGGGCTTGAGGTCGGACTTGTTGTCGTTTGGGGAATAACTGGAGTAGCAGCTGGCTTCTGGGAGTTAGGCTTCAGTAAAACTGAAGCAGACACTGGCACTGAGATTAGTATAGGCTGGTTTGGACTGGAGGATCTGGCAGTGTCCTTCTCCAAGGGGCTCCAGATGATTTTGTTCACAGGTATAGGAGACTGCCTTGGTGCTGGGACTAAAACTGGAGGTGGCTTGGGGGCTGCTATTGCCAGAGGAACTGGATCCTCTACTGAGGTCACAGGTGATGCTGGAGCAGCCATCGCCTTCTCCATTAGACTCTGGACTCTGGAAGGATCCATGACTTGCTGGCTTTCCTCTGGAGGAGGAGTAGGTCCCATGTCACTGTTGTGAGCCTCCACTGGTCCAGTCTTTGCAAGTCTGCTCTGATTCTCCTGCTCTGCTGCCCTCTGCAGGGCTGCATCTACCAGGAGCCTTAGGTCACTGAAATCCTGTGTTGGGAACAGCTCAGGTGGTGTTGGTGGAGGCGTGTTGAAGAGACCGCTGGTGGGACTAGCTGCTGTTGTTGAGTTAATGTGAGACACCCTGTGTTCCTCTGCTTCCCTCAGTAAACTCTGCGTGTCCAGTCTCATCAGCGCCTGGACAGAACCTTCTTTTCCAGGGTATCCTGCTCCAGTCAGGATAGCAGTTGCTGTGTTCCCAAGAAGGCTGAGGTCCAAGGTGGGAGCAGAGCGAATGACAGATGGGCGTTCTTGAAATGAGCTGGTGGAAGAATTTCTTTCTGGAGAGCCAGCTCCACCTGCATTTGATAAGAGGCCCTCGGTTTTGCCACCCACCTTGCGGGAGATGGTGAATTTGGTGGGATCTTTGCCATCTTTACGAAGCAGGTCTGGGAGGAGGCGGCGGCGGGCATTGATGAACCAGTTACAGATCTAGAAAGAGATGGGGAAATTAAGTAATCAAAAGAAGTGACACAGATCGCTAACATGAATGTCCTCTTACAAACAGAAGAGAAAAATGTCTTTGATTTTCTTTTCCACATTCAACAGCTTCAGGCTCTCAATAAACCAGAATCATAACTCAACCCTTGCACTGCACTCAAGCTTGAAAAATGATCTGTGTGCTGTGATTTTAACAACCGCCCACACACTCCCTTCATCTGCATCTAAACACGAGGCCTTTCTCACCCCCTCTAGTGGATCCAGCCTCCCACACAGGGAAGAAAAAGCAAGAGAGGGTGAGACAGACAGAGATGAGAGCTCTCAGACAGCTGGCAATAATGAAGCTCTGAGCTCAAATATGCTGAGCCACAGAGAAAGCAGCCAGAAGCATTCCAGTGAATCGAGCGCAGAACGAGAGGCTCTGCTGCCGCCTCACGCTGATCTGTGATGCATTCACTAATGCTGAATGTTTGTGTGTTGAGAGGGAAAGAGGAAATTCCTACTGCTGATGCAACGAAGTCAGAAGGGAAAGCTGGGAAAGTCCAATTCTCCCTCTGGTTTATTCACAACTGTGGTGATGCCATCTGATTCCTGTTAGCGTCTCCTACTCAGCAAAATGTAACAAAACATTGATTTAAGTCGCTGCTGTAAGTTTGCAACAAATATTAGGAGGACTAGTCTTGTGCTGCAGGTAATACATTCAACTGACTTTTTATTTTCTAAAACAAATTCATGCAGTTTGAAAGATTTAGAAAATGCACATTTTCTTACAGTTAAAAACATGCATGTATGTATGTGCGTATGTTTGCATGATATACAGTTATATTCAAGGTTATGTGAAAAGTTAGTGTTAAAGTCTCAAGCTCTTTCTCATGAACAGAAGTCCATCAACAAAAGGAGTGACTCCCTTTTCTGGCTTTAAAGTCTGAAACTGTTAGTTGAAGTCACCACAGCATAACAATTCAGAGGCTGTCTCAAGAGGATAACAGGCAATGATTAAGGTGGTCTCGGTTTCTGTTTCTCCAAAGAAAAAGAACTTAAAGAGGGGTATCATAATTTGGATATTAAGTAGCAATGCTGGATGTCCATACTAAATGTATACACATTTTCAAACTGCAACGTACTCAAATTTTCTGTCTGTCACATAGGAGGCAAACACCAAAGTCTGCTCAAATTCCTGTTGCTGACGAAACCTCTAGAGGGCTGGCAAATCAGAGGGAAGGGGGTTCATATAGTGAAGACTTTTAAAGATACAACCCTAAAAACAAAAAAATTTGAACTGAGGCTGAAATAATCCTCAGGCTGATATTTACCTTTGTTTTTTGAGTCAAAAAGAGGTATCAGTTTGAATTTTAGCTTGTCTGGTTACCACTAAAAGTCATTAGAGCTGAGTCTGTACAGATTTATGATTTCATAGAAATGAACACAAACTTGTACAATGAATTTCACTATTTCACCAGAACAAGAGAAGACAGAATTCAGAGGTCTGTAAAGACCATGGTGCCAGAATAGATAAAGAAGTGAAAGATCTCTGCTCACCTGCAGCACGGAAAGGTTGGTTTGGCCTGACAGACTCAGTTTCTCCTGCTCAGACGGGTAGGCGTTGAATCGGTGCTCATACAGCCAGCTCCGCAGAATCTGCACCGCCTCTTTAGGCAAGTTGCCGCGGCGACGACGTTTCCCAAAGAGCCCTCTCCCTGACAGGTCGAGGGGGGAGCCGTCATCGCTGTCCGACACGGCCGAGGAGTGCTCCTGCTCGGGGCGAAGCTCGTCTTCCAGAGCTGAGGGAAGGAGGGAGGAATGTCAGTGATGCTCACAGTTAATGTAACAAAAGATCTGTCAATGCATCAAATCTGGGAGAGGTGTGCCTTATAAAAGGTGGTACTACATTTCATTTGTGATGCTTCTATATATGCTCATAATGAAGTGTGAAAGGGAGAGCATTAGGAATTTTACTTTGCCTAAAATGACAAAAACACTACTTTCTCACAAATTAAGAGGCATGTGAGTGCACAGAATACATAATAATCATTCACAATGCAATGATCTTTGCCACTGCTTTATACCTGAACCAACCAAAAGTGAGGGCCAAGAAAGATGGAGCAATGTTAGAACAATAGCTGTGGGTTTGAACTTTGTTTGTTAGTCTCTGGCTGGCCACTGGAGAGGTCCTCTCTTCAAAATGGAGCATGCCTGATCCCAGGGGTGGGCTGCAGAATGCAGTAAATGTCTTTCTTTGGGGCTTGGTGAAACCTGACCCCCGGGGCAGCGCCTGTCTTCACAAAGAAGATTGTGTGCATATCAGCATCACAGTAGCCAGTGGCCCAGGAGCCTATTGACCATGCAGGGCGCTGTTTTCACCTCATGCCACTTGGGCTCAAGACTGCTGAAGCCGTTGTCAAATCTTTTGAATCCTGCATTCCTGGACAACGAGGGAAGTCCTGTGCAGTGTTAGAAAGAGGGCTGGAGACTGAAATGTGCAAACTGAAAGTTCAAACCCAATTTCAGCCAATGAGCAAAAAACCTTTCATGGTTTATTCTACAGGAGCAGTTAAGGCTTTGGTTCATTGAAAATCTGACTGTTGTAATCCTTTGTCTTGATAACTTAGATCAAATTATGTTGTCCTGATTAATATGGCTGTGCTAAAACATCATTTATTTATGATGAATCTGGTCTGTAACTACACTGCCATATGGTGGGATACTTTACATTAATAACATAATCTTGAGTATTTCTTTGGATGTTTGTAAGATCACAACAAAACCTTAAACTACGAGGATTTCAGTGAAGAAAATCCAGTTTATTGTTAGGTAACTCCAAAAACGTGATAGCATTAAAGTTTAACAAAGTCGTGATCAGTCCACAAAACTCACTTCAAAGGCTCCACTCATTCAAAAGACACATTCATAGACATCCTGGGTCTGAAGAGAGAAATGGTTTTGCCCACAACAAAGTTTTATTCCCACAGCTCAGGGCACAAGATCACTGGATAGACATTTAAAGGTTGGCCATCAAGTATCTAAACCCATTCAATGTGGGAGCAATTTAAAACAAGCCGGGACACATTTCACACAGATGTTAACTTTGTACAGTGTGTCAATTTAGCTACATGCAGCATCTCACGGAGTCAACTTTCTGTTTACACGTTGTCTCGACCTGCTTACAAGTAGAAAAATCTCTGCATTTGAGAGGTCGTTCTAATGTGTGAGTGTACTGAAACTGTTAAAAAAACAGTGTTGAAGCTTACAGGCTCAGATGATAAAATGGGTTTTCTTTTTAAAACATTCAGAGGTAACAGTCTGTATTTAAATTCAGCAGTACGGAAATCACCAAACATCAACTTGAGACCAGCACACTAAGTCAAAATGATTACGTCATTCATAAAGACAATGATGAAGGATAAAAAAAATCCACATTAATGCTAAAACACATGATAAACCGGGGAGCTACTCGGTAAATTAGCCATCCGGAGCGCACAAAGGAGGCAAGCAGAAAAGGACAGGCTCCCGCATGTCACTCCGCCAGATGGACACCATGCCTGCCTCCACAGATAACTAGCTGGCTAGCTGTCCCTCCAAATTCAAACACAAACACACGCTGCATTTGCTCGCAACAAAACCCCCGCATACCAGGCAAAACCAACAGGAAAGACTCTGCATGCAGATCCAAAGACTCTCTGTGAGTTGTAACTGTGCGTAGCAGTGATAAAAAACACCTCACCTCGTTTGAATGCTTTCATTCTTTGTTGATGGCTTGCTTGAAAACACGCAGCTGTCCAAGTTGCTTGCTGTACAAAGCGTGCCCGGGAGCCTGAACGATGGTTGACACAACGCCACTTTCTTCCAAGAAGCAGAAGGTGTTGGCGCTTTTTCGCAGACTCAAATATGTCGCTCGTGTGTTCCTGAAGCAAGATAACGTTTTCCCTGGTAGCCTGTTTCCATTTCTCACCTCGCTTTCTTCCAGTTATATTGTTATCTGTTTTGTGTCGCTTGTTCCCTTTTACCTGCACGCAGCAGCGCCAGCTCTTTGCCAATCTTGACAGTCGCAGCTGAATAAGTCCCGCCTCATTAACAAGCTGTTAGCCAATCAGAATCATTTATGGCGCCTCCTGTGCATTCGTTAGCCAATCACGGCTCTTCGCGAGCCAGCAGCCAGACTCTGTCTCAGTGACTGACGGGAGAGCAATTTCATTCAAAGAACATCGCAGTCATTCAAACAATGTTATTTTCTCGACACGACTGAAACCATAGGCTGTATGGGTGAAACCTCACTCGGTTACACGGACCAGAAATAATTTAAATATAGTAATGTAGCAACGTAGCAATCTCTGAAACCGTTGTGGCCGTTTTTTACTTTGTACGTGAGACAGCAGTACAGTGTGGTGGGCCTTATGTAACGTTGAGCAAAATGTACTGGTTACATAAATCATAACCGTAGAGAGAGTCGACCACATCTGTACAGTAAAATTACAAGTAACATAGTTATTTCAATTCAGTCTTTAAGCGTGGCGTTTGGCAAGTCGTTTTGACATAAAATTCACAGTCCATCAAACTTTAGACACGGAAAACTAATAGCTGCATCGCAGATGTGTGGGTGCTTTCAACTTGGAAACAAGTGAGATCCCCCATTGCAGTGTAGGAGGGAGTTTAGGTTTTGAAAGCAATTATTAAGAGTACCTGGAGCCATAGAAAGCCTCAAAACAAACAACACACCGTTTGAAACTGACAACCAAATCTCTTGCAACCAAACAAGCAAATACAGCCATGCTGACTTTTTTGAGAAAGTATCATGTGCATTTTATTGAGTATTTCTTTCTCCATTATACATCTGAACAACCTTGTATAAATAGATCTACAGCATTGTAAAAGAGGATGACTTTTTGTCTTTATTTACAGAAGATGACTAAAGAAGCACATAGGCGAGAAAGAAATGCAGGATTATTGGTTTTTATCTTAATATCAAAGAAACCTTTGACTCAGTATTGCACATATAATTTAAATGTGACACGTATCTGGTTAAATTTCAATGTAAAACAAGACATCCAGTCAATCAAAACTTTGTCTCAAACAAAACTCCACAATCATACAGCTTACTGTGATAGATTCTTTAAAATATGTGCTTGCTCCATAAAATATACACTTTATTTCATACTTCTGTGAGTAAAACACTCCTTAACCCGTCAGTGGAACAAAGTAGAGATGCTAATGAGCTAGTAATTTTGTAAGCAGGCCTTTCTGACAGCAGTTGTAGAGTTGATCCCTGTGGATGAAACGTAAAACTGCTCATCATTATGCTTCTCTTTGAGGTATCACTTATCTTTTCAGTCAGAATTTCAGTTGTAGTGAAATACACTCAATTCATTCACTCTATGAAAACAAAAGGTGACAAATGACAGTAACACTGGTTTACAGGATATGGAACAATTACAGCGTAAACCATTCAATAAAAGATTAAATTAATTTTCAATGGCTTTATAATTGAAACCATTCCCCTTTTCAGATTTTAGGTCAGGAGAAAAAATACACCAAATTCATTACTTATTATATCAGAGTGATGCACATCAAAGGGCAGATGATATATGTGCTGAAAAAAACAGGTCTTGAACTGAGGTTTAAAGAGAACAGACCACTGCCAAAGTAAATGCTGATAGTTTAAAGAGCAATTCTATCAAACAATTATCACCTTGAAATCAATAGCTTTACAAACACAAAGTCTCCCACACTGCAGCTGTTTGGATCTTGGATAACCCTATCCAGGAAATAGTCCTGGGTGTGTCCCAGTGATATCTATGTGTATTGGAGAAAGGTCTTTAGATGTATAAGCCCCCGTATGATGAGCTCTCTTTGGTCCCGACATGTGTATGGGCTTTTAAACATCAGGGTTGTAGAGTACTTGGGGAAGCACCAACTATAAATCAGAGATGGCTGGATCACTGTGACTGCACATTTTAAGATGTCACATACTGTCAAAGTCCGGCATAGACCTACAGTTTTTTTGGGATAAGAGTTTAAAAGAATGACAACTTAGGAACATAAACATTGAAACAATCTTATAGTGAATACAGAGGACAAAAAAAATCTGTCTTGTTTGGCTGTGTAATGCATTTAGGCTCACAAATGCACACAATGTCCTCTGAAAACTGTCTGAAAAGTCTGAATATCCGTTACAGGTAACAAAGAGATCCTTTGAGTCAAATGTACTGATAGTTATGGTGAACTTTGACAAGTTTGAAACTATATGGTTCATTTCATAACAACTTTATAGTCACACAACTTTTCCACAGGACTGTAATCAAGGTAACGACTGTGTTCAAGTCACACAAAAGGCATTTGGGTGTTATACCAGTCAAATGGAGCGGGGGCATTGACAGCCAAAAGGGAACAACCTATTGACACCCCTGAGCCATTTTCCTTGCAGTCATCCCCAAACAGGCAAACACAACAGCTAAACAAAGGACCACCATCAAGAGAAAGCCCCTGCCAAGAAAGAGAAAGAATGGTAGCCATTAGTCTTTTCCAATGCAAAGCTCCTGGGTTGCATTTTTAGGGTCACAGCAGGAGAGAGTGAGATAGTGCTGCAGCTGAAGACCTGAAGTGCTGCTGCTTAACATAACTTATTAGGAAGTGGAGGTCAGGGTGTGTTTGCTCATCATTTAGAGGGAACCGAATGTGAGTGGGGAAGGGACGAGGGTTTATGTAACTTAAGTCAGGATTGGGGTTAAGTTTTGATATTGACCTTTGAAATGACATCATACAATATCACTAAGGCATGGCGTCACACTTATTCATATTAAGAGCTAATGTTTAAGGACAACACAGGATCTTAAAATATGTGTGATCTTCATAATATGTCCTCTTTACGTTTTACAGCGCTTACAGAATACATTTCTTTCCATTCTGAATATACAGTTATTTCAAGGAACTGTAGCTCACTATCTCCCTCTAGTGGTCAGAGACCAAACTTTACAACATTGGACTTCTGAGGCAGAGAAGGGATATTGCTTTGAACTGGGCTCTGGCTGCCTCTCACACACGTTCAAAGCTGCTGACATTTATATTCATATGATGAATCTTAAACAGTAAATTCATCTTTGGCTTATGAAGTCCTCCGAGAAAGGAAAAAGAAAAGCAGTGTTAAATAAATGATGGAAACCACAATGACTAATGCATGTAATGCTTTTAATTAAATAGTTTCTTCTTTGAATAAAAAAAGTGCAGGTACTTTGGATGATTTGCAGTAGAAGGGAATAAGAATCTTAACAAAGCACTAAGGCTGATTTTGTTGATTTTTGATGACAGTATAAAAACGACACAGTCCTGTGTGTGTCGAACAATAACACACTTGTCCTTCTTACCCTGCCAGATGCATTACTTCAAAAAAAAAGCCCTAGTTTTAGCTGAAATGTATAAGTTGAATGGTAAGCAAGGTTAGTAAAAGCACTTAAGAAGTATTAAACAGACAGATGGAAAAAAATAACCTGATTGAAATAATCACAGATCTGTAGTTACAGCACAAACATGGAAAACAAAACAAACAGGACAGAGAGAAGCAAACGAGGCTTAAAAGGAGTGAACAGCATCTCCCCTGCAAATACATGAATGTTGGGGAATATTGTGGCCACTTATATTTCTCATGCTTGGTGATCATTTCTATTGGAATGTGCACTCATTCAATCCCATTTACACACCTCTCACCTGTGTTAAAAATCTTTGACACAACTACAGTCTGCAGGACACACACAAGAGTTAATTGCAAGGATCTATATAAATACCCCTCCAAATCTGAATTTCATAAAAATATTCATAAGCAGATCTAAAGTGATTTTTTATACAAAAGGAAAGGTGAACAGATGTGAAAAATTAATACAAGGAAGACGTACATAGGTTTGAATCTGTTATATGTCTGTGAGTACTGTGGATATGCTGTGTGTGCAGTGTGTTTGATGGCCACAAGGTGGTGTTGTGCAAAGCTACAAGATGGCCAATGATCTGGGAAGAGAGGAGGATGATGGGAGACAGAAGAGCAACAATGTTTGTCTTCTGCCTTCTTAATACATCTTATAGCCAGGAAAGAGGAGCGTTTAAAACAGTCTTCATATAGATTCTTCTGGATATAATCATCATAATAACAATACCTTCTTTAACAATTTTATGATATCAAGAGTAGGAACAAGAAACAACTAAGTTCTTCTGCTGAGGTTTTCAATGGCGGCCTTGAATGAGGAGTCCCCTGCTTCATGGTCAGTCAAGTCCAAGAAAGTTCTCATTTAATTATCTGTCATGTCTATCAAATGTCTGGGTCCATCAGGACCAGCCTATAACTCTAGGAGTGTGTCAAAAATGCCCAAAACAACTCCTTCAATCTATACCTTAAGGAGCTTGATCTCTCCTCCCCCACCTCTACTCCTCTTTACTTAAGAGTAGCTCATTTGCAATGTAAAAGTTTTCGGCTCCTTCTCCAAGTAATTCAGCAACACTTATCTGTCCTCTGATCCAACCCTTCATCTTATCCCCACCCTCACTGCCTCTCTCAGAGGCGGGTCTGGGCCTCAGGGACGTAGATTTCGATGCTGTCTGCGCTCTCAGTGGCGGAGTTCTGGCGAAAAGAGGCAGCCTTTTTGGCAGCTAGCAGACGCTTGCGAGCCTCTTGTCTCTGCTTCTCTGCTGAGGCCGAAGAAGAGGTGGATGAAGAGTCAGCGCTCTTCTCGCGGCTCAGCGTTGGTCGTCCCTTACCGGGCTTCTTTGTTGCTGCAGGGCCCGCCTTCTCCTCGTCCTGGAGTAAAATGTGACAGACAGGAGGAGGAGGAGGAGGAGGAGGAGGGCAGAGGGAGAGAGCAGGGTGTGAAAAAGCAGAGAAAAGACACATATGACAGTGAGAAAATGTAATATACAAACTGGCTTCAAAACCCTCTGATTGTTCAAGCAGCTTTGGCAGACAGGACTTTGACAGACAGAGACAGAATGCCAGCGCTGATTGTTTTTGTTTAGCTGTTCAGGGTGCTAACAGAAAAACACAGATTGACAATTTCAAAAAGGGCAAAACATTAGGAAGAAACATTTTCAGACATGAAATGGTTACATGGATTGATGGGCACATTGGGTCGTAACTTAAAGCACATTCATCTATCAGAAGACACAAAGTCAGTGCGGCTGCACTGAAAAGCAACATGAGGCAAGAGCATCTCTTCCACAGCAGAAGAGGGATCAATAAACACACAGCAGACACCAAGACAAATCACAGGAGGAAAAGACAGACAGAGCTTGACAGAATGACACTGACACAAACAGAAGCAAAGACATCTCAAAAACAGCAACAGCAAGACTGCATCAAGTCACATGCGCCTGTGCAGCTTAGCCATGCTCCATCACAACACACATAAACAGATACACATGCACTCACTCACAGTAAGGGACACATGCATGCTCAAACAGGGCTTTACACCTAAAGACACACCAACAACAGCCCTCTTTGAGATGAAGTTTTCCATGCATGCCTAAAGGGATCTCTCTGGCCCCTTTGTGTCGGACAGGGAGGCCCTGTTAGAGTCCATCCCACGCAGGGACGGGGGAAGTTGAAAAAAAGGGGAGGTAAAAAAGAGTGGAAGAAATGGTGGTGGTGGTGGGAGGAGAGAGGCCGGTTTCGGCGGCTTTCCTACCCCAGCCAGGGCACTGGGCAGCAGGGGTGGGAAGTACCTTCCGCTCAGGGGGCGACTGGGCAGCCGCAGACTGTATGGGCTGCCAGTCATTAGACTTGAGATGGTAGAGCTCATCAAACTTGAGGCTGATGTCTTCGATGGAGAGCTGCAGCAGGTCCCAGAAACCAGCAAGATCCTGGTCTGTGGGCCGTGGGTTGGCGTTCACATTCTGGGCAGAGGAGGGCAAAATTTAAAGAGAGAACAATGAAAGAAGGGTAGGTTCAGTGTTTGGTATCTAATGTGGGAGGAGTTTTTTGTGACACTGGTTAAAATCTTTTGCAACATTTAAAAGCAAAATCAGGTTTAAATGAATTCATGCCCATCTGATCAGTGAAAGTGTTACTGCTAGCAACCTCGCAGTCTAAAAGCAGCTTGTTTGACAAGACTTGATTGCTTTATGAAACACTTAAGTGTGATTTAAGACATGGCAGTTCAGCCTGTGCTACTAACTATCACAGGAAGCATTCTGTGCCTTTATAAGGCAGTTCAGTGCAGAGACGACAGTAAACATGGAGGCAGATAGGGAGCAACATTCAAAAGTCCTTGGGCCACACTCAGATCTTTTTCATCCTATGTTAGGAAGTCACATTCATAGTCCCGTAAGATACTCTGGAAAATGATTTATTGAAAAAGTTTCTCTGCACCACATTCTTACTCACTGCTTTTTCTTGTCTTGCTTTTTCTATTTTTACCACTAGAGGGAGCCACATTACAGCTTAATTCTGCGGTAAAGCTGAACTGCAGACCAAAATAAGGATCACAGCCACACTGTATCATTTCTACAACTGTGAAGTGAATTTTAATGATGCTATTACAGTTTTAAAAAATAGACATGCTGGTTGTTGAGTCACTTAAATGCAAAACAATTTCGAATTCTTCTGTAAGTGTACAAAAAGAAAAGCAATCGTTCAGGATCCTGTGACTCTCGGAGCTCAAATGTATCAACAGGCTAAACCTTTTCTTTGTTTATCAACCATTCTGTCTGTGTTTAATGTTTGTAAAGCCTGCACAGATTGTCAACAGATAAAAGTAAATCCTGTTGTGGCTTTTTTCCCCTGTGGCACAGTAACTGTGTGTGAGTAAGCCACCCAGCTTTTGTTTGTTCAGGCTCCACTTTTTTTGTTCATACTCACACAGCTGGATTCTGTACTGGATGTTGGGACATTTGGTAAAAACATGGCAGTGTACTGGAATAGTTTGGAGGACAGCAAGGAAATTTTGGGGTCATTGTTAATTCTACACACTCCGTTCACTTGTACTTGGCATGTCTATGGTAGATCTCTCAAGGTACATTTAAAAAAAAGAATTGAGGTCTTTCAACTCAGAAATGAAAGAATCTGAGTTTTCTGCTTCTGAGAGGGAGATGATCAAACACCAGGTGACCTTAGCTCTGGAGATTCAGTTTGTATAAATTATAACCCAAACAGTTTTGTATCATCTGGCAATGTGATGTCATTTTACTGATTACTGTATGAACGGATAAAGCAGCTGCTTTACTCTGAGATACGTCAAGGAGACAAATCTACTTATGTGGAGAGAGGATCTTTGGACCCCTACAAGATGCTGAATCATCTTCAAGATAAAAACCGTTTTTTGGTCACATTTTATTGTATATCTGCATTATCATATTGCTCCTTACATTGTCATCAACCACAAAAGACATGCTGTAACAGCTGAGCAGATTCTGTTTTGTTCCTTTAATTATAGTCTATTTAATTTAAATTCTTTCAAGATTTCTTCATCCAGACTTAATCTAGGCCAGAGGACAAATCACTTCTGGTTTAATACTATTCAACCTGTTTTCAACTGTAATAATTAGACTACATTCATGTCTACCTCTGGCAGCATTTCTACTCCCATGTTGCTTGTCTTTTTTGTCACTGCAGCTTTTCTTTTAAAATTTACAAATATAAACTCACTGTATTTGCATATTTGTATTTCAATGACAGAATACTACAGATAAAAAGGTGTAGTAGAATCACTTTCCAAAATGAAACTGTTTTCATGAACGGCACATTTGTTACTATAGCATCTGTGTCTCTTAAGGAGAAAGTGTCTGCTAAATTCTTCCAGTTGTGATCTTTGATGAATACTTAGCTACATTAACTCTGACATAAACTCTGGCTTCAGGTTGGTGTTATTTATTTTTCAATGTGCGTCTTTTTTTCAATTTTAGTTCCCTATGAAAATCTTCTGTAGAGAAATGCATCTTTTTCAAAAGGTTCTTAAAAATAGATTTTAGAATAACTGCAAGCTGTTCCTGAATATGTTGCAAGTATTTGCATGTCACTGTAAATGTTTCCTCTGGATTATGATCTTTTGGTTTGATGGAGCAGGCAAAAAAGTTCTTAATTAAGCAGACATGCTTATCCAGCCATACAATCTAATGGTAGTTACACAATTTGTAGAGACCTAGTTGCAGGAAACCAGTCACCTGAGAGGGTGGGCTCATTGGCTTATTATAAGCTCCTTGTATTTGGTACTGGTATGACTTTGTCTTTGTAGAGGCTGTTCAAGCACCAGACAGAACTCTTTTGTTAGAGGGATTTTTTTGTCTAGTGACAAAAGCATTTCTTTGAAAGGACAGAAAAGGCTAATACAACTCTGGGTTTGCTCAGTCCTACAGCACATGGCTTTAGGAACTCATGTGCTGGTTTTTGAGAGTGAAAGCATCATAAAAAAGTTTTTTTTTGCACACCAAGTTTTGATCACACAGTCCCCGGAACTGCTTGAACTTCTTGGATATCAGGAGCTGGGCACTTCCTACTGCACTGCGAACCTTCCCGAGCACTGAAAAGAGAACGAAAGTCAAAACAGTGAGAAAAATATTTTGTGCTGAGTTTTTCTTTGCTCTAGTTAAAAAGAGTGACATCCAAACAAAAACTTGCACAACAAACAACATGGCAACATCCTCAGACTGACCAAATCTTCACTGGTTTTTACAGTGCACAAACCAGGAGCTTCCAGCAGGAGTCTTCACAATTAATGCAATGCCCAACCAGCTCTATGGGGTGGCATGAGGAGGATTACAGTGAATTGGACAATATTATCCTCTTTAAAGCCATTTAAGCTTCTATAGATACTACATCCGCTCACTCGCAGCGGTCACTGTGCTCTATCTAAACTAGAAAAAACATCTGCCCTGACAAAAATTGGGACTCTTATCTGATCACTGGATTGAAAAATGATGGCAGTGTGATTATGAAACATAGCCATGGAGGTCAGATTCGTGTTAGATCTAATGCTGACTACTCAACTACATGAGTTTTCTCTCACACACACAAAGCATATGGACTCACTAAGACACACACAAGTTCTGATTCAAACTGAGCGTTCAAAGCCTTCTTGGGTTTGTTTGTTTGCTTGTTTGTACTTTTATGTACATATGCGTGTTCATGTGTGTGTGTGTGTGTTCACTGCTGATGTTAAAGCACTAATCTAATCTGGAGGTTTAATCAGTTGCAGAGTAGATTTGTGTAATTCTGAGGATTACAGGGCTGCTTGTGTGTGGTAACCCCAGGTATTACCGCCTCATCCCCTCCACGCTGTGTGTGTCTGATAGAGTGATTGTAGAGACTGAGGCACGACCCTACAACAGAGCTCAGTCAGACAGAAACAGAGTAACTTTGAAAGAAGCTCAAGATGCAGGGTTCATCCAGAGGGCCTGCACACGTTTGAATCCAGCAGTGCTCTCACTGGACTTTGTCTTTACTGGGTCTCATTAAGGCCAAATTTCCAATAAGTTACCATATTTAGCTTAGAAATTAGCCTTCCACATGTTTTTGTGTTGGAACATCTTTACTGCAGATTTTTGGTAGATAATAATGGCTCTGTCACTTTCAAAGACAAGCCAGGAATTCTTTAAAAAGTTTTAAAAAATTGATATGGTCTTGTCCTCTGACTCTCAAACAACCTCCTTGAAGTTGGAAACTTCAACGCCAAGAGTTACAGCATGTTGGTAGCCTTACCTTCCTCTGAGAGCTGGTTGTCTTTGGTCTCCTGCTCCATCTGCTGACACCAGCCCTCCATGCGTCCTGTCTCGGCCTGCAGCAGCTTCAGAAACCAGTGCCCATCTCTCCGGCACAGAGTCCCTCCTCCTCCGCCCTGGGAAATGCTGCTGTTACTCCCATTCCCGCTCTCCAGCCAGGGGTCTGGAGGTGGCAGAGATGAGGGGTCGAGCGCGGGGTCCAGACTTTCTGAGAAAGAGGAAGAGCTACTCCGTGTGGTGGAGCGGTTGAGGATCTGCCTGGGAGGTGGAGGTGAGGAGGTGTCACCAGTGGTGTCACCATTGTCCAAAGAGTCCTGTCCAGGAGGGGAGCTCATGGATTGGCTGCCGCTACTGACCATAATTTTCTTCTCAGGGTGTTTGGAGTTATTGACATGGGTAATGATGGGGACATCCTGTGTGTCTGAGTCTGTTTCTTGTTTCGAGGCCATGCTACTGGAGCGACTGTTCCTGAAATAAACAGGGTGAGACTGTTTTAGATGGGCCTCAAGAGCATCTATGCAGATTTCTTCTAAAAACAGTGGTCCACATAAAAACAATGTTTTTCAAGAACAAAGCCTCGATTAGTGGAACAAACATCTAAAAGGCAAGGCTCAAAGGGTCAGAATAAAAATATGACTGTACTTGCACAAAGACATGCCTTTGCAAAGGGTTAAAAGTATCCAAAACTACGCTGCAGATTAAACAAGCACTCTTTGTATTACTTGCTTGTTACATTTATGTAAATAGTCTTTTACGCATTACTTCGACCCCTCCCCATGCACAGAAACCTTGTTGCAACAAAGAGAACATAACTTTTTTTTCTTTATGTTGTGAGTAAGCTGTTACTACACCTGCCTGTCAAACATTCAGGGATCATTTAAGTAAATACACTTCTGGAAGTAATCAAAAATTATATTTATATGCCAAAATAGTCTTTCAAAATCACTTTGACATTACATGAATAAATCAGTCTGGTAATGTCCAAGGCTTAGCTCCGTCACAAACATGCACAATGTTCCAGACAGACAGGGTAACTATTTCTTGGTCCACCTCTGAGTATCAGTATTTTTAAAAATACATGACATCACCTCTTATTGTTGTAAGTCTGGCTTCCTCTATTTATACAGAAAATAGAAAAAATAACAGGCTGAACAGGAGTTTTCTTTCTGAATCTACATTTTTTCCATTTCCTGTTTCCAGGAAAAGCTTCCATGTGGATGATGAAGTATTCTCAATGCTTGACTGAGCTAGCTTCATGCAAATCAGTAGGACAGCAACAACACAAGACTGGAAAAGCACAGATAAATCTAGATTTGGACAATTATCTCAACAAACCAGATCTTTCAATGGCACAGCTTTGAATGTACAGACTCAATTAAACTTGAAACACAGTTTGTACAAAGCCACAGAGGATCTATTGTGTCGCTGCTTACGCTAATACAGTAACAGTCAGGAGTCAGAGCAACTGCCCTTTACAAAACACAGGGCACAGAAAAAGTGAAAAGGATTTGCACTAGAGTTTTGCGGCATTCAGAGCATTAAGAACACAGAAAGAAAAAATACTACAGAGGGAAAAAGGTTTGAAATGTTAAGTAGAGAAACTTTAAATTTGTTAGTTATCTACAGAAACAAAACGTTTAACAACACACAGATAGGTTTACACATTCACTATGCAGTCAGAGCTAAATGTTTCTGTAAGGGAAGAGAAAGGTCAGAGCAGAGTGTGTGGGGCTATAATGTAAATTCCTCACGTTGTTACAAGGACAGGAAGAGGACTTACTGCCACCCGTCCTCCACCTGTACTCCTATTGACTGAAATTTGGCCAATGGTGGGGTCTCCTCTCGGGGAACCTCCTGAACACAGTCAACCTTTAAAGAATAGACAGTGAAATTAAAGCGGCTTGAGTTAGTAAATTAGAGGAACTCATGATTAGTAAAATTTCATCCTTGCTGTTCAATTAAACAAGATGATTGACATTTTCCCATTTTCCCTAAAATATTAATGTTACAGAATCTAAATAATTGAGAAATATCTGTTATGTCAGCACATACAGTACTGAGATTCATGGTTGAGCGGGAACAAAAAGATGGATTTTCTGCCATCTGTACTTCAGTATGTGGCCAGCTGTAATGATAGAGTGCTGATCACCAAGATGAAACATTTAGCTTGTAAGCACATTCTTGTGCTTGGAGTGACATATTCAGACATGGGCATAGACCACAAAGGATTATGGTTAAATGATCTTTTTCCAGGTTTTTAGCTCAGCAAAAGGAATGAGCTCCACTGAAAAACACTCATCTGTGGCGGCTGAGTTGCTCTGTGTTCAAGATAACTTCGCTGCACCAGCACTGTTCACTTACCTGTATGCCAATGGAGGATAGTTTCCTCCTGGGTACTGGTGCCACAAGAGGCTCTTCTGCTACTAGATTTGCTTTAATAGTTCCTGATTTCAGGGATTCATTCTGGATGGCTGCGTCGATCGTCTCAGTGGAAGCGTTAGAGGTGGTGGGGGCGAGTGGCTCTCTGGGTATTGCAATGGGAGTGGGGATGATGTGCGGAGGACGCGGGATACCGCGGGCCAAGCTGTTGGCACGGGTGCTGTCAAGGCTGTCAGAAGAGTTGCTATGGGCGTGGCTTGACTGGCTGTTGACCTCTGACCTCCTGTCTTGCTGGTCCAGGTAGTTGTCCTGGGCCGACTCTGTGCTGCTCTGTACTGTCACAGAGATGTAGGGTTTGGAGGTTGTGCGGGGCGGCACTGGTGGAGGAGCAGCTTTCTTACAGGTGGTTATGCATGTGGAGACTAAAGACAGGAGATAGGAAAGAGATACAATGCATTAGGGAAGTAAAATCATATCATGTGAACAAAAAGGGGACAAAGTTTTACACAGTTTTTCACAGTACAAATGATACACAGGAAGACTGTTGCTTGAATGCTTTGGGGTCAGCAAAAAAGTTTATCTTTAAATCAGGCAGAAAACTATGACTCCATCATGAGACACATGAGGATTAATGTCTGTTCGGTATTTGCCCTTAAGAACCATTTATGGCTGAAAAGGCTAGGTGGACAAAAAAAAAACAGCACCACTGTCGATCTCTGGACCACACATGACTTCTGGCAATCAGAAAATTAATGCAAAGGTACATTAACACAGCATAGTCCTGTGGTCACAGAGCCAGGACACACAGGGTTAAAAATCTAAAGCCAGGTTTCTTGCAGTGAATCTACACAGCATGACTTAAACACATTTCACCTATGTCAAACATGTCTCCTTTTAATTTTTTTACCTGTCATATTCTATTTATTCATTACCAGCAGATCATTTCATTCATTTATCCTGACAAACATCTTTACATCAACAGCCTTGTTAATGGATACAGGTAACAGAGTGAGGAAACGTCTTGTGGAGAGCATAAATAAGTGTCTGTCTGTGAGCAGTAATTCACCTAGTGACGTAAACCGTGTACCAATAGAGATTGTTAACTCTTGCATTAAGGACTACATTATGACTGTGAGTTCTTGCAGAATGAATCAAACATTGCTTTTGCAGACTTCCTTCATCACAAAAGTAAGAAAAACACATAAGCAGCAGACAGAAGTCTAATGCAACAACATGATTGCATTGAGACTCAACATGTTTTTCAGTTGGGTTTCAGAAAAGTTCTAAGAGTCTCTTATGCTTTTCAACAACCCATAATCACACACACACACACACACACACACACACACACACACACACACACACACACACACACACACACACACACACACACACACACACACACACACACACACACACACACACACACACACACACACACACATTAAGGGTGTGATGCTGGACCACTGAAACCCCTAATTCAAACAGGGAATTTTCTGTGCCTGCTTCATGATCTGATAAACAGCTGCTCCATTTGACACCAGACTGGAAAAAACTGTGGAAAACGGCCATGGAGTACAGACTAGAGCTGACTTTATTTACATACTGAGCAAAGAGGGAAAAAGTTGGGTGTGATGGTGGGGTAATTTCGCTCTGCCTCTGATCGGTCATTGGTGGTCGTAATGGAAGCCTAGGTGCATGTCTGAATGTGTATTTGATGAGCTCCTAATGTGTGTTTAAGCACCGTGGCTCCAGCACCTCCTTCGGCAGTGACACAATGTGAAATCAAACACCGGGACATCAAGTCGCAGTGGTGATGAGACTTCATTATGTGCTGTTGCAGCATTGCTGTGTGTAATTTACTACTGAAAGAGCAATGTCCTATGTTTGTGGACTGATAAATTTAGTCTTTTTACATGTGATGCTGAAGAGTCTTGGAGTTGACCTGTAGTTATCAGAATGGAGGATAATTCCTGCTCTACAATCACCTTTCATTCTTCCCATGGCAAATAAAATGAATAAATAGTTAAAAAGGTGCGCTAGTTTCACTCTGCTTCATGTGTGTTCCTTTAGTCTGAGAGTGGCTTCAGTTACAAGTCTGTCTCACTAAATATCCACACCGTAACTCAGTCTGATTAGCTGAAGGTCAAAGAAAAATGACACTAACAATCAGTGCTAAAGTATGCACACTGCTCAGACATTTAAAGGCATTCAATCACAGTCTTATTGGAAATTATAAGCTTCCAAAAACTGAATTTTGTTGAAGTTTTTCATTTTTGCTGTAATCGCAAATCACGTCTATATATTGGTTATTGGGAATTAGTATAATTAGCCTTTTGATAGGCCGGCAATCTGTCAAAGGTGTACTTCACCATATGCCAAAAGACAGCTGATAGGCTCAAGCCCATGACAACCCTGAAAGGGAAAGGCAGTAAAGATAATGGACGGAGGAAGCTGCACAGGTCTATAAAACTAGTTCATGCCTCGTTTTGCTTTGCTGAATGTTATAGTTCAAAATCTCCACAAGCCATCAAGGATTTTAAAAAACCCTTCCAGCAAACATGTGAGCTGCTGTGAAAGCCTCACACAAAAGAGCTACTGTTCCTTTTAATACACTACTTAGATTTTCTTAATGTCTATGAAACTCACATGATCTCAGACTCAGTGCCAAAATAAACATGCTGCCCTGTGAGCTGTGACACAGCTGTCATACAGCATCAGGAAAACATCCTGAACTATGACACCACAAATGGTTCCTGGTCTGTCTTCAGAACATCTTCGACAATAAGCTTTTGGGATACCTCCCACTTTTTTTTTTTCTTTAAAAAAAAGCATGCTTTATCCTCTGATTTAATTTAAGCTTATTTATGAGCAATGCTTTCAATATTTGCTTCTACATATTGATTTTTCCAAGGCGCAGTCATCTGCTCAGATTCGCATGTGCTGGCCTCTAGTTCCTCACAGCTAAGAAACAGAAAACCAACTCATTAATGAAGATGAAACCAAAACCACATCTAGACCAGATAATGTTCAGCATCAGTCATAGCTAACAACGTGTGAAAAGCGATGGATTATCCACCACCTTCCCTGCTTTAGGAAAAGGCTGCTGCGGCAACTTTGACAAATCTCTCGTGACTGAGATCCAAAGATAAGTTCAGCACTGTTGTGGCAGTTATGTGATGCATCAGCTTAACCCTGCATCCCAGTCTGCAGGACAGCTGTCACAAACTGGGTGAGAAAGGACATCAATGTGCATGTGGATGTGTTTTGGCCTCTTGCCCTGTAGTCCACTTTATGTCACATCCTGCTTTCATCATTCGAAACAGAATTCCCCCTTAAATCCTAATACCACAGAATCTGCTTTACCCGCCAAAAACACGCCCTGAAATCATATCTGAGAATCTGAGAATCTGAGAGCTGCTTCTGAGATTAGACAAGAGATAGAGTAGAGGATCTGGACTGGCTGTGTGGCTATAGTTTATATTAGTCTATGAGTGGAAACAGTCTTACTCTTATGATATGCAATCCAAGAGCCAAAGCCAGCAAAAAAACTAACAAGCAGCTATTACCTGGGGTATGGGAGAAATAAATCGATGTATTGAAGTATCAAGATTTTTTGTATAACAATTTTAAATCTGGATTTTTTTTCAAAAATATATATTTTTTTAAATTTAAATCCTTCCTTTTAGTCTTTGTTTATAAGACAGCTCCTTATATAGTACAGTCTGCAGACATCATCAATCTATCACCTTTTTCACATGGCCTGGTGTTAAAAAAGCAAACTAAAAATCTCAAAAATTGGAAATATCAATGACTCACAATCTAAATTGAATCACCCCCCCCAAAAAATCAAAAAGAAACAAATTGGGAAAAAAAGCATATTGTCTACCCAGCTACCCAGCTAGGGATGGGTACATTTCACATTTGAAATGATACTGTACCGATGCCCGGTACCTGACAATCGTTACTGGTACTCAACAGTACCAATTTTCTGTACTTTTTTGTGTTTATGTGGGAAAAAACATCAATTTGTTTAATAATGAAGTACAGTATTTTTTTTTATTTAACATATTTATTCTCCAATTTATAACCTTGAAATACTGTGTTCATGTCCAGCATGGACAATCTCCTACTCTCCCTCACAGTCACAAGGAGGCATTTAGGTACCTAAAATAGGTACCTTTTGGTTTTATGTGAATCGGTACCCGGTACTTTTGACAGAATTCAGTCCCTACCTATAAAAGTACCTAATCTGGTACCCATGCCTAGTCCCAGCCCTACTATTACCTGTCTTCAAACTGACCTGAATCGTCTCAAAGGCTGTGTTTGCCCCGCAAGCCTTATCATAGGGTTACAAAGATCCTTCAGTGAAAGCTTTTTAGATGTTGGAGTGCATTAGCCATGATCAAAATCCGTCTAACAGAGGCAAAATGGCTGCAGACATCCATCTCGTTTTCAAATGATCTAATAATTCACTTCATCTGAAGCAAAAAAAGTTGCATATGTAAAGTCTATTGATCTAAACCCAGCATTACTTAATGTGACAGGGCAACCACAGCAGTGATCAGACAGGTTTCAGACAGGTTTAGAGTTAAACCACATTGTTTTCTTTTCATGGCTACTGTTTTTCCCACAGCTCAGATCTCAGCTGCTTAATCAGTGAAGCAGCTGGTCCAAGAAAACTCTGCAAAAATCTTCCAAAATGAAGATCGTAAAAACAAATTTTACACTCAAGTAGATAAATTATATGTAAGCAAGATAATCTGTGAGATTCCCAGAGAAATGTAGTTTATAAGCCAGAAAATGCAGCCAGGGCTGAGATCCCACGGCTAATTTATGTATGGATAGTAAAATGCACATGCTCTGATTTAGCCCATTTCCAGAACATGCTTAGCCACACAAACATTCACAGCTGTGCAAGCATACTTGAATGTAACAGTCACTGACAATAGCACCCATGCTTACAAAAAGCTTTCCTAAACCCAAACATCCTGAATACAAAAGAAAAGGGCTCTGAAACAGAGTACAAAGCCTCAAACTACTCAGTGTAAGTCAGTATAACTCAGAGGCTGTGCTACACAAGAGAATTTAACAACACAAACAAGCAAACGCTTTGTGCCAAAATGTTTGAGTGGAATCTGGAGTGGGTGCTGAGCACTGCTGTTTTTATGCCATCTGGACAGTGGTTCTGTTGTCCACCCAAAGGCCAGTTCAAGATGTGATTTTCAAGGCTTGGAAACAATTAGTTGCAAGGAGCTACGGCAGTAAGAAACCATTTCTCTACAAACCCATGACTGCTTTATCTCAACCCTCTCTACAGGGTGAAAACATTATCTTATTGTATGATTTTAACTAAACTCCAGTAAAAAAAAATCTGTAACATAATGGATGCTGTCTTGTCCACACACTCACACTGAAAGAAAACCACTGAAGTAGGAGACCATGGTCAGTTTCTGATGTGCTGGAAACTCGCACATAATCCAAGCTTTAACTATGACAGACTGCGAAGGACAATTCACCAACCACTGTTTCCATAACAAGAGTCCTTCTATTGCTTATCAGTGAATACATTTTACATAAAACAGATGAAGCCTTTTCCTCTCCCTTGATGACATTATAAAATGCATCATTGCACTGCTGGAAACTATTTTCTGCCAATGATGCTGATTAAAACACTGTAGGGAAAAGCAATGAGTGCTAAAGATGCTAAAACAACCCCAGAAACACGCTTACAGGTGAATGTCCTGGATCAAAGACTCATGAAGTCTGATCAATTATTTCCCCCATCAGAGCTGTCGTCATTTGAAGCAAGACTCTGACAGACAAAAGGTGAATTGTGATGCTCTATTTAACATTATAGCACTGCTTGCCTAGTTGTCTGCTCCATGCCAGTTAACCCAACTGTATTCTTTTATCAGATAACAGGCTTTAGCTAGAACCATTATTCCAATGACTTATCACAATAAATGCTTTGCACAACAGCTTAGCTCCAGAAATGCATGGCCTAATATATTAAACGTGACCCTAAAATGGATTTAATCCATGTTGCCATACACAGGAAAACCCACAGGGATAAAAGTGGGGCAGCTCTCAAATAATCCCCTGTGGAGTCCAATTTTCCAACCCAGCAACCAAAAAAAGTACTTAAAAAAGACAGTGAATACTTTAACAATAGGCAGCTAAAGGATCATTCAACTTATTCATACTGTAACATGTCCTCACAAAGTTTTTGTGAGTCAAGTGGAGTGTCAGGGGCAGCACACACTGTGGATAGAAGGTGTTGTTCTTCTTTCAGCAACAGGATACATGGCAAAGAACATTCAATTATTCATATATGGAAAGAGCGTGTCACACATTACTGCAGGCATGGTAGAGCGTTAAATCAAACACTGATAAGGGAAGCTGAGGAGAAAACATGGTTTAATTTGGCTTACAGTTATTCATATGTGAGCATCTCATTTTATTTTTTGTTTTTGTTTTACAAGTGATTTTTACAAATTGAACCTCTAAATTTTACCTCTAAATTTTCATACAGGTGAAAGATGAAGGAATTGATAGACGGACGCTTCAAACCTCATCTGCCTGTTGAGTTTACACTCTTTTGAATGTAATGCCACGCACAAAAACCATTAACTTAGGCACGTAGATTTCCAAGACACTTTGAGTAAATTGTACACTTGGTGCTAACGTACTCTTTAAGCTCCTTTGGCCAACGGAAAAAACGCCGAATAAAAAAACAGGCGTTAAAAACGCTAGAAACGTAAAAACACACCTTATATTCCGTAAAGATTGGACGTCATGAAGTTGTTATAACAACTTTAAAGTGGCTTAAATACTCACCCTGCAGCCAGATATGGACTAATAAACGGCACTCTGGTCTCTTGAATTTGTCCTTAAATTATTTCAGTTCAGCTGTGGCTACTCTTGAGCTCTCTGTTCAGGGTCGATGGAAAAAAAAGCCGGGTCCGACTGATTTTTGTTTGTGTCTCTGGTCTCTAGACAGGCGGAGGCGTGGCTGCCGATGCCTTCACGGACGCCTCGGACACTCAAACGATACGATGTGTTCATTAGAGAAAAACACATTTTTCCCCTGCATGATATTTGCGTACAAATGGACGACGTAAAAAGCGTGTCACTTTGTTTTTTGCATAGCTTTTTAAAGAATAAAAGCACAGGAAAGAGTTTTTTTCCATGTCAGTTTTATGAGGAGACAGCTTATCTCTTTTTCAAATTAATTAAAAATAACAGAAATGGGAAAGAAAAAAGAAGAAAAACAAACACAAAACAAATGTTAAAACTTTATAATCACGTGAAAGACCATCATGGGGATATCCCCGAAAATCATAGACAACAAGAGGGCCAAAAAATGAGCTACCATGGAGGCAGCATAAGCTTTATGGTCTGCTTGGACTGTGGCATAGAGCGCCACCTAGTGGTTGCTCTATAGCACAGATAAACTACAGTAACTTGAGCAGTCACAGGCTTGCCATTTTTTTACTCATGGGAACGTTTAGATGGCACCAAAAGAGCACAACCTTGTTTAATACACGGTAGACAGGTAGTCACCACACTTATTTTGCCAAAATTGTCTGTTGAATTGCTGACAAGGGGGAGGTTTGAAAACTTAACATGGAGCCTTAACATGTTTTCAGTGATGAAATAGAAATCTGTCCCTGGTCTTTTTTTTTTTTTTTTACCTGTGGTCTAATTGTACACAAACATCGATTTTAGAGTTATGTTTTGAATTTATTACCTGTATGTGCAGGTAGGATGCGAGGTCTGTCTTTTCCAAAAAGCTGAAGAAAAATTGCAAGTTGTTTCTCCTTTGGGGCTTTGTCCAAGCCAGTGGCTATCAGGTAAGAAGCAAACTTTTCTTTCCATGTCTTCAAATGTGTTGAAAGGTCATCTACTTTGGGCAGAAAAGTCTGCATTTGAGCTTTAAAAAAAAAAAAAAAAAAAAAAAAAAAAGGGAATCCAATGTGTGGGGGACGAGTGTCCCATCAAGGACCAAGGCCGTAAAAGATCATTCATATCACATCATAATAAAAGAATTAATCAAAACAAGAATGTGGGCCAGGTCTCACTGGCAATTAAAAAAAGATCAAGATGAAACCACCAATTATGCAGTTTACTTCATAGTTTAAGCAGATATGTTCAATACATTGTATTCTGTGCTTAGTCTTAGTTCCTGTCTTTATCAATATATCTAATATGTCTATTAACATGGATATTGATGTAAAAATAAACACAGATATTCAGGAAATGGTTTCATCTGTTTTTCATTCAGTGACTCACCAGTGCTGGTGCTGTAGGTGCGGACAGTGGGGTCATTGGGAGGGGGTGAGCAGCCTGAGTCCATTGATGCTGTGTCCTCATCTTGGGAACAGCCAGCTTGGATGGCTCTCAGGTAGCTGTGGCTGCGGGATCGGAAGCATGTGGGCATGGGCAGGTCCGGGGGCTCTGGGTTGTCCTGAGAGTGGGAGCGGGAATCTCTGAATGTGGACTCGGAGCTTCGGTCCTCGTAGGGATGACTCAAATCCAGGTCCCTTAACTGGAAAAAGAAAAGTATAAGACTAACAACATCAAAACAGTTGTGAATGTTTCCGTGACAAACATTGTCCACCTTTGGACTAACATATGACCCCATACACTGTGGCAATAAATCACTCAAGGACTAAGAGTTTCATTTTTTTATAAGAAGACAAATGTTAAAGCAAGAGGACATTGCTTTGAAAATTTTTTAGTATGAAAAAAGTCAGAAACTGATCAGAGTGCTTCTGCAGAGTGAGAGCTGGCCTTGAAGTGATGGGTTTCATATTGTGTTGATTGACAGAAAAGCCTCAGTCAAAATGTGCTCAGAGCAACGTTATTTAGAAGCTTCTGAGATGAGTGAGCTTAGGAGAGACAGTTTAGTGTTCAGTGTTGTAAACTGTTGGGTTAAGATATTTCCCTTAGATTTTAATCAAAAATAAATGTATTGAAACCATTACCAAATTTCTCCATTATGACTCTGTGCAATGCTTACAGTCACTGAAACATGGTGACCTGTTTAGATTTTGTAAAAATCCGGTTCTAACAGCCTACACTGCCTCTTTTGACAGATTCATTGAAAAAGATCAGAGTTGTTCATCAGCTCAGTAACCTTGTCACTGGGAGGCTAATAGCTCTTATGTAAGTGCTGAATAAGACTTTAAATACTTGCGTCAGTCGTTTGACTTCTACTTTCATAACATTAAATGAGACACACTGGGGATTCTTTGTTCAGTGCAAGCTCTCTTAGTTTCTTCAGTCATTCATATGCTCTCTGAAAATATGCAGATCATACAACTGAAATGAGCAATGGAAGCTACACGCTGACAAAGGGCCCTTTGGTACTGGGTGGTGACGTAGAAGTGGGAATATTGCTAGGGGATCAGGGATGCAAATTTATAGCAAATACAAATGAGAACAGGGGTGGAAACAACGTTTCTCAATGAAACACTGACCTGACTCATGCAACTACGTCTCCCTAAGGTGCTGCAGGCCTGGCTGAAATCGTCATCATCCCAAGGTGGCAGAGATGAGCCTGGACCCCCAATGCAGTCTAGGTTGTCCAGGCTGCGGTTGTTGGAGAGCTCTCGGAGAGATGGAAGACAGCTGGGTAAAGGAAAAACGAGATGAAAGAGATACATGAACTCAAAGAGCAGGAAGGCAAGAGGGCAGAAGAGCAGGAGGGCAGAGGGGCGTGGTCAGAGAGAAGATTAAAACAAATTTTATGTTAATGTATGATATGATAAAAGGTAGGACAAGAGAGATATAATGGGGGGTGGGGGGTGGGGGGTTGAAAGAGAGATTTAAGCTTATTCATGAACAAACCCCTTTTTTTCTATATTTATTAGAGGTTATAGACCCCAAATATATTTATTCTCATTCTCATTTTTCATTATGCAAAGCCTGTGATGTTAAGTGTTGCATGTACAAAGTTATTAATGCCATCATGGTGCCAAAGACAAAGAACAATTTGGTTGATCAGCAGCTCTGAAGTTTTAACACATTCTTTGTCAGCACACAGTGATATTGACATGGCAGCAAGCTGCCATGCCATGGTTAGGTGACCCTGATGTTCCCTTTTTTCGATCTGAAGTGTAAAACTCAGCCTCTTTTCATCTAAAAGCGCATAGCAGATGGTGTTAACAAGCTTAAAGGACGCTTATAGTAGTTGGCAGCAGAGTATGAACTTGGCAGGTGCAGATGCTGCTGACTCTAAAGACATCCATGGGGTGCAGAGCAGAGCCATTGATTGTGAATGATACAATGAGACTCAAGAACTTGCACCACACCCCCGAGATGTGGCTTACAGACCTACCACTGACCTGCTCATTGATCTGCCCAGCTGATGCAGAGAGGACACACTGTGGAGAGGAGACCACAGGGCATCCAGCTCTTCCTGCAACAAGGAGTAATCCAGGGTTCTGCTGCTCACGCCCAGCAAGGTGGAGCAGACCAGGAAGGAGTGGGGTTGCATAGTCAAGGATTGGCAGGGGAGGCAGGGTTAGTCATTTAAGAACTCTTAAGGGTAAAAGAAATCCTTAAGTTTCTAAACTCAGACTTTAAAAAGATTTAAAGTCTATGAGAGGATGTCAACATTAGGGAAAGAGGAGGGTTTTTTTGTTCTGTTTTTACAGTTTTTAACTGTGAATGGAGTTGTAATCACTCACATCAAATGGTATCCAACTGATTGTTCACCAGTTTCAAGCTCTGAAACCATGTCTCAGTTAGTTAGTTAAACTTCCCACGTAAGGAGAAACATTTGAAGCAGTGTCTATTGCAGCTATACTGACTTAATCGAGTTTGTATATCTTAATATAATGATCAGGGCACCATTTAAAAAATGTTAAGTATGCAGATTTCGATATTTTTAGTTGTTTAAAAAAGTGGTAAAAAGTGTCAAAATAACTAATTTGTGTGTCCAGTTATGCTTTGTGGACTCAATGTATGGAAGGTAAATCACAAACAAGGTATGGAAAGGCTGACATGTGGGAGACAATAGGAGGTCTGACCCACTTAATTCTATGTGTGAGTAGGAGCAGCATGGACTGTGTGTACTTGATTTAGTGTGTCATTTTGAGTGCATGTGGAATGACTTTCTATTTCCTGCATAATGCCACAGAGGGGCTGAACATTTTCGTTTTAGAGTGCAAAAAAAAAGAAAAAAAAGAATGTCCCATATATTCCTGTAAATGGCTTAAAATTTTGTCTAATCAGTGTCTAAACCCAAACAGTAACTTCTATTAAAGCAGATTCACATAAAGAAAAATAACATTGTTATTACCCTTTCTTGAACTCTAATATGTTCTAGATAACAATAAAACTCAGTCGGTCTTACTTGCGAAGGGGTAGCTGTTCACTCAGAGAATGCTGCGTAGCCCTGAGGTAGCTCTGGCGGCGAGCAGCAGTTTTTGGTGAAGGTTTGGGGCTCCCCTCTGAGTCATCACTGTCTTCCATATCTCCCATGGCCTTCACATAGCTACCACTGCGCATTCGCCGACAGGGAATTTCATTGGCACCCATGTTGCGACCTAATGTGCTACTCCAATCCCCCTGAAGGAAGAGTAAGATGGATTATTCAAACCTGAAGGTGAAAAGGGTTAGTGTACTTTTTCAGAAGCATGGGCATTAATGGACCTTTTTTTAATTTTACAACAGAATCTGACATAAAACACTGCAGTATATTCAGGTGTACTCACCCTTCGTCCAACCTGCAGGTAGTTACAAGTTAGTTCTTGTTGGCAGGATTTGGACTTAAGCATTGACCTGTCCAGAGTAGCCGAGCCTTTCTGGATCACCTGTCTTGGCTGGCCCATGGTCAATGTGGACCAGGACCCTCCTTTCATATATTCATTATCATTTATCATCATTCTTCCTGTACCACCACCTCCTCCACCTCCAGATGCAGGAAGTGCAGGATACTTCATGTCATTGCTACTTTTGGAGGTGCTGATTGTACTGTAGCCACTGTGAATGTATCTACTCTGTCCGCCCTGGCTGTCATGGCCAGTTGGACGCCCCAGAGTCATCATGGCCATTGTGTTGTGATAGCTGCTCAAATCGCTGCTGTCCAAATCGTCTGAGCTCCAATAACCTGACATGTTGGAGCGTGGCCTTCGTTTGGCAGTCCCCTCTGACTTTGTACCCCGGTCTTTGCTTTTGGATCTGCGATTATGCTTGCCTCCATCTTCTGTGCCAGATGAGCCTCCACCACTGCCAGTGGAACGTCCGTTGATATTTCCTTTCATGTGTTGACTCTCCAGAGATTGAGATTTTGCAAAGAGCTTCTGAACAGAGTGTACCATTGAACGTATGCGACCAGGACTGTCTGTGCGCTGTTTGGCTGCTGCAACAGCAGATGTTCGATGGAACTGTAAAGTGCTGAAACCATCACGGCCTCCAGGTAGCTGCTTTTCAAACTCCAACAAATTAGGAGTTGCTTGGTGCTTGGTCATATGGTGTGATATCGTTGCTGAGCCACTTGTAATCATCGGTGTTCGTGCACTCAGCCCTGCCATCCCCATACCCATTCCCATGCCCATGGACATGGAGGTGCCCATAGTCCCTGTACTTATCCCCCCAATGCTGTCCCCAGGTGGTGAGAAGTCAGACTGATCATAAGAGTTGTAGTCAATCCGAGGGAAGGTGCTGCTGTTGGACAGTTGGTTGTTGAGAGGCAGCATGCAGTCCGGTGGAAGGGAGCCAGTGTTGGCTGACTGGTAGAGATGAGGGTCCATGGTGCCATAGTGGTCCATTGTAGGGCTCAGCAGGTAAGGGCTTCGCGGCATGGTACTGGTCCTCTGGTTGTAGAGGGTGTCTGTATGCCCCGTTGTCGGATCACAGGAGTCAGACAGGTGTCTGTTGCGGGTGGTCCCCAACCCTTTCATGGTGGCAAGGAGGTCTAACCCTTTAGAAGACCTCCAGGCCAAGTGAGAATGACTGGTGACTTGCGAGGTGGTTCCTAAAAAACAGAGGCAGACAGAACAAAAAGTTTACAACAAATAACTGTAATATTAAACAAAACACACAAGCACAGACAGACATGCACCACTCACGTGCCCACTCATGTGCCAAACCAGACTACAAACAGGCACGCTGTAGGGCGCTGAGGGGAAAACTGTGCTGTGAATACACTAGCTTTCACAGTTGCTGCCCACAGCAAACATCTGTGTTAAAATGCTGGAAGTGGACAGAGAAAAACATCATGTGGGACAATGATGAGCTGATACCAGTGGGTTAGGGCATACATTATGAGGAAATGAACAAGTGCTGCAGTCATCTGCAGCTCCCAACACCTCCACAGATATGTGGGGGCATGGTCTGCCAGAAGTCAGTGTGTGTTTGGTGTGGACACTGGCATTATTCAGGATAACTGAGTTGCTTCTCAGTAGTATTTTGGTGTAATCACAAGTCTTTTTCACCTGCTTGAAAAATTCTCCACGACTCTCTCAATCTAAATTCCTCGGTGCTGCTACTGCAACAGGTTAGTTTTGACACAGCTGCCAAATAGCTGGGAGAGCCCTTTCTTTAGCTTGCCATGTTTTTCCTTTGCCTACTATTCCTCCTGCTTACCTCCCACCTCTCTTCCTCTCTCTGTCTCTCCTACAGCTATCCACCTACACTGGGTTTCCCTGGCGCTGCTTACTGGGCTCCTGTCTTATCTTTGCAGGCGAGACGAGGCTGTCAGGCCGACTGTTGTAGTGAAACCAGTAAAGAAGTTTTACCAGCAGGGGGCCTGTTGCAGGAACTGGTAGCCAAATCTCCTTTTCATGCTAGTCAAGCTATGCCAATGGCTATGGTAGAGACGTGAGAGAAGTGCTGTTTCATGTCACAGAAAATTACACACGATAATAGATGTGGTGCATCTTGCAAAAGCACTGCAAAAGTGATTGAGATTTTTCTGGTGCATACTTCACACTAAGATGCGACTTCATAAGTAGCTCATTATTCAGTGTGGCAAGCAATCAGTAATTGGGAATCTAATTTCTCCTCTTTGCTTCCTGTGCTCAGGTTTGTGAAGAATATGTGACAAAATAACCACAGAGGCCCTTCACATGTATCACAGCACATATCATTACTGTAAGTCAATTCAGAATTCAGGGACATGCAAGCTGCTTCCTTACTCTGTTTTAAGTGAATGCAGTTTCCTTCACTACTTTTGGGTTGACATGCAGTTTTAAGATGAAGCCTCAGAAATTAACATTTATTAACCATGAAGACATATTTCAGCATTTCTTTCTTCTCGTAGTTTTCATAAATGATCCCAGAATGCATGAATCATTTCAACAGCTACAGTGGAGTGACCTGTTTAAATCACAAACTATAACTGAAATGTTGAACATTTAGATCACTCCTCACACATTTAAGATAAGTAATAGGTTAGTACCACTCTTTGACACCAAGCTTGACTTCTTGATAGACAAGAAGCTGCGGCTACTTGAAACTACTATGAAAGTGTGCTGTATATTAGATCTAAATTAAAGGAGAAAAAAATACAAATAATAAATAAATGATATATCTTGTCAAATGTACCACAGGAGAGTGTCAACAGGTGGTAGAAAAACTAATGGATAACTTAAAAATCATGCTCACTGACCACACAATACATGTCTGTGTTATTTATCAAGAAAAGGACAGCTGGCAGCAGTCCACCTTGAAACCTTACATCTTATACGTAGAGGAAGAAGAGTGTTGTACATTTGCAATGGTTATTCTCATTGCACATACTCTTGATACAAAAAAATAAATAATGAAAACCAGGACAGATGAACAACAAAACAACAAAACTTCAACAAAAAGGGAAGGTACAGTGGTGCTCACTTGTTCTCCTCTCTGAAAACTTCCCTGTTGAAGCAGGTTAATCAAACTGTCAACCTTGGGGGGCAGTCGGTGGTGTTCATTTTGAAAAGTTGGAAATGAAATTGGAAAAAAAGTGCTGTACATTCCTCTAACACAGGCACGTGTCACACTGGTCCTAGCTGAAAGACTGAAAGATAGAAAAAATATGAAGCAATTTCATGGGTATCTGAAGGTTTGAATGCAAGCAGAAAACAGACAAATCTCTTTGTTGACATGCTGTAGGAAAGGCTGTTCGCTGTGAATCCTTGTACCCACTTTTAGAAAGCCAAAACCAAGCAGAAAATGAACAAATTGGACTTTATCATAGTTTAATTCAGGGTGTTTCAAGGCAGCTTACGTACATCTTTACCTATAACTCAGATAACAGTGTGAACCAATTGTAATCCTCTGGTAAAGAGAAGGCACTTTTACATACTATGTGGACACTCACATGTCCTCAGCACACTTATCGTGATTAGGTATTTTAGAAAAAAAAGTCTCCATGTAATTAAAAGCTCTGCTTTCAAGCCACTGTCATTAGCATGCTGCAGGCACAGACTCATTCAGTGTCATTAACACAGCCTCTCTGAGTGTCATCTCTGCTGATAGGGTCAAATCCTCTAAATCCTTTTACACCACATTAGCTAACTGCCTCATATCCTGGTGTGACACGCCACTCAGCTAAGCTTAGCATACCCTCCTCAATGTGTCAACCAGCGTGGCTTCAAGTGACAGTGAGGGATGCATTATGAAGGGAGGAGGGACTGTAAACTGCACAATGCCAGTCAGAAGTTTAAGACACTTTGGCTCACGAATGCTGCCTGTTTTAACTGCAAATTATTGTAGACAATCGTACCTTTTAATTTTCTTTTTATCACCACATTTTGGTAAAAGGACCAAAGAACTGCAAATGTCCTTAATCTCAAATACTTGTGTTTATTTTCGTCTTGAAATTATTATTAACTGAGGTTGTTAGTGTAGCATAGTAATTCACTTTCACACAAAACTGAAGCCTAAGTGATGGATAATCTACAAACCCAGCACCATTTTCCGTTTTTCTTGCAGTGCTGTAGTGAGTAGGGTGAAAAAACTGACGGACAACTACTTTAGACCCATCACTATCCTTCATGTTATTTACCAGCTATGGTAAATAGCTGGTAAATAACATTGTAAAATAAGATCCAACTGGAGTCATCCTGACTCTTGACGAAGGACATTAAAGAATCTAGGTCAAGTTTCATTCATTAATTTGTTGCTGGACAGACTAATGTGTGTGGGCGTATTACTCTGTGTGCACAATACTCATAGAGGATACTTTGCCCACTAGAGAATGAACACGTGTCGCCTTTTGTGTGTTTTTACACCCTGCCGAGAGCGTCTGGTAGCAGCATCTCCCTGCCTTGTGCAATGGGGAGCTACCATCTGCTCCTCCATTGGGAAATGGGGCGTTTGGCACAGATTCTGACTCATGACCTTACTCATTCTCTGAGCAGCCCAAGCTCCAGAGCCACAGGCAGACAGTTCACACTACTGACCAGAGGAGGGCGATAGCGCTCAATACAAGCTTCACAGTGCCTCTAACATGATTCATCACCATGCTGTTTTCATTCAGAAATTTGGGAGGAAGAGAGGGTTTACTTACTCAACAATCAGTGATGTAAGAAAGAGTGGAAATGCTGTTTTATGAACACAGAGTGAAAGGGTGTCAAATTTTTATACACCTGACCAAAACACTGATTTAGATTCAAATGCAGATAAACTTGCTTTTCACTGAAATATTTATGGATATGAAATAAAGATATGAACAATTAACCAATTAGCAGTGTTTTACTGTTGTAGCTGGTAAAAGTTGGATCTCTTTTTGTCCAATACTGCTTTTTTCAGCCCCCTTAAGTCTGATAGATCCGGAGATAATGAATAAGAAATAGAAAGAGGAATAAAAGTCAAAGCCCTGCTCTGAAATTTTTTACTGTGTTTGGACTATTAAATTACAAAATAATGAAACCACCAAAAGGAAGTGGGAAATTGTTAAGTTGGAGCCACTAAAACGTGAACAGACTAACCATTTTGCCTTGTGAAAAGGAAGTACTGAATGTAATGGATACAGAAAACAGAAAGTATTTTGTAAACCATAGCTATAAAAACACTTGGAGCTTTTAACAGACTGTTGATAGATCAGTTGTGATGTAGTTAGGGTCAGAAACAAACATGTCTTATTTATGAATACATATTATTTTTGTCTGTGTGCTCTTTAGAAGCCTTTTGGCACACTGTAGTTAAACCACAATTTTGTCCTTCTGGTTTTGCTGCTCATGTGATGGAGAACGGTGATACCACAGCCCTTACAGATGGCACATTTTGCTTAAGAAAAGCTGCATGCACACTTGACATGTCAAAATTGATTTGAGTTTTTTCTTAGATGGAATAAAAACATCACTTTAGCAGCAGTATTTCTTTGAGCTACATACATTTGGGTACAGTCAATCACAGTGATGTCAGTGGGCATCTGCATTATAAAAGTCTGCAGAGCACTTCTTTGGAGTTTGAGAATTAATGCAGGCCTGTGGATTAAACTTAATTAAAGAAGATAGCTAAAGCACATATAAAATAGGGCCAACAGACTTCAGGCCAGTCAACACATTGAGGAGGACTTGCTACATAAAACAGAGAAAGCAATCTGAAACTTCTGAAGAGTGCAAGACTGTCACATTGACTGGGGGATCACTACACATCAGCAAGTAATACCAACTATCTATCTCTCAATAACACTGTTTGGACATTTGGTTTTTGTAAAGTACATTATTGTGTTTATTTGATTCCTAATTTAAAGCAGTGGTAAGAATCACTGTGATCCTTATTATGGACCTACCAACTGTTTTGAAATAAAAACAATAGAATTAAAATGTGATTAAAAATGCAGTAAATGAAAAATTATTAATCACAGCATCAAAAAGTCAATGATTTGTCGATAGAATAACATATAGAAATTGAATTGATGCACTCATTGTAGCGAAACCCCAATATGTAATAAACCGTCTTAGCACCATGCCAAAGGAAGGATGTTTTTTCAATAAAAATGAATGAAAGTAAATGGGGTGAAGTTAAACATTCATACCAACTAGAATAGAGAAATACTTGGTCAAGGTTTTATTTCTGAAAAATTAATTGAAAAAGAAATTGCAAAGACTTCATCATTGAAACTCAACCAGACAGCCTTCCATTTATTTGGCCTTATCAAAACTATGGTTCTTTAATATTTGACTCTGAATAAGGCGCAAAATAAATATTTCTTCATTTTTTCCCTAAAAATATTTACTCAGTTTGCATATTTCATAGCCAACACAAAGTGAGAGTTGTTGTTCCCAGTATTTTCTTTCACACACCTGAGCTGTGCCATCCATGAGATTGCTAGGATTCTGTATCAGCATGTTTTCTGGGTTGTCTGTGCTGCCCTTGGGTTGCCAGATTTTCCGATCAGATGCCAGTTTCTAGATTGGCGAGTCTGTGGGCGGCCAGATTAAGAGGAGAGACTGCGCAAAGGACATCATCCCCTCATCTGAGCAGCAATGCACAGAGACAGGGAGGCAGTCAGGCAGCTAGTCAGCGAGCCCATCTGCTCCATAAGCTTACAGTTCTGCCTCTGAAACCAGGGAGCAGCTCAGTGTGTGTACGTGTGAGGATGCACTGCGTTGCATCTAACAAGGAAGGCGAATGATAGCAGGAGGAAAAAGGACAGGAGGAAGTGAGGGAGAAGCTGCGAGGAGAAAGGTGTGGGTATTGACTGCGGTGAAAATGAAAGCAATCTGAAGGGAATGAGAAGGTGTGAAAATGAGTAAATGTGTTGTAAATTGTGCACTGGGGAGAAGGTAAAGAAATCTAAAAGCACAGAGGAGAGATGAGTGACAGAAACATAGCATGGAGGAGGATGAAGAAGAAAGGGTGTGAGTCAAGAGAGTTCACTTTTCAAAAGGAAACAAGCCAAGTTTCAGTTAAAGAGAGCTGCTGGAGGAGGGCGATGGGTGTCAGCTTGAAAAGTGTTTGATGCATTTGCTCAGCCCAGAACAGGTGAGGGTGAAATTGAGGGTGTTGATGTGAGACACGTGTGTGAGGACATAAACACTTAAGTTTTCTTCTTTTAAAGTTATGAGGCTTTTTGAAGTGTGCAGTATTTGACTAATCCCGATCTGTTGTGAGGGAAGAAAATGCACAAAAACAGCCACTCACTAATGTGCATGTGCGTCACACGATTACCAGTAAATTGCTTGTATGTGTGTGCCTGCATGTGAAGCGTGTGCATGTGAAGCAGGCTAACCTTGTCCTAATTACACTCTATCTATTCCATCAGTGCTGTGCTCTGGCCTATTTTCACAGCTATAAATTTACTTCTCTCCCCTCTGTTGTGATAGATGACCCACTCATTTTAGCCCATCTCTGAAGACTGAGCCAGAAAGGGAGCTAGTAGAAAGACAGTGGCACCATTTTACAGCTGATCAGGATGCCATGGAACTTTCTGTGTCCTAAAAAACTATTTCTGTGAATAAAGTTGCTACATTCAGAAAAATGTGGGGTGATGATGTTGCCGTTTTTATTCGTCATGTAGAAAGCCTTGTTTTTGACTTGGAGTAAAGACCTTCAGAGATTATTTTTTACAGTGCATGTATGAGTAATACAGTCTCAGTGTTCAGTGTTGGAAATTTCAAGATACTTCTGCTGGTGGAGGATGACAGAGGCATTGAGTATTTCTATTTGCTATTCTGACACTGTTACTGACCTCTGCTGTGCCTGTGAGGGGGAGCAAGTGAAGAGACAAGGGGTCAGCTAAAAGGCTTCAATTTCACAATACTCGGGTCAAAATGGAACGTTGAATGCCAAATCGCCCTCGTTGATTTTCTCTTTTACTTTGCCACTGATCCCCACAGTATTTATACATGACTCCATGTCCTGGCTTAAGTGAGGTGGTACACTTCTTGCTCTGTGCACACAAACTTATAAACCAAAGCAATCTAAATAACTGAAGACAGGATACTCCCACGACACACTATCTTCTTGGATTTTGGTGTTACATTTTCATGAAATCTTATGTAAACTTTCAAAGTTAATTTACTGCATATAAACAACAAATGTCCAGTACTCTCTGCAGCCATGCCAAATTTTACACTCCAGAAGATTCAATGTGTCTTCATTTACAGATTAGTCTAATGTAGCTCATTAAAGACAGACAGATTCACCATCTCTAAGCTTCTGTCTCTGACCATACAGATACCAGTTATTAGCTTTACACATAATAAAGGAATTCAGCTGAAACAATCTTGCAGATAGATTTATTTTTCTTTTCTTTCTTTCTTTCTTTCTTTCTTTCTTTCTTTCTTTCTTTCTTTCTTTCTTTCTTTCTTTCTTTCTTTCTTTCTTTCTTTTTTTTTGAGATGTTGACTTTTTTTCAGCACCTTTCCTGTAACTTCACTAGATCAGGATACGGTTGTTCAGTCAGCCTTATCTATGACCTCATAGTGGCATTTGGCTGAGCTTGTAACTGTTCTGACTCTACCTTGGTGAATGAACATGGCAAAAATATTTTAGATTTTTTTTTTTTTTTTTCAATATTGTCACTTACTATGTATTCTTTTGAAATGCTAGTCAGCTCTTGATAATAAAACTCTCTAAACAGATTTGACTCACCTTTAAGCCGCAGCTATTTACTGAAATCAGCCAGAATTAAAAATTAAACAAAGCATTTGTATTCAGGTGTGCCCACCTCTAGGTCATTTTATTCTCTCTTAAGAGTATCCAATGAGATTAGTTCATTGAGTTTCAACTCATTTTGTAAATTATTCCAGACACCGGGGCAGATGGGAAACTTGGATGACTTTTTTCTTAATTCAGTTTTGACCTTTGGAATGGACGGCAAAAAAAGACCCTGGGAACAAAGACTGTAAGATCCTTTATTCTTCTGAATGATGTAGGGCTGAAGCTAGGAGGGTAGAAGGCCAAAAATAACCTTGTAGACAAGAACGTGCCAGTGTTTTAGTCTACCTGCAAACAATGAAGACTATCCTACATGATCATAAAACAAGCAGTGATGAGTAAGGGATTTAAAGTTAGTTATGAACCTCAGAGCTCCATAATAAACTGTTTCTACTGTATGTGAGCTTGGAGACAAAGCATGCATGTACATAAGATCATCATAGTTCAAAACAGACAAAAAGTTGCACTAACAAGTTTATTTTTAGCTTCAAAAACCCGACACGACTTAACCCTAAAATAAAAACTCAGCTTCTGTTTAAGCCTTTCTACCTTTTCCTGAATGTGAGGAGTAAAAGTCAATTACTCAATCAAAAAAAACAAGTTATCTGTAATTTGAAACAAACTTTATCTAAGAACCCCAAGAAGAAAAAATTTCTTACACTATTCTGAATTCCTATTATTGAGATTTTGGCCAAATCTGCTCAGTTAACAGAGGAGCATAACACAACTATTACAACTCTGGGGGACAAACTCTTCAGCAGAGGCTTTGGCTCCAAAGCTGCAGGACGTCTGCCTGTCATGGAGGATTTGTATGAAAATCAAAACTCTTACATTTCATATGTGAGAGAGCATTTTTGTCAGTATCGGTCACTCTTTTTTGTATCAATCTTATTCAGCTAAAAGTAGTGTTAATACTTTGTAAAGCTTGTTGCTCTGACATGTATTCTCTCCTTTCTGTCTTTGAACCTTGGTGTTAAGGCATCGATACACCAACAGAAATAGACATCATGAAATATCATGTTTCAGAGGAGTTTGTCAACATGTTAACATATTACAAGGAGATGAATTTTAAAGGATCTGGGTGCTTTTTAAAAGTGTAACTCAGCTTACAACTACAACACACTAAAGCTCAGCACTTACATAAATCCCAGGGTTTAATAAACTCCAGAATGAGATACATGGACTATTCTCTCCAAATGAATGTCTACTTTGGTCCTATATTCCCTTTTGTGTTTCCCACTAATAGTGCTGCCTTGCTGAGCAGCAGGAGAAAGAAAATAACACGATGAGTGGATTTGGAATTTCAGAGACAGAAACCCTGTAAAGTACACAATCTAACTGATTCAGATGGTTAAAACCTAATATAGACCTCCAGTGAAACAAAATGATGATTATTGATTTCAATCTGTTCTATAGCAAAACATTCAATAGGGGATAACAGACAGAAGTAACAGGAGGATTGATTTAAGCAAAAAGTAATTTCCCCATGTACACAAAGCTTTAGAGTATTGTTTTATAGCTGACTGAAGTCGAGCTGAACATTTCTTCTCCATAAAATCTGATACAACCAATCAGAACCCAATTTCAAGCTGAACAGACATGGCCAGACATGACCCAGTGCTAGTTTTTTTTTTTATATATTTGAAAATGAGACAGAGATGGGAGTCTGTCGCTACTGGAGCGCAGTGGGTGAAGAGTTGTGGGCTGCAGCTGGGGCCTCTGTCTCTGGATTCAGGGCAAATTAGTGGGACAACTGCAGACAGTCACAGAGAGGAGCATGTATGCGCGCACACACACACACACACACACACACACACACACACACACACACACACACACACACACACACACACACACACACACACACACACACACCAGCATGTTTTTATGATTGTCTGTTAGACTCCTTAATTGTGAGACATGCAAACACAGCTGAAAGAAATAATTTATAGCCCTGAAGGGACCTGTATGGTCTTGAATATCCAATTAGCTGTGAACCTTTTGATATAAAATCAAATTAGATAGATCTCTAGAAAAAATGATACAGAAGATCAATGAGTATGAACATTTGAAGTTTCTGTATCACGCCTGTCTTTCATGTTTCTGCTAAAGCTAACTAAAGCTGGGGTTGCATTCAGAGTTCAGGGTTTTGCCAGATGAGGATAAAAATAGGTTTGTGATGTTTTTCACAACCTGACTTTAGTAAGACCCGAAAGCTTTAATGAAAGTTCAAATCTTATTCCTAAGCATCAGCTCAATGATGTCCCGTGGGGTCTCAGAGTTGCTTCACAACATGTGTGAGCCATGACCAGTCCTCCACAGCCTGTTGTGATCGACCACAGCACCGCTATAAATCCCTCCAGGATAAGCCTTAAACCTCACCATCTACAAAATGCCCTTGGCTTGACTCACAATAGCCACAGTTTGGTATAATACGTTCACAAAGAGTTGACCCCTCTGCACAGGAAGCCATGGAGAGATGAGATTTCCTGCGGTTTTATGAAAAAAGGTGAAAAGTCACTTCCTGCAGAGATAAGAGTGGGGGGGTCATGTGACATGTGGCAAGTGGACAGGGGTCCCCACTGGACGCCAAGTGGGTCAAGCCTGCATTCATGCCTCACAATCCCCGCGTGACGTCACAATAATACCCTAATGGCCGTCTGTCCAACCCTTCAACCACTTCAATAGCTAAAGAACAGACCGTTGCCATGACAACAGTCATAAAGTAGGAGCGATGGAGATAGTGAATTTATACAGTTTATATCACACAGCGCTTTGACATTTAGGAGGCATGAGGTTTAACTATAAATATCAAGTTGTCGGCAGAAGACACATTTTGGGAACGTAAGTGATGTGAAATAAACTTTACAAAGAGACAGTATGGAACAAGGAGATGAAGATCATGCTTCATTTTTACCTCTCAAAAGATGTATTCGTAAACACATTGAGTTACTTCTGTATGTATAAACAATACCAGCAATTTTCTTTTGGTTCCAAAATAAAAAAAAAAAACAAACAAACAAAAAAAAAACAATATCATCACTTTCACTATCACTTTATTCATTACATTTTTTTCTAGGCCTTTGTTTCTACTTTTTCTAGTTAACCCTACTCCAGCCAAAGCTTGTCTTACATGCACGTACATCTTGATATAATAACTCTCTGAGTGAGGAATGTCAGAATACCAGTGTCTGATATCAGGCAGAATGGATGAGTTAGGACATCATGAAGTAACAGTTTAGGCTGACTTTCTGCTGTAATTGGTTTCAAAAGACCCTGAACATGGAGCAGTGTACCATCCTGATTCTTAAAGACTAAAGTGACCTCACTGATGTTATAGCACGCCTCTAATTAAGAGTTTGGCCCTCCGCTCCAGGTTTTTCCAACCCCATCATTCTTGGTTTTGCTATTTAGATGTGATAAGTGGAGTACAGATCCATTGAACTGCTTGTTGGTTTATAAATCAGAGGCTTTTCAACTTCATCAAAAGTCAACCTAATCAACATTCCCTTTTGAAGTGGTTGAGTTTCACCACAGAGACTTATCACCCAGTTAAACTGTGCTGAAGCTTGTTCTGTCGATGCTCTATGATAGGATTCCTGAGTTTGACATTGACCTCTATTCATTTACATAACAGTATGCAAACTATTTAAGTCACATTTATACTTAATGCTTTCTGTGTTGACTCATCTAAAATCACACAGACTTCAGAGGTTACAGAAGGGTACACAAACCTTAACCTTTGCTTTTAAGTCATTGTGAATGACAAAGGAGTTGGCAAATAGGGTGGCTCGAGTCATGTTGAATATTTGCAAATAGAATAAATGGCCCTTTTCTAATGTAATTGGTAGGAAAGTAAAAGCATTTTTACAGGGACTGAAAAGAGATTTTTGGATGAGCACTTATAATGCAAGTACCATATAAGAAAGAGAGGAGTGAGGAGTCGTGCCCTATGATTGGGGGAAATTTCCAGTCCCCATGTATGCAGACAGACAGGAAAGAGTAAAGCATCAATCACAGTTGTCTTCTGCAGCTCTGCTCTGCATTCTCATTCACAAAGTCAGCCTGTGTTTGATCACAGTCTTCAATATTGTGCTCATCAGTATCCTTCATGTCTTTCCCCAGCTAAGCTATCATTGATCTGATCATCCCCTAGCAGAGGCTGCATGTCTCAGTTTGACCTGAGTAAGAAAGCATGAATTAATCTACAGCCAGCAAGTGGTGTGATGTGATTTGTTATCAAGCGATGGTTCACCTTTTGTGTGCATTTGCTGCACAAAAGCTGGTGTCGAATGCAGCCTCTAGATCCATTCCTAACACCTCTAGCATGGCCTATTGTGAGTGTGATGTCTGCTATACCCTCTCATCCTCCATCCCTGGGGAGGCTCCCATCAGGGGCCCTATGGGAAGGATGCAGAGGAGTCTTATGACTAGAGCTTCCTGTTATCTTCAAACCGCAGCAGCACGCCTGGCAGAACCCTTGTTTGTGCAGAAAAAATAGCGATATGTGTGCACATGTGCTGGTTTGCTGTGCGTGTGAATGTCAAGGGCTGGACTTGTTTACAAAAGAATGCTTTAGAATCCACGTGTGCATGTGTGAGATAGAAAGTGTGGGTGTAAATATTTAAAAGAAACTGCAAAGATGAAAAGTCTGTGAATTACCGTGTTTATAGTGCTCGGCTTTTTTAAAAAATGCCATAAAGAAGCGAAACATGTTTGGGGTTGAGATGGGTTCAACTTGGGCTCACTGATACAGAACCCAACATATGCACATTCCTGGTGTGTGATATCTTGGATCTTGAAGATTAGATCTTAGATCATGAAGGATTAGAATGTGTTGATGATCTGCCAAAGCATGTAGATCACAGAAACAGCTGAAGTGCACATTCTATCCCTTGCAATGCTGTCTGTGCCTCATGGACAGCTGCTTCGAAAGTTTCTTTTTTCTGCTGGAACATGCCATTTGCTAATCTGCTTCGTGTTGGCACTACAGACACACCAATGAACCAATCAGAGCGAACTGTAGGCAGTGTCTTGTTTTTTTCCCCTTTCATCCCCACTTTTGTAAGAGAAAGCATGATTGCAAACAAAAGTGAAAGTGATGAGTTGGTTTCCAAAAGAAACTGTATCTCTGTAATATGGCACTAGTTTGGGTTCTCCCATAGCGACACAACACAAACACAAACAACAGTCATTTGCAAAGTTTGCAACAAAAAAGTTTGTACCCCTGACAGAAACAACTGAAACCCTTCTAACCACCCAAAACAGTCTGCCTGAATGGACTTCATGTGGGAGCTAACATTGACCAGGCTAACATGAATGCACTCCAGCTCATAGTTTCTCTGCTACCTACAAATTCACTGGCCTTACAGCTGCCTTTACAAATGGCTAGAGAGAGCCAAAAAATGAGTTGTACTCTTATTAAAGACCTAAAACTTTTCCTTAAACTGGAGCTGAGGGGACAGCTCATACTGCTGAAAGACTGGAAGGAAAACACAAGTCGTTTCAAGACTCGTAACCAACCTACACCTCTTAAGGGTAGAAAACATCTCTTTCTGTCTACCTCATATGCCTTCTTCTGTGGACATGCTTTCGAGTTGGAACCCTAAGGCGATACTACGCCCACATCATTTTCTCTGTGTTCACTGTGTGTATTTACATGAATCATGGTGCTGTTCATCAATCACATGCCCTGAGAATGCAGACATAAGCAGTCAGAGAAAAAGAGATTCTGATTGGCTCATCACTGGCCTGCACAATGTCAGTGTTAGTCTTTAAACCTGCAGCATCTTGTCTTTGCTGTAAGCAGCATCGCCTACTCTGCCTCCAGAAGTGCTTTTAAAGCTACGGCACCAGCGTTCAGTTGTTAAGAGCTGGTCCTGCAAGTTTTTAAATGCAAGCACTGGTGCTTCTGAAAAACTTGCTGAAAAGTCTCACATCCTCATCCATTATTGATAGCACCTTGAGCCTTCCTTGTACTGGGGGTGACAAACTAAAACCAGAAGTGGCAACTCTGTGGCGTAGCACTGAAGGATGGGTTGCGTTTGAAATTTGAATTTCACCAGTGTGTCCTGCAGTGAGTCATCCTTTGAAGTCCCATCAGTGTGTTTGCAGGGAATAGTAATTAGCTGCTAATAAATGAAGTCAGAGGTGAGTCCTGTCCCTGCTGGTTAGCCAGGAGAGTCAAGTGAAAGGTTAGGACACATTTTTTCCCGCTGTATCAGTACTTTTAGTCAGTCTAATTAATTGAAAAGTAACATCACCAATTGAGTGCTGAGGTCAGTCAAAGGACTTACATTGGCAGTTCATTTTTTTTGGAAGCCTTGATCGGGGTACCAGGGAGTTTTCTGAAAGAGAAATGAAGAAAATTCTGTGAGTATTTATATGAATCCATACAAGAGTGTAATGCTTTACTTTAAAGCTGAGACAAGAAAAACTGTGGATATATTTTGCTACAGACCCACACACAAAGAGCTGAGGATAAAGCTTTACCATGCAGCATTACGAATTGGGTTAAAATAATCTGATTGAGAACCAGAGCTTGAGGGCAACTGGTGTTCACACTCAGGCCAGGAAAGTATCTGCGTTCAGCTCCACCTTGTTGTCTACTTTACTCCTCTCTGCCCTACTTTCTCTCTTCCTCTCTCCCTCCTCTCCCTCTGCTCCGAGCGTAGTACAAAGGCACCGTCTCGCTTTAGCACATTTCAATCATGGCAGTCTCCCACTCATCCATATTCCAGTTGCTTTTACAACTCCTGCAGCACCACAGAAGCTATGACAATGTTGGGCTCCTTTCACTCAAGGGCTCTGCGAACAGTCGTGCATTTACCATGTGTCAAGTGTGATAACACTGAAGAGTACACACAGAAGAGTTTGATTCGGGCTTTGACACAGGGATGTGTGCGTGCATCGGTGTGCCTTTGGACATTTACAGCACATATGTGCTTGACCTTGCGCTTGAGTTTTTTTTAATTTATCCTTTGTCTAGAATATAGCACAGCTTTATAAAGCACACCACACATTGCTGTCTCTATTTTCTTTTACGCTTTCAGTGGTCATACAAGCATAACATGTCACTGAGATCCAACAACAAAGCCCCATAGTTCCCCTTGTCTGTGGGAGAATTGAGGTTATCTATCAAACTCCACTCTTACCCTTTCTGTTTCCTGTGTTCATCTTCTCCTTGAAAAGAAAAGCTTGCCTTTGTACACCCTACCCACAAGCACTCTAATATACCAGGTTGTGCATAGGTATAACCTTGATGTTATATTCAAATGCTGCTGTGTTCCCTGTTTGGTGCTGCTGTTCTATTCTCTCTCGCATATTCGACTCACAGCGTGAAAACTGTTGCAAATTCTCTTTGAATTTTTGGGCACTCATCTGTTTGTTGGCTTTGATGGAGGCAAACATGCAAAGATAATCATGAGAGAGTTTGGCACATCAGCATGAGCAGGAACACAACAGGATCCTCTCAAGAATCTCTGTCCTTTTTTTTTTTTACCCTTAAGAACCACACATCAACATAGTGTTTAAACAGTTTATTAACATTAACGTGAATAAGGAATTAAGTGTTGGATGAGGCAGGCATTGTGGGGAAGTTTTTAAAAGGAGTCCGCTGTAGCTTCAGACACAACTCTGGAGTTGATTCTTGCTGACCACCAAAGTCAAGCCTTTGATTTTATTCAGGTTGTACTGATGTTAGTCCTTGGTTAAACCAATGTGAAAACCCTTTGCAATATTAATAACATTTTTTTAAACTATCTGCGAGCCAGGCCATGTTCAAGGTAATGTATTCACACATTTTCCTGAAAAAATGTAGAAAATGCACTTCATAGTACTCTGTGGGTTGGATTGGAAGTGTTATTTCTTTAAAAAAAAAAATCAAGTATGTTTGTAGTATGCCTGGGAAATGACTAATCATGTAAAAGCAGGCTTTAGCAAAAGCAGGAAAAACAGTCTGTGTTACATCCAGGCTCCTGTCAACCATAATATAACTGCTACTTATTCATAGCTGTGTATGGACATCCAATTGCATTTACTGAAAAATGCTGACCAAAAAGTCCAGTTCAGCAACACACCTGCTAGATGCTGTTGCTGAGCTAATTTTTTTACACCTCAGCTGTTTAGAAGAAATTAGGATCACAAATTTGCCCAATCCGAGGCACAGCTCATGTGACTGGCAAACAGGCACCCTGTTGCTGTTAGTGAGGGGGCCAGAAGCCCATCTATCCCCCTCACTACCACAACAGAAGCTTTGTTGAGTCCAGCATTTTCAGTCAGTTTCCTGATATGAGCTTAAAACAGACTAAAAATACTTCAAGCTACATGGTGGACACAGTGACTGATAGGCTGAGTTGTATTCCCATTTGAAAAAGCTTAAAAATGCTAAAATTGACGAATAGAATAGAATAGAATAGAAAAGAATAGAATAGACCAATTTACTGTTAGTAAACAGTTAAGGCTGCGATTGCATCTTGGCAACAGAAGTGCTGCTGAGTACAATGGTTTGTCAAGGATGTTAACCACCCAAAAATTCATTTTTTAATTAAATAACACCAATATGACAGAGGGTAAATGACTCAAATGTTGTGAGAAACTAGTGAGTGGATGAAAAGGATAAACAAGTACACAGATATTCAGATGACAGATGTTTTTAGCGGAGAAATCAAGCATGTATCCCAGTGAGGAGTTTCAACACACAAGTCACTCAATGCCTATGACTGCATTATCGGTTGAAACTTGCCAGACCGTGAAATATAAAGACATGAACTTGTGTCAGTAAAGCAGAAACCCTCCAAAATCAAAAAGAGCACTGGATTGTCTACTGGATGTTCTGAACTGGATTTAGATTATTGGCGGTTAAAATGTTTATTTGCGGTCAAACCGGTTGGATAAAGAAGACACATTTAATAAAACAGCCACAGATGTCTTTGATCAATCACTGACACGTTCAGCTGAGAGTCAACAGTTACCATGGTCACTCTTTGCTCCAAAACACTGGTAGCCCTGTAATGCCGCGGCCACACCAATCGCGAACACGCGAGTTTATTCGCGCTAATGGCCCGTCACGCGCCGCGTGAACGCCCGAGTCTCGCCGCTGGACTATTTTGACAAGCTGAGGGGCGAATGCATGTTAGTGCAGTACTGCGCATGTGGAGCAGAGAGCCCGTTCATTTAAAAACCGAAAGCCCAAAAGAGCATCTGAAAAACAATGAGCTGTGGTTTCAAAAGCATGACAGGAGAGTGTGTGAAAGCTTTGGAGATCACAATCAATGCCTGCTGCCTCTCCCTGGTAATCCACCTCCACCAGCCCTGCCTGGCTGTTCCCTGCGACCTCATTCTCGACCACCCGAACCCCCGACCCATGTTCCTGGAGGTCTCCCTGGGGATAATGAAGGGGTGGAGGAAAGAGAGAAGAACAGAGAACTTCTATCTTTTCCCTGGCTCTGCCCCTGCTCCACTCTTTCCTCCTCTCTATCAGGTTCAAAACTCAATTGAGGAAAACACAGTCGGACTCAGTGATAGCCCGTGCAGGCAAATCCAGCTGGGAACGAATGTTTACCAAACTTACATTCAAAACCTGTCTCCTCAGAGACTTTCACCCAAGCCTGCTCCTTTTTTTCGGGTCTCTGTAGAGTACACACGTCATATCGTATAACTCTGGATGATAAGACACCGCACTAATTGTTTTCTCCTCCATCCTCTGGTGGAGTTGGAGCCGGAGCAGGCGGCGGTTGCCCCCCAACATCATCAAATCAATGACGTCGTGAGGGAATGTCATCGCTGATTGGTGTCCACGGCAAGCCTTCACACGAATTTGAGTCAAAAGTTCAATATTTTGAACTCGAGCGAATTCGCGTCTACCGCCCAAACGTGTGAAAGCGTGAACGCTCCAAACGGGCGAAATACTCAAACGCGCCGCCTGAGGTGAATTGGCGTCTGAACGCGTCTTTGCATTGACTTTGTATGTAATCGCGCCGCAAATTTGCATTTGGTGTGGCCGCACCATAACAGTCAGAACTCGATAGAAGTTGACTCCATGGTATAGAAATGTTTCTGACAACTGACCACAGAACAACCAGCCATTTTTATGCAGCATACAGCTTTAATTTAGGGTTTAGAGGATACTAACTCGTCTAAATGAATGGAGCTAAACACTGCTTCCACTGCCAAGATGCACAGTCGTATTTTTGATGACGGTGACTGTGAATCAGTCCATAGACCTTATTATCATTACACAATATCTAATAAAATTACTGTTAAAATTACTTCTCACAGTGCAAAGAACACAAATGTGACATACAAAATAGTGCAATATTACGAAAAAATAAGAATAGTGCAATGTAGAATAGTGCAATATGCAATAGGTTTCACAGTTGTTTCAGGGTATGTTTGAGATGCTGTGTTGTTCACAATGTGTGTGAATCAGTAGATGTGTGAGTTTAGGGTGGTTATGGCTCTGGCAACTGTTTCTGAGTCTGTTTGTCTTGGCTTTGATACACCTGTAGCGCCTGCCAGAGGCTGGCTGGATGTGCATATGGGTCTGGATGATACTCACTTAAGGCTTTGACACACATTTTTGATTCATACAAACACACTCTGAACCCCCTCTTCAACAGAATAACAGAACAACTTGAAAACGAAATGATGCTTTAAGTATTTGAAGTACTGGATTCTTCTATTATTTTCAGTGAGCCCTTAGAAATTCAATTTTACAAGAGCTGCCTGATGTATTAAATATTGCCAGCAGAATATGCATGAGTTACAACATGTTCACACAAACAAACAGATAACTGCCATACTGCTCTTGTTTTTGTTTCTTGATACAAACCAAAATCAGAATGTCTGAATGTTTCCATGACTCAATTACAATAAGCCAGACTGATATCACTTAACAATTGTGGGCTCAGTCCTTGCACTGACACCAAGCAGAGTCTGTATATCACCTGCTTGTAAACATGCACACCACACTGCTGCAGTGACAGGTATTGTTAGCTGCATGCTTGAGGCAGTTGTTAAGTTATGTAAGGTGGCTTATCAGTTTGTGTATTCTGTTATCAGCAACATTTGTTCATGGTAGACTGGGCACGCTGTGGATGTGCCACTGAGTGTTGTATTTTAGATTCTGCACCTGCAGCACACAGGGATGAGTCACAGGAAGTGAAAGACTCTGAACTCCTGTCAACAAGTTATGGTCTTTAAACAATGTTGCAAATGACTTTTGATATGCAAGTAGCACTAGTGGACCCATAAGTCTATACGTAGTGTCCTAAGAAGTGTGTGACTCCACCTTTTGTCGATAGCAACAATGGTTGTCATAAAGTCACTTCCAAAGAGCTGAACCAAATGTGGAAATACAAGGAGTTTGTTAACTCCTTCAAGGAGGTTATGTTTTTTGGGGAGTTTGTCTGTCTGTTTGTTTGTCTATGAACAACATAACTCAAACAGTAACAAATGGATCTTGGTGAAATTTTCAGGAGAAGTTTAAAATGGAATTTAGAAGAAGTGATTACATTTTGGAGGTGATCCCGATCACCGTCTGGATCCAGGATTTTTTCAAATGATTCTCTATCATTGTGAGATAAGGCCATTTTCACCATATGTGTATATAACTCCACGATAAATGGTCGGATTGCTTTGTAAAACAATGCTAGACAAGGTCACCATAATTTCTGACAGATGTAAAAGTACGATCCAGATCCTGGTAATATTCTGGATACTAAGATCTGGAATATGGAATATGTACTGGGTCATCATCATTTTCAACACTTTCAGGTAACAAATTATTGTACAAACCTGCAACTAACACTAAACTGTAGCAGACAGTCTGCTGAAAGGGAGTATAACATTAAAGTAGGACTAAAGTGTTGCATGACAATTAAAATATGCTTGGTGGGGGTCTGCGCTCTCTGAGTGCTTTTCTAGTATATTATTTGTTTCAGATAGATAAATTATAGAACTGTTCACTCAAAGGGAAACCCCCCAAAATAAAGACTCTACATGAGGATACTCAAGCACAATGTTAGATACACCACTGTAGCCAAAAGGTGATGGTAGCAGAGGTGACCCCTGACTTTTAGAATTATTGACTGACAATCCCAGGAGACAGGTTCTCAATTTACTGATGGACCAAAAAGAAAAGATAAAAGCAAAAATCAAAAACAAGTCTGACCAGGCTGACTAAGAAATTGGCCTGTATAACTGTAGGATGAATCTAAAATAGAACCATGAGACAGTGATGGCTGTAAAATGTCAGGCTGTCTGTCTGCTTGGCTTTAATAACAGGATGAACCAGCTGCCAGTCAGTCAGCTTTGGGGATGGAGGCAGTACAACATGTCAGATTTTCTTGGCTGAAGACTATTCAGAGAGGCCTTGATGTATCTCTGGCTCAAACATAAACCATGATTATAAAACAGGGTCACCCCTGCAGTTCAGTTTAATTGTCTGACACAGTCAACATACACAAAACTCAAAAGGGCCATGACCTTTTAGAAAATGCCTGAAGTTAGAGAGGCTAGTAAAAACACACAAAGGCCACCTCACATCAAGAAATACAGAAGAATGCCATCTGATCTCATTCTTCAGGACCTCTGATTAGCAGAATTATATTAAGTAGTTAAGAACCACGTCCAGTTTTGGTCTTGTTCATAAAGCATATTGGGTCGCACAAAAAAAGAAAAACACAGTAAAGAGTTTCAGGGATTAAAACGGGAATTCTGCCAAAACGCTCTTCTCCTACTTCATTGTGCACTACACACTGGAAGGACAAACGCAAAAATACACTTCACAGCATCAGGTTTGCTGGGTTAGAGTGAAATAAATTAAAAGAGATTGAGAGACAGATTGAAGCATCAGGCCAGAGGGATCTGCTGATTGGGCTCTTCATTTTGGGAATAGATTATAAATGTCTGTTCTGTGGCTCTGGAACAACCTCTCTCAATGATGGAAATTGGCCTCAATTGAGAGAAACAATTACATTAGATCCAATGTTTTGGATTTTGAAGCTAAATGGAGTGCATTAATGAGCGATTACTTTTTACCACAGCAGATGTTCACAAAGACAGATGTCTGACATAACAATCCCGTTTAACCACCAAAAAAAAGTAACCTTAAATACACTTTTGGTAATTCTAGGCTCGTTACCACGGCAACGTTTCACCCCAAAACGCAAAAATTAAGAGAAAAAAAATCTGCATTTACATAGAAACACTGAGGGATTGAAAACACTGTAGTAAGCATGCCAAGCCTGTAGTTGGCAATAAAACTCTCTTGTTCAGAGGCAGCTTTTACTGAATCTCCACCGGACTAGATTGGGCCGATCATTTACTCTATTGGTTAGTACCAAGTGCAGGGGTGGAGCAATGGATGCACATTTTGTTGAAAGACAACCAGCAGATTCAGCAGATTGAGCAACACAAGCACAGCATGGTAGTCTGTGATGATCGTAACAACAGTACTGTTGTACTGCTGTATGAACAAGCTCAAAGTAGAGTAGTGATAGCAGTGTTTCCAAAGTTTGCGTTTTAGGTTGTTTAAAACGCCGTTTCTGTGTAAACAAGAGGCTGAAACACAACAATACATTTGCTAACATCCTAAAACCGTTTTCGTGTAAATGGCCATGTTTTCACAGAAATCTTCTCCACAATGTGGTGTCAAGGGGAAAACCGGAAAGGGCCTAAGCTTTGGGGTTTCTAGAGTGTCTCTGTTTTTCATAAAGCCTCAGAGGAAATGCTGGCCTCTCCATGAATTAATGGTCTCTCAATAATTTACCTCTCTAATACTCTTCCCATCAGTAAATTGACAGAGACAGTCACAAGACAATACTTTGCTCATTTCCACAAACCATTCTCTTACTCAGACTGCATGCTCTGATTGGATTGGCTGATGGCATACTTCGCTAAACCTTAAAGGACAGTGAGCAATTAAAATAAGCAACCTAATAAATATGGAAACAAACACCCATTGTTTTACCAACTATCTCTCTAGGACTAATTAAAAATTGCAGGGATGAGAGTCAAACTTGCGGAAGTAATCAGCTCTCAATCAAACAATCCCCTGTTGTCACTTCTCAGCCATGAAATCCAATTTACCACAGGACCTGAAGGTCACTGAGAGCAGGTGCATTACCAGACTGACAATGATTATTCAAAGCCCTCTTACATGAACGTTGTAGACGGCAAATTGAGCTGCCCATGAAAGAGGCAAACAGTCACGAGAGTCCTTTAGAAGGACTGGGCCATTCCACGAGGAAGAGGATTAGAACTTCTCCTTTTGACACAGTTCAGTATTCAGAGAACAGATGGGAGGCGACTTGAGTGTGTCTGAGGATGAATCCCAAAAGTGAAGCAGTGTGACAACGCTTTTGGAAGGAGTCGCATGTTTTTGTCCAAAAATCTCTGCATGTTATAATTATGCTAATGACTCGGTGGCTGGCAGGGGATACAGGGATGGGAATAACTGGTCACTGCCACAATGGAAGTTTGTGAGTGTGTGGATGTGAGAAATAGAGGTGTGAGTGTTTATGACAACAAAACATATGGTTACAATGTGTTCATTTGTTCAAACTAGTTCTAAAAAAGTCACAGAGAATTTCTTTGTTCTCATTCAGAATAAAACCTGCTGTAGTGTCATCACTTATTAGCATAGCAGCTTCAAAAGCTCCTCTTTTTTTGAGTCATTTAATAAAGAGCTGTCATTTTGTAATTAACTGACTGTCTACTCTAGCACATCTGCTTCAGCAACATAAAAATGTCCTTTCTTAGCTTAGCTGGAGGCTGTACAGCGAATAATGAAAATGTACTGACAAATCTAAAGATCAATCAGCTATGGTGTTCATTAGCTTTCAGTATCCTGTTAAAGATGGGAATAAAATGGTCTGATCTGATATGCTTTCTCCAACACATGTGGGCACCAGAAGCTTCTGATTCTGTCAATTTTCTGTTTAGCCATTTGCATAATCTTGATTAATCAAGTACTTTAAGAGAGGTTGTGATAGCTATTTTTCAAAATAACGTGCACTTAAAAAAAAAAATCAACAAAATGTTTTCTTTCTCTTTAGACTTTTTTTTTTCAATATCTTTCAATAAAGTTAAAGACTTTAGTTTCAGGGCCATACTAGCTGCTAAAAGCCAAAGAACACTGAAGTTTTCTCTGCAGCAGATCTGAAAGTGTTTCTGTATGTTTTCATATTTCTTCTTTGAACTTCCTCCATGCTTTCAGCGAAGGGATGGAGCATAGAGAGTGAAAGAAAGTGCTGGAAAAACAGCCAGCTCAGCCTGTCCTCTGGGCTAAAAAAGTCACACACAAGATTAAGGAGAAGAAAAAAAAAAACTCCTTCAGTGGATGCCAAGTTTCTGCTCTCCCCATCTTTATAACTTTAATGAGTTTGCACTCTGGTTGTAGAAGTTCTAAATAAACTATAAGGTTTGCAAGAGTGCATGTCGGAGCAGAGCTGGACAAGATTGGGTAGTGTCTCTCCATCTATCTATTGGACCTCAAACCAACCCACAAAGGGCTCAAAAATACAGCAAGTAATGCATTGTTACACTACTATTCATTTACCTGAATCATACAACAGAGCCTCAAAGTTCAGTGATACTACCACTAAATGTTCCCTAAATTACATCACCATGATGTATTTATGTAATGATGGAAATACACACTGACAAAAATCATATCAATAAAAAAAACAACAATTAAAGAAAAGGTTATGTTATCCCATGTAGAACTCATAGAACAATGAAATGTTTCTATGTTGCAACATCCATTTCTTTATCCTCCATTCTCTGAAAATGTTTCAGTTTGGTCACCGGAAATATCCTCCACAGATTTTCATTACACATAATTGCTTTAACCTTATGTCGAGGTTGCCCCTGATTTAATTCTCTGTTGACCCAGTTCTTGTTCAGCTGATGAATTAGGGACCACAGGCTGGATAATAATGGCAGAAAAGTGGAAACTGAAGACCTCATTTATATTTTGAGCTGGCTAGTCTGTCACTTCAAACCTGTGATGAGACAAAGAATGATTTTAAGTCAACCCATTTCATCTGTTGCCTGAGTGATAACTTCTTTATCTAGCAAGTATTATAATCATCACAATGGTACCAGCCATGTGGGTGTTTTTCCCTGTCTCTGGGTAGATTATCATGCTTTCATCTTGTTGAACACATGTGCTACAAATATTCTGAGAAGATGAAAAAAGTCCTCAAGTTTGAACACTAAGGGTCTGATCTACTAAGATACCAAATAACGAGTGCTAAAATGTGTGTGCAAAGTAAAAAAAAAACTGCATGTGCTATTAGTGGCCGTGTTGTGTGTGATTTACTATGATTGCGTGCACAGTTGATAACAAGCACAAAAGTGGTGTGGACTGCTCTGTTTAAATAAGGATTTTGTGTGTGCTACTGGCTGTCACCATGAAGAGTTTGGGAGAGCAGAGTGGCAGTGTACAAAAGATGAAGTTTGAAGCCATGTAGTTGGAGATCTTTCTTCTTGTTGAAGAAATTTAAACAGCAGTAGCTATGGATAAAAACTGAGTCCTGTAGTGCAAATTTTAAGACTGCAGAATTTTTTTCAGTGACAGCTCAATGTTAAAGTAAAAGGTATTAATGACCAACTCTCTGTTTGTAAAGCACCTGATGACCCATCTTTTTTAAAGGTGGAAAAAACCCCAGAATTTCTCCACTTAATGTTTCATTTGAAGCAGTATGCGAAGTCACAAATACTGTGTGGACATCTGCTCCTGTACTGAATGATGTGACAGAAGATTCATCAGGCACGGCCAAGTTTCAAACCTCAGTCCAGAGGGCATGTTCATTATGACGGCCCAGTGGCTGCATGAAGACTTGGATATGATGGTTAAAGCCAGTTTAGAAAGTTTAGCATAATTTTTCTCTGAACCATCTATGTTGAGTTTAGTGACATCACTTGTATTAACCATTAGGGTACAGAGAGTGCTAAAGTCTCAAGAGTTACCAAAAGAAAAAATGACAAAGCAAAGATGAACGATGCAGTTGATGCTGAGGGATTGTAATGTGAGATGAAGTAAAAGTTTGCTGAGCTCTGGCAACATTCCTACTTTTATGTGTCACATCACAAAATGTCAGCTTGACATAACCTAACTTTCAATGCTGACTGTGGATTGGTTAATATATATTAGCCTTCTACTGCTCCATTTTGTAGCTCTTCACTCACTGAGCTCTTCACTCACTGAGAGTCAACTCGCTGAACAGAGAAGATAAATAGAGCAGTGAGTGAGTTTCTTTGCAAGATGCCTCACACTGTGGAAATGTAACACCTGAAGTTGGTGATGATGTTGGTGTTAAATACAGATGCACTATTATCATTTACAGCACAGGTAACAGTTTTTAGAGTGGGCTTAGAAACTGGATGGCAGACTTTTATTACTCAATTTAGTGTCAGTGTTAAACACACATTGATCACTACATTGGTAAATGTTTTTGGTTCATACTACTACATTCAAAACATCATTATCAAAGTTCTTTCATTTTCTAATTTAAACAAAACTCTTTGAAGTACAGGATGGAATTTTCTTATCTTAATCTTATCTATCTTTATCTTTATCTTATCTTATCTTGGACTTTCACAGTCAGCTCTTTGGTTTCCGTACCTTTGCAATTATCTAATGGAGATGATTTGATCTTTACCATAGACTGTATAATATACGGATGTAGTCTCTGTTATGTCACCCGTTTGTGTCTGAAACAGGGTTTTGACTCAAATTGTCGACCAGGGCCATATTGGAAATGTGCAGGCTATCAGCCTTCTCACTAACACTTATAGGGTTCCTGTCTGTCAATCAGCTGAGCTGTGCCTCAGATTGGGCGGACCTGTGCTCTTAATATCCTCTAAACTGCCAAGTTACAACTTGATTAGGGTGGTTTGGACTTCAAACAAAGATTGTTTTTGGTACTTGAGCTTTTTGCTTTTCAACTAATATATGTTTAGAAGTTTATTTTTTATGAGCTGGGGCATCAGAAGTCTCAACGCCAAGAAGCCAAGTATTCAAGAGTTAAATCTGACCAGGAACTACAAATCCACTTCAACCCAGGTGAGACTGAATAGTTGAAACTTGAAAGCTAATAAAAAATAGGAAGAAAAAAAAAAAAGAACTGCACCTGCAACAAACTAGATAATCCATACATACTTCAGCCGTGTGCTTGAGTGGCAGACGGTGTAAACGGAGACTGCTGCTAGAATTCAGGCTCACTGTGAACACAGCAGGTCAGCTCTGCAGGACCTGGCTCGAGATGGAGATGCATTGCCTTTGGCCAGTGTGTGCACACAAGCACACACACACACACACACACACACTCCTGTGAGCATACGCTTGCAGAACACACTGCTCATTTGGTTTCTGTGCATTAATACACACACACACACACACACACACACACACACACACACACACACACACACACACACACACACACACACACACACACACACACACACACGCACAGAAGTAGGTTTCCAGGAAGACAACACCTGTCTCTCTCCCCTTGTCTCTTTCTCGGTGCTGAGCTTGGAGTCATTTTGCAGATGAAGTTTAGATAACTAAGAACTCAATCATCGCAAGATTTTCCCAGACTGCTTCACAGAGTCAGAATCATTTAAAGTCTGCTGAATTCATTTGTGAGTTTGAAGTGGAAAAAGGATTATTTGGTGCCTACCTGCAAAAATGTGATTCAAGTGGGTTGAAATTAAAATAAATTAAAGCCCACCAGTCTTTCATGTTCTGACTGTGAAATCCACATCTATCAATGTGGGCAGCATCTAATACGTTCAGAAATATCACCTTTGATTCAGAAGCTTGAGTGTGCTTTTCTGAGTATGCTAGTGTGCAGCTTTGTGTTTGGTTGGGGTTTAATCAGGACTTCTGTTTTAAGAGCTGCCAAAGCCCAATGAAGAAAGCATCCAGTCTGTTCTTAAGGTAAAAATGTAACCGACAAGCAGTGCTTCTTCAAACCATAGTTCACATCAACAAGTGCAGCTTTTAGCAGAGTTCCAGACAACCAACCTCACCCCTTCCTCTATTTAAACCCTCTTAACCCACTTCGTTCTGTACACTCCTTTTCGAAGCTTCTCCACAATACAACACTTGATTCCTCACTCACGCTCACATAAATAAACTGTCTTAATGTGATGTTAATGTGTGGTTCTTGCTAGTGAAAGCAAAAATAAAAGAAACACACCAGAAGGCTACAGCTGGTCTTTGCTTTCAGAAAATGCCTGAAAAGTTGCTGATGTTGAGTTTGTCTACCATTGAGATTGATTTTAAAATAAACCTGAAACCAGACTTTTCTGACAACAAAAAGTCTTTGTTACGCCTCAAACACACCACATACTCCTGCACTGTGGCTCCACTCCAAGGTGTGTTGACTTTGTTTATCAACTCACGCCGGCTACATATTGAGTCCAGCAAGCTGTGTGACTGACAGAGAGCTGGAGTCACGAGACTGATAAACCTCTCTTCACTTGTGTTGAGCTGTAAAACCTCAAACCTGTCGACTCCAGGTATGGCTCTGCTCATTATGACCGTTTGTTGTCGTGGTCAAGCTAAATACAATCTGGTTTTGACACGATCTGTTTTATTTTGAAAGTCACTAAGTGTGCACGACTTCCTTTGCCACTTGATCTTCCCTATGCTGAATTTATGTGTCACAGCTGTGGCATCTGGCTGCCCATAACCTGCAACCTGCCAGACTAGCCAAGCAGCCAGACCGCAATAAGAGGGATCTACTGTAAATTCACAGATTGACTTGAATGGAAATCTATCAGATCCAATGCCATGACAGAGTGTAAATATTACAATTTAATGTCAGCCAAAGACTATCATTAGTCCTATTAATTTCCCTTTTTTCAGATCAGATTTGGATAAAAAGCAAAATCTTTAGGCAAGGACTGTATTTAGTATGAGTAAAAAAAGGGCTAAAACACACTGTCAAGATGCAAACTCTGACCCCAGCAGAAGTACTCTGATGATGCTTCAGCTTCGACTAATGGGCATCTGTATGTAACTGAAGCCATAGTCCGCTCTTATTATTGTTCTTACTCTCTAGTCTTCTTCGATATCAGAGCATGGAAAAAGATGTGAGAGGGGTCCTTTATTGGTAACTTAAAGTGGCCACGAATGGCTGTCAGTTACTCAGAGAGGCCATACACAGCCATCAAAGGAAGAGTTGTAGCATTTCTTAAAATGTAGGGTAGAAGTGGGTGATAGAGCCTCTGCATTATATGGCAAAATTTAAGCAAGAATTTCTGATAACTATAAACTGTATATGTAGGCAACTTTCCATTGATGTAATGAGTAAGGACTTTTAATGTGAAGAATCTGCCAGGCAAATTGTCTTAATCACCCTGAAGCTACTTGTAGCTGTGTTATGTGTCTTTTAAAAACAAGCCACAGCCATAGCTTGCTTGTATTTAACATCATAAGGTCAAGACAAAAGAGCTGAAAACACACCTTAGAACAGTTAAAACCTTTAATATGGGAATATTGGTCCTTACCGTGCATATCTTGAGTCAAACTACATCAAGCCCATAGCTAGTGTTAAAGCCAAGGACAGAACCGAGAGAATCAGTGCAAGAGGGTGCATCCATTTCATGTTGCTGTTATCAGCTGACATCAAATCGGAGAGGAGAGAAGCAAGTACACGCAATGACTGAGCCCCTGTGCACTTTTTCATTAACATCAGCACTGAGTCAAGGAGGAGGCAGACCCAAGTGGGACCTATACACTTCTTAAGTGAGCGTATGTAGGCACTTGGCTCTGCTGTTAAGTGTCATACTTCGTCTATATCACTGATGTGACACTTTTTATCATGTGAAAAATAACACGGTTTTACTTAGGGTGGCATGATATGGAACAGCCCTTGTCTACAGCCTGGCTGGGGGCTGAACACTGGAAAGTGTTTATATTCTGATGATGACAACAAGGTATTTAATTCTCCATGCTCAACATGTGATTCAACCAGATTAACCAGATGTAAACTTCATGCCAGAGAAGAGGTCAGAGGTCATCAAAGTTTTTCAGTTTCTTTGCAATAGGCATCACAGACATGTGTACCAAATCTCATTGCAAAAACTGATTCTTTCTGATGAGGGGTTTTGCAAATCCATAGAATAAGAACTCATATGCTGCCCACTGATTGATAACCCCCATCCCACACACACCCACAGGCACCCTCAGTTGCAATGTGATGTCTGTATGGTTTCTGATCTGCCAGCCGAGCTCCGTAACCGACATACTCGTGCCAGGGAAGCAGGCAGGAAACTGTGAGCGCTTTGCCTCGCAGCAAGGTTGCTGAATGGAAATGTGGTTAAGTGAGCCTGGGGTTAACAAGTGTCCACATCAGGCCAAACACTGCGTGTGAGTACAGAGGCTTGCTTGTAGCGTGTTAATTTCCCATGTCTGGATCAGACCATGTAATAAAAGCATCACCACAGAGATGTGCTGCAGTTTCTTTTTATTTGTAGCTACAAATCAAGGTGCAAACAGGAATGCATCCATGAAAACAAAGAACAATATGCCACTTGAAGGTTTCATTAAGCTGGCAGGTAGCGGCTATTAAAAAGCCATTACCGTTATTAAACTCTCAGCTGATTTTATTGCACGATGAAACTCAAGTGACACATTCTCAGCCCTAGTGGGAGATAAAATCATGTACATGTTACTACATAAGTAACATTCAGTTACAGCCTTCTGGGACCCATAACATTACCAATGATGCTATTACCCCTGTCTGGAATATGGCTGACGAGATTGCCAACAACCTGGCAGTGACTCTCAATTTAGCATTCTGTTTATTGGCTTAGAGTAGCTGCTGACGGCAAAAAGTCGAACCTCATTCCCTCCCTGCCACTGTGATGTTGTTAGCCTTGAACACAGCCACAACTGGCCCTTTGTGAGTTACAGGCCAGCCGTGTGAAAAAGAGAGAAGTGTGCAGAAATAAGTAGGCAGAAGGGGATAAAACCTAACTGAAACAAATGATGTGCTCCCAGCTCCTGACCAGCCGGCCCAGATTCATGAGAGGCAAAAGATGGATGGGTGTCAGCGGGGAGGCTTGCACAAGAGAAGGGAATTGGATTTCACAGAGGCAAACAAGATGGATGGATTCAGACCAATCCAGACCAGTGTCCCTGGCTAGAGCTTCTGCATGTCTGATACCTAAGAGGAGTTGGTGGAAGACGGGGCCAGCATGTCACATTTAACAGACAATGAGGAGGGAGGACAGCGTGCTGAAAAGTAGGACAAGAACAGGCTGGCCTACTGTAAAAGCCCACGGGATGTTCAGAGATAAAGAAAGACCCTCACACTGACAGCAGAGTGCTGCATTTACTCAACAGCAGACGCCAAAAAGGAGCTGCAGGTTGGAGTTTCAGCTTTTATTTAAGTTGTTTTCATGCTGTTTATACAAGCCTGCAGCAAAGGACAACCAAAGCTATTTCGAGCTACACGACTGGAGACAAGACTGAGCATTGTTGACATTATTACCTTTCTACATATGAGGTGACCTGAAACAGCGTATGTCAGAGCTAGAAGAATGACACCAAAAGGATCCATGCAAAGCAGTCAAATCTTAAAATAGCTGAAATCAAAAGCCGAATATATCCATGTGATGTGTGACACACTAACATGCAATTAGTCTAACAACCTCAAGGTTATCACAGTTCAAAATCCCTCAAGAAAAGAAGTCAGAACGTGAGTTTTATGCACGTTTGACCTGAATAGGAGAGAAAATGGTCTCTGCATGTGCTCTTTTCTGGGTTAAAAAGTCACTTTTCCAGCACCATAATTCAATAAACAATGCAATCCAATTATATTTATCCTCCCTCTTTTGCAGAGATAATGCAGGGAAAAATAAGCAGCTTCCCTAAACCACTTAAAGTGAGGAAAAAGGGACAGAAGGGCAAGAAGAGGAATTTAAGCTACGCACAAATGCCTCATGCATGCTTTTCCTTTAGAATAATATTCTGTAAATAGACCCTGTGGCCTGTTTTGTGTTTTTTTTTCCAACCAATAAAGATTTACATAAAGAAAGCATCTGCACAGGCTTTGAGCACTGTCTTGAACATCTGCTACCGCTCAGCAGCAACAGGATTGTGTGTGTACAACTGCAGGTGTTCCTCCTCCAAGAATATACACGCAGATGCATTCGTGCTGGAAATGGACATAATCACTTCACTTGTGTGAGTTTTTCCTGGGTGGGACATGCAAAGGATTGTTAGCTTCTATTAAAGCTTGATCTCTCTACTTCCATCTGCAACAAAGAAAGATGCACCTAAAAATACTTTTGATTGATGGACAGTGAGTGGGGATGCTGTGATTTTAAACCGTGTTTTACAGCATGTTACAGAAATGACTGCTCGCTGCTTTGAATCTTCAAGTCAGCATGTTTAGAAACCTTACTGCAGCAGCATACAGGTGTAGCCGTCCTTGTGCTTGGAACATAATGAATTATGTAACTACAGTTCAAACACATCATCTCCTCTTTTTAATTGATTCACTTTGCCTGAGGCACAGTGAGGCATGTAGTGTCACACCTGGCTGTTCTGCCCCTTTGTGATATTTCATCACTATTACATTGGGCCCAGTTGCTGTATCCATGTCAGATGTAATTTGAAGATTGCTTCATTTAAAATTGAGTTTCTGACAAGGTTGCTGGTGTAAGCAGCAGGGGAAGGACCCATCTGGAAACAGGCAAAAATATGTGAATCAGTGAAGATGGTAGGTTCTAGTTTCTGAGAGACAGAACATGACACAAGATTGCAAATAGCACATGGCAACTGCTTTAAACAAAGGACATGGTTGGGCATATATGGTGTGACACCGAGGGGGTAAAGAGAGACTATTGAAGAAGGAGTTGAAACAGGTGTGGGGATGGAAAGCATGACTGTTTGTGATAGAAGATGGAGAAGTGTGGCAGAAATAACAGTCGGACAATGACAATATCAGTACATTGACTTAATGATGTTTTTCTCCTTGATACACTTTTGCTTGCTGCAGTTGACATGTGCTGGTAGAAAGAATAATGTAGACCAGACTGCACATTTTGTGAGCCATTCACAGCGTTATGTCAGTTAACTAAGAAAAGTCATGGTCCATCAATTTGCATTACCAAGATGGGTAATCCCCTCAGCTGATGTAAAGAGCAATTAGAAAGAGAGATTTGTTCACATATGAAGCGTATTAATGTCCTTAAAACATCCCTGGAAATTCACTTTTTTTTAAACTTCCATTTGTGGAAACCATGTGACCTTAATTTTTTTCTTCCAATTATAACTGAAATGCATCAGTAACTTAATGATGGATTTTCTTTCGCAATATTCAAAAAACACATTTCACATTAAGTGTCTCTGGACATACATATGACCAGTATCAGTTCTTTGCTGTTTAATGTTCACATCTGACTGGGACCACCAACAAATCAAAATGTTGGTGCTAAGACTTTTTTCTTGAACCAAATACCCACAAAGGTAGTTCCAATCAGCTTTAGTTGTGTATTTTTACTCCTTCAGCTAGTGTAAGTATGCGAACACAAAACAAAGATTCCCTCTACATCACACTAAGACTCACCATATTCCACGGCATTAGAGCTTTCTGCAATTCTTATAATTGTTCCTGCATGGCTCTGTGTCTTCATTCATGATGATACTAACAGTGATAACCAGGAATCTTACGGATAAATTCCACCAGATCCACGTCCTGTCCATCTCTGCTTCTCCACAGCACCAGATCTGATTTAATATCAAGTTGACATGTTAACTCACACTGACTCCATTGCGTTCCAGCTGTGCCTCAGATCCAGTAGGTCTGACTCCTCCATATCAGATATCTAAGACTTCTTGTTTTGAAGGATGCCAGAGCAACAACACACCAGTTTTCACAGAACAGATTGAGTAGAACATGAAGTGACACTTTAAAAACAAAATAACAAAAAAAAAAACAACTTTGTAGAGCAAAGTTTGTTTCCACTTTAGTGATCCTTTAACTGTGAGTGATACAGAAAAGGGTGCTTTCACCCTAACACTTCTTCTGTAGGTCAAATACGCAAAGAAATAAAAAAGCATGGTTGGCTTCACAGGTGCCTTTAAATCTCTGCATACACCTTGCATGACCATTGCCAATTAAACAGTAATTATATTGCATTGACACTGAACTGTATTGTGATATAATAACATCAGTCACTCCAGTTACATATAGAACATGACAATCAAATGAGTAATATTTGGATTTTGAAATTAATTTTAGTGGTTTAAAATCTGTGGAGCTGGTGCCACTATCTGTTCTATTTTTGGTACAATTTCTTTTAACTTGCTGTCACAATGACTTAGATTTCTGCTATCTCAGGGGTAAAGCCTCAGAAACAACCTCAAGGCAAAAGGTAATGAAGTTTTAGCTTTATAAGGCTAGCATCCCTGTATTCATTAACCTGCTATGCTACACTATGAGGTTAGTGTAAAGTAGAAAGGAAATACAGAATTGAGCAATGAAATGGTTTTTCTTTTGGTACATAAAAGAAATAAAAGGCCCAATGCCACCTGCCTGGATACTGGTGCCTTTTTTTAAAAAAAAACAAATAATACAACAACAAAATACCCTTTTTGTTCCCACAGGCTGCTAAAAGCAGGGCTCACATTCAAAGTACTACTTTTACTTTTAAAGAATGGTTGTGAGTCAAGTGTAGAAGCGGGGGATATCTTTTCAAATGAGAAACAGCAGGTTTTTGCTAATCTAACAAAGTGGAATGTCAGTAGAGTAGATGATGCATGATGATATTTTGGATCTCTTAAATTAAGGTAATATAACCTACCTATATTTTTTTTAATTTACTCTATCATTTACTTTGATATTTTATTGAATTATTGAACAATTTCTCATTACTTTGAGTAGCATTTCTCTTTTCTAAAAAGCACTGTAGCTTAATCCTTAAATGGATGAACCACAAAAACACAAATATACACATTTGTTCATAGATGTTCTACATGTTTCCAACTCTTTTTTTCTTTGTTGGTTTTGATGTGTTAGACCACAAGAAAATGTTGCAACACATGACTTAAAGTACAATTAATGAGTCATTGTGCTAAGTAAGTATTTGACTCAGTGTGAATACTTAGACGGTGCTGAATTTCACTCTCTGCCCGATGCCAGATAATTAACTCCATATATTTCTCAAGATTTGTCTTTATTGTGGCTTTTCTACTTCTGTAGCTGGCAGTTTCTAAGTTTGTCCTGTATGCTTATTCAGAGACTGAATGAGCATAACCTGGCAACCTCAATAAGGCCGTTGCCAGGTTACAATCTCACAACAGTAGCAAGGCAAATGTTGACTTCTTCTGGAGACAGAATCATCCTTGTTACCCTGGATGAGACGGTCTTGGCTTAATCAGGCTGTGTCCCAGATCTCTATTTCCACATCTGTGACTCAGTCCCATGGGAACCCTAAAAAAAACAGTGATGATGTGCTGCCGTGATGCTAGCAAGTTTAACATTAATAGTCAGAGCAACCACTGGAACACTTTGGCCTGTTTCACTCTCTGCACAAAAGAGTGGTTAAACAAAACTATGATGACAGAAACTGATTTATTTGCTGTTTAATACTTTATAAAACGTCACTGTCAGCTCCTAATTCTGCAACTGTATAGCTATCCAATTTAAAATCGACAAGACAAAAACTGTTTGAGTCACTAGTAATAGCTACCATAGTCTGAAAGTGTTTATTAGCAGTGCAGAGGAAGTTGATCTTCAGCCTTTCATTCTTCACTCAACTTAAAAGCAGCGCCCAGTTTCTCAAAGGTATGAGCTAGAGGACAAAATAGAAGTCAAATCTCTCACAATAATGGACAGATAACCTACTGGATAAGTAATAGAGGAAAATAAACTAGGCCTTCACATTGTGCATCAAATATTAATCCCCTCTGCTGTATTTATTGGTCTCCTTAGAATGAAATGTAGGAATCACCTCAGCAGTAACATCTTGGAAGGGGAATAGAAAGTGCATTATAAGCAGTTCACATTCATAAACGTAATGTGAAAGAGTAATTAAAGGAAAACTTCAAGGTAGGGCCAGAAGAATAGATAAAATACAAGTATTCAAGAATTATAAACTTTTCATCCTGAGTAAGGATTTGTCTCTCTTTCTTGAAATGTAATCCTTGTAACTTGTCCTTGTGACATAAAATGAAGAAAGTCTTTGATCATAATCTTATCTTTTTAATTATCCTCTGTGTGACGTTTGCATTTATTGTGATGTATTATCTGCTGCTAAAGCAGTTGAAGCCTGTGCACAATGAGGCAGCAGAACCTTTGTTCTTGTTCTGTTTTGCTGAAGCTCTATCTCCATACTGACAAGTTAACAATGCACATTTTATACCCACAGCTAAATGGGGACAAATTAGAAAATCAGAAAGCATGAATCAACAATATTTTTCCACAGCCATTGGACTGTGCGTGCCTTCTTGTCCTGGAATGAAATAATGAGCTAGATTTTGTTTCCTTGCATGAGGCTTAACAATGTCATAAGAATGCAAATAAAGGCAGAAAGATGGCCACCACTCATAAGGTGCAAACATATTTTGTTCTCCGTATTTAAAATCAACCCTTTGCCAAATCAAGTCAGCCTCCTGATTGTTCCTCTTCTGGGAATACAGAATCTTGTTCCTGTAATTTAAATTAATAAGACTGCTCCTGCTTGCAGCTCTCCTTTAATTTTCCACTTCACATCCTGAGTAAAGCTATGTAAACAAGACAAACAACCATGCCAGCCAGTCATGGACATATCCAGCATCACCTGCAGAAAAAAAATGACGGATCAGGCCAGCTGATGTTGTCGTTTGCACGCTGTCATTCATGGGCAGAGATGCTGGTTTAATGACGAGGGAGTCATCTGCATCTTCCCGATTTCCTGGAGCCATTTAGAGTGTCAGCATGTCATCTGCAGGATTATAATATACTGAGATGTGTCATCGGATGTTTTCTGCTGCTGAAGCTATGGATGATTTGGCTGATTCAAGGAGCAAACAAGATAGGGATGAGTCAGAGTGCTTCTCTGATCTCATTGGCTGATTAATAACCTGTTACATACTGTCTGGCAGAGCAGCTGAGGCTGACAGTTCACAGCTGAATGAAACTGAACTAACCTTTGTCAGGTGGGTGCTGCTCAAATGCTGTTCATAGGGGTCAATCTGCTGTGTTCCAGGTTTGCAAAATGTAAACTCAGGGAATCTGACAGATTAATGCCGTTTCACAGTTTTCCAATTGGTCAGACCTAAACATGCTGTGGGCCACTGGAAAACAGCAAGCAGTGGCAGAGAGCCACCTAACTAGCATTACTCCCAAGACATTGATACATGATGTGTTGTGAGTGGGAGGTCCCTAATCACTGGCAAACAGGATTTGATAACCAACTTGATGCTTTTCCTGGTAACTAGCACTTTGATAAGTTTAGCATTAAGCCTACAGTGGCATTCAATGTCAAGCTAGCTAAGATTACTATAAGATTTTGGTGTACAGTTTAAAGGAATGACCTTTAGCTCTTGCTATTGGCTTTGCAACCAAGTGTATCTACTACTATATAGCTATCAGGAAGGCCAAATAGTTAGCACAGACCACCAAAAAGCCAACAAGGTAAGCTGCTGTGGCTATATTTAGGGTGAGATGGAAACTTGAGTCTTGCCAACAGGTAACAAGTTTTAAAATGTATGTTTTTCTTTCATGCCAACAAATGCATCCTCTAGTTTATGTTATCAATTGTTGGTTAATCAGAAAGTGCTGGTGACATAATATGTGGTAGTTTACCAACAATTATACCTGAAATAGAGCAATACAATATTTTAAATATCCTAAATATTCTCAAGGCTGCTATGCTAGCTCACTAGCTCTTGCTAAGGTCCAGGCTTTGAGTCCAAATAAACCACCATGAGTTAAACTCCTACACCAGACATTCAGCTCTTCAGACTCGACAAGATTGCTTCCTTTTCCTACCGCCCACTGAGACTTAACACATCACTTTGAAAATGCTAAGTAGAATTGAATATGTCAAGCATAACTGCAGAGACTATATTAGTCTTCTTAAATGTAAATCACAGAGGTGTTGGGAGATCCCTTTGAAGAGTGGGAATAATTCTGTGTCAATGCTTGAGGCTTTAGAGGTGCTCAGGCATTGGCCAATCCACGGGGATACAGCTTAGTCATCTCTGAGTCTGAGCAGTGCGTTTGCTGGTGTGCTAGATCACTAACTTTCTCTTCCTTGTCTTTTTATTTGTCCTCGTTGCTGCTGGATGTCACTTTAGCCTAATGAGATGTCTTTCCTCCACCTTCTCATCGACTTACCTCCATGTGCTGGAAAAGGCCTCTCTTTCATTCTCTGGTTCTTTCTATCCCTCCTCCTCCTCTCTGTGTGGCTGCTGAAAGCTCTTTAAAGATGCCCAAGGGCTTAACCACTTTGACATTATTACATGAGCCTGTCTCACTCAAACCAATCCCAAGCCAATTGAGAAGCTTACGCCTTTGCCACAGCGGCTTTACAAGGAAGAACGAAGCTCGGGTAATTCACAGACTTGACCAAACAGTGACTGTACTCTTCAGCACTTCAGGATTATTTACATTTTCCTGCTGTTTGCTTAAGTCTTTATTTCAATGTGTCTAATACTCATTTTTTGTGATATTTAGTAAAGTTAGATATGTTGACTTAAATGGCTTTTGTCTTCTTGTTTTTCCTTTTTTGTTGAAGAGCAGATATAGCTGAGGGGCAACTTGCATAATCCCAGGGTAAGATATTCCATATGTGCTTTACATTATATATGTCACTGTGAGTCACCATGGTGTAATTGCAAACCTTGATCAGCTTATGCAAAAAGTTGCGGTCTTTGTAGTGTAACAGCATGCCGCAAGCATAACTTGCAAAACTCAAGCAAATGCAGCTGCTTCTTAAAGAACGTTGTCAAGGCTAGCTCTGGGTGAAGTGATCCGACTGTGCCTTTATTAGCAAAACTACAGCTGTAAATACCCGTTCACTGAATATGCATATTCTGGGTATATGACAGCTAACTGTTTGCTTGCCAGCAACACAGCACTGCGTTTACAAGTGTAGTTTTAGCATGTCAAATTTTATGTCTTCAGCTGATTCCTGCTGACTCCAACTCATCATATTGAGAATTCTAAATACATTCATCAAGATTGTACCTGTGTATCCACTATCATCCAGGTCAATAGACAGTGTATTATATGTGTAAACTGACAAAATTGATGATCGCAGACTGATGTCTGCTATGGTAACAGAAACAAACCAAACTGAAATCTTTTCAATACTGGACAAGGTCAAGAAGAAGTCTAATTTGGCTTAAGTTGCCTGGTTTGAATGATCAAAAAGACTCATTACCTATTGTTCTGTTTAATTTCATTGTGTAGTTAGGCTTGGTAACATCCCTTAGTTTTAGATCACTAATGCCACAAAGTCAACTTGTACTTCCTGTCAGCTCAACCCTGCCCACTGCACCAGCCTCAAATCTGCATCACTCTGGTGCTTTCATCCCTCTCATGGATTTTGTTATTAAGTGAATCATCTCAACCATCACTCAAACAGTGCACAGAAGCGCTCCCTTGCTACAAAAGTTTCAGGATGATAAACTTTGAAATAAAACACAAAAACAAAAACCTTTTCACTTTACAGGGAGCGGCCAAATTTGTCAAAGTGGGTTCAGTCGACCTGTCAGCTCAATTTGACTCTGCCTTTGGTTCAGCGGCCTCATGCAGGGGAACGAGATGCTTTTTGGAGGGGATGGCAGAGACAGCAGGAAATGAATGGAGGCACTAGAGGAGGATCTTCAGGAGCATTGTTGCACACAGAGAGATGATGATGATGACATCTAATGGAAGTTGTGTTTGTGTACCGTACCAGCAAAGTAAAGCCTCCCCAAGGAACAATATAAGCAGTCTATTCAAACAAGCTTTTACTTCCTACTTTCTAGTATTACCTTGGAGATAGTTAGAAAAGCATTATCTAACATTCCTGCTGAGCCTCCATGTGATGACTTTTGTAGAGTTTGTTCAACCAAAGCCTGACTCATGTGTCTGCTTTCTGTTTCCTGCTGGTCTTCCTCTCACATTCATTACAACACAGAATGTGACAGCACCACTTCCTGTGCCAAGTACACAGTGTGTCTCTTGGTGGTGTCAGAGAGGGGTGTAAGATGCAAGAAACTGGCTCTCCCTTGCGCCCACGCTGATAAGATCCATGTTCATCATTATAGGATGTCCCTGAATGAAATCCAAAGATTAACAGCTATTCAAAACAACATCTGAGCGTGTGAGCTCTCCTCCTCAAATAACTTTGACAGTGGACTGAAAATAGCAGAGTATGTTCCAACAAGTCAGCTTTTCTCTGTGTTAACTTGGTTTTAGGTGGACTTCACTTCTGTTGAGGACAAGAGGCTTTATAGTTCAATCAAAGCTTAAACTTGTTGCTGTTTTAAGAGCATTTAGCTATAGCATCTGTCATTTGGTCACAGAGTCTTTTGTGATGAAAATGTACCAACATTAGTAAGACTATTGAGTGCATCAACAAACATGAGTCATATTATCTGAATGTGGCAAAACTGTCCCTACACCAAAACATGGTTTCCACAGAGTAATGAATACGCTCTTCTCTGTCAGTACCATAAATTCAGCCCTATGCTCTTTCAGCTTAACTATCATAATTCATTCAAATGCAAGCTTGCATTTGATAGAAAAGAGACTTTTTACAAAAAAATCTATTCACTGTGCTTGCATCCCACTTAAAATGTATTCTACCCTGATAACTGCTGCAAGTTTTGTACTCATAGTTCATGATCAACTGCTAAACAATTCTTTTGTTTGTCTTGTTGAATCTTTATGTAGGTAGTTCAAAGCCAGCTTCTCACAATCAACTTTTTATTGTGACATGTGCAACTTATCTCCAAATCAGCAGCCATACATTATCCCCCACTGATTAGTTAAATGTTCTCTTTTCGTGTGAATATGACTTTAGATGTCTCTGTTATTTATATCTCCTCTATTTGACAAATACAATATTTACCTTTCCCATTTCATTTAAAATCTACTGTAAAATATTGCATCACTGTGTTTTGTCTACCCATTCAAGCAATAACGTGAGTGGAGTAGACGTGCAGAAAGAATATTTACAGGAAGACTTGGTGGTGCCAGAGGTTTACGCAGATGTTGATGTTGATGATGATGATGTTGATGCTGCTGACATTTTCTGCCAGCCGGCTTCTTGCTCTGTCGGAGGGGGCGTGTTGTTAGGAGGCGAGGTAGGGCGATACAAGCTGGGGGGGCGGGAGGGGTGAGTTAGGGGGGAAGGCTGTGTTTTTCAAATGTGTCTCATCAGCCAAACTGGGTTTCAGATTGTAGAGCATAGCTTTAATATACAGGTCAAGAGAGAACTTTGGCAAATGTAAACTTTATTCCTTTTTTGTGTTCTCCTACGCAGCGTTTCATCACAGATAAAATAGAAAGTAATTTCAGCACTTGCACATATAAAGCAAGGAGGACAATGAAGTTTAGGTGTCTGTGTTTTGAATACCCAATGATGTTTACAGTCAGTTACGACTCAAAACGCCAGACCTTCATTACAGGACTTTACAACTTTAGAGTTCCACTTGAAGACAGCTGTTAGCTTAACCTTAGCCCACAATCAAACACATCCAAGAGGGAAAGTATTACATTTGGAATGGTGAATGTTCAAGATGATTCAGCATTTTGATTAAACACTACAAATAAAGTTAGCCCAGGAAGGATTAGTTGATCGGGTTATTGCAGCAAACTTGCTAGCAGAGCATGCTTATCTTTACAAAAGTGCAGATTTTTAGTAAAAAGACATGAAATAAATAGAATAAAACTGTTGCTTCATAAATCACCCAGTTAAAGCTTGATCATGGTATTTTAACCTTTCTAACATCAAAGCCTATTACAGACCAAGATGAGAAGAAGAGAAAAAGCACTGATATGTGAGAAGCTATGTGAGTAAAAGTTTGCATGTTTCTGTGCAAATGCTATTTTTGCTCCTCTTCCTCAGGGTTGGACACCTGCCTAAGGGTTGTATGATGCACTCAGCAGCATGTGATGTATACATCAAAAGCTCTTGCAGCTGTATAAGTGCATAATACTTAACATTCAGAGGGTTCATTCAAAAAACAAACAAAAAAAACAAGGCTGTAAGATATCTACAGCAGGCTACTTTTATTTATTTATTTCCTTTTGTGTGTGTGTGTGTGTTGTTATTTACTTTCCTATTCATGTGAGAAAGGAAACAGATGTGGGCAGCATCTCAGAAATGCACCACAGCCCCTCTCCACTGCAAGCTCCAGGCTCCACTTCTGTCTTTCTGCCTGGACAGATGGGATGTTCAACTAACACACAATCTGCACAAACACACACAGAGGACAACCCGCGCGCACACATAAACACCAGATGTGCTACTCTCTTTCTCCTTTGTTACAAACTACGAGAGGTCATGGTCAATTCCAGCTCAGAGATTGTGAAAAAAAATGAACATAGTATTGCCACGCACGCACTAACAACCCCCATCATTTGCCACATCATTAGCATCTCCATCCATCTGACCATCCATCCTAGATTTGGAGCAGACAGCAGGTGGATTAAACCCTAAGCCAGACACGGTCACACGTCACAGTTTAGGAAGGGCTCCCACACGCCATGCTAATAGGTCAACAATGATTTCTGTAGCTTACTGAGAGGGTGGCATGTGATGATGCAACTGTGGTTACTTAAAAAGTTACGTAGAGAAGGATAGATTAGGACAAATTAAGACCGAAGAGACAAAAAAAGAGAAGTGATGAGTTGTCAGATGTTTGAAAAGCCAAACAGGTGCAACTATACAAAATGGAAAATTACTCATTGACTGTAGCCATATCTGACAACATGATTTGCTGCCAAGGTTTGTTTTCATAGGACCTTTCTGGACTGTTCTGATAAAGCTTTGCACATGCTTTGATGTGTGGACATCCTGCAGTGACGTGTTGATGATGCTCAAGCTCATACTGAGGCCAGTTGATGTGGCCTTAATCTCATCCATCCTCTCCCTTCCCCTGGGGTCAAATTATCATTTCAGTGTGTTAGCCATGTTGCAAACCACAGGCTTAGAGTATCGCAGAGTACACCTGTCAACCCCATAGTACATTATACTTATCAGTTATGCCTGCAGAGATGTTCCTCAGTTGTTGTTGTTTTTTTTTGCAAAGTAAGAAGCATTACCTTGTCATTATTTCCAATTCCTTGCATGTTTTGGAGTTACATGTTTGCCTATTTCACAACACTAAGAAACAATAGGTTGCTGAGCCTCTCTTTTTGTTAAGTACCCAGAGACATTTGTAAAGATTTGCTCTTCAAAAAATGATTAATTAAATTTTTGACAGGAATAGCTTAAAGTAAGTACCATACAAATTACATAAGTACATAGAAGAAACCTTCCAGTAACAATATGAGCCCACTTCCTTATAACCTTGCTCAACCTTCAGGCTTCTTCCCTCCCATCAGACATGTAGCTGCCAAATCTTAATGTCTCTGTCTCCAGGGAGTGCTAATGAGCGCTACACCTGCTAACATCTGGAGGCTGTCACTTTACAAAGCTAATCACTGCGATGTCTCTTTATTCTACTTCTTCAGGACCACAGCATTAATACAGTGTACTTTATCCCCCACCTCTCAATTACCGCACAGAACAAAGCCCGTTAGCTGCAGTGTCCCTGTCTCCTCGTTAAAAAGGAGTAAAGCTTGGAAAAAAAAAACACCTCCCTGAAGGGCTGTGGAGGTGAGCAGCCCGCTGTTAGCTTTCCAAGAAACTAAAGTTAAGCAGAGCAGCAACGCTTTATCACAGTTCAGACCAAGCTACGTTTAGAGAAATACGAACAGGTGCTTAAAACGAATGCAAATTAAGATTTACAGATCCAGGTCTCTTGTTGGATATGGTTAGGGTTTTTTTCCCCTTATAATCCATGTTCTTGTCTAAAATGATGTTGCACTTCCAAAAAAATTGCAACAAAGCCCAGTGCATTAGGGTACATCATGCATGGTCGGTATGCAGACCTGCAGGACATTTACATATTAATGATGTGGAAATACCAAGAAAAAGGCTCCACGACCTTCAGGCCATAATTGTCTTTTTCATCATCCCTCTCTTTACCACTCCAGTGACATTAATACTGCTTGTGTTTATGAACTGAAAAGATATATACTAGGCTGAATGCTTACTGTAAAACATAGTTTTACCTCTATCCTTTCAAGGAATATCAAACACTGGTGTAAAAAAGAGAGAAAAATACACTTAACAACCCAAAAGATAGTTCTGACCCAACTTTTTCTTTAAGGGAAGGGAGGAGGGTTAACTAGATCAGTAGTGACTTTTTAAGCTGGTTACAGAGATGTGATAAACTTATTAGCTCCTGCTCCACAGGACAATGATAACCAGTAAGGCTTGGAAAGCCTCAATTGCAATGTGCAGGTGAGGAAATGATGTCAGAGTTGTTAATTCAGAGAACACAGGACAATGGATAAGGACAGAAGAGGATGAGACTGAGGGGTGACGTGGGCAAAGGGCTGCAGGGCAGGCTACTTAGAGGCTAACCTGATGGGGGCATGATGTAACCAGTAGACCATAATGGCAGCCCATTTTTGTCTTTTTTTTCTTTTTTTTTCAATTGTTACATAAAGACAATTATGTATGCGTATGTATTTTTTTTTTTAATTGGCTTACTAATCTACTAATCTTTGCATGGAATGATAAGAGTTTGTGTTTGAAGGATGTTCTGTCAGTTTTATAGAAAGCTGATGGTCAACTAATTTTTTTTATACAGTAACACATGTTTCAGTCTCCTTGACAGAAATATGCACTTTGCTCTTTCTGTAACCATGGCACAAATCAAAACAAAGCTTTTCAATTTTAATTGCCTTTCACAAAAGGATAACTAGGAAAGTGTGTCTGATGTGTCTTAGTTTGGTTTTCCATATGGTCCACTTACCGCTTTAATTGGGGCCAGCTTCATTAATTAGCACCATAGAGATACTGGTTTGCTGGGAAAAGAAAATGCAGGTCGGGATCAGAGGAGGTTAAGAGATGTTAGGGAGAAAATGAAAGAACAGAGTGTGTCAGGAAGGGGAGTAACTGGAAGAAATCACACACACAGACACACACACACACACACACACACACACACACACACAGACACACACACAGACACACACACAGACACACACACACACACACACACACACACACACACACACACACACACACACACACACACACACACACACACTTAAAAACAGGATAAATGGTAACAGCAAGAACAAGCCAGCACTGCCTGTACAACGGCTGATAAGCAAATCACACATTTATACAATTACTGTATCAAGCTGTGATGCCTTCTTTTGTTAAGTGATAGTCCACCTTGAGTTGTATTCAGATAATAAACAGTTGTTTTGATCATCACCAAAACTGACTCAACTATTTAATCGCTGTGACAGTTACTGGGTTTTTTGATCTTTAACAAAAGGGGCCAAGTTCTGGTCAGACGGGCCGTCATATGGCCAAAAAGCCTCAAACTAAGTGATGCTTATTTAAGGTTATTGTTTTTGTTCTCATGTTGAGTGTCTGAATTTGTGGTGTGGTGAGTGTGTGCCATATAATATGTCGGTAGTCCTAACCTATCAATTTCAGTGCAGTCTAAGCTCTGATATGGCAGAAATCTAAAGATTTATGTAAATTCCAACATTGTACTCATTTTTATAAAAGTAAGTAGGAGCTAATTTTTCTGCAAAATATTGCACAACTCATTGCAGTTTATAAGCTGCAACTCAATAAATAATGACTCAACTATTCACTTGTTTTTAGTTTTACTGGAACTAATCAATTGAACTGAGTTTACACTGTTTGATTCAATCTCAGCTAAATTCACTGGATTTGTATTATATCTTCATTGTAGCATGAGTAGCTTTGGAGGGAAATCTGATTTGCCAAAATCATTCACCTTGGTTCCACTGAGGACTCACCAATGAATACTGCAACCTTCTAGTTTTGTTTCATTTAAGGTTATTTATTTTTCACTCCTTCCAAGGATTTCTTTTAACTTATTAGGTTAATGTGAGACTATCTGAGGCTTTCATACTGAGGCAAAATGTGCTGCAAAATTAGCACCCCCCTTCATTAACACGAGCAAACAATCCATCTACGGAGGTTTAGAAAAAAAGCAGTTAATAGCCCATTCCTGTGCATATTTAAAGGTTTTTGACTTACTATTAATGTTGTTTTACTTTTTAATGAAATAGCACTGGGACTTTGCCTATCCCATTGACCCATGTTTTACTGAATGTTGATTTTTTTTCTATAATACTAGAAATGAAATCCCTGTAAAGTGTGCAGGCATCTCAGGTTGACTGACAAAAAAAAAAAAAAAAAAAACTTCTCCAGCACTACACCATACCATATTCATTGCATCCATTAACAAACTGGACACAGCAACTGTACTGGTCAATGTATGACAAAAATCAAATCATTACTAACATCTCAGGGATCAATGGCACAGACACAAATCCCAGGAAAAAATCTCAAACATTGAGAAATTAGCTTACCAAATAACTAACTTGTTGAGAAACATGGCGCATAGACTTCTTAAAAAACATATAACATTTAACAAACTTTACAGGAAGTTCTGTACCAGGCATTAAAATCACATTGCACAAAACAAAATGCACACAGTTCCCACATGTCAGAAAAAGTGAGAGTGCCCTTCAGTTTGCACAACTGTTAGCCTTAAAATCCACAAAAGTCCTCTTGTGGATTCCCCTGAATAGGCTTGTTGAAATCAAACCCTCTTCTTTTGTGAGTCTCTGAATATGTTTGAACTAAGGATGAGTACCTTTCACATTTGAAATGATACGGAACCGATTTCCAGTACCTTGCAATTAGTATCAGTACTCAATGGTACACATTTTTGGTAGTTTTGTATGTTTATTTAGTAATACACATTAATTTAATTCATTCATTTTCTGAACTGCTTATCCTGTTCAGGGTCGCGGGTGGCTGGAGCCTATCCCAGCTGTCATTGGATGAGAGGCGGGGTACACCCTGGCTTGGTCGCCAGTCAATCACAGAGCTGACACAAAGACAGACAACCATTCACGCACACACTCACACCTACAGGCAATTTAGAGTGCTCAATTAACCTGGTGAGCATGTTTTTGGACTGTGGGAGGAAGCCGGAGAACCTGCAGAGAACCCACGCATGCACAGGGAGAATATGCAAACATAACACAGAAAGGCTCCTGGCAAAGCTGGGAATCAAACCGGTGACCTTCTTGCTGTGAGGCTGCAGCGCTAACCATTGCGACAAGGTGTAGCCCACACATGAATTATTTAATAAAAAAAACTCAAAGTTTTTCAATTAAACATGTCTGTTCTTCGGTATATAACTGTGCAATGCTGTGTTCATGTCCAGTATAGAAAATATCTTGCTCTTCCACTCTCTAACCTTGTGACTTTACAGAATTTGGTCGATACCTATAAAAGTATCTAATTCAGTACCTATCCCTAGTTTGAACACTATTCAGTTTTAATAAGGGACATTTCTGGTCATTTTGGAGGTAAGCATAAGTGGCCATTTGAAGAACTGCAGACTATTGACCACCACCCTTTATCGTTCAACCACAGATTCTGCTGCTAAAAAAAGGAAGGTCAAATATCAAACAGTATGTCGGTGTCACAAAAGAAAATCATGTTATATCCATTTAAGGGCACATATTCAAAAGTTTTTGTTAAAAAAATACACAATATATATGGACTTGTTTAAAGGTAAATTTTTCAGCTATTTTTAAACGCTTAAAGCTTTTGCAGTAGTTCTGCTGTAGTCTTGGATTCCTTGAAGCAGTAGCCTGCAACAGTATCACACAGAGTAATTTAACTGTTCGACCTCATCTGCAGGTTTCCACTCAGTAGCTAGTTTCTATGACGTCACTGACTTTTAACCTGTTGGCTTGGGAAATTCAAGCCAACGTCACATCAGAATGATCCAGCATTTTTTTTCTCTCTCTCAGAGAATCTTCCACATTAAATAGGTCAAATCTATTATATTTTTTTGTCTTTACCCGGAAATAAAGAGAGAGAAATAAAAAGAGTTCAACTGCTCATGCCAGCATTGAATTTATCTCCTCTCTGATGATCCCTATCAAAATGAGCAGCTTATATCTGTCTGAGGTTCACTCTATTAATCTTGTCAAATGGATTCAGAGAGCAAAGATACTGCAGTCAGACAGAAGGACGGGGGACCAGATGGCCCTGCAGATTGGAGGGGAAAAAAACGAGCAGTCAGTAGATATAAAGAGGAGAAAGTCAGGGGTCAGTGTTTATCTCTCTATAAAGAAAAGAAAGGGGGGAGAAGTGTTTACAGAGGCGAGACAACAGGAGGAGAAACTCACAGCAGGGAAGCAGTCTGTGAAAAATGACAGGGTGTAGTAGTTTACACTGTCTCTTTCTCTCTGATGTTAAGTCATAGTGCTTTTCTTTACAACTTGCTGTCATCACGAGCAGCACAAAACACACGGCTCCGTGTTGAATAATGTATGCCGGCTGAGTCAGGTGTCAAGACAAAAGCGGCAAAACGTGTTGGTGAGGAAACACCTACAGTCACCTGCAACCTTCATTGTGAGGAGGTGCATCTGACGCAGAATTCATGAGCAGGACTGAGGTCGTCTTCAGAGGCTGTTTAACAGCTAATAGCATAGATTTGAATGGGAAACGTAACTTCTCTCCCATGACGGGGCTAAAAATAACAGGTAGAGCAGCTGTGTTGTGGAAACATCCATAAAAGTCATGTACTGTGGCAGATCAGGCTGAGCTTATAAATAAATTAGTGGAGTGTAAAAATGACCTTCACATAAGAATTAAAGAATTGAGGCTTTTGAAATCATCTCTGTGCTTCTGGCATTTACAGGAATAGATGCAGTAGCTGGGATGTACACAAAGTGCTCACATGTACACAAATCTTTCACCTGATTCAATTATTTTCACTTAAAAAGATGAGTACAACCCAGTCTATTACAACAGGCCTGCTAACAGATCTCTCATAAAGCCATTTCCTCAATTACCAGCCCTCTACAGTAAATGTTTCTTTACACTTTCTCTCTTCAAATATTATCTGGAATGAGATCATGAGTGAGAAATGAAAGCATCCATCTCTGTCACATTAATGAAGTTACATGGTGTGATACTGGATAGTGAAAAAGAGCAGTAATTGGTGGTGAGGTTATTAAAATAGAACCCACACGTTAATAATAGACGCATTTAGCCTCATATTCATTTTGTCTGAGGAACACTTTCCAAGTGTGACATTTATAATACAAAAAAAGACAGAGGAAAAGAGCAGAATTTAATTTTTAATTCTCTCTGTTCATTGGCCAACATGGCAGAGAGGGGGTAGAAAATAGTCCTGTGTAGTATTAAATGTCTTTCCATTTTTACTACATCCTTCAGGGAGGAAGCCAATGAAGTCAAGATACACTGAACGTGAAACCAAAGCCTGTATGGATACCGAGACTGACACTTATGTCAATACTGACCCTGTACTCATTACTACATTTAAAATGCCAGTTTTATAGCAATCTGATCCCTGTATTGTTTTATTACTTCTTTGAAATTAAACATTTACTCTGATTATGGAATCACGTATCAGCTTGGAAAACTGTTAGCTTTGACGTTAAAATCAAAGGAAACTACAGTATGTTTACCTGTGGCTTTATCTAAATGTATTAACTCTTCATAATCGAACACAAATGGTTACGAGTACACTATATAATGGTTTAAAGTGCACCATGAAGTATGCAGCACAAATGTTATGTTTAATTCAAGTGGAGCAGCCTCCAAGCAGAATATTAATGTCATTGTTAAACTGACATGACAGCTTGACATCTCCAAAACATCCTCATTACAATGTATCAGCCAGAAAACAAAGGTTCAAAGCACTGCTGTTGGCAGGAATGTTTCAACCAACAGCTTTTCATTTGATGTAAAAGAAACACTTCAAAGTCAGATTGCCCTTCAATTGAACACTGAGTAAACAGAAGCTTTGAGAAATGTTATTTATGTTCATTTTGTCCCCTGGGTTTAATTTGTACGTCGACACTTGTACAAACTGAGGTGAAGACTTCTGTTTTTGTTTTTTTTTGTGTGTGTCATACTTACACTCACCAGCCACTTTATTAGACACACCTGTCCAGCTGCTCGTTAATGCACATTTCTAATTAGCCAATCACATGGCAGCAACTCAATGCATCCAGGCAAAAATTCCTTGTAGATGCCAGAGGTCAGAGGAGAATGGCCAGATTGGTTCGAGCTGATAGAAAGACAACAGTAACTCAAACCACTTGTTAGAAGAGCATCTCTGAACACACAACACGTCCAACCTTGAGGCAGATGGGCTACAGCAGCAGAAGACCACACCGGGTGACCCTCCTGTCAGCTAAGAACAGGAAGCTGAGGCTACAATTCACACAGGCTCACCAAAACTGGACAAAAGAAGATTGGAAAAACATTTCCTGGTCTGATGAGTCTGGATTACTGCTGCGACATTTGGATGATAGGGTCAGAATTTGGCGTCAACAACATGAAAGCATGGATCCATCCTGCCTTGTATCAACGATTCAGGCTGGTGGTGGTGTAATGGTTTGGGGGATATTTTCTTGGCACACTTTGGGCCCCTTAGTACCAAATGAGCATGGTTAAAACGCCACAGCCTACCTGAGTATTGTTGCTGACCCTGTCCATCCCTTTATGAGCACAGTGTACCCATCTTCTGATGGCTACTTCCAGCAAGATAACGCTCCATGTCATAAAGCTGGAATCATCTCAGACTGGTTTCTTGAACATGACAGTGAGTTCACTGTACTCAAATGGCCTTCACAGTCACCAGATCTCAATCCAACAGAGCACCTTTGGGATGTGGTGGAACGGGAGATTCTCATCATGGATGTGCAGCTGACAAATCTGCAGCAACTGTGTGATGCTATCATGTCAATATGGACCAAACTCTCTGAGGAATGTTTCCAGTACCTTGTTGAATCTATGCCACAAAGGATTAAGGCAGTTCTGAAGGCAAAAGGGGGTCCAACCCGGTACTAGCAAGGCGTACCTAATAAAGTGGCTGGTGAGTGTATGCAGCTTTATATATAGAAATAGTAGAAAAAAGGTAATTTTATTCTTCACTTTTTGTTTCTGACAAAAAAAATATTTTTCTTCATTTTCAGATAATCGAAGATTTAAGTGTTGTTTGGGCGTCTGGGGAGTTGAAACCAGAACTCAATCAGGCGCTCGAGCCACTTTGAAATGATATGTCAGAAGTGAGTTGCACTTTAAATCACTTTCCCTTACCGCACTTGAATCAAACAGACAAAAATTTCAAAATGTCCTTCTGAGACTTGCCAACAAAATGTTGAATTACTGGTTCGAGAAAGCAGCAGAGACGCTTGAGGTATGAACATGAAGTATGAATGCACTCTCGACACTACAAGCTGATTAGCAATACAAATACAAAGAAGATACAGGAAAGTAGTACTGTTCTTTGCATCACCTACTTATGAAGTGAAAGGTTACACACACACACACACACACACACACACACACACACACACACACACACATACACACACACACACACACACACACACACACACACACACACACACACACACACACACACACACACACACACACACACACACACACTCAGAAAAGACAGAAATGAAAAGGCAAAGGCTTTAAAGCTTTGGTAGGGATTTGGATCCAATAAGCCATGCAGGGGATTAAACCATGTTAATGCAATGCCTGCACAAACTGGACACAGTGTGTAAACACACACAAACACACACAAACAGAGAGAGACAGAGCTGAAGAGGTGATGGTGTGTCAGAAGTATGAAATTAGTTATACAAATACAGTAAAAATTTTGTTGTAACATACAGCACTAGATCAGCATGTGTGTGGTTCTTATACTTCAGTCTGATCTGAAGCGTTCTTCTTGGATCAGAGTTGCCTTGAATGGTCGCTCTATGAGGTCCCAAGCCTCTCTTCAACCCCTGCCACTGCACTGTGCTGCTGAGAAGTCTCTTGAGTTATCTTGTAAGGAAACGTGTGGGTAAGCAAACTATTCATTCTGACTTTATTTTGACTCAAAATAAACATTTGTAGTCAGGGGTGAGCTGATGTGTATACGCAGCAGGTTAAATCTGGATTACAGGTGTTTGAATAGGATCACAGATAGATAGATATATTTCTGCTAGGCTCACTTACTAGTACATTATTTTTCAATGTGTTACTTCATCACGTGGAAACCTCCTTACACATACTGTAGTAATATTTGTAAGTAATTTTAATCCTCTCATTCCTGCATGCAGGAAAAAATATATCCGGAATGGCCTGACTTTACAGAAATGATTGTATAACTGAAGAAGTATGTGAGAAAACATTGTAAAGGGACCTATACATATATTTAATTTTTTTTCCTTTCTTTTTTTTTTCTTTTAGCTTTTTATGCCTTTATCCAATTCGTGGCCCATCTATGTCTGAGAAGACTTGTTCTGGTTGCCTGTTCAGAATCATCCCGTCGTGTGAAGCCTCCACTGTCACTTTCCAGATCACACCTTTGGACCCCAGTTTACAAAGCCCAGCATGAATGGACTCTAATGAGTTGGAATTGCTACAATGTGAAGATCTCACGTTTCCATGAAGCTGATTGTGACCTACAGTTATCCAAATGTATATCGGTCACTTTCTTACGGCTGATAAACACATGATAAAGATTTTACACATGTTCAGATCTACATAAGATAAATCCCCAACTCTGTCCCCATCACAAGCCAATGTACTTAGCTAGTGTTAAGATTACAAAAAGTCAATAACAGACCATTCAGAAATATTTTGTTGCATCCTGTTTTGGTGCACTGCTTCCAGTAACTACTGCATCTTCTTTCGACTCCAGTTCAAACAAATACCACTGTTCTGCAACCTCCTGCAGTTAGTTTCTTGGGCATGCTCATGAGTGGTTTTGGTAGCAGCATGATAAGGTAATTCAGATAACAGGGGACTGCGTTAAATTACTAAGTGTTTAATATGACATCAAGATTTAGAGGGCTCTGAAACACTGATTTCCTACTGAAAGTGAACTCAGCAAGGCATTTTTAAAACACTTACTGAGTACTAAGTAAAGTCTGATAAAAGAAACAAGAGAACAACTCATCCAAGAACCTGTCGGTATGTAACAACTTACTGTTCCACATTATGACCAAATAATTAAAAGTCTAAATGAAGCCTTGCTTCTTATAATTAATATACTCCTCTCTAACTTGTGTCAGCACTTTAGCTCTTCTGGCCACAGATGAATTAGCTGTCCAGAGAGAAGTTTAATAAAAGTTTCTTGTATCAGGCGTTGTGCTGCATCTCCACTGGAGCAGGGCAAAAGCCTCAACGCTAATTAATGGAACAATGTGTTGATGCGAGAGAGAAGAGCACCTTGCAGGACTGCTGGCTCTGTGCCGGCCTGCAGAATGCAGCTGCAACATTTCTCAGTCAAACGATGAAGTGTGTAGACTTCAGTGAGGAACAAGAGGTGAAAACTGTTAGTCCAAGACTCTGTTATGACTGATCAGAATGATAAGTCTGTGCACAGATTCTTTTGACAGATTAAGATACTTTGTGCCACATAGATTCATTGCAACTTGTCTCTGTTTTAGCACTTTCCATCAGCTTATGTAAATGATGTGAGAGTGCTGAAATAATTAAGCCAATGATGATTCCATTAAATCTTTTGAACAGAAAATCAGACATATTAGATATTTTTTTTGCTGAATAATACTGTATTAGATTTAGATTTGAGATCAAACAGGCAGTGTTAACCTTACTTAAAAGCTAAAAATGGAAAGTAACAACAAATCCTTTGGATGTTTTAATAAAGCTTGAAGTCATCAACTATCCAGACCTATTGCTTTTGTTGTGTGCTGAAAATAAAACAGATCTGTCCCCTGATATGTGAAAGTAAAATAACATCAATTCATCTTGGGTGAAATGTAACACAGAGAGTCTCAGGAGAGAAAAGGTAAATTGATTGTTGGCTGAATGGAGCCAATGGGATCAGAGCTTTGGGGACAGCATGCCTCGCTGACATTTACTGATGAATACTTTTTAAGCTGTGAGGAAATTATCAAAATGTAATATAACAACACTTTGGCATGAATGCCCTCAGCATTCAGAGGAGGTTTTTCTGAGACAGAGTAAGGCAGTGCTTAATGAATGTTGACAGTACCATAGTTTAAAGCGTCAATACTGTATTTTTGAGCACTTAAGAAAAGTAGCTTTTCCTGCATATTTAAAATCCCACCTTTGGCCCTGAACATTCAGTCAAACACATCAGACACACATCTTTTATCCAAGACAGTGCATTATGCATTTATGTTTTAATTACAGCCATCGTTAGAATTCCAAATGAAATCTTTTATGTATTTGTGCTGCTACACTTCACATATATGCAACTCTATAATCCACTTGCACCATCTGAAACAGAACGTTTTATCATATATCATGAACTGTAAATGGGCGTGTGACATATAGGTGCTATGTTTTTTTGGTTCATTTATATATCCACACTTTTCACACCATTAGGCATTACTGTCTGTGAAATCAATTAAGTGTAGTGTTGGTTCTAATCTTCTGAGAGTGTTAAAAGCTGTACATTAAAGCTTTCTAATATGTAAATGCAAGATGAGCGTTGTGTTTCATTACTCAAAGAGTAGTGCATTTGTTTATTGAGTCAGAGCAGCTACAACACAAGACAAATGAACAAGTCATGCTGGTGTTAACTGTGATAATGATCATCGTTTGTATCGTGAATAGACTTCTTGTTACATGTTTGATTAAGTCTAAAGGGGGAGAGGTCATTCAAATGATAGCAAAGTGCTGCCGAAAGATGTGAAGAAATGATGGTATACCAAAATTAATAATTTCCTACTTGTTCCAAGAAAATAAATACATATATAAAAAAGGCTGTTCAAACTTTGCAACAACATGGGATTTTTCTTCTTTCTTTTTTTTCTCTGTTTTGTTTTTAGTTAGCGGATCAACACCAACTGATAATACAAGCATTCACATCTTGCATCATGCTCAAAATCACTTTCAGATGCAAATTAACACCAGTCCCCATGTTCCTTCAACAAAAAACACCTAATGATGATGACAAACCTTTGTGCAAACACACGCACTCCACAATCAGCAGAGCAGGTGATCACTGACTGAAGGGATGACATGTTTAACCTGCCTGATTTTGTAAAGCCTGCATTTAGACTAGATTCTTTGCTTACGGCAAGGGAATGAACAAAAGGATACATGTCACAGACTCATTCAGGTTTGTCATGTCCCAAATCTGCACTATAATGATAAACTCTGTCTATCTAACTGTCTAGAGCAGGGGTGGCCAACCTGTGGCTCTTTGCCTTTTGGTGTGTGGCTCTTCAATCCACCCATAAACCTGATATACTGATGCCAACATTGGGATCAGTATTGGGTGATGAGATTGATACTCAAGTTTCAGTTTCTCTTCTCTACATGTGCCCCTCTCAATCGCTCATGTGCTCGTAGATAGATAGATAGATAGATAGATAGATAGATAGATAGATAGATAGATAGATAGATAGATAGATGGATAGATGGATAGATAGATAGATAGATAGATAGATAGATAGATAGATAGATAGATAGATAGATAGATAGATAGATAGATAGATAGATGGATAGATAGATAGATAGATAGATGGATGGATGGATGGATGGATGGATAGAAGGATGGATGGATGGATGGATGGATGGATGGATGGATGGATGGATGGATGGATAGAAGGATGGATGGATGGATGGATGGATGGATGGATGGATGGATAGATAGATAGATAGATAGATAGATAGATAGATAGATAGATAGATAGATAGATAGATAGATAGATAGATAAATAGATAGATAGAGAGAATAGATAGATAGATAGATAGATAGATAGATAGATAGATAGATAGATAGATAGATAGATAGATAGATAGATAGATAGATAGATAGATAGATAGATAGATAGATAGATCAATTGAACTTTGTCTCTGCTGGAAATACAGAAATTTGGCTATGACACGGCTTCAAGTACAATTTTAAACACACTTACAAATACAATAAATCTTGCTTTGAAAATCAGAATTGTACTGATTTTCATTTTATGTCATTTGGTTAATGTGTGAGAGGAAGTGCGTTTGTAAGACCACGTTTCTTTTGTGGCTCTTTGTAGTACCACAGTAATTTTTGTGGCTCTTGGTCTTTGACTCGTTGGCCACCCCTGGTCTGGAGCTTTTCAGCTCTCCTCTTGTCGTATACAGTCTTTGGTGTAGTTGATCATATACAGGGCCTGTTTATCTGTATCTGTACGTGTATCTTAAGTATTTTTCTTCATTCCTCACTGAGCTTTGTATTTTTGGCTTAGCCTGCAAGTGTAGATGGTAGTGGTCAAAACTAGAGTGCAGAGTATTCATGCCATAGTTCTTTTTTTGGAGATCTCAACGTTGCAGCAATACTCATCTTCTAAAATCTGAAATTAAAGCTCATTTTGGTTTCTGAGACTTGATTTGCACAAACAAATGCTGACTACTTTAAAAAAAGAACAGATCAAAACCAGAATACTCAAGTCAATGTAAACACAGTCCTTGATTATAGTTTCAAATGATGCATATATGTAGAGTAGTGTCAAGATAAAATGGTGAATAGGTGATTCACCATTTAATTAGGAGTGTATTCCCTCTTTTTCTCTTCTTTCAATGCTTGACCATGGATTATTCTCCTCTTGTATTTCATGTGGTATTGAACCAAATGTCAAGAGAGTCTAGCATTTGTATCTGAGATTGCTAAAAAGAAAGTTAGGCTCTCAGACATTTCACCTTTGATGTTTCTAGTCAGTCCTGATGAATGGATCACTGTTTTGCAGGGACACTGAGTAGCTCAGCGGAGCAAAAAATCACTACTGCCACAGCTGCAGAAAGGGTATTGATCTGTTTCCTTGACCAGGAAAATCAAGAAGGTACTTTGGATGTCACTTGAAATTTAGCATCAAGGTATGTAGCTGTATTTTCATGTAACTTACCAAAATTAACCTTTACCAAATTTCCCCCTGAAATTCATAAAGTATTCTTGATTTTTGATTCCTGATAACTCTCTTTCTTTTTCCTCATATGCACTTTGAAATAATTTCTGTTTGTTGCATCATATAACTCCATTTTCTTCCGCTGTGAGAGGAGAAATCCAAAAGAAGTCTTTGGTTACCTCTGCAAAGGCTTTGCTCCTTTGCAAGGTTTTTCTAATCCTCAACATGAGCAGCAGCTTACTCCTATGGATGGTATCAGGGGAGGTTTAGCTCAGAGTGAAATTAATCCAGTGTGAAATCAAAGAGCCCACTGTTGTACCTCAGGGAAGCCCACCGAGGACACTCATGATGCCTAGCATGGCAGCTATGTCCTATCACTGCTCTCAAGGCAATGTTGTGTATGTCTCTGCGTGACAAAACATGCCCCTTTATCCTCAAAATGACACAACAATGGCAGACTCCATGATGATACATTCAAACTATTTCACATCAGATATGATGACATTCCTGTTTCCATCAGTTTTTAGCCTCAGAAAACAACAAAAAAGCCTCAGATGTTATTATCAGCACAAAGGACAACTTCTGCCTCTCACTGCCGCCGACTTTTTTTCTCTTTCATTTTGACAGCCGAGTTTTGTCTAACTGGCTTGAGGATCCACACAGACAAGGTCAAGGCGTGCTGTCTTTCTGCCGCCTATTAGCTGATTATCCTGCAGGATCAGCTGCTTCAAGTTATCCAGGAACAACATCAAGCAGGTCCCTGCCTCATTAGCACGGCTCCAGCCCCCTCACAACCGGGTGGAGAAAGTTAATAAAAGCATTAAAAAGAAAATTTCTCCCCATGGGCCTGAGGGTGAGGAGAAAACATAGATTGAAGTGTGCTGTACCTTGTTGGAGGGGATGAGGAGTTTGTTGTTCCAGCAGGAGAGGAGCAGGCCCAGGGATGGAGAAACCCTGTAAGAGAAACACAACACGACAGCTTCAACATTCAGAATAAATGTTATCTTGTGATGATCTAACGTAGAGAAAACGTGTGCTGTAAAGCTGTGACTAATTTGTGAAATGAACATAATGGCAACATCTTGATGTGTGTCAGTCTTTTCAATGTTGCTTATTGTCTTGAAACTTTGTCTTTTATTGCGAAATCAATTAGCATTTGTGAGATAGGCAAACAGGCACATCTTGGGAGATAAAGTATTTCAATTAAAAGCTGAAGATTAGATTAGGAAAATGCTTCCTGAGGCTGTGAAACTCTAGGAAGCAATATCATGAATCAGCAGGAGCATTTTTCTTCTTATTTAATACACCTCTTGCATATAAGTCATTTAAGGTTGGCTCTGTGAAAACAGGTGGCTCTCTCAGAATCTGTTTAACATGATTCAGATCCAGAGGAGTATTCAGAGATCACAGAGCTAACAACAAACTTTCACAAAGAGAAGCAGGTGTCTGTTAGGACAAATACATATTAATAGTTTTATCTGATACATTATCAGAGCGATACGTATGAGAGTTAACATGCAGACCCTTGTTTCAGGATGTTGTTGCTGCTGCCGTTAAATATCATGGGCTTTATCCACTGAAGCATGGTGTGACGCAAAATGCTATTTCTAGTGACAAATGTCACTGCGTCACAAGCAGAAAATATCAAGCTGATTATTTCCTGAGGAAGAGTACCCAGGTTCAGTCAGACCTACCACACTACAAAACACATTTTCTGTTATTTGCCTATTCTAACACTCTTTTTCTAAGGTCTTATTTCAGTTCTTTCCATACCTGGATGGGTCAGTCTGATTCTGACAGAGTTGCTGATAACTATGGGGAACTTCTAAACCGTATATAATAAAGCTGACTTTAAATCTACGTTGGGTTACTCTAACACAGTCCAGTCCAAACACCAGCACCACAGAGTCATTGACCAGGGTCAAAGCTCGCCACATGTCAATTCAGTGTCACAGAACAGGGATGGAAAATTGAAACTCAATAAACACTTTTAAAGGAGACCATTTAGTCTTTTTCCTAGGCTTTTGAGAAAAATTGAGTAAGCTTCTTAAAAACAGTCTTCCAGTTTTTGATCTCCCAACCACCATAAAGTTTCAGAACTCTGAAACAGAGGAGATTTTCCTTTTTTTCACTGAACAAGATTCAAATTCTTGGGGCTGCACTGTGGCGCAACGGTTAGCGCTGCAGCCTCACAGCAAGAAGGTCACCAATTCGATTCCCAGCTTGGCTGCTGGGCCTTTTTGTTTCGAGTTTGCATGTTCTCCCCGAGCATGCGTGGGTTCTCAGGTCCTACGGCTTCCTCCCACAGTCCAAAAACATGCTCATCAGGTTAATCGAACACTCTAAATTGCCCATAGATGTGAGTGTGTGCTTGAATGGTTGTCTGTCTCTGAGTCAACCCTGTGATTGATTGGCGACCAGTCCAGGGTGTGCCCTGCCTCTCGCCCTTTGAAAGCTGGGATAGGCTCCAGCCACCCGCGAGCCTGAACAGGAAAAGCAGTTCAGAAAATGTAATGAAGATTTAATTTTAAATCATCAAAATGCTCTGAAATGCTCTGTTTTAGCTTCTGTCTTTTTAAGGCTCCTCACTCAATAAACACCTTCCCTCTGATTGGCCAGCCCTCTGGAGGCCTGTCGGGGGGGCAGAGCTTGGTGTTTAAGGTCTGCCCCTCCAAGATGTCATGAACCAGTTTGGGGATCCTTATCCCTCATGTACACTCCACCATTTCAGCAAGTGTCATGAAGATCTCGTCTGATTTTTTTCCAGTGGATAGTTTCGAGTAGTTTTGAGACGGATTTAGGAATTTCTGCAAAACATACCTGGATATATTTGAAAATCTGCACGGGTTTAGTTAGAATAAGCATTCATCATCGTTACTTTATAACCATTTTGTCTTTATTGGAGCTAAATGATTCAAAGCAATGCAAACAGAGTTAGAGTAATCAACCTATGAATAGTTGCAATCCCACTCTGAAGTTTTTCTCTGTTGAAGATTTTAGCATCTTTACATGAAGCAATGGTAAATGAGACCTAGCCTACATTTAGAATGACATCATCTGTCTTCTTGTGGTAACATTTCTATAGTATCCACATGCAAAATGTATGAAGAAACAATGCAGAAATGGATAAGTACTCTCATTTCTTAGACAAAAAGAGGCTTTTATGAGGTTTTAACCTAGTTGGCCTTTCGTTTTTGTGTTCTGAATGAGAGGAGGTCTATTTTCTTATCTCTGGATGGTGAGCTGCAATGATGACAACTGAATGGTTATTGGATTGAAGCCACAAAGCGCTGACTGATCTGTGACCTTTAGTGATCTCAGCCTGAACTCTGCTTGATTAGAAAAGCTGTGGCTCCCTTAGGGGATGGGAAGATTCAAGGCTCTGATGCTGGCCAAAAAAATCTGACCTCATGCATCACTCTGGGTTTGGTTTTATCTTTCATTAGCCAGAGGTCATCTCATGTGGGTCATGTTTGCAAACGAGTGCATATAAGCATGCTAATGTCTTTGCATTCAAGGAAATGAGCTTATACTGACCCAGTACAGAGGATTTTCATCATGATGATGTGAATGCATGTTTTTGATTCAGGTTAACCATAAAACTCAAACATTTTAACGAGAACTGCTTCTCAAATACAAATGAATTCACCTGTCTGTTGGGCCACGAAGTGATGCCTGAGGCAATTTGGAGCCTGCAGCTATAATCCAATGTGTCTGTGCAATTCATGAGAGTGGGACAGTAATGAGGCCTATTTTCCCAGAGTGGCTGCACAAACAGCAGAAGCAAGACAAAGCTCAACATTTTAAAAATGCAAACAGGACTATCAAGATTTTCTATGGACCTTTTTATATGCCAATTTACTATAAAGGTAAGTTTTTTAATCTGTTTTCGTATACTTAACCTATTGTTTTTAAACACCACAGGATTCTGTAGCACTAGCCATTCATAAAAGTCTTCCCCCGGGGGAAAGCATTTTAATGCACACAATGTGAGCTCAGTTTAGAATACTCGTTTGTTGACCTGTAAGAACCTGGTGCAGGTTTGCAGCACGATGTTAGAGCATCGTCACACAAACACTTAACTCTCCAATATGTCTCTTCTCTCAGCGACTGCTTTAACGTGAGCAGTGACAGAACTGCATCACACTTCATTTTTTATAGCCAAAAATAAAATCACAGGGGTTAGATTTTACTTATAATGAGCACTGCATATGTGGAGACGTCTATTCCATCGTGAATATCAAACCTCAGTTTCACTATGATCTTTTTTATAAGTATTGTACACTCTCTTAGTTGTGGCACTGCCTGACTTTGGTTACAGATAGGAGAACACCCCCCCCCCCCACACACACACACACACACACACACACACAAGGGGAGCTGTTTTTCATGCAAAGCTTTGTGGGTAAATGAGTGATCTTGCTTTCTCTGGAAAAATCACAGCAGTATTTTCTCTGGATCATCTATAAGGTAACTGACTGAAGAGGTAACCCGGCTTGACTCTGCACAAATATGCTAACTTTAGTACGGCACATGGTTAATTTGTGACTTTGTTTATTGGTTATGAAATACTATAAATACAATAACAAGAGAGGTCTGATGTCCATAACTAGTACTCTAGTACTTGTGTTCACACTTACCAATATCACACTTAAGATGCCTCCTGAGTTTTTCTATAAGCTAGTCTCAAATGTTTTTCTTTTTTTTTTCTTTTTTTAATCTTTCAATGAATTCAGATTCCTTTAAAACTTAGGATATTTCACAGATATGTAGTCAAGATTTAGGTGATCTTTTTATAAAACAATTTTAACTGGTCAGAAAGAAAATCATGGCCTTGTTATATATTTTTATTATCATTGACGTAATTTAGCATTTTAATCTAGTCACATGCCATGTTCAGGGTTGATATATGTTTATCTGGCAGATAGAAGGATAGCTTCTGTCTCCAGCTTGTGTCTGTGAGGTCTCTTTGACCCTGTGTAAGCTTTCACCCACTCTCGTAGCTCCATGCTCTGATTCAACAGTCACACACTTTGATAGCACATCTCTCTGAAAACTGACACCAGCTGAGACAGTTGTGTCAGTCATGTTTTTGGGCCAACTACTCTTACTTAAACTCAACCTCTGGTAGGCGTAGCAATGATTGCTATGAAATTGTACTGCTCCCAGATATCGGGGCTCATTCTTTTGGGACCAGGGCTGTAAACCTTACCTGTGACCAGAATAAATGCCAAACTGAGAAATGGATCCTCTTCTCGTGATCTTTGGGAGCTAATCAACTGAAGAACTGGGTAGATTTTATTACAGCCTACACCCCAAAATAAACAGTAAATCATAGTCTTAAATTAAACTTTTACTTTGGGAATGTTGTGCATTTTTTTTATAATAAAAAATTGTTTGCCAGTTAGATGCGCAGTTGATAGGTTGCTTGACAGGCTGATAGGGCGTTTGTGTTGGTTAGTTGGGTTTGGTAGGATAAAAAGTTGTATTGTTTGATCTGATTGGTTGTAGAGCTGGCTGATTTGTTGTTTGGATGTTCAGCTGCCTGGGTCAGCTGGGTGGTTGTTTTGATGAGTTGGAGGGTTTTTTGACTAGTTGAATAAGCTGACTCAGGGAACGATTTATTCACTCACTTTTATGTCCCATAAATTGACTGTAATTGCTATTGTATCCTGGATTTATTTGAGCTTGCAGTCTGAAATTTTCCATTTCTCGAATAGTTATTAATAAGTAAGAAACACAGACAATCCTGTACTCTGTTACTCCAGATAGAAAAAAAGAACAATTTTTAATGTCACTCAAGTATTTAACTAATCACTGGGCTGTGTTAAAAACTCTGAGTGCTCAAACCCCTTCACAACCCCTTAATAATGTTTATTTACTCTAATAAAAAAAAAAAATACTAATGTTACTAAAAACTAAACAGCTTTAACACTTGCTTCTCTGTTTCTTTCACGCTCTTAGATTTCTTGTTTTGGAGCTGAGAGCTTGCCCTGTCAAAGTTTGAGCTGGATTTGTTTCAGGAGCTCCTGAGTCAATGAAAAGATTTTAGCACAAATTGTGAAAATTTGCACAGTGAATGATTGTGCCAGAAGTTTGACAGATTGGTTATTTTGGACCCCAGTTTATCCATTTTCTTTGTTCCTAGTCCAATTGTACATGGCGATGATTGCTCAAGAGATTTGTGCTCTAACTCATTGTGATGCTTGACATTGCAGCTTTTAATAGCTGCCAGTATTGTAACATACTGCTTTAAACTGCCTGTGGGATCAAACAAGTTGGTCCACTCTTGATATGAGGCTATGTTTTCACTGTAAACCTTTCTCTTTAATGAGGATCCTGTGTCAACTATTATCTAACTCACTTATTTCCTCCTGCTGTGTCAGCCTTCTCAGCCAGTTCCTCTCAGTGTAAATCCTTTCATTGCTACCTTCTTTCTGTAAAGTAATTGACTGGCTCATCAGTTTCGTGTGTGATTTTCAACACACAGCGATTTTCTGCTAAAATGAGTACTTTAAAGGTGTTAAAAACTGTTGTAAAGGCATGAGATGCTACAGTGGTGAGAATAGAAAGATACTGTGACATCTTGGTTTGGATCTAGCAGGCAGTCTCATTTGGTGGTGCCTTGTCTGGTCTTTTTCCTACCATTGATGCCTGTTGTTGCAAATTTGTGACATACCCTGTCTGGTCTTGATGCAACTGAAATGACCTTTTAAACTCATTATTACCTATTGATTCATATTCTACACAAACCAAAGATCGTATCAGATCCACTTAGTCACAATATATTGGTCAGGGAATGAACTTCTCATGTCATGTCTAGTTATAGCTATTGTGTGTACTTTATTCAAATTTACAATCTTGAATTAATTTAACATCCGTAAGAATGCAAAAACACACCTTATAATCTAAAACACATCTAATGATCTAATTTTATAATTGTTAATTAATTCAGGCAGTAAGGGGTTGAAATCTTAATCAGGCTCTGTGAAAATCAGTGGTGTAGGTTTGAGTTGACATTAGTGGGGACATAACCAGCAACAGCACAGCTATCTGACAAACAGGAAAGTTCTTCTGTCACCTGAGAAAAGTGAAAGTAACAAATTGATTGACACTAAGAATGAGTATTTGTGTTTTGCATTCATTGGCGGTTTCCTTATGGTATGGCCACACCAGACGCATGCATTGGCGCGTTTGGGGCGTCAGACGCCCCAACAGTCTAGTTGAAAATATTGAACTTTCGACGTGAATTTGCGTGAGGCTGTGCCGCGGTAGCCAATCAGCGATGACATTCCCCCCACGACATCATTGATTTGATGACGTTGGGGGGGGGACTGTCACCTGCTCCAACTCTAACCCCGCCGGAAGATGGAGGAAAAAATAACCTGTGCGGTGTGTCATTATCCAGAGTTATACGATACGACGTGTGTACTCTACAGAGACCAGAAAAAAAGGAGCAGGCTTGACTGAAAGTCCCTGAGGGGACAGGTTTTGACGGTAAGTTCTGTAAACATTCATTCCCAGCTGGATTTGCCTGCACGGGTCATCACTGAGTCCGACTGTGTTTTCCTCAGTGGAGTTTTGTCGTAAAAGATGGAAGAGCCTGATAGAGAAGGGAAAAGATGGAAGTTCTCTGCCGTCCTCTCTTTCCTCGACCCCTTCATTATCCCCAGGGAGACCTCTGGGATTATAGGTCGAGGATGAGGTCACAGAGAACAGCCAGGCAGGGCCAGTGGAGGTGGATTACCAAGACTTTTTGACTTTCCGTCTTTAATTGAGCTGGCTCTCCACTCTACCAGCACAGTGATGCGCGTCAGCCCCTCAGCTTGTCCAAATAGTCCAGCGTCCAGACTCGGGCTTTTACGCGCGCGTTTAAATTTGTGAATTTGCGTCCAGTGTGGCAGCAGCATTACATGTTGTTTGGTGAAAAAGCCTTCTGCCAGTCCTTTCTTGTCCGACATCCAGACTGTTCTCAAAGATGTACTTGGGATGCGGTGAAGAAGTAGCAAAGGATTAACCCTTTGTGTGCCGCACAAGGCACATTTTTTTGGTCCTTTAACCTTAAAAATGGTGGGGACATTTCAGCCATCGTGTGGGATTGGTGTGGACATGTCTATATGGTCCATATGCAATTCTACGCCTTTGGAGGAAATACAAGCTTTTCTTCCGACTGAGCAGCAATTAATGTCCAGCAGTGATCCATGCACTAGAGTTTGACTACAAGCCTGTTGTCCCTGTTTACAAGCCAAACCCTTCATTTGCTCATGAGACATTAGCCTGGTGCATTAGCCTAGCTCTCCTGTGACACACTTTCTGCTGTCTGAAGCAGCCACTCAAACTGTCTCACCACAAGCCCCACTCCCAGCCACTCATCTCTGTCATCTCCCATTCATCTGTCCTTTCTCTTTCTGTTAAACTCACCAGCATCTTTGTTTTGCCGCTCTGTCTAGTTGCTTTCTTTTAAACCCTGTGCCCCCATCCCTTTTTATCTGATTTTTTTTTCTCTCTGTACTAACACTCAAAGTCGATCATTCAGAAAGCGGCTTTGATCTGAGTGACCAAGCAGCTTAGGGGAAAAAAGAAACCTTCCCTACATAGCTTTTTCTTTTTTGAAAACATAAATTGAGAAAGAAGCAATATGACACTAAAATTTAAAGACAGGGATTCAAAGAGAACTATTTTTAGACAAACATAAATCTTATTTATCTTTGATTGTCTCTCTTGCAGTAAAACTGTTTCACAGAAATGTACAAAAAATGTTGGTATCTAATGTGTGCACCTTGTCCTATTCATTCCCCTTGTGGAGGCCTTTGTAAACACAGCCAGACTCAGACAGAGCATCAAGGGAGTAGTGCTCCTATAATCCACTTCAGATGCTGGGACTAACCCACAGTCTCTCTGTCCTGTCCTATCAGCAAGGGCAAGGTTTTCTTAAACATAAAAAGGATCAACAAGGGCAAAGAGGATGTGCCTTTGATGGGGTAGGTTGTGCAAAAATAACTCTGAATCATTTTTTTTTCTTTATTTTAAGTGTTTTGAAAAAGGATGTAAAACTGAAAACTCTAGATTGTGCCCTTTGTGTTAGAGTGCAATGACTCAGATGGATTTCTTACCAGCCCATGGACAGTCATTGACTTTTCTTTCTGCTGAAGAAATTACAGCTACTGAATAACCTCAAACAAATAAGTCTTGAAAATATTCAGAAATAGCACAAGTCCCCTTTTTGCTGCACTAATGCTCTTTTAAGCATGTGAAATTTAAGTACAGGTCAATTGCACTGTTACTTTCTAATGTACAGGCCAGTGTTTAGTCATCTTCGCTGTGTATCACCTGTTATTGTTCCACTGTAAGTGATGCTAACTCCAGGGCGAATACAGTGAGAGGATCACTTGGATTAGTTTAGCTTTTTTCTGTGAGTGCTACTTTCCTGCTCTACTTCATGCTCTACTTCTTGTCCCCCATAAGTCAACTGTGGCATACTTTCCCTTGAAAAGTAGTCCATCACTGCCTGCAAATAATGTAGCCATATCAAGAGCAAGGTTATATTAATTTTGCATTTTTCTTTAATTTTTATTTATTTATTTATTTATTTATTTATTTATTTATTTTTAACTTAGTCCTATCTGTTGTTAAGAGTCAATATCAAAATGTGTCAGAAAAAGCATTGCGCAAAAAAACCCAACATCAGTGTTGTCTGTCTCGTGCTCTGTCATGCTGCCTGGCCAGTCAGGGGGAGGGGGCTGGGTGCTCTCCTTAACCTGGTCACGGTAAGCTAAGATAACCTATTCAAATGTACTTTTAGATGAGTAGGATTTTTTTTACCCATGAGAAATTTTCTGCACATTTTATTATCCTCCTCTGCCAACTGTTGTGAAACAGCCAGACAATAAAAAAATATTTCATATCCACCCAAAATAGTGACTTTATGTATGAGATTGACAGAGACAAAAGCTAAAGACATTTTCTCCACAATTTCAGTTTATGGTATTTTTGTAAACTTGCACTCCAGTACTTTTTGTAAAAACTTGTTTCTATTTTAATTTCAGAATCTTTTTTTCAACCTCTCATTATTTTGTTGGTTTTCATTAGTTACAATTCGGGATGGGAATCAAGAACTGGTTCCTGTTGAGAATCGATAAGAAATGTTTCAATCCATTTATATCATTAGCCTTTGTGCTTAATGATTCCCTTATCAATTCTTTACATTGTGCCGGAGCCGCCAGGCCTTACGCTGACTAGTCTGCTGCAGCTATCTTAGCTTAGCAGTTAGATAACGTTTCCCAAGAAAACTCTGATTCAGGATTTTAAGCTTGAAGTTTTACCGAAGAATAGACTTCATAAAGAAATGTATATTACTCTCTCTCAGGAGATCCATATTCAGTACATTCGAAATGGTATAAATCCCCTTGTTCACCAAAATGACAAAATAGTGCAAGCTTGATGCTAACGTACATGTAGAATTATGGAAAGGTTCCAAACAACTTAAACCATTGCTCTAAACACTTTGAGACACTAGATGGCCTACTTGAATTATAAATTTATTACAACACAGTACATCAGCGTCACATTGCGTGCAATTCTTACCTGTTTCTGTATAATTATGCCCAGAAATATCCAGACTCAGGGACCAATTACATTTTATTCACTAACAGTATAAACTCAATTAAATGTTGTTGACACAGAAAACCTGAAAAGCTACTTTTTTTACCAAGAAAAGTCACAACAGGAATTGATAAGGGAATCGATAAAGAATCGGATCCATAAGCAGAATCGATATGGGCATCAGTATTGACAAAATCTTATCATTTCCCATCTCTAGTTACAATAACCTTGATCGAGATGTGTCTGCAGAAAGTATTTTGTTGTCATCTGAAAAAAATGTCCATTAACTAGATTCATATGTAGATTATAGTGGAGAATGCAGCAATACCTTTACATTGTTTTTCAGTGGTGAGGTAAGGATTCTTTTTTAAAATTGAGATCACAGATCACAGAGTTTCAGTAATTAATTAGGATTGCCAACAGATTTAAAAATTCCATTATTTTGTATTTAAAAACAGGTTTCAGGCACATTTTTACAATGTAAAGCTTTTTTTTCTAACATCTTGATTTGGAAATCAAATCAAGGCAATGTAATCTAAAGCTTTAAGATCCATTTACATTAGTCTGATAAACAGCACCTGCATGCTTAACCCATGGATTACTTACACTCAGAGTATAAGAGTAAGTAATTGAAATTCTGTTTGCCCACAGAGCATGAGGTTTTGAAAGCAAAATGCATCATTCAAAGGTGACGTGTTGTTATTTCCTGTCAGGAGCAAGAAGCAGAGGGAGGCTAGAGCAGTTTAACAGCAATGTGCTGAGAGGGACAAAAGAACATGCAATTAGAATTATGCATTCATTTCAGACATTACCCCATCACCACTAATGTGTTATTGGTCCCTATTTAAAAGTTAGATATTATGGTCTTGAGACAGATGGCTGTTTGTGGGATGGCAAACTAGTTAACCACTTTGGACTAGAGTTGAAGACTTAAATAATTTTTACAGATTACTATAAAATTTGGGACAGATAATCACAGTTATCAAACAATCAATCCAAATAGCTTTGGAGACCCTGACCTTGTCCTCCAAAGGGGAAAATAAAAACATCATAATAATAATGGACAAGTCTCCACTTCTTTCCATTGCTCAAAAGTGAAGCCAATTTTTTTTGTATTTTAAAGCTTCAACACGTTACCATCTTTGTTACTATATCTATAGATCTGATGAGCTCAAAGGTTAATAAGAGATTATTTTTAATCTCGAGTCAATGAAAATTTCTTTTTGGTTAATGAACTATAACTCACTACGATGACTGCTTCAATATTACCCTCATAAACAACCTCAATGTATTGATTACCAATATGGGTGCAGCATTTCTTCTCTAATTGCCCCAGGGGATCTCCTTGCTATGGTAATAACCCCTAATAACCAGCACTGTGGCAACAGCTGCAGTCGTAGCAACAGTTGGCTAGTGCAGCCCCTTCATACTGAGACAAAAAGGATGATGGGTGAAGAGGGTGGGGGAGGGCAGGGCAGGGATGTCATCTGTAGACAGACCGGATATTCATCTGTTTCTGGTAAAAATTTCCCCAGCCCATCTTTCTATTCATCATATTTATTTTTTTATCTTTCGTTTCCCCTCTTTCCCTTCTATATTGTCATCTGCGTTTTTACGTTGTTGCCTTGTTTTAAATAGGTAATTAACTGCATAATGTTCTCCTCAAGCGAATGGATTTTCTGAGTCATAAATACACTGATCGTTACCATCATCCCAATTATTTCCCTCTTTCGCTCTGATTTACTGTGGTTCACGATGCAATATTCTCTCAACCAAAACCCCACATAGTCCAGCAACAATCCATCAAGACATGAAGAGCAGGATTTATAGCTTACACAACTCCACCTTCTATTAGCATTTCTTCTGTCAGCTACTACTGGCCTTATTCTGCTCGGTATATTTTGCAGTCTGTGTGAAGTCTGACTTTACCCTGTTCAATAGATCTTATCCAACCACTTGAGGAAGAAATGTCTTTCTAAAAATCACCTTCTGCTTATTGCAGGAGCTGGGAGATATGGCCTCAAGTCCCAATTAAGGTTGAATGCTCAAATATTTTATAACTTGAAAAGTTAAATTGGAGGGAAAACGCGACAAGCGTCTCATTTCAGAAATGTTGATCATTTTTACTGGTCCCTGGTGGTAAGACTGTTAACCTGGGGGATATTGGTTATAGTGTGTCTAAAAGCTGTTTGCCAACCGCATAAGATCATAGAAGAAGAATTCCCACTGCACGAACTAGTAAAACCAGGAAGTGGTAACCTCTGGCTGTAAAATAAGAAGCCTATGCAGAAAGTGTTTAACACTGTGGTCCACCAAGCAGCTGCTTGGAGCTGGCTGCAGAATACACACAAAGCCAAAGAAGCCACGTTTTATGTCAAAGTAAACCTGTTTACAGCCAGGTTTGAAAAACAGTTTGGTTCTAAGTAGCTCATGTGTACCCGAAGACACGGACTGGGGGTGAAGTTTGTCATAATGTTTTAAAGAAATTTAACTTACAAGTTTTGCCCATTTAAGGGCAAGACTGGACTGATGGACATATGGGCGTCCTGAAGCTGTTGCCTCATCCTAATAAAAGCTTTGTGTCAATCTTATTAATATAAAAATCTCCAACAGTTAGCTTTAAAACTCCACACCAGAAACAGGTTAGCTCTCTGTCCACAAATCATACTGTCTATGGACAATACCTGGAAATGGTTTTGACTGTTGATGCTTGATTAGTATGATAAGTTGCCCAGCCCTAGATCTTAAGATAACAAACATACAAATGAACAAACAAACAAAGCAATAAATTTAAAATTCAAATGAAACACAGCATCCTTTGAAAGAAGAAAATAATCCAGCGCATTTGAAGAACACATTTCAAATCCAATCCATGGTGCCCTTTGTGGGCACTAGAGAGGTATTTATCTTGTGCTTACAACTGGCACAGGCTTCAATCTGGTGTCATGACATCATCAGCGCGAGAGTGTAAAATTCAGGACAAGATCAGGCTGTGGAGTTTTCGTTTAAAACATTTAAAGAAAAAGTAGGCAAAGATCATTGAGTGAGGTCTTGTGTTTCTTCCTCTTCATCATCTAATTCCTGTCATACCATCTCTGACTCCTCTAATCTCTCTCCATCAGCACCCTATGTTCCCCCAAGAGCGAGAGCGTGGAGAGGGCATGAAATATTGATGACCCCAGGCGAGGGCCACCTCCAGCACACTCAGCAAGGGGTCCAGACCAAGACCAATGGAGTGGGTGAACTTAAGTAATGAGGGCCGGTATGATGTGGCAGATGGATGTGAGGAGGAGTGAAGTGAATCGGGAGGAGTGATGGAGTAGGATTTTGTGTGTGTGTGTAACACCATGTTATCCTAGCTGCCAGCTGGCCTCTTCACATGCACTGGCTGATTTGCTTCCAGGTGATCTGGAGCTTCATAAACCTGGAGACAGTATGGAGTGAGTGGATTCCTGAGCAGTTTTTTCATCACCAAACAAAAACCTCCCTCAACAAAAGAGGGAGGTTTTCTTTGAGCTGTTGCATGTTTATGCCCCCTCCCCCTTGTCTGCCCTTCTCCTCTTCATATTTCCTGTCTCTCATGACACACATCTCTCCCTGTAAAACCAAAGCTGTCATTTTCTTTCCTTTTCATCGCTCATACTCCTGATCTTTGCCTTAAACCTTGACATTTTCTTTCATTTACTCCCTTCTAATTCACCCCTCAGTGGTATCTTTCTCTTTGGTGAAGGTGACCTTGTCAAAGAGACCCAGAAGAATCGCCATGGAGACAGCATCCAGTGAGGTGATGCTTATGTAGAGAGAGGGGTGTAAAGTGGGGGAGGGGGACACAAAAACGAGAGCAGGGATGAGAGAGCAATGGTGTAAAGGCAGCTCCACCACAGTTGAGCTTATTTTCTGCTGCTTCTGATTCATGGTCCCATCACTCTGGTTCAGATTACTGTAATATTGCCTCACTCTACTTTTTTCTCTCTCATTTTGAGTTTCTTTTAACCTAGGAGATACATAAAAAGCTGCCCTGTTAAAAAAAATAAAAAGGTACAAAAAATTGTCAAATAATTAATTTCCAAATCCATTTTCTTAGTACAGAGGACCTACTTGATAACCAAATGATTATTTTTCTCTTATAACATGTTTGCTGAGCTGCCAAAAGGTGAAATCTGTTTTCCTCGACATGTCAATTCTTGTTTGTTGACACTGATAGCATACAAGTTATTCATTATATGCAAAGTCAATCATTCTCCATCATTCTGATGAGCTCATGTCGTCAGATCTGCTCTATTCAAACCCCACTTTCACAGCGAAAAAATGTAGGTCTTAGTGTCTTTAAGCACGAGGCTCTTTTGCAGACTTGTTAAAAAATTAATTAAGAAAACTGCACTATCTTTCTTCCGCTACTCACACGTTTAAATACATTAAGTGCAATACAGTTTTTACAACCACTGATGATTTAAAAATTTTACAGTTTTCCATAAAACATCATTACTTTGCGAACCTTTTGGTGCATTAAGTCCTACCGTGTTCATGTTGTGTGTTGCTATGATTTAAATGGTGTTTAAATAGGCTGTCAGAGTTGGTGATATAGAAATTAACCTTTCTGAAAAATTGATTTAGGACATAATTAAACATTTTGTGACATATTTCCCTATTTCCCTAGCATTTAAACGTATGATTCAGAACCACTTTCCTACTTCATGATTTTTTAATGCAAAAGGAATTTTTGAGATTCTCTCTCTTTTTTTTTTTTTTTTTTTGGGGGGGGGGGGGGGGGGGGGGGGGGGGCTTTGTTTTCCATGAGTACTTCAACTCACTGCTGTAAGGATAGTTCCCTGCCAAGGTGTGGGCTTGTTTAGAGGCTAATGAATGGACAGCAGGTCTTCTTTTAGTAATCCTTTTCTTTGTTTAACACAACTCTTAGCAGGATGCAATGCAATGAGGTAATGTATTGATTTATAGCTTTTGTATGTATTAGTGTACCAGCCTATATTCAATGCTCACAGCCTGGTGCTCTGAGATGTGTTTAACATTGGGGAATCTTCTCGATGTTGTATTAGTGCTTATCTAAGCAGAGCAAACGTAACCTTGTTCCTCATTTTATTGATAGACTCTCAAGATTGAACAGGCAACTGCAGAATAACTGCAGCATGTGGGTTGGTATGAACATTATCACAAACAGTTTAGCATGTGTTTTAGCCTCTAGCTTGTGTTTTAGCCTTTAGCCTGTGCTCTATCACTCTCCTATTCAGCTTTCATCTGCTCTTCTGTCATTTTTTCGCCAGTGTCCACCATGACTACAAAAATCCAAGAAAACAATTCCCTCAAAGAAAAAGGACAGATCTTGCTTCTCACTGCCAGCCAGTGTGGGGTTGTAGAGAGATTTTGCTGTAAATTGATTGGTTGGGATACTGGTTGTCCACGGAAACTAAAAAATAGCATCTAGAAACAACCAATACACTAGCTGAGAGATTTGCTTTTAAATAGTTAAAACAAACAAACCTGTTATTAAAGATACAGAACCAGGCTTTCATGTCTGAACGTATACCCCATAATGCTGCCTAATCTGCCTCTGTACATCAGGGATGGCATTAATAGAGAATATTGTCTTATAAAACTGATGACCAAACTAGCTGCAAATGATGTTTTCCTGGAATTATTTTTTGAGGAGTGAACAATCTTACCTCCTTATCGTCTCGACTGAAGGCTCTGCTTTCTAAACAGCAACCAGGGAGCAGCAGTTAAACAAAACATGTCAGAAAAACAGTCATTTACTGCAGCTCTAAGTTCATCCTACTTCACACGTTTTACAAGTGTGGTTACGGAATGTAACTGTTAAATAAACTGTTTGACCCACATCTGAATCAATAAGTAAAACTCATCTGATCAACTAGTTGATTACATGAGAAGTATCAGTAAAGAGAAGACACACACAATTCAATTGGACCAGCAAGAAATAAAACAACACCAAAAAACAAAGCACAACAAAACAAAAACAACTTGTTCCTCCACAAGAAAATTCATGGGCCTAGTTGTTGTGTCAAGGAGATGCAATCAGGCCTGCAATGCGTCACTCTCACAGCCGTAGGCAGACATTCACAGCTGCCTGTCAAAATTAGGGCATTGACTCTGAATTTAGATTTAGAAGTGTCACGTTTCAGCATCCATACTTCACTTGCTATTTGTGAGATTTTTAAACTGAATTTAAAGAGACCACAGACAGGTTTTGATCCGTGTCATGACTCTCGGAGGTTAGTGCATACATCTGAATCTTGTGAGAACCACAGCAGTGTATAATTAACAATGAATGGGACCACAGTGGGAGTAAAACCTAAAAAGCATCCCATGTATTTTTGTTCATGAGCAGTCACACAGCCAAAGAACTTTAAGTCCCTGCGGTCACTCCAGCCCGCTCACATGTCAAAATAAAGGCTGTTTAAAAAGTGACGAAAAAATAAGGAGAGCAGATGTAATAGTATCATTAGCTCCTGCTGTGGCTGCCTCCTCTATTGACTCCCACGGATGCAGATAATCCTCTGTGTCTGTTGGGATTGTTTAGCAGACAATACAGTGTTTCCCCTCATCTGCTTGGTGGAGATGGAAGAAAATTAGTGCTATTTCTTATACATTCTATAACAGCCTTTAGAAATCAGTATCATTGTTCAACATACATTACTTATTTAGCAGCTTTATGGAAGCAGTAACTAGGCAAATTTCAAAGGGTTATCTAGACACCCAGCAAGAGTAGCAAATCTTAGTGTTCTCTGTTTACCTCCCTAGAAGCTCAGTGTTGGTCTCCACCAAGTCCTGGTGGAATTATCTGACTGATTAACTGTTGCAAACTCTCCAGATCACTGGCTTTTTCCAAGCGCTTGTTTAAACCAAGCCAAAACAGTGAAGTCCTGACTGTTTGCTATATGAATGACTGGTCTGATCTGATCTGCATTTTCTGTCTCTTTTCAGCTTCTTCCTGTTTGTGGCTTTAGATTTTCAACAGTTAGCTAAAAAATGCTCAACTCATGCAGCCAAAGTAAACATTTAAGCTGAAACAGTTGATTTATTCATATTCAATATAGATTATTGATTATCAGACAGAATATGCCAGGAAAAACATATTGCAGTGTAATCGTTTCAATGAACGCCTGTGAGCAGTGAAAGTCAATGATGGCTTACTCTCCTCTGTTTGTGCTTTGCTAGTCCAATCTCAGATAAATTGAATGAGAGCAGTGTGGCTGACAAAAGTGTGTTTTCTTACAGCTTACTGTGGAGATTTTGGTTTGAGGAGAGCGACTTTGTATCCGAGCCCCATCAGGAGAAAACAGTGCAAGAAGGCACTCAGCAGACTCAAGGTCAAACAGCAAGACCCACAGAGTGGAAAAGGAAATGGGGACGTGGTAAGAGGGAGAAGAGTGCAAGCAGAGGTGAAAGCAATATAACTTGAGACAGTTGGAGGGAGAGGCAGTCTTCGAGTTAAACTTAAGGACAGCTTGTTGCAGTTGTTACCTCTTGGCCTGACCAGCAAGATGACCTTTTTACTATGTAGTGCATGTACTGGCATGTTTTAGAGCTACACTTGTACAAAATCACACACACATTAGCCCACTTCAGAGCCCTATAACCCCCCTAATCCAACTCATACAGCAAAACCCTGAGAACATTGCATGAATTTTATAATGAGTCTATTTAAAATTCAGACCAGCAAAGTGTAATTACTCCAACTGTGTTCATTTGTTGACCCCTAAACATTGTGTGCGCTGTTAGGATTTGTTTACTGTGGACGTGGTTTGACTGAATGAAAATAAGAACAAAACAAATACCAGTCATTCTAATTTAATTAAAGATAAGTAAATCTTATTCTAAGACTTTAATTAGAGGCAACGTAAATGTTTAATAAATGCAACCAATTACTATGAATGTATGTGTTTTAAAAATAGAAAACTGCTCCCATTATACAAACTATTCAAGCTTCAAATGTAAGAAAAGACAAAAATAAGAGACAAAATTGTATTTTCACTCAAAATTATGCTCAGTGTTGCCCTTCATTGTTTTAAGTAGTTCTGACTCAGGGCAAAAACAATATTTTGCCAAGTTTCCCCATGGAGGCGTTAACTCTGCAAACACAGAGCAACCTAAATTAGTGTAAAAAGCATAAAACAAGGCTTGGAGCACAAAATATTATAATTACATGTTATTACTCTCTCACACAGACTTGCTGTTGGAAAAGTTCACCACTGGAAATTGAAGTCCTTAGTGTACCATGCAAAGTCTCAACATGGAAAACTACTTTTACATCATACATCTATCATCAAACATGACAAGAAAATAATAATTGGTTATGCAGCAGGGTTGGCAAAAAAAAAAGGCAGAAGCAGAGGATTAATCAAATAAAAAATAAAATAAAAATACAAACATGAATATAAGTGCTGTGCTGCATTTTCTTCCACTGGTGTGTTGCTAGACTGTGTCTCTATCAAGCGGCAACCTCAGGTCTAGAAATATGACGCAATGTGGAAGAGCTAAGAAACACAGTTCATTTAGTGTTTGCTACAGGCAAAAAGATAAAAAAAAGAGTATTTTATTTTATTTCATTCTATTCTATTCTATTCTTTTCTATTCTATTAGTAAAATACCACCATTGAATTTAATACTTTTTTTTTTACATAGAAACACCAAGAGCTAAATTTAAACCTAAACAATTTTCCAAAAATACACAACTTAAGTCACCAAATGAGGTCATAACTTGATGAACCAATGACTGATTCTCCCGATTACAGCTCAGTCCTGCTGCAGGACAAACATAGTTTTCCAACAAGCTGAATGAGCCTCAGCTTGACCTCTCCACAACCTCTGCACAGAAAAGACACTGCTCAACCTGAAAGCAGTTTTGACTTAACGGGCCACAGCTGTATCATCACACACGTGTAGAAAAATGAAGCACAAGTAAGGTCAGGCTCATCAAATGTACTCTGGGACTTTTCTGTCTGAGTATTCTAAAAAGCAGCTAAATAAAACCATACCAGCTATTTTTAGCAGCTTTAAAGATTCATGTTTTATGTTTAAAATGTTTAGTCTGCTGGAGAGATGACACAAGCTGCTGCTGCTGCTTAATGGTTTGATATTCATCCAGTGGTGGGAAGAGCTCTTCAGCATACAATAACCACAAAGCAATGGCACACTTTCAGTCATCAGACTCGAATCTACAGCAGAGCACTTTGCACATCCATGGTTACTGAGACTGAGGCGCTTTTGTCACTGAGACAAACAGTCAACACTTGAGTCTCAGGAGCGTTTTTTGAGAGGCCAGCAGATTCACAGATCAGAATTTCTGGGATAGCTTCATACAGATTGGATTATAGCTTGAGAATTGAAATACCGGCTTCCTCTGAAATAGGAGATGCTACCTAAAAACTCACTCTGTGGTGCAAACCGAAAAAATGAACCTATTTGAGGCGACAGTAGTGTAAGGTTTTTTTATATGGAAAAGTGTGAAACGGATACACTTATCATTTCTACACTTTGTGTGAAACAGGACTACCTGTTCTCTCATCTCTCCTCCACACATCTCAGATTTTTACCTCAAGTCTAAGCTCCAAGCACCGGAAACCCCCTTAGGATTAACCACCAGTACTCAAATCTGCCCTTATGGCTAAAAAGCATGGCATCAGCTCTTGCAGTGATACTGTTGGTGCAGCACAAACATTTGTAACACACGGAGAGTCACCGTCAAGGCCCCCTCACTAACTTTGCCATCCAGCTCTACCCGAGGGTTCAAATGTCAGACTGTCACAGCAATTTGCTAATCCTGTTGCAGATGTCACGCCGGGAAGTAGAGTGCTTCCTTCTCTGTTGTAATCTGAGATTTCTCTAAATGTGTCACCACCCATTCTTTTTTTTCCTTTTATTTTAAAGATCCCATATTATGCAAAAATCACTTTGTTAAGTCTTTAGGTGAAATTTGTGGGTCTTTGGCTTCCCTCCCAGCCCATAAAATGTGGTATTTAATGACAAAACCTGTACTTAGTAGTGCTTGTGAATGTAAAATCCTGACCCAAAATGAGCTGTTTGGATTTTGGGGATTTGCCGACGTCAGCGAGTCCCTTTTTTGACCAGGAGCAAGTCTGACGTGATTGGTCCAGCAGAGCAGATACCCCCAAACCTCTGTGTTAGCTTAAGGATGCTAACTTTAGCTGAGGTTAGCCTGTTGTTTTAGCCTGTGTTGTTGTTACGGTAAACGAGCTTCGCTGTTTTCTAAACATTGTGCACTCGGAGCTTGTGGCGCCGCTCATATGAAGGTCACGCCCACTAAATCAGACCGTTCTGAACAGAGGGGCTATGAGAGCCTGGAAACAATGCTGCTGTGCTTGATTTATTGGCTTTTTGGACCAAAACATGTTACTACCATTTCATGAAGACATCAATGATCCATATTAAACTGCAGAAAGGGAGCAAAATATGGGACCTTTAAACGTCTCTCATCTTCTTTAAAAACAATGAACAAGGTCATAGATGCACCAAATTGTAAGTTAAAAACTGTTAATGTCCCATATCCATTTTATTCACATGCATTAATGTCTTTAGGTGTAGCAGGGTTTTCCAGATGGGATGTGAGGGTCAGGAGGATTGTTCATTTCCAAACTTCCATTTTTATAGAGGACTTCCATTTTTATAGGGGAAAAGGGGGAATTGACATAAAGCAAGTCTACAAAAAGAAGTTCTTACTTTACCAACCACATCAATACTTTGGTTTCACTATGAGTAAACAATATTGAAGGTCAATTTTTGTAGAACCAGACAACTCCTGGTTGTTTTGACACATTAATAAGGACTGACATGAGTTGGAGCAAGCGTCTACACAAAATCAAATGACTCCTTGTTTTGTCAGAATGAAGCTCAGGTCGTTTTATGGGTCAAAAATAAGGGCAGTGGCAGCTGCTGCAGAAGGGGAGGGAGAAAAAGAGAAAGGAGAGGAAGATGAGCAGAGAGACTTCAGGGAGAACAAAGAAGGAATGAAGAGATAGCATTAAAAGAGAAAGCAGCTGACCTCAAAACACCCCAGTATGAGCTTCCTCAGAACAGAGGATGGATTTAAACAAATCAAAGCTTTGCACTTGAAAATAATCCTCATTTGATAGCTTTTTATCATCCAGACTGGGGTAGAGCAGCCAAAGCAGAAAAAACTCAGATAAGCATATCTCTGTTCATTAATGCATAGACATACTGTATGGACATGAACACATAATATTGTCCTCTATTGTCTTTTTCAAACAGACGCAAGACTAATCCTTCAGATGACGTGAGTTCACCGCCCATCTCAAATTTCTGTCTTTTCTCTGCCTGACAAAATCTGTCCTCTGTCTGGGCTTCTTAAGTGAAGAACAGTTTCTTCCTCGAGTCAATTTAACCAAGGTAGTGCTGAAATAGACAGGCTATTTTCAGTTTCAAGGTGTGTGTGTGTGTGTGTGTGTGTGTGTGTGTGTGTGTGTGTGTGTGTGTGTGTGTGTGTGTGTGTGTGTGTGTGTGTGTGTGTGTGTGTGTGTGTGTGTCAAGGTCTGCCGGTGTGAATTCAAAGTCCATATGTTGCAATTTCAATATTTGAGACAAATCAGACAGCCATCCACTGCTCTCCACACCTCCGTCTTTTCGTCCCCTCCTTCTTTGTAAAGGACCCTATTGCTTCTCTACCTCCAATGCTCACATCATTTATACTTCCTTGTCTCCTTTCCTCCTTTTCTCTCATATAAGCACCAGTCCCATTTCCACTGACAGCACGGCGAGCAATTAGGTCAGCAGTTGGCTTATTTAAAGCACGAAGGCCTAAATTTGCTCTGTCATTTAAGAACATCAAAGAAGGCGATAAATCTCACAAAGTCGACAAGTACGAAATGCTTTAAATGCAAAAGTATCAAAATAAGCCTAATTTGAGGAGTTGGATCACACAGTGCACCCTCTGTTGCACTTTCAGAGGGGTCGATGTGAGGTTTTACATCAAATATGCATGTTCTCATGAGGCCAGCTCACAGCCAGGAACAAGAGCAGAGTGTTCAGGCATTGTGAAGGTCATCTCTGGCACAGCAGAGGTCCAGATGGATCGGCAGACTAAGCCCTGTGTATTTGCCTTCAATGTCACCGAGGTTGAACTGTGATTGTGATGACCTCAGTGAACAGGCATGAACCTTAAGGTCTTTAAAAGGTGGGTGGATTGACTGAAGCACTAAGCCTAGCTGACAAAGAGCTGATTACCACCCGGGTCATTGATCTCAGAACAGTGGTGTGACCTATTGGCACTTCAAGTCCTGCAAGAGTATAAGAGTAGCTCCACAAAGAGCTTCTGGGGGAAAAAGTGGTGTGGAAACAACTGTGAAGCTGCTCTTTACTCTTGCAAGGCTTCTGGAGGGGGCATGCAAGTTTGCCCATCCAGTCTATGAGTGTTTTGTTGACTTAGATAAGGTTATGACTGTGTCCCCCAAGGGGTCTTTTGGGGGATTCTGCAGGAGTATTGGATCTGGAGATGTTGTTGTGAACTATTCAATCCCTGTATGATCAGAGTGAGAGCTGAGTCCACATATTTGACATAAAATTAGAGTTTGTTTCCAACAGGGTTTCCCCTTTTCATAGATTCTGTTTGTGGTCTTGATGGACAGGATCTCAAGGCACAGCAGGAGGAAGAGGTTCTTGAAGATGATGTTGTTCTGTTGGCTTCTTCAGGCTGGCACCTTTAGCAGGTAATAGGCTGGTTTGCAGCTGAGTGCAAAGCAGCAGGGATATAAGGCTTTGGTTATCTCATAGAAAACAGTGGATTTCTCTCCCTAGGTGGGGACTGACAGTCAAGTATCCAAGGGTCTTGTTTATGAATGAGCAGATAATGTATTGTGTAATCTACAGGCAATTGAAGATAGGGCTGAGCTTGAAGGCGATGATCTAAATTTACAATTTGCCCTACTCTCCAGCCTTCACCCACGGCCATCAGCTATGGATGCTGACCCTGAAAGGGGACATATCATGCTTGTTTCTCCTTTTCACTATGCCAGACTAGGATGCCTGTAAAGCATTTCTGCCCTCAGTACAAGTCATTTAGTTCCTTCATTGCCCCACAATAGCATTCTCAATATCCTCAGTTTAGGCCATTCTGAATATCTCGTTGAAACACTCCGTTTCGAGAATGACCTCCAGTAACCTCGCAATGTCACAACCCTTTGTGCTCTGATTGGTCAGTTCTATCAGAGGGGCGGAGGGGGTAGAGCCAGGGGGCGGTTTTTGCAGCATGGCAGTATTTACAAAATTGCCCCATTGAATGGAGCAGACCGAGCGAGTTTGCTGTTTGCCAAGTTGCCAAAACTTCACCGTAAGGCATTGATAGCACTAATAAAATGGAAGAGTGTAGGATATGTCCTTTTTTATTGGACCCCGAGTCAGACCTGGACGGTTCTGCAGCTCTGGAGGAAGAAAATCCACCTGGACACAGATCATCTCAGGACGCTTCAGTGTGGTGAGTCAAACCGGTACTGTAACATGCATAGCTCATACGTTTATACTCGGCTCTTGGTGGGTGTATTCCTCGGTGGCGGTTGTGTGACTAACTGACATCACAGAGGAGGAGCTGCTTTATCAGATTACTCCAATAAAAAGAGAGGATCCTTGTGTCGTCATGAAGGTCGAAATCTCGCGGCCAAATGGCAATGACTTATTTTCAGAGGCATCAAATCTCGTTCTAGGATATCAGAAAAAATACAATATCTCATTTTTTGAAAATTCAGGGGGTGTAAGGTCTTCTTTTCAAATTTATTATACTATTTGTAAGTAGTAAATCAGGGATCAGCATGATATGTCCCCTTTAAGAATGACATTGTGGATACGCATCTGAAAAAAGTTTGCTCCAAAGGGCGGCTTGGCTTGGTCTTAGGTATGGCAGAGCTTGGACATCAACAGGGAGCTCAGAGTATACACCGCTCCTTTGCATTGAAAGGAGTCAGACTCAGTTTAGTTGGTCCTGACACTGAATAAGGAACCCTTCTGGTTGCCTCACTTTGGAGGTGTTCTGGGCATATCAAAACTGGAAAGAGGCCAGCTAGACCCAGAACTGGTTGGGAGGATCTTATACCCCACTTGGGCTCTGAACACCTCAGGATCCCCCAGGTGGCACCGGAAAGTGCTGCTGGGGGTGTCCTGGTTGATTTGCTTGGACTGCTGCCTCTGAGACCCAACCCTGAATACACAAAAAGAAAAGGATGGATGGTTGAACTTGTCTACTAACTAAATATGAAATATTCTTTGCCCTCTTTATTTTTATTCAATGCCATTTGGTTTACAAATCAGAAATTGTGATGTACTCGTAAAAAGGAACAAGGTCATTCCCAGCAGCATCACTCTTAGCTACTTTGTGTGACGCTCTAATTATCAAAAGTTAACATGCTATTAGCAGATTTAAGGTCTTAAACATGCCATGGCGTGGTTGAACATTATTCATCAGCTGAGAGCGTTAGTATGCTCACATTAGCATTTCACTCAAAGCAGGACTGTGCCTGAACACAGCTTCACAGAGCTGCTAGCAAGGCTGTTTATTCTCGAAAACAGGTTTAGAGAGGAAAACCAATACAAAGAATACACCAGAGAAACACAAAACTGACACAAAAACACAAATCAATGTATACACACACCACACATACGCACAAATTACCCCTTGGGGCAAGTCGCTCAGTCAATTCAAGCTGTTATTCACACTAAGTGTTGTAGTGGATTCAGCCCTGCTCCCCTCTGAAATCAATCGATTCTCCATGCTTGTGATTAAGCATCAATCCCCTAACCAGCCTCTCACTCTTCTTTGTCAGGCTGTCACACAAGGCAACAATGTTAGGATCCATTGATGAGACACGGGGCATGACTGGTGGCTTCAGAGAGAGATGGTAGTAGCACACAAACACACAGACCTACTTAACTGCATTATTTCACTCTTAGTGTGTTTAATGTTGTGTATTCGGCATGGTGTATGTAAATCAGCAGATGTGCACAAGCATTCATAATGGTTACAAAGCTAGCCTGAAAGCCATTTGTCATGAGAAAAATGTTGACGTTTAGGCTTCATTTCATCATAATCTGTTCAGAAGTAGCATTAATGTACAGACCTGATTCAAGCTGGTATGCCTTAAAGCCAGCACACTCAATGTGCAGAGAAAAAAAAACAGGTCATGGGCACCAAAGATTGAGGTTAGTTGGTTTTTTATGAAATAGTAACAAAGAATGCACTGACATGACATTAATAATGTTGTAAATAGCTAGCAGTCATATGCATTAAGAATAAATTCACATTACCAGAGTGATTCATTCACTTTGAAATGAGTCTGTTTATCAGTAAAATCAATGGAGCCTCTTTAAATTACAGCTGCCAGGGTGCTCCGTTATCGCCGACACAAAACATGAAGCATGAATAACGCAGCACTTAAAAGGTTAATGATATGTTTAATAGCTGTGTTATCTTCTGCTGCACACTGAACGTACTTTTTAGTGTGCAGTGAAGTGTGTGGCCACAGGTTTAATATCCCATGTTTCTTAAAACAAGGGCAGGAAGCAAAAGGTATGCAGAGGCATATACATGCTGTGACAAGGGCCCCCTAAACTAATGCAGTATCCTGCAACCAGTGGGATTTATCACAGAGCTGTTGTCTGTATGTCTAAGCCAGACAACTGCTGTGAACATGTTTGTATTAAATTGCCTTGTTTGGTAATGACCTACATCATAGTTTGGTTTTACACTTGGGCAATCTTTTTTTATTCTCAGGCACATTAAGAGTGATAGATACTGCTCCAGGTGGGATATCAAGTGCTGTAAATTGAGGGAATTTGTCATAAATTGCTCTGGCATTGGGTTTTCTCTTACAAGTGTTTTGCTGCGTTTAACTGTTGCGCTCATTATTTTGTTGCTGCTTATGCTCATTTGCAGCTATTGCTGCTTCGTTTTTGTTCAACACTTCTGTGTTGCTTTAACAACTTTTCTGATCAATGTAAAGATTCAACCAATATATTCCATGTCACAGCTGTCATAGGTTTAACTCCCAGTGACTCTCAGTTTTGTTTCATGTCTTATCTTACCTCTTTATGACTTACATTTCTGTGATGTGGCAGTGCGGGGCATATGTTTACATTTTACATCCATGTTCAGTCTCCAATTTTTTCTTTTTCTGGACCTCACAGGAGTAAAAACTGTATTTCTGACTTTGCTTATATTGTCTCCTTTCACAGCTATTTGATACAGGTACAATTCTCCTTTTGTAATGTAATTAGCCAACAGTTGTACGATGGGCTACAGCTCTCGTCTGGCAGGAATACTGTATTTTCAAACTGCCATCAATAAAAACACTGCAAATATTTCTAGATTTCAAAATTATGTCCAATCCCTAACAAGAAATACCCAACAACATATCTTAAGAAATAAAGAAAACCCTGAGAACTCTGTTCTCCTCTTGAAATTGGTGCAGCACAATTAAAAATATATTATATTATCCTCATTTGAAGTGATGCCATGTTAACTGTTTTGCTTATCCTTCTTCTGAGTTGCTAGGCGCCACCCTGTTGGCTATGGCTGCCTTTTTTGCAGCTCTCCCTTGTTTGTCCGTTTCTTGTAATTTTTTCGTCTCTCTTTCGTAATCTTTGTATTTGGAGTGGATCATTACTTTGTATGGCTCATTTGTTGGTCATGGACACCAAACTTTTTGTGGCTTCAGTGATATTTTTACTACATTTTCTCTGGTGTTTGTCTGGAGATCCTACATGTAACCATGTCTGCATTGTTTACATATGAACTCAGCTGTTAGCAGCGTGTAGCATGTCAATGCTAACTGGTGTAAGGCCTGATGTCGTCCCACAAGGTGAGGAGAAGGAGGTGAGAACGACTGGTTCTCAGGTGTGAGCTATGAAGTGATGACATGGACCTGTCCTTCCATTCATCGTTATTGGGAACATAAGATCTGTCACCAATAGCGATGGACGAGCTAGCCGCGCTAACCCAGTAACCAAAGGTATACCAGAGGGCACTGTGACTTCAGTTTTTTTGTACTTGTTACAATGACTTTAAGTTCTATTCTATTCTATTCTATTCTATTCTCTGTTTCTAATGTTAGATTACACACTGTTCCAGAACGAGACTTCATAATGTAAATGAAAGCAGCTTGTATTGAAGTCTTTATCTGATAAAGTTTTACGAGAACAACACAACTTAAATATTCCCTTTATTGGGCTGATACGTATCATGCTTCTTTACATTTTCAACATCTTTACGTTTTCTTCTGTTCCTCCTCTCTTATTCTGAATACAGCCTCAAATGCTAAAGATACTTCTGTGTTTTCTAATCCATGTGTTCAGTGTAAAGTCTGAAATCAGCCTGTGCTGATGGACTTAACAGAGCCTGAAGCTTGTGCGACCCCTCAGGAGCACTATAGTACATTATGTGTGACACAAAAGCCTGTTGGTGATTTTATTCAACTTGAAATACATGGGCTTCATAGTTAACTGTGGTGACTTGGAGCGTTTCTTAGTTATCAGGTTGGCTCTAGTCTTCAAGCAGATGGCATGACAGGTCTGTTTATAAACAGAGACACCTGGTTACATTCGCTACGCACTAACTGGATGTTATGCAAACCTGGATCTCTTAACATTGTTATTGCATTACTCATTACAGAGGGTATTCAGTGAGTAATTCAGTGATGCATTCTTGAAATGTGTCTCTAAGCCTGTATGAACTCTATTTCTGTTTTCCTAAGGCTCAATACATGCTAAATTTTGTAATACTGAAGATACAGCAAAAGCGGATACAGGTCCTGACTTCCTTAATCTTTGTCAGTTCCACTTGTAAGAACTGGGGTCAAGTGCTTATTATGTGGAGCGTGAGATCATATAAACCATTTCTCCAACTGCTAGAGCACAGAGCTCAATATCAGCTCACTAGTTTTCCATTTATAAGTCCCACCAACTAATGTCTGACAACACATATACTCCTCTTATTTGTCTGCTCTGTCACACTGATGCTACAGATAGCCTCAACTCAACTCTAGTCAGAGTCTGTTCACTGCTCTCGGAAAAAAACAACAACACTAACAAAAAAATAAAACATTGTCTCATTAACATCAGTTTCTACAAATTATCTCTCCGTGCTGCACATGCCTGAATATGTATTTTTTTTCCACCCTGCTTGAGGCTTTATTTTCTCGTCTGGTTGGATTGTTAAATCAAAACATCAATTACAGCATGCATACTTTATTTCTTCCAGCCCCCACAGAATAACCACATTATAGCAGCTCTATTCATTTTTTAAAACAACCAGCAGCAGTCATGCTATGATTACAATAAAAAATGGCAGGTAGCTGTACAAGAAATGTATCAAGACAAAGATTGCGCTCATCAGAGGAATGAAAATCCCTTTTAGACAAATCTGAAAATATTGCACAAAGATATTATATCCTCATTTCTAACGTCTGTCACTGGTGCTGTAAAATGCTGGTGCAACATGATAAGTACTCCAGTGCTAAAAGAGCTTATTCCTCACTTCACCACTTCTCAAATGCACTGACAATTTGTCAATGATTCAGCCTGACGAGGATGGGCTGGAAGGTTAGTGTGAATTAGCTTTCCCGGTTCTGATCTACAGTGACTTTGCAGAAAAACAGGATGACATAATTAGCTGCTTGCTCCTCAGTTAATCCAAGGTCACTCCAGGCCATTCAATCAACACTGCTTATGATTTGACTGACACTGATAACATTGTTAATCTGCTATGACCAGATAATCATCAAGTGATGTAAGGCTTGGGTTTCAAACTAAGGGTGACCTTTAAGGATGGCTCTAAAGTTACTGAAAGAAGCGCCCATAGCTGAACTCTTCTTTCAAACCCTTGCTATGAAAATAAGAACAGTTTCTCCGTCTCTCTAATGATGTATCATAAAGCATACATGAGGTCAGATGACAAATCTTTAAAATAAATTCTCTGTGATGACTGCTTTGTTGAAGGCTGGATAGAGAGGAGCACAGTGCATTATTTACTTTTACATGATCAATGCTTTTAGGATTCACTGATTTCTTCCAAAGCCAAATAATAAAGGAGCACCATTTCCATTAGCTGATTGGATAAATTGGCTTAAACTGATTACAGACATATGTGTAAAACACATCTATATCAACACAATCAGCTGGCACTTAGTGTAAGGCTTCTTGCCAATGCCAGCCTGACCACAGCAGACAACCAAACCCTGGTCAATGTAAAATCTTCCCAAAAATCAATTGAGTTTTCATTTGTGATCTTGTCACAGAAAATAAAGCCTGAGACTCCATCAAGAAGCCACATCTGTTCTGTGCTTAAGCTATATCTATTATTGGCAGAAATGTCAGTCTTCCTTTTATCTAAAGGTGTTTGTATAGATATCGTAAAGGTAGAGCTTTTGGCAAATTTGTTATCCAAAGACTTTCCTGTGTGGGTTCTGAAAAAAGTTCGAAGATGTAGCTAAGTCTCGAGCCACCTGTGTTCAAGTCGGAGTACATTTTTTAATTCCTCTTTTTTTAGTGACCCAAAACTCTATTTTATTGAGTTTGTTGTTGTTTTTTCTTTAAAAATACCCCATTTCATCTGGACCTAGTTCTCTCCCACCTGTTTGAGGTTAAGTGAAAATTCTACCTTGCTAATTGAGCTAAATGGAAAGTCAAGGATCACTCAAAGCATGTGAACTTATCCACTGTGCATCACAAAGATCAATTTTCTGTGTTTGTCTTTTCTCTAAATGCTGAGATATTACCAACAAAGGATTGTTCAACCAGTCCAACAACAGGCCATCTTTATATTTTTCAAGGCTGATGACCAAGGCCATAAGCAGGCAGGCGGGATATTTATCTATTTTATCTGTTTTCAATGCAAAAACGTTGACCACATCCACAATCCAGTGTAAGGTGTTTGCCACCACTGCCCAACCACTTTCTGTAATTTTTAATCTACCAGGATGTGCATGCTATTTTATCAAATTTATATATTTAATTGTAAATTATAAATACTGTGAAATACTACGAACTCTTGAATTTACAGTTTTACATGAAAAAAAGTTGCCTGAGAATTCAGGTTTTCTGGCTCATGTTTGAGAATAAAAACAAATTAACTTTGAAACTCCCCACTTCTGCTCAAAATAATGAAGCGAAGGAAAATCTCTGAAAAACAGAGTCAGAGCTTGAGCACTTCATGATGCTGGGTGGTTTTCTCATTTTATGACAGCTGGTCTAATAAATTTGTTAAGCACTGCATTTACACTGGTTTGTCAAAATCCAATCCAACTAACAAGCTTGTTGATACACAAGGGTATGTACAGAGGAATAAACTGTACACACAAATACAAACACAGAAAGAAAATGTCAGTATTTGAAGTTAATGACTGCTCCATTACAGATTCTGATTCTGAGAACCAGCAGGCATCCTTCAAATTTAAGAGCATCAGCTTCTGATCCAATGAAACTGTACTTTGATTGGTGAGACTGGACAACCATTATGAAAAGGAAGAAAAAAAGCTTTGATTGACGCTGACAGGGAACAAAACATGCAGAGATGAGATCCTGACGTCAGTTGTGGGGAAACGAGCTCTTCTGTAGCTCCACATAAAAGACATGGTCTGGTATGTGCATTCATTAACACACGACATGAGGCAAGTGTTCATGTCTCCTGAGATTTAGCACTAATCACTGCTCGTTTGTTTGTCAGGAGCTGGTTTGATCTGAACCTGGCATTTTCTATGTCTGTATTTATCTCCACCATTCTCACTTTCCTCCTTCCCTCTCACTGTGTGATATCCTTTATGAGTCACCCGCAGGTCTGTGCTGCAGAGGATTCAGTAATTACTCCACAAAAACTCATATCCAAAGCCATGGCAGGTTTATTTATAATTTAAAAAGCAGGGCATATCAAAGTTTCCAAAAATCGAAACAGGTTGAAAGAACACTGGGAGATATAAGCACAGGAGGAGTCAAGGCAGAATACATAAAGCACAAGAAAGAAGAAATGAAGCTGAGAAAGTGAAAGCTGATTTGTAAGAACTTTAAGTATACACATACTATAAACTTACATAAACCTGAATCAACAATCTCATCATCAATCTCTTTGGTTGCATTTGATTACCTTTCTTTACCCATTCCTTTATGCTTAACTTTCTTGGTTTTTCCTTTCCTTACCTTTGTGATTGTGTGCCGCACCCTCATTGTCTACCCAAGACAAACAAATCTAATCTCTGTCTTAGGATGTTCAGCTTTAGTTCTTCAATGTATCCTTTCTACTTCGTGTTCACACCAAATGTGAATATGTGCTCAATTTGCACGTTTATAAATGCCAGGCTGTGTTGTGTTTTCTCACCTTATTTGTACTAGCTTTGCAAGTACCCAAAGACATCTCAAGACAACTTGTGAGGGTGAAGTGATTTTTTGCAAACACTACTCTGGTCTCTTTTCGTTAAAGTTGAGCTTGCGCTGTGAGGCCTGTTGTGCTCATTAGGACAGAGCAAACTGAAGTCACAAAGAAAGGTTTTTAAAACTAAGCAGGCAATGTGACCTCTTCACTCACTTCCCACTGAACAAGCTCCTTTTTATTCCTGTTCCCATAAATAATACGAAGGTGTGCTACAAAGAGAGTTCAGGGAAGCCACACACAGACACAGTTAATTTGTCCTTTATTTTCCAGATGAATAAATATCTGCTGGTCCATACTTTCATACATCACCAGAGCATCTCCTTGATGATTGACTATCGCGGTGCATTTTGATTAGGTTCCAATTTTACAACTCTCACAAATAAGTGAATGAAACAAGTAGAATGCCAAATGCCCTCACACATTTGCATCATTCTTGCAAATAATTTGTTTCATTCATGCCACCTGACAAGAATTTGCGTCTACTTGTACTTTTACATTGACTTTACAAGTGATTTACTTGTGCCAGTTACACAGCAATCACTCAGATGTGGGACAAAACAAGGAGGTCAAGTTCGCAAAATAGGGTGGGTCTTGGCTCACTTCCATTTGAGCACTGTGGTGGCTCCCTTGTGGTGAGAACAAGGTCACCTCAGCAACCAGCACAGAAGCAGTAATGCACCTGGTTGCCAACCGTCCAGTCAAAACAATAGAAGAAGAAGGAGTAAAAGAGCCCATCTTTGTCAGACACATCAATCACATGTGGCATTTGTTTTCAACTCCAGACTGCAAGAGACTTTTGCCATGTGAACACAAACAAACCAAGGGAAAACTTCAACAACTGTGTCATTTTTGCTCCTGAATCTGAACAAAGCAACGAGCCACAGGTGTAAATACACCCATAGTGAGTCCCTCCGAGCAACTCAGGTTTATTTGGATCTGTGTCGCTGCCTCCAGAGATTCTTCAAGTGGTTTTATGACTTCAGAATTTTTCAAACGTTTTTTTGGGGGATAGGAGTGAGGCAATCACCAGGTCCTAATCCAAGATGAAATAATCTACATTCACATAGAATATGAGAGATTTGTCTGCCTGTAACAGCACAGGGCATCATGTCCAGCAATAAATGTTTTGTTTCAGTTTATGCATCATTGCTAACCCAGGGACCTAATAACTTCATTGTAATTATCAGCAGAGTTTTGGTTATGCATCAGACTTTTATGCCCATGTCTCCCCTAAACAGATTCAAAACAAATGAAAGAGGAAAGTTTAAGGTTAACGGGTCCATGTGTTTTACTATCCTAGCTGCCTTCAGATAACCTGTGGCCCGTTGTCATCTCGTAAGTGCATGTGTGTGTGTGTGCTGTGTGCTTCCTTTAATTGCCTCCTAAATGTGCATTTTGATAGCTAGCAAACTAATTAGCTCATGCACTAAAGCAGTTGTTAGAGTTTTTATTATAGAGTTAAACTTTTTTCAGGAACAGGCTTTTGAAATCCAAGCTATCTTCCACAGAAAGTGCATTTATCGCCAATTTTCAGTATTCTCAATGAGGAGAGATTGTTATCTCCAGCTTGTTGTCCCCTAGAGAGAAATCACTGCACCCAGCGACTTTTTTGGAGCACTCTGTCTTGTTTGTATCACAAAAATAGAAACATATCATTTCTGCCTCTTTGGCAAAAGTGAAAATACACCAATCTCAGCATGACATACTGTTTCAGAATGATGGAAGGACGGGAGAACAATTACATCCCAGACAGATGCCTTATTTATTGCTGCTGATGAATCTTATTTGATATGATGCTCATCTTTTTAAGCTGATTAAATCTGTGTATGTTTACTAAAATGACACAAAATTAAGTGCATACCAATACTCTTGAGTCTTTCCCGACCCCTATATTTACACGTGAATACACTCTTCTTTTTGCCACTAAATTAACTGCTTGGTGGGTCAGCTGTTCTAAACACAGATGAAAATATTTCACAAGATCTCTTGCCATATGAAGGGCTCCGAAAACTACCTTGAAGAACTATCACTGCTTTCTGCATCCTCAACTTCACTTACAAGAATTAAGACATACAGGTTTGACTGCATGTAAAAAAATCCTGTAAAAGACACATACTGGTTTATAACCTGGATCAGATCAAAGCACTGAGCCATCATACATCAGCTCACAGCTTCTGCTGCTGCTCCAGAGCTATCAGTTTCTTGTTAAATAAGACCAGTGCTTAATGGAGTTGTGGCTTTACAGATCACCATTCTCCTTCACTTCTAATGGAATAAGATAAGAAGCATTCCAACTGCACAGTTATTGCAGTGTATTATTAATACTGTGGGCAATTAGGATTTAGTGGGAATGATACCAATGAAGTAAAAACACAGATGCAGAGTTGGGGAGTAGGGTTATTTCTCTGGGCTGGTAATTTGAGAAACTCAGTCTGTTTGTGTATGTATACAAGTATGATACCATCTTTTAGCGACACGTTATCAGAAGGTTTTAAGTATGTGATGCAAGCTTAACGTAACACTGTGTAAGAACAAAAGTGACATTTTGTTCACAGAGGTGCACAGTGAGGAAACCATTTCTAATGCATCACAGTAACTCTGTTTTTTCTCCTTTTTTCGAACCACAGCTCTACTGCATATTTCTGAGATTGATTTAGATATAAACAGTTATTAAAAGCCGTAATTTAATCTAATAAAAAGAAAAGAGTTCAAGGACTGCAGTACACCAAGATACAGATATTCTTAATTTTTAGAAATGCTAAAACCTCATACAGATTTCCAGACAATCCACATTTTTGTCCATTAAACTGTAAATATTTCTCCAATATTTGAAGACCAACAAAACTACAATTCATTTTATTGCTTACAATTTTCAGCTATTAGTCATTTTACTTAGACAAATCACATTGTGGCCTTAAGTCATCTAATGTAGTTTACTAACTAGCCTTTATAATTTCCAACACCAATGTCAGCGCTGGATTATTATTTATAACTTTCAGATTTCTTCAAAAATTAGACAATTAAAACATGTATGTTCACCACTGTTCAAATGACTCAACTCTAGATTCACTCAGCCCTGCTAGACCTATGAGAGCTACGAGCAGACTCATTAGGCTACACTGCAAAAAAAAAATAAAAAAGCTTATCAAGTGTTTTTCTTTTAGTTTTAGTAAAAAATGACTTTTTAGTCTTAATATTAGCCCCTTTCACCTGACCAGTCCAGAAAAAAATGTCTTATTTCAAGTTCTTTAAAGATGGAAATGAGGTCTAAGCTGCCTGTAACAAGTAAAAAAAAAGTCGTCAGTGGGGTAAGAGAAATGTGCTCGTCAAGATTACTATAATGTCCCCACTGGCAGATTTATTTACTTGTTACAGGCAGTTTAGACCTCATTTCTGTATTTAAATAACTTGAAATATGACATTTTTCTGGACTAGTCAGGTGAATGTGGCTCATATCAAGTCTAAAAAGACATATTTACTGAGACTAAGACAAAAACACTTGATAAGATTTCATTTATTTTGCAGTGTAAATCACAGGGGTTTTGCAGAACCTTAATTCCTAAGAGATGGGGTTTGTGCTATTTTGGAGAATTGTACTGTCCCTCTAGTACCCCTGTAGTAGCAAACCATGATCAACAACTCGCTAAAATCCCAGTTTTCTCTCTTTTACCGGTGTTGTAAAAAAAAAAAAATTCAGCCTCTGAAACATTTTACAACCCTCTTGCAATTGACCAGCCCCTCTGAAGGCCTGTAGAGGACAGATCTTTGTGTGTGAAGCCCGAACAAGTCGACAAAACCAGTGAGGACCTCGTCATTTCAATATGTTTCCTTTAGATCTTATGAAGCCCCTATGCTATTTTCAGAGCAGACCATTTGGAGCAGTTCACAGACAGATTTGATTTCTACAACATAAGGTAATACATACTAACATAAGAATATGTTGTGGTTTGAAATTCTCCCAAGTTTATCATTGAAATCCAGCATTATTACTTTATATCCAATGTGAGAAAGCACAACATCCCATCTTTAACAGAAACTGGTTTGGATCCTCATCCCTAATGGCAGCTAATGTGTCCCCTGTAGTTCTACATACAACCAATACCAGGCAAAACACATGTGAAACCCCAGGGATCTTGCCTATGCATATTGTTTCTGTTAACTGATGCAGAATATGTATTTAAAGATTATCATAACTAAATCTCCATTTGGACTCTTCATAGACAATCTTGTTTAAGTAAAAAAAAAACTTTCTTCCTTCTTAAGCAGAAATACTCAGCCTTTGATGTGTTACTGTGATTGAGGCGCCCCCCAAATGCACCCACACTCACCCGCCTAATACAGTTTTGAAAAGCAAACAGAACAATGGAAGTCGACTTTGTAAAGTATCAGGCAGACAAGTTTCCCGCCTGCGTAGCTCAGGTGGCACAGATGACATTATGCAGAAGTCAGTTTAAAGTGAATCTATTCATCTGGAAACAATATGTGCCTGTGTGTGCAAGTGTGAAAGGGAAACGATGATCATGCCGAGGCACTGCGAGGAGATTTAACAAGGAAATTGAACTCAGAGGTGAGGCTCCTCTCTGGATGTTTTTCTGTTCTCTAATTCCATTTCTTACTGTGTTTGTTAGGAAAGAAGGAAAGGAGGGCTCACATCTCAGTGACACTCTGTCAAGAAAGTGGTGTCACTGGTAAGAAAGAACAAGTCTGTCACTTTAGAGGAAGGAAACAGTGGAAACTTTATCAGGAAAGGAGTGTGACAGGAAACCTTGGAGGAGGATGAAGTGTGTCCCTGAATAGGATCTGATACAGGAAATCAGTCAGGTCAGAATTTCAGAGGCCTCTTTTGGAATAGCTGCAGCAACGCAGGACTTAAAAGCAGCTCTACTGAGCAGCAATCAAAGATGCAATGTTTGAAAGTCTTCTTTTAATATCATCGTTTAATCATATGAAATTTGCAAACAGCTTGATAAGACAGTTTATTTTAGACTTGTGAGTTTTTAGAGCTTACTATCACACAAGAAAGCAAGCACGTAAGTTTAAGAAAGTCAGAGAGGACAACAAAACCCCTGCTTAAATAAGAATTTACTTTGTATTGATCACATCCAGGTACTATTTTTACACCAGCAAGACACGCTCTGATTGGTCAACAAACTTGATGAGAGGCATCATGAACAGCTAGAGTTAATGTCGTCTTATTGTTCTTGTAAGTATCATTGATCATTTTGGGACTAACAAAAAAACATACAGAGACTAACATTAATGCAGTAACTGAAACACAGTCTGAGGTCAAGACCTCTTGCTCAGACTGTGAAAACTTGCGCGAAAAGAGTGGAAACGACTAATTTCTGGAATCAAACGTCACCTACAGCAGTGAACAAACTCTGGCACCACAAATCTGCATCTTAATCTGATTTTTCTGTGTCAACATTCATCAGGACCTTGTTTTCACCATGTGGCTCTCAACAATCTCTGTCATGGGCCGTACATTGAGCAGGTGACAGTTTGATCTCTCCACCCTGAAACGCATCTTTTGACTACGGCCATTTTCTCCCCATTTTGTTTACCAATGGGCTCTTGCCTGCCAGAGGCTGGGGGCTAGCTGCTGGGGCTATCATTCATAGCAGTGAAGAGGAAAAGGATTAAGGCCACTAAGAGAGAAAGGCAGAGAAAGGGGTCTGCATTTTAATGCAGGCCTGAGTGTGGAACAGCCTTGTTGAGAGGAGGCTCTGTGGAGAGGGAGGAAAGGGGCAGAGACGGGAGGAGGGGGTCAAAGGGAGCTGCTAGTTGGAGAATAAGGGTGAAGGGAAAAAAGCAGAAACCACAAAATATCTGTGAAGAAATCAGAATGGTGCAGAAAAAAGAAGGAAGGAGGAAGAAGAAGTAAAGAGAGCATTTATGCAACAAAACAGCACATTGTGCTCGGCACAAAAACACTGCCTGCTCTGTCAACATGAGTGTGTTACATGTTATTTTGATTCCAGCAGCTGATGTAGTGATTACAGGTTTGTAGGAAGGAATAATTACTCTCTTTCATTTTTACAGATGCTTTTTCATTTCCTCATCTTTTTTACCTCCAAAGTAAAACAAAATTTGAAAGCTTTTACTGTCAGGTCCAGAGAACATCTTGTGAATTTCTCCTTGGGTGCATGATTTGCATACTCAAATCTAAATTATTTATGTTTCTCATCTCCTTGCTATCTGGTGTCTTAATATCATCAGATGATATTTTAATCACTGACTGGTTATATACTTTTCTGATTTTAGATAAAAACAGTTTGGCAAAACAATGATTGTTTCTGATTTTTTTTATTTGCCAGAAGACATTTTTGTCTTACAGGGCAGAGGCAGTTGTAAGGTGAGAGAAAGATAGGTTATGATGTAACAAAAGTACATATTGGATATGCATGAAAGATGCAGTATGTTTCCTACTTATTTTGCTATTGTGTCACCAACAAAATCCAATTTATTTTGCTTTTCAAGGCTGATAGCCCTGAGAATATGTAGCCAAACCTGAGAAACTCCAGTCAAAGTAACCTCAGACTCCTCCAATATTCTGGCCCACAAAAGCTGAAGCAGGAGAAACTGAAAAGTGAGGGAAATTTGAGTTTGATATAAAGAAAAGGAATCTATGTGATGGAAATATGAAACCATTTCGGAGAGAAGGATGACTTACAACACCTCAAAGGCTGTCAGCATTACAATCCAATGTACAGCTCAGTCAGGCCAACACAGAGCATGCGCTCTCACACACAGACATGTATTCAGACACAGAAACACAGACCTGACACGGATCCATCATAACAGCATTTCACACTCCATTGACCTCCTTCAGTCACGGCTGTTTGCTCGTATACACTGTCAGTTCTTCACTGCTCTCAGATGATTCAGCTGCTAAGAAAGGTCTCCTGATGATCACTTAGTGATGAAGGACACATAACAGCATTACTCAACATGGGTTCAATTAAGATGCCTATGGTGCTAAAAATCATGACATTTTCTGACAACTCAGTCTGTTGTCACTTTGAAGTGTCTAAGCCGGTGAATAATACTTGTTTATACAAATTAAGTAACAAATATGTTAATCAATTTTCCATTTGGGTCTCAGAGATGAACACTTAATGTTTGCTAAACCAATGACTCAGGCCACGAGATAATTTCTGCAGTGATCTGAACTACAACTTAATCCATTTAACAAGTCGAAATTTAATCCTGAGTATAGTTTTAGTTTCTCCTACGATTACCTTTGTCACCCTCAGGTGGGTGTTTTGAATAATTTTATGTAGCACATCTGTGTAGAGGTGCATAATTATCCTTGACTCTCCACACAGTTTGGAAATGTGCAGAAACATGGTGTGAAGATTCTCCATAGATGGTGCTTATTTGAATACATGCATTACAAAAAGGAAGCTGATAACATTGAGAAATTATTTTGAAAACTTTTACTCATATTGTATCTTTTATGATGAATATAAATATTACTTTTAAGCCTAGTGCATAGGCTGTCCCTGAATTTAAGTACAGAAGATGAAACTTTCCTAACCTATCTCTGTTTAAATAGCCTTCACCATATCTGCTGGGATCACACTCAAAAATAGCAATGCATGAAAAAACCTTGACATCCAAAAATGTCACCAATAATCCACTTTTCTTCAGAATCCTTCTGTTTGACAGCTGGGTTGTAATCTCTCCTTAAATCCTCGACTCTTAGGTGCACAAACAGCTCCCTTTGCAGCGCTAACGAGTGTTTCCTAGCGTCACACCAACCATAGAGGAATGTCATGTTGTGTTCAGAATTACAACAGCCTCAGTGGTAAAGCTCCCTGTTTGCCAATCTGAGTATGTGCCAGCCCTAGTATCCCAGCACAGCAAGGCTAGCATGGCTATTAGCTGCAGGGCAGGTGAAAAAAGGGTTTGGCTTCCATTCCTGTAATTCTGCAGTCCTCTCTGGGGTAGCGAGACAAGGGGGGGTTTAATTGAAGAGGATAGTGTTGGGTTTTTGGACACGTAATGGACGAATTAGTTGATGTCAAACTGTCCTAGATCAAGTCAAACTACAGTGCTTTGATTTCAAGGGGGATTTCATAGTGGGAGGCTTTTAATGGTAGGGGTGCAGCACTTTTTCAAGGGGAACCAGATGACTGGTGCTTAAGATTCAGAGTTAGGGAGAGAAAAATAAGCAAAACAAAGAGAGAAAAAACAACAGAGGCACTGAATTTTCTTTTCTTACTCAATTTTGTGTCTGTTTTGATACTTTTAACAATCAACAGATTGATAATTGCTAGGCGCCGCCCTGTTGGCTGTGGCTGCCTTTTGCAGCAGCTCTCTCTCTCTTCTCTCTTTTTCTCCAGTGTTTGTCTGGAGATCCTACATGTAACCATGGCGGCATTGTTTACATGTGAACTCAGCTGTTAGCAGCCTGTAGCATGCCAATGCTAACTGGTGTAAGGCCTAATGTCTTCCCACAAGGTGAGGAGAGGGAGGTGAGGATGACATGCTGGTTCTCAGGTGTGAGCTAAGAAGTGACGACATCGACCTGTCCATCCATCCATCGTTATTGGGAACATAAGATCTATCATCAGTAAGATGGACGAGCTAGCTGTGCTAAACCAGCCACAGAGGGAATACCAGAGGGCAGAGTAGCATCATGCTATTCACAGACATGGCTAACAGAGCTAGCATCAACTGAAGCTGAACTGGAGAATGATGGACAATCTGTCAGCATCTATTTTCTTATGGACCTTTTTGCACTTTCTATACACTTTCTTACTTTTGTTTTCTTGATTGCTGCTGTGATTTCAATTTCGTTGTACTTGTTACACTGACAAAGTTCTATTCTATTCTATTCTATTCTATTCTATTCTATTCTATTCCATTCTATTCTATTCTATAAGAACTGAACAAAGACTTTTTAAAAAATCCAATTCTATCCAATGTTTTCATTCAGTTCCGACATCTGTTATTGAAATCACAGCTATATCAAAAACAAACTTCAATTTGTTTAGCATGATCCAGTTCTGCAACTTAAATCCTGTTAGTTTTCTTGAATGCCATCTTGCAATGTTTGGTCATTTCCCAAAGTACCATAAAACAGCAAATACGCTCCAACAATGAGTAAACTGAAGGATTTTTGTTTCTGTCTAAATTATTCATTTTACATAGCTGGATAAACCTGCAAACCAACAGGAGGTACATAAAAATTGTCATTTCTCATTTTTGTTCTTACATCAAAACAGGCGCACCTTCTTCCTCCAAAACAACCTGTAAAAGTGTTGTAAATAGATGTGAAGCTGTGATCTATTTCCAAAAAAAGCTTTATTGAGAACAAGTTGAGAGAGGACACTAAGATATGACAGATTTGGTTTCTTCAGCAGACAACAGATTCCAAATGGGTAGGATGACGACATCTAGTCTCTCTGGTGTGAGGCCGTTTAAATATAGACTTCTGCTACTTTATCTGTTCCTGCAGCTTCACAGTCTGTTTATACTTGATCTCAGACTTCCTGTTATTTTCTTTATCTCTGTACTTTAGTACCAGCGACAAACTTTTTGTCTCAAGTCTTTTTCTATGTGATGTCTGTGTTTTAACTTATTTCCCGGCAGTAACAGTGAAGCACTTAAACAGAGCCCACACAATGAAGTCATAAAACCTTCACAAATCACAGCAGAAAACACAAAAAGTCTAAGATTCTTCCTATTTTCTCCATATTACTTTCATCCATCTATTGATGCAATATGGTGTAATGTTGCCCCCCTGACTGAGCAGTGCAATACTCACCTCCGACGCTGCAGATATTTAATACAGGCTGCCTCTATACATTATAAATGGCCCTCTGCAATATACCATCCCTCTAAGATGAAGCCACTGCACAAATAGAGGAAATAGAAATGACCTGCCCTTGGATTACCTCCAGGGATTTGAAAGTTTTATCTTGGTGCTTCATCTTTCTGTGACGCAAAATGCACATACCCTTCACATGCTTAAATGAACAGATGGCAATGTCAAGAGGTCAGAAAAGTCTCTGTGTCAAGTGGACAGCATCAACATAAGGAGAAGTAAGAAAAAAAGTTTTTAAAAAAAGAAAAAAAAAGAGAGTAAGAATCAAATTGTGATGTGAGTTAATATATGAGTTGTACAAGGCAACAATCACAGATTTTATTAAATAAATCCAACATGGCTGTAAGGCTGCTCTGCTTCTTTTTGTGTGTATAAGTGTGTGTGTGTGTGTGTGTGCAAGGGAGACAAGCAGTGAGGGCAGAGCGCGGCTGAGAGTGACGAGATGCGATGAGACACAGTTTGAGTGAGTGCACACTAGCAGGAGAGAGGGAGGATGAAAGAGAGAGGCAGAGTGTGTGAAAGTGGATGAGAGAGTGAGAGAACAAGAATGGGAGGATGGACATAAATGGCTACAAGTTAGCATGCCCTGCTATTTTTTTTTTTTTTTTTTTTGCAGTTGAAGCAAATTGAGGCCACTAACGCAGCAGTTAGGCTGCTTTTCAGGTCAGTGATAAAGCTGCGCTAAAAGGGTAGCCAGACCTATATCCACTGTTAATTTAATGGAATGAAAGAAACTGCAGTCCACAAAAAGATCCAAACATGTTTTCTCATGCAGGAGACCCAGACTGGAGATAATGTGATCAAACCGTTCTGAAAATCACTATTGATTTCTGTTGATTATATCCCGTGCAGAGCACTGCTGGATTTACATCCTCTGTTTCCTCTTACAGTGCTAAACAGTCTTCTTGAAAATTTTCGCTCATAGTTCTGGTTCTTTCTCTCTGATAGCATGCTGTCTACTCTCAACACTTCTGAGCTGAGCTGTTGGAAAGTGACTGCTGAGTGGACAGCGCTGCTTGTGTGATTCATGTGTGAGGTCGTGGTGTTACTGACCTTGTAAATATGGCAATGGGCGTCTGAGCTAAACCATGAACTATGGGAGGATGCAGGCTGGATGTTAGGATGAACCAGGGAACAGCTAATTGTAGTCACTTATCTCCCATGAATGATCTAAAATGTCAAAGAAATATATGATATTTCGCCTTATATAGAACCCAAGGCAGTTCTGCTGGCTAGATTCCCCACATAATTTGCCAACCTTAGCAGTGTTTTTAACCAATGACATGATTCTTCTCAGTGTTCAATATTGGCGAGAGAAAGACACAACTTGCTCTACTTCCCTGCGGACCATCTGGCATTTTGGTGATTTTTTTTTCACATTTTTTTTAATATCTTGCATTTCATTTTTTGCTCAGCAATCTTAAAAAAAACAAAACAACTTTGATATATAGCCATAATATGTTAAGCATCTTTGAATATTCAGAAAAGCACAACAAAAGTCCAATCCATTTTTATAACTATCACATTGTAAATTCTTGAGAAAGACTCACACAACCAGAAACAAATGAATAATCTACATGTACTTTTAGATTGTCCTACCTGATTTGACATAAGCTATTTATTTACGCATTTAACACATTGCTAATATGGCTTTCAGGATCTGATTTGATTGCTTGATTTAATCCCACAGTTTGTCATCAACATGTTATTAACAAAATCTGACAAGTCACTGCTGCCAACACCAGCCAAGCCTCCTGAACCTCCATCATGCCTCTCTTTACCTGTCAAAAATGATGCTGCTGATGAAACTGTGGAGGAGGAGCTGCATCACAACATCACAGACACATCGCCCACTGTTGTTTTGTTTCAATACCCACACAGACGCGCGCGCGCACACACACACACATACACACACATACACAAGGAGTGAGAGAAACCCTCGTCCTGTCAGAGCTTCTGTGAAATGTTCAAGAAACAGTCTATGTGTGTATGGTGTGTGTATTCAAACCCGCACAGACGCAGTGTAAATACTCAGTCCAAAAACAGCGTTTGAATCAGCATGAGTCACCATCCCACCCACTTTGCACGAAATGTTCACTCCTGTCTGACATATTTGACTTAATATCTAAAACACACACATACAGTGGGCGGTATGTAGGCTGTTAGACAGCAACGCGAAAAGCAATTCAACAGTTTTAGATGCTATAGAAACCTTTTTTTTTACCTTTAGCTGAAAATTGGAGAGGACCAATTGGAGGGTTTATCCGTGTTTTGTCCGTAACTTCCCGACCAGGGCATCAGTTTGTGAAGACGAGTTGAGAAGAAGAAGAAAAAGAGGAAGAAAACACTAACAAGCGTCTGTGGGGTAAACAGCAGCAGCAGCAGCAGCAGCGACGGCGCTTCCCTTTGGAGACCGGTATCAGTCGGTTTATGTGTCCGGTGAGTTTGTGTGTCTCCGACGGGAAAAAAAGCACGAGCCCCGGTCCACAGCGGTCTCCATTACCGAGCTTTATATTCACATCTGCAGAGAGGAGACGGCAGACTGACACAGAAAGAGAAAGATGGAGAGAGATAGAGGAGAGGACTGTCTCTGTCCTCTGTCAGACGAGCCGGGTTAGATACTGAGATCCTGCTGCAACCAACCAACAAACTCCAGAGAGAGAGAGCGAGAGAGACGGGAGGGGGGGCTTCAGTGTATTTTAAGCTACCTATCATTCATAGTATCCTTTCATGTGGCTCTCATATAATCAGGCTATTTTTCATTCACGTTAAGGCTTATAATTTCTTTAACCATGCAACTGTTCATTTTTTCCTTCTTTTCAAAAGCACAAAATTTGCTTGTTACCATGTCTTTTTTGTCACTGGCCTTGTGTATTTTCCCCCCAGGTATGAAAATGTAGTTGCCATGAGTTGTCATGGTTTGGTTTGTTAGTTTGTGTATTTCAGGGTTATGGGTTGTTTTGTCTCATCTGTGTTCACGAGTATCTTGAGTTCTTTCGCATTTTTTCTTTGTGAATCTTGTATGGATCTTGGTTTTTCTTGTCTTTAGTTCATGTTCCTTGTGGTTTTGATTAGGTTCCTGTCATGCGTATGTCTTTTTGTGGTTATTATTAGTGTTTCTGTGTTTTAGATGTATTTAGTCTCTGTCTTTAGTTTCCCTGAGTCAATTTAGTTCTCCTTGTGTTTCCCTCCGGTTTGATTGCTCCTCGTGTGTTTCACCTGTGTCTTGTTTCACACCTGCGTTGATTACTCCTCTGTCTATATAGTCCCTGGCTGTTTCCCAAAGCCAAGGTACCTTGCCTTGCCTTGCCTTTGAAGGCAGTGCCTCCGAAGCCACTTCCTTCCAATCCAAGGCAAGTGTCCTGCCTCTGCTCAAAAGGAGATGCTAATGGAACAGCCTACAAAGGCACATTTTGGGAGGAGCTCAGACGGCTACAAAGTTTGTCATGGCTTGCCACTTTTCTACACTTTTTGCTTTTTTATTGTCATATCATTGACACTCTGAAGGTGCAGCTTCTCAGTAATGATAGTTACGTGAGTGACACACAAAAGAGTTAAGTGTTGGACATGGTATAAGTTTTTATTTTCAGAGGTGTATTTTGTTACTTACATTTAAATTGGAATTTACCACGCGCCTCCGCTGGTGCGTCTTTTCCTTCCATTTTTTTCCTTTTTTGTAGATTCACGCATTGCATGTTGGGTATTTATAGCCATGGCAAGGCAGCGAAGGATACACCTGTGTATCCTTGGTCAATTAGCCACATGCTGACCAAACGGAGGACATATGCCTCTGGAGGACATGAACATTGGAACAGCACTTGGGCAGCGACTGATGATGTGGATGCCTGCCCACGCCCACCCCACGCCCACATCAGACCAAGGCAAGGCAAGGTACCTGGGCTTTGGGAAACAGCCCCTGTTTATGGTGTTCTTTGTCTGCTGTCTCTCTGTTTTGTTGTGTCCTTGTGCTTCCTGTGCTTCTTGGTTTTCTTGTGAGTTTTTCCAGTGTGTTTTGTTTTGTTTCTTTGTTAGGGTTTTTGGATTTTTGAGTTAAGTTAAATAAACTCCTTTTTGTTTTATCTGCATTTGGGTCCTCCTCCTCCTTTTTGTTTCCTGCCCTGGATTCCCTGACACTGGTAGATCATCCATGGGTTGCATTCTACAAGACCAGGAGTCAAGTTTCAAAGAAGCAGAGCCTTGACTCCTGCATTTACATGCAAATTGGGAGACTCAAATATATTTAAAAAAAAGGAAGAAGAATCATAACCCCTGAGTTTGAGGAATGTTCGTCTATAGTTCTCATGATTGAAGCTCCAAAATCATCTACAGTTACCATGACGCAGCCCAGTAACTACAGTCTGCTCAGTAAATGAACATATCTTCCTAACTTTATACACAAACAGGCATTGCATTTGCATTTTTGTTTGTTTTTTCATTTTTCTGATGACAATATGGCCACTGGAGCGACAACTGATTTTTTTCTGGGCTTCCAGTGTATCATGCAGTTAGCAACAGAAAAAAAAGCAATTCCTATCAGGGGAAGACCTTGGTGTCCAAGGCTTGCCCCTCTCACATGTCAGGAAACAGTTCACAGCCCCTTATGTAATGACCTCAGCATTTCAGCAAGTCTTTAGAAGGTCTCATGTTTGTTAGATTTTTTTGTGTGTTTGTTTTTTAATTGTTATAATCGCTTGTTTTGTGCAGTTTACAGACAGATTAAAGGATTTCTACAACATATGAACATTAAGTGGTTTGAAAGTCTGCACACATTTAGTATGGACATCCAGCACTGTTACTTTATCTCCATGTTTAAAATATAGGAAAGCATAACACCCCCTCTTTAAACAATGTCCAATGACTACAGATATGTTTAGGGAGCGTGTTGCACTGGCTCTCCTTTCAGCTCTCATGTGAATGGTTTTCCTTTACACTACTAAATCTGAAACACTTTGATACTCTTGCTACAAACAGGAACATAACCTTTCTGACACTGAAATCCAGCCATGCACCTACAAATTTAGCTTTTTTTTTGTTTGGTTAGGATCTATTAAAAGGGATTAGTATTTGAAATGTAATTTTGTCTTACATATGTCTCTTTTCAAAGTTTATCTAGACAGTAAATATAATTAGGGCAAAGGGTTTCATTCAGAGAAGACCTTGTTCCAGAAAAATTGGAAAAATGACAGGACATGCAGTACAGCAGGGAAGTAGAACACCACAAATCATCAAAATTAGATGTCTAAAAGTTTGGAGTGGTAGACAGATTTTAAATATATATATATACTGAAAAAACCCCACTGATTCCTTTCAAATCCTTTATAGAAGTACATTAAAATCTCTGGGGGAATCAAACTTGACAGCTGCAGCTTCTGCTGTGGGGTATTGCAGGTTTAGGGAGCAGAGTAGGAGAAAGCCTTTTAACAACTCTCTTTGGTTATATATAAACTGACCCTCATGTGTAAAATCAGTGGAGTATCCCATTATCTCGCAGCACATGAAACTCTAGTTTCAAACAGCTGTTAATGCCCTGCTGGGAAGAAAGTGCTGGGTAGGAAATCTACAAAAAAAAAAAAAATCTAAATTACTGCATTTGCTACAGTTTATATATGATATTCTCTATGGTTAAGGTTAAATCATCCATAAGAGTGTCAGATTTTTAGCTTCATAGATTTTTGGCTTCAACATTGCTTTTGCAACCTGGAGCCTATTTCCTGTATACCCATAGAGACACATATATGGTGTAAAGAGAGAAAGAGAGACTTATATTCAGTCCTATTGCATTTCTGCAAGGCGTGTTGATTGTTGTCTCACATTAAGGGAAACGGGCAACCATACTGCATACAAATCAACACTGTAGATCTCCCCATCTGTTCTTATCAGACTGCTCTTTCTGTGCAGGGAATGTAATTCATTTTGTCTACCTCGGCTTTAGCCCTGGATGCAGTCTGTATGTCATGCCTGTGAAACAGGGACCAGGGAGCACTGGAAGAGAGTAACAGGAAAGACAAATATGAAATGGATTCAGGACCATGGACAGCTCTCTGTGTTTGCTAACTAGGCCAAACAGTGTTCCTTTTCCCTGCCACCACCTCTTTTTACCGTGTCAGTCACTCTAAATTCAGCCTGGAACAGACTAAAGATATGCTCAGGATCATGTCCTTTCAGTGTAACAAAATGATTACATATCCGAGAACACGTAGGGAACATGCAGAATTGTCTGTCGAGTGAAAAGGACAGAAAGGCATATGATGTGTTGTGAGACATCAAACAAGGTTTAGTCAGGCTAAAGCAGCCCCAGGAGGATCACAGGGTTATTGCTTTATTATAGGCCAGCATCCACCTGTCACATTTGATCTCTTTCATCCCTGGGAGGTGAAGGCCAGGGAAAAAATACGAGTATTTCTTAAAAGGTCAGCATTTACCTTCATGTACTTTAAAGCTCGGAGTGCACAAGTGCTCTCAATGAAAGTGAGTATCCATTGATAAGAACTGCAGCAATGTAGCGATATCCTTTCTTTGACTGGTTTGAAAGTTTTTAGCCAAAGATGACTGTTGGAAAGTTTACTTAAGCTGGAGAAGAAAAAGCACTTCTTGAATGAGCAGTTTTAAAAGATGTAAGACTTCCTAACCTTGACTCTGCGGTGAATTAATCATTAGATGGGTGGAAGGATATGTGTGCAGTGGTGTGATATGGATTCATTTCCAAGTATTTTTCTGTCTCTAAATCAATACTTGTCCACTGACTGCAGCATCCACTCTCGTCCATGGCAGAGCAAATTTAAGCTCATTGATCAGATTGTTACTCAAGTACTCTGCAGAAAATTTGTTCCAAAGTGAACTTGTGATGAAGTGACTCAACAAATGCTCTTCACCTCTTTCAGGAGTGAGAGAAAGATGACATAGGTGTATTCAAGTAAAAAAAAAAAAGTTCTGACATTGCAGTACCTACCAGAGATTGCTGTAGTCTCAAAGCTCCTGAAGATTCCTGTATGTGCCTTGCAATGCTGTGTAGACATAAAAGATCAAGTATGATTGATATCTCTTTGGCTCTGCATCCAGCGATAGGGCAAGTTACAACCAGCATTTCAAAGCGTAATGGTGGCCAGATGAGCAAAAACTGGGATTGCTCTACATATGGCTGAGCTTGGTAATTTTGTCCTTATTTTTATTTATATGATAATGAATAAGCCTAGAATGCACTCTGACCAAGCACTGTATGAAATCATGTGAATTTGGCATTTAAATGTATGTATGGTGCAATATTGAAATAAAACTTCAAACTAACAAAATCCTTGATAATGTTCAATAGATGTTGCCAAAAAAGACAATTAACAGCCCAAATCTTACAACATTTTCCTGTCGCCTGTTTGGCTTATTGCATTAACTCGTTTCTAATTGGTTAAGTGATGGGTTTTTCAGGCACTTTAATATTGCCGAAGTGTTACTGGAAGGCACAAAGGGTGTCTGATGGTAAAAGCTTTCACTTTTCTGAAATGCCTGGCAAGGGCTTCAACATGTATTCCAATCATGTCTGCATGAACCTTGCAGATAATCCTGATGCATATGTGTCTGAATCAATAGAGCTCTGTGCTGCTCTCTACCCATCTCTCTTTACATGTGTTTGTGCAGCATCTGCACTGTGTAAGGAGGGAATGTGGCGGAGGATTACCTGCTTAATTAGAAGGGGAGGTGAGGTTAGAGAGGTGTGTGTGTGTGTGTGTGTGTGTGTGTGTGTGTGTGTGTGTGTGTGTGTGTGTGTGTGTGTGTGTGTGTGTGTGTGTGTGTGTGTGTGTGTGTGTGTGTGTGTGTGTGTGTGTGAGCACAGCAAACATTACAGACAGCAAGTGTAATCACAAGTAATCAAACACCTTTACAGGCTCCTATTTGAATTTTGACACAGCATGTGCTTAACACGATAGTAAGTAATTATTGCATGTATCACACCATATAACAAGATTTATCAAATAAGTTAACGAACACTTTGACTAATTTAGCTTGTTTGCTACAGTGGTCTGGAGTTCATTTCCAGAGTGCTTGAGTGCTGGAGGTGAATGTGTTTGTATTTCATTAATAGATTGAAATCAAGGCAGATTATGACTGTGACAGAGCAGTAAGTCATGTGATGGTCCAGCTGATGAACAGATGGTCCCTCTCTTTCTCTCTCAAACACACACACACACACACACACACACAAACACACACACACACACACACACACACACACACACACACACACACACACACACACACACACACACACACACACACACACACACACACACACACAGTATTGGAGGGGTATGTTTCCTTTGCTTTCCTGCTTCCTCTTTCCAGGTGAGATACAGTTTCCAATTTCATGCAGTCAGGGGAAGACTACCAGTAAAAACAGCACACCAGAATTGGGAGCAGAATTTAAGAAAAAGGGAACCACCTTTCACTCTTCTCTGGGAGCACTGGTGAGACTGTGGCCTGGACTAATTACAGAAACAGTCCTGTATATGTGCAATGCCTGCACCTGCCTGTCAACATCCCTGACAACACTGATTAATCACATGCTGTGTTAAAGTGGGCCTGGCATCTCATTAAGCATTGAAACAACAGTTGAAGAGCAGAGACTCCCAAAGTAGAACAAAACAGACCCTGTTTGAACCATACCTCTTTTTTTTAAAAAAAGAACCGTGTACTTCCTGTCTTTTTTTTTTAATGCCCCAGCTGACGGATTAAAGCTGGTGGTTATGTACATACAGCCATTTTCAGGAGGCAATGGATGTGTATGGAGTGGCAAAATGTCTTTGCTGTACCTTTGTTTTGACGTGAATGGTTTGTTTGCTTCCACACCAATACAGTAAGTGAAAGTAAGTCACCTTAACTGCTGTTAGAAAAAAAAAAAAAAAAATATCAATCATACTAGAATAAAATAAAATCAACTTAATGCTTGTGTAAAAGCATTTCTGTCCAGAGTTCTCAAATTGTTTCTCTTTTGGCCATGGAAAATCAACACAATTTCCACCTCCAGACCTTGAGCTGCACTTTATTTGAATTTACCATGTAGAAATTTAATAATCCACAACTCTCTCCTCAATACAGGGACTTAAAATAAAACAAAACAAAACAGAAACCAATAAACCAGAGAGAAAAAGAAAATCTCTGCTTTCATTGAAACTGATAAAAACATAAGGAATAGCACTTACCTTCATTTCTTAATTTACCCTACCTGCCTGCACTCTGATAACATTATGACAAACGGCTTTTGAGCAGCACTCCTGCCAAACTCCTGTCCCGCAGTCAAATCAGGCATTTTAATGAAGATAGTGCTCAATGCTATTTTAAAGTCAACTGAAAAGAGCTCCGCCAGTTGATTTGTCAAACATACACACACACACACACACACACACACACACACACACACACACACACACACACACACACACACACACATACAGATGCATGCACCTGCCCACCTCTGCTAAATGTTACCATCTGAACAGGCTGTCAGCTGGTATCAGCAGCGAGGCCTTTTTACCTGGAGTGTAATTGGATTTCATATTTAGAGCTTCCTGCACGGAGAAGAGGACACGGTCAGGTAATCAACACACTCAGGCTGATGTAGCTGGAGTGAATCCAAAATTGATTTTCTAAGATGAGGAGAACATCATTGGTAATTCCATAAAAAGTTATAGATGTAACACTATTTATTAAGTGCTGGGACATTATCCAGGTTGTCTGTTTCGCATAGTTCTCTTTGCAGTGTGTCATCCAGCGCTAACATACAGGTTTGATGCACACTTTTTGTAGGACATCAAAAGTTCATGTTATGAGTGTTTCTTAAAGCATGTAATTGGGAATCATCGCACATTGTAGAATTTCACAGTTTGTATAAGGTAAAGATCACACTGTATGCTGGAAGTGTGATTTCCCCCCAGTGGAAACTCAGGGCTATATATTGCCCTGTCAACACTATTCAAATGTGATACAATTAAGATCTAAAAATGTCTCCCTGCTCGTTTCATTCATTATCACCCCAGGTCCTGCCCTTTTAAACTCAACACTGAGTTGTAAGTTGTATTTGTGCAGTGAATTTAGCATGCTTTTTATTTATACACCCTACCTACTGTGTGTGCACATCGCCTTTCATATTCCAACGTTAAAGCTAACTCATTGTCAGGTCCTACACTGAGTCATTACTGTGGATTTTCAAAGAATGATGCATTAATAAACCAAACAGAACAAGATGAGCTTTTTGTTCTTATGTTACCAAAGGGGAAAATATCCCCTTATCATATTATGATCCCACTCTGAGGTCTGAACAGTCATTCAATTATATTTTTTGTTATCTTGTCATATTAAATGGTCAGAGTTAATATCACATTTTCTGTAGATCAAACTTGATGTCATTTCATGAACTCATTACTTGAACTGATTATTGTGTTCACAGCTCACAGCTACCGCAGACTTATATAGGCTACAAAGAAGCCTCAAAAAAATTATAAAGAAAGCTGCTCAGTTTGATAACCTTGGTGTGTCATTCATTTGTTCTTTAGTTGATAATCTAAAACTCAAACCACCCCTGAAAAATCTTGCTGTTCAGATTATGTGAACATCATATAAAAAGTTAACTTTATTAGTACTAGAGTGAACTTTAATAAAGTGCTGACCACAGATGTAAACAAGTTTGAGTTTAGGATTCCATAGGTGACTGAGCTTGTCATGGTCTGCTGGATGGCTTGCAGACACAGTGTTCTATTTAGCTCTGTCCTCCAGTTGGGTTAAATTGTAAAATTTAATCAGTTTTTTCGTTTGTTTGTTTGTTTGTTTGTTTGTTTTGTTTTGTTAAAAGTTACTTTGTAAGGCTTCTTGTACTTTCATTGAGAGAGGCCAGGACAGTGGATAGAGCAGGAAAAAATGCAAGAATGGCACCAAAGGTTGGACTAGAACCCAGGCTGCCCGCTTTGGGCATGGTGGAAAGTGCTTTGTTTTCCTCCTCCCTTATTACTTGGGAAATTTAAAGGTCCCATATTATGCTCCTTTTCTGCAGTTTAATATGAATCATTGATGTCTTCATGAAATGGTAGAAACATGTTTTGGTCCAAAAAGCCAATAAATCAAGCACAGCAGCATTGTTTCCAGGCTCTCATAGCCCCTCTGTTCAGAAAGCTCTGATTTAGTGGGCGTGACCTTCATATGTAAATTAGCCACCGCTGTAACTGCCCCGCCCTTCCGCGTCACTGAGAGCGGCGCCACGAGCTCCGAATGCACAATGTTTAAAAAACAGTGAAGCTCGTTGCTGGATGCAAATTAGATTTTTTTCAGAGTGAGATGAGATCTTCCCCTGCTGTTCCAGTTTTAGTTTGTAAAACCACCAGTTCAAAATGCAGTACACTTAACATAACATGCAGAACAGTAGACTAAATCAGTATTATTTATATACTCACCAATAGACTATAGGAGTGATAAAGTGTCTGAGCTTTTACATTTTTCTGAGTTAGGATTTGACAGAAGGTCACAGAGGGATGCTGCAGACTTGATTCTGGTCTTATTCAAGCTTCCTTCCAAGACTCAGGTCTCAGGAGGGGAAGCAGATGAATAAAAGCTGAAGCCAAGGGACAGGAACACAGGGGAGTTTATGGGCCAGCGAGGGAAAATAAAGGTTGATATTGTCTATTAGAGGATACCACCTCGTGCTCTGTCCTCCAGTCAGGAAAATTGCTTTATCATAGAAGTGTATCTTTATCCCTTTATCAATCAGGTCTAAGAGCTCTGGGAGTCATTATACCTTCTATTTGAAAACCTTTGTAGGATTTACTCTATGTCATATTAATGATACAGCATGATCTATCGTATGAACTGCAATTTGTATCATTGTCCCTTATGGATTACTTGAATTAATCACTTTGCAACCAGTACAAGCTGTCCCCTGTGTAGACAAACACAATAAACACACTTTTCTATCTATCTATCTATCTATCTATCTATCTATCTATCTATCTATCTATCTATCTATCTATCTATCTATCTATCTATCTATCTATCTATCTATCTATCTATCTATCTATCTATCTATCTATTACTTTTCAGCATCCTTCATACATTATAATTTGCAACATATTTTTATTCTGTCATGTCTGAGCATAGTTACACACCTAACTTTCAGCTGAATCTGTACATTGCACATCTATCAGAACTTCCCATAGTAGCACAATGTCGTTTTTTCACCAGAGGTAGCCGTTGACATGTTGTGACCACACAGACCATGCTGTCTTCCAGTTCTGAGCGTAAATCCACTGACTTTTACTTTCACTTTCACAGATTCTAAGCTGCACCCCTCAACAGGCTTCACCTGCACCATCTGCTGCCTCTCTGACCTTTGCTTCAGTCAGGCTGTAACAAGACGACTCTGTCACAGAAACACTCGTAATTGATCTGTGCAAGACTCCCAGAGGTCACGCCAATTATTTTCTGTGTGAGAACACAGCATAGAAGACCAACTAACCGCAAGAGGATCATGAGATGAAGAGCCAAACTGCTGCTTTGTTTTTTTTTTCTTCACTTCGTTTTCTCTTTTTCTTTCATTCAGACAGGAAATGTCAGCAGAAGAAATGTCACTAATATCTACCGCCTCTGTCTCAGCCCAGACTGGACTGGTTTGTTTATCGCTTTATGGTTTTCAAGTGTGTTTCTCCTCCTGCTCTCATTAGTATGCTGAGCATGTCAGTTTTCACACAGTCACATGATCATATGACCTAAGCTCAGCAGAATCATATCTGGCATGAATTTTCCTTTACTCGTTCACTACTTTCTCAACTGATGGTTGCTCCCATTGATGATCAAATTCACATAGGGTCTGTGTGCGTGAGAAAGGGAGTGGAAAAGCTATTTAAAGGTCACACAACACCTGCAGAGGTTGCATTTAAACAGATGAGTCATGACAAGGGCATGCAATGTGGCACTGAGTTTACCCATTTCATGTTTTGAGCTTTGACCTCAATTTTACTCTTTGTCATCTCTGTCCTTGACATCTTTCCTCAACACATCATCCTTCATATTCAACATTTTTGAGCTCATACACACATGAATACTTACCAATGCCAGTAATTTCTCAGCTTTTAAAGCTTTACATTGCCAGTTCTAGACATAAATAAGGAGAATAAGAGAAGCAAGCAACACTGTAATTTTTGAAATTTTCCACACTGAGGACGACTAATAGTTTTACAGGTTGAAAATATATTGTTTATTTATTAACAATACATTCATCCCTATGTTTAATGTCTGGGTTGAAAGAGGATGTTTAAGTTTATGAGATGACGATGCACATTTGAGCTTTCATAGAGCCCTTGATGAAATAATGCTTGAACTACAGATACAGGACTCTGTAACTCTGGAAGTTTTAAGGATGGCAGCTTTTCTCTGAATGTCTCCATGACCAATAAACAAATCGGTCTATCTATAATTACTTGTATAAGTATCACAATTGGAAAACATACACTGTTTTTTTCTGTTTTTTTTTTCTTTTTTTTGATTGAAGCAGCATTAAATTCCTGCATTTTATTTCAATATACTGTATGTTGTCTTATGTGTGTGTTCTAAGTGGTTCAGGTAACAAAGATTGAGCCTGATTGAGATTTTGCTGTAACGCATGCATAAACAGCCGTTTTGTTTTGCATCACACCCTGAAAAGACTTTTCCTCTTTAACATGCAAATTTTCATGCTTACACAGACAAATATAAATATTTCCAAACCCTGATCATGCTCCATTTGAGGCTAACTCTTTCACTGCATCTATTTAAAAACCAGAGCCTGGAGCCAGTGGCCACTGAAACACAGCCACAGATGGTTCCTTAATGCTAGTATGGACATTTAGAGATGAGGGGAAAAAAGAATGAAATCAGCCAAATGGGAGCAGAAGCCGCTTTGCATAGAAGGTAGAGACTAAGGGATTAGCATGACTGCTAAAGTACAAAGCTAACAAAGCTGGTACGCTCTTTGACCCCTTTAAATGAGAGCAACAAGAAATGTATCTTGCCCGGCATTTTAGGATGAACTGCGGGACTGAATAGAGTTCCTCATATAAAATGGCAGATAATTTGTCACAGATCTAGATATGTGACAACAAAAACGTATCTTTAAAATCATAGAGCAATGGGTCCATCAAAGTGTGGATTTAATGGCCATGTTTTGTATTCTGCGATAGAAATACTGCAGAGACTGACCTTTACTGAACACTTCTCAAAAACACTGACAGTTTTACAGTGTCGGTTTACAGCTTGATTTAGAGAAGCATAGAAGGGTCGCAAGCTATAACAAAGCCTAATTTAAACACACAAGACAGCACAGAATACAAAATATTTTGTCTTTGGCCATAAAGTGGAGAAAATCCACATGAGTGTGGGATTGCCAGTCATGACTCTGCTGGGAAAACCAGCACCAGCTGCCACTTCATCCTCTGAGCAGTCTGTTATGTATTATAAATACATAGGCAACTATGTGTCTGTTCTGCACTAGTGCATTTTTCTATCATACACCTCAAGGAATTAGAAATACATGGTGCATTCATGCAAATGTTTCCATCACTTTGTGGGAAAACTACATCAAACGCTGCTGAGGCAATAAGACAATGGATGTTAAACTCACAGGAGTGGTATGGATGGTGCAAGAGCAGGTGAATTGAAACACACTCCTTTACTTATTGGGATATTATTGCTTTTTTGCCACATGGTGCAAAACATCATGATACAATATGGCACAATAACACAATTTGGTATGACAATATAGTACACTACATCGTAATAAGATACAGTATGATACAATAAAATTGGACATGATATAAAACAACAGAACTAGATGAGATACAGTTTAGAAAAAACACTTTATATTTTTCGTGTGGCAAGACAGTTTCAGTATATTGCACATTAACCGCACTGCATTTTGTCTGCAATAGGGGTCATGTTTGTTTTTGTTTTTTTTACCTACTGTAGTACTGATTCCAAATGGAAAAGCTATTACACAGTAAAACTGCAAAAAAACTGCAAAAAAAAAAAAAAAAAAAAGTATGAGACTCTGAAAATTATATCACAACAGCACTTCATCTTTTACAATGTTGGACAGGTTGTTTACTGTGTCACTGACGTCATGCATGACCTTGTGTGTGATAACAAGCTCGGGACTAATGCCAAGTCCAGTGATGCTTCATCCCTTGAATTCACAGCTTGTGCAAATGCTCTTTCAAAAGTAAAATACTGCTTTACAGTTGGTGTCTGCAGGCTGCCATGGTAAAACTGGTCACTCAATTCCCAGCTTCTTCTGGGTTTTATGTAAATGATCTCAACAGGACCACTGTTCTCCGAAAGAACGTGTCAGTAATGTTTACCACTGTGGGTAACATTACCCATCCATCTATTATCTTAACTGCTTATTTCTTATGGGGTTGTAGGGGGGCTGGAGATAATCACAGCCGTTGTTGGGCACGAGGTAGGGTACACCCTGGACCAGCCACTAGCCCATCATAGGGTGCTGGAAGGGAATATAACACCGTTTCTGCTAGGTTAAGCTAAAACAATTTGGGTGAAGTTTAGGAGATAGTTGTGTTTTATGTTTATTACTGACTTCAAGATAACTCATCGTAGTTCACAAACATCAGTCTCATGAGTAGCACACTGCGTTTGTTTGTAACCAAACATGCATCCAGACCCTGTTCCTGAGAATTAAACTGAAGAGCTTTGTAGGCTAAAAGACAAATTTTGAATTACATTCTAGTTTTTATGCGGAACAAGTGTAGAGAAGCTAACACTGGGCAGTAGCTAACACTGGGCAGTAGCATCTTGGACCAGCTAAAGAGTCCTAAAGGTCTTATAAGGCAGCCTGATAAAAAGGAATAACAGGGTGTGTTTTTTAGAATTGTAACGTTATAAAAAAATAAAAAGTGGTCCTTGAAATGTGTTGGATGTAGGAGTAAGAGGACGAATCCCATTCAAACAGAATCCCCAGTTTCCCAACAATGGTGCTGAATGCCAGGATGATGCCATGTGAAAAATACATGTTTGCTTTGGTTTAGCTTCAGGGATGTGAGCTTTTCATGTCTGTGTGAAGAGAAGCAGAGTCGTCAATAAGTGCTTGTGTGTTTACACTCAGTGTATGTGCGTGTGTGGGCCTGTGTTTACGCACAGATCTTGTAGCTTGTCTTTATCTCTTTCCCCTTCTCCTCTGGCATTTTTTCTGCTTTTTGGTGTAGACTGCCGAGTCTCTAAGGGATTCCCAGCTCTGCATCCAATGCAAATGAGCCAAACACAGTAAAGAGATAAAAGAGTGAAAATCCAGTCTCCAAAGGCACATTTACTTCTTGTGTGTCCTCTAACAGCTGTTACATTTAAAAGTCTAAAACCTTTAATGCTAATAATGCTAAAATCTGCATAGTACTCAGCAGTGTTCTAAGGTTTTGCTCTAATGGAGTGTTTTAACCGGTTTATAATGTAAACTTAAATTTATGCCGATGCACATTTTTACATCTTGTATCTGAATATGATTTTCCTTTAAATGTTAATCATACTTTTTGAGCTATATGATTAATAAGTTTCAACACAATAGATATTTTCCCCCAATAAGCTGTGCTGATTCCAGTGGCCCCAGACACCAACAAAGGAGAACGCCTCCATGCTGAGGGATAAATATTTTCTTAAACTACACTGAGATAATTTACACCTCAATTTATACCGTATGTTTTAGTTCCTAAAACCTGTTTGTTTGTTTTTTTTTGTTTTTTTTGTTTTTTTGTTACAGCAGGTGAATCTTAAAAGAGCTGAAAACACACAAAAGTTTGTGCAGTTTGTATCATAGCCTGATCTTTATTACCTTGGTTTTACTCACAAATTATGTGAGTTGCAGCTTGGTTACATCAACCATTGACAGATCAAACTGCAAAGGTCCACCAAACGCATTAAGAGTAAGCAAGAAAAACTAATGAAAAATGATGTCAGGTTTGAGTGATTGAGGAAGTTTTGGTAACTATCATATATGCACATGATTTTGATTACACTCTGAGGCCAGTTTGATTCGAATTTCTTTACAATTGCGTCAGAGAATGTAAGACAATTTGAATATTTGTGGTAACAGACTAATTTTATCTTAATCTTTATCTCATTATCTGGAGAGCAACACAAGACAAAGAGTGATGTGAGTTGGCTTTCTGCTAACCAAGTATGTGTCATATACCCATGATTAGCTTGTACTAACACACTTAGCCAGAGGCACGGCTCTCGAGTCTCGCCCACATAAAAACACAGTGCTGCAGGTGGTTGCTCGGCTAGTGAGTGTGTTCACAAAGTCGTGGTCGGAGGCACTGGGTGTCACTGATGGCTCTGATCATGAAAAGTAGGGGCCCAGTGTGAATGTTGTGTTCACAGGCAAGTAACGAAAACGTGTTTGTTCTTTATTAAAAGATCAAGGGAACTTAGTTAATGGGGTGTTAACCAAAAATGTGTCTGTTACTGCATGTAGTAGCGTGTCTCTGTGTTTGAAAGGAAATCTGAAAACTAGCAGCCATAGTGATGAGACCCCTGTTGTTTCTCCAGATGCTTTTTTTGTGATCCAGATTTTTATACTTATTTTATACTTTCTTACCATATTTTCCAGCAGCCTGGGATGATGCCCAGATGTCTTCTTCTCCTTGATAAACCAGCTAGCTTTCATAGGAAACCTGCTGGACTCAAAGTACTAACCCATGACTCTACCGTACTGTTTTTATTGTTTTAATTTTTTTTTATATTCTTCTGTTTTTATAAAGCAATAACACTTTGAGATAACCTGATAAAAATGGCCCTGAAATAAAATTATTATTATTATTATTATTATTATTATTATTATTATTATTATTATTATTATTATTATTATTATTATTATTATTATGTGCTTTATCATGGTTGTACACTTGCACGTCATATTTGCAGGTGAACAAATATTAACAAACACAAGAGGATATTTTAAATATCCATGTGTTTGTGTGTAGCCACTGAGCACATTCCCAAAGATTTTTAGGAAGCTCAGATATTGAAGCGCAAGATGACAAACCCATTTGCATAATGAGCACAAACACTGCTTTCAGATGCAGGTGGATGTCAGAGGCTGTGAAGATCATTTTCTGGTAATTAACCTGTGATCATTTCCTGAAGCCTTTGAAAAGCTCAGATATTGATGGTTGTTGTCAGTCCCCAGTGACTGAATTTTCCATTTCACACTGAGTTCTGTTTTTATTTTTTTCCTCTTTTTTGTCTTTAGCTCTTTATTTTAAAGTTTCGTACAGTTATTCTATTTCCAAATAAAAGTGGCAGAAAACTGATTGTAAATAAATCTTAAAATCACTGTTGGCATTCATGTAATTAAAAGACCATTTGTTCAGTTATTTTTCTGTGTGGTCTCAGATTTGTCAGCGTCAATGTCAGTTTACATGTTTTCTATTAGACTATTTCATGACTAAAATGTGGATGCAGGTGAAAAATAACCCTGTTTTTCTTTTACTGTTTTAAAGTTGTACAATTGGAATACAAAGGACAGTTTGTAGCTTCAGTTTGACTTCTGCAATGCATGAGGGTTTTTTTTTTAAAGCAAGTTGCTTCATTTGAAGGGGTTTGAAGACCTGAAAATGTGTGATGACTTTCACTTAAAATAGAAAGTTACAAAAATCAAAACAGTTCTTTTTTTTTTTTTGAGAACTTAGAAATTGAAAAGTGAAAAAATATATTTTTCCCCCTTCACTTATAAATAGATAAAAGTTGTAATACTGTGTGTGTGTGTGTGTGTGTGTGTGTGTGTGTGTGTGTGTGTGTGTGTGTGTGTGTGTGTGTGTGTGTGTGTGTGTGTGTGTGTGTGTGTGTGCACATCTACTTATCTACTGAGGTTCTTTCTGTTTTATTTATTCATTAAAAAAAATCAGAAAATAAAATTAACAATATTAATGAAATATGTAACACTATTTATGAACTAAACTTTTTCACAGAAAAAAAGACCATAAATTATTAACTTTCTTGCAGACACCACTGTTTGCAGCTTTCTCTCATTAACTTCACTGTGAAAACCAGAAAGCAAGCAGGCTAAGAAAGCGAACTAAGTGACACAACACCTACCAGCACTTTACATTTCACTACCAGTATGGTTGTATAACAGGATTTTTTTTTCTTTAAGCGAGGGGTTTCAGATAGGGCACAAACTGCAGAAGGGTGGTATAGAAAGTTATGTTCTATGTATGTGCTAAGTCTAGATCATTTGGCCAGACTGAAAAAAAATAATAATAATGTGCCTCTGGTATTGTTTGCCTCTGGACAAAATGTGGAGGCAGGCCGTATCCGGCCTCCGGGCCATAGTTTGGGGACCACTGATTTAGTATATTAACATTAGCTTTTATTGTAAGAGTTAAGCAAAAACTAAATCACAGTGCCTTGCTCAGGGTGTCAGTCCACTCCCTGAGCACCAAAGCTCCAAGCCTGTTGAGATAAGATTTTTCAATAACGCACATGTAGGACATAGAGTCCATTATCACAATTACCCTTTTAAAAAGATTAGCATATTGAAAGTTCTCATAAAACTTCACACATGAGCATGTGTAAAAGCCAAGGACAGCTGTTAGCACTGCATCTGCTCCTGATCCCACGTGTAAAACTCTGCAGTCATGTCCTGAGGTTTCCTAAGTGTTGTTTTTCTATGATGCTGAGCAGCTACAGTGTTACACTCTCACCATCAAGCAGTGACTCCCTCTCTTTAATGACTGCAAATGAAAATCAAATTCATTCAGATTACATCCAGACGTGTAACACCCCCTATGTCAAGCCCACACACACTCACGCACACACATAGTTTTTTCCTCACACCCACATTCCTGTGTTCAACAACTTCCTAAGCTCTGCAGGCAAACACCCACATTTCTACAGTATCTACAGACTTCAAAATAAAACTGATGTCTGAACACCCCCAAAGAAACTCTCTCCCCGTCTCTGTTCCATCTCTCTTACACACTGACACACTCTGACGGTGTTCCCATCAAGCAGCCGCCCACCAACCCAGACCTTGTGATCCACTAGAGGCTGCTATTGCTCAAATATTCTCCACCTTTGCAGTGTCCTAGATTTCACTTTGTAGAATCCTCTCGACCGGTTTACTCAGCACTGTGCACAGTGTGCAGCTAGCTCTGCTCCCTCCTCTGCAGTTACATGAGATGAAGCAAAGCAACCTTTTCAACAGAGCAGTAGACAATGCATTCAAACAGTCTGGTAGAGTAAGATCGTCCCTTATTTAAAACTTATTTCACTGTTTCAGTTGACACAGACAGACGGGGTCATCTAGAGTAGCATGACAGTGTGTGGGTGAAAAGAGCATCATGTTTTTGCCTGTTAGAGTGTCCCTGTTCGTGTTTGGATTTGCTCCAATTTTACAAGCTCAGAATAAACTGTCTCAATTTGCATTGAGGCTGCTTATGTACGACAGAGTTTGAAGCTTTGCTTAATTCATACAGCAGAAGCCGAATCTACTTTTCATTTGCATATCTTATCCAACTTGAGAAGTGCTTTGATAAATCCAATAAAATATTCACTGTAACTATAAGCAGATGAGCTCTTCTGAGATCTTTCTGTACTCATGAGTGTGATCAAAGATTTGTTTAACTTAAAAAACCAACATTATTTTAACAGGATGTGCAGTTTTATCTTTCTAAATGCATTGGCAATTTATCCTTAATTAGCTTTAGGCTTTCAACTTTAATCGCTGGACAAAAAATAAATCTCTCAAAAACACCCAGAGTGTGAAGGCACATCTGAATTTGGGTTGAAAAAATACAAATCACTTTACTTGACTTTTCAACTGATTCTCCCTGACTGGACACATGAACTTTAAGTCATCTTGGACCAAAATAGCACAAAAAATATTTTTTCTTCCCATTTAGGAGTTCACATTTGAGCTGCTGGAGGGAGAAACGGTGATGTATGCATGGCCTCTTTGAAGCATCTCAGGACAGTTGACTGTCGTGCTTTTTATGTCAAGTTTTGAGTTAGCTGATCACTAAAATGAAGCAGTTGTTCACTTCTTTACAGAAGTATGTCTTCTTTAATTTACACAGCAAATCTGATTTAATCTGTTGCATGCTTGTTTTATTCATCATTAATGATGTTAAATTAATAATTAGCAAGTTGAAGGAAGTCTCAAGGCATGCATACTTTTACAGATAAGCTTGTTTTCGCTTGGATAATTTGTATTTGTTCATGTTTGGCATCAAAAGATCACTTTGTTGGCTGTGCTGATTGATTACACAGCTCTCCATAATGCATCAGATATTATCCTCAGTGTCACACTGCACAGCAGGACAGTCTCCATTGATTGAGCCTGTGGTGAGGCTTTTATTAACATCTGAGAGGAGAGTGAGGTTGAACCACATGCATACACAAATACCTCTCAGGAGACGCTGCTAAAAGGTTAAGCCGAGGGTTCGCAGACAGGCCTGGACCTTTAGAGTTTGCTTTTCAGATAGTGCCAGAAATTTGAATGGCACTGCAATGGCCCCAAAATAAGATAGAATGAAACAAAATAAAATGGAATAAAATGAAATAAATAAAATAAAATAAAATAAAATAAAATAAAATGAAATAAAATGAAATAAAATAAAATAAAATAAAATAAAATAAAATAAAATAAAATAAAATAAAATAAAATAAAATAACTCAACAGGTTTCAAATTTAGAAATCATTTAAATTTGAAAACACAAAAAAGTGAGAAAAATTACTTGACTGTGCTACAAATAACAAACCAAATGGAAACAGCACACTGTCCTAGGGGTAGATAAATAAATGCAATGCCAAAAGCCCCTAACTCTCAAGACAAATGCTGATAAACACTGAAAACCTAGTTTGAACGACAGAAGTGCTCTGGGACTGTGGGAGGCACCAAGTTTAACTTTTCTTTTAAATTTAAAACTTTTATAGGGAGATTTAGATGGTAATAAAATAGACTTAATTGTTATTTTGATGCTTCTTTATAAACCCACCTAACAAGACTTAAAATAAAATTAAATGCTAAGAGTTATCTTTTTTATTTTATTCTATTTTTTCACCATCTGAGACTGCCACCTTTGGATAAGTGTCAAATAAAGAGGATTACCGCTTAATGTCAAAAACAAAAGAAACACTTTTTTTCTTCCACTGAATGTTTGACTATTAAAAGAAAGTTTAATTTTTGTTTAAAACCTCTTGCTACACAAGTTAAGGAAACAAGGAGACAAGAGGTGTGGCTTTGTCCACAGGGGGCGCTAGAATGGACACATATCAAATGTTCCTCATGGTAGCTTTAGACATCCTAATAGTCCCCACAGTGTGGAGAATGTTTGTAGCTGCATTGCTAAATGTGTTAACATTCTGCAGCAGCTATGCTTCAAGAAAGCTTCCTGTCTAATAAAAGATGTTCTTGCTGGAAAGGAAGATGGTGTGCTCCCCCTACAGGTTGGGAGCACTTCTTTTTAAAAAGCTGTGCGTGCAGTGTTTCTCCTATTGCATCTGTCTCCTGTGTTTTGGACTTTGCATCATTTATTGGAGACAGCTCAGCATGATGCATCCAACTTTTGATAAGAGTGGTTTTCTTTCATTTTTTTGCCTTTGCTCTTGAGTTTATTTTTGATTATTGTACATCAGTGGTTCCCAAACTTTTTACTGCCCGTACCCAAGCGGCAACCTCCGGTCTAATGAGGTTCATATTCTTAAGAATATGAGACAATGTGGAAGTGCTAAAATTTGCTGTTTCTTGAGTGTCCGCTTGAGGCTGGCTCCCAGAGTACTGGAATTCACATACACACCAAGCTGAAAAAAAACAAAAAACAAAAGCCAATTCCAAAGCAGAAATTGACCTATTGTACAGGGGGTGATTTTTTTTCTGACTCTGCAGTTCAGAGGGTATTTAGATCACAAGCTCACCAAATCAGAGGCACAGCTCAGGGTCACGTGACCGACAGGTGCCCTATAGCAGTACGCAAAGCCCTTGCCAATATGGCTGCGATAGCCAATGTGCTTCATTATCCGTTTCAGAAACAGACTGGTGACATCGAGGAGACTGCGTCCATTTTTATAAAGTCTATGCCTTTACCCCTTGAGACATTTGACCTCCAGCCATGTACCCCTTGCTCTCACACACTTATTTCAGTGAAAAAGAAAAATGTGTCTGTGAGCCACCTGCCACACCAACCTCCCACATTTAACATGCACGTCATACAAATAAAATCTCTCACAGTGAATTATTTCTCACAAAATAGATTCATTTAACAGCATTTTCAGTGAGAAACACCAGCTCACTTTTGACAAAAGAAATTTACATTTTAAGAACATATTCAGCTATGAACTTGAAACTGTTAAGTAAAACTCCCTAAGCTTTAACGAGAAGCGTGTCTGACTGAACACTGTGAGAATCTTGTCAGATATCCTTCTCTAAGATGCCTTTTCAAAGCTGGCAATACAATAATTTATCACTTTGAACTTTAACTACTAAAACTAACAACTGGTTGAAACTTGACCAAAAAAAATAATGTGAAAAATAAATCTGTAAAATAAAAATAAACGTAAAAAAAATAAAGGCATCAAGTTGTTTTCTAATCACATGTTTATTTTTTTCATGTACCACATTTTGGGAATCACACATGCTTGGTTGTGTGGCTACTTGAGGCTGCTCAGTGCATTGCTATCTGTGTGCCAGCTGCCAAAGTTTCCTATAATAACCTGCAATGACATACATTTTAAAACATATAGCCACTCAAATGATTGTACTGTTTCAAAAACAAAAAAGTAGTTCCAGGAATTTTCATTCATACAGCAAATAAAAGAATTCTTGCGTCAAACTGCACGCCTGATTGAGTGAATGCCCCTGTGTTGACAGGAGGAAATGAGTCATATTTCCAAAAATACATATCTTTGAAGTCAGTATTCGCCTTAGGATGAGTAGTTACCTCACTGAGAAGTGCAGTCATGGATGGGTTAGTGCATCTCATCAATAAGATCTGAAGGGCATCACAAACAAATGTTGAATCTCTAATATTTTCTCTTTGGTCTCAGACCTGCAGGTCCTACAGCAGATCAAAACCTCATTCATTAAGGTTTCTGTTTGTGCTGCACACAGCTTTGGCTCAGTATGCTTACTTTCAGTGCTGCATATCAAATGCTTTCATTAGTGGTTCTGCTGGAAATATCTAAATGCCTGCAGCAAGTTTCTGCATATCTGGGAGAAAAAAGGTAACCAGAATAAATTTAGATGTGAACACTGAGTAGTTAGGTTAACCGTGAAAAGAACCGACTGTTACCGCTGAATTTTACATCGTGAAAACTTCTTTCATTCCCCTGGAAGCATTTATTTTGTGATACACAAAGTAAATGATTTTTAATGAAGATTCTACGACCAGTTGAAACACTGTGTAGAATTTTGTGAAATGCAAAATAATGGATAAACTAGTGTATAAAATTGTGTTGGGTGAATTACCTTTCTTTACCAGTGTGTATGCTTCTTATGGGACATTTCTATTGTAGAAAAATTTCGATCAGTTTTCTAACTTAAGGTCTGAGTTGCATGACATTTCTCCAACTTTTTCTGCCAAAGGTTGTTATTTTATTTTGGAGAATCTGCATTGCTGAAATCAGATGCTTTCATCATCAAAGCCTATGCACAGCCCTCTGGTCTCTGGCAATCCAGTGATCCACAGTCAAAAACTAAGGCCTGTGAAAGTTAAGGACAGTACAGAGCGTTAGCAGGCGTACATCACTAGCTGAACATCACAGCAGGGAGCTGGTGATCACAACTTCTCCACAAAAAAGGCTAATCCAGCTGAAACAGCCTTAGAAGTGTGAGGCAGAGTACAGGGTAGTATACTGAAGTCTGTGTAAAAACAGGATCTGTGTCTCTTTGCATGAGGATTGCATGGATGGAAGTTTATTTTAAAAAGAAACAACAGCAAAAGAGCTTTATCAAAACTGCATTTGTTTTCTTTTTAATCGCATTTTTCTTATCTTTCCAATACAAAAGATATTTACAAGTTTGATGTTAGCATCTGAGAAACTGTGATATAGAGAGGACAAGGTGTCCTTGCAGCTTGTGAGATTTCCTGATGTATCAAAGAAGTCGTCATATGCCATGTCTTATATATAAAAGTGGTGACACAGCATACCTAAGTGAACAAGTCTAATGAAGACTTGAATATCTTGGAATGTTAATTAATAAAAAATACAACAGAATCTCTGAAGTCTTTGATTCAAGATATTTTTGACATTTTGAAAGAACCTCAGTCCTAAACATCCCAATGTCTTCAATGTCTTTTTGTGCTATTTTGACTGGATTTTGCAGCTTAACCAGACATCAAGGTTGGAGGGCTTTTACCAAATAAAAAATAAATAAATGAATAGTACTTCTTTTTAAAATCTAATTCTTATATTAAAGCTCCATTAAGAAACCTACACCCTGCGATGATTTGGCTGCCACTTGTGGACAAAATTATACTACTTATATCTTTGCTGTTTTTGTCTCGTACATGTGTAAATGTGTAAGTTTTCAGCGCAAATTGTATGTTGCTCTAATTTATAAATCCAAAATCAATTTCAGACATTTAAAGTATAGATTTGGAAATGAACAGTCTTAATGCTGGTCATAAGGAGGTATCAATATTATTTTCACTCTGTTTCACAGCCTGATAAAGCATCTCAGAAGAGTTTTATTGATTAAATTCTCTCATAAGAAAATATTCACAGCTTTTCATTTAGTACAAATGCTGTCTTGCCTATTCTTTGCTCATATATCTTTAGGTTGATGTTGTTTGTTTTGCTGTCACCAATAAATGAATGAATTAAAGGTTGGAAAAACTGTAGGTTTCCTTGAACATTTTGACACTTGTTCTTTCTGACAATCCTCATGTAGAATTAAACCTTTTTTTTATATCAAACGCAGAGTGAGATCAACCCTTTATAGTGCAAACAGTAATGAGAAGGATGGAAAAGCTTGTATTTTGGAGAACAAATATGATAACAGGAAACCTTAATGTCACTTGGGGGTGTTAAGTAGCATTGAAGCATCATGAGTCCAAATGGCGCTAAGTGTTTGGCTAAGTGCTTGTTGATTGTTTGGATAAATGCACTTCAGTTGACTTGATGTCAGGAGCAGGTCACGCTGCTATCTGCTGATTTGTAACTTTCTACCTTAGGTGTGTTTTGTGGGGAGAGGAAGCCTGTGATTATTATAAATGTTGCAGAACACATACTATCATCCATGCGATGATGCCTCTGCAGCCTGAACAAGACAGCCTGGTAACTCCTGGGGCTGCTTGACCCAAATTCGGAGCTCCACTTTGTGCGATGGGTGGAATGCAGGCACAGTGGGCACAGCGAGAACAGGGTCGGCCTGTGCATAAGATAGTACACAGCTATATTTATTCAAAAGAGGTTACCTTCAGCAACCTCTTGCACCAGATGAGCTCTCTTATGAAGGCCAGTGTGTTCTTAGTGGAGTCCAAAAGCAGGGCAGAGTTACTTTGTCCCTAGTTTTGCAAATATTGAAATTTTGGTTAGCACTTTTTTTCAATTCCTATTCCTGAATGAGTTTTATGTTAGTGGGGCAAAGAATAATCTCTTATGATGGCTTTTATTGCCACTTACTCTCATATTAATGCCTATACAATGTGCATCTGGTAAATAAAAGCCTTTGAATAAATGGATTTTAAAAAAAAAAGGCCTGCTGTAGCTTGACCAAAGGTTCTCGCTAGAACAAGTCCATACTCTGCCTACACCCTAAACCAACTGCAGCCCTCCTCCTTTACTCCCTCCACCCTTCCTTTCAGGCTACACCTGTTGCTGGGGGTGTTGCATGTTGTTACAGCCTGCCCTTCAATGTTGGGCTTAAGATGAGCCAATTGAGCTGCACAGGGATGATTCTTGTTCGCTTGGTGGACTTAAGGCAGAAAAGTGTTCGGTGACACAACAAGGTATGCTAATGTTTTATATTTATCTTGAGTGTTTTGCTCTTTTTTAATAATTATTTTTTAACTGTCATGCTGTGCAGCTCTTTACTTCAACACTAAGTGTAAATGGTGTTGCTATGAGGGCTGAGAATAGACATTTATTTGGTGATTCCCCAAACTTATTCTCAACTAGGAGCAGTGCTTCTGGCCTGTGGGCATGTAAGGAAACACGGAGGGAGAGCAGAAAACATTCTCTGCCTCCAGGCTTGTCTGAACTTATGAAGCCAGCACTTCCCTGTGCTTTAAGTTTAGAGGGGAGCTTTAATAATTAATACACATCTTGGTAGTGAGGTGCTCTTCAGGTTACAATAAATCTGATATCTTACTGTCAGAAAAATGGGACTTGAACCTTATATAGTTGCAACAAAATGCAACACTTAAAAAAAAAGAAAAAAAATGGATGTCTCACACGTAAATTTTCATGATTTGTACTTTTGATTCAATTTCTCAAAAATGTTCTCCTGTTTGTATAACTAGGTCTCAGATTTCCTGTTAATCCCACCAAATCTTTTTTTAATCTGCTGTCAATTTTACAGAACCTGCTCTGGCCATTTTTCTGCCTCGATTCACAAAGAATCCAGAGATTTTCAAACACAATCTCAAGATTCCAAAATGATTATCTTGACATGGCATTCATGTGAAAAATGAAGTTGTATGGATTCTTTTTGCAAGGCCTCAGATGTTTCTTTTGTACCAACTTTGAACTTTGTGTGTAGATTTTTCCTGGCTATTTATGACCATTTTTTATTTGCATAAATGAAGATTTAAACCACTAAACGTACAACATGCTCAAAATACAACATATTCAGGGAATTCAGTGCAACATTTTTAATTTTATAAAAGCTTTGTCAAGAAATAGCTGAGGAAATATCCAAAAGCTTCAGCATTTCGGTTTAGTTAGTGGTTTGGTTTGGTTAAATTGAATTTGTTTTTATTGCATTGAGCTGTGGCTGGTGTAAACCTGTCATAGCCACTAAACAATAGAGCATCTATTGGCGTATGGTGGGCTAATTACTATTGGTTTCAGGCTCAAGTTGGTGTAAGAGAAACAGTATTGCTAGTGTTTTGTTTTTGAAGCTTGTCTCTGCTCAGCTGTCTGTGTGCTGCTTTCAGATCTTTCCAATGTTCCACTGAGGAAATACAGCTAGCTTGGTTTTCGTTTGATTGTTTTTATGTGCCCAGAGTTTTTCCCCACACAGTTTCACATCCTCTGAGAGTAACAGATGCAGGAATATGTTTTTTAAAGCTTTCATATCTGAAATAATTGCATTGACAGATGATACAAGCTGTCATTTAAAGGCATAGCTGTAGGGTGGGACACAGAGCTGTTTCTTTTATGTGCTCAGACTAAAGGCAGTTGAAAAAGTAGGTCACTGTCTTTTAGAATGACAAAAGTTATTCATTTTGTCCTGCAGGTCACATTTCTTACCTCAAGGCGTCTCAATCTGCTCAAAGACAAGTGTTTCACAAAGTTTCCTGTTCAGGCGTCTGTTTTCCTTCAAGGGCTGAGAGTTGTAGCAGTTGTTTTCCTTTTAGATTTTTCGGATATGTTGAGTCATGGGGGCTAAAGGTCTTGACCTCTTAATGGTGTCCTTCAGCCTGTCTCTTGGTCAGCTGCTAGCCTAGTGTGTGAAAATGCCTGGATCTTTGTTTTAGAGCTTTGTGATGAACTGAGATGTCAATAAGTGTTAACAACTTCAGCAACTTGATCTACTTCTTCAGTCCTCACAGACCATGAGCAGGGTCACTTTTATGAACAAACAGTTGTTTCCTTATGGCTCTGAAATGTTGTCTTTTTAAACAAAGGTATCAGTACAACATATTTTGAAAAAAAGTCTATTTTATTTACTGTGTATAAAAATAAAATGTACAAACACGTAAACTGCTTTTGACAACATAACCAAAGTAGCGTAATGGAGCAGAAAAGCTTCAAAACATGATATTCACCTTTGAGCAATTCAACAAAAACCATCTTTTCCTGTCCTCTGGTAATTTTACTGACTGTGATGTGTTTTATCTTTTCTATTGTTGGGGAAATGATTATATTAATCCTTGCTTTTCTATTGTTAGTAGTGTCTTTCATTTCCCTTTTTTTTATTGATGCAAGATCTCATTTCCCACATAAAAGCTTTCAGCGTTTCCGAGAACGGAAAGCCTCACAATACTGAGTACACACAGGCACAGACAGACAGGTGTGTCTTTAAAGCCATCCCAAAGCAGAAACACACACACACACACACACACACACACACACACACACACACACACACACACACACACACACACACACACACAAACAGTTGTTTTAAACAATTTTTATGTTATTTTATGCCAGACTGTCGTTTCAAATCCTTAAAATAAGAATAAAAATAGTTCAATATAAAATGAAATTTTCCCTTTGATTCAAACTTGGTTTCAGCAGCAACTAAACAGTAGAAGTTGAGCCTTTATTCTGTCACACAAAGGTGTTTGTTCTGAATGTCTTGACATTTTGGGGCCTGAACTTTCAATCAGTATTTTAAAAGGTTAGATCTATGCAGCATAATGTGCTGTTGACTGAAGTATCATGAAGCTATTTTGTATGTGTAGCTTGTATTCTTTTAGACTCGTGTGTGTGTGTGTGTGTGTGTGTGTGTGTGTGTGTGTGTGTGTGTGTGTGTGTGTGTGTGTGTGTGTGTGTGTGTGTGTGTGTGTGTGTGTGTGTGTGTGTGTGTGTGTAAAGGTAAACACATTGTTTAAAGACAGGCTCTTTGCAACTAATGCTCCTGTCAGTGTGACTGCTTAAACAGCTGCAGACTAAGGAATCAGCAAACAAGCACACTCTCTAACATGCACACAGGTGGTTGATTTCTGCACACAATGCTACGAACAAGACCTTAGCTGTGTTTATGTGCATACGTGTGTGAGAAAGAGATATGCTCAGATACTCTCTCAATGTAAAGTTTTTTTTTCCTTCATAGGTTGAGGTGTAAGAGCTTTTTGTCAGTTTGGCCTCTTCTTTAAAAAATCAGACAGATCTGGAATCGAAGCATCTGCAACAGGGCTTTGACTTTATCATGTGATTTAGCTTAATGAAAGAAACTGCAACCTAGCCTGGAGTCTCCAGATCAATTCATCTGAGTGAGTCTAACTTCTACCTTCCTTTTTTCCAAAGCGCATCAGCAACAGCCACATGCTAAAGTGCCTCTCTAAGCAATTATACAGACGTACAGCCAATCAGATCAATGCAGCATGTGATGTAGTGCCTGAAAGTCGTTTTAGCAGAACAGCAATCTCTTTTTACTAATGAATTCTACAAGTTTTAGTTTAGTTCTTCTTTTGATGAACAAAATAGTCCAGTTTGAAACAGCTTCAGTAGCTTATTTAATGGACCGCACTTCAAGGGAAGTGGCACATTGCTCAACTTGACTGTGAGAGGCAAATCATCTGAACCCAGCTGAAAAATGCTGTAGGACGACAGTGCAACCGAAATATAATTTGACCAATGGGTCAACACCAGGCTAGCCACTAACACTCCCGATTTTACTTACTTCATTTTATCTTGTCAGCGTTTTCTTTAGCCTGACTCCCAATTCCTAATTACACACATTTTCTCCTTATTTTATATTATTACCAATCAAATGGCTGTGTCACAAGACCTGACCACTCATCCTGACATGGATTGCCTCATCCCTCATTACTCTGCTTCACTCTGTCAAGCTCTCTGTGGGGAAAAAAAAAGACTAAAATGGGCCCAACGAAGAAGAAATATGCCTCAAAGTTAACCATGGTGTGAGTCAATTCCCTTTGTTGCTACTGGACAATGTTTTTTTGTTCATTTTGTATGTTTAATTTATTTCAATTTGAGCCTGTAATGAAAAGAAATTAGAATATATTTCATACATCTGTTTATTCAGTCTTTCAGTAGTTAAGAGTTGTCAGTCATCAAGGTTGCACAGAATTGGCTGATTTTCCGATACCCAAGAAAATCTCCCTCTTTTTACACAGTTAAATGTAACATCTGAATCATTTGTGTTTACTTGCTAGATTTTTGCAAAATAACCTTCTTCATTTGCAAGTGTCTGAACAAACATGCACTTAAGTTGAGGGGAGGTGTCCCCCTCAAATGCTGCCACAGTCCATTATCACATTATCATCCAACAAGGCTGAGCCTCGATAGACTCTGAGATAAAGTTAGATGCGCTGATAGGAACAGGGCTAACTTCACCGCAAAAAACTGAAATCTTATCAAGTGTTTTTGTCTTTTTTTACTAAAAATTGTCTTATTATACTCAATATGAGCCACTGTCAACTTATCAATCCAGAAAAATGTCTTGCTTCAAGTTATCAGAGTACAAAAATTAGGTTTGAATCGCTTGTAACCAGTAAAAAAAATCTGCCAATGGAACAAGAAAAAATTGCTTGAAAATTTCCTTGAGACTAGAACAATGTCTTAATACAAGTAACTTTTCTCTTGTTTCATTGGCAGACTTTTTTACTGGTTACAAGCAATTCAGACCTCATTTTTGTCCTTAAATAACTTTAAACAAGACAGGATTGGTCATGTGAATTTGGCTCATATTGAGTCTAAAAAAGAATTTTCTACTGAAAATAAGACAAAAACACTTGATAAGATTTCAGTTTTTGCAGTGTTGCTAGTAAAACTGATAGCTGAAACTAAGTGACAGACAAAGGTATTCACAATTTACCAGATAACCTAACTCTATAACTCACTTTCACTGAAGGGAATGCCTTACATTCCGTTTTTTCCTTTGTAAAAACAGGGAACATCTGAGCACTGGTGTGGCCTGATGCTTTGGGTTGCGTACCTTGTGAAGCTAGCCCTCAAGCTGGTGGCTTTGGACTAACCCCCCCTGCAGCCTCCTTACAGCTGGGCATTCCCCACTCATCCTTTTAGCTACTTTATCCACTCTCCTGACCTCTCTAAATAGGCTACATGTGTAAAAAGTCAGAGAAAGAAGAAAAACACAAACAAATGCAAAAAAAAACTCCATTATTCAATAAGAACTTGCATCACCTTGTCCAAACCTTGCTGATAAATTTCCAAATCCTTTGCCAAGTGGGGACCTGCTGGTGTGTGAGTGCCTGTGAGAGTGATCCCTGCATCACACAGCTCCGCCTGCCAGATGTTTTCAACTGTTGTAATAAGCATCCTCTTCTAAGAGGCAGTTGAAAAGAGGGTCATAATGCTGGTAATGTTGAATCCTCAGAGCATCTGGATCAGTTTATCTCACCAGGGGAAATGACTGGCTTCACCTGACACCAGGGAAGAAACACCATCATCATCATCATCATCATCATTGTCCTTATTCGGTTTGGGCTTGTTTCGGTGGATCATCTTGTCCTTTTTAGGAAAAGCTGTTCAAGCTTTCTTTTTTTTTCATTGCAGATGCTTTGAAGCCAAGATGATATGTGGATGTAAAAACAGAGCTAAGAGCATGAAGAGTCTCTCTCTGCAGCCTTGTTGAAAGAAAAGCTGCTGTGCTGCTCCAATTACAGGCAAAACACAGATGTGACAGTTGTTGAACTATGACCCCTAGTGGACGGATCTGTTAACTACAAGTTTAGTGATGGAAACCTAAAGAAGTGATGGGAAACAGGTTGTGTGGGGTGGCAATGTCTATAATTAGTTAATTGATTAATTAATTAATTAATTAATAGCATGTTGCATGTTTTTAGGGCGCTACAGTTATTTTACAAGATGTATCAGGTGTCGAAGCTATAGGGTCTCGCCTCACTTGCAGTTTCTTTAAAGTTCCCATATAATGCTCCTTTTCTGCAGTTTAATATGGATCATTGATGTCTTCATGAAATGGTAGTAACATGTTTTGGTCCAAAAAGCCAATAAATCAAGCACAGCAGCATTGTTTCCAGGCTCTCATAGCCCCTCTGTTCAGAACGCTCTGATTTAGTGGGCGTGACCTTCATATGTAAATGAGCCACCACTGATACTGCCCCACTCTTCCGCTTCACTGAGAGCGGAGCCACGAGCTCTGAGAGCGCAATGTTTAGATAACAGCGAAGCTCCTTTACTGTAACATTACAGGCTAAAACAGCAGGCTAACCACAGCTAAAGTTAGCATCTTGAAGCTAACACAGAGACAGGGGTGAGGAAAAGAACTGAGGAAAAGCTCTTACATCTACTCCACACAGGCACACGCACACAGCATGTAAAATACTCACATTTCCAGGGTCTGAGGTTTGTTGGCGGATGGTTGGAAAACGCGCCTGGATTCAGGACCGGTCTATTCGCTAGCCCTCTGTTGTGCTGTCTAAAGTTTGAAAAGTAGTCGGCCGTGAAGTGACTAGCACACACATGCACAGTTTTACTGAGTGTAGCTGGCACATTTCCTTGATAAATGAACTCTAGCCACAGTCTTGTCTTCTTTCGAGATGGGAAGCTTGTGCATGAAACTATGTGGCTGTTTACGGCGAAAAACAATGCAGTGATGGAGATTTCTCTCCAGCAACAGGTAGAGGAGTGGGTGGGGAGGGGGTTCTGGGGTATCTGCTCCAGTGGACCAATCAGGTCAGACTTGCTCCTGATTGGTCAAAAAAGGGAATCGCTTACGTCGGTAAATCCCCCAAATCCTATGTCAAAATCCAATCGTTTTAGGTCAGGATTTTACATTCACAAGCACTACTAAGTACAGGTTTTATCATTAAATATCACATTTTGTGGGCTGGGGGGAAAGCCAAAGATCCACAAATTTCACTAAAAGACTTAATAAAGTGATTTTTGCACAATATGGGACCTTTAAGAATAGATCAGTCTAGTTTAAATTAAGGGTTTGAGTAAATAAAAAATGAAGGTAATGTTTCCACAGTAATGAAAAACAAACAAACAACAACAACAACAACAAAACAGCAGTTTAATTGGTAACATGTGTATATTACACCAGTGTTAGATTAATGTATTAGTTATTGTAGAACAGCACTGTAACTCTTATAGATGCAGATTTGTTTCAATTTGCATTTGACTATTCAAACACAGAGCTTAGTACCAAAACACTCCTAAGTCTTCTCAATTGAACTACTTGTTTTGGTATGAGCCACACTGTGTGGGAGATAAAAATATATAAAATGTTAAAACAGTGGTCAAGGATACAACAACAAAATATATCTCTTTTTCATTCTCCTGTAAACTTAAACACCCTCACTCCCTATCATTTTTCTGTTCAGTCATCTTCTGCTGGTTTTGATCTCTCTGCAGCATCAGTAAATCTTGCCCATGCAAGGCTTTGTGTTGGTCCTTAAATCTGTCAACCCTCTCTGTGTGGTGTGGTTTTATGGTTTGCCAAAACATCTGCCGCTCCCATAGCCTGAGCCCAAACAAAGCAAGTCATGCTGGAATATTTCAACTATAAAAATGTGAAAGTCAAAACCATAGTAAACACTGCAGTACTTCACACTCTTGTGAAGAACTTTTGCACCCTCGGTGAACAGAGTATTACCTCACCTCTTTGCTTATCTTTTTATGCACATGCTGTGTTTTCTGTCAAATATTGTTGTCCTGTTTTCAAGTTAAAAATAACACTCACTTTGAAGTAAAAAGTAGTGTTTCTTTCTCATGATGTCAATCATCTGTTCATTAAAATAGTTTGTTGCTGATGGCCTAGTTTGCTTTTATACGTCACAAAGAGTTTTCGGTTTCATAACCAGCTAAAAATGATTCACAAGAGCTGTAATCATAAGCTGGAAAAAAAATGGAGTACTATATTTGAAACACTTAAAAGTTTAATTGTCCTGCCCATCTCTAAACTTGAAATGAAGGTTACAACTCATGGTAAGAAAGGATTAAAACAGGAGGGTTTAAGGGTTAATGAATGGGAACACTTTCTTACTAAAAGTCAATCAGTTTATACTAAGTTCAACTTTTCAAGTGACGAATCAGAAAGTTAAGCTCCACTCAGATTCAGCCACCTCCCAAAAACTTCTGGCAAGCACACTCAAACAAAAAAAAAGAGAGAGTGAGAGACAGAAGAGGAGAAGAGAAGAGAAGAGAAGAGAAGAGAAGAGAAGAGAAGAGAAGAGAAGAGAAGAGAAGAGAAGAGAAGAGAAGAGAAGAGAAGAGAAGAGAAGAGAAGAGAAGAGAAGAGAAGAGAAGAGAGGCCAAAAACAGTGTCCGTCTGGGATAAGAGATAATCTGAGTGTGAGAGAAAAAAGGGGAAGTTGAAATGAGGAGCAAAGAAGGAGAAGAAAAGAAAAAGCTTGGCACGGAGCTGAGACTTCAGAGATAGTAAAGCAGAGAGGGGCAGTCAGAGAGAAATGATCCCGTGAGGGGACTCTGGGCAGACAGATGATGAGACAGATCGTCGGAAAGATACTGGATAAAGAGGGGGTGGAGTAGCTGACATATCAGATTTATTCAGACTTGTGGTGACTCATTGGTATTTTAATAAGGTTCACATATTGTCTTATTATCTGGGGCATTCCCAACAAAATTAACACTCCTGTTTACTCCCATGTCAATCTGTACAAATGACACCATAAATCAGGAGGTGGTACTGAAAACTTCTCACTCCAAATCATCTAAAACAAAACCTTTTTAAGCTGTTTTCATCTGTACTTAATATTACAATCTAAGTCTTCGTTTATAGTTTCTTCTAACCGGTCATGTGTTCAGAATTGGATAAAAGGAGTGTAACTACATCTTATCTAAGCTGCTTTTTCTCTCACACTCACACCTGTTGCCCTCTGTTTCACCTGAAACAACATTGTCTGTGTGTACAGCAGTCTATCTCTGACTCAGCGGCGGGTTTAGGTCTCCCTGTTTCCCATGGCCTGGCAGCAGGCAGTGTTTTCACATACAGCTTTCCCAAAACACCATTGTGTCAACAGCTTTGTTTACACAAGCCGAGTGGAGAGTTATAACCATTAAATGCTATATTGGTGATGCCTTAGTGACTACTACATGCTTGTGACTTCCATTAAAAGTTTCACTCTGTTCTTGTGAGACAGACTTGAAAGATTAAAGGATTATTACAGTAGAATGGGTCGTTGCTTGGTAGTGCAGGACTAATATGAGATTTCTGCAGAATTCTGAGATACTCCTCAACTTCATGTTCATCTCATGGTGCAACTATTGGGACTGCTTGAAATGATGTTTCTTTTAAAAAGTTAAAGCTTCTATGAAGAAGTTTTCCCTCAACTTTCCAATGGCAGATGCAGTCTCTACTTATGCAAAACTTAAAAACTGTATTTATTCTTAAAAAACTGAATCACACGAGAATTCATATTGAAATAGTTTTTTGTAATCATGTTTATTTTTACAGTAAAAATCAGCTCTTTTGAGTGTGTGTGTGTGTGTGTGTGTGTGTGTGTGTGTGTGTGTGTGTGTGCGTGCGTGTGCGTGCGTGTGCGTGTGTGTGCGTGTGTGTGCGTGTGTGTGTGTGTGTGTGTATTTTCTGGTACTTCCAGAGCCAGCCTCAAGTGGACTATGGATGAACTGCACTTTTCAGCATTTGTGCTGCGGGAGGTTGCTTTTTGTTCAGCTCCACATAGGAGCATTAAACCTTACGTACTTAACAAGAGATGTGTTTAGTCGGCCAAAAAAGCATCATGGACCACATCAGATTACATGGTAGGATAAACTTATTATTACTAATTTTGTTACTGTAGGAAAACAAATTAAAAACATTTAGATGTTGTGTCCACACGACTGCACAACCAATGTCTACGAGTGCTGGTTAATGGTCATTGACATAAGGTGATGATGCTTCACTAGGGGGAGTTAATAGGCATGGCATCTTATTGTCCACGAGGTATTTTGATTGGAATTATGTCAATAAAGTTTTATGCAGACAGAGCAACCAGAAGAGGCTTGTAAGCATTAACTTATACAGAGGACTGGAGGCCAGAGGCGCTGGCTCTGCTAACTCAAGCCATGCTCTACACACCAGTTCACCCACAGACTCTGTGGTCCTAAGCCTAACAGTGTAGTGCTTAATTATACTTTTCTGGGTGCTTTCTTACCCTTATACAAAAGTTTGTTGGAATTCGAATTTCTGTTGTAGCAAGTAGGAAATTCATCATTTTACGATACCACAAGCAGCAACCTTCAGTCTAAAAATATGAACCCCCTGTGGAGAAAAAACTGCCGCTAATCAAGCATTAACCGGCTGCAAAAGCAAAAAAAAACAAACAAAAAAACCCCCTCTATAATAGTGCCTGAGTAGATAATTTCTCTATCAGCACACACCATACAACACCAAGTTGAGTCAAGCTTTTTCAATATAAAAAACTTCAGAACTTAAAAACTATCAGAAACACATTTGTAACATGACTGAGACTATTTTTATCATGTATTATACAATCTTCCCTCTTTACTTTCTCTTGTACTACTGATAAACTTAAATGACCCCATATCTTTGGACACTTAATGACACATCTTTACAAAACAAAGCCTACAGTCCTTATATAATGTTAACAAAGATGGCCAATTCCAAAATGTTACCACCTTTAAAAATTAAAAACATACATGTGTGCCAACTTCTACCTTGTTAAAATGTCTTTTTATTGTCCTTACAGCGCGTTGTAAACAATTGCATTTTAAGTTGACAACAGTAAGACGTCAAAGGTTAATATTGTGAAGCTAATGCAACACGTGTTTGCATGTAGTTCAGTTATTACCTCCAGCAAGAGTTAAATAGAGCTGAGGAAGATTCAACAGATGCTTCATTCCTGGTCAGACTGTAATTATACACAGCTGAGTAAGAAAATAGCTCCCATCGGCCTTCTTGTTGTAGTTACTAGTAAACAAAAATATTGTCACTCATTAAGTACGCCATTACAAATCCAGAACACAGCAGAAGCTGCTCAGGCAACCTGAATAGTGTGGAAACAAAGGCACACGGGCTAACTATCTGTTCTCTTTTCAGTGAAATCAATAACAGACTGGTGCCTTTGCATCAAGTATGACAGTTTAAGTGAAAAGCATTCATTGGGCTTGTTTAGTATTTCAGTTTACAAGAAGCTAGCAGCATTGCTCAAGACTTCTTCAACTATTTTGAATTATGTGTCAAAAAATGTCTTGAGCTAACGACCTAACTTCTCACATTCTGGTGCCTCTGTTAACAGCCTTTTTTCCCTCTCTCTTAGGGCTGTTGAGAATTTAACACCTGCTTCCTACACTGGGCCAGCACTCGACACTCAGGCTGCTGAGGTTAAAGACTCTCCACACTGTGGCTTCTCTGAAAACACATCAGTACAGACAGGGACCCCTTCAAAACATGTGGGAGTGCTCAGTGGGCCTGCTGAAGCATACAGCGGGAGAGCCTCACATATGATCATAATCAAAACTGTCTCAGAAGTCTCTCTTTATTGTGTCCACCAAAGGCCTGCACATATTCTGGAGAATGAAAAAGTCTTTGATTCGAGTTTACATAAGAAAAGAAATCCTCTTCAGAAGTTCATCTAAAAACAATGTGATATGACAAAACCTCGAACACTTCATTTACGATTACCCACTTCACCGGTTAAAGCCCTGCAGAAAGCATAAGGAACAAACATGCTTTGTTCTTCTCATTTGTGGCAAAGATGTTTCTAGTTTGAGAAGTCTTTAGTGTCTCATTCCAACCCAGCAGAGCATGCAAGGTCCATTATCTTCAGTATTTGATCTTATAAGCTTTCTCACAGATAGTCCGGCTTTAGCCCCTATTGCAGCTAAACGCATCATTGCGAAAGGGCACCGCTTTCAAAAAGGGATTGAAGTTCATTTTGTGGGTTGACTATCAAAGGGTTTTTGTGATGGGGTAGAGGATATCTCTGCTGCATTCCCATCATCAGTACTCTGTTGTCTTCTTCAGTGTTTTGTAAGGCGCTTGAAAAAGAGATGTGGCAGCATTGTCCAAAGGGTGTATTTGAATCCCACTGAGACCCTCTTATTGTACCAAAATGTGATGTCTCATTATGAAATCTCAGTGGGAGCAAAAGCTGTTAAAGTAGGACAGATGGAGAGCAATTTAAAATGCTGGAGGCGCCTCTGTCCTGTCTTTTATTAGCTGTAAAAATGGAGCGTGATATGTAGAACTGGATGGACTGATAATTTACAATTACAGAGGAAGAGAACATTTGGGAGCATTTAATGTCAAGATGCATTGCTTGACGGCACCTGAATGAATAATGAAAGACATACATGTACTCACATGCACATGCATGTCCTACTGACCCTGTTGGAATGTCCTTGAATGGAGATGTTTTCTCCCCTAGACCCTTATTTTCTCTTTAGTACATCACAGACTGACATGTTACTCTAAACATATCCTAAATCCTCTGTTGAAAGACCCAGAAGTACCACACACAGAGTGAAACATCTGTGGTGTAGAGGGATATGAACAAGGAAGATGCCTAGACTTATATCCTCCTCTGTTTGTTGAAAGTCAAAATTACAAGCCGGCGCCCTTAATCTTCACAGGCCAGGGTCAGGCAGGAAATGATGTCACAGTCACAGCAGCAGATCTCCAGACGCTGATAAGGGCACTCTGGGAGAGTCAAACATTGGGGGGGACAGCTAACCTCTTTGTCTTCCTCTTTCATCTCATCCCATCAAGAGGAGAGCGATTACATACATTTGTCAATGAGACAGTACACTTCATAATAATGTCACAGAGACATACTTAAAGAGTTTGAGTCTGAGCCAGGAGCAGGATGCCCTTGATAGATTGTTAGTGCTGAGATTGCTTTTCACCCCTGTGTTAAATGAAAACGACACATAAAGTTAATGAATGTATACTTAGAGAACAAATGGAGTCTGGTAATTGATCCAAGAAGTGATACAGGGGGTAGATTGCCAAAAGGAGAGCTGGCATTCTCCCATCCTTTTCATGATGATATTAGTGTGTACACTCACTGTGAGTCATGCTTTATAAACTGTCAAGACCGTAAGCTGTTGTGTCTGACTGTACATGGGTGAAGTAAATCTCTGAAGGGGTCCAGCTTGCTTGCCCCAGGGGTTTCCCTCTCACTGGAAAGGAATTAGGCACAGAGGTTGGAAAGACGGCAAGATGGAGCACTCAGGGTCCCAGCATTATATGTGCTAATGTATGTGTTTATGTCTGTAGTTAAGAAATAGTGTTTGTATGTTGTTCCAGTTGCTTAATGAACCGGTGTGGGTGTGTCCTGCAAACTTCCCGACCATAACCGTATCTCCGGAACTTTTGCTCTTTATCTCTGTGTATGTTTCTCTGTCTGGTTTTGTCTGGTTCTGACTGTGTATGCCTACAGTATGAGTGTTTATGTCTGCTATCAAATCTCCACGTTCACTGACTCACAGCCCCCTACACCCCCCTCAACCCCTCCAACCCAGCTCTCTGTTGATCTAGATGGACAGCCCATCTGGTTTTCATGAAGCAAGGATCAGATCTGAGTGTGAGCCCGCTGTGGTCTGCTTTCATCCTCCCTGCCCTCAGTTTCACTGTCACGTTTCTGCTGAGGAGACAGCCTGGACTTGTCTAGACTTTGACAATGAGTATAATAATAAATAAAACTGGACTGCTTTGGTTTCTCGTAAATCAGCTGATGGAAACATAGGCACAAGCAGTATTAAGGTCACGCAGAGCAATGATACTCTCACTTACTTGTCTTCCTACAGTAAAACGTCCCACTCAATTTTAGAAAAAAATACATTTATTTGAACCTTGTTCAACTTGGATGTAATTTAAAAAAAACTTGTTAGCAAACAGATTCCTTGTTTGATCGTAGCTGTACTCTCAGAGCTTCTTCACAGCTCCACTTAAGAATTTGCTGTTTGAACCAAATTATCTGATGAGGAAATATCCTTTGGAAGATTTAGGCAGCTCCTCAAAGGCTTCCAGAGCAGCCTGTCCTCTTATTTTTTTCTCTGTGTTACTATTGTTTAAAATCCAGCTACCAATTTGAAAAATAGAAATAGAATAAGAGTGTAAAAATCAGACATAGGTGCATACATGTGTATGCAGATTAGCAGTTTACTTACATAGCCTTAACAAAATTTCTGTTAGATGATTGCAACAGAGGTTCAGGGGGACATTAAGAATAACAAAATATGGTTGAAATATTATGAAGATAAATGTCCAATACGATGATAAAAACCAACATGTTATCATGGGTTGTGGTTAATCTTTTCATAATGTACAGCTGGATATTAGAAGATCAAAACCGTGCAAGGGATGACAAGGCTGCCCAAAGCTTATCCCTCTTTGGAATAGACTCTGTTTCTTGCACCATCCACTCAAAATGTGAGTAAATAACAAATGATAAATATTTAAATATAAAGACGTTTATGAAACCTGTAGTATAACTTCTCAAGATACTTCACACGCCTAACTCTACTATGGGCTGACTGCTGCTCTTCTGATCTTTGCCCTAAGAAAACCACACATCACAAAATCAAATTTGTGATTGTGTTACTGAAAATGTACATATACATTTTTAAATCAAATTTTTTGTCTTCTTTAATATGGTCCTGATGCTCTGTCATACATGGCTGCTTAAGTCCTTCCAGAACTGCGGAACAACCCATGTTTTGCCTATTTTGCACAACACATAGACCATTTTCCTGTTTGCACCCACAGCAAATGGAAAACAAATGGAAGACATTAATCAGGAAACAAGCACAAACCCATAACATGTCTGACAATGCAGAGTCTGCATTTTTGTGCACAATAAATTTCATTTTTACGCCATACAATTCTACAGCTTAAAGGCAGAGTCTGCAGGATTTTCCATAAAAAATAAAAAGTCAACTTTTACAGGGAAAAACCCTACTCAGTTGTCACTTCTGGGCCCTCAAACCGCTCCTCTATCTGTATGTTAATGTTTTGGCTGTAGCAGGACGTTTCTGGGCGGAGACTAAGCGTGATTATATCAGCCAATCACAGCGCGCCCAATGCGCACGTGACTTTGCGTGTTGATTAGCTAGCGAAGAAGCTATCCCGTGCAGCTACGGCCGTTGACATATAATAGCACAACCAAAGTGAAAAGAAATGGCGAACAGAGCTTTTTACTTACCAAGGGTGAAGTTTGGCTCGACTTTCACTCGTTTTCGGACACTTGGAGAGCAGCACGGGACAAAGAGAATGCGACTTAGCTTTCTACTAAGCAGGTATGTGTCACTCAGTGATCAGCTTGAGAAAACATGCCAAGTCAGGTGCACGATTCTCAAGTATCAATCTTTCCGAAGAGGCTAACATGCTGATAAGCAAGTTCCGACCGAGTGATTTAAGCCTTTGCTATCTGCCCCGTGTAACTTTTCTGAACTACTACAATGCTGCCATCAAGTATAGTTGTGTCTCTTTTAGTAGTTTTTAGCTTGTTTGCTACATCTACTTAGCATTCAGTTTCAATAAAACTCTATGCATTTGGGAAGAAATACAGATAACAGTTATTATTAGATGAATATTGAAGAAATATTTCACTGCCCTCTCTCTGATAAAGGCTAGCTCAAGGAATTAGAAATGGAGAATTCATTAGTTCCACATTTCAAGTCACGTCACCTGCATTTTTCGCGGTTTGGAGCCAAAGACAAATTAGCATGGCTTTCGTTCTGTGAAAGGAAAACATTTGCTGAAGAGACAGAGTGGGAAACCACAGGCAGTAAAAGATGGAATGAACTTGTGTTTCATACTTCACCTGCTGAATCAACAGAACTTCTAGTTGAAAGAAACATATTCTGCGCATTTGGTGTGATAGAAATATTCATATACCCTCTTGTAATTTCTGGAATTTGCACGAACAAACAGACAGAGGCTGGGGCCAGCTGTGTGAGGTATGTTTAAATCACCTCACTCACGCTCTTTCTCCCCGCCTTCAGCTGCCAGAAATAAACGACGGCCTGTCAGTCATTTTCCTCAAAGACTGACTCAGTGAAGCAACAGGTCTTAGGTTTCATACTCTCTACATTTTCTCCAGATGTAGAATTTAGTCCAGAGGTTGTAACCCCTCATTCCTCCGATTTAATGTGGAGGTATAGCTTCTCTCTTCTCAGGCCTACTGTTTGGCTTGGACCTCTTGCAGGGAAGCCCCTCTGCTGCCTCTCCCTTTGATTTGAGTCAAAGACTGGGCAGTCTGCCGGAAGACAATTGCTGAAGAGAGGAAATGAGAAAGCCCAAAGCAGACAGTGGAGGTCTACATGGGACAGAGGGGAAGAAAAAGAGCGAGTTAGCCCTTAAAGGCCTGCAGTGATTAAAAATAGAAGAAAGTGGGCCTCAAACGAGGGGCTGGATTTGTGCAGGTCTCTGATGTTGGGCCAAAGCAGTGTGTATGCATCCATGTGCATATATCAGTTAACATGCATGATAAAGCGGGATGTGGGAACCCTGAAAGTCTTACATTACTTCTTGTAACAAACTCATTCAGTGTTTCTGTGCAGACTGGCATGCTTTTGTACTTCCATATTGTGTCTGTGGGTGTGTGTGGGTTTGTGATAAAGCCTGAGTGTGTTTCAGAGAGAGCAGAAAATGCTGAAAAGCCTCGAGGGGGATTTCCCCTGAAAAAAGAAAGCTTTTCTCCTCCCCCTCTCAGACACTCTCTCCCTCCCTCCCTCCCTCCCTCCCATACTCTCTCTCTCTCCTAAACACTTCCAAGCTGCCGGAGACACAAAAAGAGAAGTGAAAGAAGAGCTTGAGGATCAACAGGCAGTCTGACTATTTTGTTGCTTTCTGCGCTGCACACTGAAACTTGTGGAAAGTCTACCAAGAATGGGAGTGTCTGCACTTACTTTGCAATCACAACAACTGACTGTCATGTGGATATACTTCAGTTGACTCTTGTTGTTGATGCACTAAACATGGCAAGTCTCTCAGTACGGAGCCTGGGGAGGCTGTCTGGAGAGGATAATCAGGAGCAAAAATGAAACGTTTTGAGTGATTGAGGAGAAACTCCAGCAAAGATGGTAAAGTAAAGTCAAACTTTTTCACCTGTGTTGTCTTTGTCAGTTGTTACTTTTCGGTTTCAGAGATCTAGTGCTCCACTGACCCAGTAACAGAGAGTTGAGCCTCAGACTTGAGGTTTGGAGAAGGTATTTTGTTTTGTCCCAGTAGTTTCGCCAGGCATGTGTGACTAAAGTTTCACAAGCCTGATTGCTATGAAATGAAAAGTATTCCAGTCTTTTCAGCTACATTTTTCCTCTGCAAGATCCTTTGTTGTACACTTTATTTTTGTGACATACAAATGCAGATCATAGCTAACGTTACTGCACTCCTCAAAGCTTTGTGTTATCCTGAGCACAGTTGGAGGATTGTTTCATATGAAGAGCCTGCAGGATCTTGAGCTTTAAGTGTTTGCACTGACAAAGAGGGAGACAGTGAAAGGCATGTTCGCTTTTGTTTTGCATCTTTTTAAGTTTTTCATTCTGCCTTTACTGATGCAGATTGCACAAATACTTTTGAGTGCACACACAGTTTTGATGTCAGTTATTTGACAATTTTGCAAGTGTGCATAAAGGAATTCTGCACTTCAGCGTTTGGCTCTTAAAAAGGCTTTCACTATAGAGCTTGTTAGTATGAGAGACGACCAGGCTAATCCTGCTTGTGACAGAAACTTATTTATTGTATTTCTTGAGCTATATGTCGGGCTAAACTTTCACAGCTGTTAAATGTAAGGTTGTCTTTCTTTAAATACTTACTTATTCCTCTATTTTTAAATGAATACAGATAAGAGTGATATGAAAGTACACAAGAAACATCTACTCAGAAACTTGTGATAAAAAAAATTGTTTTTACATTTTGCCACTCATTTCTAGACTTTAAAGGATGTATACAGTCTCCAGAGGGTATTCTATATTTTGTTTGCAGTGTGCATCCCTGGTCTTTATATGGAGAGCAGCTAGACCCTTAACATCTTCCCAGGCATGTACGAATAATTTACAGACAGCAGGAAGGATGTTTAAAGAAGTCCAGACATGGCCACCACTGTACTTTGTCCCCCCCCTCGCAGCATTTGTTTGACCAGCTTTACAGCCCCAGATGTTTGTTTAACTTATTACAAGACTGATGTTGTTTTCCCTGACCACCCTCCAACTTCCAGTCAGGAGCCTGCAGAGTCTGAATTATTAGATTACTGCTCCGTGTGGGACCATGTGTGTCGATCTTGAGTAAACACCCCAGATTATACAAACCCCAGAGCCTTTAGTTGCCGGTGTTCAAAGTGTTTGCATTTAGTTACTGTGTGACAAGTACAACACAAAGTCATTCATTCACATGCAAGGTCAAGAGCTTTCCTCTTAAGGCCTCACAGGAGCAGCTGCTTTTATTTGCTGTACAGTAAACATGGCAAGCAGACGCAGTGCTTGTATATTTTATAGTGTTTGTGTCTGTTGCAGTATTCAAAGTTTATTCAAAGGCGATGTAAATCATCAGAGTGTGCACAAGAGTTATGGTTGGGTTTTGGATGTGGTCTTCTGTTTTCCTCCCCTGTGATTCATCAGAAACTGTAAAAACAGTAATTACCAGGTTTGTTCAAGAAGAACGGACAGACAATGGTAAAGTTAGCTTTTATGAGGCAAAACAAGCATTTGGAGCATTTTTTTAATTCATCTACAGAAGGAGTTATTGGTTTTGGAGCTACATGTGGGAAGAACAACAACACATTTCAACTATAAGGATACAGTTAAAAACATTAGCATTTTTTGTTGCTCTGTTTGGCCTGCCTGACCATCTTTTTATCTTTTTGTCTACTCTTAATGACTCAGTGGTAGATATATTTGGTTTATTAGCCACTAAGTGCACTCCTGGAATTCACCAGCTAGTAGCACACTGTGTTAGCTTCAGAGTATGTAGCATGCCATGGCCTTTTCTTCAGCCACATAGAGTAAAATAATGCTCAATGAAAGCTGTGAGTAGGGATGGGTAATCCAGGTACCAATTTTCAGTACTTTTTAAGTGTTAATATGGTACAAATATCAATTTGTTTTAAAAATAAAATAAATATTTTTTTACATTTAACGTTTTTATTCCTCAATATGTAACCTTGCAATGCTGTGTTAATGTCCAGCTTGGAAAATCACCTACACTTCCACTTCCTCACAGTCACAAAGATGCATTTAGGTACCTAAACATGGTACATTTTGATTTTACATGAATCGGTACCGGGTAGTTTTAACAGAATTCGGTTGGTACCTTTAAAAGTACCTAATTTGGTACCCATCCCAAGCTGTGAGTTAAAAGACCGAAAAGCAAAGAAGATTAAAAAAAAACTGATAAAGAGCTCAAAAAGGAACCTTTTATTCAAGGAAGGGGTTTGCAGACCAAGGACCCCCTTACTGGTAGAGATATGAAGCACAAACCCCTGTACCACTTAAGTGTGTATATATGTATATATATTTATTGGATTTGTCTCATATCTTAACCGTCTTATTACTATTCAAAACATACCTTGTTGCTGTGCACTCAATACTAAGCTATCCAGATATTCAGGTTTATATATTTTATATTTTCATTCAAAATATTTGCAAGGTACAGTGAGTGAGGTGACTTTGCCACGGCCATTTAAAACATACAAATTGAACCAGTGTGGAGTTTGCGGGAGCTGCTATGTTGCTTCTGACATACCAATAACATTTTCGGTCTGCATTCATTAATGTGTGTTCAAAGACATTGGCATGAATACAAATATTTGGGAACAAATATTTGAAAATGTAAAAACCAAGCGGCAACCTCCGGTCTAAGAATATGAGACAATGTGGAAGTGCTAAAATCTGCTGTTTCTGGAGCGTTCGCTTGAGGCTGGCTCCGGAAGTAGCGGAAGTCACATACACACCAAGCCCAAAAAAAAGCCATTTTCGAAGCAGAAATTAACCTAATTACAGCCTGGTTCAAAAAACGTCTCCTGTCTGAGTCGCTAATTTTACTACCGGCACCCACTGTACGGGGGTGAATATTTTTCTTATGCAGCCGTTCAGAGGATATTAAGATTGCGAGCTCCCCCAATAAGAGGCACAGCTGAGGGTCACGTGACAGCCGGCGCTGTAGGCGAAGCCCTTGCCACTACCAATATGGCCGCTATAGCCTATGTGCTTCATTTTCTGTTTCAGAAACAGACGGGTGACGTCGGCGAGACTACGTCCATGTTTTATAACAGTCTATGGTAAAAACTTGCCTGATTACCAAAAATGTCAAGGACCCCCTGCTGTACCGCTACAGACCCCTAGGGGCCATGAACCCCCTGTTGAAGACCTCTGATTTAAGGCATAATTTTAAGTGAATGAGGTGTAATGCAAATCAGAAAATTATAAGATGAGCATCACACTTTCAATTACTTCTTTTATTTTCTGGTGGACTGACTGACAGCTTCGCACAGAAGTGTTAACCTGCTCTGTATCATCAGTCACTGCAGTGCTTTCACAGTGCATTCTTAACTACTCAAACTGTGAAAGTTAATTTGCATGCTTAGTTTTTAATCTATTACCAGCAGGAAACTCTGCTGACACGCTATGTGAGAACGTCTAGATTTCAACTGACTGACTGATGTTCAGGTCCTGACCTGGCTTCAAAGGGTCACATCTGTGTCTCTCTTCCTCTAACAGCCATGGGACAGTCATTGGCAGCTTCTTCCTTTGCCTGCAGCAAGTCAACACATTTTTTACAATGCTAGCACCTGTGTTCTTTTTTGGGCGAAAATTAATACATCCTGCCCAAGCTTGTTGCTGTAACACTGCCAATTTTCTACATGAGCAGACTGAGAAAATGTATGCACTAATCTAAAGTGATTTATAAAGAAAATACATGTAATCGCAGACATCTGCCTTGCAGAGCTTTATTAAGTAAATTGCACTTTTTTCCTCAGTCAGCAAGTCAAAGTTGTCAAAACTGTCGTAAAGCTGTGAGGCATATTTTCAGTGTGTTTATTATCTCTGTTTCATAAAAGTGGGTCAAATTCAACCGGCTGTGCAGTGTATTTTCAAAACAGAGCCACTGCCAAGTGTTGGAGGGGAAACGTCTGTGCAGCTATAGGCAGTCTGCGACTCTTGTTACAGTGAGCATTGTTTCCAGAAACATAGCTACTGTAATACTGTTGTTTCCTCCCCAGACTGTGTCTAAAAAACACTGGTCTCTAGATGTAAGATAAGTCTCAACATGTTTGAATTCAGACTTGCTGAACGACTTTAATCAAACAAGTTTGGCAGTGCATGATGTGACATTTATGTCACTTGTAGTTCTCTTTTTTTCTATTGTGAAGCTTAGTCTGTTTTGCATTTTCCTCATGTGGAAGATGTCCTGGATGAACTTTAAAAATTGTTGCAGTAAGAAGAGCAGCACATGGCAGTGTTTGGTACACACCTTATTAAAGTATTCACATTCAACCCAACTTTAAATCCCTTGTGCTGGGGCTTAATAGATTACACCTTTAGGTGTGTTAGTAATCGTTATATTTTTCTTTTTTTTTCTTGCTTCAGCTGGACTTCTAAGACTGGTTTGATCTTGTTAAAAAAAAAAAACTCAAGCCATTTAAGACTTCTTCCTGGTATAACCCATGTCAGTCATGTGAAATGAGAGCAGCTTCTGAATCAAGTCTTAGGTCCGAGGCAAATATCAGGTTATGATATTACTGTGTGTCAAAGCCAAATCCATGACCTCAACAAACCCTGCTGCTATTTCTCTAATCCTTATCATCCCATTAAGGGTTTGGAAACCTCTCTTATTTTACCCGTGCACCTGTCTGATCTTGGAGTTCTGTTTACAAAATATGCTTACCTGGCAAGACAGGAAGGGAGCTAATCCGTGCTTTATTGAATACATCCACTGTTTGAACAGCCATAGCACTCAGGCGTCGTTCCAGAGAACTGGTTTAAACTCTAACTTTTTATTACAAGTCGTCTTTGCTGTTGTGAGTCAGGGTTTCCGTTATCAACAGCGGAGATTTGTATCCTGTTCAGACACACTCAGTCGATTGTTCTCTAAAGTCAGGTGTCGAATCTCATATTTTACCTTCATTGTTCATTAATGAAACTTTGAGCCACTTGTGAAATCACATCACAGCTCTCCCTGAGTCAGAGCTGTGAAGTTTTGGTGGCTAGTTTCAAGTTCTTGTGTCTCAGGGACAGGGTTTCCGCTATAAAAAAATAGCACCGGACAACGTGACCGGCAGGTTTTCAATTTACCGGACAAGCGTTTGACTTCCCGGTCAAATATTAGGCCTGTCTGAATTTATTGAGCTTAAATGCTGCAAAGTATACCCCGCAGCTTCCGCGAGAGGGGGGGGTAGCTATACTTTTAAGCATAAGCATAGGCTGTATCAAATAAAATGAGTGCCATCAACTGACTCAATTGGTTAACTAAAATTAATATTGCACAGCAGAAGCTTCCATTCGGTCCGAAACGACGGACTTTTCCTTTTCTTCTCGGCAGGAGGCAAGACATCATCTGCTGCAGCCTCTGGGATTTCAGCCTCACCACCATCTTTCTCCTCTGAACTGTTTTGTTTAGTAAAAAAGTCTTTAAGTTTCGCCTGTTTCGACATGTGTCTCCCGTTGTATTGTTGTTGTTCTGCGCGCTTTGTTGGAGTAAATGAAACCCGTGCTACAAGTTTAGTACCCCCTGAAAAAAAATAAAAAAAAGTTTTGTTCCACATAGACCAGGCCTATCCATAAAAGATAAGAGGGAATATTTTTCACCGGACATTTTGACCGGTGGAGTTGAAATATGTTGGACTTCGGCAGATTTTACCAGTCAAAGTCCGGTAATTACCGGATAACGGAAACCCAGCTCAGGGATAAATGTATATATATGACTAACCCCAAAACTTTATGTGTACCTTTTTAAAATGAAATCATTTGTTGGTGAAACTGGAAATCAAGTTATCCAGAGCCATTACAGTGTAAATAAACTTCGATTTAACTGAGAACTTTATTCAGACTCTGCTCCAAAGCTTGAAACTGAATTACATTCAGATCCTTTAAACTATACAGTGGCTGACTGACTGAATTAATTAATGAATGACTAAATGAATGAGTGAATGAATTAATGTGGGAACCCTTTTAGATTAAAGCTTAACAAGAACACACCTTGTTTACTCCTGGCAGTAGCGACTCTTTGAATGATGCAGTGGTTTGGTCTTGTTGTTTTTTTTCATTGGTTTAATGGACTGAAGATGGCTTAACTGAATGACGAGCCCTGCTGCTGAGTTTAACAAGAGTGGATCAAACACAAAGGAAACACTGTCTCAGTGCCAAACAGGAGACGGTGAATGATAAAGGAGGAAAAAAAGTGGAGAGATTAACTGAGATACTGCTCTGGTTTTATCCTCCATGATGACTCAATATCTTCTTACTTTCATGTTGGTTTGAAAAATGTTAAAAAACGTTAAATTAATTTAGTTTATTTATGTTTTTTTTTTAACTTTACAAAACTTCTTTTTTTTTAAATTGCTGGTATCACTGTGTCATTACTTGTCATACCCCATCAGCCCCCTGTGTCAGCTCTGAGATTGTTGATGTGTAATCTGTGAGTATTACACAGTTTTACAGGTCCATACATGCAACAATCAGGCTTTCTTTCAGGGTTTTCAGGCAGTTCTTCTCTAAATTGTCACATATGCTGGTGTTTTGGTTTTGAGCTGGAGGTGTGGAGACATGTCCATTTCTCATGAGACTTTAAAGAATGCCCTGACCTGCAGAGAGACAAATCTATCCGGCATGTCCCGTCAAGAGCTCTGTCCATCTAGTTAATCTCTTTATGATGATATCCTGGTCAGCTTTATCTGTCAAAATCTTTAGGCCTTTTGTGGCTGGTGACACAGACACACCGTGCTTTACACACACTGACAGCCTGTTTATATTCTGGACAAAATCTTGGTCCTGCTTTCTTTGGCCAAAGCTTGAGGCAAAAGAGAGGAACCTGTAATTATCTGCTAATGCTCAACACTCCAAAGTCTCCCAGGGGGCAAGACAAGACAAAGAGGGAGTCAGCCTTTATAACAAATGCCTGTTGTCCAGCCTGGCATGCCATTTCAGGTCAAACAATGATGTTTGTCACACACTGGAGATGTTTCTGGGGTTAAACCACAGGCAGAGTCCCACAGAGGGAATCCCCTTGTGTTGGATGTGTAGAGGAGGCGGCAGAGGAATGTGGTCGTCAGCTGGACGTTTCTGTGTGCAAAGACAAAGAGTGAGGATTGAAGTTTGATTGAATGCTCTGCTATAAATTCAGTTGGACACAACACCTCAAAATGAGGAAGTAACTGTCATCATGTGGAAACAGATAGTGAAAACTGATATATGCTTAGAAATAGAGTCATCAGTATGGGCTGGTGGTCATGTCTGAGTGCTCATATTAAACTGAATATGTTGTTTAGGAGGAGTTTAAAAAGGGAGCGTTTACAAACACAGACTGCACTTTAGATAAGCGTTTCAGGACAGCAGCACTAAAGGGTAACTCCAGTTTTTTGACACCTGGACCTTATTTATAGGTGTGTGCATGCTCATATACTCACTCAGACAAACATCTTGCAGCTCGGAGTCTTTCAGAAGTTATTTAAGCCACGTTTCCACCAAGCAGTCCAGGTCGGTTCGTCTCGGTACGGTGCGCTTTTAGCGGCGTTTCCACTGACTCATCCCGGGACGGATCCCTAAAAACCGAGACGAGCCGTCCCACTTATTTGGGACCCTTTTGTATGGGTGCCAGACTGAACCGATCCACTCTCGGGAGGTGGAGCAACACACTGCAGACCGTTGATTGGTCAAAAGAATCGTCACTTACCCCGACAGCGGCTGCATTTCTCCTGGCGGCACACAGACTTCTCTGAAACGAAGCTTGATTGCACTTTGTAACATAGAGCTACATGAAAATCACAGAGAGGACAAAATGCTGGATGTCTTCCATCCGTGCTCTTTGTTTAATGTGTCGCGTTTTCTTCTTTGTTGGATTTAATAGCGGGGTAAGCTGCTACGGCGTTGCGCTATTGTTTACCTGCTGTGGCTTCCGGCATCCAGCTTACACGCCGCCCACCACGAGAGGGCACAGTTTGCGGTGGAAACGCAAACGAGATGAGACAAAACTGTACCAAACCGTCCCAAACCGTACTAAACGAACCTGTACTGCTTGGTGGAAACGCAGCTTTAGATCCAACCGATTTTAGCCGCACTTAGCGGGGGCCACGGCAAGGGAGCTTCAGCGCGGGACATAATCTCTGCAAAATCGCTCATTTCGGCTATATTTTTTCATCCATCGCCAGTGCTATCATAAAGTCAGCTCGTCTACCGTCTTCAGACTACGACTTCAAGTTTGACGGTTGTCCTTACCGGTTTGAGCCTGAGTACACGGACGAGAAGCTCCATGAAAGAAGGATGCAGAGGGAGAGAGACGAAGAGCTGGCTCGAGAACAACAAACAGGAGCACGTCCACGACTCAATGCGAACTGGTGGTGCGCTTGTGGACAGTGTTCACCTATGGCAACAGAAGAGGAGCTGACTTTATGATAACACTGGCGATGGATGCAAGAATAAAGCCGAAATGAGCGATTTCACAGAGATTATGTCCCGCACTGAGGCTCCCTTGCCGTGGCCCCCGCTAAGTGCGGCTAAAATCAGCTGGATCTAAATAACTTCTGAAGGACTCCGAGCTGCACGATGTTTGTCTGAGTGAGTATATGAGCATGCACAAACCTATAAATAATAATAATAATAATACTACATTTTATTTATAGAGCGCTTTTCAAGTTCTCAAAGACGCTTTACAAGGTAAAAGCAGTATAAAAAACAAGTTTAAAAACAGATACAAAAAAATGAGATAACAGAAAAAGAAAAATAAGGTCCAGGTGTCAAAAAACCGGAGTTGCCCTTAAGGATATCTTAGACTGCTGGGATGCTGACAAAAAAAAGACATGTCCATACACATAAAAATGTTAATGATGTCAACAGGTTGAATAAAACATGGACGCAGTCACAGTGACATCTCCCACTGGCTTCTTAGGGGTTTAATGAAGCACACCAGTGGTAGTAGCCTTATTGGAAATGCTAACACCAACCAGCTCACCACTGATCTAGAAGGTGGCAAAGAGGTGAAGTTGAAGCCAAAGCTTTGCCACCTGGCAAACATTTATAATGTGCACACCAGACAATGAAATCATCGCTACTCTTAACTATGCTTGCTAGCCTTCATGTAACAAATGGAATATCCCCTCCTTATAATTGACTCAAAGGAAGAAATGAGTCAGAGAGACCCGAATCATTTCTTGTACCATGCTTGTTGAATTGCTTTAAAATTGACATTTTGATAGAGACTCTAATAGAGGTTCATTGGCTTTTGCTGGAATTTAAGGAACTGCAGTGTCTTGTCCTCCCTATTTTTAATGTCGTTGTACAGAAAGTTCAAATTTTTGTATTATACTCAATTAAAGTTGGTATGCAGTGCGGAAATGGAGAATCATTTAAACAGCTTTACTTTATATAGCTAAGCTGAGTCTCCACCCTGGAATCTTTCCCAAGAGAGTGGAGATTTTTTTTTTTTTGTGTGTGTGTGTGTGTGTGTACTGAGTGTGTTTCAGTGCTGGAAACAGGGTCAAATTAAAGTGTATACAAGCAGATAGTTGCTGTGTATTTTGCGTTTGCATGCCTGTAACCATAAAATAAGTGAGTTGATGTATTAATAAATAGAACTTGCATTAAAGAGTGGCTTTTCACACGTGGGCAGATAAATTTGTGTAGTCTGAATGAATTTTTAAGACCCTTGAGAAAACTTAATTACCGTATTTTCCGCACTACAAGGCGCACCTAAAAGCCTTCAGTGCTCCTTATAATCGCATGCGCCTTATATATACCCCTACCATAGTTAGGGGGCGTCGCCGGAGTAACAGCGGTAAGCAGTAAGAACTGTAAAGAGGAATTCTGCTAAGTGCTAACATTAGGCCACAGGCTGGCCCGGGCTTCTTCTCTTGTTAATTATTAGAGCAATACAGCGCCCCCCAAAGGTCTGGCATTTGAACTGATCTCTGAAAACGGCTTTTGTGGACGGCAGAAACGGCTTCGTCTTTACAGCGCACTTTTTTTTGAAAACGGCACAGAAAATAGTCGGATAGGAAAATGTGCGGCTCCGTGTGGATGTAGCCTGACTGTTTTGTTGACATTCGCTTTAGCGCAGCTCTATCTAGTGGATGCATAACACAACCCCAGCCACTACTGTAGCTTATTCTGTGCGCCTTATAATGCGGTGCGCCCTAAATTTGAAAACAGTTTTCAAATAGGCCATTCATTGACGGTGCGCCCTATACTCCAAAGCACTTTGTAGTGCGGAAAATACGGTTTATGAAAAAAGCTGTAGTACAGTCAGTCAGGTCCTTTGACTAAAATCTTCTCTAAATGAGACTGCGTAGAAACACCCACAATAGGAGAATTTTAATTTACAAACTCTAGAAACTAAGTTTTTGTATGTTTGCTGTTTATGATTTGTAGTCATAACCTATTTTACAGAAAATTCTGAGTATTAAAGTCATAAAGTAAAATTTTCAATATTACATCTTTTATGGACTGTTTAGCATTTAGCATTCTGATACAATAACAGTTGTTTTGTTGTCGTGATGATCGTGGTTATGGGGCAGGTACTTTTCAGAACACTGTCTCTTTTCCAAGAAGACTTAATGCTGAACCTCCAACAGTTCAGCCTTGTTCAGCACGTTATCTGGCAGATTGTCAGAGGTAATGAAACCCAGAGGAGCTCACAACACCAGCAGCTACCCTCCTTACCCTCTGTTCATTTGGCTGACTGCTCTGTTTGAGCCAGGTCCAGCTGAGTTGTGCTTAGTAAAATCTCAAGAGGCTTCCACTCACATGAATATCACTGGCCAAACCTCCCACAGGGAAGGTTTAAGTCAGGGCAGAGGGAAAAGTCTCACACTTTTGAATGCCTTTGTTTTGGGAAGTTTATCTAGTTATAAAGGTTAATGTCATTTCCCAGACTATTAACATAAAGAGGTTTGGGTAAAGTTAAAGCAGTATGTTCTTTAAGTCTTTCTTCAAGGTTCATCTGCAGTTATAGATTGACTACAGGTTTTGCAAAAGCACAGCATGACTGCTCAAACATCACTAACACTATGAATTTTAGTGTTTCAAGACAGTACAGTAACTTCATAGTGTCCTTTTGTGCAAAATCTGATCTCCTGTTTATGGTTAGCTCTGAGAGTTACAGTAGAAGTCAGAGTTGAATGTCTGTAGCCAGTCTAAAACAGCTGTGATGCATTACCACACAAGAGCCAGCCTCCGAGGTATTCTGCTCTCCATTTCCTAATCTGTTGTGACAGATGTGCACAATCAGAGAAAGAAAGGAAGAATTCTTTTCCAGTGAAGACATTCAACGTCTACAAGAGATACAAAGACTCTGCATACGTGTTCAAATATTGATATTGATTAACATCCAACAGTCCATGTCACCTCCTGGTGTCTGGTGTTAGTTTTTCACTTCATTCCAGATACATTATTTGAACAAATTCATCTATATTCAAAGCACAAAACCAGATTCAAACTGGACCAAACTGGGTGATTCACTTTTAAATGGTCAGCTGTGTTGTTTTTGATTGATGAAACGCTGTTATGACCTTTGTTCCCAATCTTTCATGTCTGTCCAAGGTGCTAACACAAGCATCCGTTAGCTAAACAGTACATCAACACAGCCTCAGAGCTAACCAGTGAGAGGTCTTTGAAGCTGCTGGACTTGTGTTTTTCCAGAGTGGGTCTCTGGTCCTGGTTAGACCATCAAGCTAAATGAGGAGGGGGCTAAAAACAGCCCCATTTGTAGGGAAAGGAGGATTAACACAGCAGGCCACTGTGGAGGAGTTTTATGAATAGCACGCCTGCTGTGGTTAGCTGCGAAGACCTGTTCACATCCAAAAGAAGTTTCAACTCTTTGTCTTTCAACGCCATGTTTTTTCTCATTTCTTTTAAAGCACAGCAACAAACATTTGTCTGATCATTGGCTCACTCTATTTGTAAATCATGTTCTCTCACTTGCGTTTTTTTTTTCTCTATTTGGTTGTTAAGTGGTGTTGTTGCACTTACATATAAAATTATTTCCAGGCCTAAGATGCTAAAATTTTATGAGGTTATTATTTCAGCCTTCTCATGCCTTAAATCCGACAGGACAGGAGCAGGAAACAAGGAGAGACCCAGGCTATCTACTTGCTCAGGGCAAACTTCATGGGGTACGAGCTAGACCCTAAGGCCATTTGTGCCCTTAAGATGTTAACATGTTGCATCTTTAAACTGGCATAGTGCTCAGAACATGACTGTTTTTATCCAATCAGGACAGCAAAGTTAGCAGCATGGCTACCATCAGTATGACGGGAGATTTAATCATGCAGCTAACATTGTTACAAGCTTATCCAATGTAGGCCTCTGTACATGCACCAAACACATGATCCAGACAAAGTTTATTTGTTCATTATTAATTCTTACTCAGACGCATCTTGATAGCCACTTATGGTGTAACTGTTCATTTTCTTTTTGTCTGCTGTGCTTCTTCTTGTCTCTTTAAATAGGGTCAGACAGTGAGTCTGATCTTCTACAAATGCACAGTTTAAATGAAGCATTCCCTGGCCAGACATGAAACAAGTTGCACGGCTCACGGAGGACAGACTTAATCATCTCAAGACAAAGTTTAAAAGCTTGTGAGGAGCCTCAACCACAGATCTGCTCTTGATCCCCAAAACATGACAGCTTCAGATTTACCTCAAAGTCCACGATCAAGTGCACAGATGTTTTTTTTTCACAGATTTCTTTTTCCCTGTTTGTTTTTCAGCAGGTTTTATGTGTTACAGATGTTTCGGTCTTTGATGATACAGAGTTGTTACTTTTTATCTTTGTTCTTGTCACTAAAGCCTCTTTGAAAGGTCCAGAAAACACGGCCAAAGCCAGGAGGCCAAAAATATCTGTCCTATCTTTTCGTAGAATATGATATTTTTTTCATAAAAGGAAATCATGTAGAGCAAGTCAAGTCGTTTATGTTTTACATTTCACTTTCAGAGTATTCATTTTTCTGCCCTGCCCCTAACTATGACCTTTATTGTGCTCTGGTCACATAAAAGCCATGGCTGACTGTATCTGAAGCAGAAGTCAAATACTCAGCAGCATACTGCATAAAACACACATCAGTCATAGATTATTAAACCAAAAGAATCAAGGTAACAAAACTTTTAAAATAGGTCTTTCGATGGGAAAACTTTGAAGGCAGGAGGCGTGATTCCTTCAAATTAATATGAAGTTTGGTCCCTTTTTTAACGGTGTAATTTCTGTAACTAAAATTATTTCCTTAAAATTACAAGGGCCATTAAAAAACCATTCAATAAAGGTCTGGACTGTCTTCAGAGCTTCAAAATAGCTGTAATATCAGGGCATCAGATGAAGGGAATCAGCTTCAATGATACAGAACAAGAAGTAAAATGTATTCAGGTTTAAATAGATAATGTCTCGTTTGAACCCCATCAAGAGCTGAAGGACTTATCTTCTGTTGTTTTTATTTCATTAATATAACTAGTTTTAGTCTTTTTTTTTTTACTTTGTCCTTGTTTTTAAAGCTTGACACAGCCTTACTCATCCATACATTGCAGATTTTAGTTCCCATATAGCATTCTTGTGCTTTACTCTTTCTTGTAGCTGGTGCTTCTGCATTGTCTTACAGTAAAAATTACACACCGCACTATCTTTTCACGCCCTCACAGAATCCAGAATCTCTGGACTCGTCCATCCAGAGCGCCCTCTCGGCCCTCTTCCTGCCTTTCGATGCCACGGCGCCCATTGTGCTCAGTCAGCTGTTTCGCACCATAGAGGAACGCTACCACGGTGATGCTTTACAGTGCCTGCTGGACTTCCTCATCCCCTCCAAACACCTGCTGGAGAGCGTCCAACAGGCAGCCTGTGTGAGTACCTGTTCATGTCAGAGTATCTGCACCTGTTCACCTTTTTATGAGTGCTGCCCGTAAATAAATCTTTATAACCGTTACGCACAGGGATGGCAGCAGCTGAGTGCACAAACGTTAATGTACATAAAGTTTGACTAATTTGTGAAAGGAGGCTGTGATAAAATCCTTTTTTTGTATTTACAAAAAGTTATTGCTGGTAATGGTGAGAACTGTCAGATATTGAAAACCAGTCTGCACACTTGTCTTAAGATACCTTTGGCCCACTTCCCTCACTGCATGAGCTGAACACTATTTGGAAATCATACTTTCTCCCTGAGTCATAGCTTGTCAAGTTATGACACACAGGCTTGATGCACAGATATTTTCTATTATGTGTAAGTTATCAATGTATCTCAAGTCCATAGAGGATACATATTCATACCTTATGATTAAAGATCATCAAAACCACACCCTGCCATTATCTGCAGCAAAGCTATGATCCAGTCTTCTTCAAGTTCCAAATCAAAAAGTAAACCCACCCATTTCCCTCTCGAGACTCCTTTCTCACTTCACTGACAGGCACAGCAACACCCTCCATGCATAGAAAAGCAAAGAAAGGACTGTCGTTGGAAAGTCCTTACTTTCACAAAGAGCATTACGGTTAATCCAAAAATTGCTTCCCTCTTGTATTATTATTATTATTATTATTATTATTATTATTATTTGCAGTAGTAGTGGTATTTATTTATTTATTGTGTTTTTCCTGTTCTGGTGTTCGCTGATTTTTTTTTCATATGCCATGCTGTTGCCATCTTCTTTTTAAAGATTTTGTCCTCCTACAGTTTTGTATGTTTGATTTGGTCTAAAACTTAGTTATCAAATATTGCAGTATTTAGAAGGGAAAAACAGATTTAAAAAAAAAAAAAAGTTTTTGTACTTTTTCTTGAAGTCATCACACTAGATATTTAAGTGACAGGTGTCTGTACATTCACTGTTATATTACAGTTTTAGCAGTGACAAAGCTAATTTTTGGCACACCAGCACTTACAACTTCACTGTTTTCTGATTTATCAACTGAAATCACTTAACGTTGTGGAAAATCTGAAGGGATATCAGGCCATACTTATAGTTAAAACGATGTGTTTGGAATCTAAGGAGAAAAAAATTTCCCCATGACAATTTTTTTTGCCTGGGTGTGAACTGTAACCCTATCTGATGATAATTTTAAAATCAGGGGTGTCAAACTTATTTTAGTTTGGGGAACACTTTGTTGTTGTTGTTGGGACGGACACTATCTGTGCTAACACAGTTTATAGCTGGTAAATAAAATTCAAAGATAATGTAATTAAAACAGAAAATGACACTTTGTTAATGTTCTTATTGATTTCAGGCTGGGTACTCAGACGTTGTTTTCCGATATGAAGGCTGGCCTCTGTGTCTCCACGACAAAACTGTCATCCAGCTGGCCCCTGTGAACCCTTTGCTGCTGCGGCCTGGAGACTTCTATCTACAAGTGGAACCATTTGGAGACCAAGCAGCCCGCATTGTCCTCAAAAGTCTTTTTGAGGAAGGCTGTAGAGAGATAGAAGAGACCCCCATCCCTGAGACTTCCTACCCTTGCATCTTCACAGAAGAATGGCTGCAGGACATCAATGAGGGACGCCATGGGACTCCTCTGTCACGCTGCTTACTTTGCACAGATCAGGGAGTCATCAAGTTACCCTGGGCTCAAATCGCTATCCCAGAATTCTTAGATAAGCCAAAATTGATGCATTCTTACCAGGAAGCTCTACCAAATTCACAACAGACTTCAGTGCCCTCTCATTTTAACTCCTCTACTCTTCCAGTGGAAGCCATCTTTCTCCCTTCAAAAGACAGGATGTCCGCTTCTCTGAGGCTTTCAGACTCTTCGTCCAAACTCATCAAAATGGACCATGCAAGACGACTTCCCAAGTCATGCTCCAGACCTTTGATCAAACCTGTTGGTTGGGTTTCCCCAAACACCTGGGACAGGCCCAGTTATCGAGAGATTGAGGGTGATTATGTAGACCTGGTGGATGTTGTCAAAGAGACAGAACTGCCTGATCAACCCGGTTCAGTCTTGTTCAAACCAGTCAGACCTCCCCCACCTGTACCACCTGGGAATCCTTGTGGACGCACATTGCAGTTTGTGGAGGAGCCATGTACACCATGCAGCCAGGGAAAGCTGGGACAGGATCACACTGATGAGGACTTGAAGTGCCGGTTCAGAGACTCGTACATGGCAGCGCTGAGAAACCCTGTCGCTTTTGAGAAAGGAAGTGTAGACCTCCTGGCTGCCCTGGAGGAGTCAGGCTTTTGTGAGGAGACAGAGTTCAAATCCAGAGGTGCAATTGATGTGCAAAAACCGGAATTTGGAAACATTTGTAACCACTGTAATAAGCCAAGGATGAGTAATGAGCTCTGCCAGAACAGACACAGTGATGAGACAATCACAGAAAAGTTTGTATCCAAAGACCCCACAAATTTTGAGCCCAAAAACCTTATGAAGGAACCACCCATGGTCTTAAAATCAACCCCTGGTTTGAGCTACAGTCAGAAGGTTCAGATGAAACTTATTTCCCACCAGTCTGGACACAATGCCGCTGTGTGTTCAGGATCAGAGGAGAGCCTTGAGAACTGTCATGGTGACATTAAACCACATCAAAGTGCAGAGGTAGTGAAGCCATCGGGGAAACACAAAGTAAAGGTCAGGTCCCTGTCCACAGTATCTGAAACCTCCAAAGGGAATCCACCTCTCTACAAGCTCAACAATAGGAGCCACAGTGACATCTGCCCTGAAACAATCAGCAGCATAATGCAATCTAAGAAAGCAGACATGTTTGATCAGGTGACCCAGAAGCTGGAGAGAAGGAAGTCACCTAAAAAAGGTAAGCAAAGCAGGCGAGTTACAGCTGATCTACAAATTCAGATAAAACGCTCTTCTTTCTTTTCTTCTCTTCAACACCCACCCACACACAGTGTATTGTTTTTCCTGTGTATATAGCCATTCATCATGATCTGTTGCTCAGTTCTTCAAGGGCCACTAAACATTCACGTCTGACAGACTGATTGAAACTCGACCATGACCTCGCGTGCTGGAGGGAATGTGCCCCACTGAGAGTCTCAGTTCATAAAGGCTCCTTAGAAAGAGGGTTCAAGGTTCACAGTCCAAGCCTGGGTATGGTCTTCCTCAAGGGATTCTCCCACTGCTGTCCAAGTCCCTCACAGGAAATAGCAGGCTGCACCTCAAAGAAAGGAAGGGCCTGAACCCTATTAGAAAAAGAAGAATAAGCAGAACATTCGTCTAATATAGAGAGACATAGTGATATGCAAAAAGGCTTCTGAGTCCCCTGCACTCTCTGGCATGCACCCTCATGCCCTGGGAGGGACATGTGAAGCTCTCGTCTGGAGACATGCTTGTCATGAGCTATTGGAGTAGAGAGGAGGGAAAGCACAGACATGGCTTTGTTAGCTCTAAGGAGAGGCCAATTAGGGTGTCTGAAATCAAAGCCAGGCTTCATTGCAGGGCCACTGCAGTGTTTTATGTCCAGAAGAGGTTGTCTGAACACAGATGTATCGCTGCATCCAGGTTAAAGACAACTGTAAGGAGTGATAGGTGCAGACCAGCTCTCTGCCTGTTGGTCTCAGGAGGTAAAAGTTACTGAACAGAAACAAAATATGCTGACAGAAAACCTAATGATGAGCAGTGTCCTAAAGCTGCAGTCTGATAGGTGACAAAACAAGAAACAGGTCACATGCTTACTAACCTTTGATGACCTTTGATACAAGTGAGTGTGTATAAAGATAGACAGTATGTTTCAACTTCATTATTCCGGTACAGAAGTGAGGCTAAAATGACTCCCCCCTCTTCCTCAGCAATTGAAAATTTTGTTTTTATTTGTTACATCTTCTCATGCAGTGCTTTTTCTTTCACATGTGTATGTTTGACACTTGCTGTGTTTTTCATTGAAACGACTGTGTTTGTGTTTCTGTCTCACAGACCTACAGATGAGTAGGAATGAAACTCCTTCCACCACACATGGATCAGACCCACAACTTCTTAACTCAAGGACAGAAAAGCTATCTTCTCCACAAGGTCCACATCAGGTTTCGAGTTCTGACATGCTGCACTCCCCACAAACAGAGGAATCAAGTTTCAGCCACATCAGTGGTCTGCTTGAGCTGGGCATTATTTGCTTACCAGGTACTTGATATATTATAACCTGAGCTCAACCCTAAAAATGCGGACTGGTTGTTTTGAAACCTTTTACTGCAGCCCAGGGAGCATCACACATTCAGGCATAAATTACTAGCGTTTCTCAGATTGCATCCTGTTTATATTGCCGCTTAATGATCATATTGCAGTGCGTCAAAGTCCACACTGAAAAAAAGAAAAAAAAAGAAAGGAAGCCAAAGGAATTTGGCCACAAGACTGTCTGCAAGACTGTTGACTGCTCACCAGCTCTGATGAACATAAGGGTCAGTCAGGTATCAATCAACTGTGTCAGCACCCAGGGTCTTTTTACTTTTGCAGTCAGAGCGGTGCAGTTCAAGGACCACCTCATGCACAGTCCTCATTTTTCGTCTACTTTGAGGAATTTTCTCTGATGTCTCTGAAGCTTCTAATTAACTTAACACAGCCCATTGATCACCATCTTTATCTTTTTGTATGAAATGGTGTTTTTATGAATTCAGGTTTTATCAACCAATGGAGGATTACTTTTAAGAAACATTATCATACAAGTCATTTCCATCCTCTTGTCACCCTTAAGTCGTAGTTTTTTTTTCCTTTTTGTCTTGCTTAGCTGGTTGAAAACTAACAGTAATTAAAAGTGGACACTCTGCAAACTTTTCATTTAAATCACAGTTAGTGCTCACCTGGAAAACCTACATTTTTTTTTTTAAATGTGAATTTTCTATTTGATTATCTGTCACTAAGACTTCCTCTGTCATGTAACCTCTCAGGCAGCAGAGACAGGACAGGCAGGGCAGTGGTGGAGGTCCACGCTGGCAGACAGGAGTGGAATTCCCCTCTTGTGTCCGCCCAGGGTCTCTGTGAATTACTGCTCTACTTACACTCCATACCAAGGTACTGACACAATAATCACAACAAGATACCTCTGTTTCAAATATCTGTAATTAAGATGGCCTTTTTGGTTGGTGTAAGTCTCTAGAGGGAGAAAAAAAGATCCTTGTCCAATAAATATCCTGGTAGAGAAGAGCTGTTAGTTCAGGCTCACTGTGCAGCTCCTGTGTGAACTGGTTAGCAATTTGCGGCTTGACCACAAGAGGGCAGCAGTGCACTATTTTAATTTCTGTGCCCCAAAGGAGTGATGTGATCCATGCATTACTATATCTTAAACTATAGGTTTTCTCAGAGGAACCTTACACAATAAGAACCATTTCAAATAAAACAATAAATCCCCTAAAAATAAAATAAAGTTTGTTTATGCATAATACGTTGCACTCTCGGATCAGCTGGCAGAAACACCGACCTGTGCTGACCCTGTGCCTTCAAAGATCTACTTTAGACACTTTAACGGTTGTTATTTGTTTGTACTTGATTTAATGGGGTCTTTAAGGTTCCAGAAGTAATTTCACCAGATACTTTGGCCTCCCTTTGTCCCCACTTAAGAGCCATACCACAACAGACTGTAGCCAGGCTGGCTGCCAGCTGTCTGGTATGTAGCGTCTCACTAGAATTAGCAGTAACCCAAGAAAAGCCCATTAAGAGGAGTGTGTGAAGGGATAAAAGCTTGGGATAGGATGTGTGAAGAAGAGTGTGTGGGCGTTAGAGAGAGAAAGATAAACACATATCTGAGACGTGGGATAAGTTCATAACCCCGAAAGTCTTTGAATAATAAGAGTGACAAGGTGAACATGTTTCAACGCATGCTGACATTCGTTGTTTTTGCAGGAGGGAAGTTCAAGAATTGGGAATGACTTTGGTCATCAATGCCAGGAAAAAGCCTCCTCCACTCCACTTTTTCAAAGCTCTGCTGAGGGCCCAGGTTAACACAACAAACCTGCATGCACACATCAGAAGTAACAATACCGGATCTGCAGTCACCCAGAAACACACATACACAGACACACATCATGTCATCTGATTCACAGACAGAGAGAAGATGACGCAAGGAATTAGGTTTCAGTGAAACACCCTCACATTGTATCTAAGACCTATTGTACTAGAAGCTTCATACTTAGTAGAGGGGTACAGTTTTGGATAGTCAACATCTATTTTGCTGCACAGGTCTTATTGTAACGTACAAGACTGTCCTTTTTTGTCTTCTTCGTCTCCTCTAACCTTCTACAGGAACAGGCTCTACATGCTGTCCACAGTATTGTGATGCTGGTGGATAAAGACACGTGTCCTCGCCCTGAAAAACAGCCAGGGTTACAGGTCAGAAAAAACAAGAAGCAAAAACGTAAATCTTATTCACTCCACTTAAAAACAACAATAGTTATTTTTTTATTTGCCTGAAGTTATCTCGCTTTCTGCCTGTCAGATGGACACAGTCACTTCAATGAAAGCCCTCAACAAGACAGTGGAAGCTTGCCAGCTGACTTCTGACCTGGGCGGGACCTTCACTTACAGTCACACAGACTGGCTTCAGTTCCACCAGGTAATACATTTTCGATCTGTGTTTACATCACTGCTGCAGCTGTGATTTCACAGCCCACCCTCACATTGCTTAACTGTGGAGTTTCCCCACAAGTGCTGCTTTACACACCCGGATCAAACATTCATCATCTGTGAATGAGTCAACGGAAGATGTGTGGTCTTGTGGAAAGAGGTCAAAATCCTATCAGAGGGGTTCAAGATTTTTACTGTAATGGAAAATATTGATGGTTCATGGGGGTGGATATTTTATTATCTGTCATACAACACTAAACTGTAATTCTGCAGGCTTATGTCCACCACTTATAAGGTTATATATAAATTTGAATTTGAGTTATACCAACTTATCTTAGTGCCAAAATCCACACAACAAACTATTACCAGACACTGTTATCTTTTGCACATCAGAGCATTCACCTGCAGGTTAAAGGAAAGCAGCTAAAATTTGTAATATACGAGTCTGAAAAAAAATCCTGTCAGTAAACATGAAAGATTTATTCCTCCTGTTGCTAATAGACCAAAAATGTTGTTTGGTTAAAGAGACAAAGATTTGCTGTATTATGCAAGTTTTGATAATCATGTTGTTTAGATAAATCTTTGTTTTAAGGTTCTCACACCCCAAAGAGGCAGCAATGGAAGGTTCAGAGCAATGACTTCATGCAGTTGCGATACAACTCATTTTAACATGACACAGTTGTTCAGGTTGGATTCAGTAAAGTCAACGATCTGTTTTTGCAGTGACCCTGGATGAAAACCACTTCTCAAATTGTCTGCTTTGTTAGCTGCAGACAGCAGATACTGAGTGTCTCCTCACCTTTAAGGTTCATTAAGTTGTATATTTGTGGTTCATTTTTTTATTCGGTCCCAAACTGACTATATTTCAGAGGCTGGTGTCTTTCATGACTGACCTTCGGGGGGCAGACTGCTTGTTGCAAAGAGCCATTAAAAAAGTGGACAGCAGCAAAAGCATTGACACAGCAGAGGTATAGTTATTTTTTTGCATCTTGATGTTATGTCGACAGTGTAGACTAGGTATATAAGGTTGACTTACCTCTTCCTTTTTCTGACACAGGAGGTGCAAAAGTGTATCCAGGAACAGAGGGCCTCTATGAAAGGGGTGCTGGAGGATGTCCGATTGGTCACTCTGCAGAGAGAGGGAGGGGCTTTGTTGGCCAGAATGAAGAAAGAAGAGTTCAGGTTCCCACAGTCAGAGGACTACAGGTAACAGTTTTAACTCATGCCACCTGATCTCCTGCTTCTTAAATAGGAGGACACAGATGTGAAATGATGTGACGGAGCTCTAAGATTTGATAAATAAAAATGTGATCACTTTAAAATGTTTATATGTGCTTAACACTACAAATATCTTCTAGAAGGTGAAAGAAAGTTTCTTTAACCAGACCAGCCAATTTTGAATTATTATTTTGCAGAGCACACCGCCTTATTTCACTGGGAAACATCATTACCATCTCCACATGAAACAGCTGGTTCAAAAACATACTTAAACTTTAAGCGATAGAATAAACAGACACAGATTCATACCCATGTTTTTTTTTAATCGAGACTACATATCTAAATCTAAAATTTACAGTGAATTATAACAAATGCCCATTGCTTACTCTACCATTTCTTTTTATTACAGCAGTAGAGGGGCAAAATATTTCTAGAAAAAACAACCAGTTGAAAGCTGTGTATTATTCTTTTTTTTACAGTATTGTTCAACCAATAAGTTGCATCACAATTAGCTTTTGAAAAACAATTTCTCCTCTTTGTAATGCAATTCAGTTCAAATTCACTTTAGCAAGTTATTTGTCTAAATCTTTGTGTAATGTTTTTTTTTTGCAGGGATGCTTTGGAGTCAGTGACAAGTCTTTACAACCAGGTGGAGGAAAAGCTCCACACACTGGTGATGAGATCAAATGAGTCCCTGCAGCAGCTGGAGTTCCTCTACAGGCTCAGAGAGGTGGAGGCCAAAATTAGCGCGGTAATATTAGCTGAATGTCGAACACTTGAAAATACAAAATCATTTTTTTCCTCGAAAGATAAGAAAATCAGAGCCTACCTAGTTGTAAAGCAGAAGTCTTTATCACACCTTTCAGGCTGGTATGTGGTTCAGCACAGAAGGTGAAGAGAGACTGAAGGACTCTTATGCAACGGATGATACACTGATGTGGACTGAAAAGGCCTTCCAGGACTTTGATCTGCTGCTCAAAGAGTCCAAGGTATTTCAGCAATATGATGAACTGTTCAAAATGCAATTAATTACCCTGATTTGAATGTCTGTGTTTTGTCTTAACACACTCACAGTTTACTTGTGTTTCCCAGAAGGCAAAGTGTGTAAACAATTTTTTTTCTTCCTGTCTTAAAGGAAAAGCAGCAGCAAGCTTTGACCCTGGTGACGGAGGCAGATGGAATTGTTGCTATGAGTGATTCCAGTCCTGCTATAGATATTTTTCGCACCCTAAGTAGCACTTTTAAATCCAACATGGATGATTTTATGTTGCGGACAGAACAGAGATACAAGGAATTGGAAAAACTGATGCATGTGCATCGCTTCTGTGCACAGGTTTGTGCTTGCCAGATGTGTTTTCTCTACTCAGACATTTCTCATTGAGGTCTGTTGATTTTTACTGGTGCTCTTTGTCCTTATATTCCAAACTGATTTGTTTAAACTTTTAAATTGAATTTGGTCTAATCCCCTCATCCTGTTCTTTCTCTCTTTCAAGGCTTCTGCTCTGGCCAAAGAATTCAGTCATTTTCTGGAGAAGGTAGAGCAGGGGTGTTACTCCGCTCAGACTCAGAGCTCACTCCAGATGTATGAAGAGAGATTGGGTGGTGAATTCTCAACCCAGCACTTCCAGGCTGTGAAAGCCAAGGCCTGCGCAGCGGGATCAGGGGCCTCAGGGGTGATGAGAGTGTGGAATGCAGCCTGGGTCCAGTGCCAAGAAGTCAGGCAGCATCTTGAAGGGATGCAGAAGAAAAAGAAGAAAGGCGTAGATAAAAACCAGATCCAGCCAAACATAGCTGTGAACCCTCAAGAGGAAGATGGGGGGGTGGAGAAGACGGAGAGAAGGAGCGAGGTGGGGGAGGATGAATGTTCAATCATCCAGCAACCAACCCCTCAAAAAGAGGCAGTCAGTATCTTAGCCAGTGAAGGAATAACCACAACTGCTGATCCCACAAACCACTATTTAAAATCTGACTTGACTGGGAGTCAAAATGGAGAATCCCAAGCACTGACGTCACCTGAACCATCTGTTAAAAAGGACAAAGTGACACCTGTGTCTCCACCAAACGGTGACTGCTACCCAAAAACCAAACACCACAGCGAGGCAGATCTAAGGAGCGTGGACTCAGCTAAAGAGGGCGCTGATCTTCAGTCACACCAACGTTTGGGTCGCTCCCTAAGCGAGGGCTCCTGTGTGACCTCTCACTTTTCAGTTCTTTCTTGCTTTTCCCCTTTGAATGTAAGACACAAACACTGTCAGAACAGGAAATCACCACTGGAACAAAATCTGCAGCCACTCCAAAATCTGCCCACTTCCCAGAACGAGAGTTTACAGTCAGGAAACCTGAGCTGGGAGTCGAAAAGAGACAGTAATGAGATGGCAGGTGTAGGATGCATAAGCTGCAGCCAGAGCCATACAGACTTCGGGACCCCAGAGACATTACTCACAGCAACAGAAAACAATGGCGACAATGTTTTGTAAGTTAAACCCATTTCATTCGTTATGTAGGTTATGTAAGATGTTGTCCATGACATTTAAAATCACATGGTTTGGCTTTACGAACAGCACCAGCTGAACAATAACCCAACCCAACAAATATACAATGACAAACTGAGTACTATCTCAGCTCTCTTTCAATAAAACCATTGATTCTATGTTGTGTGTCATCCAATTTGCGAACAGGAGACTGCGAAGGATCATGGAGGAGCTGCTGTCCACAGAGAGGGAGTACGTAAAGGCTCTGGGTTATGTTCGAGAGCACTACTTTCCTGAGCTGGAGAGGGCTGACGTCCCTCAGGACCTCAGAGGCCAGAGAGGGAGCATCTTTGGCAACTTGGAGAAACTCCACGACTTCCACCGACATCATTTTCTCAACGAGTTGGAGAGCAGTGTGAATGAACCTCTCAGAGTGGGACGCTGCTTTCTGAGACATGTAGGTACCACGAGTAATATGAGTTTGCTTTTCATGCTTTTTGTGCAGGTAACAAACCACATGCTTAAATAGGAGGACCAAAGAAGACATATGTGCTTTGTTGACACATGACACTACAAGGTTTCAGCAGAAATCTGCTTGTGTGTTGCTGGGTAGTGGTATATGTGGTTTCAGTATTGTATGTGTTTTAGAGAGTGTGACATTTTTTTCTAGGTTGCACTGGTGCACTTGACCCTGCCTGGGTGAAAAACTGCATTCTTTCTCAAGTGCATCATCTTTCTGTTCTCCTGTGACTTGGTTGGATCATATTGTGGTCTAAACCAATGAGAGAGAGCTCAGGTGGCCTCTTTGACAGTGTTTTGTTTTACCTGAAATGGCTGAGTTTGATATTTTTAATTTCAGCTCAGGGAAACACTGAGTACTTGTTTTTTTGTGTTGTGCTTCAAGTAAGGACAGGTATTTTTTTTTTACACATTATTGTTGTTTGAAAATTATTCACATAATATGACAGTTATGGAGAGAAATAAAAAGGTGACCTTTGGCATGGAAAATCTGGGTGCACCATCTGTACTGTTATTGCTACACATCCAATTTATCAGATGTGATAATAATGTGATCTTCCTCTCTGTGTTCATTCTTTTTATTCCAGAGGGAGAGCCTGGCTTTGTATGCCCTTTACAGTAAGAACAAACCGCAGTCTGACAGTCTTCTCGTTAATCACGGACAGGCATTCTTCAAGGTGAGGATCATATCTGGACTCCCTGTCCTCTTTTTGACATTTATACTCTCAAAACCACACGGTGGGGTGTGTGTTTGCAGCTGTGAGGCTAGACTCATGGACACCAGTCTGAGCACAAAGAGACTTCTAACATGCTGTTAAGAAACTTGATGTTAACCATGTTAAAATCTTGGCTTTCATTGCAACCGAAGTTGAATTTCTTTAACTTCTAAAAAGAAAACTTTCCAAAATAAAAACTGTGAACTGTTTGAGCTGGTTGGAGCAGCAGAGGATGTCAGAGTGCACCATAGTTTTGGGGCTATCCATTTTTTATGTCAGTAACACTTAGTTCAAGAATGTTTTTCTCATTAGGTAGGAGGAGACGTTAAGGGAGACTTTAAGACAGCAGGATATATCCTCTAAGGATCATTGAAAAGTCTTCACGGCTGTCCAGCTAACAGCTGTTGAAGAATTACAGCCTGCACCAAAGTGGTGGAACAAACAGCCAGCAGGCTATGCAGCTTAAGAGCGTCTCTGCAAGCATGGCTAATAAAACAAATGCTTATGTTGTTCAGTCAAAGACTCTTGATCTGTTCATGTTAATAATGTACCTGTGCACTACAGGCTGTCTAAAGCATGACTGTAGTCTCTGTGGCATCGCTCAGTGATTTCTGACAAAGAGTGGCAAAACACAAAAGTAGTGGTGTCCATCCTCAGAATGCTAGCATGAGCTAACCTACAGCTAATATTATAATTTGGCACACAGGTGAGGTAGAGGTCATAGCTTCACTTGAAAACACCAAAAAAAACCTACCTGTCAGTCAGTTCAACCATACCCCTCTTCCTGCATAATTTCATGGCTCTGAAGCCCCTTTGAAGAACTCTTTTCATGCTTAATTTCTTAATTTGAGTCATCTCATGTCAATGCAGATCTTGTCTTGTAAATGTATACGGAGCATATTGTTATGTGAAATTTCCTCATGCTGCTTTTTACCATTCAAACATTTCTAAAGTATTTTTTTTGCTGTTAAAAACACAAAAACTTGCTGCACAACATTATTCACTTTATTTGACACCATGACAGTGGTCACAAAATTATTTAAAAAAAAACCCCAGTATTTTAAGTGTTGCTCTTCTTTTGTATAAAGACAATGTCAATTTTCAAAAACTCAAGAACTGTAACATCTGAACATGAGGCGCCACAATTTAGCTCCTGAGCTCAATAAGTGCATCAGAACAGAACATTTCCAACCCTGCTGCAGATTAACAATGTGCTTCCTCTCCTCTCCTTGTTCATCAGCAAAAGCAGCAGAAGCTGGGGGACAAGATGGATCTGTGGTCGTACCTACTAAAGCCTGTGCAGCGGATCAGTAAGTATAGTCTGCTGCTGCAGGACATGATGAGGGAGTGTGGCCCCGGACAAACCAGAGAGATGGCTGAGGTCAAGGCCGCCCTGGAGGTCATCCATTTCCAGCTTCGCCATGGCAATAACCTACTAGCCATGGATGCCATCCAACAGTGTGATGTAAGGGAACTATTTTTCTCAACTTTTGGGTCATTTTTGTCAAACATTACTTAAAAGCTGGGGTTCCTGCATACACAGGATTTTGTGTGTACATACATTCACTATTGTACAGCGATCAGAATGAGCAGAGTTCAACATCTGGAAGCTGCAGGGATAAGAAAAACAGAGTAGGGAAACAGGTCCAGACATGACAGCCTTCACTAAGGGATGATGAGTAAGTTGGAGAGTAAAACATTGATCATGCGTAGTTGTCATGCTCAGTGTTATTAATCTTGGATACGATTGATGGAAAAAAGTAAATCTAAAGAGCCGTTGTTTTATCTTTTAGCCGGAACAAAAGGGAGGTGCATGAGTGGGATGATGCTGGGCTGGAGCACCATAATCTTGAGGGCTAAGATAAAGGAGGATGTTGAAATCATAGGAATGTTGATGGTTGTTAAATAAACAGTTTTTGTGAATTGGACATATGTGCATGAAATCGGGGTTCATTGCTCTTTTCTCCTGAAATACACTTTGAAGCTTACTTGTAGTTTTCCAGCCTCAGTGATTTTTGTCCTTTGTGACCTGCAGGTGAATCTGAAGGAGCAGGGTCAAATTATACGTCAGGACGAGTTCTTGGTAACGTTCAGGAAGAAAAAGTGTTTCCGCCACATTTTCCTCTTCCAAGAACTGATCCTCTTCAGCAAAACCAGGAAGACGGATGTAGGAAATGACACTTATGTCTACAAACAGTCATTCAAGGTACTCATACATACAGTTTATCATGTACACTGTTTTATGTTCAGCATCACTATATAAATGTGTATCAGTGGTACAAGTGAATGGAGAAATACAAGGCCCCAGTGTTGCTACCACAACCTCATTGCATCATGTCAGCACTTGATGACTTCCTGCATACGTATGCATGATGCAACTGTAGATTCATCTGGTTGTTCTCTGGATTTACTCATCATTTATTGATAAAATGTACTTTTCCACTGTTGTTCAAGTGAAGGGTTGGGTACCTTTCACATTGAAACGATACGGTACCGATGCCCGGTACCTGGCAATCGGTACCGGTACTCAACAGTACCAATTTTTGGTAATTTTTTGTGTCTATGTGGTAAAAAATCTCAATTTGTTTAATATTAAAATATATATATTTTTTACAACTTAACAAATTTATTCTTCAATATATAACCTTGAAATACTGTGTTCATGTCCAGCATGGAAAATCACCTACTCTTCCACTCCCTTACAGTCATAAGAATGCCTCTAGGTACCTAAACATGGTACCTTTTGAATCTACATGAATCAATACCCGGTGCTTTTGTCGTAACTCGGTCGTTACCTAAAAAAGTACCTAAATCGATACCCATCCCTATTCAGGTGTAAGGAAAATGTTTTGATCTTTTAAATGCAACAAATCAGAGCATATTGTTGACTAACACTGGTTATTTAGCACTTTCAACCACCACTAGTAGGGCTAATTGCAGCACTGCTTCAGCTCCATCACTGAAAATACACTGCTCTCCAGGTGGCTGTTCTACTCTCACATTTTTTTCTTATCATTCACACTTATATAATATTTATTCTTTCCAGTTGTCTCTATCAGCCTTGATACACCACTGTAATATACTCCACTCTTCTGTTAACAACAGTTTTAATGTGTTGTCAGTGTTCTGAGCATTGGAGCTGCTTTTTGCTACAATTCACTCAAGTGTTTCTGTCTTCAAACATCACCAGACATCAGACATAGGCATGACCCAAAACAGTGGCGACAGCGGCCTGTGCTTTGAGATCTGGTTCAGGAAGAGAAAAACTGAGGATACATACACACTTCAAGCAGTTAGCCAGGGGGTGAAGGACGCCTGGACCAAGGACCTGGAGCGGATCCTGTGGGAGCAAGCAGTGCATAACAGAGGTGATGACACATAAAATAGACCTGTGAAAGACTCCAAATTACAAGTGATTACTTGAGGAAATAAGAAATTTATGTTAAATATTATTTTTTATTTTACATGCCATCCAAAATTCATGTTAGAATAAATAGATCTATTTAGCAGTAGTTCATTGATATAGCCAGGTTTGTTAGTAAAATATCAACATTTAAACTGTCTTTATCTGCAGATATGAATATGTTTGGTTAACTCTGGAAATAATAGAAGGGGAGTAAATCGAAGAAGCTTGTTTTAAATGGTCATGTTTTACATGATAAGATTAAAACCAAAATAAGCAGAGACAGCTGCAGAACAGAGACAGTAATCTGTTACACATGGCTTCATTTTTCCCCTTCTACTTTCTGTGACTGCTAGTTTTCAGTTTATAACTTGCCTCAGAAGCATATCTAACATGTAATATTTGTCAAACTAATACAACAATGTGTGTTCTTCAGAGGTTCGAATGCAGGAGAGAGTGTTTATGGGTATCGGGAACAAGCCTTTTATGGATATCCAACCCAGTGATGCGGCTATCCATGACAGAGCGGTCAACTATGTGCTGATGGGAAGAGGTGAAACTGTTTTTCTTCATCATTTAATACTTTAATGTAAACCTGCTCATACTGCGATATCTTTCCCTCACTCCTTTGAACTTACTGTTAAGTTAAATATTATTTCTCACACTTTGCCTGCTTTCTGCAGAAAACAAGACTCAGTCCCCAGCAGGATCTTGTGGTCCCCAGGACGGACTTCCTGGAGGGCGGCCGAAATCTCTTGGTTCAGGGAGCAGCTCATCTTCCTCCTCTTCCTCTGGGAGGGGCTCTCTATCACCTGTAGGGTACCTGTGTGGGCCAAAGCGGAGAGTGGTTTCAGGGGGTGTTGGAGGATACGCATCACCTCCTGGAGTTTTAGAAGAAGACGATCTGGACCATGAGAGTGGAAGTCACAACTTATTGTGTGAGTTTGGTTTGCTCCAATACCTGTGTGTATTTATTATCTTACTAAGAATGAATCTGAAAAAAAAAAACTTAAAAAAAGGTTAAGAGTAGTACGTTTACCCAGTAAACCAACATTTCAACAACGCAGAGTTATGAATGGCCTCAGGAGATGCTGGTTTTAAGTTACAAGCTTAAAAAAAAGATTATTTTGGTCTCTGGTGGGATCAAAGGTCAGAAGTGTGGGTCAAGGATTCTTTAAAAGGCATCCAAGGACATTAAGCTCAAGACTTTATTAGTGAACATTGGCTTTCTATTATCAAATGTTCTTTTTGTCTCAGTGGACAGCTCAGAGTCGTCAGGAGAAAGTGTGAGCGGCTTCAGCAGCTCCAGCCACAGCTTCCACTCTGCTGTGGGAGGAGAGGTGGAGGACACCATTGTGCACTCTGCCTCTACAATCACTGTAAAGGAAGCAGCTGAAGCTGGCGACAAACCAACTGGTGTGGCAGGATCCCCAGAAAAACCCCAACTACTGCTTCCAGCCAAACCCAAACCACTTCACCAGACCAAGGATGTGCCCTGTGGCAAGGTACAGTAAAAAGTCTATAACTTAAGTTGTGTGGTTGTCTTTATGGTTGAAAAGATTAGAAAAGCAAACTACTCCATGTAGCCTCAAACTTAATTGGTTGCAGATTCATGCATCATCCCTTGTGAATTGTGCCTGACCTTGTTGTATCAGAAAGTCTGTTTTCTGTCTGAATGATTGATCTCCTGCTGGGCATTGATATCACATTAACCACATTTTGATGAATGTTTCAGGCTCAGAACACCAGTGTTGGAAAATCCACGGAGGTGTGACGTGAGAAACAGTACAGTGTGAGTATTGTACAATTATAGGTAACTCTTACAGATTGTTGCTTATTTTTGTGTTATTGTACCATATTTCAACAGCTAGTTTTATTGTTTGAACGTGCCGTGATCTCTGTTAAATTATTTAATTTAATTTTAATTTTTTTTCCTTCAGATTTGGAGGCTCACAAGGAATGCTGAGAGCTGTTTGTTGGTTTTCAGCGCTGAAGATCAGAATAGGCATGCATTTATACCAGCTGTTACTGTAAATCATTACCACTCTGTAAATAGATTGTCCTTTTAGTCTCATCACGTAAACAATAGATCAGACACATTTCTATAAATGTACTGTACTTGGAGTTAAACATGTGTTGTATTTTGAAATGCATACCTGACATAGCTTAATGTAGAGTACTTTATAACTCATGCAAGAGAATATAGAGACACAACCGACTGCATTTGCTTCCTACTATGATGCTTAATTTTTAATGGGTCATTGAATGGTGCCAAACAGATTTTTTACTTACACCTGATTCAAGAGAAGACTAATCCATTATTTTAAAGAGCTACAGAGAATTCAGTCATGTCAACAATAAACACCATAACATTGTCTGTTTTATCATAATGCCTATTGTACAGATTTGTAAAACGTAATGACAGCATGTGTCTTACTTATTTTCTCTAAAATTAAATGTATTTGCTCAATCCATTTCTTACGTAACTGTTTTGTATAGATTAATATGTAACTGTTATGCAAATACCAACTTACTTTGTTGTACGGTTCCTGTTTTCAAAACAGAATATTGGCATTGGTGATAATATGATGGCTTTTATTTGTACTACATTTGTATTTGCAATAAACTCAACCATCACGCTTGCATTTAGAAAAACTCATTTACATATTAAAAGCATTTTTGGATAATCTTTGCCATGGGCTAAATCTGTAAACAAAGAAAGGATACTGGTTTATTGAGGAAGTATTAGCATCCTGAAATTAACTTTTACCCCCTGTTTTTATTATCAGTATGTACATGTGAACTCACCACACCAAAAAAAAATCTGAGTAGGTTCCTTCCTCCTTGTCAAAGAGTGTGATTTCTGGAATGCAGAAATAGTCACACTTCTCTTGAACAATTTTTAGGAACTTTCTCAGGAAATACTTCAACGCCCCACACGAGTCACACTGACACACTTTCATCAATGATACAGCCACAACATTTCCTTTCAAAGTTTGCATTTGATATAATTCACAAACATGTTAATTTTTCACTATATTTCAGCTCTATGTACCTGTGCCCTCTGTATCACTTTTTAATTCACCCATTGCTATTGTGAAACAGACATTTTTCAACAAGCTACACACATTCCTTGTTTAATCTGAAGTAAGTCCAGGTGATAGATGATGCCACAGTCTCTTTCTCTCTAAGCCTGCCTTGGCAAAGACATTCAGTCATTTCCACTGTTCGTGTGTTTGGGCAGAGCTTAGTTAATCACTGAATCCAGTTTACTGATGTAATGCCCAGCACTGAAGCCAAGACTTGTGGCTTTGGTTAATACTGGCCTGCCTAGGGTGTTTGAAAACATATGCCTGGCTTCATTCACTGCATTCATGAAGTAGTTACTATTACAAATATTTCTAATGATTTCAGGGTTCTTTTATTGTTTGATTCATTTTTGTCGTCATAGTTGAAAGCTGATAGTAACCACAGGACAGATGCCATTACTTCTGCCAAAGAAAATAAGACCAGAAACAATACTGAAGCCTTAAGAATTTTGTCTTTTTGTCCTACACATACACCTGGAGTCATGCTGTAGCCAGCTCTGTCTTCACCTCAGGATGTATCATTGCCTGTTTTTATCATACCAGTTAAAGAGTAGTGTAGTGTAGTGTGTCTTATATTATGCACATGTTTATTACAGCTCACTTTTATTACAGCACAATTTTCTAAAATCTTTTTTTTGCCTGTGTCTCTTAAGTTTTGCCTGCCTGCCCTGCCTGTTGTTCTCAGCCCTACGAGGAGCCATCTGGGGATGTTTATCCCATAAAGACATGGTCAGATATTTTCTCCAACAGTTAGGTGTGTGGCTTATCAGAAAAATATTGTCAGCTTTAAACTACAGCCAGCAGATGGTGAGGTTTAAGGGCAGAGCAAATGTACTAGGATTAAAAATATGTAACAATTTTACATTATCGAAAAAAACAGACTGTTAAATAAAAATACTTTTAAGTTGTTTCTGAACATAAACCTAAATCTCATTAGAATGATCACATAAAGTGTAAATATAACGACAGTCACTGTTTGTATCAGCAAATAGGCAGAGAGTAGTAAACTGCCCAGTGAGATTGTCCTATTATTGAACACAGCAGATTTTTTTTTTCTCTATAAATTACGCAATAGCACAAACATTACGTCTCTGACTTGTCATCACTGAATCATGAAAGGACGTACATTCGTTGGAAGATGAGCGCGAGCTCACGTGCACGCGACTTCATGCGATGAGGGGAGGGTCATGTCACGCCCACCATCAAACGGACTCGCACGAGCCGAGGGCAACTACAAATAAGACCGCGAGAAGTAGCGGAGGTATACAGCTCATTTCAAAGCACGAGATTCTCAGAAAACAAACTTCAGCAATATCAAATCAGCAGTCATGGCTCAAGGTAAGAAAAACCGTTACTTCTCTCTGTCCATGAAACTTTTTAAAAACACTTTCAAAGAAGCGAAAGCAACTCTTTTGTTTTGGAGAACAAGTAATGTTTCACAAATAGCTTATTTTTTCAAAGGTTATTTATTGAATTGTAACTGTCATACAGATTTTTGCAATGTATTTTGTATCTTTTAATGCATATGTTAACAAGAACGTTCTTGTGTTAGTATTTAAGTTAATGAGTCTACCCACACTTTATATACTTACCCATCTATTCAATTTCAACTATAGTTCTTTTTGCAGTACTTTGCATTTGTGTACATGATACAATGACCAGGATAGGTAGACTTTCACTGAGTCTAATAAAAGTCTCTTATCACAGTCTGCACATGCCTTCACACTGCAAGCTGCTTTTAGTGCACCAAGAATGACTTTGTGAAGCATGCTTACACCACAGATCTTAAGACCTGTGCATGTAAAAAATGTTTCACCCTCATGTCTGAGAAGATGATTGTAGCTCCCGGGGCCTTTGACACGTATAAAAGCAGTTGAAAGCAGCTGGAGCCTCTACTAGTAAACTACTGCTTACTTTATGGGCTCACAGGGCTCCTTTCAAACAGTCCATGTAGAGGATTCAGTGTGACTAAAGCAGTCAGACATGTAGGTCTGCATTGTTTCACCAGGGAAGGAATTCAGTTGTTATTGATCTGGTTGTTTGCAGAAGAAATGTGCACCAGTAAAAAAAATAATCACCCAAAAAAGGAAAGAAAGAAAAAAAAAAGTTGTTTGAAATGCTACTCTATGGACCCACAGTTTTCACTTCTAGAAATTTTATTGGATGAAAAAACAAAATTAACTTAAACAGAGAATTTAAAATTAATCACAGCAAGCATTTACAGTTTCAGAACTGTGCAAAAAAAACAGGACACTACCCATTTGATGTGCCCTTAGCATTCAGATGAACAGTGTTCACCATGTACTTGTGAAGTCAGCATGGGTGTTACCTACAGGACTGAGAGCTCCTTTCACGTCCTGAGGGAGTTTATATTTATTTTTCCAAAGGATTAAAGTGATGTTTACTGTACCGGGTTCAAGCCGCATGAAAACAGCTAGATTTTATTCAGATTTCCTTAAAAGGCTAATGCTTGCCGCAGTGTTGTTTACTGAGACAATCCTCTGCTGTATGGGTCATGGTCAGAAGGCTGGACTGAAGTGTAGGCGTGCACAGTATGTATGCAGGGGTTAGTGAGAAACACAGGGTCAAAGCTCAGGAATCTCTGCCCATCCATTTTCTATTAGGGGGTTTTGTAGTTATATAACACAGCAGAAAAAAATCCAGTAAAAATGATCAAGTTGGGCTTTTCAGTACAAGTGCACACTATTGGCCATATCATAAATTCCTCTTTAAATAACACATATTCTGTTGCACAACAGTTTGTGATTTTTTTTCAAATCAGTTTTATTTGGTGTTACTTTTGCAGCCTCATTGAGGCCCTCAACATGTTACAGAAACGATGATGTCAGTTTCCCACTGCAACATAAGAGCAATACCGCTGTCCAGATCCATATGGTATTATTTTCTGTAATTGTTGTCACATTCTATAAGCTCAAGGACAGTTTTATTGGACTCTGCACTGAAAATTTAAATGAACAGATTTTTTTTTTTCAAATGGAAAAGTGAGAAAAAAAGGAGTTTCTTGGACCAAGTCTTTATAGTTGTGTCTCTGATCTGCTTTCTAAAGTGAGCAGCTGTGTTTAAAAAATCTGTGTCCCCATCAAATGTGAGCTACATCACTGTCTAACTTTCCACACTCAGCAGCAGGACTCTCATAGTTCTCTGACTACAAACTGCAGCTGTCCAATAATTGGTAGCGATATCATCTTTAAGGCATTTGCCCCAATTAGTAACACCAACATGTTTTGAATTAAGGGCAGGACTAGGGTCAGGGTCGGCTGAAAGATCAGAGCCATTCTGAAGAGTGGTCTTCATGGACTACATGTAAAACAGCAGGCAGACTTTGCAGCTCAGTCTTTGTTTGTTCAAGTCTAGCCAAGCCTTTACACCAGCCCCTTGTGGTTGTTTCCAGAGCTGAAGGGTTTAACCTCATGACATGTCATGGAGCAGCCCAGACACTTGTCCTTGCAGCAGGAAGACCATGGGTGCATTGTTAAGGGGGACCCTAATTTTTCCCATTGCAGGAAATCAGAGGGTGGGATCCTCTTAGTCACAACTGACCCTGGAGGGAAGGTGTGGTTGTGTGTTGAGACTCTTCACAGGGAGTGACTCTGTTTGTGCCTCCTGTTAAAACCATACAGAAGGCCCTATGAAACAAAATTAGTACACGTTACAGTAAATGACTGTGCATGCTCACACTTTGGTTTTACACAGTTTGTAATAGCTTCCAAGACTTTATGAAAATGGAAAACAAACTTCCACAAACATGTAGCTTTCTCTTCTATTTTGAGCTCTGGAAAAAAGACGCAAGGATGTGAACTGTTTCAGGCTAATGAGCTAGGGAAGAAGTCCACTTTTACAGTATGCCGCACACACATTCATAGCCACAACATGAAGAAAAGTATACCGAGTTAAACCACGTGTAATACATATACAAATACAAATACACGTGTCGTGTAATTCACCACAACTGTTATAAAAGAAGTTAATTGTAACCCATGTTTTAGAGCATGGGGCTTCCGGCTGCTCTAAGTATAGACAGCAATTAAACTACATACAAGCTGACAGTGTTTACTTGTTGTCATATTAGCCTACAGATACGCCAGAGCACCAGGCTGCCGATAGCGCTACATTTACTATGATGCTACAATGCTGTACTACAATGTTTGCTTGATGTCACGTTTCAATACCTTGCCTCGGCACATTGTATCCAGTAAAAAGTTTTCTTGAACAAGGAAAGTTTGTTTCGATCTGATCTCCATTTACTTCCAAAACAAACACTTGTAAAAGTAATTTGTATGCATGAGACTCCGGGCCAGAAGGTGGCGAGGCTGTCTAATTAAAACAGATCCTCTTCAAAGCATTTTTAATTTAATGTCATGTTCATTTTGTAAATTTCTCACTCACATTTTGTAGCTTTTTGGGGTTTAACTTCCCCTCTTTTATCAGTTGTTTTTCTATCATTTCTTCATTTTCAAAACATCTAATAAAGCTGACCTCTTTCAGTCGATTGATGAATAAAGTTACTCTGTTAGAGTCTGTGTCCAGACTATTTCTCTAGCAACAGTCTGGCCTTCATAGGAATATCTGCTATCAGGAAATAAAAGGCCAATTCTTTAAGTGAATAGCCAAATGTTTAACACAGCCATGTCATAGAGATACAGGGTTATTCTTTATTAAAGTGAAAGATAAGAGGGTATGATATATATTTTAGTTTTAAGTTTTTTAAATCTGCTCTCATCTCTGAAGCTCTGGACATCGATCGCTGGAATCTGGAGTGTGAGTTCAACAACATGGACCATCGCACCGACCTCAATGGCATGGATCGTCTGATTGTGAGGAGAGGCCAGCCGTTCACAATCAGCCTGTACCTTCGCTCTGGAGGCTACCAACCAGGATTCAACTCTCTTGAGTGCATTGCAGAAACAGGTGCTTCATATTTATGATTTTCCTAAACTTCAGTTTTGCATTCATATTCTGACTCGCTTAACAGAAGCTGAATTACTTATTTTGTAATGATCTTTATTAACATGCTTGGTTAAAATAATAAACCCATGCACAGTCAACCTGCTGAAAAAATAGATGAGCCAAACTCTCATGATAAAAAAAGGGTCATTATCATCCAGGGAGGTTAGGAAAAATATTGTGGCTATTTCCTCTCAAACAGGAAGTTAGGGTCATTCTGCTGGACACTACTGCGATAGTGGGCTGAAAACGTTTTCTTTGTTATTTCAAAGATGAGAAAAAAAAGTGACAATGGTGATGGGAAGGAAATAAAAGCAATTTTCCTTTGTTTAAAGATTGTTGACACTGCTACTGGAATTCACAATAAACACTTACAGTGGGTGTGTACAGTATGTCATTGGGTTCACATCCTAACCTAACCTTCTCCCTAATTTTCCTGTTGGTCCTCGCTGTTCTTGTTTGAATAAAATTGGGGCAAATTTCCATCAGAAAACCCTTGAAAACATCTGTATCTTCTTCTCTGTTGATAATTTTTGAAACCTCTGATGCAGAGTATGTTTTGACAGCTATTCCTTGCACTAATGTCCAACTGTTGGAACAGGAAACGTTGCTCGCCAACAGGAAGATGTGTATGATGACAGATAACGTTATAAACCATTTAGACTTCCATGTTTTTAAAACTGATAAGAAGAGGACCTTTATTCCTACCCAGCAAAAGAAGTGATTAAACTCACAGTTCTTGGTTTAGTGGAATTTTATGCAGCTAACTGGAAATCACATCTGTTTGAAGGCTGCTAAAGAGGCCTTTAGTCTGAATTAGTGTGGTCACAATTAGGCACCGTTACACCGATGATGGAGACGAGACAAAATTCCAGAGATGCTTAAACCAAATTTGGGCACAATCATGAGAAGAATAAAAATGCACCCTCTGACTTTTCATTCCACTGACACAAATGTTCACAGAGATCTTTTCCCACATGTAGTCCTCAGTCTATAACTAGTTTCACTGTCACCCATAGGTTCTCAGTCCTCCGAGGAATACGGCACCAGGGCCTCCTTTGGTCTCTCAGCCCACATTGACACTTCCCGCTGGAGTGCTGCGATCACCAGTCCCCCTGGTGACATGGTGGCCCTGTCTGTCTGCTCTGCCCCTGATGCACCCATAGGCCGCTACACCCTGACTCTGGGGAGCTCAGGGAGGATTGAATTTATCCTTCTCTTTAACCCCTGGTGCCCAGGTGGGTAAACACACCATATATCAAACTGTCATGCAAACCCCGACCCTGAGGCGGGTATTAGAGTGTGGTGATCTTAAGCTTTTTAGTGCTTTGATGATCATGTTTCTTTCTAAAGACAGTTTTTGACGGGGGATATTCAGGAGCTTATATAGCAGCGAAAGTATTTAGGTTTTATTGTTAAGTAGCAATATATGTGATATTTTTTTCTAAAAGTTACATGAGAATTTGATTTAGCTTTGTTTATACTTCCTTTTTGACTGTGTATTTCATCAAATGCAGCCGCATAGTTTAACTTTATGACCGCAGTCTGAGGGAAAGAGACAGCCCTGCTCAAACTGAGCACAGGATGGTTTAAAAATGATAAATTGTGCTTGTATTTGGGGTTATTTTTGCAACATCTTGTAAACTGTCACATTCGACTATTGCATTGGGAATTCTTAGTTCTTAGTTCTTAGTCTGAATGCTAACCTTTGATATTTTCTTTGCTACCTAAGCTTTGAGATGACCACACAGATATAAAAGCCACCTGTACTTGATTAGAAACCAGTTAGAAGCCTGACTTTATATTAAATTAAAAGAATAACCTTATCACCAGCAGGAGGAGAATATGTAAACTTGACAAGAAATCAGGAAAAAGACTGTTCCAGATACCACTTGAGACAATTATCCATTGTGCTGTTTGTGAATCTCCTCTTGGCAATAGGAGATGCAGTGTACATGGACAATGAGCAGAGTCTGGCAGAGTATGTGTTATCTCAGGATGGAATCATCTTTCGGGGCAGCTACAAACATCCCATACCATCTCCATGGAACTTTGGCCAGGTACCAACTCAAACACCATCACTGTCAGCACAACCTCATCCAACACACACTGTAACATACCAGATGAGCCAACTTTGTCCAGAGTTAAGGAGTATGATTCACATTCATTCTGATAACTTATCACGTATCAAGTGATTGATGCAGTTTTATATAACCTAAACATGCAGTAAATTCTAAATATATGACACTGAAATTAAATAAGGTGTTTTTATCTGACGGTGTAAAGATAAAGAGAAAGCAGAGCTGGAAACCTTTCTGTGATATCTGATACGGTTTGATTAGCCTGGCATTAGACATGCATAGCTCTTGCAGCTGTTGAGCTTCCCACTGCTGCAGAACTACAAATCTCATTCAGCCGTCTTAGCAACTGTTAGAATTCACCCTTGATTATTTTTTTCCACCTCTCTTCTAAACCTCTCTGTTTTTGTTTATACAGTTTGAGAGTGGGATCCTAGATGCGTGTCTGAGGATTTTGGATATGAATCCGAAGTGTCTGAGGAATCCTGGCAAAGACTGCTCAGGGAGAAGAAACCCCATCTATGTGTCCAGAGTGCTCAGTGCCATGGTAAGGCATTCCCGTGTTCAGCCTCTGTGTCCACTTTTCTGCCAAAAAGAAAAGATTCAAAAAGAGATTTATGTATATGGGATGCCAGGGACATTGGGTATGAAATCCAAGCATTTACATGTTTAGCTTGAAAAATCAAATAATAATAATAATAATAATAATAATAATAATAATAATAATAATAATACATTTTATTTTATATTTTAAAGAAATCTCAAAGTGCAACAAATAGAAGCTTAAAAATCTGTAAAAAAAAAATAAATAAATAAATAAACAAATAAATAAAAATGACAAGAGTAAAATCAGTTGGATGTAAAAGCAGGACCAGTACAGAACAAACAGTGTGTGCGAGTGTCCAGTGTCTGCTGTTTGTGGAATGCTTTATTGACGAAATATGTTTTCAAATGACACTCCTTTATTTTCCTGTTAGGTAAACTGTAATGATGATAAAGGTGTGCTGCTGGGAAAATGGACAGGTGGCTATGAAGGAGGTGTCAGCCCTATGTTCTGGAAAGGAAGTGTGGAGATTCTGCGCAACTGGGACACACATGCCTGTCAGCCTGTTCGCTACGGACAGTGCTGGGTGTTTGCTGCAGTGGCCTGTACAAGTGAGATAGCAGGCAGTGGAGCTTTGTAGCCTATCACTGGAAAACACACTTGATATGCCTCAAACAGACACAACACATTATGTTTGCAAACAGACTGTTATGATACACTATTTTCTCTCATCCTCTGGGTTTCACAACACTCATGTAAGTTATTTTCATACTCTGTTAGTTTCCAGAGCCCTCGGCATCCCTTGCAGAGTCATCACCAACTATGTGTCAGCCCACGATACAAACAACAACCTGGTGATTGAGCGCTTCATTAACGAAAACGGAGACCTTGTTCAATCCAGAGAGATGATATGGTATGTTTTTTTTTTAATCTACTCTTACTGCTACAGACAGGGCTGTAAGACAATAATTCATGCTAGCCAAAAAAAAATTGAAAAACATTTAAAGAAGCAATATTTGATCTGATTTATGGGCTTGTCAGCACCAAGCAAAACAGCACTATGAAATTTTCATGTGGCTTTGAATGTGTTTTGATATGTAAAGTGTTGAAGTATTGGCATTGAGCTGATGATATGTACAATGTTTGTAGGAATTATCACTGTTGGGTAGAGAGCTGGATGACCAGGCCTGACCTTAAACCTGAATTTAACGGTTGGCAAGCCAGTGACCCAACACCTCAGGAGAAAAGTGAAGGTAACAGACATCTGAACCTTTGGAACATTTAAGAGCCTCCTTACACATTTAGAGATAACATATTCTTATTTTTAATATTTTCTATAAGGAGTGTACTGCTGTGGCCCCATCCCTGTCAGAGCCATAAAGGAAGGCGAGCTCATGTTCAAGTATGACGCCCCATTTGTCTATGCTGAGGTCAACGCTGACGTCCTCACTACAATGAAGAAAAAGGACGGCAGCACATCAAAAGTCACAACCACTACAGTGGTGGGCCAAAAAATCAGCACGAAGAAAGTGGGAAGTGATGCTAGAGAGGACATCACTCATCTGTACAAGTACCCTGAAGGTAGAGCACAAAGTAGACTTAACATTGCCAGTATGGCTCCTCAACTATTACTGTAGATGTGAATGACCTAGGCGATAAACAAATCCATAACAGCTGGTCCCACGTGCGGTGTGAATTCTTACATTCTCTTGCCAAAATTTATTTTACTCTTAATAAATTCATAACTAGGACCTTGTTTCTTTTCACTGCAGAAGCTTGCAGCTCTTCATTTTGAAGCAGGCTTATATTTAAGGCAGGTATTTCTTTAAAGGTTTCTCAGTTAGAACAGGGCATGTTTTGATTGGCTTTAATTTGGCCCTTTTTGTAGTTGTGCAACAGCAAAAAAATGTTTACTCGTGACATGGCTTTTGCTGTCAGGTAGAAACTGTGCCTAAAGCCTAAAGTATGACACTGAAAAAATAACTGAGTTTATGTGAATACATTTTAAAAAATACATGGAAAATGATTTCATGTTTCTTTTTTGTATGTGTCAGTTATTGCCTTTTTTTGAAGAAGAAGAAAATTGAAGAAATTAAAGACATGAAGTCTCTTTGTTTAAACCTGTTAGATGTACACTCTTTTACTGATAAAATTTATATTGAATATTAACATTTCAAAATGAAAACGTTTTAATTACAGTGCATGATTTTGTTGCATTTATATTGCCAGGCTCAGATGAAGAACGGGAGGCATTCAAGAAGGCGAACCATCAAAACAAGCTGCTCCAGGAGCAGCAGCAGAATCAAGGTCTACACCTAACCATTAAAGTCTCATCAGACATGAGGAAGGGCTGCGACTTTGACGTATTTGCTGTAGTGACCAACAACACTGACAGTGAGAAGAAGTGCCGCCTGGTGTTTGGGTCCAGTTCTGTGTCCTATAATGGCTTCCTGGGAGAGAGCTGTGGTTTCAAAGATCTGCTCAACGTTGAACTCTCACCTGGAGCAGGTGAGCCAAGCCCAGATGTAGTATTTTGCCGTAAATGTGTGTAGTCTGTAGTTTTATTGTAAGTATTCACTTCATCTGATGTGTCCCTGTAGAGAGACGAGTTCCTCTGCGGCTGAACTACTCCAAGTATGGTGGTGTGCTCACTGAAGACAACCTAATCCGGCTGGCAGCTCTTCTGTTGGATTACAACACCAGAGAGCACATACTGGCAGTGAGAAACATTGTGCTTGAGAACCCTGAAATCAAAGTCAGAGTGAGTAAAATGATTTACCCCAAGGGATGTAGAATTAACAGAGAGATAACGCCTCATAAAGGCTTTCCTGTCATGTTATTGGCTCCAAATGCAAATTTTAATTCAAATAGGCTTTGAACTTTCATCAAAATCATAGAAAAAATCTGATCAGCGAGTCTCTAAGGGAGTGTTAAGTCTACAGCACATAGAAACCAAACTTAAATCAAGCTGAAGTGTGTTGTATTTACTGTGAGATGTTTGTTGAGTAACACGCTGAAATATCTGCTCTGCAGATCCTGGGTGAACCGAAGGAGAATCGGAAGCTGGCTGCTGAGGTCACTCTCAAAAACCCTCTGCCAGAACCACTCGAGGACTGCTGCTTCAGCATTGAGGGGGCCAACCTCACGGGGGGACGTGTTATCTCTGAAAGGTTGTATGATTTCCTACTTGTTCTTCTACAAATTATTTACTCGCAACAAAGCCGTCGTAAATAAAACACTGAAGCACAGCAGGAACTATTTTCTTTTGAGACATGAACATGTTAGCAGAACAGATCATCATCAAAACATCATTCATCTTTAATACGAAGCCTCACGAGCTGAGCAAAATTACTTTTACGCCGGCATTACTGCAGTTTTTGGCCGTTTATAAAATTACAGATTTTTTTAAATGGAATGTTTCTTATTTAGTCTTCTGATCTTTCATATTGTCACTGGTGTTGTGGCTCCGGCTTAGACAGGACAGGACTCAGCTGCTCTCTACCATTCGCCACTCTGAAGAAAAGAATGAAATTTATTTAGCCACGCTCCAACCTTCTGACCTCTGCTCCTCAAACACTGCAGCTCCATCTATATCAGCTCCAAACGATCATACTTCTCTTGTCAGCAGTAATGGAGTGTGTAAACATTCCTACAGTTAGAGAGGTTAAGACCTGAAACTGTGTGTCACAAACGTAATCTTAAATATTTATTTTACAGGGTGGGCTCCTCAGTGGGACCAGGGGAAGATGCCAAAGTGAAAATCTACTTCACTCCCACACATTCTGGGCTGAGAAAGCTGGTGGTTGACTTTGATAGTAACAAGTTGTGTCATGTCAGCGGCTATAGAAATGTCATTATTGGGAAATAATGCATCAGTGTCTCTGCCGTGTATCACAGTGCAGTATTTGTACTTTTTTTAAACTGTTGAGCCTCTTAAATGAGAAACGTCCTTTGCACAGTTTTGATTGAGTAAATGTTTTCAATAAGTAGCTCACTGTACATTACTTATCATTACATCTATACCTGTGCACTTAGAAAGCCAGAACAAGATCTGAACATACTGTACTCATTACAGCAAATCCAGCCAGATGTCACTTTTACAAACTGTTTAACACAATCTTTTGCACTGGTTAGTATTTAGTACCATGTACTACTTTTTATACTTTTTGCAGTCCAACCATTAAAGCCGGTCATGAATTGCTGTTGTGTATTCCTGTTTAATTTTTATGAAGCGTCTGGTTCTCTAGAAAGAAAAAAAAAGTTAGGCACCACATAATTTGATAACCAACAACCCATACCTTCTGCTGTAGTTAAATATAGACAAATCAAAAGCCTGTCTCCACCACACTCCACCATATGTACATGGGCTTTGTGACAGCATAAGGTGTTCATTTCAAACTATCACCTGGGCCAGGCACAACTGTAGGTTGCATGTTTGAATACTCTGTAAATTGCACTAAGATGAAATCGAACTGCAGTGCTGTAAAATGTGTGCTGCTTGTCCCCCTTAAAAAAAAAAATCATCAGCTTCTTGTGATGATTATGAAATGCTGTAAATGTTATCAGAGCCATACAGGCCTGATTTATTTCAAATGGTTAGTTGGAAGTGCTGCCCTCTCCTGGCCACAAATAGAAACTGCAACCCCTACAATAACTTGGCTGGAAAGCTGGTGCCGAAAGCTATGTTTGTGTTTTACAGCAGCTGGAGCCACAGAGAAATAAAAGGACAAGTCTTTTTTTAAATAAATGCATTTATCGGCAAAGTTATTAAACAACAGCAACTAAAAAAAAACCCAAGGAGAAACATTTTAAATGACAAACTCCAGAAACATGAAGATGACAAAGTTGCAATGTGGTTAGTTAATTGGTGTCAGACATTTTAAAAGATAAACATACCATAACTCTGCCTCAAATAATTTGGTGAAGTAGCACAGAATAAAACTTTCTTTACAGATAATGGTAAAAGTCTGTGTTTCCAAGTTAGAATGTACACAAGAATATATTTCTAAATGTGATGTGATGAAGCTTTATAATTATATTTGACAAACATTCCAGTTGTTTTATAGAAAGTTAAACATGTTATTTAAATGTGTTTTACACAATGGTATCAATGCACTTTGAAAAGAGAAAAAAACTAGATTAATTTTGTATTCCTTAAAAAGCATTTACATTGCCATACTACAGCTTTTGGCTTATGTTTGTGTAAGGACTGGCACATTGCAAAGAAAACTGTTCACTCAAAAAACTTTCATTTTGCAGTTTCCTCCTGAAACAAGTTGACCCCCCTCCTGTAAAACTTTGTAAGGAAATAATCAATGCTTAGAAACTATAAGAGTCATTATAGTCTGCCTGTTACATTAACCTGACTTAATGCAGTCATCGAAAGCACAGAGACAATCAACAAAGCAACAAAAAGAACACATTCATATGTACTGTCAAAGAATTGTTCCCTTTTTGGCATTCAACAGCGCTGGCATCCAAATGGCACTATTACAGGTAGACAAACAAACACAAAGTGTGTCATATCTGGCTCATTGATGCTGTGTGTGTTAGTGTGTTAGTGTGTGTGTGTGTGTGTGTGTGTGTGTGTGTGTGTGTGTGTGTGTGTGTGTGTGTGTGTGTGTGTGTGTGTGTATGTGTGAGATGAACATGCAGACCGTAACACGGGGCAGACTGTCCTCTTTCTCTTTAAAGCACACAGCTGTCGTTACAGTCAGTGGTGCTGCTGGCTGAACTCCTCTTCAGATCCCTGCCTTCTGCTTGGTGTTGGGGATTCCTCTGTTTCCTCTCAGGTTCCACCTGGAGGTAAGCACGAACACGGTGGTGCTGGGCCTTGACTCCACTGAAATCAATGACACGGCACTCGTAGATGCCCTCGTCCGATGGCTTGACGCTGGAGAGACGAAGCTTGTGGGAGATGTTGCTGCCAGCTACTTTTACAACCTAATGGAGGCATAAGTTGGAGTTTTATTTTTCAAACTCATAAGGTAGACTGTATCCTTTTGAGCTATGATTCTTCCCAACATTTTTGTTGTCAAGAGGGAGAATAATATCTTTCCATTATAAAACTCTCTGGCAGTAGCCTGCATTTCTTTCAGATGGTAGAAGAAAAGTTGTATTTTTCTTTGATACTCTCAATTGACAGCTGGTGCATGATCAAACTTACACTAATTTTGGTGGCATCTTTGGATGTTTCCTCGAGGGGTACAACCTGCACAGAAATATGGATGACACATTAGCAACAGAAGGCTGATCAAGGCTGCAGTTTTCTAAAAACATCTCGGCTAAAAATAACTGCTTTCACAGACTTGCAACAGCAAATACATGACAATGAACATGTTGGATATCTTAAGCTCTTTTCATAATACAATTAAGTGTCCACAGCCCATTTATCATCCTCACAGTCTCTTTTGTTTGAACTTTATGTTACTTAGAGTGTATGTGTGCTTAATGTGCATGTTAGGAGTGTATGAACCTACAATCCACAGTACAAAGGCTCAGAGAAGCCCAGCCAGTGTGTGAATGTGCATGCTGAGGCGAAAAAGGTATTCTGTTGGGCATAGGTATGAATTATGCATGCTGCAGACAGAGATTTTGAAAATCTATTTCTTTCTCAGTGCCAATTATAATGTCTAGAGGCACAACAGGGGAGCCGAGTTTCCCCATGATAGGAGAGAGTCAACCTGTTCCTCCACAGCTAGCAAATGCTAATCAGCAATTATCCCTTGGTTGCTGTGCCAGAGGGTTTCTGCCTGGCTGATATTGCATTTCCTCATGCCTGATATATAGTGAGCTTTACGTCCGGTTTGAGCATTTCAGTCAAGAAATGAAAGTAAAACTGAAAATGGACTTTGCAATTCTACACAACAGATATAAAGGGTTTGGCCTTGAGGCAGGAAAATATGGTTTGCTGGGTAGGATTAAAGCACGTATCATGCATGAGGAAGAGGCTCCAACATGGAATTCTGTATGTCAGACTGTGTTTGTGCTCGAACCGTTAGCATCACGGCAACACAAAACTTTAAAATAATAAATAAACAGAGATCGAGTGTTTATTTACTCACACGAAATATGTCAGTCATTCAGACAGCTGTTCGGAGAAAGCCTGAGGGTCTAGTAATAGTTATTTTTGAAAAAACAGTGTATAAACTTTGCTCCATACCAATTTATAGCACATAACTATGACTGTTTATTACTTTTGGATGATACACCCCACAAATGATTTACTCATGCATTACTTTCTGGCACTATTTGAACTGCTATTTTAGCCTTTGAGCTTGCTTTTGAACAATCCTATCTGAATTACATCCAACCTACTTTACGCAATTTCAGCAGCTTAGTCTTTAGTGGCAGCTTACTGTTTTAACACTTCATACGTCTTGTCATCTGTCGAACATATATTTATCTTCTCTGCTTGAAGGGGCTGTGAGGACTATCTGCTTTCCAAGACCTGCATTTGTTTTGAAGCCAGTGAATGGAGAAATCAGATCTTCTTTTTAACACTACATTTCTTTGTTTAGGACAAATTTCGTCAGATTGCAGAGGGACAAGGTAATGTTTTTCTGTACAGTTATGTAGCGCTGCTATTTAAAACGGAAACAACAAGGGGTGTTCAACCCATGGTCATGTTAAACAAGGATACTATTAACATTTAGAAATGAATGGTTGTGATGAATAATCTAATTTCAAGTTGTGGATTATGAACAGGAAACATAGAAGTAAGACCATTTCAATTCACTTAAAAAGTCCTCACAGGGCCTTTTCCCCTACCAACACTTAGGCCCAGTTTACACAATAACATTTCATCTGAAAATGCTAAAACGCAGTGACAGAAATCAGCGTTTACACGGAAACGCTGATGGGCTGAAAACGCTGTAGTAAGCATGCCAGGCCTGTAGGTGGTGCTATAACTGTCTTGTCCAGAAGCTCTCCACCCAAATAGAGTTGAGCCGGTCATCTGGTGTAACGGGGAATATTAAGTTAAAAGTGGAGCAACAGATGCAGATTTTGTTGAAAGACAGTCTGCTGATACAGCAGATTGAGCAGCACAAGCACAACACAGTAGTTCCTGATGATCGTCACAACTGTACTGTTGTCCTGTTGTCTGCGCTCGCGCAAGGCGGAGTGTGGCGTCCGCGTTTCCACTGAAAACGCCGGTGTTGTGCCAAAAGTTGATTTTTGCCAGAAACTGATTTCTGGTCCATGGGAGCGTGCACAGCAGTCTGCGGCAGGCTTGGTTGGGCTCAAAGATCGAGTTTGTTTATGATCATCTAACAATGTTTATTTGGGTCCTCGGTCTGAGCAGAGGGCACTTTCTAGCGGAGCTAGTAAAGGGACATTACATTATAAAAAATAGTATTTATTGCTTGCCAAAAACTAATTTATGCCTCTAGTATTGTACATTAAAGGATATTTAACCACAAAATAACATAATATAACACAGAGTGACATTTGCAAGATTTGACTTTATGATCATAAACAAAGTCGTTGTTTGAGCCTGACAAAGCCTGCCACAGAGCCACAGAAGCTGTGCTTTTGAAGTATAGCGGCTATGTGCGCTCCCATGGACCGGAAATCAGTTTCTGGCAAAAATCAACTTTTTGGCACAACACCGGCTTACTGTTTACACGGCAACAATGTTGACAGCGTTTCAGAAAAATCGCACTCTGGAGGCCATTTTTAAAAATGTGCGTTTTAGGCCAACTGAAACGTTGTTTCCGTGTAAACGCGAGGCTGAAACACAGCAAAACTTTTGCGTTTCACCAACCGTTGTGGTGTAAACAGCCTTCAAACTAATTTTGAATAAATATTGGACTGGTTACTTTTGGCTCTCTGTTTCCACCTCAACTGCAACAACTGTAAACTTACTTTAACACTTAAAGCTATGGCATTACTGTTTTGAAGTTTAGCTTATTGTCTTGATGTGTAGCTCCATAACACATGGAAGTTTTGAGGTTTTCTCACAAGCCTCCTTCAAAAACCATACCCCACCCGATAGTCAAAAGCTTGCTAGACAAGATGTGATTCGATCAACACAGCTGATTAGCTAAGATGCCCTTTGCACATATGAATGTGCTGCTAACTGTTTTATTAAAAAAAAAATTCAGCGGCAGACCATTTAATGAGGCTTTCTTGCCCTCAGTCTAACATTAAGATTTAGACAGAATACAAGAAATGCAGATATCTTCTTTTGTTCCAAGTTTGACATCACTTTAGAGTTACTACTAATTTGTTTTTGAGATCCTATGTTCAACATGTGCCACTAGCTTATTAACACCAGTAATTATGACTAAAATCTCTTCATCATTTGAAAGTTCTTTCTCTCTGGTGTCACACCTGGATCAGCTCTATCCCTCTTTCTTCCCTGGAGATTTTACTGGTTGAACTAGGTGTCATTTGTCAAGTTTAAGGCTGTCCTTTAAAAAGTCTTAACTTGCTGCCTTGTCACAGTGAAACAGGACAAACCCTGTGTTGCTACTGAGATGTCAACCCTGATTTCTCTTGCTGCTTACTGAATGTGGCACCAATTAAATCTAACACTTCTTCTAAGATGTCCAACATGGCACAAGGACAAACCCTTGACTTAAGTACCTCTTCTGTCATGATCAGTGTGGAGATAACATTGAGAGCCTCTCTAATTTGAGTGTAATTTTCTCACAGTGCCCTGGTTGACTGTCCCAAGCACAAAGGCCCTCATTTATCAAATGGGTACGCTCATTAGACATTTATCAATCTAAACGTGGGCGTAGTCAAATCCCACGCCAGATCTGAGTTTGTGTACGCAAGTTTCATGTCAGTGAGGAGCGCAGTGCAGCAAGGAAAAATCATCTATGGTTGAGAATTATTAAATCATTTCAGTGCAAAGCATTTTCAGACAGACTAATAGAAGTTCACTGATAAATAAGAGCTGGTAAAAGCTACACTTCCTCCTCAGTCTGTGACAGGTCCAAGCTGGAGTCTGCAGCTTCTTTCAGAGCTCAAACATGTTTTTAAAGGTACACTTTCCACTTCAATGGACCTGAAGTGAAACAATTAATTATACTGTGGCTTCTAATAATCAGAAATCATGGGTTAGTTAATCAAGGTGTAAAGGAAGGATGTGTTAATTAAGAGTTAAAACTGCTGTAGTTTAGTTTGTCACATCCACCCTACTGAATCACTGCAGCCTGTGATCCTTGCAGACAAGTTTTTTCGGACTAACTTCAACGCCACTTTTCTGGCTGCCAAACAACACAGCATCATTTCTCTCTACAGCGGTTGCTATGGTGTTAATCTCCAGCACAGAGAAACCCCTTTTTTTTCCGTAATGCGTCTCCATGTTGTAAACTCTGTGGGTTTTCAGCCGTCACATTAATCAATACCTGATCAGGCATACGCCACGACTGGCCCTGGTACGCACGATTTACAAATCACAAACTTTGTAATAAGGTCATTTTACACCAAAATCTGCGCTGATTCCCACACACAATTGATAAGCTAGGGTCAATTACTGTAGAGAGATTTTAATCTCAATTTGACATTTATCTCCTGAAAGTAGTTTCCTCCTTATCTATCTCTTTAAAATACTAGAAAGGTTTGCACATTGACTGCAACATCCTGAAACACCTCCTACCTCCAGAAACTGAAAATGTGAAAGTTGCCAGATAATTGTTAAATTTTTTGAGATCAGCACTTTGAAATCCATTTTGCTGTCCTTGGTTCATCAGAGTTTTCCACAAACCTAGAACCAACCCAAAACTACAAGAAAGAAAACAGGTTTTCCTCTGCAGCTTACTGTATTAGTGATCTGAGAAGTCTTTTTTTGCTGGTCGCTGTGGTCTTTGATGTACCACCATTGGATCTCCAGAGAGTAGGAGGGTGAGCCCGCCCCACGGAATGAACACGCCATCTCTACATCTTCACCGCTTTGCGTCATAATGTCGTGTGGCACTTCTGTAAAGAGAGCTAAATATGAAAGAGACAGGAAAAAAAAGAGATTTTACTTCTGGAGAAACTGTAGGACTAAAACAACCCCAGAAAAGATGCAAAATCTTTAATATTGTTTTTTAATATAAGTTATTTCAAATGTCTCTGTGTTACTCCAGTAAGGAGAAAAAATGTGTGAAACCTGTAACAAAATATAGTGAAGTTTTAGTATCATGGAACAATTGCTTGGTCTAAATGCAGTTTAAGCAATATTAAGATATGCTTTTAGAAACAGAGGAAGAAAAGAAAAACCTGAAAAATATTTAGCACCAAGACAACCTTTTAAGCCCTGATACCAAACCAATATCTGGGCTTTGATATCAGCCAATAGCGATACTGATCTGAGACAAGCATTAATTTAACATTCCCTCTTTCCTAATGTGAGAATGAGTTATCTTTTGGCAACTTACAGATTTTCTAACTTTGTTAACCAAAATGAAATCAAAACAAATTTAAACTGATTGTATTATTATTTCACATTCACCAGTTGGTAACAAAATTATCTTTAAATGGCGAAATTGTTTTATTTAAACAGTACATGACTGAAACTCCCTGGATGAGTGACAAACATTTTCATTTAGGAGATTTACAGTGTTATCATTTACATGTTGATCTGGATCATCAGCTGACCTCAAAGGCATTTTTTTGACAAAATGCACACAGTTTGCTTTAACATTCTGTAGACCAGGGGTAACCAATGTGTTTGCCTGCAAGAACCACTTAAGGTGCCCACGAGGCATGTTCCAAAAAAAGCACTGGTCACAATGGAGCTCCTTAGTAATAGTATAGAATAGTAGTCTGTAAATGATTAATTATTGTTATGAAATAATTAACACTGACCTGTGAGCAGTCTCTTCACGTAGTATTACCACTTCTACTATTATTAATGCCATTAAAAAGTGATCTGTGCAGAGATTTTTTATCATACAAGTGGCCCTTCGTGCCACTCATTTCCCGTGAGGTAGCCCTCGGTTTCAAAAAGGTTGGTGACCCCTGCTGTAGACCAAATTCTAAAACTAATACTCTCTTTAGGTAACTGTGCTGAAATGAAACCAATTAAAAAAAAAAGAAGAAAAAGAAGAAGAAAGAAAAGAAACTAAAAAACAAACAAACAAAAAACAATATTTAAACAGAAACTTTTACTGGACAACTTCAGAAAAGGATTTTAAGAGTCCTAGTTGCTCTTTATCCAAATCCTTGAACTGAAAGCTCAAGTTTTAAATGACATATATTTCATATTTTAAATGCAGTCAGAGATAAATGAACTATTGTGTCCTGGAGTGGAAAGAACAGATTTAACACAGTTTGAGCCAAGAATTGCATTAAATAAAACATTACATTTCTGCTTTCTTGCCAACTGTACTCTGTTCGTCTAGTCACAGCAAACTTCTACATAAGGCTACGTCTCCAGAAGTGTAATCTTGTTATAATGAGTATTATGTTGTGTAGGTTATATTCGTGAATATACAGTGCTGTAGAAGTAAAATAATGAGATGAGCATTGATTTAATTTACAATACCCCAGAGCATTGAAGCTTGGTTTCACACCCACACACTTCCTCGACATATCACTCATTCCACCCCTACACCTCTTCATCGCCTCATTGACTGCTCTGATCATATACGTGAGCATATTTATTAAATAATTCAGAAGTGCTCAACAGGATTTTTTTCAAGCCTTTCTTGATATAAAGACAGAATAACTCCAGCAGCCAGGATGTGGACAATGACCTTCGTTCCTCTTTTTTTTTTTTTTTTTTTCATTTAAAGATTCTATCTTAAATATGATATCGATGATCAGTCAACTTTAGGTTATTTCACCTGATGGTCTATATTGAAGCAACTGAAATCCTTCCTCTGCTTTTTATATAATGCCAACTTTACTCAAATCTAGCCAAATGTAACAGGTCATTTACCACCAGTCCCTTTTATGATAGTGAAGCCACAGCTTTGGGAAGTCTGGCAGGAAAAATCCCTCAGAGTCAGTTTCATAAAAATGCAGCTGAATAGTCCACAGTTAAGGCCCATTATTCTTTTTGAAACTCATCTACTAAAAGAAATCTGAAAGAAAAAAAATGCAGTTTCAGTCACATTATGTGTTCATGATTTGAGACAAAAAGTGTTTGAAACTCTAAAAGAAGCTCTCAAAGGCACTGAGTGGGCACGTCAGTTACCGTATCTTTAATTGACATCCACTCTTCCTTGTATAACGGTGATTCAGTTATGAAGCAGAAGATGTAAATACATACTCCCAGAATAAAGGTGCAGTGGAGAGACCTTTTGTGTCATTTGACTGAATGAGCCTTCGAGAGTTATGCCCTTGCTGCACCACTGCTTGCAGCCAGACAGGGGCCTCATTTGTCAGCAGACTGCGTGCTGTGAAGATGAAGCCATACTGGGGCAAAGACGGGTGGAGAAGGAGAAATAAGAGGGAAAAATAGAAAAGAAGGTAAACAGTAGAGGTAAGCTGAGGTGAGTGTGTTACGAGGACCATCACTGAATGAAAGTATTAACTGTACATCCCTGACAGCGTACTGAGTCATTCGTTTAAAATCTGGAACATTTAAAGTCATTCTTCTTGTGAGAGAAAAAAAACAAGTGTCCTCCCACACCATGGTTTAAAGCTCTGAATATTTTCCACACTTTATGTAAGGTGTTGAATGGATAAACATGCACTTCGTCATGGCAACACAGAGGTCTTGTGTGTGCAGGCTGTATTAGAGGGAAAAACAAAACACTCAAACCACTTGAAGAGTACTCTATCACTTCAGCCTTTTGTCCTGCCCTCATCTGTCATGCTAATTCTCCTGAGAGTGAAAATAACAGGTGAGACAGAGATTTATTTGTTTTATACCATATCTAGTATTGGATTTAACCATCGCACAGAACAAAAAGTATGTAGAAAGACTCATACAGCTACAGTATGTAGTGTTTAAACAGTTCTTCTAATTGCTTTCTTAAAGGTTATCATCATACATAAGGGTTGATTCTCATTTCAACACATGCCCATGAATGCATCTTGCTCCACCAGGGGGTGCAACTCAAAGCTCCAAAGTTCCATCCTTCCTTCCTCTACTTGCGTCGTTCACTTGCATCTTAGTCCCTCCCACCAGAGATGCATGAGAGAGACGCAAGGAAATGAAGAGAGGAGAGAGGAATGGAGGAGATTCGTTTTTAGAGCAATGGGACATCCCCTCCTTCGGAGCGTCACATGAAGCGACGTGTTTCAGTGATGACGGCATCAGCTGATCACCTCTGGATCGTCTGTCAGTCAGCTCTAACAGCTGTTTGTGTGTCTGCACATGTGCACTGTAATAACTCTGATAAAACATTAACAGTAACGGTGATTTGTCCGTTCCTTTAACCTGTTTGACACATTACCATGAAAAAAACTTGCTCTCTGTGTATACTGTGTGCCGTTCAGAAGCGCACCAGTAATATTTTTAGATTATTTATCAGCTATTTAGCCTTTATCTAGAGCGCATCTGATCGTGAACTCTCAAACTTATTAATGTAACCCAGCTTATTGTGTTTCAGGAAGATATTATTTATTAGATTCCAGTTTTCAGTTTTAATCCTCTGTTATACTGATTTGATAATGGTTGTGTTCAGTATTTTGTGCTTTAAACTCACAACAAACATTTTTGAATCCCAGTTCATGACCTGTTTCTGAACTATCATCAGTGACGGTTTTCATCTCTGTCTTTCCTCTTTCATTCAACTCTGTTGTGTTGGTGAAGTTTCATGTAGAGAAGTCAGAGCTGCTGCAGTGTCCAATCAGTGGGTGATATTCAATATAGGGGCGTGTCTGTCAGTGAAAAGAATTCTGCAAAGCCTGCTCTCTTGTTTCCTCGATCATAGCTCCTAAGATCAGTCTTCTCCCTCCTCTCTCCTCTGACCACAGTTATCTCTTTGGGACAGCCTTCAAAATGGCAACTCAGAAAGTAGTTCCAGTGCAGCAGGGGAGAGAGGAGAGAGGAGGCATCAAGTTATCACTTTGAGACGCACCCAGGGAATAAACTCAGGACTGTACCATTTAAGACTTGAAGATGGGGGTATTTCTTTTTTTATTTTTTTTATTTTATCTCTAGCATTAACACTCTGTTGTAAAGTCATGTAAGTTGAGTGCTTGAATACACAGATTGACACCTCTAATATTTTAGAGGCTTTAGTCTGCTGAACTTCACTACTACCGTTTTTTTTCAGCCTGTGCTGATACAAAAAAAAAAAAAAAAAAGGATGATTTGAACCTTCAAACCTGTAAAATACAGACATCAGGTGACTTGTGAACTTATGGCTGCTCTCTTAATGATGATCTGGAGCACCAACACACCTCACTAGTAAGCAGTTTCAGTCTTACATTTGGGAAATAAAAGAGAAAGAAGCTGGTGCATTATGAAAGAAAACTGTCTGGGTATCTAACGTATGTTCAGGTGCAGCTTACTACACTAAATATTTACACTTTTTGGAACAATGTTACAAACAAAACCTTACATTGTCACAAGGTGTATTCCTACAACCTGTATCTGCTCAAGCTTAACTTTAAAAAAAAAAGGCCCTGATATCTAACACAAGTTGCAGATGTAAAATGGTGGTGGTATGTAAAACTGAAAAATCTGTTATAATTAAATTGATCAAGTTCAGTGAGGCGGCACTTTAAGGATTTAATCATGGAATGACTTCATTCATTTATTTTCTAAACCGCTTATCCTGTTCAGGGTCACGGGTGGCTGGAGCCTATCCCAGCTGTCATTGGGCGAGAGGTGGGGTACACCCTGGACTGGTCACCAGTCAGTCAATCACAGGGCTGACACAGACAGGCAGACAACCATTCACACACACACTCACACCTACGGACAATCTAGAGTGTTCAATTAACCTGGTGAGCATGTTTTTGGACAGTGGGAGAAAGCCAGAAAGAACCGGGTGCAGAACCTTCTTGCTGTGAGGCTGCAGTGCTAACCGTTGCACCACTGTGCAGCCCCGTGGAATGTCTTGTGTTTTTAATTTCTTGGTTAATTTCCTCTTTTGTTATCTAAAACAGTGGTTCCTGAAGTGGGAGTTAGGACACACTAAAAATAGGGGTTCCTTTTTTTTTATAGAACCATGCAAATAGAAAATGTTTGATATGTTTTTCCTCATTTCATTGTTGCCACAAGACTCCTGAAGTGAAAAACATGCAGGTAGTTAGTCAGATTTGTTAACCAATAAACCTAAATAAATTATCTTTTTTTATTATTGTCCTTTCTTTATTCCCAGTGGCCCAGTTTCTAATTGTGTTGGTTGGTCTTTTGACGTCATTACCGACTGTAACTCTCACTTGATGATTCATGTAATTTCCAATGATGGGTTAATCAGGATGACGGGAGGAAAAGCTGAAACATCCACATAATTCAAAAATAACTCCTCTAAAAAAAGGCTCTGATGAGAATGATTAATTAAGAGAAGCCAGGTATTAAACTACACTGTAATCAGCGAGTTGATATTTAGAAAAACAGCTCACAGGAGCAGCTTTATGAGAAAAATCTACAGTTTCAGGTCTTGGAGGTCAGTTCTGTCTTTTATGCTAAGTTATCTTTACTCAAAATAAAACAAATCATAATGAGGTGACAAAACTGTCTCTGACTGCCCCTAATTCCTCTTTTTTTTTAACTGGAAAGGAGCATGTTCAACTTAAAAAGAAAAACTGATACTTTTTTATGCGAAACCTTTAACAAAACAAAGAGATTTTATTTGATTGTTCTTTTTTAAGAAGCATCTGATAACCTTGTAATGATTGTTTTAAAGCAAAGTTCCCTTTTCGCCGTCACATTATTTTTTTCTTCTATTTTCTCTCATACAGGTCCATATCTCATATTTCAAGGCTGCCTTCTTCCTTCCAGACACCCGATGAAGAGCGTCAGAGGGTATGACTAAATTTATCGGTGTGTCTTGTAATAATGGGCTTTGAACATATGGTGCCACAGCAGAAGCCTGAAATAGCATAAAAACGTCACTGTGCATTAAAAATACATGAACCCAACAAGAAGAGAGGGCTTTTCAATCTTCATACTGACTTTCTCTCAGTATTTGATGCAGGGGCTAGCAGTTGTTTTTTTTGTCCTGAAGCTACAGTATGAACAGCCAGTGGCAGAGACGGACTGTAGCATCTGTCACTTTGAACAGACATAAAGATGTTTTGGCACAGAGAGGGATACAGGAAGGAGTGATTAGTGATTGGGAGTGTCAGCACAAAATGGGATAATATGGACATAGTATCAAAAAAATGCTCAGCTTACAAGTCCCTACTACATAACGAAGGAAGGTTGAGTTATTAAATGATGATTAGTTCATCAATGAGTGATTTTTTTTTATTTTTAGATGAACTGTGATTAATCACCAGTAACTCAAACAGCACACCTATTTCCATGTGTTGGGGTGTAGCAAAAGTAACAATTATATTTTTCTAGGTGGAAACCAAACATACAGGCGCAAAAGTATAAGAAATGCTTTAAACACCATATCAATCTGCTCTCAGACAAGTGTTAAAAAAGTGCTCTCAAACCACAACATTCAAGATTTAGATTTCCCTAATTTGAGTGCATTACCATAACATATATATTATTATTATCATGATTATTTCCAATATACTGTAAATAATATGTTGGATTGTAATAAAAAAAAATTAAAAAAAATTTTTGTTCTCACCAGTGCCCTCTAGTGGATAAAACATGTTAAATTTGACACTACAAGTACTACCAGTACTTATCTGTGATTAAAAATAAATAAATGAATAAAAATCTCCTTTCAGATCAGCCTTCTTTTTAGTTAATCTCACAAGTCTTTAAAACTTATTTCCAGTATTCAAGCCGGTTTCACTGATGATGTTTAGGCCATAGTCTGTACAATGGAAACAGCCTCAATGCAGTAATGTCACAGTAACATTATTACATCATCCTTCTGTTTCTGTGACGTTTTGAAGCCTAGTGTCAACAGGTGCCATATTAGAAAGTTTGAACTCAACCTAACTTTGTTTGGGCTTGTGTGGAGCTGAGTTAAGGAGGAGCTTCCTCAGTAACAACTACAGTTCTAGAAAATCTCCCCTGTAAAATGTGTGCTGTAAGGACAATGAGTATTTCAGACAGAAGTAGTGTTTGTAACAGCCTGTTAACATTATTTTTGAATTGATGTGTGCATAGTTTATGGTTCCTCCAGAGCCAGCCTCAAGGATACACTATGGAAACTGCAGTTTTCAGCACTTCCACATCACCTTCATTTACTGAGTTGCGCTGTCCCAGCACTAACATAACATGACCATAAATCTCTGGGGCTCTGTGCAGTTTGCTCATGTTTTGCATCTGATTGAGGAGATGAACTGTTTGCATCTCCACTCTCTGAAGGTCGAGACTGTGCTTATCCTTACTGAGCTCAAATTGGTCCACGTACAGTATACAGACAAGATAATTACCCATGTATTGTCAAGGCAACTTATGGCAGAAGTGAAATAAATTTTACTTAAAACAATGCTTTCCTGGCAACAAGCCAAGATGTATCTGTACAACTACTCTCTTAAAATAATCTCTTGATATATGTACAAATAAAGTTTAAAACAAAGATCTACAACTAACAAAAGTAACAACTATGACTATAACTTCAGCAGAGCACAAAGGAAAACCTGTTTCTTTTCAGCCATTTGATATCACAGCATAGTAAGTCAAAGTCAAGTCAAGGAGAGAGCTGCGCTGAGAGTCCTCAAATACACTCAGGAGTGCAGAGGACAGGCTTAAAGCTGCAAGGTAATTCCTGCACTTTCCCATTTCCCCAGCTGGCCAATAAGACCCAGCTCTGAAAACACAGGATATTTCTCAATTTCCCCCTCTGTCTTCCTCTTGTTTAAATCCTCTCGCAGCTCCTTTTTCTCACTCTGAGGATCAATAACATGTCCCACTAATCTCACTTCTTGTTGTTGTTGAAAACACATTACATTTTTACTTTTCTTTCTTCCTTTTTTCTCTACCTTTTCATTCTTACTTTTCTACCTATTGGTGGCTCCATCTAGCTCATTTTTCCTGTTCCCTCACCTGCACTCCTGCTTTAATTCACTTCCTCTCCTCATTTCTCCTCACTTGCTGAGCTGGCTGTCTGCGTCTGTTGCCTCTCTGCTGTCTGGTATAAAGAGACACTTCCAGCTCTCAGGAAAGCTCCCCATACATCCCCTGAAGCTGTGCCCACTGGCTTTGGCAGGTGCACAGCATCTTGGGAGACTGTGTGTGTCAGTGTGTGTGGTGCCCTGTGGCTTGTTGTCAGCGTACAGTATGTGTGTAAATGTTGCTGTGTGGATGAGGAACTAATGCTAAAAGTTGACGATGCCTAATGGCACTCCAGTGTGTTTTCATTGCATGTCTTACACATGCTGCGTTTAACAGTGTTGGTGGAGAATGATACCACAGGCAGAAAAGAGCATTTCCAGTGATCTGGTTAAAAGATTTAACTCTCTCGCAAGAAATCAGAGCTTTTGAAACAGTCAACAAAACGGCAGAGGACCCTGTTAAGACAGAAATATTGAATCATAATTTATAATTCTATGAAATTACAATGCCAAATGAGTGTTGTATTTCATTTTTACAAAAAATAAAAGATTTTTATCTCAAACGTTTGTGGGTCTCATTGGGCATTGATAAAGATCTGTGGATTAAAAACAAAGAATGAATACATTTATTGAATAACTCCTTGGCATTACCTACAGTTATCTCTGCTTCTGCAAAAGAGGTTGGTTTTTATTATTTATTTCTGAGTTAGTCCAGTAAAGACATACAATCTGCCTGAGGATTTAGTGATTGTTCTGTAACAAAGACATATTAGACACAAGACTTTTAGAAATGCTCTTTCTCTGACATGACCAGTTGTATTTAAACCAGCCTTAATGTAAGAGACTGAATGACATGGTGTGTGTAATATCATGTTTTAGAAACAAAGCTCTTCAAGATGAAGTCTATAGGATACTCTTCAGGTAGACTTATTCATATGTTAAATATGAAATAGAGCTGTAAACAGCGATGGACGTGTTCTTGCGCTGTCGGCGATCCCTGTGACATCACCACCGAACTGCTACCTGCTCATACATGACATTCACACATTAGCGAAACAACTGCTAATAGTTGCCACAATTTTCAGCAAAGGTCTCTAAACAGATTATACTTTTGTTGTAAATTTTGTCCGGAATCCATCCATTTCATTTTGAAGCTGTGCGACTTTTACGTTTTTGTGTACAAGGTAAAATACTGCAGCTTGTATAGAGTTGGATCATCCGCTCCCGTTCATTTTTAATGGGGGAGCTGAGAGGGCTTGTTTTGGGTTCACTGACTTTGAGGGCTTGTCATTCGAAAAACTGTTTCCAAAACAACAAAATCCTGAACAGCTTTTGTATAGCAGGGTCCACTCTGTCATCGGAGCATGTTTGAAGCCGATACCATGTATGGTGTTGGAGGACATAATTTTTTAAAAAAGGGGCAAAAATGTGGCAAAATGTTAGTTTGAAAAGTAAATAGCCAGCTTCCTGTTTGAGATAGGTCAGGGGTGTCAGCATAAGGTTTTAGAGTCTCTATGAGACGGACATTTTGATGTTAGTTTGATCCGTCTACGACATTCCTACTGGCTACTGGAGCCATTTAGTTTGCCTGCATGGTGCTAGAAAGGAAATAATGGGATTTTTTTTGTATTTTATAGAATTTTTTGCCAGGTGCGTGTCAATTTGTTAGGTTTTGAGCACGTTTAGTGAGTGAAATTAGGGTTTTCATGGCGGACAGAAGAATAAAACAGAAGCAGGAACAACAGTGTCCTCGCCCTCCAGGTGAGGACCTCTTCTAGCTTTGCTAGTAGAGGGTTCTCTCACTCTGGGCAAGGACCCTAACAAGCATACACTTCTAATAGGGGAACTGCAGCCCTGAACATCATTATGTAACTATTTATTTACCATTTAAATAATTTGGCCTGAGCAAAGCTCCTCAGTCACGTTAGCTTAAATAAACATGTAATCCCATCCATCACCTTACCGCTTTGCTTTTTTGGGCTTGCAGGGAGGCTGGAGCCTGTCACTTGGCAAGAGGCTGTGCTCAACCTGGACAGTCTGCCCGTCTATCAATGTAGTGAAAACCATTACTGCACACACTTACACCAACAGGCAATTCAGTGAGACCACCTTCCCTCATGAGCATGTTTTTGGACTATGGGGGGAAGCTAGATTACCTGGAGAGAAGCTGTGCACACACAGGAAGAACATGCAAACCTTTAAAATAAAGCCATCGAGCTACTATCTGCTTTATACAGTACACAATGCTGGTCCCCTGGGTGGCCTTTCAATTGATCAACCCTAACCCCCGATCTCAGCAACTTGATCAACTTTTCAGGATTTTCTAACGGGCTGCATGTCTACCAAAGCCTCTTGAGAGCCCAAATTCTTGATAACAAGTCTAACAACAAAAAGAAGAAAAGATCCCACTGTTTTTGTTTTTGAATTAAACGCCAGGAATAAGGAACAATTTATTCGGCCAAGACTCCAAGAAAGTTCTTGCTATTGTTAGCTCTCCATTCATGCCCATGTTCCAAATCATTACAACCAAATCATGCTGTGCCCAAACAAACATTGCACTTTCCTGCCTCTCTTGTCCTTCCTCTTCCTCCTCCTCCTCCTTTTCCTTTGGGCATTATCGATCTCACAGTTGTCAAACTGCCTCTCACTTAGCTATGCAGGTGCTCCCTTCAACCTGCCTGTGAAACACGACTTGTTGACAAACAGACTGCCTTCCGGTGAGCGCTGTGCTAAAATTGGGGCCTGACATGCCTGCTTAGCAGACATCCAACTGTTTCTTTAATCACAGCAGCTTCACCAGAAATCAATCCCCTAACCTTGGTAGAATGCTCGATCAACACAAAAGCTAACTCCACTTGAAAAATTTCACAGCTGAGGTGGCAGAGAAGAGAGTGAAAATGTGCTTCTTGGGAAAAAATGAACTTCCTGGGAACTGTTAAGCACACTGGCTCTTATTAATAACTCTATAAAGCCGACACAGAAAGGGTTTGTTTTTTAAGTATGGATTTTCATGAAGGCAGTACTGTCTTCCAGCAGAGGCAGGGGACACTTGTCTGGTGATGCAACTACAATCCATACATTTTTAAAATGATCCTCCATGGCCTTTTATGTTGCTTAGAGAGCAATGATAGAAACGAGGCCAGGAGGATGCAGAGGCAGCAGCATGCTACCCAACCAAGACTCATTAAAAATGAAAAGGGCAGAGAACAATCTAAGGAGATGCAGCGTAGCAAAAGCAAACTATGGACAAATACTCCTGGACTTCTCAAACCTTAAACAGACTTCTCATAAACATTTTGCCCAGGTGTATGGCAGAATGGAAGGCATAAATCTAGGCTGAGAACCAGAGCAAGGTCAATTCATCCTCCCGTCTCTCTTCCTCCATGCTATGGAGACAGTTCGGGCTGAAGATGACTAAATTACAGAGGCCTTATTAGCATGGACACAAAGCAACGCTGCCACCTATTGCTGCTCTTGTCCATGTGTTTGAGTGTGACAGAGAAAAGCATGCAGGGCGAGCTTGTTACCACCTCTGCAGACTTCTGTTTTTCTGTCAAGCCTCAACAGGATCCGACTTTTGTTTCTTGTTATTTTATCGTTTTACCACATGTGAATGCCAAGAAAACTGCTTTGATCAGTAAATTTATACAGATTTAGTTTGGTTCAAGTTGTCGACTCAGGGGGGAAAAGATTTTTTTTTTTCATTTGTAGTATTCTTCCATTTGATTTTGCATATTTTTTTTACCTGTTTATGTGTTTGCCGAACTCTGTTTACTGATGTTAGTCTACTGATAATCGAAAGAGAACAACAAATGGAAGACTTCATATAAGGTTAAGTATTTCAGCACAAACAGAAGTTTGAATTTTTGTGCAAAAATCTGACAGTCATGTAAAAATGAGTGTGAGATATAGGGGATAAACATAATGGACTAAAACCAAAAACTTAATCAGTCACAGACTAATACAAAAAGTCACTGGGTTATTTGAGGCGCCTTTTTACTCTTTCTGAAAAGCTGATTGGTAAATAGAAACCAACAATTTTATGTAGTTTAAAATCAGGTTAGTTGAATAATAGTTTCTATAAGTGATGATTCAAAGACCATGAAAATAGCTGTTTATTGCAGCCCTAGAGTGGGAACACAAAAACTGAGGCCTTTTTAAATGAAGTCCAGGTAGTTGCAATAATTGTAGAAAATCCCCTTCAAGATTAAGTTCAAACATTTCTAAAATGAAAGTTGCTCCTTAAGGGACTGCTGGTAAATTCAGAGTCATTAACCCAATACCTCCTTTAGAGTCACAGCCACAGGGCACTAAGGGGACGAAATGATTTATTGGCTCAAATGTAGTGAATTTAAAGACACAGAAATCCTGCTAAATGTAACTTGTACCTCAGTGAATGTAAACAGCCTGTACACAGAATCCCTGGAAGGAAAAGGTTTTCCCCTAACTTGATGAATGACTTTAATAATGAGGGAAGCCCTAAGGGAACGACAGATAAAACAACAAGGAGCCCCTGCAACAAACTTATCTATTGCTGCTATTTATCTTGTTTTTAAAAAGCTTTAATCTGCATTTAGACCATCCCAAGTGTCTGTCAGTGACAATTATTTTGTCTACAAAAACCATCACTTCCTTTCTTCCCTTTCCCAACTAGTTTCTTTTGGGTGTCCATGTGTGAATTAACAAAAAAATGAATTTCATTTAGTTGTCCACTCTAAACAGAGTAATGACCTCTGGGGAAAGAGACCAACTTCTTTTTATAAAATCAATATTTGCTATATTTAGGTGTTTAACACATAAATCAACTAATATTTTACTCAATTTCTATCAATTTTCTTCTTAAAAGATACAAAATACTAAACATTGTACCTTGTAGGAACTGCTTGTTTACCCAAGAGCAATAAAAGTAAGAACAGAATTAAGATTGTTTCTATAACTTAGAAAGTCTATTTTAAATTTGCTGTAAAAAAATTAGTGAAATGTTATAAGCAAAATCCACTCTCCACTCTGTGCCACAGTGCCACTCCGGTAAAGCTATTGCTAGAGGATCAACCAAAACACACACACACACACACACACACACACACACACACACACACACACACACACACACACACACACAAAATAATAATGATAATTAAATCAACTAGTCTTGAAATTTTCCAAAAGTTAATAATGTTTGTTTTTGATGAGCATGGAGGCCACAGTAAGGATTCTCCTCAGGGAAATAAGGGCTTGCTGAGAGACCTTCAGCCTCCATTCAAGGTGGAAAGGAAAATAATGAAACAAGAACGAAGCTGGTAATCAAGCGAGCAGCTGTCTGCCTGTTACCAGCAATACACAGAGCCTGCAGAGTGAATTTTTCATTACCTCCTGGGAGCAGAGACTCGGGGGCTTCTTCTGCGTTTCCTCCAAGTGTAAGGCAACATGAAGTAGCACATGTTGTTGTTAACACAACCAGGCCCTCAGAGCAATTTACAAGAAAGCATGGTGTACTCTATCCGGACTCCTCTGAGATGAAAGACAACATTATTTTCTGTCACAGTATTTTGCCCTTGAGAACCTTTTAAATGATGGTGTGTGTGGTTTTATGAGATGGGACACCTGAATGCATCAGTGGCTGAGCTGTTACACATGGTGCATCAAGACTGCAAAGTGAAGAAATAAAGGTTCCTCTTGTATGCAGTACAACAAAACATGTAAAAAAAAAACTGTAATGTAGTCAAGAGAAGACGTATCATACTTTTGTTTAAGTCAAATGAGGGTTAGTGGTAGGGGTGGGTGTCATATGTCACATATGATATTATCCAAAATGTTGCTGTAACAATGTGAAATTGAGTATTACTGTTAGCCCTGCGATCGACTGGCGACCAGTCCAGGGTGTACCCCGCCTCTCGCCCAATGACAGCTGAGATAGGCTCCAGCCACCCGTGACCCTGAACAGGACAAGCGGTATAGAAACACTGTCATTGTTAAGTTGCCATAGAATATTGTTGGGCAATGTTTTACGGAGATATTTGAAGAACTTTAAAAATGAACAGGAACTTTTGTTCTGAAAAAAAAAATTATTATCACAAAACTTGTAAAAAATCAAGATAAATTTATTTGCCCTTATCGCCCACCCCTAGCTAGGAGTTAGGATTTTCAATCAGGATTCTCCAAATACAGGATGTGCTTTGACAAAAAAAGTGATCGTGTTTTTTTCCAACTGTTTTACAAAATATTACTTAAGTTGATTTAATTAAAGGTTTTCCTTTTTTTGTATTGTTTTTAACCAGAGAGCTGACAATGTGCTTCTACAGGTGTAGAATCATGGACTTATATGAGACAGAGGCAGGCAACTGCAGCAACTGCGTGATGACGGTTAGCAGCTCTCTCTCAATACCAGCTGTATGCACTATGGGTTGGCTTCATCAAGTGTTTCATGGAGCCGCAAAGAGAGTATGTAGAATATATCGTACTGAAGAATACTTGATCAGTGACTTGAAGTTTGCATGTCAGCTTGTTTGCACAATTTTGTGACAAAATTCTGATTTGAAACTTTATTTTTCAAATTTAATGTACTTTTTTTTTTTTTTTTTTAAAGAACTTTTTATTTAAAACAACAACAACAACAACAACAACAAACGCAAACAAGACTTTGTCTGATGGGAATTTCTTCTACCCAATAAAAAAAGCAGTGAAGTGTACTAGGTTTTTGGCATTAAATTGAAGCAAAATACAGATAAAGATCTGACACTAGTTTAAGATAACCACTAAGCACTAACTATGATGCACCTGAACAGTTTCCTCTGAGTTGAGTCCATGATTCCAGCTGCCTCGTCTTTTGGGTCTTGGACAAAATTAACTCTGTGAGTGCCATATTCTCCTCTTTGGTGTTTCAATGGTGGTGTAAACACTAGAGTTTGGTTTACCAAATTTAACTAAAATGAGCCTGTTTGTTTCCCATCTGTTGTTTTAGTTAAACATCTTGCTGGAAAACAAAATACTAACTGAAAATGACACCTTGCATTTAACAGAAACACAAGTAATCCATTCTTGGAGAAAACTACAGGCTGAAAAAAGATAGTTAAGCTGCCGTTGTTGATGTTCAAACTGACAACCAGGCAGAAAGGAAAGGATAACCATTTGGCTCTGTCTTTGACAGTTTTCTTTTTCTTAACTCAGCTGACATAAACTTGATACATTTCAATTAAGATGTTTAGAGAGTTGTCAGAGTCTTAGGGAATAACTTATTTTAAGCCAGGTCATGACAAGTGTAGTATTTTCATACAGAGCGTGAAGTCTGTTTGAAAAGGTCTGAAACAGGTTCAAATGTACTTATTAATCTCCTCTGTTTCCAGGTGAGCGTTGTTTAACTGTCCTTTTTCTCTCTTCCTTTCTCCTACCAAGGCTCTGCCGGCACCCGCACTGTGGTGACAGCATGACTGTACAATCTGTTTCCCCTCTTTCTCACACACACACACACACACACACACACACACACACACACACACACACACACACACACACACACACACACACACACACACACACACACACACACACAAGCGTGTGCACACACACATGCACAGACACAGTCAGAGCTCCATTAAATTGAAAGCCAATGCAAACTTTTAGGGCTGGCCGTCCTCATTAAGAGGACACCAAGCAGAGGCCTGGCAGAAGATCTCAGACACTTCAGAGGCCTAATGAATCGATACACGCCCCCTCGCTGTGAGAGCGCTACACTCACTATGGATAACAGGATGAACGCTGCCAAAGAGAGCACTAACATCTTCATGTCCTCCACCTAAAATGAAGGGTGTGGAATCCGTGCTGAGACCATGAGTGGCATCATCCTCACTTTGTTGTCTTTGAGAACAAAATCTCAGGCAGGGACACACATGCAGAAAGAACAGAAGGCTGACAGCAAAGACAAAGCCCTGACAAAGGCAACCTGGTTGTTTTCATCACATAGAATTGTTATTTTGCAACAAATGCAACTCCAAATTCCCTTGAGCTGAAGTGGAATCAGAGGTGCAGGGGCCAGCCAAGGCCAGATGCACTTGTCGGAAACAAATGATTCAGGGCTGATTCTTACAAGCACTCTCCACAACAGTGCATCGAGCCTCTCTGCTCTACATGACGGCTCAGCTCCCCTCTGCCAAGGCAATTTATCAGAGAGCCTGATTGAAGAGGAAATAAAGATCCTGAGAGTTACATAACCACAAAGGCACAAAATGTGAGAATAGATGGCTTTAGGTTTGTTGTTGGGTTACATTTAAAAAACCCAAACAGTTCTTCTAAAGCAGCTTTCATTCTTGTTAGGGCTTAACACCCAGAGGCATTTCTTCTTCTTTACAGCCGGTCTGAGACACAACGATTAAAGCCAATTCTAATTAATTCCCTTTGGGAGGAATCCTACTAATTGATTTTTCAACCTGTCCAAGACAGTCAATCTGTTTGAAACTGCAACACACACTCACTCACACACACACACACACACACACACACACACACACACACACACACACACACACACACACACACACACAGAGTGCATTCATTTATAGTCATTGAGCTAAAACTAACTCACTAAGCAGAAAGGACTCGAGGGACGACTGGTGAGACACAGTGATGAAGTGGTTATCACACGCTTTAATTAGATAACAGGAAATCTATGTGTGGAGCTGCAGCAGAAAGGTTCAGTTGCACACAGTCAAAGATGTCAACTTTCCCCAAAAGGGCTGACACTGTTAGAAGCCAAAATTTTACTGCAAAAAGAACTTTCTTTGTGAAATGAACGTATTTGGACAAATATGTTTAAGTTGTTGACTTTATACACATTTAGGACCAAGTTAAAAAAAAAAAAAAAAAAAAAAAAAAAAACAGGCTTTAAAACACAATATAACTTTAATTTTTTAATCAGAGGCTATATTTAAAGCTGCTGTCAGGAACTTAAAGAGAGGGTGTTATGCTTTCTCATAAATATGGACATAAAGCAATAATGCTGAATATCCATACTGAATGTGTGCAGATTTACATCGGTCTGCATGAGGATCTCCTGAGTGGTTTGTAAGATTGGCAAAATAACACTATGGTTTACCCATAGCTTTGCCCCCAAAAGGCCTCCTGAGTGTTGGCCAATCAGAGGGAAGGGGGGTTTTGAAGAGGGGTGCTTTAAAGTGACAGTAGCTTAAACTAATTATTCCAGACAGAGGTCGAAATTGGGGTTTATTAAAACATCACTGTGAGAAAAACAGGTTGTTTTGAGCTGTATACAAAAAGACTACAGAAGTAAAAGAGGTACAGTATAAAGCCAAAAAAGAAAACACACACACATAATATACACCCCCTACCCCCTTTTAATGTTTGTGTCAATTTTAGAACTCCCTGTGATACCTCTTTAAGTAAAACCTCTAAAATGGTTACAGATTTTGCTTGCAGGAGCTTTAGGTGATTTTGTCTTAACAAGTGGAGTCTGTTTCAACTACTTATTATCAGTGAAACTGAAACTCCATCATTTCTAGCATGTTCTTTAAATAATTCAATTGGGCGTTGCGGATAAGTTTTCATTCCAAAAACATCGGGCCCGGGAACTATTACTTTACTAGCATAGTAGACACTAAACATTGTAAGAAATAACCACAAGGTATTTTTATAGTTCTCATCCCAAAGCCATCCCTCACTATCGTCCTTTAAAAGAAAACAACAGTACAACAAGGTTTTTATTCGTATTTTTTTACCCTATTTCTGCATTACTGTGATCAAAAGAAAACACTTTTTTTATATAGAAAGGCATTTTTCCAACATAAAACATTTAGTATGTTAAAAAAAATTATAATAAATCTAAAACACTTTAGTTGAAATGTGTTTTTTTTAACTAATTGAAAAAGCTTTCCCTGCAAAACTTTACTCCTCTAACTACAAATGGTTGTTTCCAGTGGATTTTTCATAAGTTTTTAAGAGGCAGAAAATTGTCTTTTGGAGCTCAACTCTTCACAAGTTATAAACGGGTCTGTGGTTTATTCAGCTATATGCTACAACAACTTGCTTAATACTACTTATTCAAAGAACAATGCCCCTCAGAATGAACCGATCCCAAAACGTTATGTGTAAGTAAGTTTATCACACACAACTTCGAGACTTTAAACAGTCTGCATGTATCTTTAAATCAACGGTAATAAACTTGATTCAAACAGATATGAGAAATCAGCAGCAGGTCACGAAAATGGGTTCACTGAACCCCACCCACTTTTCCCCCTTCATGAGTGATGATTAAAAATATCAGGAGCCTCAAGCTTCCTCCAGCAAAGAAGCAAGAACAACTCACCGTTTCCAGAGATGTGATTATTCACCTCTCCATGTTCCACGATGAGCGCTGCGTTAAGTTGAACGTAAAGTCCCGCGTACTGTAAAATCCACGTTACTACGCCGAGGGCTCCCATTTTTAGTAAATACCTCATGGAGTTCTAACAAATAGTCACATATGGGTGGAAAGCATCGATAAAATATCCCCTCCTCCGACTCTGAGTGGCTCTCACAGACATATAACTGCAGCTGTTGAGAGACGTTGCTGCTCCGTGCGACTCTGCAGGAGGAGGTGATGATGATTGTGATGATGATGCGGTCGGCGGAGGCGGAGGCAGCGTGGATGCAGGTGCTGCGGCTCAAGCTGCGAGTCAATTAGGCGGAAGGATCTCACTGAGATGTTGAGTATCGGTTCAAGCACCGCTGCTGATATGAATCTTGTAAACTAATGCAAGTGTCTCCTCAGTCATTTTTAAAGAAATCTGCTTTGGGCAGATGCACTTCATTAACATTTAACAACAGACATAGTATTTATAATATTAATAACAATAATAATAATAATAATATCCATAATACAAACCAAGCCAGGCAATCAACAGGGCCAGATTAAGCAGTTCACAATACTTAATAACTTTTATTATTATTATTATTATTATTATTATTATTGTTATTGTTGTTGTTGTTGTTGTTGTTGTTGTTGTTGTTGTTGTTGTTGTATTTGACAAATAAGCTTATTAATTGGTTTGGTTACCTTAAATACTTTGTTTTCTAAACAACCCTAAATGGTAGGCTATGTTAGGTACGTGCTGCAGTACTAGAGACTATAGTTTTGTAAGCTAAAGGCTTACATAAAAAAAAAAAAACAATGGCAATACGTAGCTTCAACAGTGAAAACACCCACCAGAAAATCAAGATAGCTATGTATTGAAATATTCAGGTGTGAAAACATCACATTGTGACCAAAAAGTGTATGTCATAGTATAATGTTAATGGATGTATTAGGCCCATAACAATATCATGCACAGTAACTGAGTTTAATTTGTGATTGTTATAATTACATTGAAGCTGTACAGCTGGATGATACTGTGTAAACAGTATCACCAGAATTGTTACGCCATAGATACAATAGGCTATAAGAATGAAGAAATCCATATATATGGAATAATAGTCCTGGGATAGAGTGAGCTTTAGCATAATTGACAATTGCAATTGAAAATAAAATTACAATCAGTTGACCTGCTCTTTTTTTTTTCTTTTATTAATCTTCATTTGTGACATCTTCTCGATTTTTACCAACCTGTGCCTTTGAATAGATCCATTTTCAAGTCTTTATCCTAACTATGTATTGCTAGTAATTTTTCCCGAGCCCACATGAAAGCCTTGTAAGATTTTTGTATAACTGAGTATAACCTGAATAAACTTTTCTCTCTAAAGTTAATCTTGGCGCAGACAAGGGACACACACCACAATAGCCAAAATGATTTGTGATTGGCACAAATTTATAAACCTACTTCATGGAGAAGATACCTTTTGGGATGAAGAGTTACAGCAAACAGTTCTCCTATCCTACTGGTTAGATGAACTGCCAATAGAAGCACTCGTTTCATTGTAATTATGTATATTAGCAAAATCGTGCTAGCTAGCTGGGAAGCACCTAACTGTGCAAAAGCTTTATTTTAGGTTAGTGTTTTTGTTTGCTGTTGTAGTTTTCAATGGCCCGTGGGTGGGGCTCAGCCCCTTTGTTTAGAAACTGGGTCGAGAAATCGCACAGTAGCTTGGATATGAACTAACACAAATAAGTTCAGTTTCAGCATTTAATTGAGCTCATTTTAAAACCCAGCAAACAGCCAATGCATTTTCCCTCCAAGATGCTTCCCTTCAGTGTATATACATGAAGCCATGCATGCAGAGTCTTTGCCTCATGAGGTCTCTTCCTGCTATAGCCAGTCTTTTCTCCACTTGTCCTCCAAAAAGCATTATAGACCATCTAGACCACAGACACAACTGATAATAGTTGCAGCTGTGACTACATCTAAAGCCATTCCTTTTTGCATTAAAGCTGGAGCTGTATTGCTCTCAATGCAGGGAGCTCGGTTCCAAATGTTATGGTGTGCTGAGTAGCCTGAAAGCTCATGGAGAAAATACACATTGTTTTTCAGTGGGGTAAACAGAACACTGGAAAGAGGAGCCATTTTCCCCAGATGTGTCAGAGCGAAGGGAAAGAAGAGTTAATATGCATGTGTTGAATTTCATACTAAGGCAACACCTTATTAAGTAGAGCCCACATGTATTATGAGTATCGCACAAAAAACAATGGGAAGTTTCCTCCAAACAAACAGTGCATTTATCCATAAGCACAGAAAACTTGAAATCAAGGCTGTCAGAAATTGCATAATCCCATTTACATTACTTTTAGTTGAGAGGAACAATTGTGCAATAAATTTCTTCTGATTGCATCAATTTACTGATAGAGGAACGTGCTACCTCTGATCTTTTATCTGAAAGCAGCAGGTACAGAAAAGTCTGAATGTCTCAAAGAGAGCTTAATAAATAATGGATGTCATGAAGCCTCTGTGGAAGCTGTTGGCTTTAAATTCCACTCCCTTGTTGAGTTCTATTCCCAGTTCACATCCTTCATTTTCCATTATAACACACACACACACACACACACACACACACACACACACACACACACACACACACATACACACACACACACACACACACACACACACACACACACACACACCTCATCTCTGGCCGGGCTGTCTGAGCCAGTTAGCGCTGTAGAGGTGCTGAGCTCAGAGCTAGCAGACAGGTGTTGTGTCCATCTTAGGAGCTCACGTCTGCATGTATCAGCTTCAATTTCATCCTCGGTTCTCAGAGCTTTTCAGGCCGGGTTGACATCCACCAGAAAGGAGGCAGGCAGCAGTAACAGCCAGGAGGAAGCATAAACTGCCTTTCCTGGGTCTGGCACACAGTGAAAATAGTAGGGTTTCTCAAAGACCTCTGAGGTCAACTTGTTTTCTTCTGTGGCAGTAAATTGATTCCTTTGCGCTTTCAGTGGTGCTGTGGAGCAGACTTTTGACTGATGATGTCCCAAAAATCTGAACACATCATCTTGCAGTGTTTCTCACACCAACAGATGACAGCAGGTGCCTCGTAATTAAATACCTCATTAAAATGAGTGCACACACATTCATTTAATGGCCTCACGTGTGTTTGATATAGCTCCAATAAACTAGGGTGATCCAAATAGCATTTTAAATGTGTTCAAGTATTAATTTTACAGAATGTGTCCCCACAGAAAAATTGAACATGCATGCTGGGAGCTCCACATGCCGGGCTCTCCACAGATGGATCAAAGACAGCAGGATAAATCTCTTTTCCCTTTGATAATAATTAATTACACACTCAAACAAAAAGACAAAATAAAAAAATGTGATGGCACCACAAAAAATGTGAGGGGGGGTTATACCTATCAAAATAGATCCTGTGAGGAACTTTTGGCACCCCCTGTATACAATGTATATATTTTTTTCCTCTCTTGGTTCTTTAATTGTGTTTATTGTGTTGTGTTGTTTGTGGGTTTATTGCGTAGGGCAAAGCACGCACTATCCCACAACTAAGATCATGGCATATCATCCTTGAACACTGTTAAAAACATAAGCCAGGGGTGCTGGTTGCAGTTCTAGGTCTCATATTGGGCAAAATTCACTTTAGACTGGTTTTGTAATAGTGATGAGCATCCCCAGCCTGTCTACAAACACCCCGAAATTAGAAAATTATATTGTCTCCTTCTCTTACTTGTGTGCTCAAACACGCAAAGTTGAGACCTGCCCTGCATGACGTCATAATCCGAAAAACGTACCTCCTCCAGGCCCGCCCCTTTTACTGCCCCTTCTGTCCAGCACGTTTTCACCTTGGCTGCTCGGCTGCTTCGGTAAAATAAACATGGTGAAGGTACCAGCGCAGCACAGCGGTTGCTCTGTTGTTGGCTGCACAAAAGATCATAGATGTATTTTTTAACTCCATTATCTGAGGTTTTGAAGCAGTGGATTAATTTCATTTTTGATGGAGATGCACCCACAACAACTCCTAAAATGCTGTATGTGTGTGCTCACCATTTCACTTCGGATTGCTTACTCAACGAGGGCCAGTACAAAGCAGGATTCGCCAAGAACCTGAAGCATGGATCTGTACCAACTGTCTGTGACCCAGCGACATACGTGGGAGCTGTAAGTTTTTACTAATTTATGTTGCTTTGCTATATGCTCTACCTAGCGCGATAGCCTGATGAATATGGTTTTAGCATGGCAGCTAACGTAAGTTACGGTTTGTAACTTAGTTTTTTTACACTACGTTGAAACACACGAGTAAATAAGATCAGGGACATTAAAGAGAAGATATATGGACATCGATTTCACGTGAAGCTAGCTTTATATACACAATGTTGTCTTTTGGTTGGACGGATGTGACTACTTGTCGCGGTAGCCCCCAGCGGAGCTAATGTTGTGCTACAGGGTAGCGAACGCACTCTTAGCTGTTATTATGGACACTACCACTGTCACCACTAATGTGTGTGTTACTGCTGCAGTTTAGTTTGCTTGATAGATGTCCCTCATGGTACTGTCTCAAAAGAAAAAAAAACAGTACAGGCTGCACACAGTTCTTTCTGCTCGGTATGGTAATATAACTCTGGTTAAATGGCAGCGAGCAGGTCAGATGCCTTGTAGCCATTTGGCCAGATGAGCATTTAAAAAATGTTGGACACCACTCACAAACTTAAACACAAGTTAAGGCAGGTAACTCTGTCAGAAGCTCGTTAAGGTATGAGACCAGTTTTGTGAAAGCAGAGAATACAGTGATGAGGGGGACAAACTTATCTAGTTTGACAAGACAAACAAAATTTGTCCAAACCAGATACCAAATAGATGTTATTGAGTTATGTGACTTTGCTATACGCAGCACTGACTCTTCTGTTGGAGAGTATGTAATGTTAGCACATTTCTGTTCTAATGCTAACTAACACACCTTACTCGTGGAGTTTGATAAGTCAAGCAACTATTTGACCTTCTTGCTTGGTTCATTGCAGTTTCACTGGAAACTCTAGAATTTGAATGTGACCAAAGTTTTGTTCTACACAAGAGGAGGATTACTGTGGTTACTTGTGCGTCCAAATGACCCATATTACGGAGATGAATGGCCCCTGTTTTGGCTAAAAATTTTCAAACAGTGCTTTTTTATTAAAGAATTATTGTTATTATTATTAATAGTAATAATAATAAAAGTCATCCTGCTGTTAAATGTCCCTTTCACTGCGAATCTCAGCCATAGAAAAAGCCACAAAGGCTGTTTCATCAGCATGCTGGGATTTACTTAATCTGACAGCTACCTTGCAGCAACAGTGGCAATTGGAAATGACTGAATAGACCTTTTTTTGTGCAGGTTACAAAGAGACATCAGTATTAAAATTACCTCACCTAAATAACTACCATTAATTTATTAGCACTGATGTTGTAGATTTTCCTCATACACAGCAGCTGTTTCTGGGTTCAACCTTTTCATTTTGGACTTGATCGGGAATGATTTAGTGACTGAGATCAGCCAGCAGATTGCTGTGACCATTAGAATGACTGAAGGAATACACTGCACATCCAGATGCAAAGCTAACAAAATGTACCACATAACTCTACAGCATGCAGAGTTTCTCTGAAGTCAGGCCTCAGACTATCTGTAATGTTAGTTTGATGCTGAGCTGTATGATGTTCTTGACAATAATAAATGTTTCATTAACAAGGGATGCAACATGAAACTAAAACGTTCTAGGGGAACAGCATTTCATCTAAAGTAAATGCTAAAATTGGGATGTCTGTCATTAAATCAAAATGCTGAAAGTTTATCAGTAAAGCAAATATTGTAATTTTTATACTTATTTGTAATGATGATAACACTTACAACCAGATCAAGTGAATGAAAATCAGATCCCTGAGCTTATGATATTGTTTTCTTTAGGGGTATGTGACATATATTACTCTGCATCAAACAAATGGCGAATTGTCAATAATGGCATGATCTTTAATCCAAACTCAAGAACTTTTGGTGTTTTCACTTACGATCAATGTGAAAGTTAAACCTCGTTAAAAAACAGGTAAATAAAATTTCATCTTGTGAGGTCTACATAAAACGTCCTTAAAGTTCAGATTTAAAGAAACCAATAATTTCCAACTGTATGCCGAAGAGCATGAACAGCAGGCTTGACAAACAGTACATTAAATATAACACAGTTCATGTTGAGGACCAGTTTGTGTTGGCTTTGAGTTTCATCATGATTGTTTTGCATGTCTAATATTATACAGAAAGGTACAAATTAATTTTGCTTTTTGTGTCTTTAGCACATATTCCACAAACATATCTAGCACGCCTTAATCTTTTTTTTCTGATGCAACATAAGTTACTCGTATTTGTTTATGAATCATGAGCATGTGACACCAAAAACATCCACCTGAAATGTAATCTCAGTCTTGGTTGAAAAATGGTGCCTTGTAGCAGTTAAACCACCAGACTGGAAACTGTCAAACCAATCTTCTGCTCACGCAATGACTTTGACCAGACCCTTCATGAACATTACACTATGACACTTGTTCTCTGCAGGAGAAAAGTATTTTCACACCCCAAAGAATTCATCACTTTTCGGTCAGGCAGAACGTTGACCAGCAGCACTCCTTTGTCTCTCCCTGTCAACATGCTGACCATACAGGAAGAATTATATGACTGCAAAAACCTTGCCACCATTTCCTGGTTCACTGGTTATGGCTCTGCACTCCAGTAAATCTTTCCTGTTCATCTGTGGTACAATTTGAGCAGGCTGCTGCTGAGAAGCTGAGATGTCAACTACAGTAGCATTAGCTGCAGGTACGGCGCATTAACTTCCCATTTATTGCCTTCTTCCTGAGGCTAATGTGGCTCAACAGCATGCAATGTTTAAATATAGATCAGGATATGTTGGTGATAACTGTGTTGTGCATCACACGGGGATGAAAATGTGATGGATATTCAGGGTACACTACTTTTCATGCAATATTCAGTCTAAAAAAAGGATGTAGCATTTTAGTGTTTTATCTATTATTTAATTTTTATTTAATCAGATTTAAAAGAACAATAATAAATGAAGTACACCGTTGACTTAATATCCTTTGGCTTTGTGACATTTCCTCACTGAGGGCACTGAGCTTGACTGATTTTTAATCTTTCACCAATTTCCATCATTGATGCACTTACTCGACTTTCTCTTAGCCAGCTAATTGACCTGCATTTGAACAGAAAAGTAAATGCAATACTGAACATACTTATTAAATGTATTACTGAACATTCGGCTTTGAGAAATAGTTTGTTGAATAATCAAGGGAATGAGCCCCCCTTTCAGGAAACTTTTAAACTTTAGAAGCGCATTTATTCACTTCCTGACATTTATATTGGGTGATTTATAGCACTTCTACTCAAAAGACCAGAAAATTGGTCTCCCAGTAGCTCTAAAGCTTATTTGTGTGAAAGTTATAACTTGTTTTTTATAACCAGTAATGAAACACATACGTTAGTTTAAAAACCACAAGCCAGGGGAGTTACGAGTTTAACGGTGTCCTCCTGACTTTATTGTCATTGTATAAACGACTGCAAAGCTCTGATTTTTTTTTTCCAAATCAGAAAGTGTTAGAGTAGCTGTTCTATTATGCATGCAAATCTTTAAGGTAGAAACTTCCCCTCTGTCTGAAATTATTCTTAACACAGTCAGATAAAGGAGAGACAGTTTGCATGTTTTTGCCACATTTTGTTTCACATAAACCAGACAGTTGGAAAAGCAAGATCCTAAGAGAAGCAACTTAGTCTGGAAAAACACTTCAGCCAGTTGTTTATTGGAGTGTATTTGGATAAAACATGATGTCTTGAAGGCATCCATTTCTCTGAGTCTTTCCTCGCACATTTTTAATATTTGTGTGTCCCTGTTTGAAACAACTCTATTCTCACTTGTGCTCACTATGTCACCTCATATTTCAAGAAAAATGAAGAGCAGATTTCTGGAACAACACTCTGACAGGAACATTTTCCAGGGGTTAATGTTTCTTGTCCTTTTTGGTGCATGACTATAAAGAAAACCTGATGCAGCACATTATTTCTACATCTTTTGACATATTGAGCCACTTACATTTGTATGAGAGTTATCTGTATACTGTGTGACAACTTTTTTTGCAGTCCTATGAGCTTAAATCAGCCTCTAGGCATAAACAATACAGTATTCAGAGAAATCCAATTTTGAGCAAAATCATTTGTCATCTTTAACAAATTTAAAAACTGTTAGTAGAGTCATTCTTATTCCACAGTTTAAAGATACCTGCAAACTATAAAAGGAATATAAAAGTAAATGTCATAATATGAAGAAAACAGCAAAGAAAAGAGAGCTTAATAAACCCTTTGCAAGCTAATAAAAGAACAGTGAATTCTTTCATTTGTATGATGATGGGATTTCCAAAGTGTGTGGTGTCCCTCGTTGTGTTCATGCTTCCAAGTTCACCAGCATTTCTAAAGAGGACATGCTATTCAGCGCACATTATACGAAGTCAATCACTTTTTGCATCGGTTTGTGTGTAAAGCTGCTGAATTTCATCGCTTACCCTGTAGCCATGACAACACTGTTTTACATTCCCGCCCTCAGAAAGGATATTACAGTTTGAACTATGAGGATTCATATTTGCTGAAATTCCCTGCACACAATTTTATGGCATGTAAGAACAGTGTGAATCAGTGTGAACGTGAAACAGAATGAAAACATACGGTGTGTTACTCCAGCACACTATACAGTTTAGTAAACATTGGCCCTTAGGTTTTCTGCCTAATTTTGACTTCCCTTTTTTGACTAACCTTCAACTTTTGGATGAAATTCCATAGATAATGTGTACCCTGTAAAAGAATAGAATAGAATAGAGTAGAATAGAATAGAATAGAATAGAATAGAACTTTATTGTCATTGTCACAAGTACAACGAAAATGAAGTCACAGCAGTAATCAAGAAAACAAAAGTAAGAAAGTGCAAAAAGGTCCATTAGAAAATAGATGATGACAGCTTGTCTATCACTCTCCAGTTCAGCCAGCCTCCTTCTCTGTCTCCTAGATTCTGTCTGCTCACAGCGGGTGAAGTTTCAACTTGGCGTTGGTGCTGATGTTAGCTCTGTTAGCCATGTCTGTGAATAGCATGATGCTACTCTGCCCTCTGGTGTTCCCTCTTGCTGGGTTAGCACAGCTAGCTCGTCCATCTCATTGGAGATAGATCTTACGTTCCCAATAACGATGGATAGAAGGACAGGTCCATGTCATCACTCCTTGGCTCACACCTGAGAACCAGCACGTCATCCTCACCTCCTTCTCCTCACCTTGTGGGAAGACATCAGGCCTTGCACCAGTTAGCATTGACTTGCTACAGACTGCTAACACCTGAGTTCACATGTAAACAATGTGGCCATGTTACATGTAGGATCTCCAGACAAACACAGCAGCAAAAATAGTAAAAATATCACTGAAGCCACAAAGAGTTTGGTGTCCATGGCCAACAAATGAACTTTAAAAAGTAATGATCCACTCCAAATACAAAGATGACGAAAAAGAGACGAAAAAAAAATTACAAGAAACTTACAAAAAAGACAGAGCTGCTACAAAAGGCAGCCATAGCCAACAGGGCGGCGTCTAGAAACAAAGCCGATCCCATCTCATTCTAGATTGGCAAAAACCCATCCTGAATGAAGCCCAAGGGCTAAAACCTTTGTTTGGGGTTTTTGGCAATCGGGCCCAAAACCTGAGGGCTGGTAATTAGCTTTTTGGACAGATTTTGATCTTCCACTTTTGGCTGAAATTCCATGATATATGTGTCCCCTGTCAAAGCTGACCCCATCCCATCTGGGGTGGCAAAAACCAGTCCTGAATCAAGCGTGAGGTCTAAAGCCTTTTTGGGTTTTTGGAAACTGGGCCCAAAACCAAAGGACTGCCATTCAGCTTGTAAATGTGTTAGTTTATGGTACAACTCTTCCCCTGCATGTATTCATGTGCTGGTTCTGTCAGCAGCAGTTCTTTCCAGGATGCCTTAAGATTTGACTCTGGTTTTTAAGACCTTACTCAAACTCTGTACAAATCTTTCTTTGGTGACTTAGACTTGCACTTAGATGCTGGGGGCTTGGGACCTGACTTTGTCTACATCTGGCTGTCATAACAGTCTGCATATCTGAGTATTTGAAATTGCTCCTTCAGAGCTTCAGGGATTTGGCCCTGCTCTCTAGGATGAACAGATGCAACAGAGTGCAGAGAGCATTTATGGAAAAGTGTCAGCTTCTTTCATACCAAGTAAGAAATCACACAAATACAGGATTACATACATGCCTGGGGAAGTATGAATTATTCATCATGAGATGCAATATGGTGTGGACACTCGGTTTGACCCATGGATGCACTGATCATAAAAGACCAAGTATATCAACTTTGATCTTTTAGCCAGCTATGAAACATTTCTCTAAAAACTGTTCTGCGGCTGACTAGGATGGCTTAAAAATCAACACTCCATCTTTCATTAAAGATTTTTGTATTGCTACTTTGGCATCCAAAATATGCTCTAAAGTTGATCCTTTTTACAAAATAAAAGGTCACATTCTGAATGCAGTAAGCCCTGTAGGAAGATGAGATTCTCTAATAAGATGAATAAAACAAACATAATAAAAAAATCCGAGTGTAAAGGGCTCAAACAAAGAAAGCACAAGGATGATGAGATGCTGGCTTCTGACTGTAGTTACAGTGTATACAGAGTATAATGAAAATAAATGGTGCAATATGTGCTAAGTGGAACCAGTGGGACACTGCAGAGGCATAACAGCAAGCAGGGGATAAAACCTCATCATACTAAACACAGAAAAGTGTTGGGTTGAGATTTCAGTGGGATTCTCAAACTCAACACCAGACACTAAAAAAGTAAAACAAAGTACATATCTCTTTGTTTTCATTTGCAGGGATCAAGTTTATACCCCTGGAGTGACCCCAGTGGGAAGGAGAATAACAAGACCAGTGCAACCAATTAAACCTAACTTTGGATCTCTATATTTAGATGCCCTCTGTAAAAGAAATCCTCGTGGGGCTTATTAGACAAATATTGCCCTCTCCATTGGTGACCCTCACTGCTTTGTCATCATTTAAATTAAACTGTCTACTATATGATCTCATTTTGAGTCCAATGTTGCAGTCAGGAGTTTTTGAAAGCTGGGTTGGGCATCAAGTGAAATCATACTGCAAACTCAATAACACAAAAGCTGCATTTCCACCAAGCAGTCCGGGTCGGTTCAGTATGGTTTGGGACGGTATGGTACAGTTGAGCCTGATCCCGTTTGCGTTTCCACAGCAAACTGTGCCCCCTCGTGGTGGGCGCTGTGTAAGCCGGATGCTGGAAGCTGCAGCTGTTAAACAATAGCGCGACGCCGTAGCAGCTTACCCCGCTATTAAATCCAACAAAGAAGATCAAAGCGACACAGTAAACAAGGAGTATGGTTGAAAGACATCCAGCATTTCGTCCTCTCTGTGATTTTTATGTACCTGTCTGTTTCAAAGTGCAATCAAGCTTTGTTTCAGAGAAGTCTGTGTGCCGCCAGGAGAAATCCAGCAGCTGTCGGGGTAAGTGACGATTCTTTTGACCAATCAACGGTCTGAAGTGTTGTAGCTCCACCTTCCGAGAGCGGATCGGTTCAGTCTGGCACCCATACGGAAGGGTCCCAAAAAAGTAGGCCGGCTCGTCTCGGTTTTTAGGGATCTGTCCCTGGATGAGTCAATGGAAACGCCACAAAAAGTGTGCCGTACCGAGACGAACCGAACCGGTCTGCTTGGTGGAAACGCGGCAAAAGATCTGGTGTCCATGACGTCATCCATTCGTTTTTTGAAGCCTACCATGTCAAAGGTAACAGTTGTCAACAGATATATCCATGAAATCATCCATGAGCTACAATATCTGTAGATTCAATCTGACACGAAAGGTATGTAAGCTTCAGATTTGGCAAATACCTGTCCAACTCCACACAAACAGCTTCACATTTACACAAACACAACAGCTGCGCAGGATTCCAGGTAGTGTTAAATTTTGTTCATTTTAATCCTAGCATAGCATTTGGTGGCTCAGCAAAACATCTATCTTGCAGGACCTAAATCCCTTTAGCTTGAAAGATTTGCTCCTGCTATTCCTGTGCTGGTGTGCTTAATTTATGCCCTTTTTATGCACGAACCGTACAACCTCTGAATTATGGACACCCTCTCGCAGTGTTTGCATTGGAAATGTGCTTTAAGTGGCCATAAAAATGCCAGCGCTGTGACAACACCATTAGTACAGATGAGGGTTGAATGTAAAAAGAGAGGCAATCACTTCAGAGGGTAGGCTGCTCGGTCGACATTCTGATTAGCTTCAGCCTCCAGGTGTGTAATGACCTGCCACTGCTTTTAATCCATGGCTAAAGAGGGCCTGCATACTCCCCGCTCCTGACCCAGGCAAGACCTCTGATTACATACCGTAGATATTTGACCCTGAGCCAGAGTTTCATTTAACCAACAACTTTCTTATTCTTTCTTTTGAGCCTGGTAAACCACATTTCAAATGTTGTTATTTGACAATATTTCCCCTGAGAAGTCATAACAGTTTTCTCCAAACAAAGGTATAGTTTGGTTCTGACAATGCTAAAAGACTAAGACAGGTGGAAAATAAAAGCTTTGACCTATTTCTTCTTGAATTTCAAGAATAAACAAACCTGTTAAGCTGGTTTTAGTGTTAATGACAACATTTTTGTTAATTTTTTTGTGTCAACAAAATATAATCAGACCAGTTTATCCCCTGTGTGTGATTAAGAAATAAAAAATAAATAAAAAATCTGTTGTTTGGGATGGGGTTGGGTAGGCAGAGGTGAGACCTCTGGCCAGGAGACTATTCCTTGCAGGCCTCCCACTTAAAAATTTTCAGCCTGGATGGGCTGATGTGTGATGAGAGCCTTAAACATTTTTAGCAAAATTATTTCACCTCATACCTTTTAGTTTTTTCGTCTTTACCTCAGAAAATATTCAAACTCCATATGCATGAATTAAAAATTTGCCATGTTTATTTAGGTATTCTTGCTTGTGTTGTACATCCCTTTGGACAAAACCGTCTGCGAAATGAAACTGTAGAACTGTGGAACTGTGGAACTGTAAAATATCCTACAAAAGTCGAAGCAAATAATTGCAGAGTATGTTAAAAAGGATAATACATGGATTGTCAGTTTTCATTCATTCATTCATTTTCTGAACCGCTTATCCTGCTAAGGGTCGCAGGTGGCTGGAGCCTATCCCAGCTGTCATTGGGTGAGAGGCAGGGTACACCCTGGACTGGTCGCCAGTCAATCACAGGGCAGATTGTCAGTTTTGTTCATTAAAATTTGTACTTTAATGCTTCTTTTCATTTAGGCATACACTGACAGTGTTTTGTTTTTTGTTTCTATTTTCATTCACCCTTAAACCTGACAAGACAGTGAGACAAAACAAGTAAAAAAAAAAATTCTGAAAGGTAACACATCATGACTATGCTCACCCTACAGTCTTGAGTATCTGTCATCAAATGAACTGACGTTATGAGGAAGAAGGGTGTAAAGTGGCTGCCAGTTGAAAATTGAATAAAATTTCTCTTTGAGGGGTTTCGTCAAAGAGAAACCAGAGCACTGAGGTGAGAATGAAAAAAGAGGCCAGAGCAAGAGGAAAGCACTGTAGCAGATTTAGAGATAGAGCTACAGAATGGAGATTAATGAGGCGCAGGGAGTGAGAGAAAACATTAAGGGAGGAAAGAAAATGCAGAAGAAAGACAAGCAAAACAATACAAGAGGGATTACAAATAAAGTGATCAGACTGTGATACCTGCTAAATGATGCTCTACAAGTTTCAATAGAATGCCTAAGCTTGGCTTTGCACACAGTGTGTTAATTCTGAAAACACTAATTCTGGAAGAAAATTCAGTTATTTTGAATGGTGAATAAGCCTCAAGCGTTTCTATTTTGTGTTATCGTTCTTTAGGGTTTCAGTTTGAAAGTTATACAACTACTTAATTGTAATTCATACATCTGGACTTAAAAAAGGTTGGAAATACATGAAGTGCTTTTTGTTCTTTCCTCCAAGCTTCTGTGAGTAGATTTTGTCTTTCACACAGGATGAGCTCAGAAAATTTGGACTTAGAAAGGTTAATGAACACTACTGTAATAGTACATAATGCGAGGAAAGATCCAAGTGTATCATCTTTTGATTTTAAGCTTAATATTTGGTCAACTCAAACCAGCTTTGTGTGCAGTGTTCAGTTCAAGGCAGCTGGACCGCCAGACAGCTGGGGTTGCTGACAGCTAAATACAATCTGGAATCACCACGGTTCATTTCACTGTGAAAGTCTAAAGATGTTTCAAAACACAGGAAACTCGCATGTCTGACCTGGAGAGCTCCAACCTGCCAGAGCTGAGACTGAGCTGGAATGCAAAAGAGCAGAGTCAGTGCGAGTTGACACATTGACTTAAATAGAAACCTATCAGATCCAGTGCCTTGACAGAGTGGAGATGGAGTCCACCTTTAGTGCAAAGTTGCTTTCAGGGTCCTCATGTATTGCAGCCATTGACTGTTTACAGAATGAACAACTCTCCTTTGTTTTCCCCAACTGGCCTGTTGTTCAAAAATTACATCCACTCACCCCGATGTGCATTTAACATTTTCCCTAAGGTGAGTCCATGGCAAAGTAGCTTTTTGTGTTGATTTGAGGCAGATGCTCATGATTAAGTTTTTGAGACTCTCATTTTCTTAGAGTTTCTGTACCTCTGCTGATCTGGTCAAGAGCGCTGCAGGGCCCACATGTGTCAGTAGGTCATGAATCACATGATTGACAGCTCCTTCACAGCAGGAAAGTACAATCCCACAGTTTTTAAATTCAAGCATAATTTTGTGTTTGAAATAAACAAGGACAAGTTGCATTGTCTGTTTCCACACCATAATGCTGGAAAAATAACTTTAATTGGCCATGAATTGATTCACATTACTTACTTTCAAAGCAAAAATATAAACAATAAAAAAATATGTATTCATGGGAATTCTGTATGAGTACATTATGGCTCACTGTTTAGCTTCTGAAGCAACGTCCAGATCTGCCCTGGGCATTTGGACACACTATAAAGTTTCATAAATCCCAGGAGGCATCACTGCAGTGAGGTCAGGCAAGGTTGAGCCCTGCCAGCCTACAGCCTTTCTGGCACTTTTCAGGTTCGCTCATAAAATTATAAAGCCTCAGTGTCGTCTGAAAAAATAAAGTAACTTTAGTTTACGTTTTAGGGACACAAAGTAAGATGTTTGTTTAAAATCACAATTTGGAGTTGTTGGAAAGTAAACAGTGAACCCTGGCTCAATATCTTGCTGCCTTATTCACAGTTTATTTTTGCATATGAACACAATTTTTTTCTCCAGCTAAAATATCAAGAAAAAGATGTGCTGAATTTACTCAAAAGAAAATTAGCAGTACCTTGGTGTAGTTTGGTGTGGCAATAGGCTCCAATACCCTTGTCTCCCTTTTAGACACAGCCCAGGTTGGCTGCTCTTCTTAAGAGTCAAACGCTGACATGAGTGGCTGCTACAATGAACACAGGCCAATCTGTGATTGAAGTCTTTATGTGGGAGAATTCACTTGAGGCCAGTCCACAGAAACAGCTGTTCGGTATGCAGACAGACACCTTCTATTTCAATTGAGGCTTCAAACTGTGATCTGCAGCTCCTAATCCACGGTTGTTCGTGATTGCGACTGCGCAGGAATGTGCTTCTCATAGCAACCAAGTGATTAAGCTTTCTTCAAACATCTCACAATTGTATTGGATGTCACGGACAGACAAACTCTCCATTTTAATTACATTCTGACTGGTTCTTTTGTCCCAGCTGTCAAATTCTGGGGTGTTATCACTGCACAGGCACTGCAGTCACAGTTGTAACAATGTGTCCATTTCACTCACTGCTTATCTATCAGTCAGAACACAAGGGTGTTCTTTGTTTCCATACGACACAACGTCTCGCTGTAAACCCTGTCTGTATATAGACTTACTCACTTCAGCTTACAGTAAATACAATGTGTTGTGTGGCAAATTGCACAAAAAGTAATGTCTGTGATGAATTATTATCCAAGTAAATTAATTTAAAACAAAACGAAATATGCTTATTGTGGCCCTTTTATCTGTTTTGGCTCACAAATAAGCTCCTGCTGTCAGACACTATCAACATGTAGATTAGTTTCAACAGGTGCAAACAACCTTTTGGCAAACAATCCACATATCAACTTCTGGGTGTTACATAAAAATGTTGCTGTCCATGTACAGCTCTTGGTATAGTTTTGCTCAGACTTTTTGCAGTGTGGTTGCGCAGGTACTTGCTTTGGTTCATTTCTCAGATCAGAATTGAAATGATCAAAACTGATTTTCAATCTTTACATCATTGAATCACTTTTGCACATCAAAAAAGCAGTTTTTCAGTTTCTTGAACCAGTTGCAAATGCTTTGGGACATCCATTTTAACCCACCTGAAGACAGTAGACGATCTGACTTAATGATAACACTGGTGATAGATGAAAAAATATAGCCGAAATGAGCGATTTTGCAGAGATCATGACCCGCGCTGAAGCTCCCTTGGCGTGGCCCCCGCTAAGTGCGGCTTAAATCGGTTGGATCTAAATAACTTCTGAAGGACTCCGAGCTGCACGATGTTTGTCTGAGTGAGTATATGGGCATGCACACACCTATAAATAAGGTCCAGGTGTCAAAAAAACGGAGTTGCCCTTTAATGTGCAAAAAGGTTGAAAAAGTTTTCACAATATGTCAAGCATCTTTCCACACAATTCCATTAGACTTTCTTTCTTTCTAAATCTGTCTGGATTGGTAAATGCTCCTTGGTCAGTCTTGACTTCCTCTAACAAATGGAAATGTGTGAATCATTAAATCAACCAATGATCAACCAATTTTCTGAAATAGCTCATAGGTGCATCTCATGAACTATCAACTGGCAGTTATGTATGTGTACTTTCCTTTGTACAAACACTGGCTACAAATTTCCTGTAAAGGACAATGAAGATCTATCAGACTTGTGGACCATGTTCTCAATCATAAGCTTACAATAGCCAAGGTTGGTTGAAGGATGTAGCCAAAACTTGGGAGAACAACTGAGTCCTCAACCAATCAGACTTTTTGTGGACGGAGAAGATCTTTGTTGTGATGTGGATGAGAATTTGTGGCCCAACATACAGGAACATATGGAGTTGTGAGGTGTGGGCGAGACAGAAAGCGGACGTGAGGTTAGATATGCTAGATTCATCTGATACTGTCTCTTCTAGATTGAAATTAGAGCTATTTAGTAAACTCACATTGAAAGCAAAAGAGCTAACGTGAACTCGACAACAGGTAAAGGAAAACCTTCACTTTCTGCCCTTTATCTTCATGCAGCTTTTCTGCGCTTTTCGCTTTCGTGATTTTTCCATTTTCTACGAGCATTTCTCCAACTCCGGTAAACCACAAGGGCTGAGGAGGGCTGGGATATTTTATTAGAGTGGGTCAATGTCCTTCAAGAAAATCAATCGTGGTCTATTTACATGAATTATAGTGATTTTTCTTTTTTGGTAAATTATGACAGCCCGGGCCAGGTCAGCCCACAAATGTGTGCCAGCCAACCAGGCATTGCCCCGTATGCCAGACGGCCACTCCATGCCTGATGACAACCATATGCATGCCATGAGCTGAAATTGGTGTAGCCTTTTTTTATTATTATTATTCTGTGACATGATTTTTACACTCTCAACTTAAGGCTAAAACCTGCAGTCAGGTGTGTGGTAGGAGAATTCAGTATTTTACTGTCAATATAATTTAATAGCAGTTAGAATCACGGGGGATAAAGTTGCCATTGAAGCAGCAATTTTAATCATCAAAAACACTGTTTTTAGATTAACTTGTTTCTGCTTCAAACTAAAGTGGGAACACATTTTGAGTGCATCATCCAAGTGATATCTAATTGGCAGGCAAACAAACCCCTCCATGAAAATCCAATATCAAATCTCATTCTGCTACTTGTTGTACATCTCCATTTCAATCAGCAGATGAAGATGCCTCAATTAGATGCGATAAAACCCTCATACATTTTAACAAGTGCATTCTGGGTATCTCTCGCCTAAACTGTGCTGTTCTCAGGCCGGAGCCTGCCTGGCTCCATCAAGCAGGGAACAGCCTGACACCCCAGGGTTAATCAGTGTCACTAATGGAGGCTGAGCTGCCCATTACCACTGGAAGAGGGGATCATGGGGGAAAGGATTGTGAAGTCAGGAAGAATTTAAATCTGCAAGACCCATCTCTCCTTGAAAGAAGAGGGTAGACTGAGAGAGAAGGGAAGGCAATTGCAGAGAGGTAGTTTTCATTAAACTTACCACAGAGGGAATTTACATTTGCCTAATAAACAGTCTCAAATGTAAACATCTCCAATTAACCAATTAAATCTAACCAGTTCACATACTGTCATAAACTGCTCTTGCTGGATCTTCTCAGATGCATATGTGGCAACTCGAGGGTGGAATTGGGACAAATTTTAGTCTAGTTAGACCATCCAATTTTTCATACAATTTATGAATGCCTGCAACGCCACCTTGAGAATTTTGCCCAAGGAGATAGTTTTAAACCAACCCAAAACAGTTTTAGAACACACAGGTCTGTCCTAATATATATAGAGCAACAGACATGGTCCCAAATTCCAAATTCTTTATTTTTAACAACTTTACAAAAGAGAGTTAATAAAAATATCACCACACACGCACAGAGAAGGGAAAACCTTATTCAGGTGCTGAGGCTCATCAGCGGTGCAGTGGTTGTTTGAACATAAAAATGGGCAGAAAAGCACCCCAATCACTTGTGACACACACACTTACACTCACTTGGTGAAACGACTGAAATCCAGGGATCACATCGTACAATAAGAGGGAACCACCACCAAGACACCAGGAACCACCACCGTCGCCTCTCAGAAATTGAAAAGGTTACAAAAAAAACAGGGAATAAGTAGGTCACACACACCAAAAGGTAACCAAAAGTACAACTCTAACTAATATAAATTATACTAAACAATACGGTTGCCCCCCCATGCAAAATAAACATATGCTGCCAAAACAACTAAATAAACTAGGTGAATAAACCCAAAACCAGTAGTCAGTTGATAAGTAAGGTTTCTTCACTTATATAAACAAACGAATCAAACTCAAAAGAAATAATCAAGTACCGAAGAAGAAATAAAGAAATGAGAAATTATTCAAGATAAGGCAAGGAAAAGTGTTGTGATCGTCTTTCCAGTTTTCTGTCTGTATTTGGCAAGTGTGCTCACCTAAGCTACCTCTCTCCCAGCACCCTGCAAAGAGAACAGAACATTTTTTCACAATATTGTGTAATTTATGTGGAAATCTATTAAGCAAGGCAGAGGGATCACTTTTCTTTTATATTTGTGAGGCATAGATTGCACTAGGAGAGCACTTTGGTGCTTCTGTTAATAAACCACTGAAACAAGCCCCAATGAGGAGCAACAATCATTCTGCTGTATGTTGAATACTGAGTGTTATCTCTCCATTACTGAGATGCAAAAAGGGTCTGAAGAGAGAAACCAGTACAGATGTGATCCACTGTCAGCAGCTGCTTCTAAAGAGAGCAACAAATAATTTTTACTCTTTCTAGCTCTGTATGTCATTGGAAGTCAGGGGACACGTATCTCTGACTACTACTATGATAGTCAAATGTATATGGTCCACCACAGAGCTGAAACTATACGCTGAGCACAGAAAAAACACAGATCGAGTCAACAATTAGAGTTAGTTACCCTAAAATTGTTCTGAAATCTTAAATTTTCTGGTGTTTGCTTAATCCATTAGGGATATGTAACTAATGAATGAAGTGACTGTTTGACAGCATGAATGGGAAGCACATGGTGCTGTAGAAATCTGTTTTCCCTCATCTGACATAATTAGCACATACTAACATCTTTATAGAATCCACAGTCTTCTGATAGGATGCATGTTTTGCCAATGACGTATCCTTTTTTCTTTCTGGAAGAGGCATGGGCTTTACCAGTTTTGTGATCTGTCAGCTGATGTAGTCATCACAGCCAAAGCCCATTTAAATGTATCATGTCACTGATAACAACATGCTTTGATTTCAAAATTAGAACTATATGTGAACCCTTTAATTGGGAAAGACAGCCCCACTTGTTATGTCAGGGGTGTTAGCATGACAGCTGACTAAAATGAACGAACCTGTGAAATGAAAATGTCCCTCAACAGCCTATTACCTTGGAGGATATAGTGGTTAATTTTTTAATAAGAAACTGATACATTACCAACACTTTCAAGGAAAATCAAGCATTACAAAAAAGTTGTATGTTGTGACCCACTCCTCTTTGCACATACAGTAGATAAATCTATGGCGCATGTTAAGATGGCTTTATGAAAACAGGTGCTTTAAAATGATGACACCACCTATAAGTTGAGTTGAAGGAGGGTTGTTCCCTGGAGGGCTAGAGCGGAATTATTTAGAAAAAAATATTCAATCAAAAAGTTAGTTTCACTTTCTATCCACCAGTAATACATGGTCAACAGTGATTACCTCAAGCTTAGGATGGTTTTGCTTTTACACATCAATATCTGTTTAATAGTTCTGACACAACTTGTCACCAACAAAAGTTTTCACACACACACACACACACACACACACACACACACACACACACACACACACACACACACACACAGAAGTAGGAGTCGGAAAAGGACAATTACTTCACAGCCTTCGTGACCTCAGTAAAGTCTGGCTGCTGGCTGGTGAACTCCTGGTGGACTGTGACTGTCTGTATGACTGATGCTCTGTGGTTGAAGGATATTGAATGAGTTTTCTATATTTGTAGCTCTTCACAAAAATACAAACCTCTTTCAGTCCTGTTGAGATACAGCAGCTCTCTGCAACTCTGAGTAGAAATAAAATGTGCAGACAGAGAAACAAAATTCAATTTAAATATGTAACTGTGTTTAAACGAGCTTTTCACAATCAGTACTATGGGCTTGATACATGTGAAGTTACTCTGAAGATAAATGAACCCTTTGTGGGGGATAAAGTTCCCTACCTCTGCATGCACAACAGGTACGACAGTGCATGTACGACAGTATGACAACTGAATTTTTTTGACGAGTGGCTACCTTTGTAATAATTTCATTTTAAGATTTAGGAGGTTTTTTAATGAAAATTACCGAACTATGTCTACACTGTAAAACAGCACTTAAACTTTATAACCATGTGATCATCATGATTTTGGGGCTTAATCTTTCCTCTCTTATGTTGCCTCCCACTGAAGTTACCATTTCTTCCTGAAGGGTGCCAACATGCTGCCATGTCACTGCCTCTTCACAGTCCCCTCCACTGCTGGGCCTGGCACCTCCCTACCTCTGACACACTATCATTTTCCCCTTCAGCAGTTTTCAATTTACACTGTGAAAACCAGCATGTTCTTTAAAGACAGCTGGGGGAGTAAATCTTAAAAGCTGCTGTGAAAGCACAGTGACAGTGTTTCCTGTAAAGCTTTTTGGGTTCAACCCGGGTTCATGAGCCAGGCTGATCTGAAAGAAGTCGACAGTCCATTAGCCTCAGATAACCTTGCTAACAGCACACAGTGTGATCTGGTCGTCTTTTTTGGTATCTAATGCACAGTTTGTTGTATTTATTACGAGGTAAAAATATCAGCATAAAACCATGTTTAACGGAACAACTCTTGATATAAGATGACAATTAGTCTGCAGTTAAATAAAACAATCCCTCAAAGATAAAGTGCTCCAGAGCTGGTGGCGAAACTCAAATGCAATATTAAATACTTTGCATGAAGTGGGATTCTTACTACACAGACCACTTCACCATGTTTTCTTTTCTTACATACTTTCAGCAAAAAATGAGCACATTTAGCAAGCTCAAGAATTTAATTTTCAAAATCACTAAAACTGATAAAGTGGCTGCAGAAGGGGAAACTCTCAAAACAAACACTTGAACGTGAAATATGCAAACAAAGAAAGTATCGTACACAATATATAATAACATGCAGCCAGTGTTTATTTATCCAAACATGTCTGTGCCTTAACACATCGTGAATTTCACACTGCATTTGAGTTTCGCCACTTGAGCTATGAAGCAGTTCTCACTCACATTTGTGAATCCATCATTTATAAAGAATGAACACAGAGTTGGTTAACAAATTACAGTGAGTCGTATTAATTAGTAATAAAACATTTATAACTGTGTTGCTACATGATATACAACTGAGCATGACTGTTTGTTCAATATTTTGCAGATTATGAGATGAGTATTAACTAATACTTAAATTGTGTTTAACTGATGCCAAAAAAGTTTGTAGTCAACATTAAGTCTTACCTTTCCAATTAAATTGATCCACTACTATCCAGTAAGGCTGTTCAAAGAAAAGTGTACATTTTTAGCCTTGAACAAAGCAAACTTTTTTTTCGTTCTTTTTGTTGTTCATTTTAAAGAGTTGGCCATGTGTCTGAGGACCATTAAGCTAGTGAAGAAAGATTTTCAAGCTTCTAACACTGGTTTGTTTCAGACACAGGCACTAACTGGGAAGAGGTTTTAGAGAGGACCTCTAGGTAGAGAGAGCTTCATAGCCAATCAGTAAATCACTTTACTCACCAGCTACTGGTAAATAAAGCAACTAAACAGATAAATGAAAAGCAAGTTTAGCGATCAGTGGATGCAGTCAGGCCTATTTTTCCAACTGAATTTTTCTTTCTGGTCATAGACCAAGAATTTTTGGTCTGCAACTGCAATGTCTAAGGGGCCAGTAAGGTTGTGCAGTCAAGGGGTGCTTTGAATCAAAAGCTCCACAAGGAGGACATTCCATTTTCATTTTGTAGATGTTTCTAAATACTGTATATACCAGAAAACTGTTTATCAACTGTTGTTTAGACCAGTTTTGTAATGTAACAAAGTACCAATACTTTGTTACTGTACTTAAGTAAAATTTTTATATATATGTACTTTACTTAGTTACTTTTAGGTCTGACAACTTTTACTTTTACTTCACTACATTTCTTTAATGAAATGTGTACTTTTACTCTGATACATTTCCTTTAGTCATTTTCATTACTCGTTACTACAAAATAAAATTAGAAGAAATTTGAGATAGTGACGTAATGCCTGTTTGTCATGTCACCCGAACTGCCAAGTGCGAAGAAGAAACTCAGCTTGTCTGGGCATGTCACATCATTGATGCCATCATGGAAGCACCTGCAGCAGGCACTGATGCTAACGGTTCTCCGGTAGCATCTATTCAGCATGTCGACCACAGTGGCGAACTCTGTGAACTCCGTCGTGCTGCAGAAAACATTGCACAACCGTGGCAGTATTTGCATGAAACGGTTTCTTACGTTGGAGTGAAAGGTCCTTCCTACCGGATGAAATGCCAAGAGTCACTGAAACAGCAGCGTGCAAGCTTTTGTTGAAGAAGTTTAAGCCTCTTTCTCCCATGCCTGGATATTGTCCTTTTACTGTAAGAAAGCCTTTTACTAAATACTTTTACTTATACTTTTAATACTTATGTAGGTTTTATATCAGGAAATGACTTTTGATATTTAAGGACAATAGAAATCAGGTACTTCAAGACTTTTACTCAAGTAATATTCTAAAAGGTGACTTTAACTTTTACCAAAGTAGTTTTATGGTAACACACTTGTACTTTTACTCAAGTACTGCTTTCAAGTACTTTATGCAAGACTGGTTTAGACTGCCAAGTCTAAGACCTGGGTCATGTTAAAACAGCCAGCAAACTACACCACGACAGAAGACTCCACCAAATACATCCCAATAAAAATGTTTTGTATTTTGGGATTGATTTATTGAATAATTAAGAGTTTGGACATATATTGTAGTCTTACGTAAACTTCAACCAGAAAACATTTTTTGTTATTATCTACAGAAAAAAGATGGATTTTGTCTAATGGCAGTTAATTTCCTTTTTAAATCTGGTTCACTGAGGTTGTATAAAGAAACCGTTCAGTAACGTAGCCATAGAAGATGCTACTGTTTGAATGTGAAGTGTGAACCTGTTAACTGATAACTGTCAGCTGTCAATCTATGAAATAGTTCTCTGAAGTCACTAGTTTGTATGGTTACTATCAACTAAAAACATTGGTTTCCTTGTAAATATCATCATACTGTCAGAACTCAATTAGAATTGACTCCACAGTGAATAATAGTTTCTAACAACTGACCGCAGAACAACCAAACATTTTAATGTCCCTTACAGTTTTGAGCTCTGTAACTCTAATACATAACACTGAACATTTGCAGTCATTTTAAAGAACACAGCTAAAATGACATGAGAGGGCAGTCCCATTTTTCAAACACTCCTGTTGATTCTTTGACCATCTTTTGCACCAAATAGTACCTGGAAGTGTGACACATGCAATCTGTACAAGACAAATCTTTCTCCTTCAAATGAAAGAGAACCTGGTGAAATTCCCTTCTTGTTTGTCAGCAATGTAGCTGTGTATGAAGTGATGACCAGAGGAGAAATTTTACCCCCTGTGGTCATGAAAAATCTCTACAGCAAAGAGGGCAAAATGAAACCCCAGAACAATTACCCATTCTTTCACCATGAGACATTTATTACTTGATAAGGTCAGAGCTCATTTGTCTCTTTAAAAAACCTGTCAGCAGTTGGCAAGCAGAGACGTTGGGCTGGGATGATCAGACACACAGAGGACCGGACAGAGTGTGATCACTTGGTTGCCTTAATGAACAGTGTGGCTGTATTTCATCATAACATGCAGGGAGAAATCCTCCATCACCTCGACAGACTGGACTCACCACAGGCTTTACTGTAAAATGGTTTCCTCTGGTCCAGCTAAGCACACTGAGCAAATTCTTCACGAGATTTGGTGTTGACCATACAACATCAAAGGGGTAATGATCATTTTGATTCAAGCCAAGGGTTTGATATTTATCTTTGCTAACCATTCAACTGATTGATTGCATAACTTTTTTTTTCCTCAGAATTGTCAGATTTTAGAGAACCTGTCAAAGTCAACTTCATAGACTGAATTTCATGAAACAATGGTTGATTATCATCATTTTTCACTAGTTTACAGTGTTATTTAATACACTTAACATAACATTATCATTTTTTTTACTTTTGGCCTTTACTTTTATTATTATAACTTTTATCTGCTCTAATTCTTTATCTTCATTTTATTTTAAACTTTTTTATCTTTCCTACAATCACCATGTCCTTCTTTTACTTACTTTTTTTGTTTATCCCCCTCCTAAGCTCTAGTCAACTTCAGCTCTTGTTCTCAGTCTGTGCTGTTGGGTTGTTATGCTGCTTGGCTTCTCCTGTTTTGTCTCAAGGTTTCTTGTGTTTGTTACATTGTACCCCTTGATTAGGTTTTTGTATTATACTGTTTAACTCTTGGCTTTTATTCTGTTTCATTTATTTTGTTCTAGGACTTCTGTTCTCAAGCACTTTTTAAAGGTCCCACATTATGCTCCTTTTCTGCAGTTTAATACAGAGCATTGATGTCTTCATGAAATATTAGTAACATGTTTTGGTCCAAAAAGCCAATAAATCAAGCACAGCAGCATTGTTTCCAGGCTCTCATAGCCCCTCTGTTCAGAACGCTCTGATTTAGTGGGCGTGACCTTCATATGTAAATGAGCTACCACTGATACCGCCCCGCTCTTCCACGTAACTGAGAGCGGAGCCACGAGCTACGAGTGCACAATGTTCAGAGCAAACAGCAAAGCTCGTTTACCGTAACATTACAGGCTAAAACCAACAGGCTAACCACAGCTACAGTTAGCATCCTGAGGCTAACACAGAGACTGGGGGGACACTGAGGAAAAGCTCTTACATCTGCTCCACAGCACACAGCATTTAAAATACTCACATTTCCAGGGTCCGAGGTTTGTTGGCGGATGGTTGGTAATGCGCCTGGATTCAGGACCAGTCTATTCGCTAGCCCTCTGTTGTACTGTCCAAAGTTGGAAAAGCAGTCGGCCATGAAGTGACTAGCACACACATGCACACTTTTACTGAGTGTAGCTGGCACATTTCCCACTTAGTCTTGTCTTCTTCCGAGATGAGAAGCTTGTGCATGGAACTATGTTGCTGTTTACAGTCAACAACAGCGCTGCTCTTCAGCTTTGAACAGCAGCGGGGAGGGGGTGGGGGTATCTGCTCTGGTGGACTTATCAGGTCAGACTTGCTCCTGATTGGTCAAAAAAAGGGAATCGCTGACGCAAATTGCAAATCCCAGAAATTCAAAACAGCTCATTTTAGGTCAGGATTTTACCTTGACAAGCACTACTGAGTACAGGTTTTAGCATAGTAGCTCAGGTGAGTGACTATGTTTCTAAATCATTTAAGACTGCTCACAATGGAGCAGACATCAAAATTTACATGAAGGTGCTTGATTTAGTTTTCAGCCTTTCCAGCTGCTGGACATGACTCACCTAATTTACACCAGTATCACTATCTGACCACACCATCACAAGCACCCACCCCAATGCTCCACATTCAGTTCTGTCAGTGTGTAATACTATGTCATTATCAGCATTATTCAGTGTGTAGAAGTTAAAATGGCATGAATAACCTGAAGACACATGTGAGTGCAAGTCTTACTCTTATCTAGACCCTCCACCTGTGCCCGATCACTGCCTCTGGTAACAGGAATGTAGTTCACATAGTTTAAAATTAGTCCAGACATCTATCATTTCCCACAGGCTGAATAGGTTGGTGTCAGAGGCCTGGCATAGGTGATCAGTCTCCACAGGTCTGACTGTAGCACCATCACTCAAATACAGCACCCTGCCACTGAGAACAGAGCCAATACCGAAGAGAGCAGAAAATATTTCAGGACGGTAGGCTAACATTGGTTTTATTCATATTTTTTGATGAGCAGCAACAATAGTATGGAATCTATCTATCTATCAATCTATCTATCAATCTATCTATCTATCTATCTATCTATCTATCTATCTATCTATCTATCTATCTATCTATCTATCTATCTATCTATCTATCTCATACACAAATTAGAAGTAATTTGCTGTAATTTAAAGTTTTGACATTCCTTTTGATGATTTCCTGACATTGATTTTGTATAATTTGCAATAAATAAAAAAAACACTGTTTCACCAATTTATCAAGAGAGCAGAATCTTTACAATCCTGTTGCCACTGAGGGCAAAGCTACAAGAGCATTGCTGACAACACTATAAATTCTCCCCACTGTTTACAGTTTTTCTCAGTCGCTTTGGTACATTTCTCAAATCATCCTCTCCATTTGCAAAACAGTAAGTGCAGTTCTCAAAACAGTTTGTATAAATAGCAAAACACCATGGATTAGCTCTAAAAGCTAGTCTCAATCTCAAAATTCTTGGTTTATCTCTCAAAAGTAAATATCTGTGTCACTGAACACGTCACATGACGAATTCTTGTGTCATTGTGTATAGGACAGTCAAATTGCTTGGTCATGTTGTCAATATTACAGTGTACCCTGGACGGATGCTCTGATGGAAATTATGGCTAAAGTTTTGATGACATTATTGTAAATTGTAAGTTACATCTTAGTGTATGTGGGAGATTGATTACAAGAGACTGGACAAAATTCATATTCTCACTTTTATTATTGGTGCTGTAATTTGTTGACTGACCCCATCATTTAGATACAGAGAGGAGAAGAAGGCAGTGTGTAGAAAGATGGTTGAAATATTATGACAACTTGTCAAACCTTTTTGCGTTGAAAGACTTATGCGATGAACTAATGACTAAATGTTGTGGGGGTAAGACTATTCAACAGAGACCCATGATAATCCATTTTAATCAACATGACAAAAGCAATTGATAATGAAGGAAACAGCAGAGAATTGTACGTAATCATTTGCATGGGTGCATCGAACAAGTGACACGATGATGTGAAGATTGAACAAGTAGTTTTGAGAGTTTCGAAATGAACCAAAGCAACTCAGAAAAACTGCAATAGCTGGTGTGTTTGAACACTGGACAAGAGCTACAACATGTCAGCCAGAGGGCACAGAGGGGAAGCGCTGACACATGGCAGCCGAAACACTTAGCAGCCGCTGTTCACCATTCAGGTCAAAATACTGCTGTCACATTTCACACCTACCTCGTTCTGTTTACTACGAGACAGGAATAATACACCTAAGGTTCAACATGTAAACACAGCCCTAAAGCAGCTCTTGAAAATGCAGTCAGCTTTAGTTTTACAGTATAAGACCCTTTTTTTCAACTGGTATTTTCTAAAATCTTGTTGTCTTTAGGTCTGATTGAACTTATGATTGAACATTTTGCAGATTGTTGATTGACTGATTGATTAAAAGCAGAAAGCAAATAATGTTTGGTGCATCTTGTAGCTACTTGGAGCTACACTTACACACACTCAGCAGACTCTCACACACAAACACTCATAGTCATACACATACAAACACCTCATTACAGCCTGACAAAGGCACTAAGTGATTTGACCCCACTCAGCATGCAGCACACACCCAATCAGTGTTTCCTCTCATGACTGCTGATATTCACAGCTATTGATTGAAGCTTTAGGGTTTGTACAAGGTCTAATGTTTATTGATTGTGATGCTGGGCTTGGGTTAAGGGCAAGGTCAATCTTTCAATCGCTCTGGAGGATTTCTTCCTGTTCCGAGGAGGAGCTCCCTCAATCAATAGCTCATTATTGTGCTTCCTCAGCAGTAAGGGAAGAGAAAAAAAAACAGGCTGTTATTTCACAAACAGCCTTGATGATGCATGATTGAGATGATTTTATTTACAGCTGTGTGTCCTGAAAACCTGATGCATGCAAATTAAGAGCTGATGGTGAGATGCTACAATAAGTACACTTACACTAACTTCACAACTGTATTTGAATCTTTATTTTCTCCCACATTAGCCACAAAACATTACAAGTATGAAAAAATCACCCTCCCAAAAACAATGTAAGTGTGCTGATGAAATAAGTTATTTCTAATGAAATATAATTTCAGACAGAGTAGCATCATGCTATTCACAGACATGGATAACGGAGCTAACACTGGACATGAACGTCACGTTGGAAGAACTTGACCTGCTGAGAGCAGACAGGATCCAGGAGACAGAGACTGAACAGACTGCAGTCCTGGACCCTGTGGAGGTGGAGGCTGACTGACTAGAGAATGATGGACAAGCTGTCATCATTTATTTTTATATGGACCTTTTTACACTTTACTATTTACTCCATACACTTTCTTACTTTTGTTTTCTTGGTTGCTGCTTTGACTCCTGATTCATCCCTTTGGGATAAAAATAGTATTTTCTATTCTATTCTATTCGTTTGAAATCATTCATACAGTGCAATAGACTGTTAAAATCATATTCAAAGTCACTTTTTTTGCGCAATATCAGATTTTTCAGTGCGAAACACTGGTAACACCAATTGATATTTATCAGTTACACATCTTTCACACATAAGCGTTGGAACAATTAACACCCAGCATAATTTTCAAAGAAGAATCTCAATGAAATACATCTTCAGAAATGATCAAAGACACATTGTTGTGCCCAAACAATGAGCATTTAAAGACAAGAAAATATAACAAAACGGTCATTTGGCTTACAGTTTCTTTATGTTTGTTTGTTTGTTTGTTTTTTTACTTTGCCTGTACCACTCCTTTCCACAAAGTAATTTGATTGTTGTGCCTTTGACACTCCACACATATCTAAACATTGCTTGTGAGGGGTCATTAAATTTAATTTGTGTGTTTCCTCTGTACCTGTGACCTTGCCAATACCTGGCATGGACCATTTCCTCCTCCCCACTTTGTCTCTCAGCTCATTCCCTAAATCACAGACTGCAGGCTTATGTCCATGGTTTGCTGCCACAGTCTGCTAAGAGATGGCTTTAAAGGTTCAGTGTATCACATGCTTATTCAGAAACTTGTCTTCCTATGCCTTTAATTTAAGTGTTTTGTCGATTGTATTTGATATGTAGGCCGTATGCTTCAAATTTAAATAAATTGTTATAGACAAACCATTTTTCCAAGTGCAACCTCCTAATAACTAAAGACAGTTTTAAAAAAACTTGGCATATCCTGAGGTAAATCTTCCATAATCATTATTTAATGCCAGCACTCGTGTAGAAATGAAGGGTGTATCTTGTTAGCCACATTCACTTAAAATGCAACAGAAACTGTTAACCTGCAGTTAACCATTCTTTGTGCAGATAATAATCCATTTCACAATACATGCGTTACTCAGTACACTCAAGTTAATGACTATGCAAAAAAAGCTGTATATGAAAAGTTTTTAAAGTCAGTCTTCCTGTTTTTTTTTTTTTTTTTGTTTGTTTATTTGTTTTATATAAAGAAGGTATTTTTTCCTGGCCATGGTAATAGAAATTCCCTTTACACCATTTTTTTCCATTGTTGAGTTTCAGAATTAACTGTACTGCAAAAAGCTAAACCATTGTGGTATGGTTGCAACAACCAGCTCTGTCATGTGGGTAAAATAGCTTGATACACATAATTTATTTATTTATCTATTTATTTATTTACTTTCAAAATAAGCTGAGGCAACCCAATGAATTACACTTTGTGGATTGTAATCCTCTTCTGATCAGAAATTTGTTATTCCATCCAAAAATGCAGTAATGTGGTACTACAGGAGTGGGATGTGAGCCGGTGAAACATGGCACATCACTGCCCTCAAGTGGTGACTTAGTGATAAAGAATAACGAGAGTGAGAAGCAACATATTTAGTTCTCTGACTTGTTTTATTTTGATTTGTTTTACATCATTTGCCATCACTGATCTTTAATTGATGATGCTAAAGGTGAATTGTACAAAGTACAACTGATTCCAACACAGCCCAATTTGACTGACTATTTCTTTGTATCAACATTACAACCAACTGTGGGATAAGGCATCAACTGGATATGGGTTGGAGTTCTGGTGTTTTATTTGTGGCACCATAAAGAAAGATCAGGAGACACCAACTCTTTTCCTTAATAGATCCTTCTGGAACTGGTTGTTGTGACTGAGGACTTGGAGATGCCACCGCCATAACCACCGCCATAACCACCGCCAAAGCCAAATCCACCACTGGAGCTGGCACTTGTGAATCCTAGGAACAAAAACAGGAAAGTGTTTTAATTCAGCAAATTATGTATTATTTATGTTGTCAATTAAGTAATAGATATGTTAATGTTGATGTATAAAGTCCTAATCTTACCTCCTCCAGAGCTCTGCTGGACGTGGATGGTGGCGTTGGCTCCTCCACTGGCCAGTCTAAACACAGGTCAGCAGGGAGTTAGTCCTTCATTCAAAAGGTGATACCAATACTGCAGATGTAAAACAATGTGAAGTGTTCAAGTTTATCTCACCTGCTCTCCTCTCCTTCCAGCAGCTTCCTGTAGGTGGCGATTTCAATGTCCAGGGCCAACTTGACGTTCATCAGTTCCTGGTACTCGCGCACCTGGCGGGCCATGTCCTGCTTAGCTTTCTGCAGAGCAACCTCCAAGTCCCTGATGCGGAGCTTGGCGTCTTTGACTGCCAGCTCACCACGTGCCTCAGCATCTGCGATCTGAGCCTCAAGGTTGGCTCTCTGTAAAAGGAGTAAGCCACAGATATAAACCGAATCTGCCTGTACCCAAGATTATTCTCTGTGAGTCATCTTTAATTCTTGATGTATACCTGTGTCTTGACAGCATCGATCTCATTCTGGAGGCGGGCGATCATACGGTTCAGCTCAGCAATCTCAGTCTTGGTTGTGCGCAGGTCATCACCGTACTGACCAGCAGATGTCTGCATCTCCTCGTACTGTGAAGAAAAATGCAATAAAGTATTTTAGGAACATGATCCTGAAGATCCTGGGAAAGACTGTGGGGATGGGTGAGTTCTTTGATTTTCACTCACCTTCTGTTTGTACCAGGTCTCTGCCTCAGCCTTGCTCTTGTTGGCGATGTCCTCGTACTGAGCACGCACTTCAGCCACGATAGCATCCATGTCCAAGTTACGGCTGTTGTCCATCTCCACAATGACGGAGGTGTCCTTGATCTGGCTTTGCAGCTCACGAAGTTCCTAAACCAAAGATTTTTGCACACGGGTTAAGTATGTGTGGTCTAGGCTTGGTTTTTGTGTTAAGCAGTGGATCAGGTAAACATTAAAGATACATACAGCCTCATAGACGGCTCTGAGGAAGTTGATCTCATCCTGAAGAGCATCAACTCTGGCCTCCAGCTCGACCTTGTCCATGTAGGCAGCATCAACATCCTGGAAAAGATAGAGTTGTGTTATATCAGAAAGCACCTTCTCAAAATCATCTCAAAATGCAAATCTGATATTTTCCCTTGAATATTTCTGAATCTCAATGGCAAATAGTTGTGACATGATGCCTTGGGATGTTGCAAAATATATTCATGGAAATTGCATTCTGTGTGAAATTGAAGCAAAATGAAAATAACAGATTTCCCTAAAATACTGTCATACCTTCTTCATCAGCACAAACTCATTTTCTGCAGATGCACGCTTGTTGATTTCATCTTCGTACCTACAAGAAGACAAGGAAAGGCTTTAGTACATTTGCTCTTTTGAACGACCTGTTCTCTATCAGGTGTAAAATTTGGTGGTAGAACTCTCGATTATGCTGTGAAGACACTCACTTCCTCTTGAAGTCCTCAACCAGGAGCTGCATGTTCTTCTGCTCGCCCTCCAGCTTGACCTTCTCATTGCTGAGCCCATCGAGCTGTCTGCGCAGATTGGCGATGTAGGCCTCGAACATGCCTTCAATGTTGGAGCGGGTGGTGGTCTGGTCCTGCAGGAGGCTCCATTTGGTCTCCAGCATCTTGTTCTGCTGCTCCAGGAAACGGACCTATGGAAGCAAAAAATCAAGAAAAATTGTCAGAAAAGAAAGTGAAAATATTAAAAAGATTTCGCTCTGCACCAATAATAACCGATTAGTATAGGAAATGTGCAAACTTAAAGCTTTGGACATTGCCAGCAATTAGAAGAGTGTGTCCATTTTTTTCAGTGCTTCTGGTAAAGGTTAGTTGAGTCACTGCAACTAAATTGTGATTATGTAAGGGGTAAGCTGTAAGAACTGGTAAGAATAATCTTAACAGTTTAGGATGGGCTAACTGCTATATGCTTAGATTTTTTGTTTTTCTTATTCCAAATAAAATTCCTTATTAGGGAATAATATAAAACAGAGGTGATATCCTCAGCTTTCATACCTTGACAGTAAAAAAATGTATTTGAATTTAGAAAGCAGTGCACTTTCTAAAAACAAAAACTACATACTAAAGTTTAACAACTTATCTTTATTCGAAACAAGTAAAAATGCAGGACTTCAGACAGTTGCCAGTAATGAATGTCCAGGGAGAGCCTGCAGACTTTTAACTCTATGATAATAAGAACCAAATAAGTATGTAGGTCTACCTAGGACACACAGGAGTCACACAGAGCTCACTGAAACTTACCTTGTCAATGAAGGAGGCAAAGCGGTTGTTCAGGGTCTTGATCTGGTCCTTCTCCTGGGTGCGGACAACATTGATGGTGGGGTCAATCTCCAGGTTGAGAGGAGCCAGCAGGCTCTTGTTCACCTGGACAGCTGTGATCGTTGGAGCGATGTAAGCGCCTGCTGCCTGGCCAGAAGAAAATTCATACCCAGCAGAGCTTCCACTGGTCAGAGTCATACCAGAAGCAAGACTAGGAGAGGTACTGAAGCTGGTTCTTTTGACGGAGTAGCTGCTTCCTGGTCCTGCAAAAGACCTCCTAGAGCTGCCACTAGAGCTGGTGACTGAGTATGCCTTCCTCATCATCATGGTTGCGGTGGGAGAGGTGGTAGAGCCTGAGCAGAGAGCTGAAGATGCTTCAAAGGAGAGCTGAATCCCTCTGAATGTCAGACTGTGGATCCTGCCTGCTTTTATAGCTGAAATGAGGAGGGGTCTGGGGCCACTTAAACCTGTACTGTCACTTTTCGCTGTCCAGCCTTTCTCCACTTTGTCTCCACTCCTTTGTCTGCAAAGGATAAGAATGGTCAATCCTGAAAAACAGGAATGGAGGTATTTTCTAAAGATAAGCAATGACACACCCTGCACTAGCACACTTTAGAGCAAGTATTTCATGTTTTCATTTTTCATCTTAAGGGACTTTTCTTTCAAGTTGTTGATAAAACTATATTAGAGCAGTATTTATAAGTTAGTGCTAAAGGGTTAAGATATTTTTTGTATATCACAATAGGGATTGAATGATTGAATGCTCTGGCTCCAAAGGTAAAACTAGCAAATCAACATCTTTACATCTCCCTAGTAATAAGCCTGTGCAATTTTACTTTGATTAGGTATTAATTTGCTGTATATGTGTGTGTTTCTTTGTTTATTTTATTTTTATTTTTATTTTATGCATTAGAGCCCAAGCCTGATATAGGGTCCTTACACCAAGCACAGAGGTCTCGTCTTATACTGAAAAGGCTCTTCTGCCATAACAACCATTTGACCAAGCATGATCTCCCTTGATACTTAGCCACTCACTTGAGAAAAAAATACTTTTACAGCAATATTGATGTTGTGTTTTCATTGATTTCAAAATGCTGATGATTCTATTTCATTTTGTGATTGAAGCTGCATCCCTAGCAATGAGCTGCTCTTTTTAAAAATAGTCTTTTATTGAGAGCAAACATAACTTTTTGTTTTTATCATTATCATGACCATTACCATTGTTGCCAGGAAAGTAAATTGTAAAGAGTATCAAACCAAGCTATGAACAACTCAAATAACACCACTTCACAAGTTTTTTTCTTCCCTTTTCTTCTGGTGACCATGTTTTATTCAGCTAAAAAAAAATCCACAGGGTCACCACTGGCGACAACAATGGATGATTTGAACATTGTCCAATATGATGAATTTGCTTTCGCACAATTAAAAGCCATTCTTCCATGTTACCGTGTGTTGAAGCTGGATGGTGATGATAGGTAGTCAATTAAAGTATGGGCACATGATTTAACCTCTTAAGACCCTGGTCCACATATATGATCATTACATTTTGGCCTCCCAGACTTCATTTTTTTAAACTTTGACCTATTCGCCACATTTGGGGACACTGCCTACATCATCTTTTGGTAAAATCACAACATTACACCCATTTTAGTGAAAAAACCCCCAACATATTTAAGTTCAGTAACAACTAATAGAGAACTCATAACACAAATAATCAAACTTCCTGTACAAAGACCAAGTTTAGCTTTTATACTTATTAGGTCTTACTAATCCCAAACCGCACGGTAAATTAAAAACTGCACACCAGACAAAAGCAGGTTAAAATGAGGTAAGAGGTTAGAATGGGCAAAGTTACCATGTGACAAGAGATTGACAAATTTACCAAATTGTTCCTCTTATCCCACTGTCCTGTGAGGAAAACGTTTACACCTTAATTGCAACAGTTTTTTTTTTGTTTTTTTTTTACAACTTCTTCCATGCAGCTTATGCATTTAGCTTAAATTGCTAGCATATCTCTGCAGACTGCCTTGCCTTGGGCTACCTTAGCTCGCTTTTGCCATAATGACTTGAAAATATTCCTCTTTATCAGGTAAACTGAATCTGTACTGTCTGTTTTGCCCTGAAACAGCAAAACCGAAAGCATCAGCTGAAAGACCAGTGAGTGATGTGAACGAGTCTCTTATCTCTGAACCTGCAGGAATGTTTCAAAGAAAGTGCAGGTGATGTGGCTCTACTTGATCATTGAGTGCAGACTGATACAGAGAACAGCAAGGTATCCACCTTGAGCTCAAGACATTTTGGTAAACTAGCTAAACAACTATTTGTATTTCTGTTATTGACCAAAACTGGTGGTACTGGAGGGAGGCCTGGAGGAAGGGAAGGGCCAAGATCCTTTCAGTAGAGTCCTTTGAAATGTATCATCTGCTTGCTAGTTTCTCCAGAGTTACAAGTCTTATGATGCAATCACACCAAACACGAATAATTACTTAATTTGTGCTTACCTGAATGAATCAAAATATTTCGTCTAGTTAGTGGAACTCTTTCTTTGAAAATTTCATACAGCTTTCTTAGCAAACAGCCATTTAAATTATTAATTTGAAGCACTGTGCATTGGGAGACAGGCAGAGATGTTATGATGCTTTTCCAGAAAATTTTAAACAACGGCATCTTATCTCTCTCAAAATAGGATGAAATTATTTTGTTTTGTTTTGTTTTCATAACAGTGTATTAACTTTCTCTTTTAAAAACTTTTACTCTTGAACTCTCACCATTTTTAGGAATTTTAGACAAAATGCTTGAGGCAAAGCATTTCTCTTGCACGTACACAGTCAACTACTGTCATAAAAATACTTTGCTGTTAATTAAATTTAAAACATTGTCAAACTTTAGCTACCTACTGTCTGTCAGAATCAATTTGGCTTTGGTGTTTATTATGTGCACCCTGATTTGGTGAGTTTTATTATGACTCATCTGAAAAAAGAGTGTAGCTAAAAGCAGCTATGACAAAATTATTGCCAACACTGATATTGGCCCTGTTTATTAGCTTATTAAATAAGTCATCCACATTGACAGGCTGTAGTAATGGGTGTGATGTGTTGAGGGGCATTAAATTAGGCACCATGTAGAGATCTGAACAACACTATGGAGTGTGTGTTGTTGACTGTGACTGGAGCTTCAAGTATAAATGTCCTACTCATGCAATACTGTATATGTTAAATTATAAAAAAAACTTCACTTGCAGTATGACAGCGCCATTTGGTCCAGTGTCACATTGACAGTACAGGTGGAGTCAGCCGGCAGTGGATGTGTTTGTAGTCTGCATGTGAATAAACTACAGTTGTATAGCACTACATGTGAACTAACCAAGTAAACATTCAAAAAGTGGTAATGGGGTTTAATAATAGTAAGCCACCAAAACCCACTGTGCTCAGTCTGGAAAAATGACCAGCACCAACGAGTATAGGTAGTGCTGTCAGAGGTGTGTACAGGCAAAAATACAGCAACTACAACTTGTTTGAAAAGTATTGTTCTTTTAAGCATTCAAACCAAACTGTTAACAGCAGGTGGATCATCTTTGCATTCAGAAAGAAAAAAGACAGTAATGCTGTTTATTAATGTTTAGCATTTCAAAAACTTATTCACTTTAAGTATCACTTGTCTTTAATAAGGAACACATGGTTTCATGGATTAAATTTGAGTGATCATTTTCAGATTTTATTCATTTGCTTCATTTTTTGTACATTTCATTTGCAACCATATTGTTTTCATTCAAAGCAGCAAAAAAAGAAACAGTTAGCATATCATGTGTTGTATTCTGGCCATTACACTATTTTCAGTTTCCAGTCATTGCTTAGTTTCTTGTCATTGCTGACAGTATTTGTTTAACATTGTATGGTTGCAGTATTGCCATTGCTTTTTAGCTCCCAGCCACTGATGACCTAACAAACACTGTCATTGGCTTTTTCTTACATTAACCATTTTGCTGTTGCAAACTTGATCCAAGCAGTCAACAGGTAGTAGTCTACCCTCCTGATAAATCTTTTTATTTTTTAACCCGGTTTATTCAGTTTGTCTCTCTTTGCTGACCCTTTAAAAGAAGTAGCCTTGCTCTCTGTGTTTCCAGTGTAACCAGCAGAACAACGTTAAATGACTCCCAGCCAATACTTCCTTTTCTGTTTGCTGCATTGTTTACAATCTAATTAACAATTCAAAAAGCAACATGTGTTCAGGTCTAAAGCAAAGAAAAAAATTCCCCCGAGGTATTTCAATAAAAAAAAGTCTTGTCTTTTCTGGAAAATCTTAGTGTCATTGTATACAGAGTTACACTAGAGCTTTGCTGAGAAGGAGTCTGAACCTAAAAGAAAACTAAGTGCTGTTTTAATTACTTTGCATTTCACAGGACTTAAGTTTGCCAGAATCATGATGCAGGTTCCATTTGAGTTACATGCATTTCACTTTCAAATGTTTATTGACCTTTGCAACTCAGAGTCAAATATATTTGTTACAGATCTGAAACATTATGTTTCTCACACCAAAGCCTGATACTTTGAATACAGGCCCTTCATCACTTCTTTAAAATCTGTAATAAGAGACTTTTGCTGACCCAGGTCCGTCAGCTTGTAGTCTTTGCTCGCTGTTTTTAAGTAAATTTTCGTCATTGCCGACAGTAGCTATTTGTGTCATGCTCTTCATTACCTTTTGAACATTGTATACAATTTAAAGCTATTTGATACTTTAAATTACATATTTGGTTATTTATTATCACACAGATGACCGCATTATAAAAGAAATAAAATATAAACAAGCATTTCACAGTACAATGGTAAAACTTAACCAAGAGGTACATGTGAACATAATACAAAAAGAAAAAAAGAAAATCAACAGGAAAAAGAACAAATGAAAACACAAAAATAAATGATAATAGAGAAAGAAATACAAAAAAAAAACAAAAAAAAACAGGGAAAACAGAACAACAGTTACAACAAAAAGAACCCCTTAAACAATTGAAACAATTTTGACATATTCGAAAAGCAGTAGAAAGAAGCATCAGCTTATTTAATCTTACCTCTTCTCCTGTTCATAAGTAGTTAATGAAAAATTTGCTTTGATCTATTTCTTTATCACGAACTCCCGAAACGTAAATCATATATATATATATATATATATATATATATATATATATATATATATATATGTGTGTGATATATATATATATATATATATATATATATATATATATATATATATATATATATATATATATATATATATATATGTATATATATATATATACACACACATACATATATATATATATATATATATATATATATATATATATATATATATATATATATATATATATATATATATATATATATACACACACACATACATATATATATATATATATATATATATATATATATATATATATATATATATATATATATATATATATATATATATATATATACACACACATACATATATATATATCCATGCATACACACACGTTTTATCCCTTGTTCCCTATATCTGTTGAAAATAATTTGAGAAGAGAGTCTAGGCACAATTAAAAAGATAAATAAATAAAAGAAGATGACAGTTATGATAACAGTGATTAAAAGTTAAAACAGCAATGATAGTTTGAATTTTGGTAAAATGGTTAAAATAAACTATAAAAATGTTAAAAATCAACAATAGTGATGAAAATGATAATGATATTACAAAAATATGATAAACTGGAGTCTTAAAATGTAAAATAAAAAAATAAAAAAAAAATTAATAATACAATTTAAATCAATAACATAATCAAAAAGAAGAAATGGGATAAAAAGGCAAAAGCAGTAGATAGGCCTACATGCTTCTTTCCTGTTAATTATGCAAACCCTTTCTTCTGTTTTAATTTTTGGGCTTAGTTATATAATTGCTACCCTTATCAGACCATGGGGATCTTTGTGTACGTACAAAGAAAAGGTTTGTTTAGGGTATGTTTGTTGGTTTGTTTGTTTGTTTGTTTTTTTTTGTCCTGCATGCTCCATGGGTGTTCTATATACTTACAGGGGCTATCGAAGTCAGCATGCTAGTAATGTGTTCACACAAACTTTTCCACATGTATTTTGTTTGTTTGTTTTTTGGCAGGCAATGAACTTGTGCATGTTCTGTGGTTTTTGCTATACAGTCTATAGGTCTGTATTGTGACCACAGCCTACTACAGCAATGTCCTGATGTGATACAGTACAGAATAGCACCACAAGGTGGAACCTCCTCTCTGTGTTGTTCAAATGAGACTCAATGGCCTAATGCTCTGACCCCTGACTGTGGTGCTGACCAACAGAGGTCCTGTGTGCCTGTGTCTCACTGCTCTTTCATGGCTTGTACATACACCATTTAACACCTTACAGAAAGATAGTTAACTTCACCCATGCCCTTCCCGAGTCAATGGCTTTTCACTTCTGCCTCTATGTGTGGGTGTTTCAACTTAAATGAGTACTTTTCTTTACAAATACTTTTTCAGCCTTTGAAAACCTCAACCCGGCTGCACAACAGTGGCACAACAGTTATTGCTGCAGCCTCAGAGCCAGAAGGTCTCCCAGCTTGACCGGTGGGTCTTTCTATGTGGAGGATGCATGTTCTCCCTGTGCATGCATGGATTCTCTCCAGGTACTCCTACTTCCTCCCACAGTCCAAAAACATGCTCATCAGATTAATTTGTCACTCTAAGTTGTCCGTAGGTGTGAGTGTGTGCGTGAAAGGTTGTCTGTCTCTGTGTCAGCACTGTGATTGGCTGGCGACCAGTCTGAGGGTGTACCCTGCCTCTTGCCCAATGACAGCTGGGATAGGCGACCCTGAACAGGATAAGCAGTTCAGAAAATGAATGAATGAATACTTTAACCCCTTACTACCTGAGTTAATTTACAAGTATATTTTAAAAAATGTTTTTGTGTGTTTTCAAATTCTTACAGATACTAAATTGAGTGGAGATTGTTAAGTTTTATACAAAACATACAATAGTTATAAATAAGTTATATGGTATGTTCAGATATAAAAAGTTCACTCTCTGATCAATTTATTGGGACATAGAGTATTTGATATGAGCCTTAGTATGTGCAGAATATAAATCAAAAGGCATTAGTGGGATACAAAGGGCTTTTCAGCTGCAAGGTTTGTTGCAAGTTCACGACAACAGGCATCAAAGGTTAATGGAAGTACTGACAGTCAAAGAAAGACTTTTTGTGTGGGTTTGTCAGTGTAATCCTCTCAGGTATGGATTTTCACGCACTCTTTAAATTGCACAAGAGGAGATGATGGGGCTACATGTAAGACTCTTTGACGAGTCAAGTAATTCAGAATTCTACTGTTGGCTGTACACACCCCAGTTACAGCAACAGCTAAGACTGTTAGTTTGAGTGTAAGGATAAATGTCCATTAGGTTACATCTTTTGGTCCAGACCTGTACTGCAGCGATGCTGTCATCACACCTTTGCACTTACACTGTGGTGCTGCCATACCCAGCGTGTGATTTCACATTGCTCTGTGGTGTTGCAGAGGCACGTGAGCTTAACACACAGCAGGAGCTTCACATTCACACACCCTCAGACATGGACATACCCACACTGATCCACCCTGCTTTCTGTGTAAACTCACTGTGATCCTGCTTATGATACACCTCTGTTACCACCTATGTTGCCAGCACAGTGGCAGAATGACTTGGACCCACTATCACACCTCTGTTGGAGGCGAGACATTTCAGGCACAAAATATCCTGCCTTACACTGGCAAATTGAAAAAGAGAAAAGTGTGTCCCCCAGAATGATGAAAAGTTATTTTAATGGAAACGAAATGTTTCCATTAAATTCATTAAATTTCAGAGCATAGAAACAACTTCAGAATTTGGCATTGATCTTGTGTTGTGTATTTTTTTTGGTACTGATGGAATGCCAGGGTTTTCCTGGTGTTGTTTGATTTCATTGAATGGCACTCTAAACAATTTCACTTATAATAAACTCCCCCATCCTGAATGTCTGTGTGAAAAATTCATGTGGCTGTTAAAGGTAAACACTCCAAACTCAAAGTAGCCAGGAGGAGTCTTTCTTTGGCTGTCACTCATAACAAAAGTAAAAAGAGAAGGAGGCAGTCGTTTCAGCTCTCAGAATTGTTTTATTCAGATTTATTCGATGACATTTGCTGCAGCACTCAACCATGATGTTTCTGGAAGTGATTTTACAAAATAAATCTGGTTTCTGCTTAGTTGTATCTATGAGGCATTGGAAGGCAAAACAGAGCAGAGAAACAACTGAAAGAAAAAAAGAAAAAAAAGAACAAGGCAGAAGCTAACGTATAGATTATGACTTGCTCCTCTTTTTTATATCAGCACTCAATAGTAGGATGAAGGTATCAGCTGATAGCATGATGATCTTATCCATACCTCTTCAGGATCATATTTCAGTTTGGTTCACTTCAGTGCAAAAAGATTACAAGAGTGATGATTCTCAGTTAGTTTCTTTGCTTAGTTTAAACCCTTCTTCAACATCTTTTTCCCTTTTTTCTATATTTTTGGTAGTCTTTGGCCTTGATAACTTTGCTGGTCTTTGAGGCCATGATAACCTTCAGAAGCTCTTGATAAGTCTGACATGTTTTTATGAATCTTTGGAATACTCCTCCTCTTGAGGAAAATGCTTAACAGCACTGCATAGCACCATGAAAAAATACAGATGTAGATCAAATCAAAAGCTTCTGAAGGGGGAAGAGGGACGGCTCTCCTTTTTTAAAACAATCTTTTGGAACTGGTTGTTGTTGGTCAGGAGACACCAGCTCTTCTCCTTAATAGATCCTCCTGGAACTGGTTGTTGTGACTGAGGACTTGGAGATGCCACCGCCATAACCACCGCCATAACCACCGCCATAGCCAAATCCACCACTGGAGCTGGAACTTGTGAATCCTAAGAACAAAAACAGGAAAGCGTTTTCATTCAGCCGATTATCTATTATTTATGTTAAATTTAGTAACAAATTTTTTAATGTTGACGTATGAAGTCCTAATCTTACCTCCTCCAGAGCTCTGCTGGACATGGATGGTGGCGTTGGCTCCTCCACTGGCCAGTCTAAACACAGGTAAACAGGGAGTTAGTCCTTCATTCAAAAGGTGATACCAATACTGCAGATGTAAAACAATGTGAAGTGTTCAAGTTTATCTCACCTGCTCTCCTCTCCTTCCAGCAGCTTCCTGTAGGTGGCGATTTCAATGTCCAGGGCCAACTTGACGTTCATCAGTTCCTGGTACTCACGCACCTGGCGGGCCATGTCCTGCTTAGCTCTCTGCAGAGCATCCTCCAAGTCCCTGATGCGGAGCTTGGCGTCTTTGACTGCCAGCTCACCACGCTCCTCAGCTTCTGCGATCTGAGCCTCGAGGTTGGCTCTCTGTGGAAATTCAAGTCAGAGTTGGATTAGTGACTTTGCATCAGAAGCTTCCTCATAACAATATATCTCAGAGAAGTTCTCTCCATCTACCTGTGCCTTGACAGCTTCGATCTCATTCTGGAGGCGGGCGATCATGCGGTTCAGCTCAGCAATCTCAGTCTTGGTTGTGCGCAGGTCATCACCGTACTGACCAGCAGATGTCTGCATCTCCTCGTACTGTGAAGAAAAATACATGAAAGTATTTTAGGAACATGATCCTGAAGATCCTGGGAAAGACTGTGGGGATGGGTGAGTTCTTTGATTTTCACTCACCTTCTGTTTGTACCAGGTCTCTGCCTCAGCCTTGCTCTTGCTGGCGATGTCCTCGTACTGAGCACGCACTTCAGCCACGATAGCATCCATGTCCAAGTTACGGCTGTTGTCCATCTCCACGATGACGGAGGTGTCCTTGATCTGGCCTTGCAGCTCACGAAGTTCCTAAACCAAAGATTTTTGCACATGGGTTCATTATGGATGGTCTGGACTTGGTTTTTGTATTAAGCAGTGGATCAGATATCAGAAGATTAAAGATACATACAGCCTCATAGACGGCTCTGAGGAAGTTGATCTCATCCTGAAGGGCATCAACTTTGGCCTCCAGCTCAACCTTGTTCATGTAGGCACCATCGACATCCTAGAAAAGAATAATGTTTGAAGAGGAAATGTTATACCCCCAACATTAAATCAAATTCAAGAAATAAAGAATTCCAAAAGCCAAGATCAGTTTTCTCACCTTCTTCAGGAGCACAAAGTCGTTCTCTGCAGCTGCACGCTTGTTGATTTCATCCTCGTACCTGGAGAAACAGAAAACATGCTTAAGTGTTTGAGCTTCATTTTGGACATCCACACCCTACATCACTTGTAAATTTGTGAATTTGGTAGTATCCTAGTGGTCATCCAGACACTCACTTCCTCTTGAAGTCCTCAACCAGGCCCTGCATGTTCTTCAGCTCGCCCTCCAGTTTGACCTTCTCATTGCCGAGCCCATCCAGCTGTCTGCGCAGGTTGGCAATGTAGGCCTCGAACATGCCTTCAATGTTGGAGCGGGTGGTGGTCTGGTCCTGCAGGAGGCTCCATTTGGTCTCCAGCATCTTGTTCTGCTGCTCCAGGAAACGGACCTATGGAGACACCAAACCAGGCAAAATTATCAGATATTCATATAAAAGGCATGTACTAAAAATGTGTGAAATCATAAAGGTTTGGCTTGAGCTTTTATGGATGCCTACATTTTTTAAAAGTGAATCTTGGTCTTAAACATGGATGGGATCAGAAAGGATCCGACAGTGCCTTTTCAGTTGTATCTGGTTTAAGTGCTTGACCTTTCCCTAAAATACTGATTAGATATCTCCATATCTGTACTGCCACACCCTAGTCATAACAATGTGAGTTAAGGTGGCATTAGTTTACTTTCTATGCTAAAGGGAACTCCTAAGCCATTATTACACACTGAATAAAAAGAATATTATTTTTCCTTTCTGTCATAATGACTGTCTTTTTAGCTGCTTCTCTAAAAATGTGTGTGTCGCTTTAAAGGTTTCATCCTTTGTTTCCCTGGCTGTGACTCATCCTGTGTGCTCAGTTGAGCAATGAAGGCTGCACAGTCAGTCTGGTCATAAAAAAAAATAGGTGTGGCAGATAAACCACAGACGACAAAGCAGCACAGTAACATGGGATCAGGGCTTTGTTTTGAGTTTTTGTCTTAGGGTCAGTTTATAGATAAGGGAACACTGCAGCTTCAAGGTGAGTGTGCACACAGACCTGGGATTTTATCATAAAAACTAAAGAAAGATGATTTTACAACCCTGTACATTCCTGTTGCTCTTAACAACTGGTGATAAGTGCAATGTGCAAATGACAGACTTTGGACTCTGTGGGCATAGTGCAGATACTGTAGATCCCTGTTCTCTCTGCCAGTCCACAGGTGCCGCATGGGTGAGTCCCAGCAATATAATCCCCACCCATGTTTAGACAGTGGGCAGAGAGGCCACATCAGGCCCAGTCGGGGGCGACATGCCAAATGTTACCTCAGGTAGGTTTAGGACAGGGCTGTCAGTGTCAGTTTGGTTCATGATCACAGAAAGGCTTTTAGATTTTTACAAGCTTTCTAATCCTGGAGGCCGTAACTCATTGATGAATACAACATTGCAAAGATAAGATTCTCTGCTCTACTGCTTTGTCAGCTGCGACAGAAAATGACCTCTCAGTAAGTAGTGAGTAGCATTTAGCAGTTTGAACAACCACCTTTTTAATTTAAGCAGCAAAGCTAATCTGTTAACTTGAGACAGCAGCGTGGTGTAGAAACCACCCAGAGGAAGAGGAACCTACCTTGTCGATGAAGGAGGCAAAGCGGTTGTTCAGGGTCTTGATCTGTTCCTTCTCCTGGTTGCGGACAACATTGATGGTGGGGTCAATCTCCAGGTTGAGAGGGGCCAGCAGGCTCTGGTTGACTGTTACAGCTGTGATCGCTGTAGGAGCGAAATTGGCTCCTGCTTGGCTGTAAGAACCACCACCCATGGAAGACATGCTAAAACCAAGACCAGCATTGGGACTTGCACCAAGGCCATAACCGGTGGTTCTTCTCACAGAATAGCTGGTTACTGGTCCTGCTGCTAAGGACCTCCTGCTGCTGCCACTGGAGGACACTGAGTATGCCTTCTTCATCATGTTTGCAGAGGTAGAGGCCGCAGACTGTGAGCAGAAAACTGAAGATGTGCTTCAAAAGGAGAGCCAAGTCCCTCTGAGTGTCAAACTACAGACTGGGATGGCTTTTATGGCTGTGCAGAGCGAGGGGGAGGATCCGCCTCTGCCGCTTCAACCTGTACTCTCACTTTTGCTGTCCAGCCTCCCACCTTGGTCTGCAAGCTCTGAATGACAGGAGTGGCCGATCCTGTAAAACAGGTGGGGAGGGAATGTCAGGAGATAAGCTGTGACACACCCTGCTCCAGGACAGGCTGAAGGGGGGCAGAGTGAGAGTGAAAGAAACAGCGAAAATGTGATCATGAGAAGCAATAAAGCCTCTGAGTGTGTTCAGATTGCATCCTTGAAGTTCTGAGGTCAAATGTTAAAACATGAGGGGGAATAATTAATTATAAATGTTTTTTATCTCTCAAGCCATTCTTAAACCTTCCCCGCTCCAAATGGCAACGGACCAGTATTCCCTAAAATCATTCTGATGTTGATTAGAGTTCTATTATTTCCAATACACCTCTAAGTTTTTTCAATTGAAAATAGATTTTATGTATGTGTTAATGTTTTCATGACCTATAAAATCTAACTGAGATGGTTCACACATTACAGACTTAAACACATTCTGTTCCTGTGATACTAACATACACTGTGTGTTAAAGGAGGAAGTAACCTCCATGTCATCACCTGTGAATTAAAGTTGTAAGCTGAAGTTCAGCATTTTGTGTGTGTTTTGATACCAAGAAAATTTGGGGAAATGACCCTGGTATTGTTTCATGGATGCAGACTTTGCTCCCAGGCTGTAAGAGTTGTTCAATTTGAAACAGAAAAGAAAGACATTGTTGATAAGGTGTCCATAGTGTTCGTTTTTGTTTAGTTTCTTGATAAAACAAAGACCGCCTGGATTTTGGAAGGGAAAGTTTACTGTTTTCTGTTTGCAGTGCATTAGATAGGTTTTATTCATAGACTATAAAATATGGACGTGGTCTTCACTGTGTCACCCGTCTGTTCCTGATGCAGAGTAATGAAGTCGATTGTTGGTGGGGGGGCCATACTGGATATATCATGTCCTCCTTTCTAACAGCGACAGGGTGCCCGTCAGACATATGAGGTGAGCCTCTGAATGGCCAAACTTGTGGTCCTTATATCTTGTGAACCTCTGAGTTAAAAAGAATTCCCCCTCAATAACAAAAGTAGTGTTATATAGCCAAGCTGTTCTTTGAACCAAGCTGTAACTAGGTTTTCATAGACTTCTTTTCCTAAATCAGATATTTACCCTTGGTTTTTATACTATCTGCTGGTCAAGCAGCCTGAGAGGAGGACTATGTGTAATGCAGGTTTCTACAAGTTTGCAGCGCGGTGCTATTTCTGCAAATTTATGATACGTACATTTTGAATCACATAAAAAATGTGTAACTTTCATGAGTTAAGGAACCTTAGAGTCCTCAGGGTAACTTCAAATTTACTGTGAAACTGAGACTTATCAGAAGACAGTTGGGATATGATGAACAAAGATATTGCAATACATTTAGCAAATATGAAAATGAAACTTTACATAAATGAATTTACAAAAAATTCTTTATCTGAACATTGATAAAAAACACCGAAGTGTGGCTACTTTTACTGATTATTGGTACTTTTGGCATTTATATCCAATGTTACATTCAACCTCAGTGCATGTATTTGCTTCATCTAACCTGAAGACTATAAAAATCAACATATCAGGAGATTGTTGCTCATTTAACACCACGGGAAACCTTTAACCCTATCCTTTGATTGTGTGAAGTACTTCTTTAAAGGATTACCAAAAAGTCACAAGGAGAATGGGACTGCCCAAACAAGTCAGATGAACAAGGACTGACAGAGTGGTCTACCCTGTCTTCCCTGCTTGTGCATTTTAACTATCTTGTAGACACAGCAGTACACCCGAATCTTGAATAGATTTTTACCAAAAAAAAAAATAAAAAAGCCTTAATTCAACCTTTATTTCTGACGTTCAGTAATTGGAACCATTTATTGAGACTTCATCTAAATGCCTCTAAAGGTTTTCCACACTTGCATCTGTGTTAACTTACTGACAAGGACAAGGAGTCATGGTATAATAAAAAACGTTGAATGGGATAATTTGTTTGTTCTTGAACATAGAGTCAGCATTATGAAGAATTGGCAAACTCAACAGATAAAACTAAAACATACATTTTATTGAAAAAACATTCCAAGTGAACACTATAAAGCAAAATGAAATGCTTCCTTATGCTAATGCTAATCCTTTTTTGGGCGAGTGTACTGGTCTGGATTTCGGTTTCTGTTTCTGGAACAACAGGTATTATCCAGTAGTTCAGCAGGCGTTGGCTGTAGGCAGAAAAGGGGACAATGCAGTCTGTAAAAATCCCAGCCTAAGACTCAAAGGATGTCGGTCACATTTTCAAACAAATGCAAGTGCAGCTAATAACAACATGAAAAAGAAAAGTCTTGAGGCTTTACTGTTATTAGATGATGGCTGGATCCCAAATTGCGCTGATGCCAGAATAGTCTGTAATCACTTGTATTGTTTGCAGCAGTTTTACAGCTGCTCATGCATAAAACCGAAAGGTGCTCACTGTTGTCAACAGACAAAACATTTGTTCCTTCTGAACTGGTATTTTTTGATTAGCGAATGAGTCGTATTCAGCTTTTGGAAAGACAGCCAAGCAGGGATTAATACAAATAGGTTATGATTACTGTGTTATTTTAGGTTACTTTAACAGATGCCCTGGGGAAACACCTTATTGACGTCTTGTCACAACAAAAAGCACAAGAAATATCATGCTTCAGGCTTATTGTAAATGTGCTCCTTGCTCTAATAAAATCATCTTTGACATAAAACCACGCTGTGCAGTACAGCTCTAGCAGCGGTTTCTCACTTACTTGACCACACCGGTTCATACTCAAACCCTGCATTGCGTCTTTCTTCCCTCTGCACCTTTTGTATAGGTGAGGCCTGCATTCCTTTTCATTCTTCCCTAACTTTTCACATGCACATGCCTTTAATTTCTACCTTGGTGTGGAACTTTACCCTAAAGCTCAAATCTCTTCTGCCCAGAAACTATTTGGAGAAAATTTATGTACAAGTTTTGCTTCTTTGAAAATTTCAACTATATAAGACACTTGTGCAACAAATCACTCATCAAACACTGCGTTTTTACTGCTTTCTCGTGGTGTGGCAGTTTTTCACACCAATACTCCATGAATCTCATGCCTGTAAATCTCAAATATCTAATAACAATGAGAAAGAAGGGTGAGCCCTGTAGACAGCTGAGCTGAACAGTCTTACTATTGGTGATTTTGGTTAAAATCTGGTGTAGATTGCCAGTGGAAAGAGTTTACTCAAAAAGGAAAGAGCACAAGGGAAAGTTTTTTTTTGCTGATGCAGCTAGACACAGGGTCAACACAGATCTCAATCTCCAGGAGCTTTGTCTGTGCTTGTCCGAAGTCATAGCTGTTATGCATCAACAACTCAAGCCTCTAAAAGCTGAGCTCTGAATCAACTGCAACAAACAAATTTACGACACTTTTGCTCGTATAACCAGATTTGTGAGAGTTCGGTCATGTTCTGCAGAGGTGAATAAATCTTAAGCAATAATTTAAAAATTTGACGTGTGTGGCAGGAGGTTGGGTGGGGTGAGGGTTGTAAGTTCAAGGGACAATTCTGAGTCTATGTGTTAATGTGTTGGCATTATTCCTTATAGGAATGTGAACTGTCTTAAACCCATTTGCCCTATTGTTGTTTTACAACATGCTATGTAGAATGTTGATTGAAAGCAACATTTATTGTTTAAAACTATCTAACCCAAAAACAACATATAAAATATTCAAACTTGTGTATTTATTTATTTATTTATTTATTTATTTATTTATTTATTTATTTATTTATTTATTTATTTATTTAATCTTTTCTATTTTATTTTATTTATTTCAAATTTCTATATTTTTAGATTTGATGCTAGCAAGATATGTCAAAAAAAAAAATCCGCCTCAGTGATTTATGGTTTCAGCTCCTTAACATTGTAGGATATTCTTTCTTTAAATCAACCTAACAAATGGACTCTTCTACTCTGAAGCCATGTTGTTGTGAAAAATTCAAAATTTAGTTTGGTCTTGCTTAGCTTAAATGTGCAAGGTCTTGCCTGAAAAGATTTTGTCTGGATGACAGCAACATATGCTGCATTAAAACCTGAATATAATGTTTGGCAAAGTGTCCTCCCAGATCTATAAGCTACCCATGCCATGAGCACTTATGTATTTCCAGGGACACTTGCTGAGGAATGGTATAGAAGTTACAAGCCAGTACACTCCTTTTAAACTAGAGGATGCAGTGCCCATGTTTTCAGAAAAAATGCAAACTTTGCAGTTTTCCATTGAGCCTCAGTCCATCGTAAAATGAGCTCAGGCCAAAAGAAACTGCCTGACAACCTGGATCATGTTTAGGGATGGTTTCCTCTTTGCACGTTGCAGTTTCCCCTTTAACTTGCGAATGCAGCAACAAATAGTGTTCCTTAAAAAATGGTGTGTAGGTGAATGTGAGCTTATGCAGTGATATTCACTTATGTGCAGAGTCATGTTTTATTATGCAGAGGAATCAGGGCCAAACGTTCACAACCATTCCATAATTTTCTTTTTTTTTTACCTTTTTTATTTATCTATCTATTTTACCTTTTTTCTTTTTTACTTTTTATACTACAGTGCTTAACACATTTATTAGACTACCAGTCATTAAATTGAGAACACCACCCAGCATCATGAAGCAAAGCGCCTCAACTCTGAGTCTTTTTCAGAGACTTCCCTTCACTTCACCATTTTGAACAGGATTATAGAGTTTCAAACTTTTTTACACACAAATTTTCGCCAGAAAACAGAATTTCTCTGAGAAGGAAACCAGATTTTAAAATATCATTCATTCATTCATTTTCTTGACTGCTTATCCTGTTTAGGGTCACGGGTGGCTGGAGCCTATCCCAGCTGTCATTGGGCAACAGGTGGGGTACACTCTGGATTGGTTGCCAGTCAATCACAGGGCTGACACAGAGACAGACAGACAACCATTCACACACACTCACACCTATGGGCAATTTAGATTGCTCAGTTAACCTGGTGAGCATGGTTTTGGACTGTGGGAGGAAGTCGGAGCACCCGGAGAGAACCCACGCATACACGAGGAGAACATGCAAACTCCACACATGCAAATTGCCGGCTGTTGGCACTCCACTGTACAGGCTGTCTCTGCTGCAATTTAACTGAAGCCCCAATACTCAGTTAATATTATTTACAATTCATTTCAAAATTGTCCAACACAATTGGCCATGTGACCAGTGATAAAAACCACTGGTTACATGGTCTGTGCCATGTAAAGCACAGACAGTCCAGTCCATTGAGCACAGACAGCCTTTCCCCCCTTTGCAACATCTTTAAATACAGCAGGGTCTCATACTGTGTTCCCCACTCACTCTCATTACACAACACCATTACAGCAAAAACCACTTTGTTAAAACCATTTCCCTACAATGTAAAGGAGTCTTTATTTCATTGAAAAGTACAGAAGTTTTAGGTTAGTTTGTCTAGATTTTAAGTTGGGTTTATACAAGGTGGTGACATGAAATGGATCAGATTACTAAGCATGTGTGACTTAAACCAAATATGTGAGTAAAACATAAACCAAATTAAAACAATTTTATTAAGTTGGACAAACAAAATGTTTTTTTAGTGTGAGAACAAAGGTCAAAAGCACAATAAGGATTGTGGTTTATTCAGAATGAAACATAACCTTAAGTGACTAAAAATTCCCTTTTTACCGTGCATGTGGACCTGCCTGCAAATGTTCCAAAAGCGTAATGAAGTAGATCAGGGCTTATCTGGGCATGTGTGAATACACATAAAAACAACTTTAATTTTCTACGTTGACCCAACTCAGCAAACAGAGTTTTTCAACCTTTTCAACTTCGAATAACATGTTACTTCTTTAAAATAAGTGTTAGTAACATTTTGCCAAAAATAAGTCGGGTTCACATCATATTTTTCATTAAAGTCAATGTTGTGTTTTACAGAGTACACAATTATTTTTTTTAAAGAAGCTTTTTGTTTGTTTGTTCTTTTTTGACCCACTATCTTCAACATTATCAAATGAAGTTTTTCCATTCCTTATCTCCGTTTAAAAATGAAACTATGTAACCTTCTCATTAGCCATTCCTTTTATACTTCTGCCATATAAGTAAACTGGGTGGGGCTCAGTTACACTGAGGTGTAGTTTGACAGGTCATGCTTGTCTTTATGAATGAGTAACTATGCAGAGAGCTGTTATGATACAGACTGATGTGTGAATGCAAGTCAAGTTCACTTTGTGAATGAATCAGAAATGAAACACTACCTGTCTGCTGGATGTAACATCATTTAAGGTAACACCTGTGTCTCTGTTTTTACCACTCTCGAGGCAAATTAGTGGCATTTGTATCATGAGGAGGTTAATCAAAAGTTGGGTCAGGTCAAAGGTCAGAGAGACCAAAATGTGTGTCATGGAGGCTGATTAGGGTTTATATGTAGACCAGCATAGACTAATAAATGGGGGTTTTGTCATTCTCTCAACACCTGAATGTTATGGAGTGCTGTAGTACACTGACACTGACACCTACACAAACACACAATCACAAACATCTTTCAACATGAACCTCCAGGCATCCCTTCACACCTGCTTATGGTATACACTGTAACAGTTGTCATCCAGGTCTTTTCACTGTACATCATGTGCATCAACAACAAACAGTTCATAACAGGGTTCTGGAAAAACAAATAGATAAGAATAGATAAGAGAAATGTCTCTGATCATATTTCCTAGGTAAAAAGAAGCGTGCACCTGGTTGCTTTTAAATCACAAGTATAAATAAGCAATCCAAGCGCTGGTCCCTCTAAATAGCTTCCAGCTAATTGCTGAAGTTCAAGAAAAGAATAAAAGTTGTAGTTTTATGACACGCAAAGTTTTAACAAGGGCTGAACAGTTAGACATTTCACTTACAAAACTCATAATTTCACAGGCCAAGCGTAAATTGTTTGCTGTCTCTGCCCTATGGGCTTGGGTCTTTACTTTTCTTTGCTGTTTTTACAGCTTTGCCTCTAGACACTAAAAAACCTGTTAAACAGCCTGAGCTTGCATGAGTGTTTGAATTCAGTTGTTTAGTTAACATACTTTGTTTAACATTACATAAGACATTCACCAGACAGAGGGGACACAGGATTACAGTTCTTGTAATTCATTACTGTTTTCTATGTATTTTATAAACCCATACAACTGCCTTGCATGATTTGTTTGTTTCTATGGGTGTAGTACCACAAATCTGTCCATCTTTCAATGTCCTGATAAGAAAGTAGCTTTCACAAATCCGCCTAGATTGTAATTCCTTCACCTTCATATCTGATGTGCATCGCCTTTGGGTGGAGCACATTCCAGTTGGGTAGCCTCGTCGGGCTGTTGTGAAACTCAGATTGTCACGTATCTTTGCAAACATCATGAGATGGGGAGTCCACTTAAAAAATACAAACAATAACAAAGACAGACAACAAAGACAGTCAGGTGATTGGGTAAAAATTTAAGGGTTTAAACAAAAAAAGTAGGGGCTCTCATCGCATCATGTCAACTGACCTCAAAACAAAGGAATCACGAAATCTGTTTTTCAGTCAGAAGTTCAGTGTTGAAAAATATGTATAACACCAGAGAACATGAAAATTATACCAGTAAGTGAGAATAAGATGATACACCAGAACAATTTAATACTATGATACAACAAAAAACAAAAACAAAGTGAAGATACATGTACCTCTAATGGACTAAAAAATTATGGCTTTAAAAAAGATTACAGTTTAAACTTGTTCCGTAAATAAACAAGATGAGACAGAATAAAACTCAGTTAATGGCCGGATTAAAAAGGTAGGTACTGAGTCTGCTCTTAAAATGTTTATACTCTGTGCAACCCTCTGGTCCTCATGCAGGCTATTCTTCAGACATGGGCTGTTGTATTTAAACACTGCATCACTTTGGGTGAGGATCACACCCTGAAGATGATATATATTAAAAAAGTAAAACTGATTAATAAGAAGGAACAAATATAACAAGACATTTAAAACCAATAAAAGAACCTATAGGTCAAATCTTAAAGATACTGGTGGCCTTTTCAGTTTTTTTTTAAGTTAATGTAACTCTGACTCTCTCGCTGGTCTTTCACAGCATTCTCACAGTTGAATTTTGGAGCAACTGAGGCTGTAAAACATAGTTTAAAAGATAATTTTTAGGGAGACCAGAAAGCCAAGTTTACTTGGGGTAAAAGCCTTAGCTTGTGTTTCTGTACAATTGTACCTTGAAAATGTTCTTCAGGTAATAAAATACCTTTATTCATTAATACTTGGCTCTGAATTATAGTCTGAATGAAATGGGTTGAGGGCTTTTGCTTTGAGCTCAGTCTTTCAGGTAGTGGCGGCTGCTGGTCAGTCAAGGAGGGGAAGCTCATTTTTTTTCTGGCTTACATCATAAATTTGTTTATTCATTTAAACGTAAATTCTACCCTCTGTTCCTTTTCATGGAAAATGTTTTGTGACTCTGTCTTACCAACCAGGTGTTTTTTTTCCAGGGATTTTACCAGTGTTCTCTTAACACCCATCGTTTTTAAGAAAGGTAAACTGGCTGAGGATCGACAAAGCCACCGGATCAGTCCAGAACAACTCAGAAGATGCTCTGGAGGGTTATACTTCAGGATCGTTGACTGGCTCATTTCACTGTCAATCAAAAAGGGATTCAGCCTCAGATAGATCATCCAATCATCATGCAGGAGCCCAGCGGCCAGGTCAGCCCACTGCCTCATAGACCCCCAGAGACGCTGAGCGTCCAATGGGCGGGACAAAGCCCAGCGTTTATCCAATGACCGTCCAGTTTCCACAGTGGAACAATCCACTCCACGCCTCTCTGCTGAAGTCAGAAGACGCTTAGCATACGACTGTGTTAAAGCGCTGAGACGCTGCAGGGATGAATGAAGAGGAGGTCGAACCAGTTACCTGTGATAGGAAGCTGATTCTGAACAAAAGATTAAGGAATTCTAGCACATATTTTGTCAATGAAATGTAAATACAGCAATTCATATCACCACTTTTTTTTAGGGACATTTTAGGGGAAGCTGAGCTTCCCTTGAAGTCTTAGAACAACCGCCACTGCTTTCAGGGGACCAGTATCAATGACTAAAATCTGTGTTGTGTTTTGGTTGAGCAGTAAAAACTTGACTAAATATCTAAAATTCAGTTGAAAGGGTATCAGTTGGACATGGGTCATTGGGAGACAGGGTGATGGAGAGTTATGTGCCATCTGCATTGCCATTAAGTGTGTCTTCTGATCACATCTTCAAGCAGCAACATTTACAGGTTAAAAAGTGGAGGGCCTAAAATTGAGCCCTGGGGAACACCTTAATTGATTTGATACAGATTTGAGAGAAGACTAGACCCCAACCCCCTCTTGTGATAGTAGTGACTAAAAACAATTGTGTGGGAAGTTACACCATTTGCCTCAATAATGTTTAACTATTTTTTAACTGCATATCATAAGGAGAGCTGTATGAGGATAGAAATGGCAAAATACATTTTCCTTTAACAACTGTGCCTCAAATATTCAGTATTTCCCTTCTTAATCTTTTTTCTGTATTAAAAGCATTACGTGAGGATTTTGGTATCAGGATTTACTTTCATACATATTTACTCACAATGATGAAGCAACTGAAGGGAATTAAAGTGTAATGCTCATTACATTTCCATTATTTAAAGCTCAGGGAGCTGTTAGTGCGTCTTTAGTTTTGAACATGTGAAACCAAACTAATGGTCAAATTACGAACAAAACAAAAAAATATTAAGCTTTTGGACAAACAAACACACCTCTCTCTGCTTGCTTTGGTATCCTTATAATGTCATGGGTGTGTTCATCAAGAGGGCGATCCTTTGAATTTTCTTTTTCAAAACACCTGTGTCAGGTACACACCCTTGCAACACAGTGGCTGCAAGTCATGTGTGGAATTGTCCTGTTGAGGCCAAGAGAGGGGAATGTAGTAATCCCGCTTATCAGTTGGAAAAATAAAAAGGTTAGTTTGCGCAACAAAGAGAAAGCTATGAAGGTCTCTCTGAGAATGTTTCACTCTAACAAACTTGGCTGCACTACATCATTGCCAGTTTTGGTTTTTACACAGAGTTGAAAAGTCAACAGTTTGTTGGCATGCTAACACATTTCCAAACACAAGCAAACCACTTGCTGGAAAAAAGAAGCCATGAGATATTACTTTACAGTTCTGGACTTTAACACCTGGTTTATGGTCCCCTCATCCTGTCAAACACTCAAACACACAGACTAACACTACTGCACATGAACATCACCTTACTATAATAAGAGAAGATGTCAGACATGGGAACACACTTCAATCTGACTGGATTACTCAGTCTACACCAGACACGGGACATCACGTCAATTGTCTTGCCAAATAATAGCCTAGCAACACAACTTCTGTTTTCTGATGAAGTCATACACTGTGATGCACTCTGTTTTTCTGGTTTTGTGTTTCCAGTACAATACCTCTCCTACACAGATCAACATTTTGTCTTCACTGATGGAGGATTAAAGATAATCAAAGTCTGTTTCACGGATTAGTTTAAGAATTCAAAGAGCTTCCATAAAACCACCAGATCTGATTATCTGTCATTGCTTTGGTCCATCTGAGAAAAATGTGTGTTTGTCCTGATTGGACTCTCTCATAGAGACGGTTATTGTCCATGCTGTACTGATGTTTCAGGTTTCTGGAGAACATTCAAATATCTTTTGAAATCCCCTGATCTTTGATCCGGCACAATTATAAGGGCTTGGCTGGTCTTATTTCTGTCACAGTGAGGTGCTCTTGGGTTACAGCATTGTGTGTTGTTTTCCATATTGAGCGTCTTGTGCAACAACTAGGCACTATATTGGAAATTAGCGTCTGACTGAAACATGTGAGCATTTTTCTTTATGCTTCTTTTTTTTTTTTCAAATATTTCTTTCACCCTGTGGATGTTTCAATGAAAACACACAAGAATTTTTCAACTGCTCACTGTTTGAATACACTCCTCAAGTTAATTTCAGACTTTCTAAGCCTGCATGTATTTTTACTATTCACAGCCGACTACCCTGGGCAGTATCACATACAGACGACTTGTCTTAGCAGGTCTGTATGCACATTCCTTACACACCACCCACCCAAAGCTCAGCACTTTTGCTGGCTTCACACTGACACACCAGGGAACACTGCATTGTGACTGTAAAGCACTCAACCAAGCCTTAACATCCATCAACAATTTCTGTTTTGATTATTAGAACTTACTTCGATATGCTAAGCCCTTTCTATACACCTATAGAAAATGTCTACAAACCCACCCATTAAGGGAAAAGGTGTGGCCACTCAGTCAACACAGTCCCAGGTTAAAGGCCCATATAGTGCGTAGAACCTGTCTGCCGTTCCACCTCCCATTCAGAGAGTCAGAGACACGATGACATGCCTCTTCCATAAACAGGTCAAAATCACACAGATTAGGGATTTTAAGATTTTATACAGGCTTTTTATACGTCACTGGGTCACTTCAAGTGTTATCTTGATGCCTACTTTTTGAAGTTTGAATGCAAGAAGGTAAAAGTTGAGCTGATATGAGGGAAACTATAAGGATGTCCTAAAAAGGTAAGGTTTACAGACACTGTAACTCATGAATCAGTTTACTGTTATCAGATTATTCACTTTTCCCACGCCTCTCTCTGACAGATGCGTAGCCACCTCCTATTATTGTTGCTGCAGTGCCTAGCAACCAGTGTCTAGTCATGCATACTTATCACCTTCAGTGTGTGTGTGTTTTCATGTGTCAGATTGGGCAATAAAAATAAAATGTAGCCATGGCTGTGTAAACATAGTGCAGATAGTTTGTGAAAAATAACAATGGTATGAAACAATAGATAATTGCGGCATCAAACAGTAGACCTGTTGGCTCATACCTGCACTCAAACATGTTAAAACAGGTGAAAGGAAAGTGAGCTTGTGTCACTGGACCACCACACCCTCTCAGCCGTACACCTTCGGAGCCTTTCACATGAAAGTAGCAAATTATTAACTTGTTGCCAATAAATCACTCACGGCAGAAAATTGCACTTCAGTTTCAATTTTGTTGATTCAATGATAGCAGTAGATAGAAGGAGAAGCAGGTGTGGCAGATACACTTCTTTACTTAATCGTGCTTAACTCAGACTTTTAAATTTGTGTGTGTGTGCGTATGTGTGTGTGTGTGTGCGTGTATAAGAGTAGACTTTCAAAATTTTGCGCTGACCTTGAAAAATTTCGTATGACACAGCCCTGTATTCCTCACAGGTAAAGGGAAGTGTCAGAAGTGCAGATAAGAAGGCTATGGTGGCCCTGAAGGGCAATGGGAATAAATATTTCAAAAGCAGAAAATACATTTCAGAAGCACTAATACATTTCACAAACCATAAATGTTTTGTTTTTTTTTAAAGAAAAATGAATTTCACAGAACATACATGAATTTCTTAGAACAACAATATATTGCAAAAAAACACAAATTCATCTCGGTGAATACAAATAAATATCACAGATCACTAATTAACAAATTTCACTGATCATGGTTCTGGTTTCATGAAATTTATTTTCTGATTGGTGAGATTTATTGTGTGATTGGTAAAAATTATTTTGTGATGGGTAAGGTTTTCTTTGTGACCAGTGAAATTTATTCTGTGTTCAGTAAAATTTATTTTGAGATGGGTGAAATTTTTTTGCGGTCAGTGATATTTATTTTGTGATTGGGGAAATTTATTTTGTGATTGGTCACTTTTAATTTGCTATCCGTGATTTTTATTTGCATTCTGTGAAATGTATTTGTGTTATTTTAAATATATTTTTGTTCTATGAAATTTATGTATGTTCAGTGAAATGTATTTGTCCTTTTAAAATATATCTATGGTTTTTGAAATGTATTGGTGCTTCTGAAAGTTATTTTGTGCCTCTGAAATATTTATTCCCATTGCCCTTCAGGGCCACCATAGAAGACAGAGGGTTTGTACAAGCCCCCAGACTCTACTGTCAGAATCAGACATCACTGGTGAAATCAAGCAAAATGACCCCACACCTCAAGTATTTTCCCTTTGAGTGAAACACAGCATCACAAACCAAAACGCTCTGAGTGGTTCTTCACACACCTTTTTACAGCATGTTTAGCCAGCCTGTTCTCATTCCCATGTCATCAAACGCAGACCATTAAGGGCCACAGGTGACATGCCAGTTGCAGGTGTCCCTTTGTGTCAGTTTGAGATGCACTGAGCTTAAAACCAACTCCCCCTGCAGCGAAATATAAGCCACCGCAGGCAAATGCTGAAAGTGACAGAGAAGAAATATGAGGAAAATCATCCTCATGTAGCTTTGGAGGTTGATTGATGGGATCACTCCACTCACCTTTCCCCTCTACACGCAGAGTTTTTTACTTTCTCTCACAGGGGGGAAAGTGCTTATGTAAGGAAGGCCAAATTAAACCGGCATCTCAAATCAGTTGCTCAAACAGCTAGTGAGTCCTTACATAAGCTGTAGGATTGTTGCTGTTGCCCAATGACAAACAACGTTGAGTCTAATATTTTACTGCAAAAAATGATGTTATCTATGAAAGTTGTGTCTTTAAACAATACTTCAGAAATTTTGTTTAGTTACTTTGTATTTTGCTTATGCTGTATATTTTGCCTGTGGTGGTTTTGCTTGCAAAACAAGCTTCCAATTAGGGTCAGTAAATATTATCATATCAAATCTATAAATAATTCTGACTCATCTGCTAATGTTTTTTTCTCAACAAATAAACATAAAACTTTATGTCTGAAGGGCCTCTTAAAACCATTCCATACACACAAAGTAATATTTTATGACGTGAAGCAAAGTGTTTTTTATTTTATTTTATTTTTTTCAATTTTATTTTGTTGTTGCTGATATCAAGTGTTTGTAGCATCTCTTTCTTGCAATACCTTCTGCATGTCCTAAAAATTCAAAGCTTTGTCTGACAATAATGCATATCAAGTGATCAATCAGTCAAGAGCCACTGTCATAAACCCTCAGCTTAGGAACATGCTGGTTCAGCCTGTTGAACCCAGTGTGACTGCAAGTTACCTTTTGATGATGAATGATCTGCGCCTTACAACATTTCTTCGTGTCACTCTGTCATTTCAATGCCCAGCTTCTTAAGAGAGCATTTTCTGTTGTGTTATCTGAGAAACATATTTCACATTGCACAGAAGACACACACCCTGTCACACAAAGAGACCTCACAAACTACGAAAAGATGCAGTTTCGGGAGAAGACATGAGAAGCATTTCCACAGCTAAGCATCACAAACGAGTGTGTTTGCTATAAAAACTTGAAGGAGGGTTAATGCAAAATACGTACAATCAGTTGTGCTGCACAACAAGCCTGGTTGCTGAGACAGAACAAACAAGGTCTGAGGAAGTATGTGTAGAAGATGTAGCAATTTGTTACTTGCACAGAACTTTGATTTTAAGTAGCTCTGGAAACATAACCTCAGGTGAAATACAAGACAACTCTCAGAGCCACACATCTACATGCCACACTCTGGGCTGGGCTGTAAAGAGCTGCAAGATCATGGCTTAGATAAATAGTTCAAACCAAACTGGTCCACTGACAGGTGGCCTGAAGGTATGTAGTAACTTAACTAAAAGTGTGTTGAGTGGATGCCCTACGGGACTGACCCACCTCTCAGTCAGTTTCAGAAGAAAGTGACAGATGAGAGCCAGTCTTACTGAGAGCCAATAAATACCAAACACAAAATGTTAAGGATGGTTGCAAAGGGTGCAACACTGAAGGTGTCAATGACAAACCTTGAAGGTTTCACCTTCATAAATTCATTTGTTTTAACTAGTTCCACTGAGAGCCTACTATGACTGAAATGCATCCTGCAAAGCATCACAAATAACGCCTCCTGACCTCAACCTGCCTTGCATAATAAGCATCTTAACCTGCACATTCCTTTTTCACTGCAGAGACCTGACGGCACAAGCCAGTGTCAACGGCAGAACCTCTAAGGTTAAATTCATGGCCTCTATATGAAAACAGGTCAGTGGCAATTTGATTGTATACACATTATTTAGAGTGTGAAACCTCAGACAGACAGCTGCTGTTACACCCTGTTACGACTTTAAAAATACACATTTCACAGCGAAGGGTGTTCAAGTTCTTAAACCCTGGCCCAGTGCTGATGCTTCACTGTTCTGCAGGTTTCTTCAACATCATAATTGCTTTCTGCTTCCACTTGTTAATATGTCTCATGTCACATATTACCATCAATCTGCTATTGACAATGGTTTATCTCTGGGTTTGGATTGTGAATAAGACTTTTTTCCTGTGCTTTGCCTCTGCTTTCTCTGCCATGCAGCTTGGAAAGGGAGGATAAAGTAATGACTGAAAAACACACCAATGAACAGATTGCACATTGATATTTGTTAACAGACGATTATAAAAGCTAAGTTATCATTAGAAGCCTCGTACTGTGTTGCAGGATTTTATTGCTTAACACTTAGTTACTATTTGTGCTTCGTTTTTTGATTAATTCCTCAAGTTCAGGCTATTCTCACTGAAACATCACTGGTTTATGCTGCTTGAGCTGCAGAAGTGTGGGGAGTGCAATGTTACGCAATAATATGCAGTATCAGTGAGCCCACATTGTTCCTTCAAGCAGAGTGTGAAACAAATTTTGCCACAGGAGAACCTGGTGAAAAAGTCTAAATGAGAGAGAATTCAAAAAAGGAGACTTTTTTTACTCCTTTCAGATTTGGGGGAATCAGCCTTGGGAGTTCCAAAAAATGTCAGCACACACAAAAAAAATAAAAAATGATTCAAAGTACAAGTTTTTTCACAATCTACTTGAAGGCATCACAGATTTAAGGTTTGGCCAGATTTCACCAGAGAACATAGTTTGGTCACAGGATTCTTCGACGTTAAGTATCAGTTTAGCATTTTTTTTCCCAAGAAGGAAACACATATATAGTTTTTAATTTGCTTGTTTTTCTGCTTTTGCATTTGTTTGATTTTATTGTGAGGGTCACACCTCAGCTAGGTATCCAGCCAGGTAACAGTTTCCACTTCCTTTCTTCACACTGTGATCCTTTATCTGTCTGCAGGTAAGCTCTGCCTTGTCCTGCCCCGCCTTGTTTCGCTCAAAGGAAATCAGATTTGTTTCACTGGCAAGAGCAGCTTTTATTTTATGGCCCATCAGTCTAACCCTGTTTTTCATCAGGTCCTGTACAGACATATCCTGGATCAGACAAATTGACAGCGTGATTACTAATATAGCCTCTGGTGTACTTTGAGTGTTTCTAAGACTATTAAATCTGACAGTTTACACATGTAATAATAAACTCCTGGCAAGACATCAAACATGAATCATTTTAAAGAAGTAAGTCATCTTTTTTTCTCTAATGCTTGTTAGTTTAGGTGAATAAAGTGCTTCTTAAAAACATGTTGCCTTGTCTTAGTGTTTTATCTGTGAAGTGTAACATTATGCTACCTTGTAACAGTGCCAAAGATGGTTTTATTTTGTCATCCGAGACAAAAGGGTTGTGTTTGATGAGCTCATTGAATGACTTAATGTTGACTTGATACTCCCTTATTTGTTGAGTGTGTAATCATACACTGGATGTTGTGGCTGTGTCCTATAATATAGATAGAACATAAAGCAGGCATGCAAACTGGTACGCTGCATTGACAATAAAAAAAGCGCTGTTTGATGTCTCAAACCCAAAAGGACTAAAATGCAAAAATCTCCCTTTATTTTTTTCAGACAATAAAAACTGGTTAAAATGGTTAATGTAAAAGTTAAGTTAAAGTTACTCATGCATACATACTATAGGTGTAACTTTATAAGTTAAGCTCTTGTCTGCAGGCAGAGATGATGATAAAAACCTCACCTGATTGTCTTTGTTCACTGAAGTGTGAATATGTTTATTCTGACAGACAGCAGAGGACAGAGGCATATTGTGTGCATTGCATAACCTAAAGGTAGAACTGGTACCTGTGACAACATGCTGTGAAGTTAACAACATGTTAGCATGACGGGGTGTAGGCTGCACATCAATCATTGAGTGGAATGAAGCCAAGGTTCTATCAATGTTCATGTTTCACCAATGTCACTGGGGCCACACCTCATACTTAACATACATAACTGGAAAATTTATTGCATACTTGTTTCAGGGTCTATTTTTCAGGTCTCAAATCTGGTTCTGTTCCTCCACTTTGACTGAGGTTTAATTGACAGGTGTAGGTTTTGGAAGGTAACGACCTGATACAGTCCATCCTGCCTGCTACAGGAAAACAGGGTGCGCCAGGTTTGCAGGGAGAAGGATGTATATGAACCTAGTTCAGTGTGTTTTTTTTTATCTCCTGTATTTACACCACCAACAACTGTCTGTCTCATTTCAATGTGTCTGTGAACAAAATTCAGTCTGATTTTTTTTTTTTCCCACAAATCAAAAACATTAACACACCTTTTCTACACCTCCTCTAGAGGGCTGACTGTAGCACTTCAGCACATATACTGTATTGTTCTGCAAATATATATGGTGTACGGACTATATGTGCTCCCTCTGACAACATGTATTGCTTGAATACAGTTAAGAGTACCAGTCCACAAAGCTTTAAGTCCTCCAGTCTGATCCGGTCTGTCAGCAGTCAGAGTCCTCATACCAACAATGTGCAGGTGGTGGGAATGTCTGCCTTTACTTCAGGTACAGGAGGGGCTCTATAGCCTTGGGCGCGGCTCCCCCACCCAAAATTCATGTTCCAACCTGTTCCTGTAGGGCTGAAAAGACCTCTTAAGTAATCACCCACTGGGAGAGAAAAACTCTTTTCTTCAGTATAACTTCATGTTTGATGCTCTCATATGCTCTATCACCTGTCTGAGTTGCAATGTTTAAGACCTTGATGGAACTCTTGGTGTACAAGGAAAAAGCTCGAGGTTAGATTAGTTTGCATATGTGCTTTAAGGACACACTTCACACAAAGTCGGTGATTGAAGGTGTTGCTGACATTTGATAGAAACCTAAAATTTAGTCGCTAAAAAAGGCATCTTAATAAGCTGTTACCTCACAACAAGAGGGTTCCTGATTCAAATACTTTGAAGGGAGCCATCGCTGTATGGAGTCTGCAGTATGTTAACCTTGTGCAGACCTGTGTCCCCTCCATCTGGGGATGGGAGTTGATAAGATTTTGTCAATACTGATGCCATTGTTGATTCTGCTTATCAATCTGATTCTGTATCAATTCCTTTATCAATTCCTGTTGTGAATTTTCTTGGTACAAAAAGTAGATTTACAGTTTTTTTGTGTCAACAACATTTAATTGAGTTTATACTGTAAGTGAATAAAATGTAATTGGTCCCTGAGTCTGGATATTTCTGGGCATAATTTTACAGAATCAAGTAAAAATTGCACACAGTGTGACGTTGATGTACTGTGTTGTAATATATTAATAATTCAAGTAGGCCATCTAGTGTCTCAAAGTGGTTATAGCAATGGTTTAAGTTGTTTGGAAGCTTTCCGTAGTTATGAAGTCAGCCATGAGCCTTTCAATTGCCTGTTAGCTTTTCACATTTGGAATTCTCAGTATTTTTTACAGAGAGTTGATGTGATGTGTTTCTGTGATGAAAGTTTAAATTCTATTCTAAAGCTGATGTATGCTAACTGCTAGCATATCAATGCAGTTTCCCATATATGTTAGCATCAAGCTTGGGCTATTTTGCTATTTTGGTAAATAAGGTGATTTATACCATTTCGAATGTACTGAATATGAATCTCCTGAGGGAGAGTAATGTACATTTCTTTATGAAGTCAGTTCTTCAGTAAAACTTCAAGCTGAAAATCTTGAATCAGAGTTTTCTTGGGAAACATTATCTAACAGCTAAGCTAAGATAGCTGCAGCAGACTAGTCGACGTAAGGCCCGGCGGCTCCGGCACAATGTAAAGAATTGATTAGGGAATCGTTAAGCACAAAGACTAATGATATGGATGGATTGGAACATTTCTTATTTATTCTCAACAGGAACTGGTTTTCAATTCCCATCCCTACCACCCACAGTCCAAAAACAGACTTTTTTGGTTGATTGGTGACCTTGTATTTCCTGAAGTTATTAAAGTAAGTACAGATAATTGAATATGTTATGTTAGCCTTGTGATTAATTTGACACCAGTCCAGGTTGTACCCTGCCTCTTGTCCAATCTAGACTGGCTCCAGACCCTAATAAACCCAGAACGGCATAGGCAGTATAGTTGGCTGATGGACGACGGATGGATGGAAAAACCTGAATCGACATAAATCTTGACAGAGGCAGGCCGTGTCTTGTCATCTGTGGAATGCCATTATTTCTGACAGGGCAGTTTTCACAATGAGCTCTCTAAAAAGTGTAGGTTGTGTGTGTTAGTGTGCACTCTCACAAATGTGTACATGAATGGGCAACTCCATCCAAGAATATAGAAAATTAATCTGATGTATTCTTTAGTGAGGTATTTTAACTGATTTTCTAAATATTAAGCAACTATCAATTAACTCCTGGTTTGTTTCCATGATATTGACCCTATGGAGTAACTCTATAATGCTTTTTGTGCATGTGTAAGCAGTGTTATATCCTGATGTCTTCTAAAAGTATCGTTCATGGAGACTCCTTAATCCAAAATATTTTCAAAACACTTTTTTCAGCAGCATACTGTTAAACAGTTCATCTGAAAACCCAGCATTAGTTCAGGTAAATTAAATATCAGTACAAAAATCAGATGCATAAATTCTAATGGTATTGGCTGCCTGTTCAGTGATTAGGACTTACATCAGTTTTGATTTCAGGCAGGTTCCCAACCTGACAAATCTACTTAAGAGGTATTTCAGGTCTGCTTTTAAGAAAACACCACAAAAAATATCAAATTAAAGATAATCAACTGATTGAAAACAAGAAAAGAACAGAACAGAGGGAGACACAGGGAGGAATTTTATTGTCAAGCAAACAGGACTCCAGGCAGTGCACCTTACTTGAAGCTATGACTGAATATGACTGAATCTCATCTCTTTGAACTGTTTCTTTACAGCAGTTTCAGCACAAGAAGTTCAGCATTGTCACTGTTAATTTGTGTCCTGTCACTGTTATTTCACTATTAATTTCATTGTTGTCCTTTTTTTTAGTGAACTTTAGGATAACGTGACAACAGTGCTTCAAGTTGGTAAAATGAGATGCAGCAGCAGCAGCAGAGGAAAACTTGGAGAACAGCACCACCTGCTGGCTAATGAACTGTGGTACATTTGTGACAGACAGTGACTCAATTCAAACAGAATAACTTGCACGTTTTCAGAAACCATGCAGGCACATGCATTCCACAAAGACCCATTCATTAGCACCTCTTTATTAAAGACCTCTAAAGGAAAGTTGCGTTTACACCTCTTACAGCAGAAACTTCTTTTCAGTGAAGGAAAGTCAAGGAATGAATCTTTAACGTAATGGAGAGAAAAGCAAGGTAAACTCTTTTTTTAATCTCCAAGGCCCAAATCATAAATTTGTGAAGATGTTGGAATCATCACTCCTCTGCCACAGCTTCCTCCTCCACCTGCTCCTGCTCCTTCTTCTCCTCAGCTGCTGGTTCCTCAGCTGCTGGCTCCTCAGCCACTGCCTGAGGCTGCTCCTGCTTCTCCTCCTTTTCCTCCACTTCCTCCTTCTTCTCCTCGCTCTTGATCACCACAGTTTCTGTCTTGGTGACTGTGGTGCTCTTCACTGTGGCGCCCTCTAGAGCTGCATTGGAGCCACTGCTGACCCTGGCTCCACCGAAAGAGCTGCTGACGTAGGACGGTGTGCGGGAGCTTTCAAGACCGTAGGCGCTGTAGTTCATAGCTGCATGTTCAGGAGTAGAAAGCTTTTATTATGAAATATTGCAGTTGTAAAGGAAAAAAAATTAAAAGCATGGGTTGACATCATAGACTGTATAAAACATGGACGTAGTTTCGCCGACATCACCCGTCTGTTTCTGAAACGGAAAATGAAGCACCTGGGCGCCTGTCTGTCACGTGACCATCAGCTGTGCCTCTTATTGGGGGAGCTCGCGATCTTAATATCCTCTGATATTAACGGCCGAGTTAGGAAAAAACTTCACCCCCATACAGTGAGTGCCGGTAGTAAAATTGGCGATGCACATAGGAGACATTTTTTTGAACCAGGCTGTAAATAGGTTAATTTCTGCTTTGAATATGGCTTTTTTTTTTTTTTTGGCTTGGTGTGTATGTGACTTCCGGTACTTCGGGAGCCAGCCTCAAGCGATGGCTTGAGAAACGGCAGATTTTAGCACTTCCTTTCAGCATTGTCTCATTTTCTTAGACAGGAGGTTGCCCCTTGGTAGATATTAAAAATTTAAGTCTGCACTTCTGTTTTAAAACATCTGAACATCTTTTATTATATGTTGTGGTTAGGACGTATTTTTACATGACTTCTGAGAGATTTTCAGCCAATGATGGTCTTGGAAGCACTCATGACTCCTGATTCTGGTCTATTCTTTGCGGTTTAACTGTTATGCATCAGCAAATGTAGGACATTTCCTTTGATTTTAAACATCTATTTTCAAGAATTCATGGTTAGCCAGAGCATTTAACACAAGTTATTACCTGACCATGTTGGAGGCATGATTCTGAGGGGTTAAAACCTCATGGCAACATAGTTGATCCTCATAAGCCAAAGAAATGCAATTAACATGGTCATAGAGATATTGTCAACTTGATCGGGTTTGTGTTGTTTTGCCCAGTCATAAGAGGAAAACTGTGAACAAATAGTTGTATGGATTAAAAGAAATTCTGGCTTGCCCTCTCTGCACTGACAATCACCTGCTTTGAACATCATCCCTTACTTGAGTGCTTGTTATGCCTCATTAAGTGTTTTAAATTGTGCAGAAATGCAATAAATATGGCTGTAAAATTAATTAATGGTCAATTTGAATGATGAGAAAATTAGATACATAGAAGGTAAAACAGCTTTTTCACCCCAGACAGTTACTATTGCGTAATGTGACTTGTCTAATCAGACGTTTATGGCTTGCTCTCATTGACACTTTGCAAGTGTCAATGAGAGAAAGCCATATATAGCGTCTTCTGCTGGGCAAAACAGTAAAATCACTTTTTCAAGCCCCTATCTAGATCACAAGGAGTTTGTTTCTTAAATTGCTGCATAAAATTAGAATCCTGCAACTCAGTCTACACTGAGTGTAAAATGTTTAGTATAGCTAAGTGTGTTTTTGTCTACAATGTTGCCTGTTCGATGGTGTAATACTTGGGTGGATAAAGAGCTTACATGTTGACTTGGAAACAGTGGTCTTGATTCCTGTTGCCAACCTGTAATAAAAGGAGCAAGCAGACCAGAATGAGTTACATAAAGTAAAGTAAGACATTTCTCTCTCTCTCTCTTTAGGTTATCACTTGAGTGATATGACAATAAAATCTAACCTGTCCTCCTCTCCCTCCAGCAGTTTCCTGTAGGTGGCGATCTCAATGTCCAGAGCAAGTTTCACATTCATCAGCTCCTGGTACTGACGGACTTGGAGGGCCATGTCCTGCTTGGCTCTCTGCAGAGCTTCCTCCAACTGTCTGATACGGAGTTTAGCGTCCTTCACTGCTATCTCCCCTCGCTCCTCTGCCTCTGCAATCTGAGCCTCAAGGTTGTTTCGCTGAGAGCAGAGAAAGAGAAGAAAACTGAGGTCATTTACAAACATTTGATAACTTATAAAAAGGTTAAACAAAAATCAAAGAAACCCAATTTCTACTGCGTGATGGTTTTCATCATTCATTACCTGTGCTTTGACCATGTCGATTTCAGACTGGAGCCTCAGTATCCTGCGGTTCATGTCAGCGATCTCAGCCTTGGTTGTCTTTAGGTCATCACCACATCTTCCTGCTGACAGCTGCATCTCAGCATACTAAAACAGGCAAGGACCAGGACATGAACATACAACATGTTAACCAGGTGTTATTAACCCTTTCATGGATATCTGATGCCATAAAAGATGTTGAAATGTTGTTGTTGTTAAAAGAATAAATAGCGCAACATTATAATCACAACCTGATTCAACAAGTTCCCCATTTCTGCAGCAGCACAAGTCTTAAGCTATGAATGCGTGAAGGTGTAAACTGACAGAAGTTGTTGCAAGACAACAAGACTTACCAAGATACTTACTGCACATACTACCCCCTCCCAATACCAAAGTCATTCCATGTTACAAGTGCAGCTTAGAGAAAAACGTGCTCTCACCTTGTTTTGGTACCATGACTCTGCCTCGGCTCTGCTCCTGTTTGCAATGTCTTCATACTGAGCTCGCACTTCAGCAACAATGGCATCCATGTCCAGGTTGCGGCTGTTGTCCATTTCCACAACAACAGAAGTGTCCTTTATCTGGCCCTGCAGCTCCTGAATTTCCTACAAAGACAGATACAGAAATAACACAATAGCTGAATAAAACATTGACCTCAAAACATCTACCTCTTTGTTTAAAACTGAAAAATCTATTCATTTTTTTTCCATTTTCGTGAGTAAAATAAGTTTATTACTGCTTCAAAGATCTGCCTCAGGAACTCGATCTCATCAGAGAGTCCGTCCAGTTTGGCCTCCAGCTCCACTTTCATCATATAAGCTGCATCAGTGTCCTGCAGAAGAAAAGACCGTAGTGTGAATTATTACTTTCGCAGGTGGCACTGTCATGAGAAGTCCAGGCACAAACATGCACCGTGAGAGCAAGACCTGCATGAAGGCAAATCATTGTTCAGAGACCAGTAACGTTTAACAATAGCTTTACATACAGACCTTCTTGGCAAGGACAAAGTTGTTCTCACACTCATTTCGCTTGTTGATCTCTTCCTCATACCTGAAACAAAGACAAAAAGAAGCTGTTTACCAAAACAAATCTTAATCTTTGATTTGTTTAAAACCTAGAGTCTATTATCTTGTCCACATAAAAACTCATTCATTATTAAAAAAAGAAGAAGAAAGAAAGAAATGTATATATCAAGTGCAGGCCTTTTTTTAAACACTCCTCAACAGGAAGAACGGGCTGTAACACAACACTGTCATGTTTTCATCATTGAGGCTCATATGGGTCTGTGGTAACATCAAGCTTGTTACACATTCAGCAGAAATGCACATCAAGGTGAGTCTCAGCCATGGGAAATAAATGGCCCTTCACCCACTAGATGCTCCACTCTCCACTTCATACAGTTCAGTCAGACAACTCACGTTTGAATTGTTTATTTAGCAGCAAATATATTTTATGTTTGGCGTCCAGGCTCCGGCCTCATCACCCCTCACAATAAATTTACATGGTGACATTGAGGAGTGATGAGCAAAACATACTGAACATAATCCCCCACCGGAGCCTGCAGGTGGTTGCTGGGGTGGTGGTGGGGGCAAAGAAACATGCAGCATTACAAACGCAGGGCAGCCAAGACATTGACAGGCAGAGAGGGATGAGAGACTCCCGGTTTAAATAGACCGCCCAATTGAGAGAGTGTGATTGCAAGATGGTTATGACGTGTGAGACACGTGGTATGTGTATAGCAGTGCTGCTCGAGTTGACTGCCTGAACTAGCTCACGGGCTCGCCCCATTTAAAAAAAAGGCTTGAGAAAATTCCTGTGAGGCTCTGTCTTCTCATCTATGCTGCTGAGCACACAGTGTACTTTTTTGATAGTAAAGTGCTGCCCCCTGTTGCTGGCAGTGAAAAGAGTGACACTTGTTAGACTGAAAATAGAGAGTGAAAATACAGTTGTATGTCAAAACTGATGAAGTACAAGATGAGACAGTGACAGTATTTGTTGGAGTATGACTTTGACGACAATGTTTCTATTGCATGACAAATTCTACATTCAATTTAAATTGACATTAAAACTGCAATTAGGACGATTTTGATCACATTATTGTGGAAAAATAATGTTCTTGTCATACCTCAAAATAAAGATAAATCAATAAAAATAAAAACAAATTTTCCATCATTCTAGCCCAGGCCCCCCTTTTTTTTCTCCCATTAAAACGAGCATTGCACCTTGCATGAAAAGGTATGTAAAAACCACTCACAGTCATCCAACTATACCATGGCATCTATCAGATGATTTTAGCACCAGAGCAGCACAGAGGGGGGATTCTCCAGCTTGTAACTGCAGCACTGAGCCACCCTGTCTCTTGTATTTGCCCCTGTAAATCTTCCATGTCATCCGGTTAAAGCTGATGCACATTTAGGAGAGCAGTATCCAAGACAACTCTAGAACCTGCACAAGGCATTTAGTAGTGGACTGCTTTGGAGGCATACTGAGATCCATGCCTCCCTTTTTCTTTGGTTAGGTGTTGTTCTTTCATGACACACTCACTCTTTGCTTGCTCTGGTTGACTTTGAACTGCTCCAGATTACAGACACTAGATACAGTCAACATGTTGTTTCATTTTAACTTTTACTTTTAAAAAAATGGATGAGGAATCTTTGGAAAAAGTTGAATCTAATAAATGGGTTTCACTGCTGTAATCGAAATCTAAAAGAACTGATGTGTCTCAGTCGGGTGGAATAATTGAATTTTACATGACTACCTTCAAAACTGTAATTAATGTTTGGTGAAAATACCAGTTTTGTTTGCACTTGTGTGACTGAAAACAAAACCTATAAGAGAGTGAACCAGAGACTTCAGAGTGTGTGTGTGTGTGTGTGGGCTTGTAAGTATGGGTGACTACTTTAGTACACAAGTAGTCGTTTGATCCCTGTTGATAAACAAATATGATAATAGGTGTTTTAATGGAGGGTTATAATGTGACAGTGGAGCTTAAAATCCTCTATCCACTCACTTGTTTTTGTAGTCCTCCACCAGACCCGTCATATTGTGCAGGTCAGATTCAAGCTTGACTTTTTCATGTCCCAGGTTGTCAAGCTGCTTACGCAAGTTGGCAATATAGGCCTCAAACATGGCATCAATGTTGGAGCGGGACGTGGTCTGTTCTTGCACAAGTTTCCACTTGGTCTCGAGCATTTTGTTCTGCTGTTCTAGGAAGCGAACCTGCAGGCAGACAGGACAGGATGAGTTAAAGACTGTACAAAAACATGATGGGTGAAAAAGCAGGGGTGTGTTAAAGGGGTGTCCCCATCTTGAAACTATTATTGGGATTTGGTGCAACAGGCCAGTTGTATTTTTTGCTCCATTTCAGTGTTTCACGTTTACTAGTACTAGTACTGGTGGTTTCTTTTTTTTCTAAACATTTTCTTTTTGAGTCCTCTGAGTTTCAGGAATAGAAATTTTGTAAAGGAAAAAAAACACTTTTGTTCTTTAAAGAAGTTTTTTGTTGTTTGTTTTTGTTTTTGTTTGTTTAATTCAATGCCCCTACAGGGACAAAGCAGTACCTTTTTTCCAGTGTAAAATACCAGATATACATGATGTTCTACAGCACCAATATCAACATCAATCTTGTTCTTAACCAGCTAGAAGTAGAAATACTTAGCTAGATCTAGTATTCAGTTTCTAGTTTAAAACTTACTTGTCCTATCTGTTTGCCCCTCCATTTGTCAAGGTTTTACCATAAAAATCACCTATCAACATTAGACTTTTTTTTGCTCACAGTTGTCATTGTCTCCTATTTTACGTTTCAACAAGTGCGTTTTGGGGAAAACACACACTTAACAGACTAGGCTCCTCTCAAGTTAAGATAAACAAAACAATATCTTTATAAGGTGATGATCGTATAAACATACTTATGAGTACATTCTATATCTTCAATCATTTTTAGCTAAATGATGTTTGGTACACACTGTACCTTTAAGATAAAAAGCTACACACAGGAATACATCACAAAGATAACAAACTGTTCATGGCAAAGACTAGATTTCCAGGGGTCAATGGGGATTTGAGCACCAATGACTCAGACTTGGACTTGATCTTAAGCACTGGCCTTATTTGGACTTTTAAGGTGAAGAGGAAAACTACAGCTTGTTTGTGGAGTTTTTTTTTTTTTTTTGTAAAAGTTTTTACTTTAACTAATTATAACTTCAGATTGTAGAGAGGTAGGGTTTGTATATTCACCTGCCATGATAATCAGCAACGGTTCAACAGTTCTTGCAAGGATGCTTCATGGGGAGCCACAAATTTTATGATAGAAACAGGAATCAAACTTGGATTTAAATTATTTTTAACTATGACTTGGACTTGAACTGAAGACTTGACCGGAACTCTAAGTTCTGTGACTTAACTACAACACAGTTTTGGATGTATGTGTCCACATCTACTTGTTCTTCTCTTGCACAAGTAAGTGCTCCGGTTGAGCCACCAAAAAGACAGTGAACTGTTGATTTGTCCAGGCTAATAAATGTCCAGTGGGATGTAAATCATGTAGACAGACAAAAAAAATGCCTGTATGAAAGGGTGGAAGTGACTCCAAAACATGAATGGATTAACTTTGTTTGCTGATGGACAAAGAATGACAAAAGATCAACTCCAAGAAAAATGACTAATTGAACTTCTCCCACCTCTAAAAAGCTCAAAAAGTCACATCAATTATTCCTCGCTCAACCAGAACCCATTGTGCCACATTGTAACATAAAGGAGCACACTGTCTCCCACTTGAGACACAGTTTGCTCCTTTTACAGCCCCTCTTTTCAGTGTCCTGGCCTTGGGCGGGGTCCTGCTAACACTCCGCAAACATGATGGGAGACAAATAGCTCTGCATATGTGTGCACCATATCTCTACGGTATGTGAGGTGCTTTGTTTTTGAATTAGTGCCAGCGTGATTGATTAACAGCTTGACTTCCAGGGTGAACCTCTGAAACAAAAAGGTAAGGATGGGCTGATAAGTAAAGAATCTGATCGATCTCAGGTAAAGAGGAGGGGAAGCTTCTGTCTGATAAGATAGCTCTTTCAGACATTTCAGTAATCTCTTTTATAGCATCTCCATTACAATGACTTGTACTACTGAAGACAAAATTGCTTTCCTGGTTGTTTTACAGCCTCATAAAGTGAATAAAGTGCACATTACTGATAGTTTTAGATAGATAGTGATCTACTCCACTTGGTATTTGCCAAGCTTGTCTTGTGCAAACCTTTGGCTGACCACTCCCACCCTTGTATCATGTGTCTTGTATTTTTACAGTGGGTATGTGTTTGAGCTCATATCTAAAACAACATTTTACATCATACTTTGCAAAAGCAGCAACCAAGAAGACATCCAGCAGTTTTTTCCTCTTTCATAACCACTTTCTGTGGGATTGTGCTCACACTCAGACTTCATCTTCAAACACAATTGTTCTTTTCATCCCAGCCCTCTCTGTAGTCTAGATCCAGGTGTGTCCTCTTATCTATACTCTGTGATCTTACCAAACAGAAAACATGTGTAGAAGTTGAACCGTCATTCAAAGCAGCTCCATAGAATAACTGCTCTGAGCTCTCTGCATGTGGTCAGAGTTTTTCTTTAGTTTTTCTCAATTGTGAACTCAGATCTCTTTTACCTAGAGCTGTTTTGGCATGCAGTGAGCTAATTTCCTGAAAGTTTCCTGCAGTACTTTAGTACTCTGTTTTGAATTTGATGGGTTCATCCCAAATAATAGAAACAAAAAGGAACATCAGACACTAAATCTTATGATGTAAAATATTGTTTGTCTCTTGTGATGCTTTCAATTCAACATTCAGTTACTTTTTTATCACTAGCTGAAGGCAAAAATGTTGAACTCTCCAGTCTTACACTGACTGACCTTGTCGATGAATGATGCAAAGCGGTTGTTCAGGGTCTTGATCTGATCCTTCTCCTCTGTGCGGATTGCCTGGATGGTGGGGTCAATCTCCAAGTTCAGGGGGGCCAGCAGGCTCTTGTTCACAGTCACAGCAGTGATGGGGGCCACCATTTCATTGGCCATACCACCTCCCATCCCTCCACCAAAGCCCATGTAACCAAACTCTACCCCACCTCCTCTTTGTCCAGACCCTCCAGCAACATAACCACCAACCACTTTAAATCCCCCTGCACCTACAGCTGCACCACTGCTGCCCACTCCTCCATAGGAACTGCGGACAGCATAGCTCTGTCTGCCACTGCCCACTCCTCTGCCCCCGTAGCCGGAGAAGGAGCGACTGCTAAAGCCCTGGGAGGGGCCCCTGGAAGAGGATACAGTGGAGAAAGTGGTGGTCTTCACAGCCCTGACAGACATGGTCACAGAGGTGGTGTGAGAGGAGGAGAGACTCTGCTGAGGAGAGGAGAGTCAGGCAGATAGACCCTCCCTGGTCCATGGTGCTATTTATCAGAGCAGGGGAGGGACCCTGCTGAGGTGTGATTGGCTGTCGTCCTCAGCAGGGGGAGTGAGGGCTGAAGAGGTGGGGGTATGAGGGAATGTCGTGTTACACATTTATTACACACTTGGAAAGACAACTTGAATTACATAACAGCCAGTGTGCCAGTTTCTATAAAACTACTGCAGAAAAACTGAAAGTCTGTTTGAGTTTTGTCCACCAACTACACTTTTATGAAAAGGCACTTTCAAAGTTATAACCTGACATTACCTTTTATCAAAGTAACAAGCACTCTTTGCCTGTTACAACAACTAAAATGTAAAATTCTTCAAATAATCCCATAGACACTCATTGTTGCCTGCACACATGAGCAGCACTAGAATATGAAGTCAAACCTTGGGTATAATGAACAGGCGCATCGTTTTATGACCCTTTCTGCTTTACAACACTTCTCATGAGGGTGACATATTGCAGAGTTAATTATGCTTGCCCAGTGTGAGGTGCTTTATGCATTTGTGGGCAGTGACTGTATGTCTCACAGTCATGGCAGAACCAAATTTACCCTCTGAATACATTCCACTATCTGCAGTAGTATTGATATTGTCAATAAAGTCTATTTTGAGAATGTAAATTGCAAGAAAATACTAGAATCTAGCAATAGGATGTTAAAAAGGTTGTTAGTTAAACAGACCATTACTGGTATGTCATCTAAAACTTCAAAGTGAAAGGCTGGATTTAAAGTCTGGGTATTGCACAATTACAAGGTGCAGTGTGCTGGATGTGTATGTTATCAGCTGTGATCAATAGACCAAACCATGCAATGAGCACAGACACACAAAACACACTCTCAGACATAAAGAGTAACTATTGATAGACATTCCTTCCATATCAGCAGGGTGGGTTAACTACAAATCTATCTTTTTTCCCCAATAAAAGCCCAACCTTGGTCTTAAAAAGTTCTGCCTGATCATAAAATTGAAAAGATCATGTTAAAATTGCAAATAAAAGCTAGCTCAATTATCTTGCTTGAGTGCAGCAAAGGTAGCCCTTAGCTAGATAACTTAATGAACATTCTTGAAAACCCAGTCCCTTACAAAATTAACCATAATCACATGAAGATTAAGAACTAGAAAAGCACTTAGAGAGCGCAGACCTCCATCAAGCATATTGTGATTGTCACACAACTCTTTAGTCCTACTTTAATGTTATACTCCCTTTCAGCAGACTGTCAGCTACAATATGGTGTTAGTTGCAGATTTGTACAATGATTTGTTACCTGACTGTGTTGAAAATAATGATGACCCAGTACATATTTCATATTCTGGATCTTAGTATCCAGAATATTGCCAGGATGTGGATTGTACTGTTACATCTGTCTGAAATATCATGACCTTGTCTTGTATTGTTTTAAAATGCAATCTAACCATTTATTGTGGAGTAATATGCACATATAGTGAACATGGCTCTATCTCACAATGATAAAGAACCCTTTAAAAAAATCCTAGATCCAGATCACCTTCAAAATTTAATCACTTCTTTCTTATCCCATTTTGAATACATTCATTTATTCATTCATTTTCTAAACCACTTATCCTGTTCAGGGTCGCGGGTGGCTGGAGCCTATCCCAGCTGTCATTGGGTGAGAGGCGGAGCACACCCTGGACTGGTCGCCAGTCAATCCCAGGGCTGACACATAGACAGACATTCACACACTCACTCACACCAAGGAACAATTTAGAGTGCTCAATTCACCTGGTGAGCATGTTTTTTGACTGTGGGAGGAAGCCGGAGTACCCAGAAAGAACCCACGCACAAGGGAGAACATGCAAACTTCACACAGAAAGGCCCATCGGCCAAGCTGGGAATTGAACTGGTGACCTTCTTGCTGTGAGGCTGCAGCACTAACTGTTCCCACCATGCAGCCCCCCCCCCCCCCCCCCCCCCCCCTTTGAATATTTCCTAAAAATTTCATCAAGATCTCTTAGTCACTTTTTGAGTTAAATTGTTTAGAGACAGGCACACAAACTCTCCCAAAAACATAACCTCCTTGGCGGAGGTAATAAATGTGCTAAGATTGAAAATAAGGGCTAGCTAGACAGATGAACAGTTGGTTTAGTAGCTAGCTAGCTAGCTAGCTAGCTAGATAGATAGAAAGAAAGATAGATAGATAGATAGATAGATAGATAGATAGATAGATAGATAGATAGATAGATAGATAGATAGATAGATAGATAGATAGATAGATAGATAGATAGATAGATAGATAGATAGATGGATAATTTTTAATCACTCTGTAGACAAGGACTGGTATACTGTTGGTAGTTTCATAAAATGTTGCCTCACTCTTATCAAAATGAACCCACTTGCTCCCTGCCAGTCTTTTCACCACACCTCCCCTCCTTTGTTTCCAGGTTTTACATGGTCATGAGAAAACAAAAACTTCACTTACCAGCTAATGAAAAGAGCCAAATCCCCAGGTTCTGTTCTGTGTGGAAACTAAATGGGACTTGGCAGACAGGGACATGTTGTGGAAAGTACATCTTAACAACCAGAGAGGGACTTTCGGGCTTTAGACCAATGAAAAAAATGCACATTTAGGCTTGGCTTGTCTCTAACAGTGACGTGACTCTTCACAATGGGGCTGCTGTGCTAAACTTGGAGGGAGCCATATATGTACAAGTGGACCTGTTTTAGTTGTTTAATTTAGTCAACCTTTCAGACAAATGCTACTAGTGATGAACAGAGCCTATTTATTCCACTCTACCCAACTCGGACATGACTAAAGTTGCCTTTCTCCTCCTTCTGATAAGACTTTCTCTCATTCTTTCTGCATGATGGAACAAAAGTGGTAATTTAAGCAGCTAGCCCCCTGACCTGAAGTCTCTTAAGAGGCCAGTGATGTTTGGGGTTTGTATGAAGCTGCTATATGACACATTGAGTCAGGAATGTGCTGAGAAGGACACGTACATGCTACAAGACAGGAGGGAGGGTGGGTGAGTGAGTGCGGGATATGAAGAGACAATTATCAGAGATAAGACAGAAACCCATTGGAAAAACTTTAGACACACTGGCCGATGTTAGTTAAATAGGATGCAGTATCATAATAGTGCACAATAGCTTTTATGTCTCAGCTGCATGTAACTGTATTTCAAGATTTTAACAAGCAGGCTAGCAATGAACTTGATGGATTCAGGGGTTTAAAACCAATGCATTCACATAAAATTGAGCTCAAGGTGAAGGCTACAATTCATGGAAACATAGAAATCGCAGGAGGAAAATATTTAACTGGAAAGACTAATGCTATTATGCTTGCCAGTAAGAATGTGTTTAAACAACTGATTGTGTTGGTCTTAAAGTCAGACTTTGTCATGCTCAAAAGACCCTGCCAAGCCTGCAATACTATCAGTGTATAAGTTATAAAAGTCACTTCCTGCTGCACCCTGCAATGCTTGTGTAAACAGAGACTCCAGCACAGACATGAAGGAAATCTGCACCAAGACACGGTGCACGGAGCTTAACAATGGGAGTGCACATTTTCTTGCTGTGCTTGGTGTGGGAGGGAGCAACAGAACATTCAGTTCTATGTGGAGTGATCAACCATCTTTCACCACAGTGGGTTTGTTGTCCTTGAGACTAATGCCACCTAGTGACGAAAGAAGGGAAGTATGTGCTTCACCACAGAAATCCATACAAGAGGAGTGGCCTGAAATGGTCACATGGTACCATCACTTTTCCTCAGTAACCACCAGTTTATCTTTTTCTTGAAACTTGATCCATTGGGGAGGGAGTATCTATGTATGTTTTTTTTTTTTTTAGATACTCAGCATGGCTCACGGGATGGAAAATTTGCAGCAGACTTTCACAGTTGCCTGTGGATGAATTCCACCATGAGGCTGCCATTTGTAACTCAGAGTTTACAAGACAGATTAATCTTCAATTTCTGTCATAAATCAATGTTACTGTAGGATGAAATCTTATAGCAATTTCTCCGTCCCCTTGTCATGCCCTAGATACAAATTCCAAACGACTATTTTTGGATTATGATACACAAAAATGTACACAGACACGGCATATAGCTTTGGTCTGCTGTGTTTCCCTTGCCAGATGGCCAGTTTGGTTAGACTCTTTAAAAACATGGACGACATCCCCTTCCTCCTAACAAGTGAAGCCAAAATATTTAGAGCTCTCCCTGGTGACTTGCTGAAGTCAAGTCAGAGGCCCAACTCCTTATTACCAGATGTGAAATAGGTGAAACTTCAAAATTTAAACATTGAAAAAAAATCCTGAGGAATGCCCTATGTAAAAGTAATTGGTTCTCATCAAATTGACGAGCAAATGCTTATCTTTATTTATAGGTTCAGTTTAGATTAGTGATGTTCCGTTGAAGGTGAAGATGAAATAAGACCATTTTTATTCAGAGTGAGAAGGGAAAAAAATCAATTACCCCACCTTACAGGGGCTAACAGCAGGATTACCACACCTGTTAGGCTGTTTTAAAAATGGACAGGAATTGTGCTCTTGTGCTTCCATTTGAAACAAAATATCCAAAGACAATAGATGTTTAGGGATCTGATCAGTCCTTTGGAAAAGTTTGACAACGCCAAGTTATACAGCAAATTTAGATTAAAGAGACACATCACTTTTCATTTTTTCAGTTTTTGCACAGTACACATGCGCAATTTTAATTTTTTGGATTAGAGTTTTCCAGGAAGTTCCCTGTGTGATGTATGACGTTCTGCACCATTTCCTCTGTCATGGTGCAATTAGTTAATGTGCCATTTTTTTGCAGCCATGCGTGCAGCTAACACTGCGGCAAAATGGGCCATTCCCCGATGGTACGTTATGACTCATGGTTAATTTCTGTAGTGACTGGACTCACACATAGGCCAAAAAGATTACACATTGACAGGTCTGTTGATGTATTTGAGCTCCTACAGTGGTATTTACTGTTTTGGCAGCATAGAGAAGGAACAGTGGGGGAATATAACAAACACTGACATGGGATTCATTCAGCTCCACTCATGTTTTCATCAAACTAACTTAAGGATCTGTTCTGCTGTGCTAATCTGAGGGAGCCCTGGCATTTTATCAATAAGTTAAATGTTTGCTTTGGTATGAAGTCATGCAGCTTCACTAGCTGGATTGCTTCTCTGCATGCAAAACTAACACACGCAACCAGTGAAATATATTTCTTCCACTGAGGCAGAATTGTGGCTTCACTTCTCTAAAGAGAAGCTGCCCTAATTTGCATACCACCAATGGTCCCAAGTGACTCAGCTTAATTTCTGATTGACTTTATTTACATGGCGCTCTCAGCAAATATTTAAGATCACCTGTCATGCAAAGAAGAAAAAATATCTTGAACAACATGAATGACATCATTACTTTCTTAGTGAGGTTCCCCAGCCTTCATCCTTTTGAACAGGAGTAATCAATTTCAATTTGAATTTACGTTTTTAAGTCCAAATACGAGCCCACATACTGGAAATTGTTGAGCAGTCAGAAGTTAATCAAGAATAACATAACAAACAGGAGTGCAAGTAAATCATTGCAATTTGGAAGTCCAAAATTAATGTTGTACTGTTTTTTCTGCTTTTTTCTCAAAGAGTACATTTGAAAAATTCCTAGATTGCAATAATAACTATATAAGCATTAAAGATATTATTATGATTAAACAGGGTTAGCCATTATAGAAGCATAAAAACACATTTTAGTAGTTGACTTTATACTGCTGCAGTGGCAAAGACCTGACACTGGGTGGTGGTCTAATATATTTGTCACTTTAAGTCCCTAGTGCAGGGGTCACCTGTCCTTTTGAGACTGAGGGCTACCTCAAGGGAAATGTGTGGTGTATAGGGCTACTTGTCTGAAACTTCCTGAACAAAATTGCACAGATGACTTTTTAATAACAATATCGATAGTAGTGGTAGTAATACAATGTGAAGAGGCTGCTCACATGTCAGTGTTAATTTCTAACAACTATAATTAATGATTTACACAAAAAAAGATGGTAGGAAACATATAGAGTTCTGGAAGGAGCTCCATTGTAACATTGTGCTGTTTTTTTTCTTCCCACAGGCGCCTTAAATTGTTCTGGTGGCTTTTAGGTGTCTACGGTCACCGTGTTGGTGACCCTTGCTCTAGCATATCAAATTTAACTCACTTTTATCTCTTAGACAAACATGACAAACATGAAACCCAAAGTTCAAGCGTGATTAGTGATGACAAGCAAATGCTCGCTAACAGGCAAAAAGATACCAAAGCTGCCACGATAGACATTCCAGTCATACATTAGCATGTCCGCAGTGTCTCTGTCGGTTTCTTTAGCACATTGTTATTAGCATGTGTGGCACTTTTTAAAATGACCTGTAACAGTCTGAGTTCAGGGCTTTTGTGTCACATACTTCTGCACATGACACAAAGCACTTTAATTTGATCAAAACAGTCAAAAAGTTCAATGTGGAATGCTGGACACTTCTCACCCTAGATGGTTGCCGTCTTGGCCACGTAGCGGATGGGCTAGAATAGGTCAGATGATGGATGACTGTTGCAATCACCGAATGCAGAGGAACACCCGAGAACAGTGTGAAATGTGATCTTCATTTCCAGTAAGTGTGAAGCAGCAGTGTTTGATTTGAGACAACACTACCCAATTTTGTGCGCTGCTCTTTTAAGTGCATACAGTACAAAGAGTACTTTACTTACAAACAGAAGTTAGTCAAGACATCGCATAGTTGTTATCCTACTGCACAACCAATGAGACTATGTTCTGTCTGAGAATGAATTCTCATTGGTTTTAACCTTATGCAGGCCATATTTCCATTTCCCTCTTCTTATGTTGGATTAGCTGGTGTGGCACTTCGAAAACCTGTTGTTTTGTGATCAATGTTAAGATCTGTTGCACAAACTGCCATTTGGAAATCCCCACTCTGTCATCTGTAAACTCTCTGCTGCTAACCTGCTGTTAAGGTCGACTGCTGATAGGACTGCCAGCTCTCTCTGCCCACAGCAGCCCCATTACAGATTGTGTCCTTTTTTTCCAGATTTGTGTTAAAATGATTTAATGTGTCACAAACGGTAAAGGCTATGGTATAACTTCAGCTGTTTAAATTCTCCTCATAAATGCCCCAAGATTTTTTGTTTCTAATGAAACAACTTATTTCCAGTATCACATAAATCATTGTTTCCAAAAAGGGAGTATAGGTGAATGTCCTCTGACAGTTCTTCACTGCTTCTTTTGTCTTCCTGTGAAATGTCTTAGTGCTAAAAATGGACCTGACATCCCTCAGACAAAATGACTCTCAGCCCACACATTTCATTCATCTCTGATATGTGAATCCTGGTAAATTGATGCTACAAACGTTTAATTTGATTGAAAATTTAAAGGCAAGACATAATTGCTGCCCTTTGTGCCTTTATAGAGCATCTTGGCTGATTCAATGAGGGTGTGACCAGAAGAGGAAGTGAGGACACGAAAGCAAGCGTGTTACTGTTACACTCACATGCTCGCTGCAGTCTTTGATGCATTTGACAGAGTTCTTACCAAGCACAAATATGCAAATTCAAATATGCAAATACAAACTTTGGACTTTATTTATAAGCATGTGAGAGTGCTCACTCTGCAGTGGAGCTGTATGAAAGGGACTCGAAGAGAAAAGAGGAGGGTTCATTCAAGGCTACGCTTGGCTAAGGGTCGTAATATGCTAACAGTTGTCCAAGATTTGTGAGGCGCATAGTTGTTTCCAGATTCCTGATGTCCCAGTGTGACTCAAAGACTCCAGCTTCCCCCACTTTTCCTCAACTTGTTCTCTGTTTTATCTGTTAAACAGAGTGTGATTTCAGGTAGAAAGAGAAAAAAAAAAGAAAGAAAAAAGGCCAAATCCAGGAAGTTGTCGTTCGGCAAAAATAATGTTTTTGAAAATAAAAACATCAGATTTTGGATCAGCTTGTTTCAATGTGGGCACACTAGCCATAAGTATGTATGAACACATCCAGACTAATATCAAAACACTCCCTTGATTTTTAGTTTCTTCTCTCTTTTTTAGGTCCAAGCAAGCAGAGCAAACTGTTGCCAACAAACATTAAGACAAACAAGACAGTGGGGGTACTGTCATGAGGTATGAGTCATGCTGATTCAAATCATGCTTCCTCTTTAAATGTGACTGTCCTCGGCCCAGACCAATCACTGTTCTCTTAACATTTTCTTTGCTTTTTCTCTCTTTATGCTTTTTGTTCTCCTTAAACTGAGTATTTTTTAAACAGTGAATAAATTTAAAGTGAGGTGCTGGTGTGAGGTGTTAGAATAAGTGTAACTCAATCATCCGTGAAGGTGAGGAAATTTCAGAAAAGAAAAGACCCAGGCTGTATGAAGCTCAGGAGGGTGCTTGGGTCTTTGCCAACTGGGTGGTTCATTTGGTTTTGTTATCCAGTTCTCTGAGGCCTAGACTGAAAATCCTCTTTGAATACAGCCTCAGGCTCTGTTAAACCCACTGTACGTAAACCTGCCTGAGGTCATGCCTGTACAGTTTGTGCTGCAGCTGTTTTTATGGGGAAAAGACTTGTTTCTTTGCTTCTCACTTAGTTTGATTATTTCCATAGTCATAGGCACTTTGCTGTTAAGTCTGCTTGATGAAGAAAAAAACACATGACCTAGAGGTGAGTAAAGGTAGCATAAATATTGAAATCAATAGAAAACAAAGAGCAATCAAAGGTAGATCCCATGACCGGTGCAACACCTGATCGGGCTTCAGAGATGATTGTTTAACAGAACTGATCTGCGTGGATAACCACCCGTATGACACTCAATGAGGTCAGCTTTTCTTTCTTTTTGATTGTATTTCAAACAAAGAGCTATTGGCTTACTTTTTTCCTTTAGTTCTTCTAATCTCTTCTGAGGTCTTTCGGGTATACTGGAGGCTTGGGTGTTCTGGTTTCTTTTCACAACGTGGCAGGCATTTCTATTGATACTGTTCACCCTTTGGTCTGTGTTGGGCTGTGATTGTGTTAACAGATATTTTATCTGTAAATCAATACGGTTTGTGCAAGATGTCAGCTTCTTTATTTAGTTAAGGCCATCTGACTGCAGCTACTTAGTAAAAGAACATCATGGCATTTTTTTGATCACTAATTTTCTTTAATTTTGAGGATGATACGCCTAAGTTAAGGTTGTTCATAAGTGTTTTAACAGAGACGGAAAGAATCAGCTCTGCTGTATCTCACTTCCTGGTTAGCCCAGATAGAAAACAGGGAAAATTCTGTTTATTTTGAGCCAGGCTGACCACAAACTGGGAAACTATGCAGCAAATGGCAGGCTGTAAACCTTTTATGGGCAAACCAAAGGAATTGAGTTGCATTCCATCTAAATCAAGCTCATTTAAAAATATATTCAACCTTTAAATTTTACAGCTAATTTCATATCAACTGTCTCTGCTACAGCATGCTAAAGCTTCTTGCCAAAGCTCATGTCTACCAACAGCTTTTTCTGTGTCGTGACCTGTGGTTAATCTGTTTACCATATCTTAGCCAAACAGTCATGCTAAAGTTGATCAAAAGAGATTGTTTTCAGTGTGTTTTCACAACAGAAAAATGCCTCCTGGTTTCCTTGGAGACAGAAAACACCTCGTTGGTTAGAAAAAGAGAACATGTGGATGAATGTGAGCACAAGAGAGCAGGGAGGGGGGGACTGGGGCGATGTGAAAGTGGGCAGGGTCTGAAAGCAGCTGTGATTAAGGGAGAGAAGCACGAGTATAAAGTTCCCCACTTCCCGCTGCCAGCGTCACTTTCTCAGCCAGCCAGCTGTGAGTCTCCACATCTCATTTTTGTTCCTTCTTTCTCTGCTGTGCCTTAACTCCTCCAAAATGAGCACAAGAAGATCCCAGATGTCTTTTACCCGCTCCACTCCCCAGTACACTTCTCAGAGTGTCTATGCTGGGTTTGGTGGGTCAGGGACCCGTATGTCTGCTGCCACTGCATCCTCCCTCCGCTCTGGTGCCCCCTTCGCCTCTGCCTCTTCAGCCCACAGGCTGAGCAGTGCAGTGGGTGGAGGTATGGGCTCAGGTTTTGGTGGTGCCAATGCATCCATGATGGCCAGCAACACCAGTGGTGCTGGGATCCTGGGCAATGAGAAGGGAGCCATGCAGAACCTGAACGACCGCCTTGCCAACTACCTGGATACGGTGAGGAACCTGGAGAAAGCCAACCAGGAGCTGGAGATCAAGATCAGGCAGGCTTTGGAGAAAGGAGGGCCAGACATGAGGGACTACAGCAAGTATGAGCCAATCATTGAGGACCTGAGGAGCCAGGTAAGCATTTAACAAAATAGTGATCCATGAAGTTGTGTAAGATGTAACTTGGTGCATGTAAAAAAAGTCTACCCATACATTGATTTAAATGGTTTTGATGGCCTCTGGTATGTCAGTCAATAGGTGCCATAAGATGCCTGCATTCTGTTTCAAATGCAAATCTATTCGTGGGAGTAGATTGTATGAGTCTGTGACTTTTAATCTGCCTTTTATAAATATTTATATATATACATAAATATATACTGAAAACTTTCAAATTTTAAAGTGCAGGTATAGACTCTTAGCATTTCCTTTGTAGGTTATCATATTTCCTGGAACAGAATAAAGGGTGTGGTTGCGCCAACCCTCCCCCATAAAACTTTAGTTCGTGCCACACAAATGGGCCTGAACTTCCTCTAGTGAATCACCAGCATGTGGGCAGCTTCACGGCAGACAGACAGAAAAAAAAACCTCAAACAGACAAAGACATTCTCAAAATCCCCCCCTCTCCTTGAAAATGCTGCTTCACTGGCATTCTTCAGTGTGGGCTGATCTCAATGTGAAACAGATGCCTGGTAATGACACACACTCACTCTCACACACACACACACACACACACACACACATCACATAAAGGAACAAATGTCTCAGAGCATGTGTGTGTGCATACATACTATACAGGAGATGCATGGGTTGAGTAACAATCAGCTCCAGTCTGCGGAGTCAAATGTCACATTCTTGTTCAGACCCCTGAACTTCTCTGTCACAAAGTGGCACATTTATGGTGACTCTTTGTTTTTTCACGACACATGAGGGGACCAGTATCTTCCCTTTTCCACTGAAGCAGTATGTTTTAAAGGGGAATAAACTCACTCATTCTCTTGCAAAAAATATCTTAAGATCTGTGCCTTTATAAACACATACAAGCAATGATAATGCATAAGGATAAAATTACAGGCGTTTCAAATGGGTGTGACTGTGGAGAGGTATAACTTCTCTGTATGACTACTCAGACAGGAAAAGCATCTTTCCAACAATGCTAAGACAAACCAGATTGTGTTCTGGCACAGGGATATCCCCACTTCCTGTTCTTCCCTTTGTGGTTCCTCTTTTCTCTGACTGTAACCGTGGATTCAAATATGTTTCAGCTCCAGAGTGTAATCTGACTCTTGGGGTTCTTTTGTTGCATAACAGGAAACGTTGATTTGAGTCATATGCTGATTTCAATGTAAGAGTGAAACATTGATGACTCCAAGATGAGAATGGCTTTAGCAGATTGAGTTTTAAGTAGTTGAATGGTTTTGTGCATTTTAACGGGAAAAATGAAAGAAATGGCAAAAAGGTGCAATTTATTAACTTGACCTTCTTTATACTTACAGATTTTTGATAAGGTCGCAGAGAATGCTCGTCTTGTGCTCCAGATTGATAACGCCCGACTTGCTGCTGACGACTTCAAAGTAAAGTATGTTGATCTGAATGTATTTTAACGGAAATCTATTTTGCTTATGAAAAAAAGCAGATCTCAGATCGATCTCCACCCCCCTCAAAACTGCAGAGAGTCAAAGGTTAAATTGCAAGGTGAAGACTAAGATTGTGGAGACTGTACATGTCACAAGAGCAAATTTATAGAGTCTTTTGAAACTTTCATGCAATGTTTTATTTATGGTTAAAATTTCTGAGATGAGAGTGTTTGCTTTGTGCTATTTCACAAGTGAAATACACACTTGACATTTCCGTGTACTCAGACTCTGTTTGTCTGGAAGAAACGATAACAAGGACTTTGCTGAAATACCAGACTCCCCTGATAGTGAGGGAGACTTGACCTCGAACAATACACACATTGTCTGTCTTATGAGATTCTGCATTCAATAGAGTGCATTGTGTAAATAGAGTCGCTGATATAAAACTGTTCTTACATAAATACTTAAATTTGAAGTAAGAAGAACAAAAGCCACTCCAGTTTTGCTTCCTTCTGTTTAAGCAGCCCAAGTCAAACTCATTTTACACATCTGGTTGCGTCTGTAATAGATTTTGTGTTTGCACTCCCACAGGTATGACAATGAGATGGCAATCCGCCAGTCTGTGGAGGCTGACATTGCAGGGCTGAAGAGAGTCATCGATGACACCAACATGACCAGGATGAACATCGAGAGCGAGATTGAGACTGTGAAGGAAGAGCTGGCCTTCCTCAAGAAGAGCCACGAGAATGTGAGTCATCTTTCTTAACAACACAACTGTCTTAGGGAATTGGTTCCAGGATCGCATTTTTGTGTGCTGTTGCTCACCTCTGTTCTTGTCCCTATTCTGCAGGAGGTGATGGAGCTGAGGAATCAGATCTCTCAGTCAGGTGTGCAGGTGGATGTTGACGCTCCTAAAGGTCAGGACCTATCTCAAATAATGGAGGACATGAGGAGCAACTATGAAAAGATAGCAATGAAGAATGCAGCAGACCTCAAACACTGGCATGAAAATCAGGTAATGCACAGTGAAAAGAAGTATTATGCAACCAACTTTTATCTTTCCTGGCTGACACCTTTACCCTGTCCTCCTGTCAGATTTCAGAGGTGCAGGTGCAGGTATCACAGAATACAGAAGCTCTACAGGGAGCACAGGTGGAGAGGAGTGACCTATCAAGACAGATACAGACCCTGGAAATTGAACTCGCATCCCAACAGAGCTTGGTAAGCAAAGTTTTTAGCAAAGGTTGTAACTTTCCCATTTTCTCTTAATTATTCCTGATTTCTCTTAATGCCTTACTTTTTATCCTATCTATGAACTCTATTAGAAAGCCTCCTTAGAAGACACATTACGCAACACAGAGCTACGAAACAATATGGAAATGGAGAAGTACAACGACATTATTATGCGACTGGAGGAGGAGCTGACCAAACTGCGGGCTAACATCCAGCAACAGACGCAAGATTACGAGGTTCTCCTCAACATGAAGATGAAACTAGAGGCTGAAATTTCCACGTACAAGACCCTGCTGGATGGTGGCGACTTCAAGTAAGAGTTAAAGAGATGGAAGAAAAAAACAGATGATGGTGGTGGAGGTGAATATGATTATCACTTCTTAGCATGTTCTTGATGGTCAAGTATAACTTTGTCATTAAATGCTGTAGTATTTCCCCTCAGCTCAATGTGGAAGCTTTGGAGTCAACATGTTTATCTTGTGTTTTGCTCAGGCTCCAGGACGCACTGGAAGAGTTGGCAGGAACAATGTAATCTGGAAAGAAGAATCTGGTACCGTCCAAAAACTGACCCCAATCTTCTTCAGGAAAAAGTAAAGTCCATGCGGGTCCAATTAATCAGAAGAAAGTGCTGCTGACCTGACAGCACAATAAAACTGAATAAAACCACTTTTTGATCACAATCATGACTGTTGTGTATTTGTGACTGTTTAATTCAACCCTCTGGTGCAAATTGTTCACTGCAGTGGACATCTATTTAAAAGTCATTTTCTTCTTAATGCATCGGCCTCTAGTGTGGAAGTGCTACCAGCTTTTAAAGCGATCTCTGCTGCTCCACTCCATTGAGGTTCATTCAGAGGTCAGTCAGTGTAACTGCAAGCAAATTTTCCAACCATGTGGTAGTTATGCAACACAAAGTATATTTCCAATAGCAAGTTAAAATGTGAGGAAAAAAAGTGTTTTGCAAAGAAAAATATATGTATCCATAAAATGCCAAAATTCCACAATCAAATTCATTTTTACATGAAGTTCATACTATTTAATATTGAATGTCTAGGCACATGTAGTCCACTGGAGGGGGAATATAACTGTATGGTTTTTTTTTTTGTTTTTGTTTTTGTTTTTCGTCCATGCCCTAATAATGATAAAACAACACCTGAGAAAAAAATCTCATCCCAGGTTTTTATAATTCATGCAACGGAGGGTTAAGTGTGCATCTTGTGTTTTGTAACAAGTTGTTGTTTCACTTGCATAGAAGATGTGATTTTCTGGAGCCTCCTGCTTAAAACCCAAAAAGTCAGAAGGTTGTGAGGCCCTGCTTTCAGGTCAAACCAAGCAAACTTTTGCCCTTCTAATATTCTTTCAACATTAAAAAAGATATTTTAAGTTAATTTTCTGGTTTTCATTGACTGATGTAAAGTCAATTCTGGGCACAGAAGAACCACTTCACCCCCAAAGCAAACTGACATAGTCCTGCATGATATTAGTACTTGATGATTAGTGCTAATGTTGGCTGGGTGCTTGAAGCTGGCATAATAAGTGTCATCTTGGTTTATTGCTTGTTGATTGAATGTCCTTAAATATATTCAACAAATATATCAGTGGTGGTGTTATGGTTGTGTGAATAAACAACCTAGCCTGGTTACCAAATCATTATCACAGTTCATTTTAGCCATCAATGCTTTTCCATTCAACGCTACACAAGAGTGCTCTTTTTTGAGAACAATCACTGTCTTTTTAATCTATTGCAATAAATGGAAGGTCTGGTTTTAAACATTTGTAAACATACTTGTAAAACTCATAAATGTCTAAATTTTTACTTGTAAAAAAGGATTATACTGTATTTGCTTTGTTACACAACAACAAATCAACAATACACCAATAAGAATATTGTTTAACAGGTTTAAAACTCTATGCAGTGCTTGTAAATAACATCATCAACATAACATCAGTTAGACATTGATGCTTTATAAATAGTAATTATTACAATAGTTGTACATTAAGATAATTGATATATGGTTTACCCACAAGCACATACCATGATGTGGGATAAGCCTTGGTGGAATTTTAATCTTCTCTCTTATTCGAGCACTCCAGACTACTCCTAAATGGAAGTCCAAGTATAGAACAGATCACTGAGAGAAAATATTTTATTCCAGATTTTATGAACTGCAGAGTCTTGTAGTTTAGGAGTCAAGCACCAATCAATCAAATATTCGGGATTTAACTAAATTGAATGGTTTAAGGTCACAATCTCATAAAGCACCAAGTAATGTATGCAGGTTTTAGAGGGGACAAGTAATTTGCAGACCAAAAGAAAACAAAACAAACAAACTACAAACCATAAGAGGAACTGTCAACGATGGATGAATCGAAAAACTCGGCATACATGATAAGATAAGCCAATCAATATAATGTTGTTTAGCTGCTGGGAGGAGACAGGCCCGTGAACGGCGATGCGCGCTCCCGATAATAAACCTCTGACGCCTACATCCGGGAACTTCGACGAACTCGCTCTCCAACATGTCGTCGTCAGGTGAGGTTTATGGGGGTTACCGATCTTGTCGATTGGGGGAAATTACAGTCGGATATGACTAGATACAATTGAAAACACCGAGTTCGAGGATTGTTAAAGCTTTGTACTATTGAATCGCGTCGGTGTCTTGAGTGTGCGCGGTGGTCTGTCGGTTGTTTTGGCCCGGTAAAGACGTAACTGCTGGAGGGAGTCGAATGAACGAAGCTAGGACTTGCCAAATCTTAAAATTAAAACTACAAGCAGACGTTGGGGTCGTCACGTTTGTGTTCGAGTATTCCACCCTCTTGCATCCATGGCAATGTGTTGATGGGTTATTTTGAGACATGCTTTGATATGTTTGGAACTGCGTGCAGAACTGGCACATTGTAGCCCTGTAGCGGGACTCGCCGTGGCGCTCAGAGCTGAGTAGCATCGGGCGCAAGCGCGTTTTGTGGAGGAGGGGTTGGGCCGAGGAGTCCGGGCAGCCCGGGGAGTCTCCCCACGTGTGCAGCCTTGCTCCTGGTATCGGTGTTTGATGAAACCGGGCAGCTGGGCCTGATAGGTGGCTTTCTTAACACTTCCCTGGCAGCTTCACAACTTTGAGACGTCTCATCCGTCCGGCCAAGTCTTGCACCGATGATGGCGCACTTGGATCCTGGCACTGCGACGTGCACTAGGCCCTAAAACCTAGCCAGCTAAGCAGGGAGACTTCCTCCGTCAGCAATCTATTGCTAAGCCTGCAAAGGCATAAAAACAAAAGCGACCGACATAAATAGAAGAAATCGAAGAAATATAATGTAAAGCCCAACTCTTGGCTGTTCGTCCTCACAGCTGTTGTGCCATGCTGCTTTAGCAGCTGCAAAAGGTTAACATTATGCTGCTTCCAAGCTAATGTCACGTTGTTGTGGAGCACATTGAACAGTCCGTGTACGGTTTTGCTCTAGCGGGCGGCTCAATTGACCTGTTATTTGTAAACAGTGACTTTGTGTTATGCTCTGGGTAAATTATGTAGACCCTCTGTGTGTTTCTAGACGCGTGTGTGTACAGGTTTTGTAACGATGTGTGTAAAGAATGTCCTGACAGTTGGGATTTTCACAATAAAGCTCCCAGCCAGCTTTGTTACCCCTCTATTTCTCTCAGACCAAAACAAACCAGACTTTCTCTGTGAGGTGAGCTATGTAAATCGAATGGCAGGGGTCTGCTGATTTATCAGACATTATGTTTATCAAGTTCCACCCATGGGTGTATGATCCATTGATTCAAACTCTTCAAGGTGCATTCCACAGAAAAGTAACAAACTTGCATCCCAGTGGTTTGAACATGAAATGCACCAAAACCCTGTCTGACTTGCTTCTTTGACTGTTGGACAGTACGGCCACTCCCTTTGTGTCTACTTTCCAAGAGGAAAATAAGTCAGTGTTTTCATTATCACTGTCACAGTGCTGTCCCCTTATCTGATTTGATTTGACAACATCTCAACCACAGAAACTGTTGCTGTGTTTGTCTGCACTGAGTGCCAGCTGTCACATGGGCATAGACACACACTTGCAAATATTTTTTGTAAACATAGACTGCTGGTGTCTTGCACTATTAAGGACGGTATATTATTAATGTTAGCTGTGAGGTTGTTTAAATTCATGCTTTAACTCCAGTTCATACAAACAAATACCACGCTGAGCGAGATTATGTCATTATTCCTTGTTTGTTGTCCCATTTTATTTTTGGCCCAAATATTTTGTTTTTCAACCATGTTGAATTTTCCAGAAAAGTGGTTTAACTGCATCAAACAAAGTCAAATTTGCACAAATTTTTAATGCATACCATTTCATTTAAGTAGATCAAGACTTTTTGGATAGGCCTCCTTATGGGGCATGAATATGATCCAACATGTCTACTTTATGTCTGACTCTGTTCTCCTGTGTTGCTCATCTTCCGTCTAGCTAAGAAGAAGAATAAGAAGGGGAAGACCTTCACTCTCACTGACTTCCTAGCAGAAGACAGTGGAGGCGGCAGCAACATCCCCCCAAGCTACCCGGCCAAGTCCACTAGCTGGGCAGATGAAACCGATGACCTGGATGGTGATGGTGAGCACATCTGTATACTCGCAGAAAGTCCTTATGTGGCTTTTTTGTTAACATAAATCCAATTATTATGATTGCCGTAGTAGTCACCTAAAGAAACAAGCAGCTAAGACCAGCTAGTACACCAGTTATCTGTATCTTTACACAAATTTGCCCAAAAATACATTTTCCTGTAAAACTGTTTAGCCCTGACACAACTTTATGCACTTTATAACAAGTGTTCTTTCAATTCTACCAATGCTGTTTGAGATGGGCTCCATATGTTAGCGGTAAATGAAATGCGCACATATTCAGGGTCTTTTGAAAGGACACATACAAGGATGATTTTTCATCATGTATATTTTTTTTGCTGTCTGGATTCTCCTCATTGGTTTGCACACAAATGTCACAAATATTAAGCCTAATAAATCGTGGCCTGTTTTTGTTTGATTCATTGTGCATGACCTTAAACTCTGAATCTTAATCATATCACCTTTTTTGCTCCAGAAACATCAGGCTCCACGTTATAATTTCAGCATTAACTGTTGGGCCTACAAAGTCTTTTTAGAATATAGTCTGGCTGTTTATTATGAACTGTGTTCTTGCATGTGTCAAGATATTTTATGTGTACCAAACCCTATATAGTTTGTATTTCAATTCACAACTGTGAAATCTTTGTTGCTGGTGGCTTTTCTGTTTGTTGAGGACACCAAGGATTGTAAAAGTTGTTATTTTGAGATTTCACAACCAGTTGTTGTTGAGTGGCTAATGAACATTTTTTGTTAAATTTTCTTTTTGTTCCTCTAGTCTCAACTTCATGGCACACAGAGGAGGACAGCTACCGGGCACCCCCCATTGACCGGTCCATCCTTCCCACAGCGCCTCGCTCAGCACGTGAACCCAGTATCGACCGAACCCGACTGCCCAGGAGCCCGCCATACACGGCTTTCCTAGGAAACTTGCCCTATGATGTCACCGAGGACTCAATCAAAGACTTCTTTCGCGGCCTGGCAGTACGTGTAGCAGCAAACAGCCGTGAAGCATGGGGCCTGTAACTCAAGAGATTTGAGGCTAAAGATAATGCAAAGCTTTCCTTGCGACAACACCCAAACTCCTGGAGTTTCGTTAGCAGTTTTCATTGATCTTGGCAAGAGCTATAAATACTCAATTTATCCTACTCAATGCCCTGTCAGATCTATCACTTTTGTTCAAACTGAATCACACCTGAGTTTCCAGGCTCTTGGTCCATGCCACCCTGCCTTTAAGTCCCCTGCAGCTAATTCACTGCTAGACCACTGTGTTTGTTTAGTTATACAGAACAGGACCTGAGATCTTCTCTGTTGATTTTTATCTATCAATGTGTAACTAGGGTCCTCATGTTGCTTAACCTGTTTGAAACATTTAGGGAGGCCTTGAGGTTGTACTTCATACAATGTTTTTAATATTTCAGTTTGCTTAAAAAGACACACAAAAACCACACATCCAAATACAAATGTTTCAAAAACAGTTACATAGTTCATGGGTTTTAAAACTTTGCATGATTCTTCCAAGCAACTCATTCAGTACCTTATTATTATTTTGTAACAATTGCATACTTTAGTGGTACATCACCTCTTAAAAGTGTCTTCATATGTCTTGGGGTTTGAAGATTTTTTTATAACTTAGAGAACATTATGGATTGTTTGTTTTATCTCGGCCATCACAGTTCTGACCTCAACGTGTATCATTTAGGGATATGGCTTAAATTAGTTAGAAAAACAGCCGTTGCTCTTCTGTTGTTGCTAAAGAAACCAAACTGTGCTGGACCATAATGCTGCAGTCCTCTGTTTCATGAATTGTTTTGTCTTTATCTCCAGATCAGTGCAGTGCGTTTGCCCCGAGAGCCCAGTAACCCTGAGAGACTGAAGGGTTTTGGTTATGCTGAATTTGATGATGTGGAGTCCCTCTTGAGGGCCCTCAGTCTAAATGAGGAGGTAAGATCATCACAAGAATTTGGCTACAAGTTCCACCTTATGAGTTTAGCTCCCAGAACTGAACCAGTGTATGAGTGCAAGACTTCTCCTGCAGAAACATCACAAATATCGAAACGTAGCTGAATTTTAGATAATGTCTACTTTTTTCTTTCCTTAACCTTTTAATCACTGATTTGTTTCCTTTTTCTGTTCTTTTAAACAGAACCTTGGAAACAGAAGGATCCGTGTGGACATCGCAGACCAGTCTAATGATAAAGGTAATTGCTGACTTCACCTGGTAACTGGAGTGCATGAAAAAAGCTTTTCAGTAATTTGACTGTAAAATAACCTGTAATCTCTGTTTTATCACACAAAAGAAAGGGACGGTGGGTCCATGGGAGGCAGAGATCGGGGTGGGCGGATGGGGGACATGGGTCCTGACAAAACGGACTCTGACTGGAGGGCTCGACCCAGTGGTGAGAATGACGAGGGACCTCCCAGGAGAGACGATGGCTTTGGAGAGAGTAAGTGCTCTTGACTTGATACTGTAGTTGTTCAAATTAATTTTTTTGATCAAGGAAATTAAATTGATTTTGTAACTTGAGCTAGACTATAACACTAACACTATTTTTATGTCACTTGAGAATATCAGTATGCTACCAGAGATACTTTGTAGCTTTTCAGACTCTAAACTCCAGTCCTTCTTCAACATTGCTTGCAGGATCACGGGACCGTTATGAGTCAGATCGATACAGAGATGGGCCGAGACGGGACAACGACCGCTATGATGGAGGAAGAGACCGCTACCGAGATCGCTATGACGACAGGGACCGAAGAGACTACGACAGAGGTGGTGAGTGTTTTTTCCTTTTGGGATACTGAAATTAGTTTTTAATACAAGTTGATTCTTAAGCAGTTAGTTTGAGATCAGCATGGACTCTTGTACCTGTCAGGTGCAATCAAAACTAACAGTCATGCATAATTTCTTTCTGCTGGAGTTATTCGACTTTATCAGTTACTTACTCCCCCTTTCTCTATTCCTGTGGCCCTTACAGGTTATGACTCTCGTGGTGGTGGAGGAGGTCGTCGTGCCTTTGGCAGTGGCTTCCGCCGTGATTATGACGACGGTCGGGGTAGCAATGACCGTTACGGGGACCGGGATCGTTATGGTGAGCGTGAGGACCGGTACGAGAGACGTGATGACAGGCGTGAGGAGAGAGGTGAGAAATCGACAAACTATTTCCATGTATGTTCAGCAACTGTTTGGTTTCTTTCAAAATTATTTAACAGTCACAACTAGTTAACTGTAAAATGGTATATTGTGACTGTGCCAACACCATCATCAGTTTTAAATTATAAATATTCAGATCACACTTCCTTGTATCTCTCCAGCCCCTCAACAGAGACCTAAGTTGAATCTCAAACCCCGAAGTGTGCCCAAGGAGGAAGAAGTTAGTGGAGGGGGCACGTCTCCTGCTGCAGCGCCAACCTCTGGAGTCAGAGCCTCTTCTATCTTTGGTGCCGCCAAACCAGTCGACACAGCAGCCAAGGAGAGGGAGGTGGAGGAGAGGCTGAAGAAGGAAGAAGAGAGACTGCAGAGGCAGCTAGAAGAGGACAAAAGCCGAGGTCCTGACAGAAGGATGAGAGACAGGTCAGAGTTTGACACAAATGGTCATTACAAAGAAATTAATGAGAGGTGACAGCTTTATTTCAACATTTAATAGGCACCGTTTTTTTAAGCTTTCCTTTGATTCTTGGTCTACATTTTTTGAGAAGGCATCATGTTGTAGGAGAGCTTAAATCCCAGTATGTTGATGATTTTAAGATAGACTTTTTGTACAGAAAAGGAAATTTGTGATAAATGCTTGTTTACAAACTGGATGCTAAAACATGGTCATTTGTAGTCCAAAGAATTTTTTGTTTCTCCCTTCAATGGCTTTTATCTTTGCAGCAGCACTCACACTTTCTAGTGTTACCAGAATTTTGGCTTCTCTGAAGTCTTTTCTGCCATTTTCAGGGACCCAAGCTGGCGCAACGAGGAACCTCATACTGAGAGATCTCGCACGGGGAGTGAGTCTTCCCAGCAAGGAAGCACCTCAGGGAGAGGTGAGATACCCGTGTCCTTTTTTCAGCAGAGCTTATTTTCTATTTTTTGTCTAAAATGAGAGGTGTGACAGGACTTTTGCTGTATCATTAAATTAAAGCAATGCAAACCTTCCAAATTGATATTAACACTTTAATTTATCCACACCCTTTAAAACAATCCCTCCTACTGACAAACAAACAAAAAAAAAATTCGAATAATGTTTCAAAATCTGAAACACCTGGACAAATTGAACACTCTGTTGGAACATCATAAAAAAATTGCTCTTCTGTTTCCCTCCAGGGTCAAGGTGTCGAGATAGTGAGCGTTCTGGGGAGAATGAGGTTTTCAGTGGGAGAGAAGGTGAACCCTCGTCCCCCGGAGCCTCTCCACACCCTCCCACCTCGAAGGAGCCACTAAAGGTGATGCCTGCTCCTCCTCCAAAGGAAAATGCCTGGGCCAAGAGAAGTGCTGCCAGCACAGGCTCTAGTGAAGGTGACGGACGGCCTCCAGTCTCTCCTGTCTCCCCAAGTGGAACAGCTCCTCCCAAACTGAGGTGAGACATTATACGTGTCAGAATCAGACGCTTCTAGAGCTTTTACCCACAGATGATTCAACATTCATGTCTCTGAAGACTTTGGTTTTAAAGGCTTGTTTTTTACTTTCTCTTTTAACTCCTAAAGTTCTGATGAAAGCGGATCTGGGAAAGGTAAGACCTATTTTAATTTGATCAAGTTTATTCAAACCAATTGAAGCAAAAACCAATCAAAGATCAAATTCAAACTGGATCAGTTTGGTTTTGCACTCGACTATTAAACAGCCTAAACCAAAAAAAAGATTTTTGTGTTCCAAAAATAACCCCAGCAATACTATCCTGGCTAAATCATTCTCGACTTACCTGTGCTCACATCTGGCAGCCTTCATTTGGAAAAGAAGATTATACTGAGGTTCTTAATTCCCTGGAATGATGTGATTTCAATTGAACTTGTTGTACAGTTTCAGCAGTGTGCTGATGCCGCTGAAACATGTTTATATTCTCCATTTTTATCAAGTACAGTTGGGGGATTTGTGTATTGTCCGATCAGACCTGCTCACTTAAATGAAGTGTCAGAGTAGCCGTTACTTTTCACACTTCTTTGCAGCTGCAGTAAAATAAAAAAGATCATCAGAGCTAGAACATGATAGGAGCAGGTTATGAGCTCAACTTCCTGTGTGGAGTGTTTTGTTACAAGAGGAGCACTAAAATATGTCTCATTAGTCTGCATTACCAGATTTCTTCTCAAAGTGTCCAACAAAAAATCAGTTGGCTTGTTTTTGGACTGAAGAATCTGTGCACCTCTCATTTGGCCCTTCATCAGTGACTGACATCTTTTGAATCCAACCCAGTGGCCTTTGATGCTGCAGTGTGTTGTGAGTGTAGTTCACTGTCTAAAAGTCCACAAACCTCCCTTCACTCAACTGTCTGGCTTCTTATTGAAGATGAGAACAAGGCTGACGGTGTGCGTCGGGACCGGGGGCCCCCGCGGGCAAGAGGGGGGCCTGCAGGGCCTGGAGCAGGGCGGGGCCGAGGAGAGGGGCCCAACAGAGACCGAAGAAAGGAGGCAGACAGGTCAGCCATGCAAAGCTAGCTTCTCCAAAGGGAGGACATTTAGTTGGCACCTGTAATCAATGGCCTTTGCTCAGTTTAACAACTGATGACTCATTCACAAGAACAGAAAGACTCCAAGGATTTCTAAAATGAAATTTGGGGCACTTTAAAAATCAAATCAAATTTGGTATTTTTCTTGTGAACTGGGTGCCAAGCAGCTTATACATGTTCAATTTCCAGACAATGAAGTTGAGCATAGTTTGTGCTCCTTTTAGTAAAAATTAGCAGCTCTGTCTCTATCATAAACAGTTAAGGTGAACTCTCCCTCACCAAGCTTTGGGAATAAATTTCAACCTCAGTGTTGTTTCAAATTGTAGAAAGGATAACAGAAGAGACCGCGACTCCAGACCACCCCCAGAGCCAAAGAAATTTGAAGAAACCCCAACCCCCGTAAGTCCGTCACTGTCAAGGTTTAGTCAGGCATTAATATAACCTGAATCACTCCTCCCCAAAACCTTAAGTAGTCCTGCCTGAGCCTGAAGTTCATTAGTTAGTAAACTGCTCATCTATAACTCATGATCCTTGTTGCTTGTTGAAAAAGCTGACCTTTTCTCTTAATGCTGTAAAAGCATCCAAAACTGCCGTTCTGATCTGGGCCCTGTTGTATATTTGTTTTGTAGAAGTTCAGCTCAGCCAGTAAGTACGCCGCTTTGCTAATGGACGGAGACCAAGGAGAAGAAGCAGAGGACGTGGAATAGAGAGCAAATAACAAGACAAGGCCTGAAAGTGCAAGAAGAAGAAGAGAAGAAAACAACGAATGCAGAAAAAAAATCTCACATAGCTTATGAAAAAAAACTCCTCACATGAGGGAGGCTCCAGGAAGGACATCACTCCTTCCCTTTCTTTTCCTTCAACAAACCTGTCCTTTACTTTCAAGACCCCTCCCCTTCCTTTATCCCGCCCAACCTTCAAGACTATTCAGGTTTGGAAGAATAGTCACATACTGAACTTGTTTTAAATGGAAAAAAGGAGTAGCTATCACATGGAAAAATTATGGATAACATTGAATTAATTGTAATAAATAAATGGAAAAAGTGGGGAAAAAACAATTTTGTATGTTTGTGGATTAAAAGTTTGTTGAGACTGCTAGATGAGACAGAAGGTGAAAGTAAAGGGGTGCAGCCCTCTTATTTTTATTTTATTTTTTTAACCCACTGACTTGACTTATCCCTGGATCAAATTAATATTTTTTCATTGTTAACCCATTTTATTTAGTAAATAATTTGATCTCATTGAAATTAATCTTGAATTTGTCCCCCAAAAAATTGTCTTCCAGTCCTAACAGTAATTAATACTGAATCTGGTTTTTTAAATTACCAATACTTGTCAATCATGTGAACAACCAAAAAAAAAAGACCGAATGAATTCTGAACTGGTTCACACACTTCTGTCAAGTCATTCAGAAAAAGTGTCCTGGGAACAAAAAATTCAGCAGCTTCACTCCCCGCACCCAAATCATCATCATTACAGTCATCCCCAGCCATTATACAGATGACTTTCTATTTAATACTGAATGGTGAGATCGTCCAACAAAAGGCTTGTGAAGGTGGTCTCCAATCATCTCAAAAACTCTGCAGCTGTGAAATCATCCTCTCCTGCAGAGAGCAATACATACATGGACAAAGTCTGCAGTCTGCTGCTGGGTGTGCCAGTTTTCACAGGATTACATAAACTTGTCTTCCAATATGCAATAAATTTGGGTCTTACTGCACATTTACATAGTATGTGGTCATTCAAGAAGTATGCATTTTTGGAGGGAATCAGGCTTTGGCTTCAAAATAACCTCAGTGTTTGAATGTAAGCTACTTAAAATAAGATTCTATGTTTAATTTAACAAGTATACTTAATTCATGAGCAATAAAACCTCCAGTAGGCTTCACTTTGTGGCCAATATTAACCACAATCTATGGTATTAACCTTTGACAAGACCGTGTTCACTTCTATAGTCCTGTTATTTTAATCACTGTTCCCCTCTTGTTTTGATTTATTTTAGACCACTATTACACAAAGTGCAGGTGTAAATAGTACTTCAAAATCTTAAAGACCTAATATAAATCTACCATAAGCAGTCCCTTTGCTACAAAAAAGCAGGCAGAAACTTAAGGCGGCACCAGATTTATTAGTAAACAGTCGTGTGATGCACCTGGATGGAGAGGGCTGCAGAAGAAAAGGATCGTTTTAGTTGCAGGATGCGTTGTTAAATATGCTGGACCAAACTAATTACCCTCTGTTCTCCCAGTGTGGTCTATGAAGCGGACAATTTGCGCTGTATTTCTTCAGCCTTGACCTCCTGCTGAGGGCCAGTCTCCTGGTGGCAGCTGGTCAGGATCCTGCTGAGCTTTGCATCCCACACATGCAGACAGTGGGAGCCTCCAGTGCTGCCACATCAGACTCCTCTTCAGACGTAGACCAGTGTAATGGTGCAGTGGGTGCTTACATAGACAGAGTGTTATTTTTCCTGAAATAATTAATGATTCACAACAACAGAGCTTAATGATACCCTGCCAACTTGTCAGGTGACATGTTGGTCAAAAAGGCATGACTGTCCCAGTTTGCTCTAATATCAAAGTGACTCATTAAGAAGCATAAAGATTATGTTTATCACAGAAATCTCACAACTAAATCCCAAAGTGTGTTCCTGATGGGCCAAAACACACAAAATCACATAATATATATAATGGTCCTTGAGAATTCAATTCAGGTGCAGTCATTTTCTAGCAATTTGATGTAAACATTTTAGTTTTAGTGTTTCAATACTTGTTCAGCTTTATGCACAGAATATGATCTGCTCTGAGAGTATTTTTTGGAATTACTGTCTAAGGAGGAATTGTGTAGTAGAATCATTATTATCAAACCAACAGCAGTGTTAAAAATAAAGCTTTTAGCATTATCCGTGTCAGTCAACTAGTAACAATAACCAGATATAGTCTTATTTTAATGTAATAACACTGTAATGTAACATGATAGCTGAGCAACTTTGACGGTTACATCGGGTCTTAACCTGAGTTGTGTTTCTTTCTTCTGTAACAGTGCCTGTGTCAGAAAAAAGTAACACTCGATGTAGACTATGACTGTAGTGCTACTCACTCATCAGACCCCAAATTTTGTCCCTTGTGAACCAGCAACTGGTCGCCACAGGAGGGTGCTCCTCATCTCCACCTCTCAAATTTGTCTCACTTGAACCAAGGCCTGCTTTGTACGATCTAACCGGGGGCTAAAAACATGGTTGTTGAAAGAGCTTATTGTTGGAGATTTTCCCCTCATAACCCTAAAATCTACAGCGTACAGCAGCATTTTGTCCCGGGGACCCAGTTTGGGGAATGTAGTTATGTATGTGTATGTGTGTTATAAAGAGACAGAGAGCTGTAGTCCGAAGGGTTTCAACCAGAGAAGTAGATCTTAGATTTAAGTACAGAGGCTATCTTTGTTGTAAGTTCAGCGGAGGGAGCAAGTGAACTAATCAAGAGTGGACATCAGTGTTGTTGTGCGTCCTATCAAACAGGGTCCTGGAGTTCAACAGATTTAGTTTCTTCACCAAAAGAACATGCAGACGTACAAAGGGTCTTTATTGGCTAAAAAGAAAGCAGTTTTGGTCCTTTGTTGATTGCTCCAGGCAAGCAGATCATGATGAAAAGTCCTCACTTCCTCACATTAAGCTAAGAGGAAGGAACAAGTGGGATAAAGCTTACAGTATGGTCTCATGTGCATAGTCTGAGAGTCTGAAGGGATGACGTGTGTGAAAGGAGCTCTATCTAACCACTCCCCTGTGAGGAAGAAGAGAGCAAGACAGGGCTGAGAAGAAGCCAAAGGAAAGGGGAAGGGCCTGACATCAACAAGCCAAAACAGCTGCCCCTTCTCCCCTGTGGAGAGACAGCAAGAGGAGCCTGATGGAGCTGGAGAGAGCACAGGAGAGGGGAGAAGACTGGAGGGTCTGTGAGAGAGTAGAAGGAAAGAGCACCGTGCAAGGCATCTGACGGTCTGTAGAGGCAAAGAGAAGTAGAAGAAGAAGGAGGTATTGGCAAGTGAAAAGGGGGAAGGGAAGAGAGGTGTATTTATGCATGCTTTCCAGCTGAGGACAGCCAGGGAGCAAGGGACAGAGGGGGGTTAAGAGAGTGCAGGCTCCGTGCTTGGTGGCACTTGTTGGACGGGGGAAGAAGGCTTGTAAGAAGAGAGGAGGGGGAGAAAAAAAGTCATCTGGGGTGGATTTCAAGGCAGGACAAGCTGTCAAAGAGAAGGGCGCAGAGGTGTGAGGAGTCGCTGGGGAAGTGAGAGCATGTCAAAGAAGGAGACGCAGGAGCATAAGGTGGCCCTTGAAAACATGAAGTGCTGAGAGGAGGAACTTTGTTGAGTGGTTTGAAAGAGTTGGGGAAACTGGAGATAGGAGGAAAAACAGACATCTGCTGGAAGTATGGGGTGCATTCACAGCAAGAGCAACAGGAGGTTGAAGAAACATGGGCTTGATACAAACCCAGGAGGGATCCCCATGAAGACAGACTCAGAGGTGCATCCTGAAATCCTACAACTTGCTGAGGTAAGTGAATGTAAACAATCTGCTCAAACACTGCAGAAATTACAGTTATCATCATACACTGTGTAAAATGTTGTTGTTGTTTTTTTATCTGAAAAATGGAGCAAAAGATCCTGATAGTAAAGCACTGACGTCCTTATTTCTTTCACGGCCATGCCATCCACATTCTTCAACATTAGGTCTTTTGACTCAGCAGAAGTTTCCCGTCTGTGTTAAAGTGATGCACACAAACTTCCCCACATACTAGTCACAGGAATAAGCCAAAGGAATCCAAAGTGTTGTCTTTACATTTCTGGATAAAATGAAAAAGAGTTCCCTCTCTGTATTTTATTGGCAGCAACTCGTGCAGCACATGCATGCACACCCAAACATAAATATGTTATCATGTCCCATTTAGAGCTGCATCAGATGCATGAATTGCATGCAAGGTAGTTGTGTTCGCAAGTTGGAGCTGGAATGAAAAGCACCTGTGTTTGAAGTTGTGTTTCCTGCTGCATGCAAAGGGGGTAGTTTAAAATAAGACACAGACAGTGGTGAAGGGACTTACTCGATCAATGTTAATCATGTCCCTCTGGGGTCGAGGTTCAAGAGGAAGTGGTATAAGTTACGGTCCAGTTCCGACTCGTCGTCTGCTTGTCTGCTGCCTCTATTTAGGAACATGTATGGATTTAGGAGCACACCACTCTGCTCTACACCTAAAGCCACCAGGGGATTTTTATAGAGACCAAAATAAAAGTGTGTGTTGCTTTAGCACCAAGGTCACACTGCAGAATTTGTGTGTTCCCACATGTCAGAGTAAATCACAATCTGGCATGCTGTATGTCATAAAGAGGAAGAATAGACTTATTGTTTTGCTTTTTTTTTTTTAAATTGACATTTGCAGAGAGGGGCAGCAAAGTGAACATTTGGATCTTGCTGGAAGGAGAACATTACTCAGATCACATGTGGCTTCAAGTCCCCTAAAGCTCCAATTGTGTGTCTGTTGGAATTTCTTTGTGTGACGCTGTGTGTTTATGTGTGTGCAGGGTCTTACCAAGCCAAATTATGATAACATGGTCCCAGCTGAATGGGTGGACTCCACAGTGGAGGGGAATGATGCAATGTGTCATAAATGAAAGCGGTCCAGGAGTCCTTAGAGTTGTTTATTAAGAGTAGTGTTTTTATAGTGCTCCTCTCTATCTCTTTCTCTCTCACACACACACGCACAAACACACACACTCTCTCTCGTGCTCTCTCTCAAACATACACTTCTTCCCGCACCTATTTTCAGCGTTTTCATGGCTGTTTAGAGGTGACACCCCCTACTCCTGCAAGTTATAAATACCCCACCAGAGCTGGAACATACGCCTGGCTTGCCACCTGCTCCTGTCCCTTTCTGATGATGATCGTGTGTGTGTGTGTGTGTGTGTGTGTGTGTGTGTGTGTGTGTGTGTGTGTTTGTGTTTGTGTTTGTGTGAGACAGAGAGTGACTCCTGCTCCCCAGCATGTCATCACTACGAAGGTGTTACTGAAAAAAAAAACACACAGACTCAGGCATTTAGTGCCAAAGGGGTGTGTCACACTGTACTGTGTATGCAAGTTCTGTGTTTCTGCGTGTGGGTGTGTGTGTGTGTGTGTGTGTGTGTGTGTGTGTGTGTGTGTGTGTTCGTGTGTGTGTGTGTGTGTGTGTGTGTGTTTCATGAATGAGCATCAGATCTGTTTCCTTCTTTTTCTTTGTAGATCTCGATGAGTTCTTGATTCAAAATATGAGTCTTTAAAGCTTCTGCTGCTGCCGTCACAGTTCACAGTAATACAAAAGAAGTGCATGCTGCCACAGTCATAAAGTAACCCTTTATGCTTGAGTTGTTGCCTGACCCTCTCCTCTTCATCTCCATGGTAGAAGCTGAAGTGCTCCGGGCGCTCTGCAGTGGTCAGAGATGCTTGTGGAATGACATAGACTTTGGCTGCAAACATTCAAACGGGGTGGGGTTCTTAAATACTGCAATGCAATACTGCAACACTGCCGATAGTCACAGGAGCCTCTGGAGACTGAGTTTACACTCAGTGTACCTCTGCTTCTGGTGTCAAAACTACCCTGAGAGGAAGTACTCAATGTAACAAGCACACGTGTAATGCAGTCCCCAATCGAGACGTCTTCAGTAAAAATCTACATTTGGAAATCTTAAAAAACTCAAAGTAATGGAACAAAAACAAATACTATTGTAGAGTTACAGTAATAATGATTCCAGGTGCCTGTTACCAAATGGAGAAATGGAGAGAGAACACGGACAGAAAAGTGTCTAGTGTTGCCCCACCATGTAAATAGACACCCCTTGGTTGCAATATCAATGAGTCACTACATTTGAGAGCAATTTTACTTCAATGCGTGTGCTTTCAAGACTGTCATCATTTAACACTGTTGCATTTGCTTCAACTTAAGTGCTTACTCATACGTTCAAGAAACAGCCTGGATAAATTTTCTAAAATAAAGCTTCTTTTTTCTTATGGTGGTGACGGGCCACTCCAGTTCTACTCTTGTCATCACTTCATTGCAGAAGTCAATACAAGCTGGTGAAAGATAGGGAAGGAAAACACCTGCAAGGTGGTCATCCTAATATTGAAACAGCTGAAACTTGACTGCATTATGTGTCATTAGTTGGCTAAGTAAGGGGCTCTACCACTAAATATCATCAGATATGAGGCAGTTGTTGCATAAAAGACGATAGCAATATTTGCATCATCTGGTAAATAGAAAACTCTCATGACACTCAACCAGTTTTCTTCCTGTATTACTCATGTCCATGTTTAAAAAGCACTTTATCCATCTATTCTGCATGTGAATCTTTCCTGCAGTACTACTGTTTTCCACCATGTGGCGCCCTGAACATATCTCATGTTTTCATTCAGATTTTAAACCTCACACAGGCATTAAAAAAGTGACATTTTGAAGGGAGTAGCATTACTGTTTGAAAATCTCACAGTAACACAGTAAGGTTTTCAAGAAATATATAAAATCTCATTCAATTCTGATAACATGTTTTCTTAAGGTGGAGTGTCTTACTGTCTGGTCAGAAAAAAACACAACGTGTCTCCTGCAGGTGATCTACTGATAGTATTTTAAAGGGACTCATTGCATAAGCCAATCATGTTTTAGCTCAAGATGCACAAGTTATGTAATAAAAATTAGAACGTAATGGCCTGAGTGGATGATGATCCTTCTATCCCTCTGCCCTTGCTTTGTCAGGTTCATGGCACATTATCTCTTTCACTAAATCCCTCCACACACACACATGCTCACATCAAAACACACTCAGAGACCCAGATTCAGTGACTGCAGCCCATGCCACTGTTTACAGGGTTTACTGTTCATTTCAGCAGCAGGGGACACATGTCAATAGTCCAGAGTTCCTCTGTCGCTTTCATTTTACAGTCAATACATACAGCATAGTGCTAGTGTGCCCTAGCTCTGCCTGTAAACCACAATCCAGGTCAGTGAAACAAGAAAACACTGCATCTTTTTTAAACAGGACTCATTTTTAAAGTAATTTACATCATAAAAATGAAGTCATTACATAACAGATTCTTTACCTTGGTGAACCACAGCCAACAACAGTTTGAGCACCTCTGACCTCACAGGGCATCACCATCAGGAAATCAAAACACTACTCATGAGAATGATCGCACACAATCTGGCATTTCTCATAACAGGTAGTTAAAATCTTTATCATGTTTCTGAGCTCTGTATAACACTGGCTTAGCTTGGGTTGCCTTCTGTAAACACAATAAATAAACAAAGACACAGCCGGCCTGGGTTAGACATGCACAGCGGGAGAGATCTTAGATAGGAGGGATCTGACATTTTCTCATTTACTACAAATTGTCAACTTTGAACACAAAATGTTCATTAATTGCCATATCCTGCCAACTGACAGGAATCATTGTGTTAATGATACAATCTCCACCTGTCAGTGCTCATGTGTTTTCATTTTTACTTAACTTTAATAAACCAAATAAAAACAGTTTTGACAGAATGATAAATGTTTTCAGTATTTGATTTTATTCAGGGCTGAAATGTTTAGTAAGAGTGAATTTGCTGCATTTTCTCTCACATTATGTAATCACACACATGAGTGAGGTAGGGCTACATGAAACATTGATTACACATTCCCAGTCGTAAAGGATTAAGTCTGTTCATGCTCCACTTCAGACACACAGCTGTTCTATAATGGATTATGGTTAATAGAAAGACTTTCCCTCAACTCACAGCTCATGTGTATTAATACAAGAGATGCAGGTGTTGGTTAGTGTGTGGGAGGGTGAGGGCAAACCTCCACCTTCCACTTTAACTCAATGCTGCAACTGTTTGGAAAAACCCAGGAATTGGAGGGAGGAGAGAAATATGTCAAGCTGTGTAGGTAATGTAAAAACACCAGTGTGTGCAAGCGGGCTGTCCTTTACTGCGTCCAGACATCAAAATAGGGTAAACAACAACTCCTTCCTTTTTTTTTTTTTTTTTTTTTTTTTTTTTTTTAGTTCCCCACCCCTTTCCTCAAGGAAAAATCCAATGGTTTGATGTGCTTCACATGCTGTCAGAAGGTATTGCTTTGGTGGGGCACTACCTTTACAGAAAACAGGCAGTCTACATTGGGGCTGATACCTAAGTACCAGTTTATGATAACAAAGCAATGTGTATTTTTCATTTGGGATGGTACAAAAAGATGCATTTTTTATTTTTATTTGTTTATTGGTGTCCATTATTTATGTTTTATTTTATGTTAGAATTTTTATGTAGCTCACTTCATTTGGATCATTTTAGGTAAATTAAATCTTTAAACAATTGGCACTTTAGCTAAAGAGATCTGATTTTGTTTGTTTGTTTTTTGTTTGTTTGTTTTTTTCTTGTAGTTTGTTTTTTTTCATGTGTTTATTTTTATTAGGTCAGATTGACCATTGTCTCCCCCTTTGGTTGCTCATGTCATGTGTTTACACAGCTGCCATGACAGTCCTCTGTGGTAGCAGAGTACTGTTGCAGCAATTGTAGTGATCTTTAATTAAGATGGAGAGACTTCAGCAGCTTCCACAGGAGTAAGAGAGAGGCTAGACAAAAAATGTCAACACCAGCATGACTGTGAGTTTTGCCTTTTTTTTTTTTTTTTACTTCTATGTATTCATCTATTTATTTGTTTGTTTGTTTGGAGGGGCTTGAAAACCTGTTGGAAGTTTGGTTGAATGCTAAATTTCTGTATTTGGCAAATCTATTGTCTGAAAATCATTTAGGCATTTTGTTGTTGTTGTAAAACGTTCAAGATCATTTTAACAATGTACTGTGTTAGTACTACATGAGGCAAATGGCCTTTGAACTGGTTGTTTGTGTGACAACAAAATCTGATCTAGTACATATCTTTAGGCTAACAATGCTAGCTGTGGGCTGTGATGCGTTACCAATACTTTTTGCTTAATGCTTTTTTTTCTCATGGTATCATGCTCACAGTGAAAATACTAGGATGACTTTATTCATCAGCTGCAGTTCTGACAGTCTAAGTTTAAAGCATTAGCATGCTAGCTCACATTAGCAATAACCAGAAGCATAGCCACGGCAAAGAAGTGCCATTATCTCTGAGATAAAAGAATACTGACGAAGTTCAGCACAATTAGCATTTTTTTTCTTGATGCCCAAAGTTAAACAACTCAACTAGGTTCATTTGCAAAATCCTCTGGATTATTTATTTATTTATTTATCTATTATTATTTATTTATTTATTTTTGCATTGTACAAGTACATATCAGTAATTATAGGCCATTGAGTCCAAAGTATGGAGAGACCAGTACCTTTAGGTTTTCACTGACACTAGCATGGCTAAAAGTAGCAATTCTATAAGAGACTTAAAAGAAAAACCCAGGTTTAATCCATAGACTGTATATTTAAATAAGTTAGCTAACTATCTCAAAGAAGCAGAAATCAATGGGAAGCAACTCCAACAACTTTCTTTACAGTCTGTTGAGCCTGAACTTGCTTACATGTGGAATTTGGGGGAATTTGAAATAAAGCCTTGGCTCGTTCCATAGAGTGGCTTCTTCTTGGTTTGCAAAGTTAATATGAGCCTGTGAATAGTGTTTGCAGTTGGTTTTCCAAGACAGTTTATGCCTGAATGATCATTAGCCATTCAAAGAATCAAGATTTTAAGTGTTTGTCATGAAGAGTGAAGAAGCATATTTCCCTTAACAACAAGAAACTTCCTTTGATATCTTCAATAAACATTTATAAATTGAGGCTGAAAAATATACAGTAGATGTAAAATTAAAAAAAAATGTATGGACTGTGAAATGAAGATGCTCCTGTGTAGATGTAGCAAATCCCTTGCCACTGAGTTGAATAGCTAACCAGGTGTTGTTGTGAGGTATTTAAAATAAAGTCCTTTCAATTTCTGTAACTGTAGTTACTGTGTAGCCTTGGCTGCACCAGTGCAGTATATCAGCATCCATAGTGGCTATCTTTTGGCTCCACTTCTCAGAGTTGAAATGAAGACTAATTGTTTATTATAAACACAGTAAGTGGTTTACAGTAAAGTACAAACCTAAAGAAAACCAACAGCTTTAGAGAAAATGTGAGTAAATCACTGAACTATGAGTCTGTTTATTCAGTTACATTATCTGTGACCACAAAGCACATTAAATGGGGTTAGCTGCATCATCATCTTAGCTGACTGAGACAGAATTAGGACAAGTTAGAAGACAAGACAACAGGATGCCTCTAAACGCAGCGTGATGTGACAGGTGCTTTGATACAGGAGGCTGAATATACGGCAGGTAGGGCATCAGTGCTCATGCTGGTGTGTCACTGGGCCAGCTTACATCTGTTCTGACAGCAGCACAGAGCCAGCGACCATCCACTGCTTCAGAGGAGACTAACCTGAGAGGAAATGCCTTAAGAGACATGAAATGTTAAAGCATAACATGTCACAACCACAAAACGGGTGAAGCGTGCATTTATGTGATGTCCATTCCTTCACAACCACTCACCACTTTTGTTTACTTGGCGTCACAGTGATCGGATTTGACCCTTTTGTGTGTCTGCAGCTCGCCAAAGCTGGGAGCCACATCTTCACAGAGAAGAGCTTCAAGAGGAAACAAGTATGTGACGTGTGCAAGCAGAACATCAGCAACCCAGGGGCATTCTGCAAAGGTGAGTTCATGTCTCAGAAAGGTCAGACTGCAGACCCAAAGCAACAAGACTGACAAACACCTAGTCCTGACATTGATGAGCTCACCCTGACTGTCCTCCAGTGTCTCTGTCAAAGCTGGCTGTCAGACTAAATCATGTCCCTCTTCTCTGTGTGCTCCTCTCTGTGTGCAGAGTGCAAGGTGGCAGTTCACAAGACATGTGAAGTCAAGGTAAGCTACATGTTTCTCCACTGAATTCATCACAAATTTAACACTTTGCTACATTTACAACCTGAAGGAAACATGCTTCTGTGTCAGCACTGTGTCAGGTCTTCCTATGTTTATTCACTGTTGGTCCTAAGTGGAGGTAGTCATGTGTACTGACCTACATCTCCGGTATAAGATGGCCTCTCTGAACTGCAAACATTCAGGTTCTACAAGTAATCAAGCCCCAGATTACAGCGCAAATTGAAGAATTTGTTTTGATTAAAAATAATACTTTACACCAATTTTAAATCTTACTGGCATCGTCTTTAAAAAGATCTCCTGGGCTGATCTGAGGGGGGCAGCAGTGAGCTTTGAGTCGTCTCCATGGGGGTCAGAAAAAGGAGAACGTGTCAAAAGGCATCACTGCTCAGAGAGTTGAAACATTGCTGTGAGGATTATTTCACATTTGTTCTGGGGCTTGAAACAAAGCATCCCCCTCTCTTTTAAAGGGATTTTTCTTTTACTGCCACTTTTCTGGCAAACAATCATTCTGTGTTTGCAGCAATAGCATCAGGGCTCTGTGGCTGTCACCTCTGACTCTCCATACTTTTGATATGTCATATACAGAGTTGAGCTTATGTTTGGGTGGTTAGTGTTGTTTGGTGTTTGAAATATGGTTGAAAATATAATATTTTTATATCTCAGTCACTGCAAATTCAGATGTAAAAGAAATAGCATGCATAGGCACCACTATGCCAAACTGTTTAAGTTCTCATCCCATGTGTTGGGGCTGCAGTGTTCACTGGTTCAACTCATAGTCACAATCCTTTGCTCTGCTCTTTCCTCCCCATCCTCTTGTACAATAAGGCCAAAAATACCAAGAGGAACCTTGCTTGTAAATAACTTCCAATGCAAACACAAAAATAACACTTTAAATAAGAATAAGAAATGACCTTGAAGAAATAAATGATAGGATCAGGCACACAGGCCAGCTCACACATTCATGAGTCTGATGCACACAGGAAGAAGCTTTAAATGGCATATTTTATTTAAAGAGTGAGAGACCTGTGTACAGCTAGAGTTTAAGTGTCCAAGGTTAGTTGTATTTCTGTGCTCACTCTTATCAGTTTTTTTGGAAGGGTTGATTTGTAAGTTACTCTTAACACCAAACCATTTTAGCATTACAATGATGCTAAATTGCAGAGCATTTTCCTGCATTGCATCAGTGATGACTGTGAGGTGTGCAGAGTCAAAGTGAAATTGCTTCCTGCCATCCTTTTGCACTTGCTTCAGCAGCAGCCACCTCGGCTCCTCTGACCTCCCAGCTCACAGCAGCTCACAGCAGCTCAGCATCACCCCACTGAGTGACCTTACAGTAACTGTGCCACTGTGCCTCACCGTCTCACTGCTAAACCAAACGGGAACAAAATAGCACATTTGCACCACCACGTTTAGTCTGCAGCTCTTCAGGTCAGCACAAATCCTGTAGGATTTATGACTGAAGGGGGGGCAAAATGTGCCCTTCTATCCCCTCTTTTTCCACACACACATGCACCGTAATATTGTACGACTGGGCACTACCAGCTGTTGTGCCTTAGCAGCATGCATCAAAAGAGGATTACTATTTTTGTCATACTCGTCCCCCTGGTCACCACGGCGATAGCCAAAAACAACTCACTGTGGCGGCTACAGTAGAGGCAGGCGCTGTGGTGACCGAAGTGGACATCTTCACACTGGATGATGATCAATGTGGAGAGGAGAAGTCTGAGCGGGTAAATATAGCAAATAACCAGAGTGCCGTAGATGCCTGCCAGTGAGTGATCTGTCGGGGGACACAAATAAGTGAGAGGCAGCTGGGGAGGCAGATTGTGTGTGTGTGTGTGTGTGTGTGTGTGTGTGTGTGTGTGTGTGTGTGTGTGTGTGTGTGTGTGTGTGTGTGTGTGTGTGTGTGTGTGTGTGTGTGTGTGTGTATAACAAGTCCCATTTGGGGGTATTCATAAATAAAGGGGGGAACATTAGGTCAAGGCTACAAATTGCTGTCTGCCTCATGTCACGCTATGCTCTCACTGTATCATGGGGGCTTTATGTGCATCTCCTATGTCAACACATTGCTCTCTTTCTTTTTTACTTTTTTTCATCTCTTGCATCTCACTGTCGTCATCTGTCTCTTACCATCAGTCTGTTTGAGATCTCCTTGTCCTGATGCTTTGTTGTACCTTTAACTTCCCCCTCCACCTCAGTGACATTTTTTCTTTTCCTTCATGCATCAAATGCTTTTATCACTAACTCTATCATTCTCTTATCATTCATCACTTAAGTTAGATTTCACAGCAGCATCTGTCTGTATTTCCATCTATTTCTGCCTCTTTATTCTGCGTCCTGTCTTATCTCTCTCTGGTCACTGCACATCAGCACCCCGTGCCTCTGCAGGACTGCCCTCTGTCTGCATGTGTCGCACTGTGTGTACGAGTGCACGTGCAAAGGGAAAGTGCTCTCACAGTGGCGCACTTTATGTTCTCTGTGCCTATGACAGAGACAGAGCGGGAAGGGGGAAAGCTGTGCTGCATGTGCTACTGGCACAGTGGGACAGTGTGTTGTTGTGGAGGAGGAAGGGAGGGAGCTGGTGAGTGAGAGAGCAAGCAGAGAGCTTGTACGAGAGGAGGAGAGACAGAGAGGGAGAGGGGTGGTTTGTGTATCCCACTTTACAGACCGGACTGCTCAGAGTCAGAGGGAGACACAGGAGCTGCTTGTTGAGAGGTAAAACACGTTTTGTGCTGTATTTACTTTGCACTGGCTGATGGTTTACTTATAATCATGCAGTTTTCATCTACTTTGTAAATCTTTCTTTTTCACTGAGCAGCAGTTTTACAACCCTCCAGCCTCTTCACAGTGTTTGTTCTGCTAATGCAGCATGTGATTGTGCATATTACTCCATTAAAGCTGTAAGTCAGAGCCCTCCTGCTTTGCCAAGAAAGAGGATTCCATTTACAGTGATTAAGGCAAGTGCAGGAACGAAGCTGAGACCCCTGCTGTGACCTACAAAAAAATACTGAGATTTTAATTTTTAATACTAGAGAGTGAAAGTATAAGATTTATTTTTTAATGACTTGGTGATCTCTTTAAGTGCAGGTTGTTCAGAAGTATAGAAACTGTGCATGAACCCTGTGCTCCACGCTCCTTTATATGCTTGGTTGGAGAATAGATTAGTGTGAGTGTGTGTTGATTCATAGGCATCTGCCCTCTTCTATGTTTGCATTTTTGTGTGTGTACATCATGTGTACATCAAAACTTTTCTTACTATTAATTTCATCCAGACCTCAATAACGTGGGTAGCATATGCATCTGTATTTGATCTAGTAACATTGCACATTCCCATATTACCTCTGCTGACTTCAACACTGTTTATTGTCATACATTTTGCATCGTGAGCAAAGACAAGTTCCATGACCATAGGACACCTGACAGAGACAAACCACCAGTCAGCTGTCCTAACATCATCTGATACATCCTAATGTTGCGTAGTGAAACACAGCTGTTCTGTTAATGTTTAATTCTGATTTATGGATTGAAACAGATATCATGATAATATGATGCACCCTCTGCTTATGCAAGTGATTGTTATGCATTAAAATGCGAACCATTTGCCTGATTAGTGTTTGAAGATGAAGAATGGATGTTCAAAGCTGCATGCAATTTTTTTTTTCATACACTCATAGGATTCAAGTTGTCCTCATTTGGGCTGATTTGTTGCTTCAGCTTATGTTGCTGAGAAATTTTTTTTGGTTCTCACAAATCAGGTATCTGTGCAACTTGGCAACAAGTGTGATGTTTTTCTTTTCCTGTTGTCTTACCAGAGGATACACATTGTCTAGGGGTAGCACTGAGAAGGTGAAAAAAAGCAAAGTTGATCAAAAGAGAGAACTCAGCAGGAGAGTGCATTTAGCCATCAATGTAGGTAGTTAGTCCTGTCGTTAGCATATATGTTACTTGATTAAGTCACTGACGTATGGTTGAAAGCTGTAGCTTTTTGTCACCACTGATGACATCATACACAGTGTATAAACAATTAACATGGCTAATTTAATGTGACTGCTTAGCTTATCAGTACCTCAGCTTGTATTACAGGTAACACTCACACATAACCCATGCGGACAGTGTTTACATTTACCTAGTGCTTTTAATTTCCTGAGAGCTCAAGCTAAATGATAAGCGCACAGCAAGTCTTGAATAATATTCCAGGAGTTACAAAGCTCTTATTTTGGCGGGGACATGAAAATGTCCTTTGAGCTTAGAAGGTATTTAGCTTAGAAATCACAAGCTGGGTGGGTGTAGAGACTCAGTGGCGATAAATGTGTGAGTTATTTGTTGCTAAATGCTTCAGGAAAAGCACCAAAGACTAAATTCAAATGCCTGACATCAGGATGCAGTCACATGAGACACAGCTGCACAGATCCATTACCAGATCTATTAAAATGTCACTGCTGCTTCAGCCAGAATGGCAAGTGGACTTGTGAGATGACTGACGGACAATTAGACAAAGTGAACCTTAAAGTATCATGGTTGTGAGGGATGTGTGGTCTAAAATAAGGAGCTCTATCAAAATAGCTCAGTAAAATCTCACTGCTCTGTCACTGGTCAACATGTTCAGCTGTTGACATCTCTCACATCCATCGCTCACTCTCCCTTTCTGCCTTTGTCTGTTTACCCTCTGTCTTTCTGCCTTCTTATTTTGTTCATGCCCTTTTCACTCTGTCTAAGCTCCCTCTATATCTCAGCTCCCAGGACAATTTTTTTGCTCTCAACCCTCATCTGTGCTTCCTCTTGTTCTCTTCTTCTCAAAGGCCGGTTGCATTTAGTGCCTCGCCCCAGCAATGTGTGATGCTTATCCTGGTGTCCTCTGTCATCTGATGTTGTTTATTCAGAGCAAGGGGATGTACTTGTATCTCACGACAGGGATGATTGTTGTTATCCTGTCCTCAAGCACTAGAGAAAGAGAGGGAGAAAGTTAGATTGCAGTAAAAGTGGCATACTGTAGGGGGTAGGAAAAACAGAAAATGAGGGATCAAAGATGGGAGAAAAACAGGAAAACAAAGAGTGATAATGACAGAAGAGAGGGAATGTCATACTTTCACATTAAGCCTTTTAAATCACAGCCACTCCTAAATTTGCCCTCTGGTAGTTTTGCTGAAATGTTAACAGTCTGCCCCCAAAAAACTGAAGCCTCAGGGGTTTATTTTAGCTCTTTGGGCTTTTCTGTGAAACTAAAGACCTTGGAATAAGCGCTGGTTATTTTGCTTTCCAGTTTCAAACAGGAAGACTTACTCATTTCTCCCTCTTTGGACTGTGATGTCAGATCTGGGGTGCCTGTCAGAATAAAACTCGCTCCTCCTGGATTGCAAACTGACGCCTGCGTCTCAAACACTCACATGTATCTGCAGCTTTCTTCAAACTGACTCAGCTGCTCCGGCATAACTGTGTTGGATTTCCTGTCTTTTGGAAAAGGAGTGATGATTCATTATGTGGCAGTGAAACCTTTTTGAGATACATGCCACAGTAAATCTGTCGTGCAGAGGCTTCACAGCAAGGAGCTCTTAAGAAGTTTGGGTGTAGATTAATGTAGATTAATTCTGATTAATCCGTCAAATCTTTAGTTTAATCAGATAGAATGTATATGTCAGAAACCTGCCATTTCCTACACGCCAAGGAAGAGCCAATGTGCCACTGTCATTTTGGTTCAATCAAGCTAAAGTTAAAGCTTAAGCTAAACAAAACATTAAGACTAGCCTGCGGGCAAAATCCACCTGTGGGCTTTTATAAAGTTTAACATCTTAATGATAAAGACAGAGGCTGAAAGATGGTGTCTTTAAATTTCAGACACATTCTTTATCTTCACCTCCCATGTGGTAAGCTTAGCTAGCCTAGCTAGATAGCTTTTTATCCTGAGTTAAAAATTGTTGACTTAAGTGGCTTTATCTTTTCTTTCTAGTGTAGCACCTTGGTTTGAAGTTTGTTTCATGTCTTAGTTTGCAGTTTATCTTATTTTTACAGTCACACACCAAAAACTTCAAACAAAAACTTAAAATTATTATACTCCAGGACTGTGGGTTAGAAAGATCATGGGACAATTTTAGCTGTACATCATGATGTATTTAATGACCATTCACCAATGTAGGACAAAAGCACAACAAACCAATGTGACCTTGACATCACTGTCAAAACAATATATAACATATAATTCTAGTTTTTAATTGCTGGGGCTGCTGTTGCTGTCATTTCTGTTATTTGGAGGTTTTAACTTTAAATTTCCAAAATTATAATTTAATATTTGGGAGGATATGTATTCCTGCCTAAAAAGAGGGAGGTGATGATATTGACACTGCTTCCACATCTGTCTGATCAAGCAGCTGGTTAGCTTAGCTTAGCTTGGCATAAAATCTGGAAAAGGGGGGCAAACAGCTTGCCTGGCTCCTTTAATCCCCTACCAGCACCTCCAACTGATAATGTATTATTGATTTTCTTTAGGGGGGTCATAGCCCGACCATCTTTCCACCCATATGCTTTTGAGTCTTTTTGGTGAGTTAACCATTAGCTAGCTGTATCTTCTCAAAAACTGCAGACAGTACATACCTTTGTGACGAACACTAGGAGGGACAGTAGGATATAGTTCCCTTAATACCCCCCAAAAAGACAAAGATGAATAAGAAAAACAGAAAAATCTTTGTGTTTGCCACTTTTGCTTGAAGAATGAATAAAACTTTTACTTGATAAACAAGCCAAAGTGAACCATTAAATAGACCAGGCATCCAGTCCACAAACAGTCGGCCAGTCCCTGAGGGCGTCGTTGAGTGCTGTCATTGGCACCTCACTAAATGCGAGCTGATGAACAAGACAAACTGAACCAGATGGTTCCTTTCCCTGTGGCTCCAGTGTACAGTCCACATGCATTAATGAAGAGCCTGAGGCTGGCAGCTACCAAAGACACGTGTTTACACTATGCATGTGCGTGTGTACGAGTGTGTGTGTGTTTTGTATGTGCTTGTGTACATGTGAACCTAGGTTGACCAGCTCTGACATCCTGTTGCAAATTGTTTCCTGTTGACTCTGCTGTCTTCTCTCTCTGACTTCATGTGGCATGTTTCTCTTTTCTGTACTTAACTCCATCCTTGTCTTGTTTTTTTTTTTTTGTGTGTGTGTATGTGCATGTTTTATGTTTATGTGCGGGTGTAAATGTGTAAGCTGAGTCTGTCTCCTACTGTTCCTTCCTGGAGCCGACCACTTTATCCACTTAACCACTGTTATTAAGCCTATTAACAGACAGGTTAACCCCTATGGCTAAATCTCTGTGTTTTTGTACTTCCTACTTCAGGTTTTATAACATGTTAGCAATTCATCTTTGTTCATCTACAAAAGCAGAGTATGGAGAACACTGACTTCCTCATGAGGAATGTGAGAAAACTGTTTGTTATTGAAAGAAATGGATATTACAGAAATCGCATCAATCAATCAATACTTCAGGACAATAAAAACTAACAGAAGAGGTTATTGTCTGTGTTTCTGGGATCTGCCTGACAGTAACCACATGATGATGAAATTATCTTGTCATACCAACAGCAGCATATTGAGATGCATTTTCTCTGCCACGCACTAACCAATCATCATGCCTTTTACCTCAGCAATTTTCACTCATGCCCGTTCTTCCCTGGATCACATGTCTGCTCATCTTTCAGTTCTCAGTCAGTTTTAGCCTCCTGAGACCCAGTAATTCATTTTGTGCATATGAGTATCCAAGGGATGTTTTGAAAACTCTATAATGTATCACAGTAAAACTCTTTCACCATGTCGAGAACATCCTGGCCTTACCCAGTGGCATGCTGTTTGATGTAATTTGTCATTCACAAGAGTTCTACTTTTTCAAAGTGACTGCCAAGCATGTTGTTGAAATGTTTTGGAATATGCTATGAAAAATAGCTTTCAATGTAGTTTTAGCCAATATGCACCAAAGATCATCCCCATGACAGTCAAACGTTTTTGATGTCCTTTTACATGGACATTGGTACTGAATATACTTTTCCCCGACATTCAGAGTACTACGGATGACAAGAAGTCAAGAAGAAGAGCAATTTTTTTGCCCTAGATTGAGGGTGTAAGCTGAGTGTAGTTTCAGACAGTTATTCTATTTAAAAATATTCATTTGGTTTGTGGTGACTCAGTTTAAGTGGTATTATGGATGGCACTACCATGTGGAAAATCTACAACTTTGGCTTTAAAAGTCTCTAACTGACAAAGGTCCAGCTGGTGTGACTAAAAATACAATAATGAAACATAGAAGATTTTACATATGTCCATGAAAGACTCATGTACATAAAGTGTACTCACTTCATTGAGGTTAGGTTTGTGATTTGGTCATTCCTTCACCTACAGAGGAATAAATATTTCTATGTACTTTGATGTATACAATGTACACACTAAGCATAAATCAGACTGCCATAAGATGTAAAATATTACAGTATAACCAGAAATGTGAAAAGTAAGGTCTGCAGGAGTTTTTTGTTTACTTATTAGTGAACACAACATTCAAACTGGGCTCCTCGTCCCTGGATCAGTGCCAGCAGTAGCGAACACCCACTGCCCGACTGGAGCTACATGAACACACTTGCCAACCCAGTGACAACCTGTAGCATTGCATTTCTGTGTGGGAGAACCATGCCATGCCCTGCTGTGCCTCACTTGGCATGCTAGTACAAGCTAATCAATGGTATTTGACACATACCTGGTTAGCAAAAAGCCAACTCGCATCCGCTTTGTCCCAGGCTGCTCTCCAAGTGCCTGAAAGCGAATGAAAGTCAAGAAAAGCCTCAGCCTGATTTAGGAAAAAGCTTTATCTGTTTAGTGTTTTGTTTCACTTCGGATGTGTTTTTCTTTTTCTGTGCTCGGTCCGCTATTGGAGCCACTCAGGAAAGAGTCTCCCACTCGTTATCAGCACGCAAAGACACTTGTGCACTAGGGGCACTGTGATTGGCTGAGGTATCCATGCTTACTCTACGCCCAGAAACATCTTAATACAGGCAGGGGAGATGGTTGAGCCAGACACTGACACACATAGAGGCCCATAGGAGACGATTAAGCAGGACTATTCCAGTAAATTATTATCATCAAAATTATTCCAGTTGTTTTTTTTTTTGAGGAAAATCCTGCAGACTTTACCTTTAACATGTTCCAAGTTAACTCTCTTTTTTCAGTCCTGATGCAGAACAGCTTTACTCTGATACTGATGCTATTTTTTAGAACGGGCCATTTTTAATAAGTTTACAGACATGTTCAAGAATTTCTACATCATATGTAGCAAGATATAGCAGTTTGAAAATTTGCAGATTTAGTATAACATCCAGAATTGTTACTTGTACCCTTGTTAAAAGGGGAGAAAGCATAATACCCTTTCTTTAAATCAATATCTACCTAGCTAAGATTGTGTCTCAGCATCAATCATCACCACGTTTCTCCTGGTAAGATACTTCTGGTGAGTTCCTCTCAGTTGTTAGTTGTGTCGGTTGTAGATCACTGTGATTGTCAAGCATTTGACTCCTTAACCTGTTGTCTGATGCCTGTCAGCGCTGGCTGACACTCAGCCTCAGAGGGCAGCTCAGCTGTCAGTCAGCCTTATGGGATAGTTCATGGGTCAAAAGTTGACAGTGTGTCACCTGTCATGGTTTATGGTCACAGCTTATGGTTGTTGCTGTTACATTTTTCAGCTTGTCTCCTTCATCTTGTTTGGTAAGCTGTGCTGCATTTCTTTCACGTTATCACTGTTGCATATCTATGTGATTTGCATTTTTTTTTTTTTTTTAATGGCATCTATGATTCCAGTCAAGACCCATCAGGTTAAACTTCTTTCCTCATCATGAAGAACAAAAAATTGAAAAAAAGGTCAGAAACTTTTTCATGGCTATTTGTAGAGTATTGTGGTTGTTTAAATGACCTCAGCTCTCTTCGCTCTGTTTCTGTGTATACGTGTGTCTGGGATTTTGGCAAGTTGCTGTTGGCTTGCCAGCAGAGAACCAGGACTGCACGCCACATGTCAAGTCTTCCTCCAGTGAACTAGAGCTATCTCTCCTCCCCCTTCTTCAAAACCATCAGTCATTTTGATAGAGTAGCTGTGATTACACTTAGGACAGTAAATACAACAATGAATAGGGATAAGTTTATACAAGGTTATTAAGAGTGGAGGTGTGTTGAGAAAAGTTGTCTCTAAGTGTGTGTGTGTGTGTGTGTGTGTGTGTGTGTGTGTGTGTGTGTGTGTGTGTGTGTGTGTGTGTGTGTGTGTGTGTGTGTGTGTGTGTGTGTGTGTGTTTGTGTGTGTGTGTTACCAACCCATCATGTGAAACAGTCAAATCCATGTGGACAGCCTTTTCCTCAAACCAGCTGCTGCAAACTGCAGAAAGGAAAGTGAGAATAAATGTGCTATCCTCTCCATCAGCTCTTCATCCCTCCTCTTCATCCCCTCATCCTTTCATCCCTTCATCTGCACTGCTGGAGAGGAACCAAGAGCATTAAAGCTAGCACATGACTAGGCGTGTGTAGCTTCATTCTCGATGTGTCTATGTGTCCATATGCTTGTGTTCAAAATTAAACATGTGCTTCCCATTTTTTCCAGGTAACTCCTACCTGTGCCTCAACACCAGACCTGGTATGTGTGTGTTTACTTGTATTGTAAGGACATAGTTTCATGTCACACAAACAACATCAACACAGAGTGATGATCGCTTGTTTTTTTCCTTTTGTGTTTGTCTCTCAGCAAAGCTCCACTAAATCCACACCACAGAAGAAGAGAGGCTCCCTTCCAAGGTACAGAAAAGCCTGAATGCCTCACTACCCATCAGATAATAGAACGGATACACAGACATAGCTTAACGCTCGAATAAACCCAAAAACCCTTGAGTTATGACTTTCTGGAGCCTGTTTCAGCTGTAAAGCAGCACTAACACAATAAATCTTTAAAATTTCCAGGAGTAAAAGTGTGGAAAAAGTGATGGAGCAAGTGATGGAGCGCCACTATGACTTTGACCTCACCTACATCACAGAGAGGATCATCTCTGTCTTCTTCTTGCCGGACCTGGAGGAGCAGCGGTACCGAAGAAACCTACAGGAGGTTGCCTCCATGCTGAAGTCCAAGCACCAAGACAAATTCTTGGTAGGTTCTTAGACAGGATCCATAAAAGATAAAAACATGCTATAAATTAACACCTTTAAAGACAGAGCAGTTGTGAGAGTAAGATTTTGGTCATGTGTGGCTCAACAAAGAGGAACTTCCTTAAAGCTAGTTTAACCGCCGCAATCTCTGCTGCATCTGCTGCCTTTGTAAATGTATCTTTGTCTATGTTTATTGTTCAGTTTGGGGTTGAGATTTGTAACAACTGGGTATGTCTTTCCTTTTTCCAGCTGTTGAATTTATCAGAGAAGAGACATGACATCACCAGACTTAACCCAAAGGTACATGCATTTAAAACTAAAGCTGAAAACCAATCTTTGCTGTTGTTACTGAGACACAATAAAGCTATTAATCTATTATTGATGTTTGCTCTTTTATGTGTCACTCATTGAATAACTATTCAACACATCTTTCTTTCCCTGCGGCTCAGGTGCAGGACTTTGGCTGGCCTGATCTTCATGCCCCGCCTCTGGACCGAATCTGTGCTGTGTGCAAAGCCATGGAGACCTGGCTGACTGCTGAACCCCTCAATGTGGTGGTTCTCCATTGCAAGGTCTGTGCCACCTGAACCCACATGATCCGTCTTTGTTTTTAAAAGTGAAAAGCAGATGAGAGAGAAACATAAAGTTGCTTTACAGTCACTTTGATCTGGGTTCTGACAGGGAAACAAAGGGAAGACAGGGGTCATCGTGGCGGCCTACATGCACTACAGCAAGATATCAGCCCGGTAATCTGCATTACTTTTGATGTGACAAGGTGCTCAATATGCCAACATGTGAAGATTAATGATGTAGTGTGTATTGAATTGGCAGCTACCATCAAAGTAATTCAATCAAGAAAAAGCGATCTGAACCTCACAAACTGCCAGTGTGATGCATTTCTTGTATACTGAAAATATACTGAAGGGTCCAATCATTATTCAGAACACTGGTCTCTCCATCATTTTGTCCACAGCTGTATTTTTCCACCATCAAGGCGATCAAGGTGATTTTAAGCAGTGCATAGGGCTTGGTGATATATAAATATATATATATATATATATATATATATATATATATATATATATATATATATATATATATATATATATATATATATATATATATATATGCTGCATTATGTCTTTGACGGAGCTACGGAGCTAAAGTTCACATATTCACAGGTTCCCAATTTAAGTTGCTTCTTTTGTCCAAATACCAGGCCTGTAGGCACACCTTTTCATTTTATTTTGAGAAAATCATTACTTTAAATTGCAAATATTCAAATCAGAGGCCAAACATGGGCACTTTTTGGTTTTCTTCTTGAACTTTGACTATTATCCAAAATGTTGAGAAAGGCTGTGAAACCACTATTGTTTAATCACGATTAATCAGACAATTACCTTTAGTAAACTGAAAATGAATCTTGTTTTTTTCATATCTTCTTAAAATTTTGTAAAAGCTGTTTTGTTCAAGTGATTATTATTTATAATTATTATCATTATTACTCCTATCAACATTAGGGAAGACAAACATGATTACTCCTTTTTATATGATTTTTTGTTTTGAAAACTTTGGGATAAGTAGCTGCATTGATTCATTTATTTTATTCACTTGTCTAGTAATTAGTTTCATTAGCTGTCAGAGAAAATTGAGTTTTCTCACACACAGATTAGAACCATAAAGTTTGTTGCATGACTTCATACTGCGGTGTTATTGACATACAGTGAATTTGTCCACAGAGCAGACCAGGCTCTCACTACCCTGGCCATGAGGAAGTTCTGTGAAGACAAAGTCTCCTCCTCCTTACAGCCCTCTCAGAACAGGTACAACGCCTTCTATTTGTTTGTATTTCTTCCTCTGCTTCATGTTTCCACTGGTGTTGCTGCTCTGATCACATATTTTCCTCACCACTCCTCTTCAGGTACATTTACTACTTTGGCGGTTTATTGTCAGGCACCATCAAAATGAACAGCAGCCCTCTGTTCCTCCACCAGATCCTCATTCCATCATTACCAAACTTCCAGGCTGGCGGAGGTCAGTCTCACAGAGATTATAGTGTCTCTCATTGCAAGAGCTTAATTTTCATTTTGTATTATAGTAAGAAATGTATAAAATGTTAATGCATTGTTCTGTTTTAAAGGCTTTTACCCTTTCCTGAAAATCTACCAGTCTCTGCAGCTGGTCTACACCTCGGGTGTCTAGTGAGTATGAAAATATTACACGAACAGATCCTTTTTTTTCTACTCACAGATGTTGTCTATACTCACCAGTCTGTGTTTAGATGTAGCACAGTCTGTGCTTATGTTAAGGTTATTGTTATTTACCTCAGTTTTACCCAACTGAAACATGTTTGGACTGGTTTTATGTATGTTTTAAGGCAGTCTGCTGTTGTGCTATTTTGTGTGTGTGTGTGTGTGTGTGTGTGTGTGTGTGTGTGTGTGTGTGTGTGTGTGTGTGTGTGTGTGTGTGTGTGTGTGTGTGTGTGTGTGTGTGTGTGTGTGTGTGTGTGTGCGTGTGCGTCTCCAGTGACCCCCAGAGCTCCAGGGCGAGGAAGCTGTGTGTGACTTTGGAGCCAGCACTGCTTTTGAAGGGGGACATTATGGTGAGAAATAGCTTATCAACAACTGTAAAACTAACTCAAAACCTTGTTTTTCACTGAAAATAAAATTCATTTTCACACCCTAAGTACATCACTGAAATAACTTCAAAACTTTTGTGTTTTATTCCTGCAGTCAAAGACTTCCGTTCCTAATACTAGACTGCTGCCTTTGATGCACTTTTGAGCTGCTGCCTTTGAAAAATGCTAGAGTATTTTTAAACCACTTAAGCTACAAATCCTCTGTGGACTATGAAAATGCGTGCTGATTATTTTCTCGCGCTGTCTTGCATGTCTCCTTGAGATGGTTAAAAGGCTTCAGAGCCCTGAGAGATCAAGATATATGAAAGACTAGATATTCAACTTCATAGAGCACAAAACAAAGCAGATGAAATGTATAACTTCTCATGCCTTGCATCATGAGACTCTCCTTGTATTTGAACATTGCTCTGCACTACCTGTAACCTCCTCCTTAGGTGAAATGCTACCACCGGCGAAGTCAGGCAGCAGAGAGGGAGGTGGTGTTTAGAGTCCAGTACCACACCTGCACTGTCCATGGAGCCCAGCTGTGGTTTGGCAAGACTGAATTGGATGTAGCGTGCACAGGTATTAAAAACAGAGGCTGTTTGGTTTCTCTGTGTCTTTCTGTATAAGAATGAGTATTTTTCTGTCATTAAGTCATATCAGAGAAGTGAAAGGTGATGGGTTTAGTTATACTTAAGAAGAAGACCAACTTATTCTTCAGATTGTTGTTGTGTTTGTGTGTATCTTGAGGCAGATACTGAACGACAGTGTCACTTAGGATGAAATGTTGCACGGCAAAGTAAGCAGCAGTCTCATGACAATTGCTCTAAGTGCCTCAAACTGATGCATGCATATAACATTGTGTAATATTGTACACATCCGTGAATGAAAGTAGACAGTAAATTATTTTTAGTACTTATCTAAGGAGTATTATGCTCTGTCTCCTTTACAAAGAGTGACAGCTTCTTTATTTCAGTATCCTTATTTATTCACTTTGGTATTTCCACTTCAAAGACAACTCTTATTTGACTGTAATTTTTTCATCAGTCTCTTCAGTTATTTTTGTCATTGCCTTAATACTTGTCTTTTTTGTAGATGACAGGTTCCCTCCTGATGCTACAGTCGAATTTATCTTCTCCAATGGGCCGGAAAAAATGAAGGGTGATTTTTATCAGCTGTCTGTCACCGCATCATTTGGTGTATTTAGTACACCTGTGATCCCTGTCTTTGCATTTCCAATGATCTTTATAAAAAATTCTGCCTTTTTAGGTGGAGAATACCACAAAAACGATGCTCTCATCAAGGTCGACTTCAACACATCAGACCCTGTGGTCAGGTGGGATTCTTATGAGAACTTCAACCTTCATCATCAGGACAGCTTGGAAAGTAAGAAATACATCAACCCTCACCCAAACACACATGTAAAAAAAAAACTCATACATGAGCAGTGTTAAATCAAACACTGTTTCTTTTACTTTCTTCCAGATATCTGTCATACAAGAGGCCCTCTGGATGGCAGCTTGTACGCCCAGGTGAGGAAGCGGCGTGGGCCTGCCTCAATCTCCTCAGCACCGACCAATGGATGCCTCACAAGCAGCCCAACAGTCAAACCACCTCCAAGCCCACCCCAGCCTCTCACCTACACCCCTGACTCCAAACGCTCCTCAGTCCCTTCTGATCTCCTGGATGACATTAGAAGCTGCCCAGAGAGGGAGAACACTAAATCTTCTTTGGTAAAAGCAGACAGGGAAGACGGGGCAAAGGAGAAAACAAGAGGGAAAGAAAAAGACAGAGAGACTGCCATTTTGGATGATGGAGATCCATCGAGTCCTGGGGGCGTGAGGAGGGAGCACTTCTGCTGTGGTCGAGTGGGTACAAAGTGTGGTGAAGGTGGATGGGAGAGGGAAAGAGAGCCCTGCCTCTCTAATGGTCGATGTCTCGGCCTTTGCAACAGCATTAAAAAACACCCAAAGAGCCAAACTCTGCCGGCCTTACCATCCAAATCTATGTCCATGCCTCCTCATTTAGCACACATGGAACTCTGCCATCGACATAGCTCTCACCCTTTACCAGAGTTACCCTGGGAGCGCCCACCCCCACCTCTGCCCTGTTTCCATAGGCCTTACTACCCATACTCCAGCCCTGAACACGCCCACCCCCACAGCCACACCCTCCCAGCCTCAAACCGACTCTGCACTGGGGAGGAGTGTCACCTCTTCCATTACCCTGGCCACAGTCCAGCCCCTCATCTCTCCCATCAATCGCTGCCCTCCAGCCCCTACAGGGAAATGTTCTTTGGCTCTCCAGCGCCGCCATCTGGTTGCTCCTGTCGAGACTGCTCCACCAGGAGAGAGCACCAGTCAGCTCCAGTTAGAACATTCCACCCACTGCATTTGGACCAGTTAGAAAACCCTCACTGGTCTAAAGGGGCAGGGGGACAACAAACCAGAGAAGCACCCCCGCTATGGGAAAGCGAGAATCCATGGGAGTTGGGGAGAGAGGCGGAAATCTGGCACTGCAAACCTGCCATGCCAGCCTTTCGTGTCTGCCATTCCCCTTTGGATCACAGTCCAAACCCAGAGCATCCTAGATTCGCTATAAGTCCCCACCAGAGCTACCCAAGTCCCCAGTCTCTGGTGGAAGTTCGGGATGGAGCCAGCAGTGGTTACCACACCCCTTCACAGCCCCGCCACTCCTGTCCCTGCTCCTCCTATCAGTCATCCCCAGCTGAAAGCCACGAGAGCCGTGGATACGCATCAGGGTACCAATCTGAATCAGCTTCACCTCTGCCTGCTAGCAGCCCTTCTCCTGGGAGAGGCAGGCTACCCGAGACCCCAACTGGATCCAAAGACCGGCAGCAAACTGAGCACCTTAAAGGTGAGTGGAGAATACTGTACTAATACTGTTAAATATGAACATTTCATTTCTTGCATCACTTGTTTTACATTTCTTTGTTAAACCTTTTTCTAATCTGGTCAATCCCGATTCTGTATGTAGAGCAAGTAAAGGTTGATTTAGAAGATGAAGCATCCCAAGGTTCAGAGAGTAAATTGGACTCCAATGGCCAGTCAATGGACTCAGACCATGACTACACAGTTATTGGTGGCAACAGTCCAACTCACACAGAAGACAGGTTGGTGTAACTTTCATTTTAGACAAACACTGAATGAAATGCTAAATGAAAATTAAATCATACTCTTTTTGTCTCCACTTTTTTAAGTGTAACAGCTGACAGCTCTCCTCAAAGCCAAGAAACCGCCAAGCATTTGGAGTCCAGCTCAAATGAGGGCCAGTCTGTGACACCAACCCCAAATGAAAACCAAAGTTCCAACACATCGTTAAACCCAGCACAACCATCAAGTGACAGACAATCAAGCACTGAAGGAAAGCTCGAAGGAGCTAAGATCCAAGCAGGTGGAGAAGGAAACAATCAAGTGCATGGTTCAAGTTACGCCACTGTCTTCATTACTCCAGTCCAAGTGCAACTGAATGGCTCACTACTCCCAAGTGACACCCCATCTGAAAGCAACAGGGTGGTACCCATGAACCCCTCTGCTAGCTCTAGCCCTTGCACCACTTCTCCCAATTCCCCCATAGGCTCTCCAGATCTTGTGCCATCTCCTCAGTGCTCCACGTCAGCTTCAGACACATCAGGACAAAGGCTGACACCAGAAAGAGACAGCTCTACAGACACCAAACCACCATCACCAGTGCCTGATGGATATCACACACCAACTTTCCCCTTGGCATCATATTACTACCCACTGCTGAATGTTCCTCATGTACCGTACACTGGGTACACTGCAGTTACCATCCCAGCCATCCAACCACCACTCCCTGAGAAGAAACGGCTTTCAAACACAGCAGGATCCATAAATGGACACAACTCTCTTCTACGGGTCTCCTCTGCTCCTTCCCCAACACACCATGTTAGCTTCTCCCAAGCTGTGGGGGAGCAGAGGCGAGGTTCTGCACAGTTCAGCTGTAGGGATGACTCAGACAACAGGGTCAATGCAAAATTTGTCCAAGACAGCTCCAAACACTGGTATAAGCCAGGCATCTCTCGTGACCAAGGTGAGAGGACAAAGAAGCATGAGGATGAAATGTCAGTATTTATCAATATCAAATAACTCAAACAAAAGCTTGACCTCACACCATTTCACCTTTTTTCCGTCTTCTATTTTTCACAACTGCACCCTAACTCTAGTGTGTCTTTCTCTCTGCAGCAATAGCTGTTTTGAAAGATAAAGAGCCAGGAACCTTCCTCATCAGAGATAGTAACTCTTTCCAGGGGGCGTATGGTCTCGCCCTCAAGGTGGCAACCCCGCCTCCCAATGCCAACATCATTGGCATCAAAGGTATCCATTATGGACGTGTTACCAATCGGAAAGAGCTGGCTTCCAATGGGCCTTTTTGATATGTAACAGTCACCTAAACACGCGAAATACACAATGACCAAATGTAACATTATCCAGCTTTAATTTCTGATTACTAGTCTTCAGTCTGATTTATTTCAGTTTTTCAGCCTGATTCTCTACATGCTAAGAGACGATATTGTGTAATGGTTGTTGGCCACACACAACCGACCTTTACAGATGAAAACAGAACAAAATGTTCTCTCTAGCTGCAAGTTTTAAGTATTTAAGATGCTGACCAAATGTAAGATCCCCTTGTCAGAGTGCAGCTGAGAGAGAGTTCAAATATAGTTTCATATACAACATTTTCTCCATGCATTTCCTCTTGTTTCAAGTTAGGTTAAAGTTTTGCTAGCAAAATTTCAAAATAGCTTTGTCTTCAGATACAAAAACTTTGCTTGCTGTTGCATACATTTTTCTACATTGCCTTTAAAAAGTTATTTTTTAAAATAATTCACTCTTATACAAATAGCTCTCAAAGCAAAAGTAAAGTCAGTCAAATTATCAATCCACCTGTTTTGCTTAATTGCATTATGAAGACACACAAAAAAAAACATTTTCATCATAACAGTGTTTCAAAAAAACTACGCGAGCATACTCTGCATTTAAACGCAAGCTTTCTGTGTACTTATTGATTATTATATTGATTAAAAGTTGTTTTTAATTCCTGTATCCAGTAGGCCTGTTTTAAAATCCAAAACAACAAGTTCATGACACAAACAATTTAGCAATTTATGTACATGTTCAGTGGTTTCTAACCAAGTCAACGTGTGATTCTCTTAACCCAACTTAACATTCGTGCTGTAGTGATGCAAAACAAAATGAATCTTGAAACATTCCATGTTCATTTTTAAACTGTTTCTATTTTTTAGTAAAAATTACATATTTAGTTTGATTTAAAGTTTAAATTTTAAATCAAGCAATGATTACTAGTTGTATTTAATTTGAGTGAAGTTTCAGGGCTGAGTAATAACCAGGTGAGCAACCTCCAGTGAAACTCTTGTGCGTTGTAGTGTACAGTAAATTCCACAACAAGTTTTAGATGATTTTCTGATGGATTTTGTTCATAAATCAGATGAAAACACTAAAGAGACATGGTTATGAATTTTAAAAAAGATGTTTTTTTACTGGTGCAAAGTAATTAAGATCCTATGTTTTCTGTATATTTCTCTATAAATTCTCATTCAGTATCTTCTGCAGCAAGAATTTCTGTCATGTTTTTCATCCTCACCTCTCTCCTCTCCTCCTCTCCTCTCCTCCTCCTCTCCTCTCCTTCTCCTCTGTCCCAGGGGACCCCCTGGAACAGCTGGTGAGACACTTCCTCATCGAGACAGGGCCACGGGGAGTGAAGATCAAGGGCTGTCAGAACGAGTCCTACTTTGGTCAGTTATGTGACAGGAAACTGCTGCAATGGATTTCATATACACAGTTATAATATGTGTCAGTAAAGCTCCAAAATGTCAAAACCTTCTTTTTTCTTCTTTTCTTGCTTTAGGAAGTTTATCTGCCCTTGTATACCAGCATTCAATTACTCCCATCTCTCTGCCATGTGCCCTGCGCATACCAGAAAAAGGTTAAATCTATACTATTAGATTAAGATATCATAAACTTGGTTCCTTAATTTGATGTCAATATAATGTATATTCATCATAAGACTAAAGTCAAAACAGGACAAGATTAACAGGTTATAGCAATAGTTACTGACTCACATAATTATAATGTTTCAGATCTAGTTGGGGAGCTTCAGGCTGTGCAGAGTGCAACAAACACCAGTACAGCAGCTGACCTTCTTAAGCAAGGAGCAGGTAGTGTAAAGGCCTGTTTACTTTGGATGATTTTATCATGATGCAATTTTCAAAAAAAAGTAACTGCACTTCTTGCCTTTGACCAGCAGGGACTGCTTGTGTCTCATATTTTCAAAACAATGACCCATTAGGGCATGTTGTGCTTGTTTATCCAAATTTCTTATCTCTCTCATTAACAAGCTTGTAACGTCTTGTACCTGAACTCTGTGGAAACTGAGTCGTTGACCGGGCCTGAGGCAGTTTCAAAAGCAACCAAGTGTACTTTGGCTTTGAGTCCACGGCCAGTGGCAACAGTGGTCCATTTCAAAGTGTCTGCTCAGGGCATCACTCTAACAGATAGCAAGAGAAGGTACAGAGTCAACAGTTTTTCTGTCATAGCATAAATTTCTGTGCTAAAACACTGTTTTTAACACATATTCCAGTGCTACATGATTCATGTTGTTTGGTTACACAGGTTATTCTTCCGGAGACACTACCCCATTAACAGTGTTACTTTCAGCAGTCTAGACCCCCAAGACCAGAGGTGAGCCATATAGAATAACTTACTAAAGATGTTTAATGTATGCTTTTCATAATAAAGTCATGCTTCTTTCTAAATTTAGTTATAATAATTGTTTTTCGGCTTTGCTGCTGCTGCAACCACTGCTTCTGTTTTTGACTTATATTATATAAATATAAGTTCTTTGTGATGTGCTTGTGTGTTATTTTTAGAGGTAATCATAGAGAGCAACTCAAGGCGAGTCTTTGTTGTCAGTCTTAAAATCTGTGTTATTCATGTTTTCCTATATTTTGTCCGTCTCTATTTTTGCACCCATGCTTCAGGTGGACTAATTCTGATAGCACTTCAAGCAAGTAAGTGCTTGCTTTATTGTGACCTATTTTCTAATCAAGTAATATTATTGTGCAACTTTGCATGGCAATGAATCACAAGCGGTGTCTTTCTGAAAATTTATTGTTGGTGAAAATGTCTTTTTTTTTTTGTTTGTATGAACAGATTTTTTTTTGTATTCACTTTATTCGTTTTCCACCTCTTCTCCTGACTCCTCTTTTGTCTTTTGTTGCCGCAGGATGTTTGGCTTTGTGGCAAGGCGAACTGGTAGCGCTACAGAGAATGTGTGCCACCTGTTCGCAGAGATGGACCCTGAGCAGCCAGCTGTGGCCATTGTTAACTTTATCAACAAAGTCATGCTGGGACCACAGCTTCACAGATGAGAAAGAGAGGAGATAGTCTGGGTGAAATAGAGATCTGGGAGATATATTTATGTGAATTTGACTTTTTTTTTTTTCAATGGAGGGTGTGATAATTTCTGCAGGTGGCACCACTGTGCTTGGCTGTATGACTGTTTCAACCTCACTTTTCGATTGTGCCAAATGAGATTAAAATAACAGTTTTGGCTGGTTTGGATTTTTTTGTTTTGTTTTGATCCATTTGTTTTTCTATAGTTCATAAAATGTTCAAAAATTTTACCAGCTGCTTAAGTAATAATCCATTCACAGCACTTTTATTGGTCAGACAGTTTAATCCATTTTATATCAATACCTAAAGCTACCAAAAAAAGGTTCAGATAGTCTTCATAACCATGCTCAAAGGTGTGAGTTGCTATGATTGTGTACTTCAAAACTGTACATGTTTGTAGACATAGCATTTTTCTGCATGTCACATGCAGGGTTACGAACATTGATACGGGTGATTGACTGAAGGGGATATGTGCTTTTATTTTCAAGGAGAATATGACAAGTAGATAATTGAACAAAATTTGACGCAGCTCATAGCTGCATAAAAAAATACAGGTGAGGGAAAGGTCAGCTTTCATGCAGCTTTGGTTAATGGAATATATAATGGACAAAACATGAATATTAACAAGTTTTCTCCATCTATAAATATTAAAAAGCCTACTTTGTGAACTTATAACTCAAAGCATCAAAGAGCATCTTCATAAAAGGAAAGTTATGGTATTCACAGTGCTGGTAATGCAAGTCTTTTTTTTCTTAAAAGAAAACAAAAACAAGTTTAGAAGACTCTAAGATATTAAACTAACACACATTATGGACGTTTGTTCAAGGGAGAGTTTCATCTCAAGCCAAAGACTGGATATTGTGTACAATTCTTTTTTATTGCTTACATTTGTCTGTTGGTATGTGTGTTTTCTATATACTTATACAGTATTTAGATGGTTTAAGCACAATTTTTATTTTCATAATGGATTTTTATGTATAAGAAGTAATATATTTTACCTCCACAGTCATAAGAAGAATGGGATGTCATATTTGACCAGAACTTTAAATAATAAAAACCTTTAAAAAGTGCAAGTTTGTGCTTCATCATTTAAAGAAATTTTCAAAGACTTTCAATACGAATATCAAAGTGTTTTTTTATTATTATTATTATCATTATTATTATTTTAATGTTTTCCCAAAAGTATTAAAAAAGTACTGTCTGTATTTTAAGGGTGAACAACAGAGGAATCAATAAGGTTCAGTGGAGATTACAAACCCTTTTGAAGTCTCAGTATGGATGGATATCTTGGTGATGAGTATGTTTTTTTCTCTCAGAACTTTAGGACCTCTGCTTCAACTGTTACTGTGTTTGCTTGAGCTTTTCTAACCTCATCCAGCAGACACACACTGTCCCTTTCACTTCTTCATCTGATTTGGTAACTAGCCATCACATCTTTCCTTCAAGTACCTTTAACTAACCATCTAGTCCATCTGGTTACTGCTAAGTGGTCTTAGGGTAAGAGGTCTGCAGTATGCCAGCTCACATATCAAGTGGTAAGATGTAGAGCACCTGAAGTAGTAGCCTCTCTTTTCTATATTCACTCTTCTAACAGTTTGCTCCTGTCAACGTGTTGTATTTTTTCCAATTGCCAACAGTTTTCAGTCTGCCAATTGCCGAACCTTCCCTCTCTTTGAAGATGCTTTTAGGAGGAATAATCCAAGGAAGTGTGTTTGTGTAAGATAAAGGAAGGTGGCTGACACCGTCTTTTTTGATTCCTTCAAATTAATTTTCTCGAATCCCAAGAAGCATCGAGTAGTCAAGGATCAAAAGGATGAGGTCCCACCGAGATTTGAACTCGGATCGCTGGATTCAAAGTCCAGAGTGCTAACCATTACACCATGGGACCCGCTCTTCCCTCGCAGCCGGCATACCCCTTCTTGTTGATGAGACTAAGGTAGATTAACTCAGTTTGTGTATACAGTGAAACGAATTTAAGCTTCTCACTAAGCAGCGAAAAGTTGATTATTTACATCCCACACAAAGCGGTATCTAATGTGTTTCGAAATGGTCACAAAACACACTGACGTTAATGCTAACGAAATGTTGGCTAACTGACATGCTAACGAAACGTGTTGAGAAGCAGGCACATGCTCTATGAATCCAGCTGTCGTTTATCGTGTTCTTACAAATACAGCTACAATTGGAAACACTCGACCACGTCAGGCTAATTTAACCTGCAGATACGTACACAATTTGGTGTAGATTTCGAAATCCCTTCGGTTAATTTTAATTAGGCGGGCTGCTAGATAGCCACTACTGTTCCGGTGTTTCAAAATAAGAGCGTTGTTTTCCAAAATAAAGCTAAGATTGAATTTTTGCTAACAGGTGTCAAATGTAGTCTTGTTTAAGACAATTTTGTAGACTGTGGTGAGTTTTTAAAATTTATTTATTTATTTAAATTAACTGAGGTTTTTTTACCCATTCAGAACAGCAGCTATCCAGTTAAGGTTGTTATAGGACAAATGTGGTTACTTCCTTTGGTGAGTTTTTTCAAGGACACATTCTAAATTTATGCAGTACATTTAAGTCATCATCCTGGGTATCCGTTTGTCATGCCCAGTTGTTTTGTACGTCCATAAAAATAAATAAATAAATAAATAGTGAGGAAGGTAACCGAACACTCCTAAAAAGTCTCAAATTTGTAAAGTCTTTTTTTAAAATTGGTAAAAATAATAGATGAGTACACCAATTATCAACTACTGCGTTTGCAAAGGTGCTACTTGGTTGTGGTGATGTACATGTTGTTTGTACACAAACAAATCCCAAACACTTTTGTTAAGTGTTTCATGTAATATTTAATCAAGGGCAGTATTTTTTGTAATTTTGGGTGTTATTCAGGTTCTCAACACTTAATTCAGATGACTGGAGTGGGAACTTGAATAACTTAGAGGAACATTTTTAAAGAAAAGCATATAAGAGCATTATTATGTATTGGAGCGTTACTTTTATTTGGTTTACTTGAAGATTATATATATATATATATATATATATATATATATATATATATATATATATAAATGCAGCTAATAATACTTAAATATAGATAAATGAGCAACATTGGCTTGACTGGTTGTATCTCCTTGGCAGGCACTGCAGGAGTGTAAAAGATATCAGTCTTGTGTTACAGCTCGTACCCATTTGTGGTTGTAATAAGTGATTAGTACTTCCTTGTCCTCCCAGAAGAGGGAACCAGAGGGACTATATACCTGGGTCATCTACTCCTGCAGCGTTTTCTCAATATCCTAGCGTTTATTGTGTCCCTGGTGGGAAACAGTGCTAGGCTTTACATGTTTCTGTCTCTGATTCAAAGATCACACTCAGTCTTAACACATCATTTTTTGTAAGATGTGTCTAATGGAGCAAATGTAATATATTTTCAGTAAGTGCTGTCACCTTTGCGTAGTAAGAACTAAGACCCACAAGGCCCCTGCTGTCTTCTGAGGAATTACTCAAAGAAAAATAACCTTTGGTCTCCTAAGTAAATATTTGAAGAAGACACAGGAATTCCAACGATGCCCTAGATTTACTGCCATAAGGAAGAACCATGATATATTCTCTCTTAAGCACACACTCAGGAGCTCACGCTGCACCTATACTTTAGCATTTGACAAACACCATAATCCTGTGTATATGTATTATTACGCATGCTTAATTGTAAAGATCTTCTTGTGTAGGTAATGATACATCTTGCGCAGGCTACATAAAGCATGTTTGATAGGGCCCTAGTACCAAGTGGGCGAGAACCTAATCGGAATTTGAAAGATTATAATTATCACTATTCTGGGTCCTTCACATAAATCTTTGATGGCCTTCATGCAATCAAACCGTCATTAAAGTTTGCTTGTGAATCTGTAGCTGTCTGCAGCCTGCCTTTTCGCCAAAACAGCACCCACTGACAAAAGCTTCAAAGCTCTGTATCACAAAAAAGTGGTGACATCACAGACACTTTGTCTATATACTATGCAGATGATGCCCTGCCACACACCAACATGTGTTTCATCCAGACCTGCACTAAGTTTGTGGGACCACCCTATGCTGCTTGTAGCTTGGATTTTTATACAGTTATAACTTAAAATGAAAGCCTATCGTCAGTAAATTTCAAAGCAGATAAGTGATGATTGATCCACTTGTTTGATCCATAGTAACAAAATCTCAACTTAATATGCAGTCAGTTGACACGGAAATGCAAGTCTACATTCCTTAGTGGCTATTGCATTGAAATCAACATAAAATAAACTGTATCAAATGTTCTTTTAATGTCAGAAAAAATCTGAACAGAACAAATCAGAACAGAACAGAACAGAACTGTTACACACCTCATTAGCAAGTTACCAAACCATCTAAAAAGTACGCTGACTTATAAGAGGCAGATTCTACAAATTGAATAAAGCAGTAGGCTACAGCGTAGAAATAAAACAGATTTTTAGCGAGTGATATTTTGCTTTTAATCTTAACTGTCTGATGGCACTGGTGGCATTCCTCAACATGTTGATTCTGGAAAAAACACAGTGGTAATGTATTCCAGACAGTCTATGGCTGAGATGAGTGTGGTCCTATACCATTCTGTGAGCTGCTTCAAAAGTCTTGCATGGTCAGTGTCCCGAAAGCTTAGCTGTTTATTGCCTGTGGGAAACTGTGTTGTTTACATCACCTGCTGTACAGCTATACAGTGCAGGGTGGTGCCTCTTAGACACCACACAGTGATGCAGCTGCTGCAAATAGTGTAGAAGGTGAAGGGATCCAAGGAGCCATGCTGAATTTACATGTTGACATTTCTCAGTACTGCTGATTCAAAGGAACCTGAAACTGCTGACTCTCTCTACTTAATGACATATTGATGAGAATGAGGGTGCTCCTTCCCCCCATAATCTCCCTCAGCTATATCTTTAAGTATTCAATTGAAGGGGCCTGTCCCTGCCATGTTTTCACTATCAGATTCTATTTTTACACTCACACTGACTCTTGATAGCTGGGAGATGTTGTCCAACATTAAGTAACAAGATCGAATGTGATCAGTACATCTGACTTCTCTTAACTTTTCTTTACAAGCAGTTGACATGTAGTTAGCTTTTTTTTTCAAATCATGTTTTGACCATTTAAAATGGATAAAGTAAACTGTGTAAACAACCTCTTCCTCTTTGGTCGGACTTTCAAGAACAGTCCTCTCTTTGGTTGATGTGTCAGTAATCAGGCTATCACTGAGGGCTTTGAAATAATCAGACTTCCTTTCTTCTTCTTTGTTGAAAACATGATAAGAGTGGATGACTTGGTGCTGTTCTCAAACTGATGTAAGTGCTGCCTCACTGTTATGTGTGATCACTGAGTACTGGCATGGTCTTGAGTGCTAAGAATGAAAAAAAGGAAGTATCAATCTTTACCGGTGGGCCTCTTCTTGTCAGCTAGTCCAGGACTGTTGCATGCTCCGACGTGGTCCCTAAGGAGGAGGGTTCATGTGAATGCTGTGCTGTTATCTGCAGTATTCTAATATGTATAACAGGGCAAAAGGGGTTAATGTTATCCACAGGTGACCTATTTGTTCCATGCGACTGCAAAATGTCTAGATTACCCAAGGGAGGGAAGTCTTGCTATGTGGGTTTTGACCAGCAGCCCAAAGCGTCCCATGATGACAGATCTAAAGTGGAAGAAGTGGAAGTGGTAGTCCCAGCAGGCAGGATTTCCTGGGTTTCACAGGCTCAACATGACTGCATGCTGCAGCACTGCAGCATGCTCTGATTGAATGTATCTACAGCTGATCCAGCCACAGACACACTCAGGTGCTTAAAGGGATTTTGTGCACCTGAGGGCTCTGCTCACTTTGCATCTCCAAGACTTGTCTTTTTTTCTCGTTATAATAATGAAAACATGTATTGAGCTTTGGTAACTCGTCTTTGTTTATAACCTCAGAAAATAATATGAAAAGAAAACACGAGGCTATTAACTGTTTCTTTATCCACTTGTTGGAGAAGAAATAGTGAACACAATCTCCACTTTTACACACATTTTTTTAAGAGCCATTTTACATTGAAGTAAAAATCAATAGCCACTTAATAACCAGCCACTTCTATAACAGTGAAAGTAAAGTAGAGTAACGCAAATACATATCCTGCACTGTCCTTTTGCACTATAGAGCCAGAACTGTTTGTTCTCAAGGCTTTTGCCAGTATGCACTCTGTTAATATGCAAGCTATTTATGTCTCTGCACCAGTGCCACAAAGACTAATTCCCTTACTTTTAGTGGGTCAAGTGTTTCTGATTTATGATTTCCACTCTCCTGTTTTCCAAACATTGAGCCAAGCCTAGTGTGCAGGGCCGGAGCATCTGAGGACACTTACTGGCTGGGCCAGCATACATGTCTGACATGGGTGTTGTGGAGCCAAACAAATCCCTGCTAGCTGAACGCCTTGATCCAGTGCTGGTGCCAGACTTGGAGACTGCCCAAGCCACAGGAGGAGGATCAACTCTCTATGAGCATGAACCTAACACCCACACACTTTACTACTAGTTACTGCACATAAATCAGCTGTTAACAAGCTTATGACATGTCTAAGGTACTGCAGGGCACAGATTATACTAATTCTTGAAATTCAGGCAAAAATACAGAGCAGGATAGATGACATTTAAGTTTGTATACGCTAGTGTTTTATAGCTTAGCCCTAAGTGCTGAGCGGTTTGAACCCTTTAGCCACACAGCAGGTACAAAATGCATGATTCCAGGCACTCATCACTAGATGAAGTGGAAATTCTAAAGAATTGTAAAAAAATAACTAAAAAAATGTTGTTCTGGAGACAAGGCAATACTATCAGAGTATCAGAAAGCAAATTTTGTCTTTGGTATTTTGCTTATTATTAGATATGTTAAGGATGTAAAAGAGTGTTGAAGGAGTTCAATTTTAATCAATATAGATATCCCTATTGTTGTGACATTTCTGTTGTGTCCTTTATTTAGCACACCGGTGCATTGCAGTTGCTTGTTTTTTTCTTTATCGAATTAACAGGTTGCAGTCTGACAAAGATAAAGACAAAATATTTGGCAATAGGGCTAAGACTGAATACTTTTGGTAACAAATTGTGACTTCAGCTTGTAGGACAGTGATACCAAAAGAAACTTAACGTGCACCGATAAAAATTTATATTCTTTTTACATGTGGCGCATTTTCCCTCTTGTTTTCTGGTTGCAGAAGGAGGAAACCATTACTTGGAAGAGGATATAAGAGACCGGATGAGGCCCACTCTTTCCCTCTATCCTTCGTGTCTGTCGCTTTTACTGTGTTTACATTATAGACACACCCCTGACCTTCACCCAAGACCCCCCCCCCCCCCCCCCCCCCACACACACACACACACACACACACACACACACATACGTCCACGCACACAATCACCTCCGCTACCGCCCCTTTAACACCACATATCAGAAATGAGAGTGGACATCAGTGTCAATACCCATGTTTTTCTTTTTCCTCTAGTATTACATCTATCTTTGGGGCGCGGTTGAAGTTTAGGTTTAATCGTCTATTTATAGCTTACTCGGCCTTCTTTCATGCATTGCAAATGCATGGTAAGATCGCCATGCAGCGAAATTGCTTCTCAGCCTACCACTGTACTGCAGAGTAGACACACCCCTCTCTCTTTCTCTCACACTCACACTCACACACACACACACACACACACACACACACACACACCTTACTGCAATGTGTCAAAGACATAATGCAGCAGAATGCATGAAATGTGGAAATCATAACAACACAGAGCTCGTACTGTTTCCAGCCGCGTGATATCAATGATGATGGTGTTTTAGCTCAGACATTTTCTGACGTGAGATTCGAAGCCTGAAGCTGAAAAACAAAGACAGTCCGCCAAATTAAATGAATACGACCTGAATCGAACACTCCCCTCACCACAGAGGCACTACACTGTATCAAATGAAAGCTCTGTTATACCCAGACCGCGTGCCCATTGATTCAGAGATCACAGGCACAACGATGTTGCTTTAAACCTCACGCGGTCAAAGTTGTTTACCTTTTCGTTACCTCTGACGTCAGGACACACCCCTGTTTGAAGGGGCGGCCCTTTAGGTAATGAGCAGCAGATCTTACCAATCAAAGCCGAGAATGGCCGAAAATGTTACCAACCACAGCACGATAGAAACGCCGAGCCCACCTGTGATTGGTCACCGAAGGGGCTGGGGGGGAAATCCCTCTTTCCCGTAGAGGTCCTGAAGAGGGGGGCGGGGCATAACATAAACTAATGGCCATCTATTTGGGTCCTGAAGAAGGAGGGGTATTGCTCGTCGGACTATCGTAGGTGTGCTCGAGTTTTCTTAATGTTAGTGCGTACGTTTGCCTGTTAGTGAAACCCAGTGGCGCCTCGACCGTGCGTACGTTGATCGTACGTTAGCAAATGTCGTCAAACGGTTAATAAGCTGGCTGAACTTGGTGCCGCGTTTTAGGGTTAAAGCAAGCGGCTAGCCACGCTAAAGCTAGCTACTACCAGCGCCTCTCCGAAGCCAACGGCTAGAAGGGCGTACGAGTTTGACGTTTTCTCCTCCAGTCTCCTCTTATTTCTGAGTTTAGTACAACGAGGTCCTCTTTCCTCAAAGCTAGCCCACCCAGCCAAAATGGAGGGGACACTGTTCCAAAGAGCATGAAGACGACGAGAGACCACGACTGAGGAGGATTTAAAGCAACTCAGTCTTGATGGGGAAAAGTTGAGCGGAGGTATGAAACTCGCATGCACAGGGGGAATGCTAAACTCGAGTGATAGTAAATTTTGTTGCTCAACACCACGTTACGAAACATTACCAAACAGCACAGTTCATGTATTCTCAAGCAAGTGTTTACCTGCGTACTTGCCTTACTGGTAACTGCATTCATAATGTGTATCACTAAATGCGTGCATGTGTGTTTCTTTGAAAATAATTCAGTGTTACATAAACGGAGTAACTGCAGGTCATGCACTAAGGGTATGGGCCTGCTTAGTGACTTGCGACATGTCGTCTTGCTTTGTATTGAACAGGACTAACAACTGGGAATAAGTAAAGAAAGGTTTCAAGACGCATCTTTTTTACAAGGGCATGCCAAAACCACAGGTGAGTTTTTGCCTTTACTTTGATGTGTACACGTGTATACTGACTGTCTATTGTCATGTTTAAAACAACCTGATATTGTATACTCACGTGAGCTCTAACTCATCTTTTTGAAGTTAAAATTAATTGGAGAGTTTGACCTCGTCTTAAAAGTATACCCTCTACATCCATGATGAATATAACGTTTTACAGATCTCTGCTACAAAGCAGCTGCAACCTGCAATTTCTAAGTTAAAATTGGAAATTGGGATTTTAAAATCCTCATTTATTTAAATGGTTTATATATTGTCTATCTTTCATTATGTGTCCTACAGTATATCAGTGACACTTAAAAACAGAGAGGAGAGATGTCTTTACAGGCTTTATGGTTAAATCTGAGGAATTTAAAGGGACTCTATCAATACAGTCAATGTATTTTATGTGTTTTTTCTGTCCAAATAAAACAAAACGTTTTTTAAGCCACGATGGAACACATTCCCTGTTCAAGGTTTTCTTTGAAAAGGGCCATCCTGTAAGTTTAGCGCTGTTAATGACAGATTCATATCAAGTCATTGTTTTGGTAGAGGAGAATATAACAAAAAGCCCATTTGTTTTTGGGGATCTCAACTACTGAATGTAGATTTCAGCTCTGTCACCACAGGCAAAATTGGCCTGTGTGCATCCATGAACAATTTATTAGAGGAAGAAAGGAGAAATATAGATCCTTACTCAAGCATACTTTTGCATCTTCCAAACGCATGTCATAGCCAGAAAGAACTGAGTGATGGTGATGATGAAATAACTCATAATTTGACTTTTGTCATTCTCTTATCTGAAATTAAAACATCTGCCAGCTTCTTAAACACTTAAAAGAAAGTCTGAAGTGACCAAATAAGCAGGAAGGGCCATATTATTCTTATCTATTTTCCCAGTAGGCTTTCATTTTACCGTCATTCTCGCACATACCCATTTATATTTATAAAACGAGTAAACTCTTGAAAACTAGCAGGAAGATTTTTTCTTACAGCTGCTGCGTTTCCTGTTATTAAAAAGGGGGAGAAATAAATGGGTCTCCTTTCAGCAACATCTTGAGATCAACAGTCACATATGTTCTGAATTCATACAACGTGGAGATTTACGAGAGAACGTGTATAATCCTAGAACGCAAGAAGGAGTTGACTCACATGAGGAGCAGGTATGTTGTAGCTTTTAGATCAATTCTCAATTAATTTGTTGAAAGAACAGTGATGACCAGCCACAGAACGTGCTGGGTTTGTGTCATTTATTGATTGCAGCACGTCATCCTTGGAGCTGTGTGCAAGGATGATGGTACAGTCCATTAGTTCTCCTGTACACTGAAACCAACCCCGCCTCCTCCCCCCTTTCGTGACTACAGTAATTGGTCACTTCCTCTCACATGTAACCCTATAGAAAGAAAGAGGCTGCTGTACTTAACTGTAGAGACCCACTTGTATGTACCCTGTGCATGTGTGTTGTTTGCCACATATGTTCAGTTGCCTTTGGGACTAATGAAGTGTTAAGTTTCCCCTTGATGTCCTTGGGTCCTCAATTACCTCCTGTGGTTGATGGTTTCTAGGCTAAAAACATCACACAGGTAATGTTTGTTGTGTGTACACAAGTCAAGCAGAAAAAATCTTGGAAAGCAAAATGTATGTCAGCGCTTTGCATTAGGGAAGTTTTTTCGCCTTTTAAATTTTAGTCCAAAAAAGGATTGTATTTTTTATTTTGGAAATTTAAATTGAATGTAAGCTAGGTCTTTTATTTTCTGAAATGCTTGTATATCCTGTAATAGAAACAACACTTTATTGAGGTTATATAACTCTATCTTGTGGGCTAAGTGCATTTGCACTCACCTCACCCACATGTCTGTTGTCTGTCCAGTTCTGTCCAGTGGGCTGTCAACATACATGGCTTCTGTGTGCTTGAGAATGTGCATTCTCTGTCAAAATCAGCATAGACATAAACAGGACTTTCGGTGTGTGTTTTAGTGGGCCTCTCCCTGCCTCGTCTCTTTCCCCTCTCCAGAGTCCAACAAGGGGCCCAGCATAAGGGGGCAGGCTGCCGTCACTGCATCTCTCTCTCCCCTCGCAGGCCAGTGTTGAGGCCTGGGCAGGGGGGGAGAGGTGCAGAGACCATAGGGTTGGACACGGGACATGGGACCCCCCACCCCTTCCACCCCCAGTTTAGCCCATCCTGTGTGGGGCACAGGTCACCTTGTCATGTGCTATTACTGCTGCTGTAACATGCTCCCTGTGATCGCAGGAAAAGAGCATGAGATGGACCCGTGGAAGCTGTGAGAGGGAGAATGAGAGAGAGAAAGAGGGAAGGGAGAGGACAGGACTGGACTAGTCTGCTCAGCCAGTTGTTTAGCTATATTACAGACTCAGTTTGTTGTTGTTGTGAGGTCCACATTGTCTCTTTGTGTGCATTGTTCTCTTCCTCTGTTTTTTTTTCCAGAATAAAATTGAGCAGCCTCTGTCAAAAATACCTCAGATTATGCTTCCTATCAGTGGTACTTGCCGTTGTCATTGTTCCACTGTCCTTCTTCTTTATATGTCCAATATTACACCTTTTTTGCCTTTACCGTGGACTGAGATCTACTCCCATGTGGGAACCTCAAGCTCATGTGTTTCAGTTGTGGCCCAGCTTTCTCTGCAACCCTGGTCATTCCAGATCTGGATTGTTTTATGTCTCTTCTGTACTTGTAGTGACCCAGCCCGAGGTATGCGGTATAACACATCGCCTCATGTTTTCACCCTCCCAACCCTTATCTCAACTTTTTCACATTCTCTCTCCTTCTCTTTCTCTCTCTCACACACACACACACACACACACACACACACACACACACACACACACACACACACACACACACACACACTCTTACACACACTCCCTCTCTCTCTCTTCTCTTCTTTTAAATCTTAAGCCCACCTTCTCAATCTTTCCCCCCTTTAAGAGAAACCTTTGGCAGCATGGAACAATTTCAGGACCATTTGTGGGATTGCGTCATGTGATGTAGACAGAGGATGCTCATTGGGCTGTCCAGTAGCCTCCTTCTCGCACTTTGTCGTCCCACAGCGATCCCTCTCTTTCTTCAGAGCTGTTAAAGGTCTGGATGTGATTCCGACTTTGACTCTTTGTGTTGGGATGTGGTCTGTAAGCTCATTGCTGACATTCTTGGGACGTGATGCCAGAGGATTTTTAAAAAAAATTCTCTTCTTTCTTTGACATGTCTGTGTGCAGTTAAATGATCTCTCTTTGAAATAATGTCTGGATTTTCCCCTTTACCCACTTTGTTATATCTCCCCTCATCCCCAGACGCATTTCATTTCAACACCCTGGCACTAATGGTACCACTTAATTAGGTTTGTTAGTCGGTGGACGTTGGTAGAGGTTGGCTTTTATAATCGCTGGATATTGACTTTGATGAAAGTTAATCTAACATCTGGGCTGCAGTCCAAAGCTTTTTTTCAGAGCTGAGGTCTCACTTAGGTCTTCTGTAAGTAATAGGGCACCTGACAAGGAAACCAATGGCCACTTTCCTGTTTGCCTATCACATACTTAGACAATAGTGCAGCTGAAAATGAAATGGCGAGTCTAACAGAAGGAAATAAGCTACCTCATGAGTGGTATTGGACTTCAGCCATGGTCCATCTTGGCAGTTATCCCTGCATGATTATCTCCCAACAGCTCAGGCGTACTGTAGAGATGGTAACTGCACAAGTAATACAAAGATTCAACAACTTCTTAATCAACTGCTTCTCTTTTTCATACTTTTTCACACTGAACAAGTATTAACCATGTTCCTCAGATTCACACTATCAGCTTTTTAAACCTTCTTTTTTGCTTTGATTGACATCTTGTGCCGGCTCAGAAGAAAGTGTTAGATATCTTCCTTTGAAAGACAGAGACACAGATGGTGCAGTTTACACTGGTAAATGTGACAGGTTATAACATTGTCTTTGACATTTATGCAGATTTTGCAGGCACTCTCCATCCATTCCACAAAAGTAAAACATGTGTTATAGTATTTAATAACTTGAATTTCATGTGGTTTAACTTAAATTACCTGAAATGTTCTGTCGTATGACACAAAGAAGGGTTTTCTTTAATTATTATTCTGTTGATTATGACTCAGTGTCGACCGCAAAGTTGCAATTTGAGACAGTTTATCTTTAGAGCAGATAAACTGGAATGAACTGTGAGTTTTTGAGCTTTCAGCAGTTGTCTTGAAATCCAACTTAGAACCAGTTTAAAACTCCTCTCTGGATTAGGAGACACATGCGTGTCATTTCAGCCATGATGTGAATAAATCAAAGAGGGAAAGGATGAGTCATGGCTCCTCTGCTTCTAAATGCCACTTGTTCTCCCGCCACCACTTTGTTGGGTAAAAAGATGGGGAAACTCCCTGTGCCTTTCCTGCAGCTTCACCAAAATTTGGCTGATGTCTTTATTTTGCAGCTTTCACCTCCCAGTTAAAATGACAAGTCAGTTTGTGGTCCTTTGAGTAATTACAACAGGTCCCGTCCCTTGCACATCAGCCTCAGTTGTCTAAATCAGACTCAGCTTCTAGTTCTCACAACTTTTCCTTCTTTTTTAACTTTTCAGATAGATGCCATTGCATTTTTTTGTATGGAAGGTTTAATAAGTTGCAGAGCAAGAGGTTGTTGTTGAGCTGTATTTGCAGTTATCAGAGATGTAAAATTAAGCTTTGATTGAATTAAATTGAATTGTCCGTATCATATCAGTTGGCAAATGTTTTGATTGTGGAGCTGCCTGTTAAGTGAAATGCCCCAAACCGGCCAAAACTTACCTTTCTGACTTAGAAACAAAGCTTTTCTGTGGTTGTGTGATTAAAATGAGACTGTATGTTCCAGGAGGGAAGAAATCTTCTCTTCCTTCCTACCAATTTCATTGTAAAGGCAGTAGTCATTATATTTATCAGGTTAAAGAAACACATTTTGTGTTCTCAGTTAAGACATTGTGTGGATTTATCAATTCTCCTAAGCAAACATCAAAAACTGAATAACCGGACTATTCTTCAGGGTTGTTATTCATTGGCTGAGCATGGGGGTGTGGTGGACGTCACATGTGCTGTTATGTGATCCATCCTGTGTGTACCAGGCTCTCTCCTACATATAGGCGTAAACACACACACACACACACACACACACACACACACACACACACACACACACACACACACACACACACACACTCTCAAACACACACACACACACACACACACACACACACACACACACACACACACATACATACCATTACTACCACACACCATTTCCCAAACAACACTTCATACCCAGATCAGCCCTTTATAGTTAGAGATGGCCTAGAATAAATAAAAAGAACACTTTCTGATACCAACATGAAAGCAAATTGCTCCCTGATAGATGTCAGAAATGAGACATTTGGTTTTTTTTTTATTTTCAGCCAGTTATTGAAGTACCTTGTGACCACGTATTTTTAGCAGTCCTTTGTAAATCACAAACCCAGCCTGTTTGTTTCATGCTTCCTTTACTCTCTCTGTGCTGCAGCTGAGGGTCCGCCTCTCATCCTACATTTCCTACATGTCCTCACCAGCCAGCAATGTATGCTTTGTGACACAGAAAGTCACTGCAACAAAGAGGTCACTCCTCCCCTACTAGCTGTATCTATGTTTATATCGCTGTCTGTTTTTACTCCATCTCTCCAGCGTCGCCTCCATCCCTCTCCTCCCTGGCCTGCTTCTTCTTGCATCCCTCCCTCCTGTACTACTGTCGCTGCTCTCGCCTGTGGGCAGTTACCCCCTCCTTCCTATTCCAAGCAGCTAACAGCCAGTCAGAGGGCAAAAGATAAAAACACTCATCTCGGCTCTCTCATTGAGGTTTATAGGACACATTAGCAGCGTGAAAATAAAGTGCAACTCTCATTATATTTATATTGATTACTGCTTAAATACTACCAACATTGGAATTGCACCCCTTTGGGAAATTCATGAAAACATGAAATTAAAATGTAGAATCATCATAAAGAAACACAAGCTAATACAAATCCTGACCCCAGAAAATTCTACAAAAGCACTCAGAGAGCGCAGACCTCTGTCAAGCATTATGTGATTGTCAGGCAACACTTTAGTCCTACTTTAATTTTATACTCCCTTTCAGCAGACTGTCTGCTACAATTTGGTGTTAGTTGCAGGTTTTTATGATAATCAGTTACCTTACAGTGTTAGAATTTATGATGATCCAGTACATATGTCATCTTCCTGATCTTAGTATCCAGAAAATTGCCAGGATCTGGATCATACTTTTTAATCTGTCAGAAATTATGGTGACCTTGTCTTGTATTGTTTTGCAAAGCAATCTGACCATTTATCACAGAGTTATATGCACATATGGTGAAAACGTAGGTAATAAGGCAAGTTAAAAAAAAATAAAACTTTAAAGACAAATAATTAAAATTAGTCAAAATTAATTACAGTTTAAAATTTGAAACACAAAGACTGATCCATGTTATGTCTGCTTGTCTCCACTATAAATCATTTGTATCCTCACTGTGTTATAATGAACACCATGAACAACCTGTGATGTGAACACAGTATTGGACATGGTGAGCTATTGCTTCTCACTCACCCCTGTCTCTGCCTCTTCTAATCCTGTGACTGCTCTCTTTGATGTGTCATAGTTATAAAACATAAGCTTGAGATCTATCTTATGTAGATTAATAAACATTATCTTCTTCTGGCAATAATTTTCTTAAACTGGCAATAAGATCCTCATTTATTATAGTTGAACATTAGCCAGTTTCTTTTTATGCTGCATAATATCTGCTTGTCACGTTTTCACACAAAAGTTAAATAAAATCTGAAACTTGTGAAAAAAAAGACCCCAGAAGGTTAGAAACACTTTAGTGAGTTAGTTCATGAATTGCAATGGCTAAATCTTAACAAATACTTTTTCTACACTGTCATTCACAGAGGCCTTTAACCTGCAAGTTGCACTTGGTTCTTACTTTTGCTTAGAAAGTGTTACGAACAAATTCAAAACTTCTTGAAAAAAATCTTATGTAAATCTTATATTTACAACAATTAGTCAGTTCTCTCCTATGCTGTGAACAGGCAAAAAGCCGTGGAATTACACATAGACACTCTTTTAAATGATTCTGAGGAAAAGAGACTGAGCACCTTAAATAAAAAAAAACCTCAGGCAAGGTAAAAGATTTGAAACATTAAAGTGATTTAGCAGGTATAACGCTCAGGTAAAAGTTGATCGTGTTGGCAGAGATCTGTCTCCTTCAGATTGTGTAAGCTAATGCCTTCTCATACAAGTCATGTGGCTGAGATGAGCTACTTTAATTACCCTCAGTAGCTCTCCACTTCACATGGAATGCATGCACCGCTCAGGGTCCTTCACAGACCATTATTCTCCATACTTTATTTCCCTTTCACTTAAATATACCTGGAGTATTACTGATGCAGATACTTGTCTTAGTCTATAGCAATTAACACCCCTGCTTCTTAACAACCCTCTTCATAAAAGTGGATTCTGAATCAAAGAAGAACAAGTTAAACTTTTTCAATGAGTTTTTAAAACAAATTATGTAATAAAACCATTTTAGCACTACAATTGCATTCAAAATATAAACTGTTTTAAGTGTAAAAAAATCTATTTGTAATGTATTATCACATTCAAAAATAATCAGACACACTTCAGTTATAATTATTCACTTATTTAGACAAAATCCCAAGTTATTCCAGTATTTTTATTTTGTTGTAGGTATTTTCCACATAGTGGAAGAAAAAATGTTGATTCATATTGCCAACGCAAGAGTTAGCTCTTCACTACAGCCTGGGAGCTTATGTGTATTGTTACTTGTCAGCATTTTTGAATTTTGAAATGTACATTTTGATGTTTTTTTTTCTTTAAAGGGAATTTGAGGTCTTTGTGATAACCCCGTTCTACCAGTGCTCAGAACCACTCAGAGCCCCACATTAGCCAGATTCTGCTATATTTTGTTTGCAGTTTGATTTGGTTCTACACTCCGTTAATGAGCAGAGAAAATACAATTCTAAAGCTTATACATTGAAACACAAGTGTCTCTTACTTCAAGCTCAGACATTTTCCCTATGTTATTTAAGAGTTAAACCCTTTTTTATTTTGATCTGTTAAATAACTTTTGAAATAATCCTAATGAAGCAGATGCAGGGTGACAGTGTGTAACATGTTAGTAGATGGCTTTAAGTTAGAGCCTGAATTAGAAAATGAGTGAAAAGTAGATCTGATTCCCTGAAATACAGCAGCTGTCTGCTGGCATGCTTTGTGGGGGCTTAACATCAAATGTCTGCCAAGATAAATGTTTTCTGCTATTTGCCAGGTACCAAAAATCAGCTTACAACCTGAATAATTTTTAGTTATGTCAGGTTTCAGTTCAGCAACTCCCTAAGTTTCTGAACTTTATGTTTAACACAATGAGAGAAATGGCATAATGCTTCCCCAGCACAAATGAACAACCTTCGCACTGTATGAGTCTAATACAGCGGCAGGCTAGTTTTATATGCGTCTTATCCAATCTTCTAATTATACATAAAAGCTTCTATTAGCCAGCTGTCAGGTGACAAATGTTCAGACTCAACATTGTAAACCAATCAGAATTTCAAGAGTTGAATTTTTATCCCTGTGTGCAGCATGCATCATATTTTACGTTGTTATTGCATCAGAAGATTTGATTGATGCTGTCTGCTATTTTCACACGATGTTTTTATCAATTCATTGTTCGACATTAAAGGGATCTTGAAACCTGTTTCCTGACTTTGCGTGCCCGAGACTGGAATGAGTACAGATCTGGTCTAATAACCTGATGCATTATTTAGCATGCTCTCAATACCACTGTGCATTTAGTGTAATGGCCTGTCAAGGCTGAATGCAATCACTGAGGACTGACTTCGCAGATCAGTTGATGATGTAGGAAGGTAAATGGATGTTTTTATTTTTTTTATTTTTTTCTTGTTGTTTTTTATGTTGGTTCACTGTAAGCAATGAGTGAGGATGCCTCTTGGGATTGGTTTTCCAACATGCAGTCAAGCAGTTCTTGTGATTAGCTCAGGGCTGCACTGGTCACAGATTTATATAGGCCACTGTTGTGTATCGTTACATTTCACAATAGCTGTTGGGATTCTATAGCTAATATGTTAAATCTGCCAAAAGGACTAAACCAGCCATAGACCAAACACATTTAATACCTAACAGGGAAATAGCTGCAGTTTTTTCAAAAACCATGAAAGTATACTTAAATGTGTGATTTGTTTTAGGGGCTTTCATTCAACTTCATACAGCCTCATTGTCATGGTAACTCATAACAATACAGGCCAGTGTGAGAACCTGAAAATTAGTGTTTTTTCATTTAACACTGCATGTATTTCAAGTGTTATCACAAGATAAGCAGCCTGGAGGCTCGATCATGTTGTGTAAATGTTCTTCTAACACTGACCTGAAGATGCTACATTTGCTTGATATAATGGATGAGTAGTGCAGCTTTCAGAGCCAGGTGTGTCATTGTGAGACCCTGACTATCTATGTGCGCTGTGCACCAAAACAGCCAGAGAGAGACAAAAAAAAGGGGAAAGTCAAGGACACACCCTCACCTGTTCTGTCATTGCAGGCCGTTCTGTCATCATACAAAGACAAAGTGTGTGTGGCACACTGCTTTTAGAAACAGTGAATGTTCTCAGTATTTGTCTAATCCATACTGTTTATTTAACCCACCACATTAATTTCTTTTTCCATTTTGTATCCTGAAATCCCCTGTGAAACATTTCCCGTCATGCGCTTTTACTTCCACTTGTGGTGAATACACGCTGTACATTGTGTGGTACTGTTAAATGTGTGTGATATTCTTGGGTTAAGCATGTGGGGCTGTAAAACAAGACCTCAACATATGATAAGAGGCCTGAGTCAGTGCTGCTATTGATGCCTGCAGCACAAACTGCAAAATGTCTGGATTCTCTGTTTCCTCTTCCTTTGACCTTTTGTTTTTGTAAAGAAGTCATGTCCAGGTAATAAAACTGGTTTGCATCACACTTTGGTTGTTTTTGTATTTAGTGAGGCTCTAAAGAAAAAAAAATCATACATTTCTTTTACAGAACTATCTGACTCTAATTGCACCATTTTTTTTTCTTCGATAAAAAGACATAAGGGATTTAGCGTTCCATCAGAAAATGCTCAGTTGATCAGCCAGACACTTTACCTTGTTGGCTGTTGATTTGACAGTTTGTTATCCAGAGGTTTGTATTGGAGTAGTTGCTGTCCTCACCCCTCCGTCAGCTCTCTCATCTCCTTCAGTCACCCGCTCGGCTTTCTCTCTTCCTCAGAAGCAAAGAAAAGAAAAAGAGAGGAGCTTTGTGAAAAGGACAGTGATTGTTTGTTTATGAGGATGCTAGCCTTGCGGTGACATGCCTCCTCCCCTCCTCACAAGGCTGTTAAGTGAAATGAATACTCTGAGCACTATGTAATCAAATGTAACCCAGATTCAGCCTTCTGGAAGGGAACGAGGGTTTTTCCACTCGTTTCATATGGCCACTCATTCTTTGCCCAAGCACTCAACAAGTTGAGTTGAGCTTACCTTAAAATGTTTTGACTTGGTGACATGAACTAGTCCTGAGAGTCAGGACGCCGTTCTGTTCCTATATTCACAGGTAAAAAAAGATGAGACCCACTCTGTGTTTGTTGAAGCATTCATTAAACAGTAAATTAAATAGCTTTTTATGAACTAGAGATTATTGTTGTTGGTTTTTGTTTGTTTGTTTTTTGAGGCAGTTATTGAGCAAGAGCTTCACTTGTATAAGTACAAGCTGATTGTATTTGTCTTTCTATCGCTCTGCTTTCTTTCTCTCTTTTTGCTTTAGTAATGGAGACAACTGTTGTGAGCACATCTACTGTGTCCCTTGATGAGTTCGACAGGAATGTGCCACGGATCTGTGGCGTGTGTGGTGACAAAGCCACCGGCTTCCACTTCAACGCCATGACCTGTGAGGGCTGCAAGGGTTTTTTCAGGTATACACACACGCGTGAATGTCACAGATACACTGTGAAGCAGGTACACATTAAAAACACCAAGTACTAAGCAACAGCTCATGCTCGCCATGTGAAAACAAAACATACATACTGATCAGGTTATTGACACGTTTACATTAGCATACAAACGGAGGTGTGATTGCGCATAGTTATATATAATGACCACCCACACTCCCACAAACATGCACAAACATTATATGTAATTACCACCCACAGTTACACAAGAACACACACATAACAGCTGACAACATTAAAGTTCTCACTAATGCCCAACAGCACGTAGAGAATATAAATGAGCTCACTCTTATACTAATGTCTTGGCTGCTCTCTGCTCATTCATACACACGAGTTTCCAATTCAGCTGAAGACAAAACTAGAGCAAAGCATCATCCTGTAAAACTGGCGTGCGTTATGTATCCGCCAGTTTACGCCTGTTCCTTTCTGCAGTGTTGATATTTAAAGGCGAGGATGAAAAAGACGGATGTTTGATAATCTCTTTCCTCGTCTCTCAGCTGGCCCTCATTTGAACCCGCACCGTGCATGCTTTTCCGTGTGTTTTCACTCCCATCTGTGTATAATTGTTCATGCATTCACATCCGTCACCAGCTAAATCATTGTGCTTTGCGTCATGTTTGGCAAGAATTATGTTTTATCCCAGGATTTCTTGGCATTCATCCATGTTTAAACTATTTCACACAGCTCGAGGCTGAAAGCACAAAAAAAAATGTTTCCAGTCGTGCCATGATTTTTAATTTCAGCAAAACATTTGGTGCTATATTTGTAAACCTTATCTCCTGCACACTTACAAACATGCTCAGATTTACACAAAAAGTCCTGACAAAACTTCAAAAGTCTTATTATTGATATAGATGTCATTGAACTATTTGTGTCTGTGTGGGTGTTTTGTGTGATTATCAACAAAATTCTAACAAAATGTTCCACGTTTGCAATTTCAGGCGCAGTATGAAGCGTAAGGCTGTCTTTACATGTCCCTTTAACGGCAGTTGCACCATCACCAAGGACAACAGGCGCCACTGCCAGGCATGCCGGCTCAAACGCTGTGTGGACATTGGCATGATGAAAGAGTGTAAGTAAGACATGTGACCTGTGTGTTTTTAGAACAAAGCTTCTAACTGTCCTGGTTTAGCAGGTAATTGCAGGGGACTTACAATAAATGACCATATAAGATTAGAATACCAAGATGGGGTAGTGTCCTTTTGAAAACAAGTAAAAAAAAAGATTCAAATAAACACACTTTTTGTTGTCATGGACTTTTGGGTTTAAAGGTCCTGAGTCAACCCCCAAGTAAGCACTTAAACATAGATATCTACTGAACAGAGAGCATTAGACTCACCTTTCTTCATGTTTAATCTTATTTTAATATGTAGTCAAATTTACACAATGTTGTTTGCAGTTTTGGGGACCTACTGTCCCATTTGTATGCATTATGTAATATTTGGACTGGGGTCAAGTATCTTGGGGTCTTTGCTCCCATTTGCGTGTTTACATGTTCTATTTGAACCAGCAGAGCCTCCCCACGTTGCAAAAGAAAGTATACTCTATCTGAAGTTTAAACACCTGCTGTTATGTACAATCCAGCAAGGCCTCCTCTTTCCACACGGTCGTGTTTATTTTCCTTCTCTAAATAGCAGGTACATTTCTTCTTGTTTCCCCCTGATATCCGGATATTGTCCACAGGCCTCTTTTAAGCAAAGGCCTCTCACTTCCAGCCGAATGTTCTTTCCCCTGAGTGTGTTTTCTGGGAATACCACAAAAGTGGAGGTGGCAGCAGCTCTACAATTTACTGTACATGAACAGGAGCCAGTGGCATTGCTGTTGCCGAGTCTTAGTGCTCCCTCTCTCTTTCTTGGTTTCTCTGAGCTAATTCAGTGGCTGGAACAACAAGGAGCAAACAGAACAGAGACAAAGCTTTCAGTTGTTCACTGCAGCGGGGGTCTCCATATGGACCCGGTCCCTCCCATGCTCTTCCTCCAGGGGATAACAACCCCCCACCCCCCCACCCAGCAACACGTTGACATAGCTGTCATCACAGTGCTAAGCACAAGTACATACTGGAAAGCTTAGAAACCTCTGTTCTATCGTTTTGGCACCATTGCCCTCCATGTGGGCCTGCTCTTGCCCCTTAATTCTGCTTTTGTAAAAACATGTTTCCTCTGCATTATTTTTTCCCGTGTGCATGTTAATACAGTCTAACACTCTCCCCTTCTCCCTGTCCCTTTGTTGCTTGGCACCCTCAGTCATTCTGACAGACGAGGAAGTGCAGAGGAAGAAGGACCTGATTCAACGGAGGAAGGACGAGGAGGCGCAGCGCGAAGCGGAGAGAGAGGCCCAGAAGCCCAGGCTCTCGGATGAACAGAGTCAGGTCATCGCCACCCTGGTGGAGGCGCACCACAAAACATATGATGACTCCTACTCTGACTTCTGCCGCTTCAGGGTTTGTATTTCAAGTCGCAACATTTGATACCTATGCTTCTATCAAAAATACATCCCATCTTTAGGATCATTCTAAAAAGTTTAAGCTGACATTTGTCTTTCAGTTCCAAAATGAAACTGCTGAAGCTTTTCTGTACAAATAACAAGAATAGTGCTGCTTGAGACAGCATTTTGTCTCTTTTATGGACTATGGTCTTCTTATCTGTGACTCTTGAGACAGTACAGAGAGAACAGTGAGCAACAGACTTCAAACATGCGCTTTCGGATACTCTGTGACAGTATTTCTAAATTGCGGTTACCTGCATCATAACTTCCTGTACTGAGTATTCAGATTATAAATTTTAGAGCTAATTTGGTAAATCAGTGGTCTTATTGACTTGGTGATTCTGCTGTGAGTGTTCTGGGTTTCAGAATTAATCTATTGACCAAAGTAAAACCCAGTAGATTATTTTGCTGTCCTGTAGATGTTCAGGAAAAACAGCACTTTTTGTAATTTTCAATAAAAATCTGTTTAATCAACAGATTTGTTTTACTTATGTGTTTGTTTGTAGTGTATGTGCTTAGACTTACTGAAAGAGTTCTCTCGGGTCCTTCTAAATGCCCTTTTCTCCTGTGCAGCCTCCTGTACGTGAAGGACCAGTGACGCGTAGCGCCAGTAGAGCAGCCTCTCTCCACTCTCTGTCAGATGCCTCCTCTGACTCCTTCAGTCACTCTCCAGGTAAGAGAGACAGCCGAAGAGGACTGCAGTCCATTTTTTCAGTATCAAATAGATAAATAAATAATATCATTCAAAAACATGACTTCTTGCACTGTGTAATTGAGGCAAAAGTACCTCATGAAATTGGTAGGCATAGTTAAATCAAGTTCACATTAAAATTAAGATCACTGTGTTTTTAAAATTGTTTCTATCCATCTGTTTTCATGTTTGCTTATGAAATCCATCAAACAGCTTCACTGAGAAGCCAGAGGAGATTCTGTGAATTACCCCCCCCCCCCAGACACCTGACTCCTACTAGTAAACATGAGTTCATTAATGCATCCGTCACTAATGGGGTGAACTCAGCAAGGGACACGGTCACATGGCTTACCGCCAACACGAAGTGGAAACAAATGACTCAAAACAATCTCAGCTAGCTCCACATACCTCACATGTTGCCGTAGCTGTCATCTAAGCTTTCATCTGACTCCTACTGACCCAACGCTTGTGTGTTTTCAGATGATCCTTTCCATCAATGAGGCTTCTGTATTTGACAATTTCTGTAGGGTCTGTCAGCACAAATGAGTCTTTCTAAATGACAAAGTGTGAAATCTGTCTGCTTCATGTAAAACTTATTTTTACCCTCCCTTTTCTGTCTCCTTCTCTTTTTTTCTCATCCATCTTGCTTTGCTGCCTTTATCTTGCTCCCTGCAGAGTCTGTGGACACCAAAATGAACTTCAACAACCTGCTGATGATGTACCACGAGCAAGGCAGCAGCCCCGACTCCAGTGAGGAGGAGGCCTCCAGCTTTTCCATGCTGCCCCACCTGGCTGACCTCGTCTCCTATAGCATTCAAAAGGTCATCGGCTTTGCAAAGATGATTCCAGGGTTCAGGTATGCATTTGTGGTTGGGGTTATGTTTACATATGTGTTCATCATTCTCTTGGCTGTTTTTAAATAATCTCAAATCAATCTATTATAAAATTCTATAATTCAAAGTCATTTAAATGGGGTTCACACAAATTTGTGAAAAAATTGTACAATTTTTCTAGTAAGGAGTCTTTAATGTTAGTCTGAAGGATTCAATGTAAAAGTTATGTTATATTCATTTTTTCAACCAAACATGAAATACAGTAACTAGTTACATTCAGTACAACACAAAAATTAGAGCACCATATGTAAAGGTTTTATGTGGAAATCTTTTTTCCTAAAACTTGTTTACAAACTAGGTGACTGGGTACAACTCAGAGCATTGGACTGAAAAGATGTTGAAATGTTTAACATCCTGGCACAAATCAGAGATGATGTATTTTTTATCTTTTGTCTGCAATGGGAACTTACTTTTTGTCTTGTTTTCTATTTTGATTTGCTGTTTGGATTTAGTGAAGACCTGCTTATTTACAAAGCCACGTGGTCTAACAAAGTACAATCCTCCCCTCAATGAAAACATACAGTCAAACTTGTCTTAACTCTTCCCCTTATATTTGTTATTTACATGCCTCTGAGTGACTTTTGACCTAAATGTGCATTGAGGACTTTGCACAACTGCTTGTTTCTTTGCCCGGTTTGTCGATACTGTGCCACAACAATGCCTGTGGTCTAAAGGCCACAAGTAACTGAAAGATAGCTGACGCGTTGTGGAAAAATTTCTTCCATTTTGCTGATAACTCATTTGCCTCTGTCTCCTTATTGGTGTAAGGAGACTATTTAATTGTCCCTTTCCCGCTCAACAACAGTTGCCTTTCAGCATGTTTGTCTGTCATTGCGTTGACGAGGACAAAACCCTCACTGTCTGGAGGGTCACCTCAAAGTCAAGGCTAAAACGAGTCAGGGCCTGTATTTCCTGAAAGTTGTCGTCCTCACCGGCAGCGAGTGATAGACGTGGTCGGATTACCTTTGGAATGTTTGTCCACTTATGATCTGCTGCCTAAGGCCTGAAAAACACAGCAACCCTCTCTTAAAGATCAACAGGTTTTAACTCATATCTACCTCTCACTCAGACGGTTCATTTCAAAACATTTAGAAATATATTAAATCTTTACTTGAAACATGATTCAACAGTGATGGCGCATGTATGATCTAGAGTAGTGCTTGAACACTTTTTCCTTCTACGGCACAAAACAGAAAAACTTAGAAAACACTGACTGTCCTGGAACCCACAGCCAGTCAACTTTTGTCAAGCAAAATCTGTTTAACTCGATTGTGTAACTGACGGATTCCGCACATAACGTTGTGGGACAGATTGTAACTTGTTATGAATCTTAACTTGTTTTCCTGCTGCTGAATCAGATCCTGTAAAACTGGATATTTCAGTGCTGCATGATTAAGGTTATCTCAGGACTGTGGGTTTAATACTTTACTATTTGTGGTTCACTACCTCAGTGGGTGTTATCTTTCTCTGCAGGGAGCTGACTGCAGAGGACCAGATTGCCCTGCTCAAGTCCAGTGCCATAGAAGTGATCATGCTGCGCTCAAATCAGAGCTTCAACTTGGAGGACATGTCCTGGAGCTGCGGCGGGCCTGACTTCAAATACCAGATCAGTGATGTCACCAAAGGTTGGTCTGAGCTCTGCCACGTGTACGGTTGTAGACGTCTATAAAGATGAGATTGTATTTTGGACTATGAGTAAGCTAAGCTTTGCTAGTTCACTCATTTAACTCAGCCAACAGCTGGAGAAAAGAAGCGCGTGTTACACATTAACACTCCCGCTCAGAGCTCGCAGGAAGCAGTGTAGCGTTAAGGAGGCGACCAGATCATTAGTGTGGGAGTACAGATAAGGTTACAAGCAGTGGCCTGTGCACACACCCATAGGAAAGGGATGTTAACTCACTTTTTTTTTTTTTTTTGCTAAACCAGTCTTACTTATCCACAGAGGCCCCTGTGGGCATGGCTTTCATTTGCCTTTCAAATAAGATCCCCTCAGACTGGGATCAACCAAAGAATGTCACTCCTGACCTGCTCACCACACAAAACAACTACTGTCTGTAACAGAAAAAGTGTGCATTCCTTTTCTTGAAATAACTCTAAATAGTGCATGACTGGGATAGAGGTATGTGTTTCACATGTTCTCAAGTTCTAAGTCAAGATTATGGAAAAAATAAGGGAAGCTCACCTGAACATGGATTGTTAGTTTGCACCTTATTTCACATTAGCACTTCTTTTCAGTAGGGTGTCTTTCAGTGTTACTATTTATTGTGTTTTGTCATAAAGTGATTATCAAAAGTAACTAATCTCATTTAGAACTTTTTAAATTCAGCTACAGGAAAAATCTCAGTAACATACATCAGAGTTTAATATTTTATGAGCCCCAACAATTGAACAAGACCAGCATCTGAATGAAAACATAACTACAAGTTTGTTGTTCAATTAGAATTCAATAATTAATGTGCACCCATTGCTATTGCATCTCATTTACACCTCTCCAGAAAAACCCACCCTTTCCACTCCGTGAAATAGAGTAAACACTGATTTGATTTCAAATTTGCTGATTAAAAAGCAGCCATTACTTCTTAGTGAACACAGGCCTGAATAATGCACAGCATGCAGAAAAAAATCCTCTCCAGAGATGATTCCAATGGGCAGAGTGAAATATTAATGAGTGAGAGGGATGCTAACGTTCCCAGGAGGGCCCTTCTTCTGTGATATATAATATGAAGCTGATTCTGTGTGTTGCGCAGACAGTGATAATGTGTGTTGGGTCCTTTTTAGCTGGACATACTCTGGAGCTGCTGGAGCCACTGGTGAAGTTCCAGGTGGGCTTGAAGAAGCTCAACCTGCACGAGGAGGAACATGTGCTGCTGATGGCCATCTGCCTGCTTTCTCCAGGTACTGTGGGCTTTGCTGTGCGAAGGAGGGTGCATATAGAGAGTGGCAGCATAAATTCTTTATGTGTTGTCTTGTTTGCTGGCATTATCAAAAAATACAAGAGTTATTTTTTCTGTTTTGGCAAATTTTTGAATTGACATTACTTGAAGTGTTTTTCTTGCATCTCATCATAAATCAGACTGTGGAACAGATCTCAGACATTTAAAGGCTTTGTCTCTTTTTCTGGATAAATTAGTGCATATGGTATGCTTTAAGAATATACAGATCATATATTATACATGTAGTTAAGCAAGCAGGCATGTGTAACTAAGTGGATATTTGCATGCCTTTGTGTGTATAAGAGGCACCTCATTAACATTTCATAGATGTACACTCCCTAATCCAAAAATAGAAAGCCACCTGACCAGAGTAGAAGAAATTAAACACAGATTCATTTCATTTTAGAATCATTTTGGTTTTGATTTGCAAGTAGCAAAATAATAAATCAGAGTATACATAAACATTGTAGTCTGTGGTTTCCCTTTTGATTTTCAGTGCCGACAGTTGAGCCTTTCTTTGTTTCGTTACTCTCCTCTCTTTCAGATCGCCCAGGTGTTCAGGATCACGAGCGAATCGAAGCCCTCCAAGACCGACTGTCGGAGACCCTGCAGGCCTACATCCGGCTTCACCACCCAGGGGGTCGGCTGCTGTACGCCAAGATGATCCAAAAGCTAGCTGATCTGCGCAGCCTGAACGAGGAGCACTCCAAACAGTACCGCTCGCTCTCCTTCCAGCCGGAGCACAGCATGCAGCTGACCCCACTGGTGCTGGAGGTGTTCGGCAGCGAAGTCTCCTAAAGGCTCACAGGCTGGAGACATGGCGGGAGACACAGAGGGAGATGAGACCTCTTGTGGTGGAAAAGAAAAGGAGAAAGCTGAGGATGTGCTGGATGGACCAAATTGGAGGTGTGGAGGAGTGAAGTGAGTGGAAGAGAGAAAGGTGTGTGTGTGTGTGTGCGTGTGAGTGTGCGTGTGCGTATGCGTGTGCGTATGCGTATGCGTGTGTGTATGCTTGTGTGTGTGTGTGTGTGTGTGTGTGTGTCTTGTCCAATTAAGTCTATCTCGGCATAAAGGCCAAGGTTGTATGGAGAGTAAGCAGATGTTTAGAGACACAATAAACAAGGAGACTTCATATGATACCAATTCAACTCTACATACAACCTCTTTTTTACATACAGTGTTTTTGTCTATATTTAAATCAACCAACAGCTGCTTCAGATGCCTGGACATTTATGTGTGTACTTGACGTACACACACCAACACAACAAACACACTCAGTTATTCATTTAGCCATTCAGTTGAGCTACCTCTTGGTTTTACTGGGGTTGTTTTATATTTACATCACTTATGTGAAACTGTAACTTTTACACAGAACAATTTAGATACAGTACGGACAACATTTCAGTTTACCGGTGCAAAAGCAGTGCCTGCACATTACTCAGAACTTTATGATGTTTGTGTTTTTGTTTTTATTTTTGTCATCTGCTTCTCTCCAAGGCAGCATATGTATATGACTGTGTATACAAATCAAACACATGCCTTTCACCTTTCACCAAAGGTATGGTCAACTACTTTCTCAAAACGCTTCCAGTACCTAAAAATAACCTTGCTGCTGCTCCACGGCTCTTTTCAAGCATGCAGCCTCTCAGCATACGAGCAAGTTGTGTGACTCGCCTCGCAGCTCATGAAGGAAAATGTCATAATTTAGGATAACTGCAGAGGGCAGAACTTAGTCTGTAATTTAGTGAGGTTTTGACAGGACTTTTGGGGTGTCTGGTTTTGAGGTGAGAATTAGCCACTAAATGTGTTAGCTACTTTTACACTGCTAATTGTCAATCAAACCAAGCCTGCAGTACGGCTTGTTCCTCTCTTTTTGAAATGTTTTTCATCCTTCTCTCTTTTCTTGTATGTTTTTATTTTAAGTTCTTGTGAATAGTTAATTATTACCACATGTATCCTAAGCACTGTTATACCACCTTTACTCAAGCCTTTCTATTGTTATACAGTATCTATATTATCACAGATTTTAAAGGGCTAAGACGCCAAATCTAACTGGAATAGTAAATATAGGCCAAAGCAAGAGGCCTGTCTTGTTTATATATAGCTACATACCATACTTGGAATTGGCATAGCTGTGGATGTAATTTCAACAGATGTTTTTTTCGTTTTATATGTCAGTTCACCTTTAAAAACAATTCCATGAATTGTTCCTCCTCAGTACACCGTGAGCTCGGTGGGCGGAGAGTTTGGGTAGCTGCTTCAGACCTCCACAGGTATCACACCCTTTCGTTCCTGACAGGGAAGTGGATTTTCTAGAACAGGGATGTCAAACTCGTGCCATGGAGGGCCAAGAGGCTGCAGGTTTTCTTTCCAACCACAAACTTCACCAGCTGATTTCACTGATTAGTCCCTGCTTTCTGCTTGAAGGTGAGGTAATTAGTGGAATCAGCTGGTGTAGTGTTTGGTTGGAAGGAAAACCTGCAGCCTCTTGGCCCTCCATGGCACGAGTTTGACATCCCTGTTCTAGAATGTCTGAGGGCCTGATTGTGTTGGTGAGCACCTTCACAGCCAGACCCTCCTGTCGGATGATGTATGCTGCGCAGCCCTCTAGTGGCTGCATTCTGTAAATACCAGGTATATATATATATATATATAAATATAAATACATCTATAAATATGTAATAATTCTTTCGCTGTACATAGGGCTACATAGATATTTCTCAAGACAAATTTTTCAGAAATATATGCAAATTCAATATAGACCCTTTTTCATATTGATTCACTTTCACTACATTCTGAGACACTATGCTCTTTGTTCTGAATTAAATAACATTTTTCTGGTAAGAATGTGCTAAGATGGGCTTAAACAGGGATCGCTTGTGTATTTGACTCAGTCAGACGGTTTGTTAAGGGGCAGGTTAATGTATTTGCCTAGTTTTCCATGTTCAATCTCAGAAAGAGGTCAAGCTAAACATACCATGCTGCTCTCTAATATAAGCCATATGGATCACCATGCTAGTAATACATCTGATGCATTTCAGTGTAGCCAGAGTCGTGGGTATTCTCATCATTAACTCGTATGCTGTGTATCCATGGCTTTTGGAAGATAAGCTTGTACATGATTAGAACTGAGACACCTATCCCTGCTGTCATATTTGGCTTCTGCTTCCTTAGACAGAATGTAACGGCTTAGAAAACCAAACTGCCAACTGAAAGCAGAATCTAAAAGCTAACATTTAAGGGTCAGTGATGCATGTAGAGTTATGGTAAAAATAGATGATATGTCATGTATTTTATAACAACAATGACCCAAACAAGTGAAGTTGTTTTCCTGATAAATTTAGATGAGTTGTTAAAAGCCATACGGGCTAGGAAGAAGTCTTTCAGAGACATGAGTTGCTTGTTTTTATCCCCTATCTTCTGAGAAAGAAGTCTCAGAAAAGTTCTTGCCCTGAAGGCTCTTTTGATGGAAACTTTGAGCCTCCCTCCTCTAAGCAGGACGGGTTAGTGCAAGTCTAAGAGGAAGACCATCGTGTGTGATTGCGCGTGCTAGTTGTTAAACTGACTGATTCTCTACTTTTTGAGAAGCAGTAAAAGAGGTTGCTTTAATTTGTTGCCCAAGGGGTTTTTCTTTTTTAACCCACCATAAAATATGTAGTCCATTTTCTGTCACTGTGGCTTTATTACAACACTTCTATGGTCACTGTGACTCTGTGCATGCCTTCGGTCGGGATGTTCACGACGTATATGATCTGCATAGCACAGATATTAAAATATGCTTTGAATTTTTAACATATTCATGTAATCACAATGAGTTATCCCATGAAAATCATGGGGATTATCTAGTGTGTATTTATAATTCCAAGTGTCCCACAGACGTCCCTGCTGTGATTGAACTTCAAAGAGTTGAGACTCGAGTGTCTTTAGGCAGTACCACTCATATGTATAGTATGTCAGTTTGATGAGGGGTATGATGTGCTTGGTTACTGAACACTGACTTTTGAAGTTTGAAAAAGTCTCCATGTTGATTTATTTTCTCTGATTACATATTTCTGTATGAAGATATGGATTTCTTTTTTTGTTTTTGTGTGTTAGTCATTTTCTTTCTGTGTTTTTTTTTTAATGAGATAGAGATGCAGTGTTGACTTGTGTATGTTAAACACAGTGGGAAGTTTGGTAAACATGTAAGTGCCACAGGGAGAGTTCCCTCCACACAAGAACAGGGTAAAGGAGGAGTTGCTCTTGGGAATTTGAAAACTGAACCGCAGAAGTCTTGAGGATGCATCACACAGCCACTTAGTGAACCAGTAGGTTTTGGTTAGAGGAACTACTTTGTTTTTTGTCATAGAAAGGGAACACTGCCTTCCCCTTTTATCGTTTGTTTTAATGTATTTGTTTCTTTTTGTTGATTAGTCGTGGGATTAAGTGCTGTTTTTGTGGCTCTGCTCGTAACACACAGAAACGGTTAAATGTAAAATGTGATGCATCCCTGGACTTAGCTGTTTGGTTTCACCATGGTAGGCTGCTCAGAATTCGTAAGTTTTTAACTCTGCATTGTGGTTGTGAAAAATACTGGAACTCAAAAAAAACATGCATCAAAGGAAATCTTACCACAAATGACAAGGATCACTCTTTGGTGAGATTTCCATCTTCACACAGTTACAATGCCTGCAATATCCAACTTATGGTACACTATCACCAGCAAGCTTTACAGGATATCATGTTCGACATTTTTGAAGATTTTTGTATAACTGTTGCCAATACAAATCCTGTCTGTACAAACATGTATATTATCATCCATAGAGAAACAGTAGGCCATCTCCCATTCAAAGGCTTTCAAGTCTTTATCTTATTTTGTTTTTTTTCTTTGTTTTTTCCCATTAGGACAGGGATTGTAATGGAATCAACTTAATGTAGTTCTTACAAAAAGGAGTGTCCACAATGGATGTACACCATAATCTACCTAAAAAACCTACCTCTTTAGCTCAGATTTTTTGCTTTAGCATTAAGCATTTGCCTCTGTTTTTACTTTTGTAATACTTGTATTCATGTTTGTATTTATTGCTGTCTAATGAGTCATACTTCAATGATTACCTCAGAGATATCTCACAGATTTGGGAGAGTCCAGCTAATGAAGTCATTCATAGGTTTTTTTTGTACAGTTTTTTTTTCTTCTCAGACTTAGCATTGCCTTTTCTAACGCACAAAATACCGGGAGTGTTTTTAATATAGTGCCTGCTCTCTGACCAACGGGGCTCAGACTGGCCATGGGTTAGGCTGCGTTTACTCCAGTGTTAAACGTCCCTTTCTGCTCTGATCTCTGGAAGTCTTGGGAAGTCTTGGCTGTATTTGCTTTGCCTTTGAGTCCCCCGAGAGCAGACTGAAGAGGAGGGTTTTGTGGAGTAGACACAGTTGTAAGAAGGAACAGCCTGAAAGACTTTGCGGCAGTAGGAGAAACTAGAGGTGTGTTTGTGCTCTGCTTGGTACTGACAGCATGGTCTTAGCTCTGCCATCATTACCTTTCACCTGCCTCATTTCCTCGTCATTTCCTTCTTCTCCATACCTCCTCCTTTCATCTCTGCATCTCTCCTTCTGTCCTAAAGTCGGCTCTTGCACCTTCATCATTCCCTGCCAATGTTTGGTCTAATGTAGGAGAAGTGAAATCCTCAGTATCCATGCAATGCTGCTTTTTTTTTTATCTCGAGTATCACAAATTCGTGTGAAAAGGACACTACGTACTAATGCAGGCATCGTCCAATATGTCGGCCCCTGGTGGCGCGACAAGCCTCATTAAAGGATTGTGTCTTTTAGGATGAACACGAGTTAGTGGTGCTGATCATTGGGAAGAAACTTCCTTTCAAATCCTAATATCATATTAACAGAGCAACTACTCACTTTGGTGAATTTAAACAAAGTTCTTCTTCTTTTTCTAATTCATGTCAAACTGCTTCAGGTAAACACTGAACGAAATAAGAGAGGTTTTAATTGATCAGTGAATACTGAGGAATGATGCCGCCATGGTCACATCTACCCTGAGCTGTGTGCCACTGTCAGACCCTTTTTAATGCAGGGGAGGACGTTAATGAAGCTGGCTTCAGTTCTGTCTGGGTGGGAGATCAGCTTCTAACTCAGTGCTCTGTCGGCCTTGTGTATTGATCGTCTTTTAAGGAATAAATTTGAATTTGGCAATGAATTCTCCCCCTGCGTTGTGAACCCAAATTGTGCCACATTAAATTAAAATGCCTGAACCAACAAAAGCACTTAATATGATGTTTGTAACACGTGCATACTTATGAATCTTCTAGCCATAAACTGCCTGTGTTGGTCAGCATGATATGGCTTCAATTATCAAAAAAAAGGTGTCACTTAAATTCTAATGTAATTGCAATTTATCTTTTGTCATTTATTTTCAAAGATCTTTTTTTCTATTATAAATTGGTGTTTATGTAATGTTATTTTTGTCAGATGTTTTGCAAATCAAAAATAAACAGTTGTACATAGCAGCGGGCTTTCTGTGTGTTATTTCATGTTGGAATACTGATGACTTCTAATGTGTGAAATTTCGAACATTTCATCAGCACACTGGGGTTAAAGGCAGTTAAAATGACTGAACTGTGGTGATGAATTATTACCAAGCAAAAATGAACACATCCACAGTACTGATCATAGACAATCTGTGATAAAGTGTGCTGTTGCAAAAATAATGTAGCTCTTTAAGAAAGTATATATTTGTAGGATATAAAGTGTTAACTAATGATATATCCTTATCAATATCCTTAAAAATGCAGATTGATTTATTGTGTGTTATGTAGCTCAAAAAACTACACATTGTTTCAAAGTGTTATTAATGTCACTTATAAAATGTAAGAAAGTGGGTTTGTCACCTTCCAGTCTCATGTGAGGTGAAAATTTGTCCACCAAACCATATTCAACAAATAGAAAAGAATAGAACAGAGCTTTGTCATTGTAACAAGTACAACGAAATTGAAGTCACAGCAGCAATCAATAAAAAAAGAGTAAGAAAGTGTACAGAAAGAGCAAAAAGGTCCATAAGAAAATAGATGATGACAGCTTCTCCATCTTTCTCCAGTTCAGCCAGCCTCCACCTCCACAGGGTCCAGGACTGAGCTTCTTCTGCAGTCTGTTCACTCCCTGTCTCCTGGATCCTGTCTGCTCACAGGTGAAACTTTTCAAATGTGATGTTGGTGTCTGATGTTAGCTCTGTTAGCCATGTCTGTGTATAGCATGATGCTACTCTGCCCTCTGGTATTCCCTCTGTTGCTGGGTTAGCACAGCTAGCACATCCATCTTATTGGAGACAGATCTTACGTTCCTAACAACGATGGATGGAAGGACAGGCCCATGTCGTCACTTCTTAGCTCACACCTGAGAACCAGCATGTCGTCCTCACCTCCTTCTCCTTACCTCGTGGGGAAACATCAGGCCTTACACCAGTTAGCATTGACATGCTACAGGTGGCTAACAGCTGAGTTCACATGTAAACAATGCAGCCATGGTTATATGTAGAATCTCCAAACAAACAGGAGAAAAAATAGTAAATATATCACTGACCACAAAAAGTTTGGCGTCCATGACCAACAAATGAGCCATACAAAGTAATGATCCACTCCAAATACAAAGATTATGAAAAAGAGACAAAAAAAAAGTACAAGAAACAAAGAAGAGAGAGCTGCTGCAAAAGGCAGCCATAGCCAACAGGGCGGTGCCTAGCAATATGTGGTGTGATACAGAAAAGGGGTGAGTGCAACAAAACTTTTTAATTCATTATGATGCCAGCACTTTGAAACAGTCCTGATCCTTACATTAACTTCTTAGACACTATCAAAATATTAGAGAAACTTTAATAGAATTAACATTTTTCTTTCTGCAAATAATTATTAAAAAAAAAAAAACAATAGTTGGAGGATTTGCCTTGTTTGGATAAAATTGAAGTTAATATGAATACATGAAGTCAATAAGTTCAGGTTTAAGGTTTAAAGTTGAATCTTCTGTGTGTACACATCAAGCACTAATATCTAGTCACCTCCATGCCAGCAACCCAACAGAGGTCTTTCAACACCCAACAAAAGAAATAAATTGATAGACATTCTGTTGAAATATTCATTTGATGTCAATAACTTTTTTTGAGGGGCTGGTGGTTTAAAGCATAGCTGAGGTTATAAAACTCCAGTGAAAATACAGCACAAAAGAAATAAAATTAGAATACATAGCCAAAAAGACAGTAAACACAGTTCTTCAGTGCTTAATAAAATCCCCAAATCCCATTATTCTTAAAAACTCTCATTTATCCTTGAAACAGTTCAATTTAAAACAGCCTATTCTGTTTCGTTTTAGTCCCATTTATGATTTGATCCAAACACTAACAAAAAAATTGAAAGGAAAAGCCTCAGACCACATGACTACAAAAAAGTTACATTGAAGAGCAAAAAGAGTCAGCAATTAGTGAGCAAATTTTCTTTGCCCAAAACTCAATTTTACAGATATCTACAAGTACGAAACTTTGTTTGTAAGACATATGCATGTTTCCCTGCTTTACCGCCTGACTCTGATATTGACAGCTTTCTGATTACTTTCTCATCCCTCAAAGGAGCTATTTCATCGATATACTCTAACATTCACAAACTCAGGTCAGACTCCTTCCTATAGAAGAACTTGGGAAGCTAGCTTAGGCATGGAGATCTCTGAAAACATATTGGGTGAGGCTTTACGCAGGATGCATAAATCCTCTATTTGCGCCAAACATTGTTTTATCCAATGTAAAATTCTATACCGTGCTCACTTTACCAAAGAACGTCTGGCAAAAATGTTTAAAGATGTGTCACCGTCCTGTGATCATTGCCATCATACCTCTGCTAATTATTTTCATATGTTTTGGCAATGCCCATATCTTTGTAAATATTGGCAAGAAATCTTCTCCTCTTTATCTGTAATTATAGGTACATTGATTCCACCGTGTCTGTTCATAGCTATTTTTGGGGTTCCATTACCCTCACTCAGCCTCTCCTCCTCACAAAAAGACACCTTGGCCTTTACTACCCTTCTTGCCCGAAGGCGAATCTTATTAAGATGGAAATCTGTTCTACCTCCCACACACATACAGTAGCTCGGGGATGTCTTACACTTTGTAAAACTTGAAAAAATTAGGTTGTCGATCGTGACTTGATATACTAAGGTCACACTACAGGGTATTTTACAAAGTATTTTTCTTTTTTTTATGTAATATTGTTAATATTTCTGTCTAACTCTCATGTATACTTTGACTATGTATGCTTTGCTTGTCCCATGTGTTTTTATTTGTTATGTTTTTTCCAGGGAGAAAGGTACCAAAAAGGAGGGGGGTATGGGATTATTTTGGTCTTATTTCATCGAAATTCAGGTAAATGTTATAATTGCACAAATATCTTGTATTCTTTGTTAAAATAATAAAAAGATGTTTAAAAAAAAAGAGCAAAAAAGAGGTTAAAAAAAAGTGAACACTTGATGGAATAACATATCTAGGTAATAATGGGCTGCAGTGGAAAGCAAAGTTGTGGTCAAAAAATGTCTTAGATTTTATTTGGTTGGGGGAAAAAATGCAAAGCCAACCCTCTCTTACTTTTTCTTTTGTCTCAAACTTAATTTTCTTAAAAAGCGCCTGCTCTAAGTTTGAAGCCTGCCTCCTTTAGATGATTCCACTTTGTGTTCATGCTATCATTTGTCCACCAGAGGGCACTGCCTGACTTTACCCTAAGCTCACTCATTGACCTCATGACCCTTTGTTACACCTCTGGGGACAACTGCAGACAGTTAGTATTATTGAGGTTGTACTGAATGTCCTTGCACTGAGCTGTGGTGTGTGTGAGGAAACATAACAGTGCTGTCAAGACACACACACTAACAGAGGGTAGATTTCCATGTAGATATATCTAACATTTGTACAACATGTTGTAAAGATTTGAGCTCACCTCAGCTCACCTCTCCCTGGCTGGTCGTGTACGGAACAAGATTACACAGGCGCTGATGTGCAGGAGGAACAAATACAAGGTTATCACAGAAATCCAGTCATTGTTCGACAGTTAATTGTCAGCCCTGCTCCGAAGCAGAGGCACTCCTTTTGACTGCTGATAAGGATTGTCTTGTGCGGTCTGCTGAACCGTTGCGTCTGTGTACGAGGTCAGATGAAGGAAAGAGAGACTCTGGTTGCAGCAACATCCTTTAGGTGAGGGCACTCCGGCTGCATTATCTCGCCACAGAGCAGCCAGAAACTGAACAGCTTGTTCTTTTGCATGGTGGACACACTACTGGCTGCACTTCTCCCTCTGTAGGTAACAAGTGCCACTTTTGGCAGCCTGGAGCATCACTAATGTGCAATCTCAGGAATACTGTGTAATTTGATTATTAGATACAAAGTGAGAGACATTTATTCTGTAATGAACTCTCAATCAAAAGACACTGATTTGCTCTTTTCATGTAACCATAATATTTATACACTGACACTGGTTCACTCTCCGCCCTGGAAACACTCCTCTACAGATGCTTCATTATGGCAAAGGAAATCTCCTTAACAGTGTGCGTCCTTACTCTGCACTGATCCAATGCCTATTCCTCTGGATGGAAAAAGGCCGAACATTTGAGTCAAGCAAATCACTTTAGCACTTTTCTGTATGCTGTTTTGGTTTTATTTCCTGCAGATTTGTTACTTTGCTTGCAACCACAGCAGCAGCTTCATTCAGTGAAAAAGTCCCAAAACCAGCTCTGGTCTCACTGCACAAGTGTAAAGACAAGCAAAGTCAGGGCCTGGTTGTTGTGTCCTGAAAGTGCCCACAACCATAATGTCAGAACATTTTTCAGTGCCACTTATTGTTGTCCAAGGAAAAAAAAAAAAAAAAAAAAAAAAAAAAAAATATATATATATATATATATATATATATATATATATATATATATATATATATATATATATATATATATATATATATATATATATATATATATATATATATATATATATTCAAGCTTTCCAGAAAGTCTACACAGAAAGTGTACCTTGAGAAACAATTGTGGTTTGTGTGGACATCATCCACTGTTGTCGCGCCATTGATTGTTTTTACTGATAAAATTGAGAAATGAAATCGACGAGCATGTTTCAATGAATCTTTTGACTTTAACTTTGCCCCTCTTTTCTAGCTTTTCTCCAGCCTTATTATCACTCTGTCTTTATTATCTAATAAATAGGAAAAATTCCCTTTAAAAACCAGGGGTGGAAGTAACGAATTACAAATACTTCACTTACTGTAATTAAGTAGATTTTTTTCTGGGCACTTAATTTTACTTGTACTAGACTGCAATTTTCACCATGTAATCTCCTTCACTACTTTTAATATCACAATTTCCTACTGAGTACACCCACAATTTGAATCAACATTTTAACCTTCAAGCTCCAAATTGTAGCCAATAAGGCTGTCTGATCCTGACCACACCACTGACATAAAGAAAGGAAAACAGGTGGCTGGAGGTAATACACCAAGTGGATACTCGTGGAACCCACGCCATTGGAGCATCATGCAAACAGCGATGGGGTCACAAATTACAACTTGATTTTCCTGCAACATTGTCAGTTTTTTATTTTTTTTTTCAAGCGGAAATGCTGCATGTGAATGTGTGTGCATGCGTGATCAACAATTTTTTTTTCTTACAGATACAGATTACATAATGTGTACAGAAAAAAGTTTTTTGCAGTGATCCAAAATTTATTACACTTGTGACCGGTAATAAGGGATGGGAATCTTTCACATTTGAAACGATACGGTACCAATGCCCAATACCTGGCAATTGGTACTGGTACTCAACGGTACCAATTTTTGGTACTTTTTTGTGTTTATGTGGTAAAAAAAAATTCAATTTGTTCAATAATAAAATTTATTTTTTTCAACTTAACATATTTATTCGACAATATGTAATATTGCAATGTTGTGCTCATGTCCAGCTTGAAAAATCACCTGCTCTTCCACTCTCTCAGAGTCACAAGGATGCACTTAGGTACCCAAACATGGTACCTTTTGATTTTACGTGAATCAGTACCTGGTACTTTTGACAGGATTTGGTCCTATAAAAGTACTGAATCCGGTACCCATCCCTAGACCTAATACAGCAATATATCTGCAAAGTTAAAACAAATTGACAACTCATTCATAATGTGCTTGATAAAGTAATGTTTGAACATGATTTGTGTTAGTTATCTCTACAGAGGATACATCCCTCAAAGATTGAGCAGAACCTTAACACCAGTCCGGCAGCAACATCTCCTCAAATCAATTTAAAAGTCTGCAACTGACAACACACACACACACACACACACACACACAAAAATCCTCTGTTAAAAAGTAAGTAATACTTTGAGTAGATTTTAAGAAGAGTACTTGGTAATTTTACTTAAGTATTATTTTAACACCAGTACTTTCAATTGTAATTAAGTACAATATGAGCGATGTAATGGTACTTGTACTTGAGTAGACATTTTTAGTACTCTTTCCACCTCTGTTAAAAACACATCAAGTCATAGTTTGGTTCAGTTTAATGCACTGCTTGGACATGTCTACCATCAGGTTTGACCCGTGCCTTTCCATCTTACTGTCTGTCTTCACTCCAACAAAAGCCAAGAAATGTTTCAGTCCAGGAAAAACAGTCACTTAGTCTCACTGAGCTGATACACAAACCTTAACTAGTCGGCGTAATGAGGCAACCTCTGGCCTAAAATAACAAGGGGTGAATCCGAACAGGGTGATTTTTTTGTAGCTGAGTGGTTTAGAAGATGCCAAGATGACAACGGTCATCCAATCAGAGGCACAGCTCAGCTGATTGACAGGCTGGCGCCCTTTAGCTGTTAGTGAGGAGGCTCCCAGACCTGATTTTTTTCCAAACTCTGTTTCAGAAACAGACGGGTATTGACACAGACTATGTCCATTTATTGTACAGTCTATGGTTCAGGCTGAACTTTTTTTTTTCTTTTTCTAATTTGGTTCTTCTTTGGTACATTAATTTATCATCTGGTCAGGGACAACAAATAACTGGCCTTTTGTCAGACTCTAGTACATTTACATTTATGTCACTCAGTATGCATGGACTGTGTAAATTAAATCAATTGGTAAAATGACTTTTTTTTCTCTTTTTACTTACATCATCTTTGCCATCTTTCACTGAGAGCCACACACACTGGTATTCTTTCTTTTAAATTTTGATCAACCTGAAAACAAATTTTAGGATTGTTTTTATTTTTATTACTGCAGTACACTAATACAATGTGTCAAAACTGTGACGCCAAATCATACACAAGAAAAAACTTAAAATATCCCTTCAGCTCCTGTTAGCGCGCTCAGGGACAGGGTCACACCAGGACAGTTTCTTGGAATAACATGATGTGACTGTGTTCGGTTTTTGGGTGAGGCAAAGACTTGTCATGGGTACCAGATAAAGACAGACAGACACACACACATACACACACACATACACACACACTGAGCAGCCACAGTACGAGCACAGTGAGGTGGTGCTCTGAAGCATTTATTTCTGTCTAATAGGGTATAAATACTAATGGGTGGTGCTTTTATTTTATCAGAGACTGATACTGCAGCACATGTGCACACTGATAGACTGTGCCACTTTGTGAAATGTAACTGTAAGTCCACTGCCCCTGTCATAATAAGGAGGGTTTTATTTCTGAGCCCCAGCTTGGGGTACGACTGCTTGGCTGGCACACAGCCACCTGCAGGGGGATGTCAGTTGTGACTTTCCAGTAATAACAAGGGCGTGTTGTTTTCTGTGTGCATATTTCATGTACGAGTATGTGTGAGACACAGAAACAGAATGAGGGTTTTATTTCAAACCAAACACCCAGAGACAAGAGGAGAAAGCAGAAAACACTGCAGCCTGATCAGTTAAAATGTGAAGCTCATGCTATTTGTTGAAAGTCTACGTGTTAGCCAACAGGGGAAGAAGAGATGGGACCCTATTTTCCTGTTTTCACTTGATCCTGTGCCCGCTTTTCTAGATTAGATGCTTGATGCCCTTCACGCAAGTCATCCAAATATCATTAGGACTGAACCCAGCATGTGGTTTTGCTTCAGAATGTGAGGAACGCATGCATGGCCCATGAATGTTTCACTGCTCTCTCAGGCTCTCCACAGGGCAAAATAACATCTTCAGCTCCCACACAGCTGAAGGTGGAGGCCGATAGAAAATACATACATCCACAAAATGTCAATAAACTCCTGTTTCATGAAAGATTCTGAGATCCAGAAGAAAATGCACGCACACACACACACACACACACACACACACACACACACACACACACGGAGACTAAAGTGTGACAAAGCAAGTTGTTGATCCTGAAAAGAAAAGAAAAACTTATGAACTCTTTTAAATGTAAGTTGTTCCTGTGCCTTTCACTTTCCAGGAAAAAGGAAGAGGGCAGAGCTGTAAGACGCAGTGTGTATCTGGAGTGTGTGTGTGTGTGTGTGTGTGTGTGTGTGTGTGTGTGTGTGTGTGTGTGTGTGTGTGTGTGTGTGTGTGTGTGTGTGTGTGTGTGTCGTTCAAGGAAGTTCTCCTTAGAAAATAATGGCTGCAAAGTCACACTACCAGCCAAACATTTTCCTGGTATTTTCCTGTGGCCTATATTTGTGCTCTAAGAAAAGCAGACACACACACACACACACACACACACATATGGACAGACACAGCATACCATTGTGTTTTCACTTTGCAGCCACTTCAGTCATGCGGTTTCTATAATGGTCCTGATTTCATTATGCACAGACTTTAGGTGGAAAGTAGCAAAAAGTGCTGATGTATTTAAATCTAAATGTATTATAAATCTAATAGTTAGACTCATGGAAATGTTTTAAGTGTAGTCAGCACAAGTACGAGTGTTTACATCAAAGGAGCTGTTTGGCTAAGCCCAACAAACACAACTCCACTATAAAAAAGGTGTAGCATTGATTTTCCCTTCCAAGTCTGTAAAGACATCACATCAACGCTCATCACTTTTTCCCAGAGCTTATCTACAAAGCAGCTCTCCAGTTTAACTTTCACTGAGACATTAACAAAACAAAGACGCAGAGGTTCTCCTTTGCACAACTAAGTTACCCCACATATTACACATCTAACAACTGAAAACATGAAGAGTTGACACAAATTCACTGCCTGGCCAAAAAAAGTTGCAACCAACTTTTGTGGAATGTCTTCAGCTTTGCTTATGGCACACATTAGCTGTGGTATTGTTTTAATAAGCTTCTGCAATGTCACAAGATTTATTTCTATCCAGTGTTGCATTAATTTTTCACCAAGATCTTCATTGATGATGATGGTAGAGTCTGACCACTGTGCCTTCTCCAGCACATCACAAAGATTCTCAGTGGGGTTAAGGTCTGGACTCTGTGGTGGCCAATCCATGTGTGAAAATTATGTCTCATGCTCCCTGAACCACTCTTTCACTATTTGAGCTGATGAATCCTGGCATTGTCATCTTGGAATATGGCCGTGCCATCAGGGGAGGAAAAAATCTGTTGATGGAGTAACCTGGTCATTCAGTATATTCAGGTAGTCAGCTCACCTCGTTCTTTGAGCACAGACTGTTGCTGAACCTAGACCTGACCAACTGCAGCAACCTCAGATCATAGCCATAGACTGTATAAAACATGGACTTGGTTTCCCCTGCATCACCCATCTATTTCCGAAAACAGAAAATGAAGCACATCCGCTATTGTGGCCATATTGGTAGAGGCAAGGGCTTCATGTACAGCTGTAGGGCCTTTGAAGGTCCCGTGACCTGAGCTGTGCCTCTGATTGGGCAAGCTCACGATCTTAAGATCCTCTGAAGCACCGGGTTAGAAAAAAATTCACCTCCCCTTACAGTGTGTGACGATAGTAAAGTTAGCGGTTCAGACAGGAGACGTATTTTGAACCAGGCTGTAAACCGATTAATTTCTGCTTTGAAAACAGGTTTTTTTTTGGTTTTGTGTGTAAGTGACTTCTGGTACTTCAGGAGCCAGCCTCAAGCGGACACAAGAGAGGCAGCAGATTTTAGCACTTTCGCATCTTCTCATATTCCCAGACTGGAGGTTGCCGTTTGATCACAGCACTGCCCCCACAGGCTTGTACAGTGGGCACTAGGCGTGATGGGTGCATCACTATCTGCCTCTCTTCTTACCCTGATGCACCCATCACTCTGGACTCATCAGACCACATGACCATCTTCCATTGCTCCAGAGTCCAATCTTTATGCTCCCTAGCAAATTGAAGCCTTTTTTTTTCCCGTTAGCCTCACTGATTGCTGACTGACAGTGATCAGACTCTACCGTCATCTATGAAAGATCTTGGTGAAAAATTAATGATAAACTGGATAGAAATAAATCATGTGACATTGCAGAAGCTTATCGAAACAATGCCACAGTGAATGTGTGCCCTAATCAAAGCTAAAGGTCCAACTAAATATTTTTTCTTGGCCAGGCAGTGTATATGATAATTTAAAGACAATTTGATTGGATGAAAGGTAATTTTACTCTTACCAAAAGAAGAAGAAAAAAAACAGTCCCTCATTTTTCAGTGTCAGTGATGCTCTCATACAGTGTTGGACAAATTGCTTTTAAAAAAGTAATAAGTTATAGTTACTTGTTACTTTAACAAAAAAGTAATTGAGTTGAAAACAGAGTTCCTCCCTCGTGATTACCGTTCCTGGGTAATAAGCTACCCAGGAACGTAATTACGGTTTTACTTTTCAAAAAAAAAAAAACCATTCAAATATGTAAAAGTCCTGAAATCTATGAGTCCTGCAACATTTTCCTGTAAAATGAGTTGGACAGGCTTCGCCACTATTAAATGCATATTCAACACCAATGTTTCTACTATTTAGATATGTGTCCTATTTCTAAAGAATTTCCTGTATTCTTGTAGAGAAATAAGAGATGTTTTAAACCAGGGAGTTTAAGAACAACTGCAAAACAGAACAGTACAGTTACGTGAATACTGCAGCACCTGTTCTTGACTTTTATCCTGAAAGAGAAAGGTAGCCACTCGGCTATTATGTGGGAGTGCGTGCGTGTGTGTGTGTGTGTGTGTGTGTGTGTGTGTGTGTTTGTGTGTGTGTGTGTGTGTGTGTGTGTGTGTGTGTGTGTGTGTGTGTGTGTGTGTGTGTGTGTGTGTGTGTGTGTGTGTGTGTGGTCGAGGTGGGAGGCAAATATGACCTTAAATGTCACTGTGTGGTGCATGAGCCGACTGGCTCCGTGGCTTCCTGAACACTTCACATCTCATGTCGAGTTGAGATCACACAGTAACATACTGAGAATTTGTGAAGTTTCTCCAAACCATTGAGAATTAACCAAAGTTTACATTTCAATCAGTGTGAGCCAATAGGTCGGCCAGGTGAGTCTCACTGCAGCAGGACCGTGGTGTTTAAACAAGGCCACCGTAGATAGAAGTGGTAATGTTTATACATGTTTAGAAAGTTGCATGCATGCGGTTGGTATGTGTGTACCACCACATCTTTATAACCCGTGCATTCAGTCAGAGAATATAGACGAGAACAGTGAAGGTCTTTGGTGTGTTAACGCTTCCGGACTGAAACATTTCTCAGTAAAAGCCACAGAGAGTGAGATCACAGCTGGAGGCAGGGGGACACCTGCCGAACCCTGCAGCCCTGTGGTCACCCCGGCCTACATACAAAAGATATACACACACAAAGTTCATCTACCACAGGGCAATCAGTACAGGCAATAAATGGAGTGAAGTTCTTTAAGTTTGAAATATCCCCAAAGAACAAAGCATGCAGGCCCTGCTAGTTACACTGATGTCAGCCCTGTCATCAAGGTCTACCAAACACAATTTTGAAGTGTGTCAATCATTACAGACTTCTATATGAAACACTTTAAAACTGACTCTAACCCCTAGGAAATCAGTTTCATCTGTGGCCTGACATATAGTTAATGGCGCATAATCCACAACGTATAATGTATGATGTCCCATTGCTGCAACCACTGCTGTAGGTCTATGAACAATCGGTTCAGCCTGACTACGGACGGTGCTGCAGGTCTGTCAACGGACGTTTCTGCCCAACAACGGCCGCCGCTGTCGGGGTGGGGGGTGTTGTCACCTGTCGAACCGGCCGTCAGCCGACCGGCAGCACCAGCCCAGATGGCCGTACCGGCCCACTGAGGCAGCGGCCCACCAGGAAACCTCCCGGTGCTCCTGATGGCCAGTCCGCCCTTGCCTTCGATACAAGTTTCCAGTGATATTGGAGGTATCTGGGGCTGGACTCAGATTTGGATTTAGGATAGTAAAATAACCCCCCCCACTCCCACCTTAATGTATATATATTGTTGGTCACTTCAAAAATTTGTTTCAGCATGCTTGATACAAATGTTTTCAGGAGGCTAGGGGGTATGTTGCTTCAAGTGGTGAAGATGGGTTCACAGAGGCTCCTCCACCGGGATCTTCTTGTCATGCCAGTGACGTTGGAAGCTATCAGGACTGTCAAGATTCCATTTTCTCCTGTTGAAGAGTAAAACTTTGTTCCACTTTTTAGAGTCCCATGTTTGGTGCTCTCTTGCAAAGTAGAACAAGGTGTAGGTTTCAAGGACCTTTTTGCCCAGATGCAGATGCCAACCTAAAGTGATTGGGTTGCAGTCAGCAGAGATAATAGCCTTAATTAGGGTGATGATTGGCCTGTGTCTTCATGAACAGCCCGTCTGTTCCTCTGGCTCAGTGCAGGCGATTTCTTGTGCTCTTCCTCTTGACTTTTTTGTCCCATAACTCTCAGGATGCTGTCAGAAATTCAAAATGACTGTCTTACTGGGCGGCAGCGGAGATGGAGCATTGCAACAAAGCTGCCACATCCAAAAGATGGAAAACATTTTGCCTTTTCCACCCGGCGGTCATGACGTAACGAATGTCTGAATAAAAATGACATGAGAGAGACCTGGACAGTTTAAGAATTTTTAGGGCTATAGGCTTAAAGATGGGGTCTGCAGAAATTTGTGTTAGTAAACACAACATTCAAACAGGGCTCCTCATCCTTGGAGGAACCCAGTGCCACCAGCAACGAACACCCACAGCCTCTGACCAAAGCTACATGATCACACGCATAAACCTAGCAACCACCTGACTTGGCATGTTAGCACAAGCTAATCACAAGTATTTGACAGAAACCTGGTTAGCAGAAAGTCATCTTGCTTCACTCTTTGTCCCGTGCTGCTCTCCAAATGCCCAAAAGTGTGTGAAAGTGTAGCCAAGCTTCGCCCTCATTCAGAAAAAAGCATTACCTGTTTGGCGTTTCTTTCACTTTGGCTGTGTTTTTCTTTCTTCAGCTACATCCTGTATCATAGTCACTCAGAATAGCTTCTTCTGCTGGCTATCATCAACACACAAAGTCACATGCCCAATGGGCACGCTGTGATTGGCTGAGGTTACCACGCTTACTCTCCTCCCAGAAACATCCCAAAATAACCAAAAAAACAACATACAGGCAGAGGAGGGAGCTGAGGCAGACACAGACACTGACACACGTTAAGATGCCTGTAGGAGACAATTGAGCAGGATAATTCCTGTAAAAATTGACATTTTATTGTTTCTATGAAATCCTCGAGACACCCTATCCTTTGAACTTTTAATAAACTGTTTAACAGCAATGCATTGTCTGGTTAGTGATTTTTGTATGGGTCTCAATTTTAACCTGTTCTGATAGCATTTGTTTACCTTTTGTCCATTAAACTTTTTCTGTTTCATAAAGAATAAGTAACACAGTGGTTACAAGTGACACATTTACTGCGAGAGTGTAGTGTTAAACGACTCCAGTATTTAGGGTAGACTTCAAACAAACTGGTACAGGTGGCTACTGTGTGTGTGTGTGTGTGTGTGTGTGTGTGTGTGTGTGTGTGTGTGTGTGTGTGTGTGTGTGTGTGTGTGTGTGAACTGTGGTAATGGGGGGTGAAGCATTTCCGCCGGCGCACAGGTGCACAGTCACATGTAGCCCACTGCTAAACCTTGATCACGTACTCACACATATACACAGCAACAAACACACACTGATGTTGCGATAAGTGTAATCTCCCACAGCCACAGCGTCGTAGCTTTCTTTTTTCTTTCAGCAGAAACACAAGGACTGGGGCAATTCTCAAGAGCTAAAGCCTCTGAGGTAAAAGCTCTGAAAATAAAGTCTGCAAGTTTTGTATACAGATAATTTCGTGGTAGCACAGGCAGAAAATAAAACTTGATGTTGAGTAATCTTAGAGTCCTACTGAAATTCTCTTGCACCACATTGTGTATGTATCACACACTGGCACATATTGGCACTGTGGCTGTGTCTCATGATTGTGGTTTAGCTGTGCTATTTTCTTTTTCTTCATGCCCCCCCTCCTCCGCATGCATGCCGAACAAATATGTAGCTCGTCTTCAGTAAAATGGGAGTGGTAAGCTAAACCGCAAACAGATGCTTTCTAGCATAAAAATACCGACAGCATAGACACACACACATAACGTACAGATGTATATCTGGGCCAGGTCTCGGCTGTAATAGGTGGTTAACAGCTCGTAAAAGTGTTGAGGTGAAAATTCATGTGGATATGTTTGTAACAAATCAGCACACCATCACTAGGCCAATTTTCCAGCTTTAATATTCAGTATGAAGATATAATGCAGAGCCAAAACCAAATGGCCAGTTTCCTCTTCGCCAAAGTGACTTCATGTTGTTTTGTTATTTCCATTACCTCCTACACACACACACACACACACACACACACACACACACACACACACACACACACACACACACACACACTCATAATTGCTGTAGATCTGCAGTTTGTCCTCTATGCACTGGTCCTTTTCATTCAGTTACTTTCAACCCTTCAATTTCCCAAGCCTGTTTTCATTACAGAGAGCCCACTTCATCAGAGGAACATCCACCCAACAGCAGATCTGCTCTGCAACAGCTGAGCACAACATCTGCTGGAGCCCGGCCCCCGCCAGGACTCTCTGGGTTTGATTTAGACCAGCATTTGACAAAAACCGGTAAATTTGTTGATTCCACTTCCAGAAACGTCCACCCTTTCCACATACTCTTGCTCTTAGTATGTTCCCCCCAAAATGTTTTCATCAGTTGTGGCTGTACCTCGCCCCTCATCTATGAATCAACTGCCCCCCACCCTCTACCATACAGCTGTACAGCTGTTCCCTTGCCTCATGTTGCACATTCTTTCATTCGTTCAGTCTGTCAGGGACCCATTACTTTCCTTCCTGCTGTGTGTGTGTGTGTGTGTGTGTGTGTGTGTGTGTGTGTGTGTGTGTGTGTGTGTGTGTGTGTGTGTGTGTGTGTGTGTGTGTGTGTGTGTGTGAGAGAGAGAGAGAAAGAGAGAGAGAGAGAGGGAGAGAGAATGTAACAATTTGAGAGGGGTCTTGGGTCTGAAAGACAGACCACAGCTGCATGGAGCAGAGTCCTCACACACACACATACTCACACTTCCCCAGCTGTTTGTCTCTCACCAATTACTGCAGTCCAAGCTCGCCCTGTCCCCTTCCATCCTCCCCCCCGGTCCCACAACCACCTTCCCTCTCCTGCTATTTTTAGCCAGGGAGATGAGGGAAGACGGGGGCCCTCGTAGCCTAATCATGGCCTCCTCTGAGCAACCGCTGCCTTCATATTTTCAGCACTCAGCCTCCCCCTTCTTTGTCTCTCACACTCCCCTGAACTTCCCCTCCCCACCCTCCCTGTTTCTTGGCCAAAGTCTCAGGTAATATACTTGGGAATGCCAAACAAAGGAAAAGTGCAACACAAAAACAGGCACCGACGCAACAAACAACAAAGCAATTAGCACAGTGTTTGGTCTGCTAGAACAACCATGACCTTTCAGGAAACTCCCCCATCCTGAGAGAGTCGAGACGGCTCGCCACTCAGGCTGATTAAAGGCTGAGAAGCACAACAGACAGAACCTTTGGAAGTGTGAGAGCGCGTTTGACACAGTGACGAGGTGTATTTGTTCAAGAGGTCACTGCAAACTACACAAGAACTACAAGAGATGTTGACCATTGTTGTTCAGACTGGACAGGGAAGTCTGTTTGTTGTTAAACTTGAAAACTTTCTGGAAACCAACCAAGTGTCACGTACATTAAATAAATGTCTTGTTGCAAACTTTATCTCGTTTACTTGCAAGAAAATTTGGCTGTGGTCTGTTTTTCCTGCAGACACAGACAGGAATCAATAATGTATTGACCAAACAAACAAATATTCTTTTGTGGCCAAGTTACAGAGCTGCCCCAGAGCTGCATATCTTTACTGATGTCCGACAGAGATTTCATTGAGCTAAAAGGGTCCATAATACTTTACTCAGAGAAAATCTGACATGCACCATCCCCAGGCTTTTAAATACTCAGAGGACCTCAAATCATGTCTTAATCCTTTCACTCAAAGTATTTCTTTAACATTGCTTACAGCTGTTGGGTGGCCTAAAAAGAATCAGTGGCTGTTCAGAGAAATAATTAAAAAGGAAAAAAAAACACCTTGTAAGCACTGATAAACTGATACATATTTAGAGCCATAGACCATGGACTGCCATCCAAAAGTATTGACAGGGTTTAAAGCTGATTTTGCTAATTTCTTAATAATATTTATATGGAACCCTAATTGGTTCATAATCAAATAAATTGGGTTTTTATACATTTATACACAAGAACATGATTTAATGATATTTTAAAATGTTTTGAGTTCCTGTTGCTCAGACACGCTGCATAACTGTTTCTGACAGTACTAAGAGTGTGGTAATTGCTTTTTCTAGTTTGACTTGTTACAGTGCCAACATGTGCCATTTACAGTTTTCAGTCATATGACCAGTCTGAAGCCTGATGGGCATAAAGAGCATTGTGAATTGATAACTTTGCAGCACAGGCATGGTAGTCGTAAATTTCATTTGAATGAAGCCTATTTTTGTAAATAGATTAAATAAAGACAAACCATTTGGGCATTTGTGATCTTCGGACATTTACACTGTTTCAGGGTGTATTCACACCTGTGGCTTGTTTGCTTTTTTCGATTCAGGGGCAAAAATGATACAATTGTTGCAGTTGTCACTTGGATCGTTTGTGTTCACAGGGCAAAAGTCTCTTCTGGTCCATAGATGTTAACAATTGCCACATGCGATCAAATTTTCCTCCTATTCAGAAATTTTATCCTGAGGGCGGGAGAGTTTCCTTATCATCGTTCATTCACTCATTCATTTAGGTTATCAAGCTCTTTCCACAGGGAGGGCCAACAGTCATGGAGCATCAGCAGCGTTTGTGGCTAGTTTGTGTCATAGCGTTCATCTGGCTAATGTACCAATATACATTATCATCAAAACATGCATTTTTTTTCAAAAGACCAGACTGCACCTGGAGAATAATGAGCTGATGCACCAGTTAAAAGACGTGCCACCTCAAGGAGCCACAGACGAAGACGGGCTCTTCTACTCCTTCTTCTTCTATTGTTTTGACTTGACGGTTTGCAACCAGTGCATTACTGTCCCCCTCTACTACAGTGTGAACCACAGGTATGCCAGATGTGCTGGTTGCTGAGATGACTGCAAAGGAACTGCTTCAGGGCTCGAACAGATGCGAGTCTAAACCACCCTATTTTAGCTATCTCAATTCGCTGGTTTTGTTGTTTTGTTGTTTTGTTGTTTCACATATGCCCGAACCAACCAGACTTTCAGAGGGGGGCCATTCACAGTCTCAGAAAAACTGCCCCAAATGATCCCGGTGTGATTACAACATTAGTTCTTCAAAACATCTAAGTTCTTACCAAAACTGCTGCCAGGAGAAAAACACAGCCACGGTGAAACAAAACACCAAACAGATAAAGCTTTTTCCTGAAGGAGGGTGAAGCTTTGTTTGACTTTTACTTATTTTAAGGCACTGAAAGAGCAGCTATGTAAGTTGGTATGTGTGAAATACCCATGATTAGCTTGAGCCGACATGCCAAGTCAGGTGCACGGCTCTCCAGTCATTCCCATGTAGGAATGCTATACTACAGGTGGTTGTTGGGCTTACGAGTGTGTTCACCAGTGGCTATTGCTCTAAGACTACAAGGGAAGCTCAGCTTCCCCTAAAATGTCCCCAAAAAAGTCCCCAAAATGTCCCCAGTCTGACGTTTAGCGTCTTCTGACTTCTGCGAGGAAGCGTAGAGTGGGTTGTTCCACTGTGGAAACTGGACGGTCATTGGATAAACGCTGGGCTTTGTCCCGCCCATTGGACACTCAGGGTCTCTGGGGGTCTACGAGGCAGTGGGCCGGCCCGGACGCTCGGCTTTTGCATGATGATTGGATGATCTGTCTGAGGTCTAATACCTTTTTGATTGACAGTGAAATGAGCCAGTCAGCGATCTTGAAGTATAACCCTCCAGTCTTCTCAGTTGTTTATCAATCCTCAGTGAGTTTACCTTTCTTAAAAACAACTAGTGTTGAGAGAACACCAGTAAAATCCCTGGAAAAAACACCTGGTTGGCACGACGGGGTCACAGATCGTTTTCTTGAAAAGGAACAGAGGGTAGAATTTACTTTTAAATAAATAGCCAAATTTATGATGTAGGCAGGAAAAAAATGAACTTCCCCTCCTTGACTGACCAGCAGCCGCCACTGGTGTCCACATAGCCAAGGTCGGAGGCTTTTGGTGTGTGCTGCTGCTGGCACTGAGCCAAGGAGGGGAAGGAGCGCAGTTTGAATGTTATGTTTACTAACAAGTAACAAAACTTCCTACAGACCCTACCTTTAACTAAGCCGTCCTCAGTCTAACCTTCCTCTTTTCAGGGTTTGATCGTGATGCACTTTTTAAACACAGATAATGTAAATGTCCCAGCTTGTAACATTGTTGCTGCTATCACCATTTGTTATGGTTTTAGTTACTGTGTAACAACGGAAGCACCAAAACACCAATGAACCAGGGAAGCATATGCTGTTGACACACCAGGGATTTTTCAATGACAAAGAAAATGGGGTAAAACCTATTTTAAAGGACAAGGTGGCTTTCCACATCCTGATAAGACGTTCACAGTTTTTTCCTTTCTCTGTGAATTGTCTATTCTGTCCAGGCTGATAACCTTCCCCCTTCTCCTCCTCCATATGTTGATCTTTAAGAACTTTTCACAGCCAGCGCATGTTTCCAGATGATGCAGATCCCATTGTATTCCTCAAGGACTCCCAACCTTTTGTTATCAGCACTAATGTCGTATTTCTAGTGTGTGTGTGTGTGTGTGTGTGTGTGTGTGTGTGTGTGTGTGTGTGTGTGTGTGTGTGTGTGTGTGTGTGTGTGTGTGGTGTGTTTCCCCATGTCTTCTTTTTCAAGCTCTAAAAGGCACAGTGTGGCTGTTTGCATCGACTCAACCTCAGCTTTTCTCATTTTCAGAACTCTCATTGATAGCACCAGCTGCTGTGGATTTATATTTTCAGGCTTGAAATTTGAGTAAATACTTTGCAGATCTTTTCTTCTTTTTTCCAGAGCTTTCGTCTTCAAAAAGACCAATTCTGGGAAGTCTTGGATCTGGCAATTGAATTAAATGTTGGATAACAGACAAGCATATTTGTACATCATGACTGTCTTGGTTATAGATCAGAATGCAGCAGAAGAGTTGTCCATGAACTGAAATATTTCCTTTATAAAAAATATATCCAAAACGCCCAACATAGATTTGATCCTTTTTACATTTTCACATCACAATTCTTTACCTCAGAAAGATTGTTATAGGCAAAACTGAGACCTAGGCACACAAGCCACCAAAACCACCTCTCACTTACCAAGAGGACAAAGGGTCATAACCCACAAACACAAGTTTCCTTTGGTCAGTATGTTTTCCCAAAGGATGAGGTTACATTTGAACCACAACACTAATCCACTGCTGCTGGTAGTAGAGAAAGAGAGTAGAGAAGTAGAAGAAGGAGCCAGACCACACAGCAGTTGGGGTCAGGGGGGCTGTTGACCTTACTGGATGCATTTCTCTTTAACAGATGGAGAAAATCAAGTAGTATAGGCTCCCTGATGTCATCTCAGATTAATTTAACTTAAAGGCAGGGTTGGCAGTCCTGAAAAACTAGCATGAATTTGAATGTAGCATCTCGACTCCACCCAGCTCAGAGAAGACTGTGTGCCGCTAGGAGAAATGACGCCACTGTAAGGGTAAGGGTAAGTGACGATTCTTTTGACCAATCAACGGTCTGCAGTGTTGTAGCTCCGACTTTCGAGAGTGGATCGGTTCAGTCTGGCACCCATACGAAAGGGTCCCAAAAAGTGGGATCTGTCCCGGGTAAGGTCAGTGGAAACGCCACAAAATGCGCGCCATACCGAGACGAACCAAACCAGTCTGCTTGGTGGAAACAAGGCTTTAGACTCTGATCCAGACCACAGCCCAGAGCCAATTACCTCATAGAGCCAATGTTGACTCTTGTTTTCACCCTGGCTTTGTCCATTTTCTTTCTAGTTTCAGCCTTTTCAGCCTCCGTCTTTCTCTTCTTGCTCTGTTTAGCCAGAGGAGTGGTTACCAGCAATCAGGGCATGGGCAGTTTCTCTGCCATTCTTCTGCTGAGTGTGAACCCATACACAGCTCCAAGTTGAAGCTCACTGATGCTTTAGCTTTAAATGACAGAATCAGTGTTTCCTACCACACCAGCCACTTTATAAGGTAAACCTGTCCAACTGCTTATGAATGCAAATTTCAAACCAGCCAATCATGGCAGCAACTCAGTGCATTTAGGCATGTAAACATGGTCAAGATGATCTGCTGCAGTTCAAACCGAGCATCAGAATATGGAAGAAAGGTGATTTAAGAGACTTTGAACGTGGCATGGTTGTTGGTGCCAGACTGGCTAGTCTGAGTATTTCAGAAACTGCTGATCTACTGGGATTTTCACGCACAACCATCTCTAGGGTTTACAGAGAATAGTCCCAAAAAGAGAAAGTATCCAGTGAGCGGCAGTTCTGTGGGACAAAATGCCTTGTTGATGCCAAAGGTCAGAGGAGAATGGCCAGACAGGTTGGAGCTGATAGAAAGGCAACAGTGACTCAAATAACCACTCGTTACAACCGAGGTCTGCAGAAGAGCATCTCTGAACACACAACACGTCCAACCTTGAGGCAGATGGGCTACAGCAGCAGAAGACCACACCGGGTGACCCTCCTGTCAGCTAAGAACAGGAAACTGAGGCTACAATTCACACAGGCTCACCAAAAGCGGACAATAGAGGATTGGGAAAACGTTGCCTGGTCTGATGAGTCTGGATATCTGTTGCGACATACAGATGGTAGGGTCAGAATTTGGCATCAACAACATGAAAGCATGGATCCATCCTGCCTCGTATCAATGGTTCAGGCTGGTGGTGGTGTAATGGTTTGGGGGATATTTTCTTGGCTCACTTTGGGCCCCTTAGTACCAACTGAGCATGGTTTAAAGTCCACAGCCTACCTGGGTATTCATGCTGACCATGTCCATCCCTTTATGAGCACAGTGTACCCATCTTCTGATGGCTACTTCCAGCAGGATAACGCTCCATGTCATAAAGCTGGAATCATCTCAGACTGGTTTCTTGAACATGACAATGAGTTCACTATACTCAAATGGCCTCCACAGTCCCCAGATCTCAATCCAACAGAGCACCTTTGGGATGTGGTGGAACGGGAGATTCTCATCATGGATGTACAGCCGACAAATCTGCAGCAACTGTGTGATGTTATCATGTCAATATGGACCAAACTCTCTGAGGAATGTTTCCAGTACCTTGTTGAATCTATGCCACCAAGGATTAAGGCAGTTCTGAAGGTAAAAGGGGGTCCAACCCAGTACCAACAAGGTGTACCTAATAAAGTGGCCGGTGAGTGTATGTTGCTTTGTGTTAATTATCTTGCTGTATGCTCAATTTGTGTGTTCACTCAGAAGTAAAAGCACATTTTCTGGCAACAGAATTCGAGCTACATGTCTGAAACAAGAAATACTTTGTATTTAATAATTTAAACAAACAAAGTTCAACAAATGTTCACTTTAATACAAGTCTTAACAACAGCAGTGCTCAACACAGCTTTTTATTTTGGTTCTCTGTACTTTTATGCATCCTAAAGGAGCATATCCTGCCATTGTCTGTAAGACACAAGCGACTGTGCAATCTGTCCCTCTCTCTTTTTATGTCTCTCTAACACAGATACACACAACCTCCACCCCCCTCAACTCCTCCACTGCCCTACATCCCTCAAGCTTCTGGTGCAAGACAGAGAGTTAAAGGGATCTGATAGGGCAGAGCAACTGTGTCTCCTCTGAAAAAAAAAGAATAGGGGGGAGCGATTAAGTGAGAGACGGAGACAGAGGGCTCACATGAGAGGAAGTAGAAGACAGAAAAGTCAGAGTGAGCCCGTGGTGTCAAGCAGTTGACTGTGACTCCCTCTGTCAGAGCACAGCCGTGCTCAGGCGCCGCAGCACCACTCCCCTGTCAAAGCAGGATCTATCTTCTCCTCCCAGCCTGCCCGTCTGCTGCCTCTGTGATTGACTGGACCGCTGCGGGAGAGCGGAGGGACCTCTCACTGGATGTCAGCACCCAAAACTGGTAGGATACATGTTACCCTTTCACATTTTATATGTCTGTGAAAGACTTTGTTACAACTGTGCAGAAAATGTCTCCTCTAATCTTGAACAATACCAGATGTCATATGTATTGTTGTAAATACTGCTTAGTACGAAAAGAGGGGGTCAGAGTTGTTCTAATAGTTTTGCTGATTTGTTGTCAAACAGAAGGTTTTTGGTCCAGTTGTTGCTTTGGTTCACCCACACTGTTACTACCGGCTCATGGTTTGTTTGGATTCAGCTGAGAGGAACCTGCTCAGGTCTGAGTGTTGCAGCCATAATTGTTCATACTTCTTAACAATTTGTATGTAAAGGATTTAAAGAGAGGCATAAAAATTTTAGAATCCTCTTTTTCAGTTTATTTGTTTCGTTTAGGTTGTGCCGTTTCTAAGTGTGGGGAAGGGTAGAAAATTGGAAACAGACCCACCCACCCTGGAGAGCTCGCCTGTCCACAAAAGTATTAGAGCGCAGAGAATGAGGAGACGCAAAACAGCAGTTCCTATCTGCAACACTGAGGGAGACGAGTACAGGAGAAAGGCTGGAGTGAGGTCCAGCTTTAACAGAGAGATGACTAAGTTACTGTCACAGTGCAGTCTGTCTGTGACTGTGCTTTCAAGGAAGGATTCACAAGCAAGGAATTAAACCATTGGCATGCTTGAGTTATCAGATCTTACTTGTCCATTTATTCAGTTTGAGATTCCAGAGAATTTATTTATTTACTTTGTGAAATCGTGAAAGCTCTTTACATTACAGCTCAGGTCTAGCCACTATAAAATCACATTTACATTACAAGTTATAAGACAGAAGTTAAGAAGTTATCAGATCTGTGATTGTACTATAAATTCTGCCACACCTCGGGTTAAATATTAGACTAGTTTTTTTGTGTTCTCTCCCAAAGTATTCAGAAGTACAAACAAATACATTAATCTCACATTTTATAAAGATGAATAGCAGACATTAATGATTCAGCGGCACAAGAATGAAATGCAGAGTTTTATTTGGAAGTGTCAGTGGTACACAAGTGGTATATAACTATAGAAATCTTCCCCTAACGCTTAGCTCGCTACGTCAAACCTAACAGTCTCAAGTATTCCTTTGTATCTATTCACATGTGAAATCAGTTTTACTCTGAGTCTGAGAAATACATTCATTGCATTGACTGTTCAGAGAATGTATTAATCAATAACACTTTTCTAGCATAAACACAATACACAAATGACTGCTTCTAAATGTGAATAATATTTTACATCCATATCATCACTAACACAAACTCTTAAATGAACTGTCCAGTGTAAAGTAGAAAATCAGTCCAAGCTTTTAAACTGTGTTGATAATTAGACAAGCTCGGCAGGGTGAGTGTCTGCTATTGTGATAAATCATTCAACTTTGGGTTTGTTTTGTTTTTAAGGGTTCAAAAGTAGCAGGTTAAGAGGCCACAGTCAGCTGGAAGTGGGCCTCAGGGACTCTCCCCTTCTCTCTCAGGATGAGTGAATCAGGCTACATCTCTGTGAGTCATGTCACGAGTCTCCAAATCAAGCCAAGTGAGGGCAATGAAGGAGTGGTGATCTGCTTCAGTTTCAGAGTCTGGACCCTTTTTAGTATTTCAGCCTTGCTTAAAGTTTTGAAATATTCTTGTGGAAGTCATTGTTTGAATAAAAAGAGACTAAATTTAGAAAACTGCAATACCAAGAACCTTTTTGAAGTTGTTTTTGTTTTATTTGTATAAAACTCTCAGTAGATGCTAAAGCTTGGCTTTTAACCATGACAGGTGGGGTCAACTTCATTATGTAATTTAACTCATTGTAGGAAAAAAGAAACCCACTCTGACCCCAACACCAATGTCAGTTTATTTATATAGAATATCTTCAGTGCTTTACTTTACCGTCACAAAGCCACTTCATTTTTTTGCACTATTCTCAGATGTAACACTTACATGTTCCCCTGCCTGCAGCACATCGATCTGCTGTTCGGTTATGTAAAAGTTTAAGCAACAATTCATTCACTATCTTGCTGAGTTAGTTATGATTTCGGTTGTTTATTTTATCTCAGTCTTCATTTTTAATTTAGCACAGAAATCTCTCTTTACTCTCTCTTGTGTCCTTTGGGTCTTGACGTCCTCTGTCCTAAACTCTGGTTTACCTGCAGAACCTGAACCTGTTGTGTACTGCAGGCTTCACAGGATTTTGGCCAATGCACAATTCTTAAACAAGTACTTTTCTTTCTTGAAAAATTTCTAAATACAGCAACTTTAATATTTGGTTTCAGTCATACTTTTTTTAAATAAGCTTAACATCCCAAATTGTTTCAGAATAGTATAGTGACTTTGCAGTACAAGAGCTTAGATCACAGCCATCACATGATCATGCCTTTTATAGTCCTCCCTAGTCTGAAGATGGTTCGTCATTACACCAAAGCTACCAGCGTAGGTCTAATAAACACCATAAAATCGTGAAGATGCACTTCAGAAGCTTAAGTTTACAATATAAACAGGTTAAACACACCAAATTAACTTTCACCTTTTTTCACCTGAACAGGTTTTTGTTTGTGTTTGGATAACTAACTAACAATGCAGAATTTTTTATGAGCACCACCCCCTTGTGGATTTTGCTTCTAACTGCATGAATTTTCTCTAATTTGAAAGAAACAACCAAAAATGTTGGTACAAAAATGTGTTTGGTTTAACGTGTTAAAAAATAGTTTTGTCTTCAAATTTATCTGTGTCAAGAATTTTTGGACAGAGATGGAAAAACATTTAGCTGGAAATAGAAAGTAAATTTAAAGTTGCCTCATCTTCACATTCATCTATTTTGGGGTTTATTATGCACTGGACTAAAAGCCACTAGAATATGTGTGTGTTTCTTACTGCATGTAGTCCATATAACCAGATATCATATCCAGAATGGATAATGTGTTTACAGCAGCTTCACTGAAACCACAGGAAATTTTGTAGTGTGTGAACTAACTGTTCCTAACTATGTTTTGACCTTTTCCAACACATACACACTCACAAGTGCGAAGGCGTCGTAAAGCAACACTTTCCACCATCAGTGTCGGTTTCCAGAGAAACCAGGCGGGTGCTGGGTGCCATCTATCCCCACTGTGGGTTGACTTTTCTTTGCTGTTAGGAATGTAAAGGTTTTAGAGGCAACAGCCTCCTGCGCCTTCTCAGTTCAAAGTTACCACAAAGGAGCCAACAAGAGCTAAGTGGGGCCAACCTGAACACGTGAAAAAATCTTTGATACAAGTTATAGAGCTGAATGAAAAAAAACGTAAATTATTCAACAGAACAATGCTTTGTAGACCTGCAGTTCAGGTAAATCATGGTCTCTTTTCTACACTCAACCTAAGACATCAAGAGGATACTGGAACAGGATGTAAACAAAAGACAAACAAGCTGTTTTTCTGACAAACATTTTTTTGCTTGGTCAAAAACTTGTTTTTGAAATCCATATTTAATAAAAATATAGGAACCTACATGGCAAAAGTTTCGACGCTGTCAACGACAAACGTATCACCTTTCTTTAAGATTTTCCTTTTTGTGGAGCTAACGTCATCTGAAGCTAGGCTCTGGTGGTAGATGGCTCTGTACTTATCATGTTTACCTTATGATGTTTACATTATATTATACATAGCTCAATAAGATTATCAGCAAGGTTGGTCATTTCTTTACCATGTCTTTGGGCACTTGTTTGGTCAGATTTTCCCCATTATAGCTGGGTCAATAGCTGGTCTTTCCCTAGAACTAGCTACATTTAAAACTCTGTGTTTACATAATCATTAAACTATTGGGAAGCTAAACAGACACCATTAGACCTGGGCTGGTAGTTCCTCTCCAGTACATCTGATCACATTTTGAAGATTAGTAGTATTAAGCGAGCACTTACAAAGTATTTTGTATGTGACAATTAATTCACAGAGCTACAACCAAACAGCAATGCTGTGAAAGTTCCCATTAAAAATGAGCTAGCTCAGTTTGCATAGATTAAAATAAAGTATAGATTTTATTTTAGTCATAGGTCAAGTCAAGTGTTTGACTAAGTTTATAACCCCCCAAAAAGATTAACTTGATTGTGTTTGTTTTTTGTGATTTGTTTTGTTCATACTTTTGTTTTCGTTGTTGCACCTAGTGTCAATTTACAGCAACAGTTTTCCCTTAATCCTTGCCATTTCCAAACTGAATGAATTTCTTTAGACCACTGTTGAACCACTGATGAATATTAGGGCAAAACCAAAGAAACGGCTTTGCACGCATGTGTCGGTATGGTGAGACCCCCATCAGTGACCAAAAAATCTATCATTTACTCCTCTAACAGTACGCACAGTAACCACATAAAATTGAAAAGAACTACACATTGCAACATGCCTACAGATGCAATGTCTAGCCATACATTACTGGCTTTTTTCTTATTTTGATATTAGTTATTCATGCCCCAGCATTCTTTGCTCTTTAATCACCTTTTAACTCTTCCTATCTTTTCCCTTACTCTCCCCGTTTCTTTCACGTTTTGGCAATCTGCCCTGCAACTGCTGCTCCCTCCATCACTGTATTGCCTGACTGCATTCCTCTCATTCCTACTGGCTTCCTGTGACTGGAAGAGGAGTAAGTCCTACTGGCCACAAAAACTCAACCTTCACTGATAAAAACAAATCTGAGTAGAAGTAGACTTAACTTAATTCAGTCTGTGATATTAACAATAAATATTCAGGTCAGTATAGTTCCACAAATATGTCCAGTTCTGAAGTTAGAAATATCTATCACAAAAAGGAGACACTGTGATTATTTTACATACATGAATAATTTAAACAATGTAAGCCAATAACTTTAAGATCCTCCTATCTTTACTCTGTTTCATTTGATGTTTCAAAACACAAAAACAAATTTTGATGCCACATCATCATGTCTGTTCATAAAAACAAAATGAGGTCTTGGTGTTTAATCTTTCATAAATAAAAGGGGATACGATTCTTGTCCTTTTTTATGCCAGCCTATAAATCTACTGTAAACATTTCTGATTGAGATGCATTTCAACTGCTACAGCAAAGCCCAGTAAACACAGATGCTAATAATATGTTTAATAATCCGTCAAACTATGTGTGATATAAAGCCATTAGAAAACAGTAAAGAATCCATGTAGAGAAATCTCAATTTTTCTATTTGAATCACACAAAACATTTTCCTTTGATTTGAGATGGGTGACACAACAGTTACTTAGCACAGTCTACCTCCACAAACAGAAAAGACTCTGACGTTAGCATGTGCTGTCCAATATGGCAGATCTGCCATCAAATTCAATTTGCTCACACTAATCTCAAATTATTCAGACCCCCGTGATTCTGGGATGGACTGTCAAGTCCAGCCAAACACAGGAGGAAAAGTCATTCTGTTGTTGGATTTAGAAGAGTGGTGTTGAATTACTCTTTTTTCAGGCCATAACTCTCTCCTTGGGTACACAATTTAACACAACAACAACAACAACAACAGCAAACCTATTGACTCCCTCACAAGACCGGGACAAGGATGGTCAGGTCACATGAAACTAAATTCTTGTGAAGCTCACAATTTTCTTACTAGCCTGTTTGTCCCAGAATTTTTTTCTATCTTTACAGACCTGAAAATGTCAGATCAGATCTCTATTTTTCATTTATGGGCCGGGGTTAGATTTGGCCACAAGCAAAATAAGAAAACTGTAAGACACAGTAAGAGTTCAGTTTTGGGGAAATTACTGTGGAACTGTAAAATTAGACCCACTTTATTTCCTGTTTTGTGGATCGCTGCCTGAAGTAGTATTTATTCATGCCTGTGAAACTGAAATGAAAGAAAACCTCAATGTCCTACAGTGTGACAATTTGCCTGCGGTTTCACAAGCTTATTCATAAGTAGTTATATCTAAAGGGCTGTGAGCAGTTTAAAGTGATCTTGAAAAAGTCTAGATATATGTTCGGTCATAGTCCACACTTTAAAATGAGATTATCAGAACCAATACAGATTATTTCAAAATTCTACTTGGTAACTTCCCGATTGGGTTGAGTAGGACTAGATTGATTTACAGCATGTCTAAGTCTCCATGACAACATCATGCTGGCTGACAAAGGCTGTTTTCCAAACCGCCCTCTACATACTACATGTTCTATGTAATATGTTTTTTTTTTTTGCCTTCATCATTATTCAAATGTACAACACAAACTTTGGGTAGACCTTGACATTTTGGTTATTTTGTTAATCATATCGTAGCAGAATCATCATCTACTACTAGTGTAGTAGGTAGTTTGGGAAACAGACAGTTTAGGAGTGAGAAGAGAGAGCTGTGTTTTTCTCTGCTGAAAACTTTTTAAAATTTCTTCAATGAGGGTGGGTGGACAAAGGAGCCTAATTGTCAGACAGAAAAAAAAGGAAAGACTAGCAGAAGACAGCTGAACAGGAGAGTTGATAGAGCACATGCTACAGGCGAACACAGGCTAAGATGTTTGCGCCAATGTCCATTCCAACCATCATGCAGTCTGGTCTGGTCTGAGAGTCAATCAATAAAATGAAGAGTGAGGTTGCGCTAGCTCTGCTTGGTAGATGAGAAGTGACAGGACATAGCTAACCAGCATTCACTAACACTATAAGTGACAGACACGTCTCACAGCATCAGGCTGTCAGTAGCGCTACATTTGAACAGCTACTAAACTACTCTACGAACTCACAGTTTGCTTGTTGTCATGTTGGTTTACGGATACATGGTAGCACCAGGCTGCTAACAGTGCTATATTTAGCCGACTACTGATGCACAGTTCAAATTTACGTTTGCTTGTTGTCATGTTTAAAACAACAAGCAAACGTAACTGTACTGATGAATACCTTACCTCATCACGTTTCCTGTAAAAAGTTGACTTGAACAAAGAAAATCTGTACCAAAACAAACACACCCTTGGTTGAAAGTCATTTATAGTCAGTTATGACAGTGTGCGTTAGACTATGGTGTCGAAGGGGGCAGTCCATTTAAAACAGATACCCCTCATAGCATCTTAAAAGCTATGGTCTATGATCTGAAACCCAGTTCGGCTGATAAGACACATTTGAAAAACGCAGCCTCACTCACCCCTCCCCTCCGTGTTCCAAGATCCCGCCCCCCAGCTTATATCGCCCTTCTTCGCCTCCTGACAACACGCCCCCATCCGACAGAGCAAGAAGCCGGCCAGCAGAAAATGTAACAAACAAGACAGTCATCCTCCTTGTAACACACAGTGGTAGCTTTTTCAATTGGACCGGCGCAATCAAAACCATGAATTAGCTGGCGAAGCAGGTCTGGCGTTGCCATTGCCAGCTGATCAGAGCAGAGCTGACTGTGGGCGAGGCTTTCTCAGTGTGTCTTCACCAGCTCAGTTTACAATGCTAAAGATGTGTGGCTAACTTATGCTAAAATCTATTGATAGAGCCGACCCGTTCCAACCAGCAGCGTTCAGTCATTAGCCAGTACAGGCACAGACTAACCAGAGTTTTCAGCTGACATCTCCCACTGTGGTAAACAAAGTCATTACCTGTGTCAGTCTTCAGTCCTAAATCCCCCTGCAGCTTTTTCTAACGGTAGATTTCTCCAATATTCAGTCTCTGTTGGCACCTGTACTGCTCATAATTCTTCCTTGCCTCAGCCTTTTCCTTGAAACTTTTGAAACGAGGGAGACAGGGGATTGGATGGACTCACGGACCAATCCGAACCGCGCATGCCATGCGCGGTTCGGATTGGTCAACTAGTATGCAGCTTTGCAGCGGATATACTGAATGGATTTTTATCGTTCTTTTTGGTCTTTTTATTGTGTAGATTGGACCATAGGACCATAACAGCCCTATAAACGGTGTTATTTAGATGTACAAAGCTTCCAAATTGTACACCATAGCTTTACGTAATATTCGGACAAGGTGAACATAGTTCATAAAAGTACCTAATAGTAGCACAAGTAGAGCCACACTTTTGGAAGGAACAAAGGAAAAGGAAAAAAATGTATAAATAAAAGCACTTTTTCGTTTTTTATTTTTGTTTAATTTTTTTTTCCATGGGGGGGGGGGGGGGGGGGGGTTCTTTTTTGATGGTAAGTCTCAAACAAAGTTTCACACAATTATGACCTAGTGTTTTATAATGGTGACTTAACAATTTCTTTTCTTTTTCCTTTTTTTTTTACTAGCAGAAACGAGTTTCTGTCTTCAGGTCCTCTCATGGCTGGAATATTTTAAACACGGATTTAATAACGGGGTCCTGAGAGCTTAGCATGCTAAATGGCACGTGCATTTGTGGTTCCGTGCATTGACTGTACCCTAGTAGCTTACTAGCCTATTTGGTGATCACTGTGTTACAGGATGGGTACACACACACACACACACACACACACACACACACACACACACACACAGAGAGAGAGAGAGAGAGAGACAGAGAGAGAGAGAGAGAGAGAGAGAGAGAGAGAGAGAGAGAGCATCTTTACCTTTCTCGGTTCAGTAGATGGAGCCCTCACACCAGCACACACGCGGATGACAGCAAGACTCGGGCAGGTTTTATCAGCAGTTTCACTGACGAGAGGTAGCTTCAGAGAGGAGGAGACAGATAAGTGGAAGCTGCCTTCGGTGACGGTGTGCAGTCTTACATAAAAAAGCGAGATACACTTCAAATTGAACTTACTTTACGTGATTAGTAGAGCGCGTGCTGGCGGTTGAGAGTAAAGTTTTTTGTGATTTTCCTCCTGAGGAGCTGTTAAACTGACACAGATACAGCCGGTTTCGTGTTTCGACTCAGACGAGTAAAGATGAAAGTGCTGACAGCCGCACTAAGTTTTTGTCCGACATGTCTTCCAGTCAGACCTAGCTGTTGTTATCGTGAACCTGGCTCCAGCAAATAGAAAATGCTTCGCTTTTGAACTTCAATCTCCTTAAGGTAAGCAGTATATGTTTGGTAACGCTCGGTGTGGGGCAAGCATTTAAAACCTAGTTTTTTTGTTTGTCGTTTCTTTTTGGCACCAAATACTACTCTGAATTGTTGCTTTAACTGCCTTCTTGTGAACTACAACTGATGTAAGCTGCTGAAGGAGAGATTTTTTTTAGTTTTGTTTAACTGGAAAAAAAGAAATAGTATTTCAGCACCGTTAGTAGATTTTTCTGGCTGACATCCAAATTGAACAGGTGTAAAATCTCACTGAGCTGAGATTTGCAGTAGCAGTGAGATGATTTCACCTGTTTATTTTATGAACTGAAAGCTAAATTGGGCTGTAATAAGTTCCTGAATTTGCTGGTGTACTTGTAGAGGTCATGGTAAAGAGTCAGTTGAACAGTCTGAATTACTTCATTAGCTGTCTTCAAAAGACTATGTGAAACCTAAAGCTGCAGTAATTATCCTAATCTGACAAGTAACATGACTGTTTTAAGGTGCTAAATGGTAGTGTCATTATGGTATTAAGGCTTCATTGTGATTGCTGGTGTAGATTTTCCTTGTGGACATATTTTTACCCACAACGTCACTGAAAAATTGACTCATTGGACACCAGGCAACAAATGTGTGGTTGTTTGATGGACCATGGGGTGGGCAGCTAGTTTTGGTCCCCGACAAAATAAAACACACACACACACACACACACACACACACACACACACACACACACACACACACACACACACACACACACACACAGGCATACAAAAGGCAGCCATGTGTGGAATAATGTTCTCATGTGTCCAGGTCCCTGATGAGGTCATAGCCTCGCTGCTGTAGCAGATTCAGTTACATTAGTTTCATGAGGGCCCTGACAGAGGAATTGACACCAGCTACACCGTGCACGCCGCTCTGTTTGCCTTCGAAATCTCGCCAACACTCCTTCACATGACCCTCTCATCATGTCAGGTTATCAGTGTTGTTTGAAAGTGTTTACTTGTGTGCATGCATGGTTGCTCTGTTGACAGGTGTGTGCTTAGAAAAAGCTGATCACTGAATAGACTGAATACACTTTTGATAACAAGCAACAGTCAGTGTCATCTTACCCAGAATAGTGACCACAAAGGCTTCATGGCTCCACAAACTGTGACAGCCTCTATGGTTGACTGTGACGTTTCTTAAACACCAAACAGACCCCAATATGGCTGAAGTTTCGAGGGGAACTTATTCACTGCTGTCTTTGGGAGAATATTTTCCCTTGAAGTAGAGATGATGAAATGCTGTTTGTCTATTTGTCAGTGGGTTTTCTCTGACACTAAGACATTTTAATATCAACTCAAGTCTTCTTTTTTCTTTCTGTGAGCTTATAATTCTCACACCATTGCAGTGTGATGTGATTAATTTGCCCTGAAGTTGTGAAGCTGAGATTTTCTTTATTTACTGTTAAATCAAACCATCAGACCAAACCCAGAGATAATCTGTTTTGTATGAAATGACAAGATTAGTCTCAGAGTAGACTTGATTGATCAGTCTGTTTACTGCCTGAGTGTCAGTGGTACTTAAGCTGAACCAGCCATCACTTAAAGCTATGAGGAGTTTTAGCTCGCTTTGACACACTAAAATGAATACTGACGCTTCTGTATGAGCTATTAAAACAAGCAAGACCATGCGCAACAGGACTGCTCTCTTCTGTTTAGTTATTCTGAATTCCTAGAGCTGCTGCTGGGTTAGCGTAGACGTCAGGCAAGGTGACTTACAGCTCACTGCAGAAAGAGCCAGTTTCTGCATTTTTTTCATGAAAAATGATGTGTAGTAGGTGATACTTTTACTGTTCAAAGAAAACAAGGTTTTTTTGTTAAAAGAAATGAAGAAAAGAAGTCAGATATCACATGTTAAAGACAATATCATCCAAGAATTCAGGTGTATTGTGTTATGTGTTTACAATGTGTGCCAAGAATCAACACAAACAAGAAGTTCCTTTGTAGCTTTAATGTCCTTAAAAAAAAAATCTTAAGACACAATTTTGAAAATTTATATCATCAGTGTTGCTAAAGATAGATTTTTTTTTAATTTTGGTTTTGTTTGGCTATAAGATAAGATACGACAAAATAAATCCTTTATTTTTCCCATTGTGGGGATATTTACTGAATCATAGCAACAAAGTGAATGGTCTGATCAAGAAATTTGATCCCCCCAAAAAAGTATGGTACCATGATCTGTGAGGACTTTCTAAGTAATCCTGATAAAAGTCTCACTTCTAGATATGTGCCTGATCATAATTCAAATCTAAAATGAGATTTTCAGCAGCAATATAGGCTATTTTTGAATGCTATTTCTGGCAGGACATAACCAGGATTCTCTAACACGCCCCACTGCGCCGGGCTGTGAGTAAAGTTAAATTTAGCCATCTACTAAACTATGGTACAAAGTGAATTTAAGTTTGCATGTCGTAAAATTGGGGACAAAATTGCTGAATAACTACGGATACATTATCTCGTCACATTGTATTTGGTAAAACGTTGTCTAGAACAAAGATAATTAGTGTTAAAAAGAAGATCTGCCTTCATAAGAGTACTTGAGTGCAAGTGTTCATGGGAAATGGGGTCCTTATCCAAGAAAAACACTAGCTTCTTCAGATAGACCTCACAGCCCCTTTAAACCAGGGACGGCGCCAGGATTTCAATTTTGGGTGCGCCAAACCAGTTTTAGGTGGGCCAGAAATGACAAAAGTTTGTAAATAACTATTACTATAGATAAAAAACTGTTACTTTGTCTGTTTTGAAGCAGATCTGGTTGCTTTATAGATTGCGCCGCCTTAACTTTACATGTATTGTAGGCTGTAACAGCAGAAACATTAACCATGATCAAATAAAAGACAAAACCTACAGCGTTTTGTAAAATCCTTCTCTAGTCCCACCAGTAAACATGAGGCTGAATGATTCATAACTTTATTTTACCAACTTGGCTTGTTTTATAAACAAGTGCAAAGTGACAAAATTTTATAATATCCCTCTTCAAAACCAATTTTTTAAAAAAGAAAGAAAGAAAGATCTTTTTTCTCCAAGAAAAGTTTGAGGTGGGCCTGGCCAGAAAGGGGATAGGCCTGGGACCCTTGGGCCCACCCATGACGCCGCCCCTGCTTTTAACTACAAAATATATGTAAGGACAAACATATAAGTATAAAAATGTAAAGACTAATAACATAAAAAAAGTGAACTAGTAATGAAAATTAATCATTGCATGATAAGAACACAGAGAGTCGCAGCGTTACCATTAAGATAGAAAATCCGGATAAATAGTTTTTTACTTGAAAGTCTTTTTAGTGTATTGACAACAAATAGGTCCCAAATCCTTGGTCTTGGATTTACCGGGATCTTAAAGGAATATTCCACCACCAGTGAATTAGTGACATATCCTTTGGAGTATTTGTCCTAGGGATTTGAATTGAATTGAGGAAGCACTCATATGGGATGTTGTTGGGCAAGCTACTTCCTTTACCTGTGTAGGCTTTACTCTTTCAGTGAAAGGCATAACAGAAACGAAGTCACATTCAGTTTTGAGGTTATATGCCCATTTTGGTCATATCTTCGTGCTGCAGGCCAGTTGTGGAAGTGAACATAAACCTTTTCCCAGGACAGATAACCTTTAAAAGTCCCCAGTGTTTTCCCAGTGTGAGACACAGCAGTGCACTGACAATAGGGACAGTGTTCTGGACCAGCCAGAGCCTGGGATCACATTTCCTGTTCCTGATTTAAGATCAGCTCAGCTGACTACTGATACACTCTGCTCCTCAAACAACACAGCAACAGGAACAGCACTCAGTTTGTGAATCATGGGAGAGTGTTCTTGTGTGTGAGGGATAGAGAGCAAAATATGTACTTGTGTTCTGGAAAACAAAACAGTTTCAACAAAGAAAGTTACCAGTGGAAAATAAACTACCCTGGACCATAAGACAGTAACCTTTGTCTTACTGAGTCCAGGAAGTAATAGAAACAAAGAAACCTCTCTGTGCACACAACTATAGATACATGAGGTAGGCCAACCTTAGCTTTAAACTTGCACTCTTGGTCAATTCAGCCTCATGACAGGCTCTGGGCTTTCCATGTTAAAAAGGAATATGTCTATATTTAAGTGTTGGTTTGTGGGTGTGTGGAGGCTGTATCACTGGACGTAACATCTGGTTGTTGTAGGATCACAGAGCAGGGTGGGTGTTTGTAGGTGGAGATGAGGTAAAGGCAGCACTGACCTGATACTGTAAATGAGCGATAAATGATCATCACTAAAGCTCTGAGTTACATAAAGGAAGCCAGCTGGAGTTCCCGTCAGGACAAACAGCAGCTTGAGCTCTAATTTGCATGATTGAGGTCAACGTAGAGGTGATAATTTGTGTGTGGTATGTCTGAACGAGGGTGTGTATTTGTATTACTGCGTCAGCACTCACTCTCTCTCATGAACGATGAGCACCTGCCCAGTTATGAAAGTATCTTTGTTAATCCACTTCACAGTAACACACATTGTGTGTGTTGTCAGGCAGGACTAAGTTTCAGTCTCATGCCAACCTTATGACTGATCCCTGGGCCAAATTTAGAGCTGTTTTTACCCTCCAAAAATTGACCTTTTGGTTCCCAAAGCAGAAAAAAATCATCCCAACAATTGTCAGTCTGTTTTTGCTTGTGAGAAATCAAGCTGGTGAATCACAGTGAAGAGCATGCTGGCTTGTGACACTCTCTCATGTACACACAACCTCTCACTCAGTGAGCCAGTGACCCCCTCATCCCATTCCTACCCTGCCTCAGGGATACAACATCAAGAGAAGTCTTATAACTCTCTGGCCTCTGAACTTTCTGTTGGAGAGGGTGTTGAGGACTCGCCAAAACAAGACTTTAGGAGAAAGACAGAAAATGTTTTTTAGAATAATTTTTGAGTTTTTTTTCTTGCTTCTGTTGACTGCTAAGTATGAGAATGTAGGGCTGTGTTGTAATAAGCTGTTACGTCATAAGCCTTGAAGGGAAATAAAATTAGCTGTGCTAAACTGACACATATTTTTGCATTTCAATCAGTGTTTTTCAAATTCTACATAATAATGAACCATTAAGTTATTTTTCAAGCAGAAATTCAAAAAATGATGTGGTGACATATTAAAACTGAATCTTCTGTAAAGGAAACGGACACAATCCCAGTGGCTTCACCCATTACTTAATAAAAAGGTATTGTGAGGCCTGGTGATGATGACTGTGGTATTGGTAATACTTACTAGTTTTGTTTCAGTCTTGAACAACAAGAGATGGAACTGAAGTGGGTTTGAAGACTTGCAAGCAGCAACAATTCACACCACACATTTAGCAGTGGCACAAATAAAGCCACAAACTTTGGGTGACACAATGGCCTTTGGAAAAAAAATGTGGTAGGCTTTTTCTTAAATACCATAATGAAACCCACACAGTGAGATTCAAGATTCATAGTGTTTATTGTCATATTCACAGTAAATAAAAAAACGTGTTTCTCTGAGCAATATAATTCTGTCTTTGCTGTCCACAATGAATGCCAACAACTAGATATTTCAAAGATAGCCATAGAAAAGTAGAAATAGTACTAATAATATTTACAAATATAAAAATATATTAAAAGTAAGGTAACTGAATGCAGTGAAGAGCTGAAATAGATTTTTAAAGAATGAATATAATAGGTTAAATCAATCAAGTTTAAGGAATCTTAAGACATTTTTATGAAAGAATAACATTGATAATTAGCCTTCACAAAATGATTGAATGAACAAGTGACGCCAAAGTTATTGACAGCCCCTGGCACACACACCATCCACACACAGAGGCATATGTGGGCAGTTGGGACCACTATTAATACACTCATAAGCACACACACACACACACGCCACACACTCATGAAAACAAGTGCTGCCATGCTATTAATATGTTAAGCAACAGCATCGAACAAACTCACTGTCACCAACATGTGTGCACTTGCATGATTGCGTACAATAACACAAATGTTTACCGACAGGTGAATCTAAAAATACACCCTCATGGTTACACACACAGAAACTCACACAAAGAGCCACAGTGTTTCTCCAAAGGAAACAAATGGGCACTATTAATAAGTTGGCACCAGCACACGCCAGCACAGACACACACCAGGACATGCGTACATGCACCTCCAACTGTCGCACAAGAAGATCCTACTTATGCAAACACAAAGACCTGCTGTGTACACTCAAAGGAAACAACTGCAAGCTATTAATATCTTGGCGCACAGTGGATGGGCCCACAGAAAACACACACATATGGATGCACACGTCAGGAGATTGATACTCCAGCTGCTCGGAAGCAGAGGGACAGAATGTCCCCAACAGTTGTGGATTCCTCTCAACGTAAGGGGAGGGAAGGTGGAAAGGACGAGGGTGGTGGGTTGGGTGGACTGCTGAAGGTGGACAGCATCATGGAGAAGCTCTGATAAAGTTATTGTGATAGTGAATCTGCTGCAGGTTCAGAAATCAAACCCGAGACCAGATTCAGAATGAATTGGAAAAAGTAAAATATTTTACTTTGAGTTAACTAAAGTGGTCCTTTGGACAGAAGCTGTAGGTCTTGTTTGAGAAGATCCTTTTCTGGCTGAGGTACCTTAGCTTTGGAGGCAAACAAAAGGATAAAACTTCCTTTTAACGCTGAATTTCTCATATGTAAACACAGCTGTTTTCCAAAATCCTTTTGTCAAGCTTTTTTTAAAAATAACGACATGACATGAGTTGGTCCTTGACCCAAATTAGGGCTGTTACTGGTGCTAACTGGAGTGTAATAGCCATCAAACGGCATCAGCCTCCTGGAAACGGCGCACAGAGCACGCCATAACAAAAATTTGAAGTAATCAACATACAGACTTACTCATTACTGAGTCCTTTTTTAAAACTTTTATTTCTTTTTTTGTTATTATTATTTCTGGGGTTTTTTTAGTTTTGGTCCTAAACTTTTGATCAGCTGTTAAACAGCTTATTTTAGTTTAAATGCTTGGAATAAATTGCTTACTCATTCTTTTGTGTGTCTCAATCCCATTTCCTCTTTTTGGATTTTGAAACCAAACAATGCAAAATGTAAATTTTGCAACTTATAAACTGGTCTTAAAATTTTGATCAGGTCCATATGTGCAGTGACAGCAACTACAATTAGTTAAAGAACCAAGCTGCTGATGGAATGAATGAGCCTAGGTACTTGTTTGACTTGGACCCCCTGGTGTAAGTGAACCTCCACCCTGTTGGCACAACTTAAGATTCTGCATGAAGAGGGTGTTGAGAGTCTTTAATGCTAATTTTTGCCTGAGTGGCTCTGATCAATTCCATCAGGTGCTGTTAATGTTATGGCAAGGTTTGACGGCATGTAATTAACAGGAAAGAGATCAAACAGATGATCACCAACGTGAAAATAGACTCAGTTATAGTTGAGTTAATACTCAAAAGCTTGAATTCGCAGTTTATATTTATATTTTATATTATATTTTTCTGATCCTGTGATCTTTCTGCATTTTTTACTCATCTAACCAGGCATGAACCCCAAGCCAATGACCTGTGTTTATATATACGCAGGGTAACTAGCACTTAACCCTAATCTGTGTCTTCCAGACTCCATCCAATACCACTGTGGAGTTCCCTCCAGCCAAACAATAAACAAATCATATTTTAGAGCCACAGTGTGCGTATAAATACTGCTGAGAGACATCTGTAACTCTCGATCTGCAACAAAGCCGGCGAGGCCCTTCAACCAAAATAGCAGCTTCTTCTTTTAAATGAACTAAGAGGATGTTATGGTTCAGACTAACTTTAGAAACAGGAAGTCACTGTTTCTGTGTGACTCGTCTGGTGTGTGTGTGTGTGCTTGCAAAGTCTGCATGTGTGTGTATGCGTGTGCTCCAGTGTGTTGCTGCAGAGGGCTCAGAGAAAGAGGATGATGGTTGTGAAACGAATGCGCTATTACAGAAACCAGAAGTTTGTCTCCTGCCTATTTTTAGCACCACTGTGCTTAAATGAAAGGCAGAGAATCACGCAAACAGATCTTATCTAGACACAGTTCTTCTTATTTTTAAGACATTTCAGATTTTTTACCATATAAATATTTTTTTTCTTCCTTTCTTTCTAAAGTATTTATTTTGATGGCACAGTTGATTAATACCAGACCCTGGAAAGCAGTGCTGGCTGAAAAAACCTGAACCACTGCATTACTGCTTTTTGGTAATATGATGCTCAGTGAGGTTAGAAAATTAATCAGAATCATCTTTACACTTCTTGGGGTTAAAAAAGGACAACAACAGTGGCTTTTTCTTTAAAATGACCAAAAATATTTTGAAAGATAAGTACAAGTTGACCACGTTCATACAGTTTGCTGTACATTTAACTGTGGTTCAAGTGTTAAATTAAACCCAGGGTTTCCTTTTGTGAGCAGTCCGACTGACTTCTTGGTCATTTCCTTATTCTAATGGGAGCTTTCTTTCTTGGTAAGTATGACTTTGTGTTTGAATGCACTACCACAAACACAGCCAACCCACATCTCCAGTGACTACCTCAGAAAACACACAATCATTCTCTTCTCTATACACACTTTGTGTATAGGGAGGAAATTAACCCAAAGTTTGGAGCAGACAAAGGTATAAACATGCAGGTTTAGATTTGAAGGTGAGAGGTAGAAGTTGTGTGGAGTCTCTTTAGCTGTCTGACATGACATGGCTTCCTGAGTTACCTGGAAAGGTTGGATTCCAGTGTTGCACATGAGCCATGCAGTGGAGGAAGCGAGCAAATTGCAAGCATAATTTCAACATTTTCAATCCCAACAAAAGGCTTGTCATTCTTTGTTTTTCTGGCTCTATGTCAATCTATGGAAATAATCACACATCCAAGTATAAATCTTCATTCAAAAGCTTGTCTAAGTTTCTGTTAACGTCTGTGCAGAGAAAACACATGACTGCGCCCCGTGAATACATGGTGATGTTATTATGTTATTGGGCTAACACGGCATTACAGAACTGAAACCACGTGCTTCAAACTGTGAGATATTATCTTGCACTGTGAACGGTTCAGGTCTTATTAACTCCCCTTGTCTGTTTTTTCATGTTCTGCTTTGTGAGTGGAAGTCTCACTTGACCTGCAGTAACAGGACCGTGGGAGTGTTTTCCTCTCCAGAGGAATTCTGTCAACCTGAAACGCCTTCACAGACGTGATTATTTCTCCCTCTGAGTCGGTGGTGCTGTTGATAAAGAGGGTCAAATAGTCATGCTATGGTCTGTTACTGTACAGCCCCTGTAGTTAGTGGGCCTTCAGGGCCGTCTGTTCACTGAGGTTTGATTAAGGCTGTAACTGAAGGTTGGATTTGATGAGGTTGTGAGCTTTTTCTAAGCCTACCTTTATTTCGGATGTGTCTTAATTCAGGGACTGATTCCTTTTAAGGGTAATTGCCGGCTAAAGCCATACTGAATTGTGACAGCCCTGCCCTGTTCAGGATTTTCTGTTTGTATCACCAGTAGAGGCCCTGTACCCCTCACAGAGTCCTTTCCCATCATTAAGCAAAGGGTAGCTTCCTTGCTAAGTAGCTTGCAACATATGATTAAGGCCCAATTTGATTAAAAAAAAAAAAAAAAAAAACTAGATCCTTTGTGGCTTAGGCAAAGAATTAAACATTTGTGAAATGGATTTCAAGCAGGCTATGAAATATGACAGCCTTGTTGCAGTCCTTTAAAGGTCCATATTATGCAAAATTCACTTTATTAAGTCTTTTAGTGGAATTTGTGGGTTTTTGGCTTTCCTCCCAGCCCACAAAATGTGATATTTAATGACAAAACTGTACTTTGTGGTGCTTGTGAAAGTAAAATTCTGGCCTAAAATGAGCTGTTTGGATTTTGGGGATTTGCCGACGTCAGCGATTCCATTTTTGACCAATCAGGAGCAAGTCTGACCTGGTTGATCCACCGGAGCGGATATCCCCAAACCTCCTCCTCGCCCACTCCTCTACCCACAGAGAGGAGAACGCCGAAGTTGAAGAGCCATCACTGCTCTGTTTTTGGATGTAAACAGCCACATAGTTCCATGCACAAGCTTCCCATCTCGGAAGAAGACAAGACTAGGTGGCTAGAGTTCATTTATCAAGGAGATGTGCCAGCTACACTCAGTAAAACTGTGTATGTGTGTGCTAGTCACTTCAAGGCCAACTGCTTTTCCAACTTCAGACAGTACAACAGAGAGCTAGCGAATAGACTGGTCCTGAATCCAGGCGCATTACCAACCATCTGCCAACAAACCTCGGACCCTGAAAATGTGAGTATTTTAAATGCTGTGTGCTGTGGAGCAGATGTAAGAGCTTTTCCTCATTGCCCCCTGTCCTCTGCTTCAGGATGCTAACTTTAGCTGCAGTTAGCCTGTTGTTTTAGCCTGTAATGTCACGGTAAATGAGCTTTCAGTGACGCTGAAGAGCGGGGCGGTATCAGTGGTGGCTTATTTACATATGAAGGTCACGCCCATTAAATCAGATAGTTCTGAACAGAGGGGCTATGAGAGCCTGGAAACAATGCTGCTGTGCTTGATTTATTGGCATTTTGGACCAAAACATGTTACTACAATTTCATGAAGAAATCAATGATCCATATTAAACTGCAGAAAAGGAGCATAATATGGGAACTTTAATGGATGCAGCCCCTGAAGTGTGAAAGTCTTTTTTGAACATAAATCTGAGTCAAAGATTTTAAAACACAGTGTGTTACAGCATTGACCTGATTTAAAAGTGTTATTGTGAGTTGAGTCAGAAGGTCTAAGACCCAGCTCTTAGTGAATTCTCAGCACTAAATACTGAATGTTGTTAAAGTTGAAGTATATTTTTGCAGCAATTGATTGTGGTTAGCTGGCTAGATTTTTCAACATTATTGAGAAAAATAAAAATAAAAATCCTGCAGGTGCTGCCACTTACTGGCAGCACCTGCAGCCAAATAACTGATAGCACTTTTTTGCACTAGCCAGGTTTTCCATTCTGTCTAAACTCTTACTTGTGTTGTACGTCGTTTTAAAGAAAAGAGTCTGCTAAATGAAACTGTAGAACTGTAGAGTTGGTTTAGTGAAACTATACTCAGTTGTTGAATCTTAAAATACTCCCAAAATAAGTTAAAGTTGTATTACTTTACTTTATTAAGGATCCCCATTAGCACTTGCCGAGAGCGTGGCTATTCTTCCTGGGGTCCTATAATGTATGTATTATATCTATTGCAAGTGTGTTTTTGTTTTTAGAAGTACCGGATGCTGGAACAGCTCCTGTCAAATAAAAATGTCACAAAGTGCGCTCCTACCAGGTAGTGTAATTCAGCCGGGAATATGATTTAAGAAATGTTTTCTCACAGATCTGAAATTTGTTGAGTAATCTTTTGGTGGCTGTCATTGAGGAGCTCAAGTTCAGTAAATTTCCACGTCCTCCCCTCCCTCTCATTGTTCCTCTACCTTAGAGGGATGACGGTGTCTCCTTCCATACTGTATCTGTCCAGACTTTGTGTCAGTCGTACAGAAACATTCCTGAACAAGTTTATTGGTTTCGAATGTCCGTCATAATGACACATGAAAACAGTATCATGTTGTCTGCGAGCATGCATTTGTTTTTGTCCTGTTGTCATGGTGCCTCATGAAACTGCAGAAAGCCCTGAGGCTGATGTTTCTTCAGCATCAGTGATTATAAGCTCTTTTTTGTCAACATCAGGGTGTTGCTCTGTCATTCATGCCTATAAATCATTATAGATTTAAACTAAAGCTTGACCTGACATGGTAACAGTAGTCTGGTTTGCATAAATGAATGAAAACCTTTACGGACTCCTGTGCACCTATAAAAAGACATCTGTCTTTGGTTAGGACACAGGAGCTTGGTTCAGTTGTCTCACTTGAGTTAAATTTAGAGTTTTTATTTCCTTCATTTTTGTAAAGCCTGGAAGGGGGATGACAGATTCATGTACCTGACCCAAATGCCTGACCGTATAGTGTTCAAATCCAGCTCTCCACCCTGTTTCCTCTGCTCTCTTTCTCGAGCGCGCACACACACACACACACACACACACACACACACACACACACACACACACACACACACACACACACACTTCTCTCCCTTATGCTTTCTTTAATACAGTTCTGCACAGTTGTCGGTTTAACATGCACAGTTCAAAGACAAGTCCACAACTGTGCACAGGCCTATAAATAAACACTTGTGTGCACAGTGGTGACCATGTTTATGTAAAGCAGATGTAAAGCACACTTTGATTGTTCTTTTTTAGTTTCTTGGTAGAAAAAAAAAAAAAAAAACCTCTCCCTCAGGTGACTGCTATACTATGTAGACTAGAAGTCATTACTTTGTGAGTTGTGGATTTGGACGGATCAAACATTTTTTTCCCCAAGTTTCACAACTATTAAATATGTTCAAAACATAACCAGTAATCATCAGCTGATACACCGGGGCTGAATCAACTTACCTCTGTACCTTCTCCTGGCCAGTGTTGGAGGTCTCCTCTTCCTCATTTGATTTTCTTTTTACTCTCCCAGTCTTAAGCCATGAGGATGTAGCTTGTTTTCTCACAAAAGGAAACTTTTGTGAGTACTCATAACTAGGGATGTCCCGATATTACATTTTCACTTCCAATACGATACCGATACTGCAGCATTAAGTGTTGGCCGTTGCCGATATTAATCCGATACAATATCAGCATTAAACATGCATACTTTTATTACTTATTTTGTAGTATGTCTGTCATGTTAGAAAAGGCTTGATTAAGTGATATTATTTAAACAAAGAACAGAAGTCAGCAACAGTAGGTATGAGGAAAAACTGACCGACTTATCATTAACCAATAGGTAATAGAAATTTTAACATTTAACATAAGAATATACTAGTAATTGAATAAAATAAATAAATAAGAAAATAACTTAGAAGACCCAAAAAATAACCTAAATAAATCAAACAAAAACAGCAGGAGCAGAGTCTGGAATTGACTGCTTATATCAGAGATTATAGATGCACTCTGAAATAATCCGATACTTGATACAAATTGTATTTGCTTCGGGACATACAATTTGTTTGTGTAGGGTTAGGTTGTACAGTGTACCATACACACACACACACACACACACACACACACACACACACACACACACACACACACACACACACACACACACACAGACACACACAGACACACTCACACTGATGCTAGAAAATCAATCTGAATTAGTATTAAAAACTTCTTGCCCCCATGAACAAACCAATGTTATTTCCACCGTCCTTTTCTTTAGTGAACACCAGCATCAGAAATCAAGTTTCATCACCTATTCATGGACACCCTATGGACCTAAGTGTGGCCCAGAGGTTGCTTCATTCACATGCTGATCTGGCCATGCTGACCCCCCAGCCCCCCTTCTACCTGGGTCCCCACTCCAATCAGCATTGCACATCTTTTTCTCAGCACTTACAGGTAAAACAATCAAAATGTTTTATTGATATGAAACATTTGAATGAACAGAGCTCATCTTAGATTTTTTATGTTCTATATTTTGTATTTTGTTTCATGTTTTGGTTCAGACAGTCTAAATGAAATCACTGTTCTAGACACCCAAGCATTCAGAAATTTCAGAGACTCGCTTGTGAAATCATGGATTATTTGGGTGAGACACACCAAGTGCGAGGCGTATCGACCTCCCGCCACGTGACCACAAGAACAAGACAGCTGTTTTCACTGCACTACTTAACACAGGTGTAATGTTCAGCAGAAATTTCTTGGAAGCAGGTCAGGTTACAGTAAACAAACCACCTTTCTCAGTCATTCTCAGCATCAGGTTCTTGAAGAAGCTGATCCAGAATCACCTGGATAAAGCTTTATGAAAGTGCTTCACTAAAGCTGGGAACCCTTTTGAACATGTAAATGTTGGGGCAGTACTTAATCTTGCATAAATTTAATAATGTGTCTCTCAATGCATTTTTTGTATGCGTAGTTGAGGCCGTCAGATAAATTTCTGGCCATTTTCCTCTGCAGTATAACACTGAGCAAAGACAAAGAGACATGGAGGAGGAAGAGAAAAGAGAAGAGCTACAACAGCTGATACGAAAAAGGAAACCTGGGCCGAGTGAGTATCACATGCAGCCTCTGTCTCCTGACTGTAATGGGTTTCCGCAGGTTTCTGAAAAACCATTTAGTTGTTGACACGCTCTTAATCTGAGTCACTGTAGGTTTCAATGAAAAAGCAGGGGGATTTCCAAGACTGCTGTGATGTATTCTCAGATTCCAAGGAAATTTGTACTCATACTGTATCTAACCACAGTGAAATAAACACACATTTTCAGGAAACCATTTTTTTCTTTTTAAAACTGCTTTATTTTTTTTGGCACATACAGGAAATTAAGAAAGCATAAAGCAACATCAAAGATCTCCTGGATCCTATTTCAGAAGTCTCCTTACTTGTAATTGAAGGCCTGCTATGGTTCCAGGCAGTATTTTGTGACAGGAAGGACCATAAAATTCACTTTTTAAAAAAGTTATTAGCCCCTCTGCTTGTGATCTTAAAGACTATTTGTCCTGAATAATTTATTTTTTTCTTGGTAGGTGCAGTAGCCAGTCCTATGGTGAGGCAGAAACTGCGGGAACACTTAATAATGAAGAGTCAGACCTCACATGACAGAGTCACTCCTACCCACAGCAGCCCCACACAAGGGTACAGGTGAGTGAGAGGGGCATCACACAGAGCAAAACCTAACATTCATTCACCTTTTTAAAAGGAGGTAAGAAAGACCAAGTTTCAGACACAATTTCATGCAAGAGTTACTGCATGTGTTACTGCATCAGACAGCATTTTAGTTTTAATGCTCTGACATTTCATTAACATTTGATTGTTGTTTGCGCAGGCTCCCAGTTCCTGACATGTCCCCAAATCCTCAAGTTTCCCCTGAAGACCAGCGCAAAGACCCTGCTCTGCGCAGGACATGTGAGTAACCTCTGGCTGTTGTGTTTGTTTTGTTTTGTTTTTGTCTGTGATGGGGGTTCCCAGCCTGAGGTGACAGCTCTGAAGTTTACTGGTGATTTTCCATTTCAGGTCTGTTCTGTTGTGGTATGCTCTGTGTAATTTGAGTCCTACTCAAAGTCATCTGACTGCATATCTCAGTGGGATATTTTGTTCAGTGTGGCACCTTGCAGTGTCCCAGCAAACTGTCGTTATGTTACACACACCTGACCACAGAATGGGACACAGGAGTCTCCTTTCTAGTGAGACCAAACAAACTCATAAAGCAGCAGACCTGCAGGGCCAGAGAACGAACAGTAATAAAAAAGACTAACATTGACTGTGACACACAAAGACTGAAACAGTTACATAACTCCAAGTAAGGTATGTGTAAAATGAACTGCGTGAGAGTCTGGAGCAGGTCTCCCTCAACGTGTGAATGAGAGTGGGAGTGGTTAGTCTTCCTGTTCATAGCCATAAGTACACTAACAATTCAAAATGCCTGTATTTGTTTGTGTTGCCCTAGAACCCTAAGGTGCCAACACACACTCACACTCTCTGTCTCACACACACACCCATCACTGCTTTCTCTGGCTCAGTCCCAACAAAGAGCTGCCTTTAATCCACTCTGAGCCAGCTTCTGATTGATTGTTTTGTTTGGACTCACTGGAGGCTGACCAATGTAAACGTGGGTCTTTTCTGTGCTATGCACCAAGTTGACGTATTTGCTTAGGTCGGTCTGCGCTTTAAAGTGATTTAAATTGGTTTTGTAATGGAAATTAAGTGTTTTATTGAGGTATGTGCAAAATATGCTGGAAATTAGCTTGGTCATCAATGACATAATGTGTGATTTTGTTTGAGTGTGTGGATGTTTTTATTTTCTTTGTGTAGACTCTGAGCCCATTCTGAAGTTGAGAATTAAAAAGCTCATCAATTCAAGACCAAACCCACTGCATCGAAAAATCAGCGCCCCTCCTGAGGTCAAGCACAGGACAGAAACTCTAGGTAAAACATCTTCAGGTTGCAAAACTGTCATGACTTTGTGCACTTGCTGTTCTTCTATCTTTTATAACGCAATGATCTCCATGTTCCATTTCTGTTTCTGTTACTTTTAAAGACTTTCTGTGAAAGATTTGTTTTTGTTATATTTTAAAACAAGCCATGCAGACACAGTTTGGTCAGTTTTCCAACTTCCTTTGTGCACCAGTGACAAAGAAACATCTGTACTGACACTATTTGCTCTCACTAGTTGAATGACATGCCATAATTTACAATTCACCCAGAATCCTCCACCAGCAGCGGGAGCAACCCAGCATCGGGATGCAGCTCCCCCAATGACAGCCTCCAGGCAGACAATGGGGCCCTCCCACTGAACCATGAGGTGAGCCCTGATGTTATGGTTCACTCCAGCAATATGGACAACTTCCTTATGACGGTGACATAAGTTGGAGTTCAGTTTCAGTCCAAAAACACACTAAAACTAACAATGAAGAACAATGAGTGTTAAATATTCCTACTCTTTTGCTTTTATTTTCTTATCAATATAAAATGTTTCCTGGAAAAGGATGTTCTCCATTCTATTAATAAGAATATAAAGTCCTCATGATACAGTGGTTGCAATGGTTAACTTTAATTTAACAACTGTGTTGCTACAAATGACGATGATATTAATCTTCTTTTAAATTGCTGCACGGCATAGCACACAAGACTGTTATGACTCTTATTTAAAGTGGATCTGAATTTAAGATATTCTTTTAAGATGGTAAACTCTAAGCCCTGGACTTAGTTTATGGAACAATGGAAACGTCAAGAAAACTTTTTTTTTATGTGGGATGAAGTGATAGTTTGTTTGCAGTTTTTGTTCTGATAACTAATGTAATAAATACCTTTATGTCTATTAGGCACAAAGGTTGCTGCTGAAAGATGGGAGTTTGGCCCATTTCACTGTGCCTCCCAACCCCACTGCCATGCCAAACATCACTGCTGGACTTCCTGCACAGGTCAGTAAGGGCTCTCAGTTTAAAACCTTTTTCCATTCATTCATTCATTGTGTATTTCACAACCAAAGTTATAGTGTGTTCTTAAATCTATCATCACTCTGTGCTGGATGTACCTTGAAAGTCTTTATAGATGTTGTGGTAAAAAGTGCATTCAGGTTTATTACACCCATGGTTTAAATACAGTCCAACTGTCTAACAGACCTGCCATCGCCCCCATTTTTGAACTCCTTCTCCTGCTGTACTACCAATTTGTAATTGCTCCTGATTGTAGAATAGAATAGAATAGAATAGAATAGAATAGAATAGAATAGAATAGAATAGAATAAAATAGAATGGAACTTTATTGTTATTGTAACAAGTACAACACAATTGAAGTCACAGCAGCAATCAAGAAAACAAAAGTAAGAAAGTGTATAGAAAGTGCAAAAAGGTCCATAAGAAAATAGATGATGACAGCTTGTCCATCATTCTTCAGTTCAGCCAGCCTCCACCTCCACAGGGTCCAGGACTGAGCTTCTTCAGTCATGCTCCATCTCTGTCTCCTGGATCCCGTCTGCTCACAGCTGGTGAAGATCTTCCAATGTGGCGTTGGTGTCTGATGTTAGCTCCGTTAGCCATGTCTGTGAATAGCATGATGCTACTTTGCCCTCTTTTATTCCCTCTGTTGCTGGGTTAGCACAGCTAGCTCTTCCATCTTATTGGAGATAGATCTTCCCAATAACGATGGATGGAAGGACAGGTCCATGTCGTCACTTCTTAGCTCACACCTGAGAACCAGCATGTCATCCTCACCTCCTTCTCCTCACCTTGTGGGAAGACATCAGGCCTTACACCACTTAGCATTGACATGCTATTGGCTGCTAACAGCTGAGTTAACATGTAAACAATGCAGCCATGGTTACATGTAGGATCTCCAGACAAACACAGGAGAAAAAGTAGTAAAAATATCACTGAAGCCACAAAAAGTTTGGTGTCCATGACCAACAAATGAGCCATACAAAGTAATGATCTACTTCAAATACAAAGATTACCGAAAAGGCAGCCATAGCCAACAGGGTGGCACCTATCAACCATTATTTCTCTAAATGTATCAACCGGGCATTGCTATGTTCATTGCCACTGCATAGGATATGTTGTTACTGGGTCATCAATCCTGGCAACAAAACTTGGCAGCCAGAAGCATGCACAAATCACTACCTGGCGCACATGTATGCGTTCCCCAGCTTTCTATGCAATGACACTCAATCAAGGTTGCTGTCAAAGATGTTTGAATCAGGTCCAAAAGAGTAGAGATATGCCTTCAAGGTCAAGTCAACTCGCTGTGAGTCATTCAGATACTAAAAATGCATTTTGTAAGGTTTGTGGGTCAAATTTCAGCATAGAACATGGAGGTAAAAATGATGTTGGCAAGCATGTTAACTGACAAAAGGCATGGCCCAAATGTTGAGGTTGGGAAAATCTCCTGTTTTGTCAAAGTCAAATATTGGTGTGTTTTTATGTAAACTACAAATGCCCACATTACTTAGCAGATGCTGTATACTACCAGAAAAAAAGGCCTGAAGCTGGGGAAGAAGAGTGAGGCTCTGTATTACTGCACAAGACAAAAATCCAGCCCACCAGTCAGGAGCTACAGATCAGACAGTTATCAGCCATCCATTTTTATACCATGCCACCCTGTTTACTGGGATGTGAGCACCCTGATATTTATTGACCTGACTTTCCTGTGACAATTGGTGTCAAAATCAGCCTCTGTTCACTCAGTGTTGCCCCACCTTCAGTGGTGAAGACAGAAAGTTGTTACACAACTGTCGGCTCTTATTGGATAAGAGGCATTCCATGAATACTGATATCGAGCACATCACAGAGTCTTTTTGCTCTGTGTGTCACTCCACCCAGGACTGGTGTTTTGATTGACATATTAGAGCAGTTTGTCATAATCGCTCAAAGCTTGTAACTTCAAATCACATAACAGAACTTCATAACTGAACGCACCGCAAATCGAAACACGAAGGTTAATGTATATAAAACAAAGTTGCTGGTCTATGGTAACCAAGGACACAAACAAAGTGACAGAGAGTGGGAGAATGTTCTGGTTGCTTGACAGCAGTCACCAGTTTCACTGAAGTGGTTAAACTAGTTGAGATGGTGGGAAATGATTGCTGTTGCATTTCAAGGCACAAAGCTGAATGCTGGGTGCTGAAGGTATCAGCATGCGTCATCAGAGATGATGAACTGATGTATCTCTTTCTATTCATGTAACATATTTGACCAGTGTCACAAAAGAGAGTTCTCAAATGTATCACCTGAATAGACAGAGATACCAGCCTGTGCTATAAATGTGTGTGTTTCTAACGCTGAATGTTTGAAAAAGAGCCAGCAGAGTGGAACACTAATAGACACACGTTATATTATCAGGCTTTCACTTCCCCTCTCTATCTGAGTGGTGTTATGAACATTTTTAGCTATTGGATCCGTCATGAGGTAACTTACGATCTTGATGCTATTATTAAACTGTTTCTGTTTTCATTGCAAACAGCCAATCAAGTCACACCCTCAAAACAATAGAACTCCATAGCGCTCATTTGCTTTGTACAAACTTTTCCAAATGCATCCCTACTTTCTATCAAACTGTCTGTGCCTCTCCGCTCCCCAGGCTGACATCCGGTTAGCAAGACCTTATGCAGTGTCTGGTCTGCATCAGGTCTACCTGCCTATGGAAGGAACCAATCCAGCTCTGGCTCAGTGCCTGCAGCCGGTCTTCATACTGGAGCCACATACTGGAATGGTGCATCCGCAGCTTGTCTCTCGTGAGTAATCTGGTTCTGACTGTGGTCTGGAAGAACAAAAAAATCGCACACATTCATTTAGCCGAGCAAGAGACAACACAGAAGAATGCTTTGACGTGTTCATGATGCTTCTATTATGCAACAACTGTTGTGCAACATGATCTTTTGTGCACAAGATTCACAAAAGATGAAGGGACTCTGTTGTGAAGCATAAGCTTTTATTTAGTCTCAACTTTGAATCTTTGAGGTACAATGACTTTGAATCAATTCCAACATCTAAGGATGTGGATGAAGTAAAAGCTGTGATATTAATTCATGATTAGGACTGTCAGTGTTCTACTTTACATTAGCATGTAGCCACGTTTAAGCAAATCAGAAATTCAAAGGCTCAGAAAGACTCAAAGCTTCCTTATGAAAACTGTATGTTGCATGCAGTCACACATCACATACCCAGTTAATAGTAACAAGTGCTGACAACTGTGTTTGCGGATACTTGGCCTGAAAAGACACTTGAATATAAACGAGGAATAACAACCTTCTATCACAGCCGAATGAGCTCGTGACTTCAAGATAAACAGATAAAAGTCTTGCACTCGCAGGCTGCTCTCTTTGAACCATCGCAGAATTTCAGTCCTTATCTTGTCATTAAGGTTTGCTAAACATCTTCTGTGAAAATAAAGTAAAACATTCATGCGAGTTGTGCAACTAAAAATGAGTATGATATTTTGCCTTGGGCCTAATTCAAGACCAGCAGCTATCTAGTTTAGTCTAGCTTTTTCAATCCAGAGATACCCTCTCAGCTCAAGTCAGGATCAAAGTGGACCACCAGCTTCCATCTCTAAAAACCTTCTTCAGTCAGTGAACTGGAAGATTTTTCAGGTATAACTCTGGTAGCTTTGCAGCTGCTCTATCTTTTCTCATTCATGAAATTCCTGAACAAACAATAGACTGTGAACATACCACTGACTTAAGTCACAGCAGCTTTTTTAAGCAAAGGGCGAATCCTTGGAGTTCAACCAAGAATTATTAGATAACCATCAAGCTGAGCTGTTGTTTTTACTGAAATAATGAACGAGAAACCTGTTTTCTGATTAACCATGTGCTTCATCCATAAACATCCAAAGATGTCAGTAAATTATCTCACTAATTGATCTACAGGTCATGTCCCACCCCAGATTGTAGTATATGGACACAGTAGTTTTATTTTTTGCACAGACTTCTGAATCAGCACAAAGTTGAGGTAGGACCTTGAAAAAAACTGCATCAGCTCTCAGCCCCAGGTTTGACCTGGCAGAAGCTCTGCAGGGCTGCAAATTTACAAGACCTCTGCAATAATGTTTTATTCTTTCTTTAGACCCGCACACCTGCTGAGGCATGACACCTTTAGATCATTCCTTAAAAAGGCTGAAGCTGTGAATGTTTTAAAAAGCACCCAGGGTTTGCTTAATTGGTACATCAAGCTCCAAAAACGTTGTGTTGATGAGGTAGATGTCTTGATTGCCTTCATGAAGAGGGCTGAGTGAAAAGCGTTGTATCCATTACCCCTGCTGTTAGCAAGGTTCTTTATGCCACAGAACTGGTAACCGAAGGACTCTCAAAGTCATAGAGTTATTACAGTAATTTATTGACAGTTTAAGTGGTGGTGATCTAAGTATATATACAAAAAAACTTGTCTAAAAAACTTGATTAAAGTAAATGTTTTCCAAATAGTCAAGCTGTGTTTGTTCTTATGTAACTTGATGACGTCCACCTCTGGCCCTCAAAATCCACCTGGCCAAGTGAGCTCCTTTAAATACCCAAAGCCCCTCCTTCCAGGCTCAAAGGGGGAAAAAACACAAGTTTGGATAGTTTTTCAATCTCAAATTCATACAAACCTCTCCATCAAATCCACAGTGTTTAATAACAACCCTTTCAAGTAAAAGAACATTGTCATATAAAAGAAAACTGAAAACTGAAATTGAAACTGAAATTTACCTGTCCGGTTTGTTGCACAGAGCGTGCTGGTGCGTGAATGTGCGCACTGTCAGCGTCTTTGACAGAGTCACTCTGCCACATCAATTCACAAATCCAGTGGAGCCTGTAGGGATCTTAAATATGTTAAATGACATGTTCACATTCACATTAACTCATGCTTAGAGCTAAACTCTCACATGGTGTTTGCCCTCCTTCTCAACTTTCATTAGACTTATGGAAACACAACTCTGCCTTGTTACAGCCTGAAATGTAACAACAACCTATAATGTAATAACTGACCTAAAATGTTATTTTAAAAAATATAATAGCCCCTGCAATGTAATAACTGGTAGATAATGTAACAAAAGTGCTTAGCTAGAAATGTTATAAAACCCAAAATGTAACAATTTTGCCTGAAGTGTAACAAATTTTTACATTCTGTGCAAAAAAATTTACAGTTTGGGTTTTATTATATTTCTAGCTCAGTACTTTTTGTTACATTTTGAGTTATTACATTTCATGTCTAACGTGCCTTCAGAGGCTTTTGTTGTGTAACAGTTTGAGTTTTTCTTGCATTTTTATGCAGTCACTGGAGGAAGTATGTATATGTACCATAACTCTTAGGATTTCTTCACACTGGACAGTTACAGTGTCCTGCTCAAGGGTGAGGCTCGTTGACATATTTATATTGAGTAGAGTCATCATTAATGCACTCCTGCAGATAAAACAAGTCAAGACGTCTGCCGTGAACAAAGCTAATGCAGAGACCTTTCGATAAAATTTGTTTCCTATGTGTCTCTTTAATGCTGGATATTATATGAAGTGTAAGAGCGCCCTCTACTTGATTTTGAGGGTGCTACATTTTTTTTACACAGGAACCATCCTGCAAATTTAAGTAATGTAATCTTCTTCATCACAACAGGACATAAATGATTTAAAGTGCATTTTCCAAAGTCTTTTTTTTTTTTTTTGAAAATGAAATACAGCTTTGGGTTTTTTTTTGCATTTTCTACATGTCTTTATTTCTGAATCATATATGATCTGTTGTTAGAGACTTTAACTCTTAAAATTATATTCTATCTTCTTTTCCCTCCCTTTCCCTCCCTGTAGTTCATGGAATAAGCTCTGTCCCCCTGCAGCACCACCAGAAGTCTCACCTGTCCAGAAGAGAAGGTGTTGTGTCCTTGTCTTCTCACAGACCCCTGGAGAGAACACGCTCAGAGCCGCCGCCCTACAGCCACTCTCCTCTCACTCTGCATGCAAGCCACCAGACACACATCCACTCCCAGCTGCCTCTGCAGTACTACAGGGGGTTGGAGCAGCTCAAGCAGAATGCGCCCATGAGAAAGGTGAGAGGGAATGGATTCTTTCATGTATATACTTTTGAGAAATATCAAAAAATTGTTTTAAAAAAAAGACTTGATTTTAAAATTAATTGTCATCGTTTGTATGTAAAAGAGAGTACTTGCAACTCTGAGGCCATGTCCACATGTAGTCAGGTATCTGGGAAACAGCATGTTTTTTTATACTTTTACCCCAGTCACTCACACGAAACCACAGCTTTACGTCAATAAAGACAAAGTTTTTGGGAAACTCCAGCCAAAGTTAAGATTTTGGAAAACTCCAGTTTCATGGTTTTCGTGTAGACGTCAGTCGATGGAGTTTTCGGTTCTTAAACGTCATGGCTGAATGACAGGGGCTTATTCTGATTGGCCGGCATTGGTTTAACGTTTGGAAAACAATGCCAAATATGGGTTTGACAGATTTGATGAAAGATTTTTTTTTAAGTAATGTGGGGGAGATATTAATTTTTGAAAACGCCCGGCTACATGTGCTCAAGGCCTAAGACTAATGAAACTGAGGATGTAAAATTTCCTGAAAAACGTCTTCTAACACAGATCCCATCAGAAGACATGGACCTGGAGGAGATTGGATCAGAATTTGGTTCAGGGTCTGGGTCTGTGTGTGGCTCAGAGCCAGGCTCATTAGGTGAGGATGGTCACCGCAGGAGACAGAGCACAACCAGCACAGACTCTGTTTACGACACCGAGTCTACTACCTCCTCTCGAGAGAGCTTGATCGAGCCTTCACATTCCCTCAGTCAGGTAAAATACACTAACATCAGCAGCACACAGAGGAAAACACTCAGAGCTTACTGTGTGAACAATGGGATACATCTCGTGTTCATGTTCTTGATGCTTATAATGTTCTTCATATCATTTGAGTCTGTAAGGGAGGTAATCTATATGAATGTAGTGGTTTGATCCAGGATTTTGAACATCAGAGGGCGCTGTAGCTTTACATATGCAAAAAGAAAGTAGTAAGACATACAGGATACTTGCAGCATGTTCCTGTGTATTCCTCATAAATTCCTCGTTCTTGAAATGTCAGCATTGAACTTACCAAGTCAGAGTTCTTAAAAATTGTTCACTGGAGGCTTTTCATTGAAAGATTGTGGATGTTTACTTCATTTTTTCATGTCCTGCGTCTCCTCTATTCCCTGTTCTCCTCTTCACTCACCACCCTCTGAATCACAGAGGCAGGTGATCCTCAGACAGGGTCCCCACCTCGACCATCTGAGTCCACCTGCTGTAATTTGGCCTCACCAGGCACTTGTGCGGACCCAGTCATCCCCACCCTCCACATCTCTGCCTTCTGCTCCACTCCCACCAACTGCTGTGCCTTCCCTGTCGCTGTCCAGCCCTGCTGCAGACATCCAGCTACGCTACACCACAGGTAAGGATCTGATCAAAAATGGTAACAAAGAGGCAGGAATCACCTTAAACAGTGATGTTAATTCATTAAATTCTCGTACAGCTTTGTAAATCATGGCATACTGCTTGTGTGTGCATATCTAGGTCTAGTTTATGACGCTATGATGCAGAAGCACCAGTGTACCTGTGGGGACAACAGCCGTCACCCTGAGCATGCTGGGAGGGTCCAAAGCATCTGGTCCAGACTGAAAGAGAGAGGTCTAAAAAGCCAGTGTGAGGTATGTAACAAACTGGCAAACACTCAACCAGTAAGTCGATGTTTTAAGAAGTAAACACACCACATGTTGGTCTGTGTGTTTGTGTAGCGCATTGACAGCAGGAAGGCCACTCTGGAAGAGCTGCAATCAGTGCATTCAGAGAAACATGTTCTCCTGTACGGCACCAACCAGGTCAACCGCCTCAAGCTGGACAACCGCAAGCTGACAGGTAAAACGAATCAATTAACAATCAAAACAATCAACAATTCAACGTCTACTAAAGTTTAATGCCATGAATTGTCTCCTGCAGGAATCTTATCTCAGAGAGTTTTTGTGATGTTACCATGTGGAGGAGTTGGAGTGAGTGCTACACACACACAACACAACACAACACAATTCATGCGGGAATCTTCAACCTATGTAACCACTACACAGCTGATTGTCCACGTACACAATTAATCTATTAACCCCACAAATGGTTTAATCTTTTTTTTAGCTAAGATTACTTGAAACATAATCTGAATCAAAGGCTGTTCTATGGGGAGCTAAGGTGGAGATAGAAAATAAGGAAAAGATGGTGCATGTAAAGACTGCTGGCTGGAGGGGTGCGTGCCAACGAGACTGTATTTTATTTAAAGGGAATGTGTGAGGGAAGGAGGAAAAGGATGATAACAGATAAAATTTAAAGATAGGAGAGCAGAGTAGATGAAATTTAAAAAAAAAAGATATATAAGACCTGGAGTGTTTTCTCCTCTGTTCTGGCAAAGCACAGATTACAATGCCCATGAGAAACTGTGGTGAGGCACAATGAGAAGAGAGGAGACAGATAATAAAGTAGGAGAAAAGAACAGAGGAGCGCAGAGGAGGCTGGAGAAGAAAAGAGGGGCTGGGTGTCAGTTGATAAGACGACTGATCTGCCTGGATTTCCGGCCCTTGGCTGCTCTGGTTGAAGAAGGGTGATTGGAACAAGATGGCAAAGTCTGCGATAAAAGAAATTCCTCTTATTTCATTGTTCCACTGTGGCACACCACCAATGTGAGTTTGAAACATCAGGTTACATTGGTAATACAAGACGGGTTTTAGGAAGAGGAAAGAGAAAGCCTTGAGAAAATTGTTGTAAGAAATTACATACATCATTTTTAAAGATGATTCTATACTTTAACAAAACACATATACATGCCTTTTATTCTCGTCTTTTGGTCACAGGAGTTAAGTCACCAAAACGCAAACTTTAGATAGTATGAAACATCAAATCCTGACAAGCATAGCTGAGGCGACTGCAGTTCCCTTTTTTTGGAGGAACTGTCAGAAAAAAAATTGTTTATCTGATAAACCTTTTATGTGCTTTATCAGTTATGATAAGCCCAGGTCTGATGAGCTGAACTGTCAAATAAACAGCAGCTTTCTTTTCTTTAAATTTTGTTGACTTTTATGTAGAGATGCACTGATCTAACTTTTCTGGTTTCGATACTGACACCATCCGGTATTAACCCAAACCAATACAGATCTGATACCAGTGTTACATGATCATCTGCATGCCCAACTGTGGGATAAGACTGGTAATGTTTTGGGTAAAAGGAAAAAAAAATAATATACGGAATTACTGAAGTAACTATTAACTTTTTTTATCAGCAAAACAAAGCTTCAGAACTTACAGAAATTCTATTCGCCTGTAAACTTTTATACCCTGTAACCTGGTAATGCAGCAACCAAAGAAATTGCATCAGAGGTAACATTTCAAAATGAAGTAGCCAAGAGCCTAAGTAAAAAAAAAAAACATGCATAGAGCTGGTTGCCTGGATTGGCCCATTCCCACTGATAACAGTTCAGCTCTGAGGGGCACTGATGCACCGATACCAAGATACTAGGATTGGTGTATCGGTGCATCTCTACTTTTATGCCTGGGGTAAGGTAAGCATGATAGTCTCCAACCACTCAACTTGTGATTTGACCACAAAGCTAAACCAGTGCCCTAAACCTTGGATCCTTTCAAACAGATGCTGACGTTGAGTGTCCTCATCTCTGCTTTCCAAACAGGTTGACATCGATACAGTCTGGAACGAGCTCCACACATCAACAGCTTCCCGTATCGCTGCAGGTTGTGTCACAGACCTGGCACTGAAGGTGGCACAGGGAGAGCTGAAGGTGTGTCTCTGTCACGAAATACCTCATCAGCAAATACTTTATTTACTCTCTGGGACTCTGCTGTCCAACAGGTTGTGGCACAAATAAACTGTTTTATAGAGCAGGATTTTTATTTTACAGCTGATGCCTTCAGGTTAAAACATGAAGTATTCTACAGCATAACTAGGTGTGACCTTAAAAGATGTTCACGTTTGTGGTTTATCACTGGAAGGTGTTGAAGCTTTTTGTGTTCTTCTCACAGAATGGATTTGCAGTGGTGAGGCCCCCTGGACACCATGCAAGCCACTCCTCTGCTCTGTGAGTCCAGCAATATACACATACTATACACTAACACAGGCACACACACACATTTTCAGATACACACCCACATTCCAGGAGCCAGGAGGTCTCTCCAAAGTGTTGCAAAGCATTTATTACAGATCTGCTTTGGAGAGAGACGGAGAATGTGCCTCAGTCTTAATGTGAGTTTGTGTGATGTGTGCTACCTGCCTGATGCCTGAGGCAAACCCTCGCCGTGTGTGTGTGCGTGTGAGTGTGTGTTTGTGTGTGTGTGCCTGGATTTGTGTCAGTCTTTGATAGGAGGCATTAGCCAAGTAACCACATTCAGCTGGGACTGTATGTGTGCTCAGCAGTGCTTGTCACAGGTTATTTATGGGATGATAATGACTTCTCTTGATGAGCAAAGTTTGGACAACATATGATATACTGTCCACACACACACACACACGCACACACAGAATCATAAAGACAGTTAAAGTTTATGATCCATGCTGACACTGCTACTTCCAACATTCCTCCATTGTTTTCCGTACATCAACACTTTTTCACATACCTTAAGTGTAGACAGCCAGTGTTTAAAGAACTGCTGTGCAGACTTATGAGTTCATTTCTCTCTGAAATCATCTCAAATGTAACACCAGAATTTCACTCTGTTATCACTGGGAATGTGATGACAACTTTATGATAAGATTGATTTTATGTTTTTGTCCCAAAACGTGTGGGTTCTGCGTTACTCAAGAGGGAGAGATTTCATCTCAGCATCATGTTCTCATATGAAGAGAAAATTTTTGTTTGTCAGCAGTGGAAGATTGACTACAAAACAACTTGAAATGAAACATCCGTATTTCTCAAATATTTGGAGTAAATGTTTGCCTGGCAGGAGTTTTCCTCTATGACCGGCACATTGAAGTCAGTGCTGTGATTGTCACAACCTGGCCTGAATGTCCACCACATGAAAACACAGACATGTCTCAGAGGCTCCCAGGGTCCATATGGTGATTCTGTGATCGTAATTAGCTGAGGATGTACTGATAAACACATGTGTCTGCCTCTCTTCATGTCTGTTTGTCCACAGGGGCTTCTGTTTCTTCAACTCTGTGGCCATCGCTGCCAAACAGCTCCAACAGAAACTCAGTGTTAGCAAGATCCTCATCGTTGACTGGGTGAGGACACATGCACAGGAAAACACACTCAAATACACACACTCGCTCACAGGCACACAAATCCAATGCTGGCACCGACAACATCCCAGAAGCAAAGCAGCTCTTACAGTAGCACCTCTATTTATCATTAAGACTATTCATATCTTCATATCTCTGGTCCCCACGTGTGAACTGAACCGTCACACATTTCAAGAGATGACACAGAGTCACACAGTCATGTGCACATGCACACACACACATACCCACATACACAGACAGATATTGACCCGCAGCCAGGTGGTCGTCTCTGCTCACCATGTGTGTGTATATGAGGCCTCACCATGACTTTAAACATACCACACTATCTGGTATATTAAACACAGATTACTACCTGCTCGTAGACCCTGATCTGTTTGAGACAGTGTTTCTCAAATTGTGGTCTACAGACCACTAGTGGTCTGCCAGTGCCCCCTGGTGATCCGCAAAGACCATGAGGAAATTGTGTTTTTTAATGGAACATTCACAAAAAAGAGGGGGTGGGGGTGCGAGTTGTTCGGCTACTACGCAAATTGATAAAATCTACAAAATTGGCTCATAAAAGCATTGAGTAATTCAATTTAATCGAAGTACTCAAGTTTTTACATACTAGAAAAGTATTTTGGAATAATGTATCAGTAATGTAGTTATACTCAGATTTTGAGGTCCATTTTCTCCCTCATTCTAAAAGAAGACAACAAACAAAACACCAAACTATGAGGAAATGAGTGCACTTTTTTACTCTAGTCTCTGTCATTTTGATTAAAAAAACTTGTTCTGCATAAAGGGAATTAAAGAAATTAAATTTATAATTTTAATCATAAAAATTTTCAAAACAATCGTTAGTTGCAGCCCTAGCAAGTTGTAACATGTATGATTCGAGTTTAAAGCATATGAGTTTGTCCTCTGGGTTGTTGTTCTGGGGCTATTTAGCTCGTGGTGGTCTGCAAGAGTTTTCTGGGGGAATAAGTGGTCCTTGGTCTGAAAAAATTTGAGAAGCACTGGTTTGAGATATGTAATATGCAAATGTGATGTTAGCTAAATTAAGTTTTTCTTTCATCTGTAGTAAGTGCTGTGTTAAAACTTCCCTGCAGGCCTATATGTAATTGTTTTGTTTTTAGACCCCATCTTACTTTTTAACTAAATGTAAAACATTGATAAGGTCATGACATCATATTAACCCATCATCCAATCACTGTCCAGGATGTTCACCACGGCAATGGCACCCAGGAAGCCTTTTACAATGATCCTAGCGTGCTGTACATCTCTCTTCACCGTTTTGACGACAGCAACTTCTTCCCCGGTAGTGGACATCCCAGTGAGGTAGGAGGTCGTCCACAGCACTGCCTTGTTGTCTGCTCTTGTTTGTGTTGTCATGGTGAGGTCTGGGTGTTAGTGTGTGTTTGTGTGTCTCTCTTGAACTTTTGTGACCATAGTATCTTAGAACAGGAGAAACATGTAAACTAGTTGAACAGGTCCTTTTTCGTGTAGGAGCAGTTGTGAGTAGATTGTGTTTATGTATTGCAGACATTTCTTTTTTAATCCAACTCTTCGTTAAAATACCACCCACGTCTGTTGTGAGGATAGATATGTTGGCATAGAAATATTTGCTAATTATGTGATTGCAGTGGAACATTAGGGAGCTTAAGAGCCTTGTGTTTACCATATACTTGTCAAAACAAGAAGACTGATTGTAACAATAAATCCCAGATTAATTTACATGATTTAAAGCCCCAATTACAAGCTCAATTTGGCCATGATGACTGATTTGCATGTGGAGTCTGCACTGCAGAAGAAGAAAGGAACTGGTTAGCATAGATATGATATTGTACAGTGTACTGTGTTGATGATTAAAATATCATTCTTCCAGTTGAGCCAGTCAGAGCTGTTGTGATGAGCTCGAACATATTTTACAGAAACCTCTGGAATCTAAGAAATGAGAGGAATAAATCTGAACACAGGGCTTGCTTCGAGTCACAGTTACCGCCCCCATCTCTTTATTTGTAGGTCAAAGTGGAAACAAAAATCTACCAAAAGTGTTTCACAGTGGTTCCTGCAGCTCTGCGTTATTAAAGGAACAGTACAAAAATAAAGTGCTGATGCACAATTTATACAATAAGTACATTTGTACCTAGTTTTATGACAATATCATGATACAATTTATCAAAGGTCTAGCGATGAGTTTTTAGCTTAACTTGAAACAGACTGAAATTGATACTGATTACTTTATACACTTACAATAGCCCACGAGACCATCCATTTTGAGTTTAAAATTTCTTGTGAGGAGTTCCTGAAAAAGTCCCACCTTATGATTTTTTCCTGATTGTACTCTACTAGCTAAAATGAGATTATCAGCGCCAGTATAGGTTATTTCCAAATGCTATTTTTCAGCTACCGGACTGGGTCAGACAGGACCGGATTGATTCATGGCATGCTACAGTCTCTATGACAACACCAGGCTGGCTGACAAAGTTTATCAGTGAGAAGAGACATTTTTGTTTTTCTCTGCTGAAAAAGATTTCTTGGATAAGTTTTGTGGTAATGGTGGACACAGGAGCCCAATTGTTAAAAAGAAAAATGACACAAAAGCAGGAGAAAGCAGGAGAGTGATAGAGAATGGGCTAAAGGCTAAAACACAGGCTTAACTGTTATAATGTGATAATGTTCATTCCAACCCACAGTCAGCAGTTATTCTGCAGTAGTCTGTTCAAACTTGAGAGTCTATCAATAAAATGAAGAGTGAGGTTACGTTAGCTCTGATTGGTAGATGAGCGCTGGCAGGACATGACCAGTATTAACCAACATTACAAGTTAAGGACATGTCTCAGAGTACCAGGCTGTGAGCAGTGTTTATTTTGGCTGGCTAACTAAACTACAACTACAACTGACAAAGTTTGCCCGTTGTCACATTTCAAACAACAGGGCTGTGTAACTGTTAATCAATACATCACCTCCTTACTTTGTGTCCTGTAAAAAGAGGTGTCCAACAAAGAAAAGTAGTGTTGTAAAGAAGAATATAACTTTATTGTCATTGTAACAAGTACAATGAAATTAAAGTCAAAGCAGCAATCAAGAAAACAAAAGTAAGAAAGTGTATAGAAAGTGCAAAAAGGTCCATAAGAAAATAGATGTTGACAGCTTGTCCATCATTCTCCAGTTCAGCCAGCCTCCACCTCCACAGGGTCCAGGACTGAGCTTCTTCAGCAGTCTGTTCAGTCTCTGTCTCCTGGATCCTGTCTGCTCACAGCAGGTGACGCTCGTCCAACATGGCGTTGGTGTCTGATGTTAGCTCCGTTAGCCATGTCCGTGAATAGCATGATGCTACTCTGCCCTTTGGTATTCCCTCTGTAGAAGAAGCTCCAATATACGTTCATTTGCTTCAAAGCAAACACGTAATAGTCATGTCTTCATGACTGTGTGGAGCAAGTGCTTATGGGAATGCAGGGTCTGTATTGCTAGCGCTGCTGCTAGCTTTTCCATAAAGTCCTCACAGCTTCAATTATATTACTTTCTAAACTATTTGTGTCAAACAACCAAAGAACTGCACATTACTGAAAAACTATTTGTGTGGCTGTCAAAAGAAAGCAGGATGTGGTTTTTCAGCAGAGAGCAACACTTATTCTCATTTCACTCTCAATATTCACATAAAACTGAGTCTCAAAGCAGAGAAAAGTAATTAAGTGAATGTATTAAATGCAAGGCAACACTGAAATAAGTCGAGGTACAAACGAATAAGAATCATAAAACAATATATACCTGACACTGTGTTCTCTTTGAGAAAAGTCTTTGGCAGATCCAACCTTTTTAAGGTTTTACATGAACACAATAACAATGATTAACTTAAGTTTGTTAAAGTGCCTATCAAAGTTTTCTGGTTTGTGTTGATTTTGGCGCCCCCTGTGAACAACACAGTACATCTAACGATCAACATGTTGAAGAAATGTTTTTTTGGCTACACTCTCCTGTTTTTTTTATTTTTTGATGGTTTAACACATTACTGACTTTGTGTCTTTTTATAAGAAATTCTGCAAACTGCTCTTGCGTCGTGAGCAACAAAAGCGAGGCATTTTTGCAAATGCCTTGTAAAAATGGGGCATTTTTACAAATTTCAGTCTGTTTCATAACCCACTTCAAACCCCACACAGGAGCTTTAAACTCAGTCATGATGGTCATTCTTTGTATTTGTCCTCACATGTTAAACATGTCGTTTCCATATGTTACACATGTGTTTATTCAGTGCAGTCAGTATAAGCTCGTCACACTTTGATTTTCTGTATCAACTGAACATTTATTTCCCTTGTTCCGGTTTATTTTATAGGCCTCAGTGCTATAGATGTCAGAGCTCCACAACAGGATGTATACAGTTGAACTGAAGGCCTCTGTTTGAATACAGGAAATTGAGATGCCTATGAATTCTGCCTGCGGTCTTACCAGAAAACCAAGTGTGATGACTATCCCCAGTCAGATGAATTGACCCCAGCTCATGATGGCATTCACCACCCGCCCCCCATTTCTCCCCGACAATAACGAGCATAAAATAGTCAATGTTTTCCCATAAAATCCCCTGATGAGGGACGCTACATAAAACACACGGCAGACTTGGATGTGGCTTTGCCTTAAGTGGCCCCTCAACCTCTGTTGAGCAGTGTGGTAAACCTCTGGAGTCTCGCTGTCCCCCGTGTAGGTATATAACACACCATGGGGTAGGGTGTGATGTCATAGCCATAACAGAGAGGGCCGAGCACCACGCAGAAACCAGCGAAGGCCTAATGCAGTCCAGCTACTCTTGAAACATGAAAGAGAGAGAAAAAGGACAGAGAAGAGCACAAGAGACTTCAAGCTGAAGCAGAGGCTGTGTGTGTGTATGTGTGTGCGTCTGTGTGTGTGTACGTCAACGTGCGTGTGCATGTGGGTACATTACCAGTTGGCAGAGGACAGGAAGCCTCATGTGTTTTTGGTTTGCCCTGTGAACATGCCGTCCACTGAGAGAAGAATGGAGACAGACGCTCTGCGATGCTCATCAGCATTCTTTCAAACATCCTCTCACACCCATACACACATTAATACACACACGCACACACACACACACACACACACACAAAGGAAATTACCATATTTTCTTGCCAAGAGTGTGTCACTCAACCTCCTCATCCTTCCCTCAAACTGACACATTGACTGATGGTGAAGGGCTTCGAGAACAGCTAAATGGCTTCTAGCAGGACTACAAAGAGAGAGGCAGGAATCCTCAGACCTCTTTTCCAAGAGCTGCTGGGCCTCGGTTCATTGTCTGCCCCAAATATGTGAGGTCAAACTGAGAGAAAGCCTCTGTAATCTCTGCCTGGCATTTTGAGGTACACCTCAATCTCAAAAACAACTTTATAAAGCATTAAAATCATTTACAATATGTGCTGTGATTAGTAAACCTGACAAGTCACATCGACCACAATTACTGAGCTACAGTTATACACAGCACATAGCTGTGTGCAGTTCATTCAGCTGTGTAAAAAAAGATATATTTTTAGAACCCACACAAAGACAATCCAACATGTTATAATAAAGCATTGTTTCTCTAAATTTCTGGGAAGATTCGCCAAATGTGAATATTTCCTAGTTTAGCCCTGGCACAGTCTCAGAATCATAAACAGCCGTCGCTCTGTTGTGGCTGAGACTGATTTATAAGGCCGTTTGACAAATTGTATCAAAATCAAAATTCAGAGGGACAGGGCTGTTGAATTAATAGCCATCCGCATTTTATTTGGGACTCATAATCACTCCCTGGTGTTGGAGTCACTCGCTCTCGATTGCTGCAATGCGAGGTTTTGCAACAGCCGTGTCAATTTTGTGAGCGTTTGACACAAATCTGTCATTGTAAGAGTTTCTCAACTTTCCCTGGGACTCATTAACTTTACTGACATTCACAGTGTCACTTTTCACTCTCTCATCTTTCCCTCCCCCTTTTTCTCTCTGTCTCCATCCATCCAGGTGGGTGAAGATGCAGGCAAAGGCTTCAATGTGAACGTGGGATGGACGGGTGGTTTAAACCCCCCTATGGGTGATGCAGAGTACCTGGCTGCCTTCAGGTAATAAACTAGCCTGAGCATAACAATCTACTACTGATGTTTCATCAAGTTAAAGAGTCTTTTCTGAAATAATAAATCCCTGCGTACATCAGTTGTGATGTTTTTTCTAACAGTTTGTAACTTTTTGGCTTTAAAGGCTTCCATTTGTTTGCAAAAACGTGTCTAATCCTCATTTGAGGATACAAAATGGATTTCTTATTTCAAGACTGCTTATGATTGCAGGACATTTTCAAAACTCAACCTAGTCATTCCTCTTTACTCCTGTTGAAGAGTGCTCTATTTGTGACATGCAGGAAAGGGGGCCACAAGTTGGAATCCAACCTGGGCGACCCATCTCAGGTCTACAGCCTCTATAGATAGGGCCCAGTTATTAGCTTTTCAGCCAAACCAGCACCCCAAAAAATACTCTCTAACCCAACGCAGTATGCTGAAAATGTTGCAGAATCTAAAGGCAAAAGCAGAAATAAATCCACCACTATAATCGAGTAAAGGTAGAAAAGCCTTTTTTCATAGGAAATGGGAAAGTTATTTTTTCACCACAGTGAATGGTAACTGCGTGTGCCAGCAGGACAAACAACAAGCCATTGTTTTCCTCTTCCTCCTGCTGAAATCCACTTTCAGATTTTGGAAACCAGAAATTCCCATCTGCACTGGAATGCAACACCTGTAAACACAGCACTTAGACCACATTACCCTGTAATTACACTGCACTGTTTGACTGCAACAGATTACCTGTACTATCCTAAGCGGGCTTTATATCTGATTGCACTTCCCCTGAAAAATTGTTGTAGAAAATCAATGTCACCAATACTCTGCTTTAAAAGGGCAAAAGGTTTAAGTAGTCTCTGCAGTCATAGTAGCAATAGAGCTGCCTTTGATTGACAGCTAATATCAAACTTGGTAACTTCAGACCTTTGCTCTTGTCACACTTTTCTTCCCTTGGTGAAAAAGTTTGGTTCTTCATAACTTTGAGTGTCTCTGTCAGTAACACTGGCTCCTTACCAGATGATTAAACAATGTGTGAGCTCTACGCGGTGGTGCATGCAGTGTGCACAGTGGGTGGGCCCCTTGTCAAAGGAAAGATGCTAGTGAGCTAACCCATACTGGTAAAAATATTTAGAGCCAATAGGCAGGCTCAGAAACACTAAGTCCACTGTTTACTGCAGCTCAGGATTATAATTAAGAAACAACTGCTCTTTTCCTGAGCAGGCGTCTGGTTTTGGTATTTTTCATCAGGTTTGGGAAATGGCGAGTGTAAAACTTCCTCAGTTAACCGCACTGTAGTACTGTACGGTATTGTGTGTTAACCCCAGAAACTTTTTTCCTCTATTAAAGCTCTGTGGCAAAGGAGTGTCTTGGTGGTCCAGTGGTTTCATGCACAAACCACGCAGCTCTGATGTCCGGGAAGCATGTCCGGCTACAGTCCTTTGTCACATGTCATTAGGAGGAACAACCCCATGTTTACTGCCACCGCTGACTAATTAAGTAAAGAATATTCTGCACAATATGAAAGAAAGTCGAGAAGATTTGAAAGAAAAATGCACAAAATAGCAAAGGAGGGGTTTCTGTAAAAACACTCGCAACACAAATGTTTGAATAACTTTTTCAGCCACCATTTACTGGCACAGGAAAAATCCATACAGACAAAATTTAATGCATCATGAATTCATGTTTATGCAATTAAGTATCAAGTCCAGTGCCAGTTCAGTAATCCAATTTGAACCCATGATTTAGAAGTCGGGGTGTTCCAGACTGAGCTCTCCTCTCCAGGAAAACTAGCCTGAGTGCGGTCGCTGATGATGTGTCTCTGTTTTTGGGTGTGTGTGTTAGTGACAGGGGAAATATTGTGGTCGAATGTGGTGGTGTGACTCCAGTACAATCAGGAGAAGGCTCAGCTGTGTTGAGATTAAGTGTCATGACGTAGTGTGAACGTGTGCAGGATTACTGAGGTGGTCAAAACTCAAGGTTAGTGTAATCATCAGTAGCACGGCAAACACACACCTTCAACAGCGCAAAGTGCAGGAGTGTGTGTAACTTTTGGAGAACCTTTTTAAAAATGTGCACAGCATGTTTTTTAGCACACACATATTTTCGTGTGCATCTCTAGGCGGCTACTGACAAACTTTGGAGGGAAGGGGAGAGCAGAGGAGAGGAGAAGAAGTGGGGGGTGCATTGTTAGGGAATCCAAAGGCGGCGTAATTAGGCCCAATGGATCCCAGATGGCTGGCTGTCAGTGACGTGAGAAGAGGGACGAGCTCCTAATAGGAACCAGACGCACACAAACGCCTTTGAACTGCCGCTGAGAGAGAGAAAGAGAGGGTTAGAGGGAGAGAATCAAACGCGGCATGAGCCGTGCGCTCTTGCTAAATAACTGGCAGCAGGAGGAGAGGAAGTGAGGAGGAGAGCGGAGGAGCAAGGAAAGTGGTGTCCACTGAATGGAGTGTACAGTATGTGGATGTCACGGTCCTGAAATGTCAAGGGTCTCCTTTTTTTATCTGATTGTGTTACTCACAAAAAACGAGACCTTTTGACACATGTCTAAAGTTCACTCAGTCTTTGCAGCAACAGGTCCCGATCTTTAAATATCCAGGAGAAAAAGGAGTCCAGAGCACTCGTGCTTCTTTTTTTATCAGAGCTCTGCTTCAAATTTAAACAGTTGCACACATTCACACCTGGGAGCTACCCCACCTTCTAGTGTTGGCCGCTCTCCAGGAGTGGATCAAGAACAGAGATCAAGCACCTGGAACATAGCCTTGGATAATTTATCTTTCATCATTTTCAAATAGATGGAGTTTACAGTGAAGCAAACGTTTAGAGTGAACCATCCAGGAGTGAAGTCTTACATCGTACACGTGTCCAAGTCTCAAATTAATCCCCTCAACTCTACAATCATTTTGATAACTGTGCAGGCAGTTTAAGTTCTTTTAATTACAGACACCTTTGTAATCGTTTCTCGTGTTAAATGAGTCCCTCCATGACTTCCTCTCCACACTATTGTGTCGTATATGTCCCATTTCTTTTTCTACAAATGGTGAACAGCTGCTGAAAACATGACTTCTTCAATGTTCTGCCTCGTTTCAGCTGGGCCACAGGGTTTGATTAAATGAGATTTGCATCGCAGTGTTTTTTCACAGCATGTTTTTTCACAGCATGTTTTTTTTTTTGATCCTCCTCCTCCTCAGAGCCGTGGTGATGCCCATTGCCCACGAGTTCTCCCCCGATGTGGTGCTGGTGTCGGCTGGCTTTGATGCTGTTGAGGGACATTCGTCATCACTGGGAGGCTACAAAGTCACAGCAAAGTGTAAGGCCCACACCAGTTACACAGACATGGACACAGAGGTAGATCAGATGATAGATGATCATCAGGTGTTAAGAGAAACTGAGGTCTGGTTTCATGTTTCTCATGTTTATCTTGTTTGAGACATTTTACTAAGCATTTTTTTTTTTTTGAAGCAGAATAATTCAGTAGTATTCAGTGCTTTTTTGTAACGCTCTGTTGCTGTAGTTGTGATCTGCTAAGAGGCCACAAATTTAAACTGGCTCTAAGCTTCCTCTGGTGTAGGGATGCACAATATATCGGTATCGGCCGATTTGTAAAAGTGGGCTGATATTTACTCATTAGCTGCCGGCCATTTTCAGAGCATCTTGAATGATCTTTCAAGTCCTAAATAATATTGTTTTGTGTAAAAACCAAAACTACCTAAGAGTGGACCCTCTTCTTTTATGTCTCTCTTCCTGCTTTAAATCCAAAAAACAGACAAAACATGCTTTTTTGAACACGTTCATCTCAGGCACTACATCCTTTGATCCTCTCCATGGTTGTCTTTTCTCATGATCATGCTGCTCTTTCTCTCTGAGCTACCTTGACACATTATCTCAGATTTCTTTTTTTTTTTTTTTTAACCAATATTGATATCAGGAAATATTAGTTATCGGCCATAACAGCAATATTAATGTCGGATATTGTATCAGCCATAATTTTCATATCTGTGCATTCCTGCTCTGATGCAACTGGCAACATTTATGATCAATAATGTACTGAGTGTCTTTCGAATAAAACATTGAAAATTAATAAAGAAAATCTTATGGTATGACTTTGAAACTACATCTAACAAAAATCATAACATAAAAGGACATATCAGTTACTTACACTGTGTGTATATTGTAAATTAATGGGGAACAGTCCTGGTTAAAAAGGAGTCTCAGCTACACAATGAGAGCTCTCCTCTGAAGTCCTGCTGCTGATACTGTCATGTTAACAGTTGTGACGGTTTGATGAGTCGGCATCTGGCATTAAACAACACTAAAGGTCTCAGTGTGTTCTTTATCAATATTACCCTGCTTACCTTGTGCGTGTTTATGTGTTACTCTCCCAGGTTTTGGCTTCCTGACTCGTCAGCTGATGTCACTGGCTGGAGGTCGGGTGGTCATGGCTCTAGAGGGAGGGCACGACCTGAAGGCCATCTGTGACGCCTCCGAAGCCTGCGTTAGCGCCCTGCTGGGCATGGAGGTGAGACATCTTGCATTGTACAAGCATGTTTCTCCAAAGACTGAACTGTATGTATCATCCTCTAAAAACTTGTTGTTTTCCAGGTGGAGCCTCTGTCACAGTCTGTGCTGGACCAGAAGCCGTGTGAGAACGCTGTTAAAACACTGCAGAGAGTAATCCGGTTTCAAGGTGAGAGCTGAAGTCACAGAGGAGCATGACCTGCAGATAAACCTTCTCTGTGTTAGCTTAGTGCAGTGGTTCTCAAATGGCGGTACGCAAGAGTCAAAGATGTATTTTCAAAAAATAGCAACCAAGCAAAATCCCTTTATCACCATTTATTTAATCAATGTTTGAATCCAATATAAGTTTAAGTTCATAAATTTAATATCATATTCAATTGACACTAAGAGTACAGTGCTATGTTATTTTTCTTTTCCATCCAAAACTGCATTGTGCTTGGCAGGAAAAAAACATATCATAGGGGGTACGTTACTGAAAAAAGTTCGAGAACCAGTTAGCTTAGTGCATCAACAAAGAAATGTGTGAAAATGAATAAAAAGCATCAACACTGGTAACATGTTAACATGACCTCAGTCTTTTTGATGAGACTGTAGAGGAAATGTTTCTAAAAATCAGAATAGATATTTTAATGATGTCGTTCTTCATATGTTTTTCAGTGCTTTACGGCACATTTACTGCACCTGAAAAAAAACTGCATCAAACAGACTCTTTCACTGAAATTACCTCAAAACCAGCTCCTGCTACATTCAGCGCTAACGGTCTCTTTAAAAAGAGTTACTGGTTACACTCTTGAGGTTATTTGTAAGAAACTTCATGACGACTTCTCCTGGTTTTGTCAAGTGTTGGAAAAAAGAAGAAAGAGCAGACAGAGTTTCTGCTCTCTAAAGTTTCTGATGTCCACACTCATGCCGATTTTTCTGCTTGTGCTGTCTTAGTAGCTTCTACTCACTTGTTCTTTTTAAGTTACTTTTTTTGAAAAGTCATAATAAATCTTAAGCCCATATTACACATGAAAAAGAACAAGAGGCTTTCAGTGAAGCATTTTACCGGTCAGTCTGTTATTCTTAGCCGTGTTGGAAGAAGTACTGAGGATTAAAACAACGACACACACCTGTTACTGTTGCAGAAGTTCATGATCAAACCACGGCCATCTTTTCTTTCTTAAAGCATGAGCTAGAACAGATTGTAGCATGTGAGCTAACTCAGGGTTGAATTTGGAGCTTCACAGTTTGCGTGCCCACATGATTGATATACATCACAAGAGCTTTCCTTCCAGTTTGACAGTTTGTCCCAGCTGAAGATGTTTCAATGCCACCACCGCTCATCATGCCCGGTTTTGGCCGCACCACCGCCCCAGCATCCACCTGCAGGCTCAGGACTGGGGGTCACTCCTCAGAGTTTCAGCATGTAAAATAAATCAGTGAGGAGAGAGGAGGTGGAGTCTGGGCACAAAAACAAACCATGTTTGCAGCTGCGCTAAACATTTCAGATCCTTCTGTACAGCATAAAATGACCTCCGTCTTTGGATCCTGAATTCAGTCCAGGATTTTTTTTATTTTCAAATATGATCATATAAGTCTGGAGGTTTGACAAATGTAAATTTTTGATACTGAAATATCAAGTTTTGATATCATGGATAAATTAAAAACATCCTGAAAACTTTCGAAATTAAAATAAGATATTGACAATAAAATCAATGTTTTATTCACGTCAAATTTGTTTGTAGTCCAAAACTGTCTGGGCACATGTTAAATTTTTAATCCACATTCCTGTTGTGATGAATTGAGTGTTTTAATCATCAGGAAATAACAAAGTTTATAATTCTATCCCCGCTGAGCCCTGTTTTCACACTCTCATTCCCTCCAACTTCAGTTTATTTATTCCTCCCTCCATCCTGCTGCTTTCTGACCACCTCTCCTCCTTTACATCCCTGTCTCCTATCCCTCCCTCCAGCCGTCCCACACACAGACAGACAGACAGACACACACATTACTACACACACTCACTGCCGCCCTGGCTCCAATTATCTTCAAACACTTCTCTGGCACACGACCTTCGCAACATCCCCTCCTGATTGCACACAAATGTTATCCCAACCAAATTAGATTAATTAAAAATATTTGCAAAGCCGCAAGAATGTTAAGCCCATAATTTGGGCTGGGGGGTGAAATATATGTGAGTTACAAACACAGCCAGAACACACACATGCTCAGAGACCAACACATCTACAAACACTGATTGGTTTTACGTCCACTGTGTGTCACAGAGAGAGCCTGAAAGGACAGATTGAATTCAGGTTTACGAAATGATCAACATGGATATTTAGACCACGGGCTATTTATATCAGCGTCAGTGCTTACATTCACATCAAACAGCTACAACTGGTGGATCAAACACACAGTCCTGCATTTTAATAATCCACTGCAGACTCTTTCCTGAAGGAAGCATCCAGGACCAAAACAATCCAGGCAACTGAGGCCATTAATCTCTCTCTGTTTCTCCCTCCTTCCTGCCTCCTCCCCTGTTTTCTCCTCTCTGTGCTTCCTGCAGGTGAGTACTGGCAGAGTGTGAAGGATTCAGCAGCCACAGTGGATCTTTCCTACCTGCAGGCGCAGAGACGACGGCTGAGACGAGACTCGGACAGCGAGGCCATCAGTGCCCTGGCCTCGCTGTCGATGCGAGCCGTCAGCCCTGATAAGTAAGGACGCCACATGGACGTCTTCTCAGTGTCAACATCACAAAACTTCAGCAAATGTTTCATGATTAATGCTCACATTTTACTCTTTCTTGTTTCATGGAGGAAACACAGTGAAAAACTGACGGAGAAAGGCTCTCCCTGAAGAGAGAATCACCTGACGGCTGCCCTTCAACAAAGTCTCAGTGGAAACGCACACACACACACACTCACACACACATTTTGACCATCACTGGAAGCCTTCCTCACTTTGACCACTGTATTCATCACCTCACAGAAGCTTCTCCACCGTCATGACTACTGGCTGCAGTCTGATTCAAACACACACTGTGCTCACCTGAGCTTCTCATACTCTCACACACCTCAACGTGCTCCTCTTGAGGGGGACATCTGACCTGAGAACAATTCAGAATGAGACTCTCAGAGGCTGATTACGTGAAGAATCTGTTATTACTCGTAGCACTGTGAGCTGTCAAAGTGGTGAAAAGCAGAAACTCACACTTGACAAAGTGCAGCTCAAACATTCACCTTGTTACTGACTCTTAAAGGACCTGCAGGAGGAGCGCAGACTTCTGCTCTCCAGCCACATCCTGCGATGATGATGTCACGTGTCTGCGTGTGACAAACTTCAAATGAAGGAAGAGATTGGGCGTTTCTGATCGTTTTGCACTGCACCATTCTTTAATGTGAACCGGACAAGATGGAGGAGACTCATCGGCCATGTTGACAATCAAACATCTTGTTTGCTCACAGTTTTATTTTTCATTTATTTGACCTGTGGCACATTTCTTTGTGAGTGTCAGCAGGATATTTCTGTCTATAGGATTCCAGTTAAAGTGAAGCTCCAGTGAACTCTGAGATACATATGTTTCTTATTGTTTCTTATGTCCACATATTTTCTTAAATCTTCTCTGTTTTTTTTCTTTCTTGGCCTGTCAAGCGAGCACATGCAGAAAGTCTGCGGATCGCTGTCGTTCTTATTATTATCGCTCCTGGACAGATAAAAGACGACTCGGCTGTCTTTGATGAAGAGCATCTTAAATGTTCAGACATATTGTAGTTTGAGTTACCATATAGAGCTGATACTTCCAAACAAAAGTGTATCGAGGGGGGGACTGTACACATCAGCAGAGGAAGAAATCCCCCATGATGCTTTAGTGCAGCATTACCACACAGTAATGGCCGTATTACTAACATTTTAGAAGAAATTTGCCCAAAGATGTAGTGATGGTCACGCTCGTAAGGTGCCTTGAAAATGGTGACTCAAACTGACTCTGGTCTTACATCTGAATGTTTTTTTCATGACTCGTGTTTTGACCTGTGGATTTTGCATTCCTGCTGTACTTTGTAAATGTGTTTTCTAATTTTTATATTTTTCTATAACAAAGATAAACTAATGTGTCCTCTTCATGTCACTGACATAAGGTTGTTCTGTTTATTGTCAGCGTCTGGGACGTTTTACCCCCGGACCAAACTTTAATATTTTTCGCTGTTTGAATGTAGAAATAATACTGAGATAGCTGAATCTCCACACAGTGCAATTGGACACAGGTTAAGCGCAACCAAAGTTTATGAGAACAATGTGCCGTCTGTGGACTGGCATGGCTTAAAGAACTTCAAAGACTTTCTGAAGAGTTTGTGAATGTTTCTTTTTTTATCCAAACAGCACCAAAAGAACAGGACGGACACAAAAACATTATATTGTTGACCAAAAAAAAAAAGATCCATGTGACTTCTTTTTTATTCAGACTCTATGTCTTTGAAGTGCTCTTTGCATGTCTAACACGATTTACCATGGTGCTAAGGATTTTTTTCTCTAAATGTGGTATGTTACTTTTTCTTTCTTTCTTTATGTTGCATTTTATGAATGCAGCTCAAAACCTGTCGAATGTTTGGAAACGTGATGAAATGTGAAAACTCGACGCGGAGAGGGTGTGGATGGGCTCCGTATCACTCATGGCGATCCTTCAGGGATGTGTAGCTTTACTTGCATTTGTGACAGTGACACGACATATCTGATGTTTAATCTTGTCTTAACTCGTGAAGATGACTTATTTTTATATTTTAAACTCCAAAATGAGCCCTGTGTGAACATAGAGACCAAATAAGCGGCCGCGTGGCTTGGAGTAGGGTGCAGACCAACCTGTGTGAAGGTAGCCTTAGAGAAACTGGATCTTATTCAAATCTGGAGACGGTCCAGTTTCCACGTAACTTCCTCTCTGGTTTTGTTTTTGTACAGTGTATATAAAAACCTCTTTTTGTCTGCCTTTGTCTTTTCTACAACTGTTGTTTCCTAACAAACATCCTTAATAAAAGTTATTGAGATGCATTTATTCCAAATATTCTGATTCAAACTATTTTAATGATGTTTTATTTTTTATTTTTTTTCCTTGAGCCTTATTTTTTTTAAACTGCTTTTACAAACATTTCACTTTATTCCTTGCATTATTAAAAATATTGCACGCATTTACAGCATCAAAAATCTTTTATTGTCCACAGGCGTTGACACGATAAAGATTATCAAAAGCAAATGCAAACAGTACAAAAACAATCAAATCAGCAATAAGACTACTTAGACTGCTCAGAAAGTTTGCAAAAATATTTTTTAAAGCAGCAAAAAAAAAAAAACAAATTGTCAAGCATTTTGAAATGCAAATTTCTGCAAACCTCTTTGATTACAATAACTGAAATGAGTGTGAATCATCAGTGGTTTTAAGACATTTCCTCATTGATATTTAATTGTTATATAGCAGAGTGGGGTAAAGCTAGAGCAGAGTTAAAGTAATACAGTGTGCGTACACCAACTTCACATAAAGATGCACTTGAACATTTCCAAAATACACACAAAGCTATCCAGTAACTACAGCACAACAAAGTAGAGATCTGCGCCAGATTCCTCGTGCTCCTCTGTTCCCCACAAGACGGGCCTCAGAGAGCCGCGGCGATTAGCTTATTAGCATTTTAGCTGTAAACATTCATTGGCTGTGACCGCCCCCTAACCATCACAGTGCCATTATCATCAGTCATCGTAATGTCTGTCTGGCAGTGAGTCACCCGTGGAGGGTGGATGGTGGTTATCACGGTGTTACCCAAGGCACTCGAACCAGCAGCCATTTTGTTCCATTGTCAACGCAGGCCAGCTGTTTGTCTCAGTTCTTGTCATTTAAAATGTTCAGCGCTCGACTTGTCGTGTCTCCTCGCCAGTGTTTCAGAAACACGAGGAGGGATATGTTAGAGTCGAGCAGTAAGGAAACATCTCGGTGTCCAGAGAAGAAGAAAAAAAGACTTGGAAAAAAAAAAAAAGACACAATGGGGGATTGATTGTCTGCGAGGCGGGAACAAATGTCTTCTTCTGTGGAGGGTTTTCCAATCGTTGGTTTTCTGCAAAGATGAGAAACACAGAGATGAGCTGACATCACATTTAAAGCTAATTCATCTGAGGTGGTGGTGGTAAATTGGAAGAACTCCACTGAGAGTGTTATTGTTGAGGTTTCTGAAGACAGAAACAAACAAGTGTGTTTGATGGAAAGTGGAACATTCACTACCGCTCATTTTCCTGTTCTAACAAGCAAACTCTACATTCAGAGCGCTCTCGGTTCCTCCTAATTACAGTGTGCATTTTCAAGCATTCAGAGAGTTGCAGGTCAGGACCAATAAGAGAGTGTCTGCGGGTGTTCAGAAAAGTCATGTGTGGGTGTCACGTAACTTTGATGATGCTAGCAAGACTGAAAAACATCACACTGTGAAGGTCAAGTCCAAGAGGAAGTGAGTGCAGGGAAACCTCAATTCTGCTGTTTGTGTTTCCTTTTGTATAAAATCATAAGTTGCAACTTTCACCAGATCGGACCCTGTTTTTTATCTGCGTGTGACTGGCATCAACTTTCTGAAACTTACTCTCTTTTAGCGGCCAAGGCTGCCACACTCACTATCGATCCAGATTGCATAATGGTAAGAGATTACAACATTTCAAAAGCCTTCATGTTTTTTTGGCGCATCGAAAACAGTTTGAAAATGTCCCGTAACATTTCGCACAATTCCCCCTTTTCCTGTGTATTGTGTGTTTGTCAATGTTTGACAGATCCTGATGTGTTTTGGACCACAGACACGCAGCGTTTTTGTTGCCTACGTGTCAAATCAGACGTCATTTCTCCACGGCTCTCTATCCCTGCAGCTGTCTCAGCAAGGCCAACACACATAAAGATGCAAGCATGAGCACTATACAGTCGTACACTCACACACATACTACACTCCCACCTGTGCTCACTTCAGTTTTGTGCTCTAAAAATAAAAATGACTATCAGAAGCCACAACTCTTGGATGAGGCTTTGAAAACGCAGATGAGCCGCAGAGGATTTTACATCTGGTCTCAGATCAGTCCGTAACGAGAGCCAGAGATTTGATATGCACAGAGGAGCATCCAACAGCTGGTCATTGCAAATTATAAAAACCCACACACACACACAAACACACACATGGATGAACAAAGCTGAGCCAGGGGTTCCGGCAGAGGAAAGAGCGGTGACAAGCATTTTGATTATAATATAAACAGAAAGGAGAGATTTTTTTTTTTTTCAGCTCAAACAGAACAATCCTCATATTCTCCTCACACTTTAAGATCAACTCATCAAAAGGCACAAAAAGCGTCCACTGGCTTCACAACATTTACACACTCAGACAAATTATCCTAAGCTCATCTGCACGGACGTTACAAAATACAGAGGACATTTGTACTTTTTGTGGAAGACATGCAGGACAAACTAATTGTCTTATTTCTCTCTCAGAGAAAACTATTATGGGTGGACAAAATAACAGGAATGCCTTGTGATTTACTGTGATACAATACATCAACACAAGTTACTCAAAAACACATTGAAAAAAACCCTGACTCAGTCTGATGCGCAGTCAGGTGTTCTGATTATTTTCTCCACCCTCTATAAAACATGACCCCTGCTTCCTGAGGAGGAAAAAGACTCAACTTATAGGAAATTTCCTGTATGCTTGGCTTCTCTTTTGGGATCTATATGAGTTATGTTATTGCACACATGCATTTTGAATTACATCACTAAATGCACAGTGTCTTTGATGCTCCTCAGACCCTGACCTCATCACTCTCCTAAAATCAGGCGTCAAGCTCCATTTCAGGCCTTGAATTTTCTCGCACTTTCTGCGTCGGCCCCTGCAGAGCGCGTGATAACAGGCGGAGCAGGCAAAGTGGTAGGAAATAACCAACGTGCTGCATTCAAGGACGCTCTGCTCCACGTGCAGCGGCCTTGGCATTCCACCCGCAGCACCGACTGCTGCAGACGCCGTTGGAGGTTTAATTATAACTCAGCGAGGAACACCTGCAGCGTGCACATGGCCTGAGGCTGCATGTGTGTGTGTGTCTGGATACTGTCATGTACAAATGTTGTATGAAGCCTGTAGTGTAGTGGCATGTGTGAGGAACTGATAGTTATAGAATGTTTAAATCTGCTTAATTTTCACTTTATACATCTGCTACAGATCTGTGTGTGAACTTTGACCTTTCATAAAGCTGATGTGGAAGTGTGTATTTCATCACACTACAGACTCAATTCAGCACTGTTCACATTTCATCCTCTTCATGTTTATTAATTTGAATGCTAATCCTGGATGTTGTCATTTTATTTTGGAGGGCTTCCTCGCTGCCAGTTTGCAAAATTAAAGCTCTAAATCTTCTTAAACTAAGACCAGGAGGAAGGAGAGATAAAAATCACTGAAACAACGTCTGACGTCTCTGTTTACTAATCTGCAGACATCTTCACAAACACATGCACACACACATGCCTGTGCACTGCTGCTGCTGCTGCTGTTGCTGCTGCACAGGTAATTAAAACCCACTCCAAACACAAATACACACCAGTACACACATGTGCATGTGCTGACACACACACACACACACACACATGTGAGGCAGTGTGCCTGACCCTAACCCTGGTACACACACCTTCCTAATACCTCACAACTGTTTCCAATCTAAAGGTTCCTGCTTGTCTGGGCCCCGGCGGGGCCTGATTGCACGATATAAGATGAGGAGAGGGCAAGGCTGCAGGGGAGAGGGAGAGGGAATGATAGTCCTCTGCTTATTTCTTTTCACTCTCCCTTTCTTTTCCTTTCATCCTGTACCTGAGCAGGAATCTGGTGTCTGTTAGAGGCATAGGGGAAAAAAAAAAAAAGAAGAAGGCGAGCCTGTGTGAAGTGGATCTTGAAGATTGTGGAGGAAAACATTCGTCTTAAACACATCAGAGGTCTGTCAAACACTGCTGAGTTTAGATTACCAAAATGATAACAGGGTGATACGTTGTGTTAGTAAAGTGCAGCCACGGGACTTTAAAATACTTTCATCCAAAGAAAAAAAGTTAGTCCTTTACTTTTCTGTTTGTTTGATTGACTGTCTAGTTTTTATATATTTTTTATTAATTAATGTCAGAATGTTGACTTCAACCCCTTGGAAAAAATAACTGTTTTTCTGTTGATGGAGTGTTTATTTATGATGATTTTTACAGGTAAAAAATATTTTCTGGCACTCACATATAGAATGTGTTCAAACATAATTTATCTAAACTTTGTTTATTATTTAACACCTGTCTTATATTTAGTTGTTCAGAAAAAACAACTGTCTTTTTATATTATTCTAATTTTTTTTAAATCAACATTTTGTGAAAGACACCTTTTTCATTTTCACGTGAAAATTTTAAATTTTGTAACCAAAATCTTCAGAATAATTAAGTAAGTTTCATGTCATCAAAACTTCACTCTTTTTTAAAAGCTTCACCCACAAAAAAGGTGATAAACCAAATATAAGACTTAAAATAAGTGACTTTATGCTGTCTGGGACATGAAGCTCAATTTTACTTTAACTGTTTAATATGACTTTAAATCAGCCAATAATTAGTATTATAGGTTGAATGTATAAATATCTGTAAAGAAAAAAATATGGAGCCGGTGTTCTGGGTCACATTATGGATTAAGGGCCAGTGTAAACTCACTAACTACATGAAAGCAACCAGATTATGTGCAAGATAAGATTTTTTTAAAAAAAACAGTTTTTAAATGTTTTTTTGTTGTTGTTGTTGTTGTTGTGGTTTTTAATGTATCAAAGAAAATTTTCTCAGATTTTGAGATTAAAAAAAATACACACATCAGCTAAAATGTGTTCACAAAGGCCCACACAGCACGTATTAATGTGAAGAAAAACATTTCACCTGTTCAAAGAATTCATCCGTGAATTCAATTCACAAATGTTTCTGTTTAGGCATGTGAGAAATCTGCCATGTGGGAGTGTTTTCAAGTCTGTAGTCTGAATGTTTTTGAAATTAAGTTCTTAATATAAAAGTTTTTTTCTAAATGTGCAGCCTGTTTCCCAGAGATTAATTTCATAGAAATTAAAAACTTAACATTTTTCTATTCCTTGCTTTTATTTGAACGTAATACTTGAACAAACGTTCTGAGCAGAAAAATAAAGATCTTGTTGGAATTTCTTTTCTCAAATGTTTTTTTTTAATCCAAACAGCTCTCAATCAGCTTTTTAAAAAATTCTACAATCCATTACACGTGTGTATCCATGTCCATGTGCTGGTGACTAAGTGGTTATCAGTACACGTGTGTGTGCACACATTTACATGTTCTCTATCTGACCAAGCATGTACTTAAACCCTGGAGTAAGTACAGGTTTGTATCTCTGTGTGTTCTTATTTCATCCATACCTGATGGGCTGCAGCGGAGCATCTTGTCGCTCTGGACTAAACTGAAGGACAGACAAGGGTGAGCAGTCGAAACAATGAAGAGAAGCAGGTAGAAGAGGTGAAGTAAAGCATTACGGGCCAAAAAGACGCAGTGTCTGTAAACATTTTAGGCAACAAGGTGAGGTTAAGACTGACAGGTTGGAGATTCAGAGGGTTCAGAGGGTCAGTTAATGAATGCAAACAGACAGAGGTGGAAAGGAGGAGATATGGACACAAGAGGGTTCAGGAAAGAGGTTCGATGGGATCCTAGTGGCTCGCAGACATGGCCCAGGCCCCCTCCATCCTCCACACTGAGAAGGCGTAGCTCAGTCTTTCGTGGGCCAGATAGTTGCAGCTGGCCAGCTTGGCATCCATCTCATCACTCTGCAGCACCTGGTACAGGAAGTCGATGTAGCGCGAGGCTAGCTTTAGGATCTGGATCTTGCTCAGCTTGTCTGAAGGTAGCGTTGGGATGATCTTGCGTAAAGAGGCAAAAGCATCGTTCAGGGACTGAGTACGCTGGCGCTCCCGGACGTTGGCGATGACACGCTGGGAGTGGAGGTCCTCGAAAGGCTGGTCCAGCCGGGGTCCCAGTGATGTAGGAGCCAGTGAAACAACCGTTGAAGGGCTTTTCTTCAACCTTTTCGGCCCAGATGGCAGGAGGCTGTTAGGACTGCCGGTGCTGCTTTCCTCCGCCTGGCCAACATTTTCTTTCTTGGGGTACGGCGAACGCTTTCGACCTCCTTGCTGGTGGCTCTTCTTTGATCCTTTTTCAAGTTCCTCTTCGCTGGCCCCCAGACCTCCTTCTGGAGAGTTGGTACAGGACACCTCTTCCCTCATGGTACTGTCCACCAACAACCTGTTAACCTCCACTGCTACGCTGCTGTGTTACTCCAGTGACTGAAATCGACAGCCCTCGTGTTACAAGTCTGGTCTCTCAAAAGTTACGGCTTCAGGAGCTCCATCAGACTGGAGTCGCTCGAGCTGTCCTGTTTCCTGGTCACCTAGTTAAACTTCTCACTTTCACATTCCCCCTCTCGACCTGGCAGACAGAACAACAACAAAACATCTGACAGGCAGGTCCACCTCCGCCTCTTTTATACCCTCAACTCTAACCAGGGGCCTGCGGGCAGTTCTCTTTGGCTCAGCGGACTTCCAGAAGGCGTGGTTCGGCTTGAGCCAGGCAGAGAAGCAGGAAGTGTGCGTTAGCTGGGCGGGCGGTGGAAGAGGGGGTAAGTGGTTTTCTTGGCCAATAAGAAGAGCTGTGTCTAATGTTGCAGGGATGTCTGAGGCTTTATGGGTTCCAGATTTGAGGCTGGAGCGTCAGTCCACATGCACACTTGTGTCTGATCTCTGCTTCTTCAAACTAGTGATGAAACAGAAATCAGTCCAAACCGGTGAAAATAGTCCATACTTATCAAGTGTCCTCGTGCATACACCTGACTGAAAACTATCACTCAACAACAAATCTGAGAAGGGATAACTCTGTGCTTTCATGTCCAAAACTTTTCGCTTTCTCCTGAAACTGAGCAAACAAGTGCAAGGTCACCCTGACAATCATCTGCTGTGTTTTTTGTTTGTTAAACAACTCGACAGATTGTATTGTCGGTTCACTATAAAATCAGCAGAACGCAAGAAAGGAGAAGGATTTGAAAGCTTGTAAAAGTGTGCAAATTTGGTATCAGTGATATATTTTGACATGAAATACTCTGAAAACCTGCAAACCAAAGAAAAAAATCTGTTTTGCCACAGCAGCTTTAAGTGGATCTTAGAGAAAATATGTGGTTGTGCAAGCATGAATGCTGGAAAGAATTTAACGTGATCCTGTTTTTTTTTTGTTTTTTTTTTTTGGGGGGGGGGGGGGGGCATTGATGAACGTTTAAACATCAAAACCTCTAAAGGAGCTCCTCAAACATCCAATGTATTTGTTAGAAACACCCCAGGAGGATAAAAGAAATGGCTAAACACCACAACATGACTTTTGACCGTGGGGCATCATTGAGAGACTCTTATGTTCAGATTTGCTTGCTTTGAATAAAGTGTTGGACTGAAGCTGCCTGATCTCATCTTGTCCTTGAACTTGTGTCTTCCTCAAGCCAGCATTAGGACTTTAGACCACAAAGTTTGTAAGCAGTTAGTCAGGAGTGATCCTCCTCAAAGGAAAGATACGTCAGTTTGAAGGAGTTCTTCATCTAAAAAAGCGCCAGAAACAACGCTGACGTCATCTGTCTCAGCGGTAGAATCCAGGTCTGGCAGGGAGCACAGACAGGACCCTGAACAACCTCTGACCTCAGTGGCCCAGTGACCTCAGCCTGCAGAGGTGAGAGAGCGCCTAATTATGCCATCCACGGCCTTGGGGCAGCGCCGACACATGTTACTGGGAACCCATGTGCGTCTGCAGCCACTTAAACACGTTTTCTGGCAGTCATGACACAGCAGACGGGTCTTCTTGAGAAAATGACGAGGCACGGTTCAGGCGTATGTTTGCTCCATGTGAAGGTCGAGCCTCCTTCTGCAATCTAAACACATTGCTGGATCTTGCGCAAATCTACCTTGGATTTGATTGAGTTTCTCAACATCGGGTCTGTTTGTACCTTCATGCGTCATGACATGAGTGAGTCATGTGTGCATAACTGCAAAGAAGTCTTGCGGGGAGTTTTCCGCTGTTCTAAGCTGCAGAAATGTGGTACTTTTTGATGACAGCATACTTAATGGTAGCCTCTACATTTCAACACCTCCAAACATTCTTTTTACAACAAAGACAAATCTTTCATGTTTTCCAGAACTTTCCAGAGGCATTGCATCAAGAGTCAAAGGCGAGAAATTCCAAAACTTGCAATGTTTTGTAACAGAAGAGTCTCTGGTTGGAACAAAACCTCAAATCATTCTTGACACACTGCTTGACGACTTCTAGCCGACGATTTGGGCGTGATTGCCACAGAGCTTGAAGGAGCGTAGAGCAGTTCAGAAGATCTCTGATGAGCCCCGTGATTGCATTCGTTTACATTTCATTCAAAGAGGAACGCTGAGCGGAAAGTAGCTTGATCCCAGTTGGGTTCAATCAACTTGGATGAAAAAGAGTCATCTGGCCATTCAAGCCGGCAAGCAAGGCCATAGACAAAGACCACGAATCATGAGAGGTTCTCTTTACGTAACAGGCTTAGTCAACACCAGGATTAACTTGCATTTGAGTTGGGGGCTTACTGGGAGCTCTGGCGAAGACAGAGGAGGGACAGGAAAGTCATTGTTATGAAGGCTAATCTTGCTAGCTGCCGCTTACCTTTCTGCAAAAGTGTGGCGTCGTGCCACCATCATGGAAAAAATGAGCTAACAAAACGAGTAAGGCCTGCAGGAATGCCGTGGCTTTTGGAGGAACAGAAGGAGAGGGGAAAGAGGGAGAGAATGGGAGAAGAGAAAGAAAAGGGGAAGAAAGGAGAGGGAGAAGAAAAAAGTGAGGCTGTCCAAACAGAACCAGATGCAGGAGTGTGGAGGCTCGTTTGATCTCTGTCCTCATAGGCTGATTGATGTTGCACATTTCATTTCCTTGTCAGAGTCTTGACATAATGTTTCACTAAACACTCAGGCCCTGCTCTCCTCTTCGTTTTATTTCCACAGGGGTTCATTATTAACCTTTTCTGCAGATGAAAATAGATGGTACACATATCAATATATGTTGGTTACAGGTCGTACGCATGCATGGGGGGGTGGGGGCTTGAATATCAAAGAGAGCCGATGTATTGTCTGTTTCTGTCTCTCCAACATGTGGTTCAGTCCTGGAGTACCGCACTGAGGAGCACGCTGAAACTTTTGAAGTCCTCCAGAGGGGAAAAAAAAGGAAAAATTGTTTCTGTTGGTTTAAAACGCAGTCAATTCAATTACCGTCACACACACAGGGGCCGTACTGCAGAGGTGATGTCGTTGGCCAGTAGGAGGGCGGCGGTGGAACCGATCACAAGTGATGTGTTTGGTAAGCGGCGCAGGGCGGACAAAGGGAACTAATCATTGAATTTCTCCTCACCTTCACCCCTGGAGTTTCTTCACCCTCCTCACGGCTCTTATTGATGTTTGCACACTACACCACCAGCACATACCCATCTACTGGCCACGGCTCCATCCCTCCCGAGGAGCCTATAGTGGCACAAAGGCAGACATCTGGGACCCATTTCCCCCCTGGAGAAGTCCTTCCTGTGGGGTATCCATTTAGGGGGTTCTGGAGGAGGGTGGTGGTGAGCAGGAGGGTGAAGGTGTATTATATGTAGGGGGATGGTGGTGATGGGACATGGGTGTAAAGCTGGGAGGGGGGACTCAAAAACTATGTATACAGAGGTAGAAAGGGTGTTTGGTCACTGTGGTGAAAGATTTAACGCATTAAAGTTAAAGATTCATGAAGAGGGCCTGAGCCTACTTTTTCTCATTAATGCCTGGATGAATCAAAGAAAAAGAAAGACACACAGGTTCACTTTTTAACAAGTTTAAGAAGACAACATTTACAGGACTCTTATATCCGTCCATGAAATATGAAGCTGGAGCCAGGAGCTGATCAGCTTAGTTTAGCACAAAGAATGAAAACAAGGCAAGCTACAGCAGCTAGCATAGACACATCTCAAGAAGCAGACACATCTGAAGCTCTCTTTTTAAAAACCTTGTTTCTTCATCCTCATAACTGTGTAAAGCACCCAAGGGGAACTTTTGGTTTGTGTTGATTTCAGATAAAGCATATGCATCTTGAGTCTTTGCTTGCCTTAACTGTACCAGTAGTCATGCTGACAGAGAAATGTGTGTGTTTGCAGAAATTATTCAGTTCATGGTTTGATAAGTTCTAGGGAGATCCATCATTGGGAAGACCTCAAAGTATTTGTGTGCTTCAGGTGAAAAATGTTTAATGAGTGTCAACAAAACTCTGGCAGACAAACATGATGTGATGTCGTTGTGAAAGAAAGAAATGAAACTTGAGTTAAGACTTTTTTAAACAATGTTTATAGGTGCTATTAGCATATGTGTTCTCAAGCATTAAAGTGCACCCCTGCTTTGAACCCCTCCCATCCCCCGCTGCGTGCAAGTCTCTATTATTCTTCTTTAGCTCTGACTTATCTTCTCGTATTAGAGTGTAATTTATCATAATATTTAGTGCTCAAGCTTCCTTCAAATGTTCCTGCTTTCATGTGTAATTTAGCCAATATCCTGCTCTGGCTCTGATTACAGTGTTTAAGTGCTGGGGTTCGTCCATGGCACATTACAAACAGTCCCAGCGGAGCTCACAGCTGAGCCGGGGATACAGCCTGCTGGGCTGGAGTGCGCTCGGCAGCAGGTTATGCCTGGTGAAGATTGGTGTTATCTGTGCCAACTAGAGAGGAAGCAGTGTGTGATGGTTAACGACAAACCCTCACATTTTATAGCTGAATTCATTTAATTTCAGTACTAGATGTTTCTGTCTAACAAAGGTTGTAAAGCTATAAAAAATCCCCATAATACAATAAACAGAAAAAATTCATGGATGCTCTTCTGTTTTGTGGTGTTGTTGCTTAAAGAGTTGGGAAAACCTCACAAAGTGTTTCAAAGTTTAAATCTATACAGCATCTTGGAAATGTGTCTTATCATCAGATGGAGTCAAACTTTCGCTCAGAAGAAAATACAAAGAGTCGATATACTCCTGAAGATTCCAGCTCAGTTTTTGTATTCCTGTGCATCATGTGAGTGTGTCTGTCAGGTTGCTTCACTGTTGCGTCATATCAAGTCCATATGTTCAGGCAGTAGGTCACATGACCTCTGTATTTAGCTTCATGTATTTGAGCAAACAGCATTATAATTTCTATCAAAATCATTAAAGAGAGATCTCTCATCTGATCACTCTGCTGACTCTAATCCCACAGGCGGATAGAAACTAACTGACTGGATTGATCTCTATATTTAGTCAATCATCACATGAAAGTCATTTCCACTGCTGAGTCAGCTTCTCAATGTGTTAGCCTTCTGCTTTCTAAACACTAATATGACTCCCAGTGAGTCAGCAGACATGAGCTGATGGTGGCGAACTTGGCCGGAAATACAGAACAACTGAAATGAGTTTATCGTGGTTTCATTCTGCTGCCGACCGGGGAAACTTTTGACTAAAACTGTGCACCTGAAAGTTGGAACTCAAACATTCATTCATAGTGTAGCAGAGGATAGATCGAAGGGATTGTCCGTCACTTTCTCTTCAATGTGTGCAGGTCATGGATTAATCTGATGTAAAATCATCCATCACGGACAACTCACTCAGTCATCGGGACTGATTAAAGATCACTCCTGTGACAGGAGCCCCAGTGATTTAAAGTCACGTGTAATGGCTCTTTTCAAACAGTTTCTATCAACAGACTGACAGCTCCAACAGCTTGCTTTTCATGCTTTTTATAAATCCAAACTATCACGATATCAAATAGATTGATTGGCCCTTGATACTTTTCAGGCTAGATGCCTGGTTTATACTGTGCTGGAAATCACCCTCTCCTTTTTTTCTGAGCATGGCTCAGGGATGTTATGTGTTATATTAAGATGTAAGAAATGAAAAGTATTAAGAAAAAGATTCCACACCTTAGGGTCTTTCTAAAATGATATTAAGGGACTGCAGGTTCTTGGTTCTTCACAGTTCATGTAAGGTTTCCACTGTTTTCAACTCTGATGTAGTAATACTTTAAGTTCATGCCTAATCATTCGGCTGTTATTCTTTATAATACTACTAATGCTGATTGTCCTTGAACCAGATCATATGTTGCATTTCGTCTTGTGTATGCCTTACATTACACTTGTTTTCCCATAGAACCTCTGCACTTGTCTTACGGTCGAGAAAAAAAGCTGTGAAAAACTACAGCAGAGTTTGGTACAGTAGTTTGGACTTCAATAAAAGAGGGTAGAAACTTTTCTTTTCATTCTTACGCCAGAAATCATAATATTCTCAGACTGGGTCCATGTCACAAATCAAACACTGGGTACTGGCGGAGTCAAACTGGGATCTCCAGGACTGGGCCTTGTCACGCATCCTCCCCCATCAAACATACAGAGGCGCTTTCTCTGTCTGTAAGGTAGAGGAATGCTGTGTTCCTCCAGCAGAGCTATTGCATTAGAAACATCGTCAGAGCCAGCTTCAAAAGGCTACGCCTTCACATTGAATCAATCCCCACTTCCATTAGATTAAATGAATTTAGCAAAGTTACATTGCGCTAACGTTCCTTTATGGTTCCTCAAATCCCTTGCTCTGGTTCTGGTTCCCCCTGTGAAGCCACTTCAAACGGCCTCTGCCATGGCATATCCCTTTGTGCTCTCAAACAGCAAATATGTGTCTCTCTAAAATGTTTCAGATGCGCGCTTGCAGTGGTCCCAGAGGCACAGACAGCATCACACACTGAAACGCAAGAGACAGAGGAGGATGAGGAAAAAAAACAATAGCTGAGTGTAAAGGTAGGGCTGCAGGGAGAGTTTGACTGACTGTTGCATGATGGGAGGAGATGATAAAGACAGATAAATGCAGAGAAAAGAGGAGGAAAAGGAGACTGTGGGAGAAATCCTGCAGCACTAAATCAGTGTGGTAATAGGGAGAGACAGCAGGGGAGGGGGGCAGCAAACATATGTTTCAGTTTGTAAATAAAACAGTAAATTGCTATGGATATTGCTTAAATATCTGTGGGCTTTGTAGCGCGCTTGGCGGAAGTTCCTCGGAAATCATTCTAGGACGGCCTTCTTAAAATGCCAAAGCGGCTTCTTAATGTCAAAGAGGCCATCTGGTTCTTGACCAATTCAAGATGTTTGCTTTTCATTTAGCTTTTTCTTCCCTCCCCATGCTTCTTTTTTTAGATCAAATGCTGCTCTTTTTTTGTTTTATTATTACCATTGTTCATATTTCACAATGGATCCGTGAGTGTGCACGCACGGACACATGTCCAAGCTGTGAGAGCCTTGTAGTGTTTGAGAGTTGCCCAGCACTTTTACCTGAGTATTTTACTTTTACTTTTACTTTTCACTGGCTTTTAGAGCATCTGCTTCAGAGAACCATCAACAAGTATTTCAAACACAGCAGAGAAAATCTATAGTTACGATGAGTATGTAAATGAGTCAGAGCTCCCCTTTAATTTCTGTGGCCTAGGAATATTAGAAATCTTCTCCACTTCATTGTTATTGCTGAAATATAAGGGATAATGTATGGTTAGCAGGTAGTCCATCGAACCCCAACGCTGCATTGTGAGACCCCAGCATGATGAATGCTTTTGTTTTGACGTTAGATATCAGATCACACTGGGGATTGGTGGGACATTGTGAGTTTGCCTAATATCAGTCTTAACTAGTTTTTCCACATTTCATTTTATTTCAAATGGCTTTTATTTTGAAATTCCATATCAGATTGAGTTACTATCAACAGGATCACATTGTGAGGTTGTCTGCGATCTGTCCAAATATATAAATCACTAAATATGTATATTGACATTAACTATAAAATCTTGGTGTGCCCTAAAGAAGAGAGAGAATATGTCACATTTTTATGTCTTAGATTGTTTTGCTGTTGTTGTTGTTGTTGTTGTTGTTGTTGTTGTTGTTGTTGTTGTTGTTGTTTTAAGTTTATATTTGTTTTTTCTATACAGTTATTTACAGTCCCTGTGTGGTGACCCTTCTGTCATACAATTAGTCAGTTGAATCAGACTTTTTTTTCAAACTGTTTTTTTTCTTTCAAATTATTTTTAATTTGAAAATATACCTCAGCATATCCCCCCTATTTTAAACATGGATTTAAAGTAGCAACACTAGCAATGGGTCTATCTAGAAATTAAATCTTCCCAAGATCCTCTCAAGGCTTGCTGAAACAATGAGAAGTTCCTAACTGGCTCATGATATTTTGTAGGGGCAGGTTTCAAACACCAAAGTCTGTCCATAGTTCTGCCCCCAAAATGCCTCTAGAGGGCTGTCCAATCAAAAGGAAGGGGGTCTGTGGAGTGGGGAGCCTTAAAGAGACAGTCGCTAAACTGCAGTGTGACAGACAGAGGTTATAACAATCATTGTATAAAACACTACTGTACTATTTTTTTAGCTTAAGTAAATCATTTGAAGGTACACGGGTATTAGAGGAACAATAAAGTGAAGTGTTGAAAATGAACAACATACTGCCTCTTTAAAGACAGTGGTTCACATTATTTGCAAATTCCATTGTTAGACACTCCTACCATAATCCATATTCTACATGTGTACCACAGAATTCTGTGAAAGCTGCTTTCACAGAGGATAATAGCCAATACTACAGCTACTGCTGAGGTTCACACGACCTGGGTGTTAACATAACAAATACAGATAGCATCTCATAGTGGGGCATGGTTTGATGGTATTTTGATCTTGCAAACAGAGGTAAAGTTATTTGTAGGAGGCTGTGTGCAGTTAAACCACTTCACCAGGGCAATGCCTAACCAGCAGGCAAGCTCACCAGTATAGAGGACCAAAGGCTTATTGTTTTGTAAACAACAGCCACACAGTCTTTTGACATTGCTTTCAACTCTGTGATCTGTTGTGCTATATTTTCACTGCATTTGAAATACTTCTTTGTAGATTGGCTGGGTAGTTAGCATGTATTCTTTCTTTTCTTTCATCAAGAAATTAGGTAAATTAGGAACGTTTCCAGTCTTTGCCCATTTCATTTTATGTAGCCATGTCTACCTTTACCCTTTTTCCTCAGCCCATCCACTCACAGCAGACAGACTTTCAACAAAGATCACTCCGCTCAAAATTTCTGCAGACTAAAGGTAATATTTTTCATGCCACTGATGCTAAATAATGCCACTATCTTGTGTTACTAAGAAATATTTAAGACAGACAGAATGTAGATCTGATGCATGCAGAGGACTTGACTCATGGTTTGGTGGAGGGTAGCAGAAGGATTATTTGATCATTTTGATTCAGCAGTTTTATATCACCAGTAAATATGTCATATGCAAACAGTACTTTAATGATGTAGTTGGTAGAAATATAAAGTATTAATTCTGTCAAGCAGTTTGTTCTTTAATGAAGCATTGTGTCTAAAAAAGGAAAGATAGTGAGCTTATATGCAGCATGTCCCCCTGAGATGAGATACAAAAGAAGTATTAATCGGTCTAAACTGTACCAGAGGAAGGGAAGTAGTTAAAGCTTCTGTGTGTGACTTTGTAGCATCACCTCTGGACAAAGTGGTACCTGAGCCGGTTTAATCCTATATTCACTAAAATATTGTTTTTATTTTCCTGTAAATAAATAAATAAATAAACAAATATAAATAAATAAATAATAGTTGTTATTAATAAATTATATTGTTTTTTTATTGATGATATTTTTAGAAATAAAAAAATCTAATTTTAATAGACAATGTAGCACTTGTGATTACAGGCTGTGAAATAAATTATGCTACTTACCCCTTGCCGTGGTTGCAGGTTGAACTTATATAAAAACTGTCTTGTTTCTGATGGCTTTGTCTTCTTTCGTACCTTTGGAACTTCACATCAACACATTTAATCTTACTTCATTTCATAACTATCTAAAAGTTCCTCAATGGGACTTTCAGTACAGCACATGACAAACAGTACATGCACCAAGTTATTTTCAACCTCTCGCTAAAAGACTTTGAAGACATGAATCTGCTCATTTTACAGTAGTCAGGCGGATACTTGTGTACTTTTAAATACTTTTATTCTAATATAATCTGTGTTAAAGGTGTGTATATGTGTACACGTAGCAATCTAAGGAAATTATTTCCCCTGTAGGTTGTTTGTTAGAGGACAGATTCAGCCGCTGTTGCTCCTTTGTTTCTAATTGTACAGGATGTTTAGGATACTTTTGTTATTTGAATACATAAACTGTTGTTTCCAGTCTCACCGCACTCTGCCAGACTGCCAGTCAACACTTGAGACAACTTCCTTCCTTGATTTGGGTAGAAAGGAGTCCCATAATTGAATAAAACCAGACCCCTCCCTCTCTTTACATACCACCCAACACACACACACACACACACACACACACACACACACACACACACACACACACACACACACACACACACACACACACACACACACACAAGTTTTACAGGCTAGTGTATAAACTTAATAGGACGCATTTGGTTCCAAAGCCCCCAGCTTGCTCAGTGGAAAGTGAGCCGGATTGTTTTTCAGTTTCTTAATGTCGAAGTTTATAACAGCCAGATAAAAAATGTTGCCATGGTGATTTAACCACAACATTGCAATTACCTTGATGCAATGAGACTCTCAGGGCTTACAAACAAACCAGTGTAATGCAATTAAGATATAAGTACCACCAAAAATGTTCTTTAAACACAGAGGACGGATGCAGGAAGGCAGAAAAACAGTGAAATAATGATAGTGGCTTCTCGAGGATCAAAGCTCCTGATGGTTCTTGTAAATAACAAAACACTTTACGCCAGAGTCACTTTCCTTTTTACTTTGAATGAGCAGAGCTCATAACAACTGCAGGGTGGACTCAACAAACCGTCAGATATCATCCTGTAAATGAATATCTTAATGACTTGTAATGCATCAAACCCTGATAACCAAAAAAAAAAAAAAAATTCAGTCACACATTTTTTGAATCAACTTCAAAGTCTTCCATCAGCCTGCTGCCTTAACAAAATCATACACTAAAATTCCTCTGCACCCAACCCCCCAGATCTTCCCTTTGAGGGACAAAATAAAAACGCGGATGGATGAAATAATTGCCTGACTTCAAAGTGCAGGTTATTGACCTGCATTTACTGTTTCTATTGTGTAGCTGGAGGGCATTTTTCCTTCATAAATGTGGCTCAGGGTGGGTGGGAAATGTGGTTTGTTTCTCTTATGGCGCAAATCCCACTTTAATGCCAAACACTGACCCTCCTGACCCAGACTTAGTATGAAGAAGAATGTGTGGCACCATCATCAGCCTCTGTGGCACTTATTTTAGATGGAAGTCACATGGCCTATGGAAAAAAATGATTAGTTGTGTCTTTTTTTGTCATTGATGTTTTTGCCTGTGTCATTCCTTCGGAAAATAAAAGCAACAGGGGAAGAGAAACTGTCAATTTTTTTTTTGTTAGAAGAGGAAAAGTTATTACCTGCGCAAAAACAGATGTATTAATTTGATACTCAGACACATTTATATACAAACACACACTCCTTTATTCAATTGTGTGAATACACAACACCTTATCATTTTTGACATGATAATGTACCGATATGCACATTACAAGAAAACATGGTTGATAATCTCAGTAAGCAACAAATCATGTGTCATAAATGATGCATATGAAGACAAAATAACATAAACCAACAGGCATGCACTTTAGTGACATTACTACTATCATGGATATAAACCATAAACACGGCTTCAGCTCATACTTTCACCCACATTTCATGACGCACGGATAAAAACGTTATAAAAATTATTTTTTGTATAATTATAATGCCCATTTATGGTTGCGAGATATGCTAAACCAGGTGCTTATTTGGAGGCGCACATAAAAAAGCACGTATTGATATGAAAGAGTTTTAAACATTACAACGCTGTTTTCTCTGTGGGATCGTTTCTTTGTGATTCACAGGTGGTATCATATGATCATGTGCTGGGAAAAAAAATGCCTCATTCATTAAACTGTAAAATGACCCTAATGTGTAGATTTTAGTTTGGATGTTGAGCAAAAAATGTGAAAGGCATTCTTTTTACTGATAAAACAATAGCACTCTCCAGTGGCCACAACGTAAAACTGCAGCTGATAACTAGAAAAGCAATTTCTGAAGAAATTGCGCTGTGAATGCAGAATGCTGAAGCAGCTTGCGCTGAACTGCTAATGCAGAATGCTGAACATGGATGACTGAAGATATGTCTGAAAATTGCTAAATGAAGTCTTAAATAACTCATGCTGAAATGCTACAGCAGAAGCTAAACATGAATGACTGAAGATGTGTCTGAAAATGGTTGAATGAAGTCATGCAAGGCTTGCACTAAAATGCTAATGCAGAACGCATAACATGAATGACTGAAGATTTGTCTTAAAATGGTTGAATGAAGTCTTGAAAAGCTTGTGCTCAACTGCTGATGTAGAATGCTGAACATGAATGACTGAGGATATGTCTGAAAATTGTTTTAAGAAGTCCTGTAAAAGCTTGCGCTCAACTGCTAATGCAGAATGCTGAACATGAATGACTGAGGATATGTCTGAAAATTGTTTTAAGAAGTCCTGTAAAAGCTTGCGCTCAACTGCTAATGCAGAATGCTGAATTAGCCTGCCATGAACTCTTGGATGAAAGGAAATGAATGGTCGAATAAATGGAATGGATGAAGAAATTTAAAGTTGAAATGGTTGCGTCTATTCAAAAATTAAAGGAATAAATCAAATTTTAAAGAACATTGATGGAAATAATGACCTGACTGAGGGTAAATGTAAGTCGGCTTTATTAAACCCTGTTAAAATGTAATCCTGTGTGTCCTGTGTGTGAGTTTTTTAACCATGTAAGCCTGTAGGCTGAGGCCCATCTGAAGCCAGATGTTGCCATGGTGATCATTGTTTACCAACTGCCATCAGAGAGCTGGTGGAGTCTGTTTATTCCCAACACATTCCCTTTGAAATCAGGGTGTAAAGGTGCTTGCAATTCTGACAAAAAGAATGAACATGAAGCATGAATCAGTGTAATCTAAAATTGGATTTAAAAGTTTGAATGGCTGAATCAATTCAGAAATTAAAGGAAGGAATTTAAATTTAAAGAAAAAAATCTAGGAAAATAAGGAGCTGACTCAGGGAAATGGAAGTCAAATGCTGTTAAAGTGTGATACTTTCTGCCCTGTGTGTGTGTGTGTGTGTGTGTGTGTGTGTGTGTGTGTGTGTGTGTGTGTGTGTGTGTGTGTGTGTGTGTGTGTGTGTGTGTGTGTGTGTGTGTGTGTGTGTTCAATCATGTAAACCTGTCTGCTGAGGCTAATCTGAAGCCAGATTTTGCATTGGTGATCAATGATAAATTAACACACACATGCTTGTCTTTGTTCCTGAATGTTTTGATGAGTTACTATAAACAGCTGCATGAGATCAAAGGTTACCACGGTGACCAGCTCGTCAAGGGCAGCAGGTGCAGGTGCACAACTTTGCCCTTGTTACTGTAATCTTCTGAAGATTTTGTGGCAAAGCAAGAGTCCGAATCTCCTGTCACCTTGCCAAAACCGTGAGGGCTAGAATAAAAATGAACACACCGTAGGAATCCTGAGACCCAGAGGAAGCTGTCCGTCTAAATTTCATGCATGAAGGTCAAGAAACGAACCCACGAGAGCGATAGATAGATGAGGGAAATTTTACTGATCTCTGAGAAAACCCCTCAGGAATTAACATGGAGGTATATGGGGATTTTTTTGAACTTCTCATGACAGTTGGCCATTTTGTGAAAAAGTGCTCCATCCTTTTGCTTTAAAAACCACTTTTTCAGAAGCAGGACAAGCCCTCCTCCATTTTGATATATAATATGCCTATGTGGAGTGAAAATTGTGACCAAAAGAGCAGTTTACCCAGAAATTTTTCAGGTTTGGTTTCACCCTCTCCCTGCTCTAAGCCGAAACATTCCGTGCAATACACACCAATGTTAAAACGGCTCGAAGAGCTGAAATGCATCATGACCTTTGAAGGGTCATTGTGAAGAAACTATGAATGCTAGGAAACATTTGAAACCAACTGAATGAAGCCAAAAGGTAGCTTAATATTTTAAAGTTTGAATGGAGTTTGTAGCTGAATGTATGACTAAATGAGGAGGGTTTGAAGCAGGCTGAAAAAATGTCCTGAAAGGAGAAAATTTTGAAAATTCCTCATTCATCTCTATGAGACCAAAAAACGCACAAATTCTGAAATATCTCGAAAAGTATTTGTGAAAAGTGTCTGAAGAGTCATAGCCCCCTTGTCCCAACTGAAACACACGTTTTGAAGTTTGAACGGTGAAAATCGGTTGAAGTTTGCCTGAGTTTTAGCGGTCCAAAAAAGCGGGCGGAAGAATGAAGAAGAAGAAGAAGAAGAAGAAGAAGAAGAAGAAGAAATTTTTTTGTCACAGAAGAACATATACTGTGAATGCATTGCTGCATTCACAGCAATTACCTCGGAGTGTGTTGCAACACAGGAGTTCCCTCCACTGTGTCGAAGTTAATAATGATTCAGTTCGTCATGAGAGAACTGTGCGGATGCATGACTAAAGCAGGCTGCTACGGTAGTTAAAATATGAAATCAAACAGGGGTCATATAAAACAGGACTGTGTAAAGTGGCACTGTGGACAACAAATCCCATATACACAATAAAAATGTGAGGTTTCGAAGAAGTTTGGCCAAGCACTAGGGTGCTCATCCGCCACTTGAAGTAATTTAAAATCTCCTCTGATTCCTCTCAAAATGTCCTTCATCACTTCTTGGGAGGCCAGCACAGCAAGTTCTCCTGAAGCCCACGTAGTGCAGGACTGATGTGTTCTTAAAAGTCACTGAGGATGCTGATATCTGCAAACTCTTTGCGGTAGCGGTGGGCGCTCAGAGAGAGCAGGAACGACCACTTGAGGCTCATGAAGCTCCACACACAGGACAGGTAGAGGCTCCTGGGGTCAGTGAGGGCTGTGAGACGGAGACACACAGACCATTATTCACACTCTTTGTATTGGTGGTCTGATGAACAGTAAGTTAAATGTGTTAACCCCTGTTTGTGTCCAAATATTTCAGAAGGAAACCCACATGTCATGAAACTGGTCATTTCAGTTGTACCTGCCAATTTATATCATTTTAACTTTTTGAACCCAGATTTGTCCTGTATCCCTTTTTTTGTATTTTTGTGTCTATTAAGACTTGAACACTGCAACACTGAATAAAACATAAAACTTAGCTTTGTGTATTCATGAGTGGTTGATCTTGTTCTTCCTGTTTCACTTTTTGTTTATTTAACCCACAAATGTAGGTTTACATCAATATTGATGATTCCAGTCTTCATCTGGATGGTACCAAGCGCAAGAGGAACATAACTGGAAAGTTACTCTTCCAACTGAAACCTGAACAAAATAGCTGTATTTGAAAATAAGGATGGATTTTACTCTTCAAAATTGAAATTCTTTTTCTCTAAAATCTCTGGAATATTTTCTTTAACACTTAATAGTACTTTTTTTCACTTTGACCTCACAATGTTTCTCTAGTTTGAATGTTCGCTTCCTAAAAAACAGAGTACACAACTGCTAACTGTTTAACTTTGATATGATGTCTTTTTTTTAAATAAAATTCAAATGTATTCATTTTTAAATACTGCATTGTTTACACCCACATGTACTTGCTTGTTACTTGCAGGACATGCATGTCTAAGATATTAGGATGCTGTATGAAATGTTGATTACAACAGAATTTGATAGTCTGCAAATCATTCAAACCCAGTATTTAAATGAAAATAGTGTTAAGACAACATACCTAATGTTAAAACTAAACATAAACATATTACATCCATGAACAAAAATATACATATAAATGTACACATATGACAAAGGGGACCATGAACCTCACTGCTGTGTTGTTGTTTTTCCTAAATGGTTGTGTATTTATGCTTTGCTAATCTGACAAACTCTTGTTTTTAAAGGTGTTACATATAGTTATTACTATCATAGAATAGAGTAGAATAGAATAGAATAGAATAGAATAGAATAGAAAAGTGGTATTCTTTGCACCATTTACAATTGATAATAGGGTTTAAACGATTTATAAGTCTTCATGTTCTGTACATATTTAACACAGTAATCCAACATTTGGAGACTGCATGACAGACATGAAGAAGAACTCACACTCCTTGTTTTGGATGGCAACAGACAGGAAAGTGATGAACGCTACCACAGCCAGGACAGAGAAGAAAACTCCGATGAAGAGGAAGAACTTGAGGCCTTTCAGCCAGGTCCTCCAGTAGTCCTGCAGGTACATGATGTGGGTGATCAGGGTCCAAAGTGCTAGGACACCTAAAGGTTACAAACAGACCAGGAGTTAGCTTTCAGAAATGTTTTCTGGCAGAAGATAGGGATTGATTTTTTTATCATTATTATTATCTCTGCAAACACTGCATTGTGAAGCATTTATAGAAACAACTTGAATGCTCTGAAGGCAAGAAACAATCTTTGTTATCGCTGTAGATGTTATGACGGCTTGTGAAGCTATTTTGAGACAATGGAAGAGAAAAGGGGTCCCAGGGCTGAAAGAATGGTGCAATGTTAGAACCTATGACTTCTGGATGTATATCTTGCAGAGTAAGTGAGCATCAGGATAAAGGAGGTCTCCACAATTGGTCCTGAAATGACAATGGAAGAGTCCACACTATGACTTATAGGGTATGTATGTAAATGAAAAGTACTTATCTGTCTTGATTTATAGATATTAACTAATCTGTGCAATGTGTTTGTGTCTCATGGACACAGTAACTAACACACTAACAAACAGATACAATAACCTTTGTGACTCTCACAGAATGAGAGTGGCAGTCTGAGGTTTGATTGTGAAACAGACTGCAGGAAGGTAAGGTAAACATAGGGTCAGAGGCAGAGCTCAGCTGCTGACTTAAGTGTTGACAGCCGTGACCTGAAGTGGCCGGCACATCATGACTTAACAAAAGAATAACTGCTGAGTCAGTGAATCACACTTCTTTTAATATTGTTGCTTCCTCTATTTATTTTTTTTTTACAGCTGCTGAGTTATAAGAAAATCATCAACTCATAGCAGTAACTGTTCAACAACTGTTTATAAATCATTTAAAAACCTGATGGAGTCTAAACAGCTGACATGAAGCTGAAAGGAGTTGTTTCTATTTCAGAGTTTCCTGCACTGGTTTGTGTGCACATTGTTCTGTTAGTGCTGGAGAGAGAACACCACAATGTTGGACCAGCTTATACAACAACAATTCCCTTTGTTGTTTAACATAAACATTACTTGTCTTTATTGTAAAAAGTTAAAACCAATCTTGCGGTGATCTTTGTAAGGGAATTCTTAAATCTCAGTAATATTTCAGACTGGTGCCAGTTCAGTCAGGGAGTGGTAATCGTCAGGTCAGGTCAGTTTTCCCCATCATGTATATCATAAAAAAGCTACCTAGGGACATTTTTAACAGCTAATAAAACTGATTGCTGTACATCCTGAGGACAAAAGAATATCGATGCAGAGTCTATGAATCAGCAAACTTCAGACATGGCTCAGAGGTCATCTCCATGAAAACAACACCTAGCATCCTGTATTGCATAATGGTGCATTAAAAGTGGCCTTTTCCTGTCCTTACAAGACAACTGCTAATGTAGGATTGTATAATTTTATTACCACAGCAAAGTTTAATCAACATCTATATTTGTATGAGCCTTCACTCGTGTGCTATTTGTGCCTGCTATGCTTTGTATTTTTTTTTTTTTTTTAGGAAAAATCAGTTTGCAGAAATATGAAATGATTATTAATTCAATGGTTACCCCCCCTAAAAAAATCAGAGTCAAAGGCTGAAACAATAAATGGGTTTTTTAAGATCTTTCAAATATTGTGTATGAGTGTAACCTTGCCCAGGCAAAAGTAAAAAAGACGAAAAAATAAAAAATAAAACAGACTGGGAGCCTTACAGGATTAGGAGAAACATACGCACGGTCTAAAACCGGAAAACCGAAGCAGACTTTTCTTTATAAAAACACAAAACCAGCCAAATAATCCATCCAAAATCTTGATTTTTAAGCTTTAAGTATGTATGGGAAATGACTCATACAAAATTACAGATGAGCCAGAACACTTTATTTTAATGAACGTTTAATAACCTAGGGTTTTATTGGAGTCTTTTTATACTTCCTGACAGGTCAGGTGCTCTTCCTTTAAACTTTGTTCCTGGCCAGAGCCCTCCTTTTTTTTAAAAACATGCCGCAGGTTTTATATCCTCACCTCAAGCATATTTTTAAAAGAAACTTTTCTTTATAACAAACATCATCCCGCATTGTTGGAAGCTGGCTTTTGTTTCCCACTGCCCAAAGGGAGTAAACTCTCAATCTCAAACAACTACAGACAAATCTCTTAAGTTGTCTGTCCTGGTCAAGGTTTAGGTAAGTCAGCGAAAAGAATTCTGTTGCAGTAAAAACATTTTATCTGGCTTTTAGTCTGGTTTTAGAATACAGGACAGCACAACCACAGGAGCTGTGAACGTTTTCAATGATTTTATTGGATTTATAGACAAAAACCAGAAAAAACAATTGGTTGGTTAAACAACTATCTGACAGACTCAGTGTATCTTAGCAGAGGGTTGCACCTCTAGATCTCTGACGTGGGCCAAAGGAGTGCCACAAGGATAAGTACTGGGCCCACTGTTGTAAGTTCTTGATATAAATGATGTTAATCAAAGCTCCTAAAAAGCAGTTTTCATTTCTATGCTGAAGATACTGTGATTTACTGCTTGGCGTCCACTATCGCTAGCCCTCTCCCTGTTACAAACTGCTCTTAACACTCTCCATCAAAATGTTTTTTTGGTTTATGACTGGTTTTTAATTGCAACAAAGAAAGGAGCGAGCTGTTAAATCAATCTCTACCTCTCAGGGTACACATACTGAGTTTGTAACTCGGTATAGATATCTTGGTATTCTAAATGATGAATCTCTCTCTTTTACACTTCATATTGTGCAGCTAGATATCAGACTCAAGCTGCAGCTGGGTTTTAACTCAGAATGTAATGCTGCCTTCAGTCCAAAATGAGAACTTTTCAGTGCTTCCATGATCTTGACTCAGCGTATCATGGAACACTGAGGTTTGGAAAACTATCGGCTTAATGAATTTGTTGGTTGGTCCCCACTGTCAGCATGTAGACGCAAACACTGTTGTGTCCTTATTTCCAAAGCTTTAGTGAATCAGCTTCCTTCATACCTTCTCACCTTTATCACGCAGAAGTGTACAGGGACTTACACTCCATGATCCCACAATCTTTTCTTACTGTATGTGCCAAAGGTCAATGAGCTGGTCTCACTGAGTGAGTTTAAGATAATGTCACAAAGTTTGGAGGCAGACACATCAGACTGCCAGTACTCTGCCTGATGTGCACAAAATAATGAACTAAATAGATTATTGTACTATGTTTGTATGTGGCTGCTCTTTTTCTGTGGGAAACTTTGTAAAATGTACTGATGTCTGCCTCAGCCTGGATGCTCTTTACAAGGAGATTTTTAACCCTATGAGTAATGTCTTGGTTGAATTAAGGACTTTTTTTCTCAAACTACTCATTCACAGGTGTGACTAATTTTGTTTTAGACAGTCTATGGATTAAACTGGAGAAACACTTCTTGAGTCGTTTAAAGTGTTATTGCTAACATTATGAGATTAAACAATAACCTGCTAAAATATGCCACTTGCAAGACAGTGACAGTGATTTTCACACTCTGCACCTTTAGAAGCTTATTAACTTTTTCTTTTGTGGTAATATGTGGTCAGAATGGATCCTTGTACACAGTTTATAATAAAATCCTAAGCAGGGTATTTTAAATTTTTACAAAGTTTTACAATGTCACATGGTTGGCTGACACTGTTTCGTTAATATTTAAGCCTTCTCTGTCTGACTGAAGTCTGAGGAAGGGGTCACAGCAGGAACAGTTCAATATGAAAATAACCGCAAGGATAAGGCAGAGTACATAGCGTTTATCATACACAAACACACAGAGAAGGAGAGAAAAATTGCGACTGTGACAGAGAGATACCATATTGTTTACTTACCTGACAGTCCTCCCATGGCTCCAGTCCACGGCTGCTTGAACACGATGTTCCACGTCAAGAAAGCAGAAAACCCCATCAGCATCCCAAACGAGGCATAGCCGATACTTATATACGTTTTATTAACAGCCATGGTCAAAAAACACTAACGTGTTCGCAAATCAGGGGCACGAGCGCGACAAGACAAGAAGCCCGAGAGTGTTTGTGTAAGCGAGCGCGAGACAGCAGCAAGCTGCTAATTTCAAAACAACGGCATCCGGTTACTCTTCAACACCGCGAGAGGACAAAGTGTTAAACTGCGTGTCCGGATGAGTAAGGATAGCTGACCCATGCAAACAGGGAAAGTGCGAAACATGACAAAGCAGTCTAGAAGTCAAGTGTTTCGGTTTTTTTTTATCATAGGCGGCTACAAAACACATCGCCTCACTCAACGTCATCTGATATATTAACCAAAGAAACCCCGCTTAGTACTGCCCATTGCGCGGCACAGCGCCCCCCACAGGAGCAAACTGAAAACACCGGCCCCACCAATTAAATCACATACCAAATCAACGGCTGTTTTCAGCCAAAGCTTTAATTATTGAACACGTAAGCGGTGTGTCATTCCTCATAATAACAAGGATTAAAGGCTTTGCTATGTATGTTTTGAGCTACATCTGAAGCTACTTATTGAATAAAACAGGTATTTTGGAATCACCCACCAATTATCAGGTACACAATCCTTTGTTTTGAGTGATAAGACCTAAAGCTTCACATCTTGTGAGTATGTTGAGTGGTTTAAAATCAAAGTAAAGGCTGGAAGAAAATTCTTGAATCTTAAAATCAAATTCATTAGACCACCAGTCAGTGAAAGGTGTTCGCCAACACTGCCCTAAATTAACAGTATGCAGATTACAATGTTTTCTAGTGTTTCTGTAATGGTAAATCCTCTAGTTTATGCACTCTTTTAATCTTAACGGCTAAAATATTATTATTGTTTTCATCCATAAATTATAAAAATTAGTTTTACAAAAGGTAGAGAAGCACATTTTTTTGGTTGTCATATTAGAGTTTTTTTTTTTAACTTTAATTCCTGAGCAGGAAAAAGGTTTGATGGCTGAATGTTATTGGGGGGGGGGATCAATACACAATATATCAGGATCTTTTGTTTGACAATATCAAAATCCGGCTTCTTTGTCAATTTTTTTTTTTTTTCAAATTCAAATTCTTCATTTCAGTCTTTTTTTATAAACTAGAGTGGAAAAAGAACTTTTCTCCATCAAAAGGTGAAATGTTTCGCCTTGACTCAGGTGATGGGATTTTTATGGAAAAATATATCTACTGATATAGTCTGTAGACATTGTCATCATCATTTACAACTAAAAAATCATAAAAATCGTGGATTTTAAAGAATCCCAATTTAAATTAAATCAGCACCCCAAAAATTGTAATAAAAGCAAATCATGAGAATATTGTCCCGGCCTTCAAAGTGAATGTGCTGGCTAAAATTTGAGTATAAAAACAGTAATTCAGTTTGAAATTATTCAATTGTTTATAATTGGTGAAGGGTAGGAAACTCACAGAAAAAAGGAATTAAAGAGTTAAAGCTCTTCATGATCCTGGATGGTTTAAAATTGTTAAGCAGTGTAAATTTTGGTCATAAACCACTGGTTCAAACAATGTTACTGTTTCTAAGGGAATACAAAGATTTTAGGGTTTACAAGACCTCAAAGGACAAGAGTGAAGAGAAAACTTGCTTAAGAAAAGTAAAAGTATCCTAGTCAGTTGACATCATTTGCTGGGACATCACTGTTGACCCAGTGGTTAATGTAATTTGAATATCTACAGCTAATTAACCTATTTCAGCTTCGCAAACAGTGATCATATACAAACGTGGCTGGTGACAAGTTGAAAACTGAAGCAGAGTTTTAAGAGGAGAAAAACAAATTTAACTATTTAAACTGTGTAAAATGTTTTATTTTTAAACTTTATGTTTCCCTTAACACCATCAAAAATATAACTGGAGATAAACATTCAGAAAATAGGGTACAGCGGTTAACAGCTACATTGATTTCACTATCATCTCACTTTTATCTCATGTAGCTTTCAGTTTTCCACAAAACTTCCTTTTTCTTTTACAGAGCAGTTTGCAACATGAGACTCAAACATGTTCAGATCAAAAATAAAGCAAACTGTGCTTCTTCAGATATGTCTCCAATACAAACAGCCACTTCCTGGTTCATTACATGCCTAAGAGAAGCATTTGTACACCTGTTTCCAGTGACTCTTAGTTCCAATGTGAATGAGAGTTCACAGAGGCTTTATGCTGGCTTCTTCAGCAGTAAAAAAAAAAACAGTCAAATGAGACACAGAAGCTCAAGATCTGTTTGTAAGACCAGGGTTATAAATGTACCAAAATATTAACAACCATCTGAGATTTTTGATTCAAAATAAAAAAGCAAACTGGATCAGGTCTGCTCCTATAAGAAGAGAAAAGCCCATCATGTATAAAGTGTTTTCTTGTTGAGTAGAGGTTGCAAAAACTTCTGATGGAAACAGGGCAGATGGGAAACTCAAACACTGACTAGCTAGTCAGTGTTTGGGTTTCCCATCTGAAACACTGTGTCAAGTAAATTCACCTCTGGACTTCAAACAGTTGATTAAGCAGCTGCCTATTTTCAACTGACTACCTCAGAAGGAAGCAATGATGTCGTACAGCACATACGGTTTCTCTGCTTTTGCTCTCCACACTTGCTGTTTTTCCTGACTACACCAAAGCCTGTTGATTGGGCGATACTATTAGGAACTATAAATATACCAAAATGCCTGAAAACGTTCATCATTCCTCTGCTCATAGAGTACTCCTTTCAAGTAGAATCTCTCATTGTTTCATACCTCAATTGTCAACCTTTTTCAATGTTTAAGCAGAACAAAACAAAAAAGTCATGGGGGTAATAAAAACATATGAACGACAAAAATTGAACATGAAGCATGACTTGAAGCTTACACCTTTTCTTTACTAAACATATTGCAAATAAAACATAAAGCCCTTTTGTGTTTGACAAAGTAGTGTTCACATTCACCACCATTCAAAATTGCCACAACCCTTCGATGAAAAATCTCAAACACTGTTGATCAGCAGGGTGACATTGGTCTTAGGCCAGACTTGGTAGATAGTTGTAGAAGAAGAAGTTATCCAGCTTCTTCTTCATGATGTTAATGATGCTCTCGTCTCTGTAGATGCGTTGAACCAGCATGTCTTCTTTGGAGAACACCAGCAGATCGCACCAGGACATGCCCGTGACCATCATCTCTCCTTGTATGTGCCAGTACAAAGGATTGGTCTTCTTGAGTTGCAAGACCCCCTGCTTGCAAACCAGAAACCCACACTCAATGAAGCTCCTGAGCTGGATGCATCTAACGTGCACCAGCCCATACCCGGGATTCTCCTTGGGGTCATACACCAACCCATGAGGCAACGCCCCTAGCCACGGGGCATCAGGGTGGATGATAAGGCCACAAGGTGACCAGTTGACAAACACATGGCGACAGTATTCCCGAAGTGCTTCAGATTTCATCTCTTCATCTACCGGTGAGTTCTTGCACTTGCGACCTCCCTTCTGGATCTTGAATACCAGGTGATCAGCATTACTTTTTCCTGATCTGAGTGTGCAGATTTCCCGAAAACGGCTTGTCAGACGCGGCTTTAGCATCTCCGCAGCTAGCGCCTTGTGTCCATGTGGAGGACGTGTAGAGTGTTCCAGACGTTGCGCTTCCTCCCAGGTGATCTGCATAACATTCACATGTTCCTGCTCTCGAACACTAAGGGATGAGGCAGGAAAATCCAGCACTGGCCCCATTGTATGGTGTGACGAGGGAAGCAGTGGGCGCGGCGGAGCATCATCATGGCACTGATAATCTTTATTTGATGGCAGAGGGTACTGGTAGGACAAGGGGGAACCTTTCGGGAGTTTACCAAAAGCACAGTCCACATACTCTACATTCTCTGAGAGGCCCATCTTTGTTATCAGTGGCTTTTTGTCCTCTGGAAAGTCTTTGAAGGCCTCGGTAAGCCTTGACAAAAGGGACAGGCTTTCAGATGGGGTGGGAATAACCATTTTGCAGGGCGTCATCCTGCATAAAAACATTGTCAAGATTATTATCTCCACAGTACAAGAAAATAGGAGGCAGCAAAATTATTACCACATAGAATCTTGATATTCTTACCTTGGTAATTCTAGCACAGTTTTCTGCAGGGAGCGCTTTTTCTGTGTTGAGGCCAGATTTCCAACCAAGAGAAAATACGAGACAAGTCATTTGAAGCTTCAACAAACCAGACTTTTAAATCTAACGAAACAATCAAACAGACAGGTTGGACTATCTGTTTTCAAAATGTTTTTGGACAATAAATTGCAAAATATTGCCATGATATCTTTACAATATGAGCATCTATGCAGTTTTCATTTTACAAAGTAGAAAGTTTGGTTGGTTAAGGCTGACAATAGGCCCAAGCACTATCATAACAGGAAGACACAATGAAAATCAGGTTGTAGCTTGCACTATTCAGTGCTTAAGCAGGAAAGAGCTTTTGCTTTTGTTACAGAGCACACAGCTAATAAATGGCACAGATATTCCAAATTTGTGAATATCACTATTTTACGAAAGTCAGTTGTATTTTTACTGACAGTGTTGTTTTTTTGCGGTTTGATTAAATTCATGTTTCCCTCTGGTGTAAAAATCAAGCCTTCCAAAAAGCATTGATCTGACAGCTTCATATTTAAAGCCTTTCTCAAAACAAAATCCAGTGTTTATGACCAACAACAGATACTCACCTGGGCCCTGTTCTACGAAGCAGGATTACTGCCTAGCGAGGTAGCTTTGAGGATAGGTTCCAGATTCCCTGTTCTACAACACGGGATCACTCCTCAGCGAGGCGAGTCTCCATGGCAACGTACGCTGAACAGCTAACCTGCCTCGGGGCAGGTTAGGTTCCAGATTGAACTCGCGGACAATAAGAACCCCGCCCACTGACCAATGAGCCCTCACGAAAAAATGGCTTGTCTGTTCTTAGAGGATCCTGTGGACATCGGAGCTTGCATTGTCCGAGGAGCACTCTGGCGCGCGAGAGTTTTCAGGGACCGCACCGACCCACTCTCTTTTTCGGATGACCACCTTTATGAAAGTTACCGGTTTTCCAGGGAGGGGTTGGTGGTACATGACACTTTCTACAGGCAGTTAAAGGGAATGAAGAACTCTCATTGCCATAATAAGATCTTCAATGCCAACACTTCTGTTCCATGATGATATTCTATTGCCCGTCTTAAAATTGTGACAGGAATTCATGTAGGGCTCATGTGGGCTACATATCACACAAAAAATGTAAACACGATAGGAATGAACAAATGAATAAATTCATCTAAGAAATAAATTAGGTATGTTGCATGTTACAGTAAAAGTGCATGGTGAACAGTGCTATTTCAGGATGATAATGGCACAAAAGATTTTTTTTTTTTGCACTACACTTACGCATTTAGACTGTCAGAAATTTTCTGCCAGCACTCCTTCTGTGCTTTAGCAGCAAGGAAGGTGTTGCTTTTAACGTTAATTACATGTTTCACATCGTCATACTTCCTCATGATCACCTCCTGCTCCTCCTGTGTGAAGTATGCGGTCCATCTCTCTCCGGCCTGCTCTGACCCTCCAGACTGCTCCATGTTCGCAATTGGTCAGATGCAGCAGGCTCTGTCTTATGTGCGTGCACGCGCTCATTGCCTAGCTGGATCCACTTATGAGGTTGATAACCAGCGTCGTAAAACCATGTAGCGAGACCGCCAGCTACCGCGCTCAGTTCAGCGAGGTAGCTCCAAGGCTATCTCGCTAGGCTGAACTTGCTTCGTAGAACAGGGCCCAGGAAGAAACTAATGATCTTGCTAAAGTCTCTAAAGGACTTGTGAAAGACCCTCAAGATGGTTTATTAGGTTCAACTTTAGAACACTTTACTACAATATCTCCCCCCAGGCCCTGCACAATATTACTGTTTGGGACTTTTTCATTGAAATCTGATAATTGATCAAATGCTTTGTTTGAGGGATTTTTAAACATTTCATAACAACAAACTTACCTTTTCATGTGTCTCTCTTTTGTGGTCTTGAGTATGACTGGTTTCACTCATACTTTCTACACTTCTCCGTGGCTTTGGATAATCTTCAAGTGGATCAAAGTCTACTGAGGAATAGGCATCAGTGTCATCAGTCATATCTTCTTCTGCTGATATTGTGGCAGAAGAGTCTTTACCGACACCCACAACTCCCAGGCTGCGGGAGTCAGTGATGGAAGGCATGCTTGAATTTTCTTCATCTGGGTCACTTTTCACCAAATCTGGAGCAACCAAGTCATTGGTTTTGTCCAGTGCTTGCTGTCCAACTGATACCGAGCTTATATCGAACTCTTCTTGTTCCTCTTTAGGTCTTATTTGCGGTAACTCTATGATTTCAATGTTAAATTCTCTTGTCTGCTCAGGGGGTTGATGTCTAACACCCTGGGGTGCTTTGGTGTGATGTACATCATCTGTAAAGGTGAAGAAGAAAGCAAAATTATAATTCAAACAGTACAGTTTAATGTTTATGAGGAGAATGAAATCTTACTATGAACCAATGCTATCAATTTATGATTCAGTTCTTGTTCCATTGAATGTAGGGCTGAACAATTTTGGAAAATTATATAATTGAGATTTTCTTTAGACCAGTGTTGCGATTGCAATTTAGCATGCAATTTTTTGGGGGGAGGGGACATTTATCTTCTTTATTATTCAGCAAACACAAGCAATAAATCGTTCTATAGTATGACAAACACAACCAGGATACTATAAACATATAAATAATACTTTCCTGCATTTTTTTAATTGAAAAAGAAAAAGTAACTTTGTGAAATTTTTCAGCCCTCCTATTGTCAGTAAGAGTAACACTATACAAAATACATTAAACAAAGGGTGTGGCTCTGTCAGCCTCAATATTTCTATTGTATGTTTCTCTGTAGCTCAGAAAAACCTGCATGTTGACTTTTTCAGGTTTAAGGGGAGACCGATTACAAGTTACTATACTCCCACCAACTTTTTTAAAAATTGCATTCTATTACATAGCAATGTCGGTCTCAATTCGATTAATTGTTCAGCCCCAATTAAATACACAATTATATTGGTAATCATTAAAAAGTCAAGCTCCGCTGGTCAGCTAGCTTATGTGTGCATTACAGTCTACAGTATAGCTCGTTTCACGTTAATGAAGAGACATGATCAAGTCCCATTACATACCTATTCTCAGTAACTTTATCTCGGGGTCGAGAACCATGTGTAGAGCATTCCGTAGACGTTTGTTTTCCTCGAAGTACGCCTCCACGATAGCTTCAACTTCTCCAAAAACTTCCACTGCAAAGGCGGTGAGACGTTCTGTCAAAAAGCTGCGAAACTTCTGGTGACGGGTATTCGACATTTTGGACACTCCAGTCACGTAAAGATTAAAAAGAATGGTTTAATCGAGCGTCAGCCACAGAGTAAATCGCGCGCGAGACCTTACAAACAAACTGCAACGGAAACGAGGGTGTCACTTCCGTTAGTCACATTCCAGAGGTGTGCTCATAGCGCCCTCTTTCGTACAGTGTTTGGCATTTACTTAAAATTTTATTAATTTTATTCACAAAATATCTAATAACAACATTTTTTGAGAGAATGCTGTACGCTACCCTTATTATATATCCCAAAATACTTTTAACGTTTACCTCGGACAAATTGTTTACTTTTGTTCGTTTTTTTTGGATCCACACAAAGGTTAATAGGTAATGTTTGATGTGTAGACCGATTTACTCCATGTACGGTTTAAAGACGCTTTATCAACTACGATTAAACAGCATTTCATCGGCGCTAGTATTTAAGAAAAGGGTTTAACATCAAAATAAATAGATAAATAAAACAGAATGAAAAAAAACAACAACTTTAAAATGAATATTTACGGGGGTTAAGAGTCTAAATGTTCTCTTTTCCCTTTAGACACTTTTTCAGCTATTTATCACTTTTGTCATGTAGCCTAATATTCATTTCTTGCCCAAAATCAGAAAAATATACATTTGAAACCGTGTATTTGTTTATGACAATCGCTTTCAAACAAAAAATTCCAAAAGAGAAATCATACTTGAAAGCTGGATGACGCTCTTCCTGAGAAAATCTTAACATTACCCACAACCAAGGCAAATTTGGCCAATTAATTAACTGACAATCAGTAATCATAGCCTATGTTTAGAGAGAACATATAATAAGTGCATCTGCAGCAATTTAACCCGAACTGAATAAAATGGTTTGCTTTGGTAAATAGTAAATGTGCCTACTGTAGTCAGATACACGTAGGCTTACATCAAGGACTGCTGCTCAAATTTTAATTAACTTAAAACAGGAACCAAATTTGGGAATACTCAATCTGTACTGTGCAAACATTCAATAATATCTTCAGCTTCAGCCCATTATTTTATCCATTTATCCGTTATCCGAATTTGTTGTGTTGGCCGATATTCGACATTTTTTTTAAGCCAACATCGGCTGATACCCACAGCGTACCAATAATATCATGCATCCCTGAAGACAAGATAAGCATGCATTCTCAGACACTCTTTAGACCATTGATTCATTCTATGAAGCAAATCTTTTATTATCAAATTTGGAGTAAAAGACATTTCTCGTGATCCCATTCTTTGTTATTTTGGTGGCAATCATTAAGAATTTGACATCACTCTTATACAACTTTTTTTGGGGTATACAAAGGGAAACAATGGAAAATTCCCAGGACATGCTGTACAGTGGACAAGGAATTCCCCCAAAAGCGCAAAAATCAGACAAAATGATATTGCTGAACAAATTTAAGTGCACAATAGAGGTTGTGATGCCAAAAAATACTGCTGTTTTTTTATGTTGATGCATTTAGGAACTTTGTGTGGCTGACACTTTGAAAAGGTCAATCTTCAATAAACCAAAAATAATTTGTTATCTCAGTGTGAAATCAAAGTTAAAATTAAATTGTCATACATAATGTGAGCGCCGTGTTTGACTCTTTTGCTGATGATGCGCACCAGATGAGGGCGGTATTACACCGTTTCCATCACCAGCCGCCATGAAGAAGATGAAGAAGAACAGTGGGCAGGCAGGCAGCTGGTGACAGCCAAAGTGAACCGCTCCCCCTGCACCGAGTTAACTGGATCAAACGGAGACATTACCGGACAGCTCGGTAGAAAGACAGCAGTAGTGTAGTACGTCGTTTTATCTCCATGGAAGGCACGATTTATTACTTTCAACTGACTCTAAAACTTGTATCGTTACCGTCGTCGCTGATGGCAAACTGATTGAACACTGTTGCTTGGAGTTTTAGCATAAGCATCGTTGACGTTAGCAATAACGATAGGTATCTGGTGAGCATAGCTAGGTAACCTCGGTGTTTACGGTCGCATCGAGTAGCTTGTTTCAGTCTGTCACGGTAACACAACGTCAGGTTGTCGGACACGCAATAAGGATGGGTGACTTTAACCCGACGACATCTAATGCATTTCAGCCAGAGGTAAGTTGTTTTAGACTTATTAGTTTGCAGTCATGGCTAACGGTGTTAGCAAACGTCAACTTGTCACCACACGATGTAGCAGCTGCTGATTAGTTAGCCCTAGCATATGAAGCTAATGTTGACATACTGTTAGCAACTGGTGCAGAAATTAGAGAAGTTTTACACACTTAGCATTTAGACAACAAAAATTTAAACTAACAGTGGTCCTAAATAAAGCTTAAATTGGCGAGGGAATGAGTCGGTTATTGTACTTTGGACATTGCTTTCGAAGATTGTTAGTTACATCGGAGAGAAAACATTCCTTCACCATCGCGGAGCATGCTAACATTAACATTGGCTACCTAAAGCATCTTTATTACGCAATCCGCCTTTATCTGTCAGTTAACAGTTATTAGACATTATGACTATTATAGCTTTCAGTTAATCTCTGGTATATTTGGATTATGTTCTGGTGGTTTTTGTTTACTACATCGTTATTACCATCTACTAGCTTCTTAGAATTAGTTACTTATATGCTGTCTGTTGCTAGCTGTCCTCGCTAACGTTAGCTGCCGTTCGTAGTGGAGTTAATCAGTGGGGGTTGGTAGGGCGATTCACTGACTGTACCAGAAGGAAAGGTGTCCAGTGGTTAATAAAACTATAACCGATGTTACAGTGATTACAGTCGTAATGGCTGTTCGCACAGATTTGTTACGAGCCATAGTCGAGTGACAGTTTGCTTGTGCAGATCATGTCAACGCCATGTCGGGGTGAGTTGGTCCGATGCATCTAACGTCTCTATTGCTTTACTGTTTCAGGGCTTCAGTCCGCCATACAGGAGGAGGAGGACAGTAGAGGATTTTAACAAGTTTTGCACTTTCGTTTTAGCCTATGCCGGCTACATCCCATATCCCCAAGAGGTGAGTAAAGGAGATTAAACAGACGTTACACATGTTTTGTCGGGTTAAATTTAAAACACTTATTTTGCAAAGTCAAACTAACATGAAAAACCTCATCACAAAGAAAACCTTTTAAAACATGGATGGCATTGGTCCATCATTCATCAAGATGCAAAAAAAGAACGCCCTCATTGTGTCCATAGAAGTTAATGTTTTGAATGTACTTTCTTGACCCCTGAGTAAACTATAGGAAGGCTTTAGAAGGAGCTGCTCGTTTAAACTTGAGCATATACTTACAGACCACATCGGTCAGGTAATGAGAACTACACATTTGTTGAAATTAGATTTCAATAGCCTAAACTTCATGTTGCTGTAAGATGCTATCCGACAATATAAAGTGGATCTGTACACATAGTGTCATTTGTAAGCCCCTTTTTGTCTCTCCTTAAACTTTGTTGACTCAGCGCATTGAATACTTAACTGGTAATTCATGTGGCATTGACTTCTCTTATTCTCATTGAACTGCATCAGCTGTTTGCAGACAGGAAAGGAAATGAAGACTGCAAGCTTATCTAAAAGTGATTCTTTTCTTGCCATACTTTCCCTGGATTTGGTTATTCTGGTTTATAAAATATTTCAGCACGAATTGTGGCAACAGTTCTCTGTCCGGTTTGCTGGAATACTACAGTTGCTTGTTAACTGTTTATAGCTTCTTCGGCAGCAGTGCATTTTGCTATCTTCTTACCTGAGCTGTCTGTTCTACAGCATTGTCACATGGTCCATCCATATGCATCCATGTTTCCCCTAAAATATTAAATAAAATAGGGAAATTCACATTTTTTAGATTTTAAACTCTTTTTTTTTTTTAAGAATAGTGATCAAAACAAGGACACTTATTTTCTTTAAATCTTCCATATTCTGTCTTGTTATCAAGGGTGGCTACATCCACAGTGTTTGATCCACACTGTCAAAACATGTAGTGATGCACTCCAGTTCTGCAACTGTGGCAAAGTGTTGCTTGTAAAAGACGTGCTTTGTTCTGTCATCCTTTCTTTAAAGCCACAGACAGCCAAGTGTGACACCTTTTGTCAGTGTATGCATAATATCTCTTGTCAGGACTGCTGTTTGACAAATGTGTGTCTCTTCCCCACCATCAAAGGAAAAACCTTTAAGGCTCTGACTCATTTTGATCAAGTTGTTTTTTTTCTTCAAAGGTTACTCCTTCACTGTTGATGTTCTTTTTCCTCGTGAACACATGGCAGAGTTGTTTTTATTTCTATCCCCCCATGTGCGCATTTTACCACATGGTGTACTCAATGATAGGTGTTGTATGCCAAGTCTTTGCATGAATAGATACAGCAAATTTTTTTCTGGTCAGCATTGGCAGTGTCATCTCTGATCTCTTGCTGTAATTGATTTATAAAACTAGCTATGATGCATTGTCTCACAAGGACATTTCTGACAAAGAAAACCCTTTGTTGTTACTTTGTATCAGTTATTAACCCTGTAGTGTCATTTGTTCTCACTTCTTCATTTCTGTTTCCAGGACTCTCCACTGCGCAGTAGTTCCAGCCCTCCCAACAGTACAGGCAGCACAGCTGACAGTGATGGCTGGACGCCAGGACCCCCAACCTCTTGCCCCCAGCGGTCCCCAAAGGCCCCTCAGGACAGGAGCAGAAAACGTCCACAGCCAGGAGCTGCTCTGTCCAGCCACACCAAGAAAGATGTAAGCCAACTTAATGTCACATCATTTGTCTTGTGTGTTTGCCTTCATCACTTTTGACTCACAATCTTGTTTTTTATTTCTGCAGCACACATTTACGGCCCTGCACCCAGACGACCGCCGGAAAACAGACAAGCTGAAGAAGAAGAAAAGGAGAAAGGAGAGGGAGTATTCGGGTGGGGAAGAAGGCGGGGTCCAGCAGGCCCACTCACCAGTCCCAGATCTGCAGTACCACGTCCCCTATGGTGGCAAAATGATCAAAGAAGAGCCAGAGGATGATATCAGCATTCCCCTCCATCCCCAGCATCTGCACAGCCCCGCCCCCTGCAAAGAGGAGCCCAGTGACGAGCATCCACACTGGGAAGGTCGAGACCTGGAGGAAGGGGTGGTGAAGGTACAGAAGGTGGAGGGATTTTCAGGGAGCAGAACGGTTTTCCGCCAGGGGAAACAGGTAGTGTTCAGAGACGAGGACGGATCAGGAGAGGATGAAGACATAATGGTCGACTCAGGTAAGGACTGTTGGTGCATCTTTAAAGTAAAACGTTTACCAAATTGGAAAAGCAAAACTTATCAAGTGTTCTCTTTTGTTGCTTCAGACGACGACTCGTGGGACCTGGTAACGTGTTTCTGCATGAAGCCCTTTGCAGGCCGGGCCATGATCGAGTGTAACAAGTGCAACACCTGGATCCACCTGTCGTGCGCCAAGATCCGCAAGAGCCATGTGCCAGAGACATATGTGTGCCAGAGCTGCCGAGAGACAGACAGAAATTCAGACACCCGGCGCTCCCACCGCTCTCGAGTAGGCCCACGCAAGCATCTGTTAGACTGACCCCAGGCCAAACCCTGAACTCTGACCCTTTCCACTCCTGCCCCCTCAAACACCTGCTGGACTGACCCCTTCCTCAAATTCAGGTCTTGCACCCTTCAGTCTTTGTCCTTCATGGTCAGCCACATTTTCTATGAACACTCTGGTGGACCTATCTCAAGCCTTGATCCCGTTTGTAAACAGTTGGAGTGCTATTTTAGATTTCCTAAGGTTTGTTTCTGCTTCCCTACAGACTCTGTGCGTAAGGCAATCACTGAATGGATGTTTGTCTGTAGATGACTTTAGAATAGCAGCAAACCGCTTGCAACTAAGGACTTTGTGTCTTGTGAACACTGGAAACATTTGAACTGCCATATGTAGAGAGAGTAACCCTCACAACTGCCACCCCTTATGGTGCATGCTGGGATTTATGGGAAAGACGGTTTGCACTTTTTCCCCCTAATGTTTTGAAACAATTTGACCTTTTGTCACACGGACAGGCATTCTGGCTTTCAGACTAAACTGGATTTGCTTTTGAGTCAATGCCTCCCGTTATTGTTACATAGTTTACCGTTAAATGAAAAAACAAGATAAGCCTTGTCTCTTGCTTCAGATGGTGCTAAAGTATAAAGCTGAGGTATAACCGAATAGAACAAAGATGTAGGAAGAGACCACAGTCTGCATCTGCTTCATCTATTTCCTGTTTTGTTTTGTTATTTAAGGAAATATGGAAAGATATTGTGGCTTAAAGCCTGTACAGTGGAAACAAGCGCTTGTTCTCTCTTCCTTCTACTTAGAACCGTCTTCCAGCCTCGGCTTCTCCTCTGAATCAAGGTGTTGACTTGGCCACACATCGAGCTTATCAAAAACAGTGTTCTTGTTCCACCAATTTTTTTTTTATTTTTGTTATCCTCACACTGAAAAAGCCAGACAAAATAACAGTTCTTAGTCAAGTTGTTTTTTGAATTCTGATACCAGTATGAAAAAAAGGCTTGATACTGCAAATTGTGCAGCATAAAGTATCCACAAATACAACAGTTGTTGCACTGATTTGATCAAATTATTTTTGCCCCCCTCCCACGAAACAAAAACAGAAAGTCAACTTAGTTTTTCTATGAAAAAGTAGCCTACACTACAAGGATTTGCTACCCCTGAAGCTGAGAAGAAGAGCAGGGTTCAGTTATATTCCTGATAACAGCGAACAACAGTTGCATTAATAGTTAGTGCTAGCAAACTGCGAGCAATCAGTGTTTTTACACCAGTAACATAAATGTGTTTGACCTCACTTGTTCTTGGGGGCTACTTTGTATAAAATATTTGTATTGGAATCTCGATCTGGAAGGATAAAACAGTATTGAAGCATCTCTAGTTGTATAAGTTTGTGTTTTCTGTTGTCTGGTCAGCATTGCTGCATTTCATGACAGGAATGAACAGCCTTATCGTTCATGAATATTTCTACTTTTTTAAACTGCTTTTAGTGCTCATGACAAAGTTTTCAGAGACGAGCATATTCACAGAAGGGAACTCATGACCGTCCTGTTGTAGTATCGACAGAATCAAAGCTATTTTGACTGGAATAGTTTTGCTCTGAAAGATTCTGGTGTTTAAAATGATGCATGTGAGTGAGTGTTTGAATGGTTTACACTGTGAGGGTGAAAACAATGCATGTGCTGCTAAGAGTTGTCTCAACTAAGCTCCCTGGTTTTTTGGTCTTTTGTAGGATGAAAAAAAAGGATTTCTGCAAAGTACCTTAGGTAGTGTTTGGGAAAGTTTTAGTCTCTGACGGGTCTGATCAGAAGAACAGATATCTATCACCTCTCACATTTTACAGCAGTATTTAGTTGTTTCTGTATGCAGCAGGTTTGTTGGGAAAAATGTTTTATAAGGCACAAGAAAAAGATCTTAAGCTGTTCTTTCTGTGCCATCTGCTGTTGTTTCTGAGTATATAAAAGCCATACTGTAGAGTGACATGTTTTAGACTCAAAGCCTTGGATAGTGGTCCAGGATGGGATTTAACAGCAGAATCAATGACTTGGACAGGGAACGTGTAACACACACACACTCACACACACAATGAATGTTTGTTTTGTAAAGAACACAAGACTTTTCGGAGAGTTTAAAATGCTTAAGCTCATCTCTGCACTTGTCTTCTGGGATTTACAAATGTTGGATAACTGGTTGATACCCAGCAATCATCCAAGTTGTGGTGATTTGAAGACGTATCAAGTCCCCAATAACTTCTCAGGACATTCGTGTCTTGAGAAGAACCTGAAGTTGTCTTCTGGAACAAGTGTCGAATTTGAGTCTGCGTCTTTAAGACATCGGTGTAATTATTGTTAACAATGCTCATTGTGATACAGTTTATTCTGATCCTGGGTCGTCCTACCCCCTTATTGAGAAAGCGTTGTCTGTTCTGTGGTGCAAACTGTTTCTGTGAAACTATTGTAAACTATTGTAAATAAAGAGTTACCATTTTAACAGCTGTTGTTTGGGCTTCTATCACTTCTTTTTATAAGTGTCATACAACCCACAAGAAAATGACACACAAATACTATGGGCTCATATTTATTGTAGTCTTTACAGGATAGAGAAACAGAGCTATACATGACAATGACATACTAATGTGGGTCAGTTTGAGTGGGGGTCTAGAGTTTGGCAGCTGGATAGCAGTCTTCCTGCTGGCCTCATGGTGGCACCAGAGCAGAAGCAGCCAGCTGACCTTTCAGATACTTACAGCACACTTAAAATAAACAAGTAGTAAAATTGAATCAGTGCAAAATGGCTTCTGTAATAGTGACCCCAACTCGACACTAAAACTGATCTCACTGTGGAGGAAGGTGACGACATGTTTCCGACTGCCGATCTGACACCCTCTGTTCTACAACTGCATTTGTCAAACCAAGACTATCTGAGGAGGAGACCATCGAAAGTAAACCATGGAGTCACTTGAGGTTAGGTTCAGTCAAAGAATTCAGCACCTCCCAATGACCACTAATGGCTTTAACATTAAATATACTGTACATTTTGTGCAAACTCTTACCTTTGTGTTTAATAAAATAACATCTGAGTTCTACATGTATGAGTTTGTGTTTTCAGGTATTGCCTCTCGCCCAAGATAGGATCAACACACCAATGTTTTTTTCACATTTATAACCACATCTTTACTACTATGTGAAGACATATTAAAGTGGTTCATATTTTAATATGAAGGAGATGTTTAAACCAAATAGATCTCTGAGCCATTTAACTTGTTTGTACCTGAAAAGAAAGTGCAGTGACCTCAATGAAATGCCCTTATCTCACCCTCGACACTCTAAAAACAATATAACTACAGCAGAGGCAAACTGGTGTTTGGAACACCACGTCAGAGTTTCCTCTACACATCTCAAACAATGCACTAATGTTTAACAAATTGGTGTTTAAACTCATTTGATGTTTAAATTCTAAAAATTGGGAAATAAATCATAAAATTAAACATATGGCACATAATTCTGTACAAAAGAAACATGATAACATCAATAAATGAAGCCATTTAAATGTGCCAAAATCAGTAAAATGGTTCAAAGTGGCTCAGGTCAGCTCCAGCTACATATTATTGTCAGCAGCAATCACAACCATCTTGGGTCAAAGTGTCAATCAGTGCCCTCTAGTGGACACATCTCAACTATACGCTTATCTGTTCAAATATCAAAACCAATTCAAATCTAAAAATCAAGTCTGGTCTGAGATGTGTATATCTCTATCGATAGTTCAAGCCTGTCTCCCTTCTGTTAGGACAACCATCAAAGCATGCCCTCATCCTTCCCCTCCTGTCCACTCCCTCCTAAACCCTATTCTCCATCCATCACCGATGGAAGTATTGAGCACCAGTTTACAGCTGCTGACAGGCACCCATCATCAGCAGACATGTCACCAAAAGGCAATTAAAAAATTGCTGAGGGTCACTGAGACATGATCCTGCATAGTGTTGCTCTGAACATTTGCATGAGTTAGTGTGATGACTGTTATGTTATAGTATTATTGGATTCAAAACCTAGCAGGGTGACAACACAAGGACTAACACAGGACAAAGACTACAATGATATGGAATAAAACTACAGCGCAGCTCATTTGTATATACTCGACTTAAGAAATGTCAAGAAATACATTTAACTGTGCACTTTGAGCTCAGCATTGACAGGAGGGATCACCAACTGTATGGTGACTATCAGTTCTTCTGTGCAGTGCATATATAAACTATGTACAGGAGTCGGGTGTCCTGTAGCTGGAAGAGATTTCAGTAGACCAGAGACACAAAGGGTGGCACCTTGTAGAAACTCTTGCTGACCTCTGTTCTGTGCTGAACCTCAAAGATGGCCCACAGGAAGGGGACAAGTGTAGGAGCTGGATAAATAGATTCACTAATACCATGACAGAAGAAGACTGGGGGGCAGAAACAGACATATTGTTGATGTGTCCCCTCCAATCTTGGATTCCTCTGATTAGAGAAAGTCTATATTTATCTCTGGTGTTCCAACGTTAGCTGGGCTCCTAAGACTCTGACTCGATTCTGTGAGCTGAAATGTGAAAAAAAATAATTCAGTATGGATGCAAAAACAAAGCACAGACTTCCGTTATTAGAGTGCTTGTACTGTACATCAAAATGATGCATACTGACATTGCTTGGGTATCCGTAGTGGTTCAGTGTCTGCTGAGATGACTTGGTGCATGACTCCTCTGAACTGGTACAGTAATTTAAGACTCTTTTCTTCTCCCACACAGGGGTCATAGAATCCTGGCAGTCCAGCCTGAACACAGAGAGAAAGGAAATGAAGAATATTCTGATTCTATGCATCCACATATTTGGTTAGTCAAATGGGATATGGAAACCCACCTTGGAAGATTCAGTGAGGATGAGTTTAGAGTCTTTGACCAGGCACTGCAAAGGCACAGTGACGTCGATCACCTTTGCTTTCTCCTGCTTCTGGCTGGTGTCAGACACAAACTTCCCATACCAGGCATTCAAGATGATCAGTCCTACACAGAGTGACATTATGGGTGGGAATCACAGAATTACACAGGATACAGATGAAAGGATGCAATATAGTACAATATGAGAAGGTAAATTCTGTAAACACTCTTTTAATTAAAACAACAACTGCTCTGTCCCAGCTATCTTGACTTGTTAGATGGATAAGTTTACCAAGGGGACTCTAATTAAAGATTTTTAAAGTTCTACTTGAGGAGTATGGTAAAACTGAACACATCAATCTCTTGCAAGAGATTTAGATTCAGTCAATTCAATACATCTCTCCAGTGGCATGCACAAGCTTTTTGAAGAGCAGGGGCAAGAAAAAAAAACCATACAGATTATCCTGGCCACTGCACACTTGATGCTCAGTGTTTCAAGCATTAAGTGATCATCAGAGACCCAGTCATAAGTTGACAGCTTTGGGTACTACTGTTACTTTTTTGTTTAATTTAATAGAATCTCTATTTAATATACAATGACAAAATACAAAAGGAAAACATACAACATTTCATCAATGCTAAGATGACAGAACACAGAATCAATACAACACAGAAGAAAAGAACAAATTCAAAGGTTTAGGATGTCCCAGGGTGAAGGACTTTCCTTCTAATAGTTCCTTCTGTATGTCTCCCCAGTTTTAACTCGAGATAAACTACCCCTTCTTTCTCCAATATGCAAACAATCGTGTGGTCTCAATCCATTTTTACAGTCTAAAAATCATCAGCTGATAAAACAGTGTTGAGAAAGTGAAAGACAGAAAATGAAAGAGGAATAAAGAGGATGTGCTAGAGAAAGATCTGCTACAGTTATTTGTTTTATCTCTGAGTATATTAACTACACAGTGGACTGGGGTCTCTTAATTGAAGGGTAAAAATGAACAGAAAGGTCTGTGTGATGTAAGCTCCACTCCTCTGCCAACATCCACATTCTCATTGAACTATATTACTATAAAACATTGAGAAAAGCTTAGGGCTCACATCAGTCATCCCTATCCAGGCACTGTTTTGTCTCTTACACACACCTCGATGCAGAATCATCCAGTACTGAAAAATAAATGAATGTGCCCTTACTTCTATTGTGGGTTGTAAATTCTCTGTATTACAAGCACAGGCCAAAATAATGTCTTTGCAGAAGTTTGAAATTAAATTCAAAATGGGATTAAAGAATTTCAGAACTGAAAAAAAGCATGAAATCAGTCAAATATGACGGGCAAGCGGTGTGTTACTCCGCACCAAAGTGGATAGAGAGAGTAGGCAGTCCTTCGCCGTAGCCCTGTACACATTAGCATAAGCCCAGTTTAGAGCTGCTATCAACATGTCTCCTTAGTGACCTGATCACAGTTTGTCCTCAAAGCATCCTTGGCATGTTTACATCTGTACTTAAGGCTGTCAAGTCATGATCTGATCACCACACAATATTACACAGTGTAATCAGGGCCTATAGTGGGGAACTTATGTTCAGACAAAGAAGTTCTTTGGGCTACAGAGTAATATGCTCTTAAAGCCAGCTATGAAGTATGTGTTTGAACTATGAACACACTTTGGTTAATTTGGCTGTCTGCAAGCTAAAAAAAAGTCTCTATTCCCACTCTGGTGTAGTTTCTGTGAAAGTGTGTGTGTGTGTGTGTGTGTGTGTGTGTGTGTGTGTGTGTGTGTGTGTGTGTGTGTGTGTGTGTGTGTGTGTGTGTGTGTGTGTGTGTGTGTGTGTGTGTGTGTGTTCTCTCACCCATCTTGGATTCCTCGGCTTCTATGATTCTCCTCACAGACTCCTGCATCAGCAGAACCTGCAGAGGAGCCGGGGGAGGAAGAGGAGCAGAAGGAAGAGGGGGGAGGGGTGGTGGAGAACAACATAAAACAGGATGGGAAAAAATAATTTAAAGACATGATGAACCTGGAAAGAATGATCAGTGATCCACTACAAACACCCAATGTAATATGTGCATGCCCGTACTCACAGCTGACTCTGCCTCTTGCTTCTTCTTGGCGATGTCTGTAGCTGAGCTCTTCCTTTGCAGCTCCAGCTCTCTAAAAAGAACAATGAAGCAAAAATCAACAACAACAACAACAATGTCATAATTATTAATAACAATAATAATAGTAATAATAAAAGTAAATAATGAACAATTGACCCACTCATTCACTTTCGATTATATATTTCTTTTAAATGATAGTGTAAGTGCGAAAAAGAGCCCCTTTGGTATATTTCAGTGTCAGATATTAGGAAAAAAAAATAAAGTGGATACAAAAAAAATAAACATAAGTGTTGTTAGTCCTGAGTCCTTTTTGACAAAAATATTCAGTAAAGAAAGACATAATGAAAAGTTGGCATGTGTACTGACTCCTCTTTTTGTGCTCGTGTATATGGAATGATGATCAGTCTGTGAACAGCCATATAGATCATCAGGGGTCCAGCAGTGGCGTAGAAGACAGCGCTGGGCAACAGCTGATCCGTTAGGTGGATTGGAAACAGGTACGTCTGACTGGCACGGGATAACCTAAGTGGAAACAAGACCAAAGTATACACACACACACACATACGTCAGATAATTACGCAGTGAGGCACAGACCCACAGAGGTATGAGCTCATTTTTTGGGTTTGGCCAGTACTTGATCTTGAGTGTGACTCCCTGAGGGACCCCGATGCTGACAGTCCCTGACAGGACACTGTGTCGGCTGATCTTCCTCTCTGCTCCATATTCCACAACAGTGCCAAACCAGCCTGTCCTGGAAAGGGAAGAGCACACAAACAACAACAGTAAGGCAGTGACAATTGGACCCAGCAAATAACATTTAAATTGATTTAGGAATATATATTTGTAGCTTTTTCCAAATGTTAAATTTAATTTATTGAAGAGTTCTTTTTAGATTATTGTCCGTTGGTTAGCCTAACCTCTGTTTTTTCCAAACATGGAGCAGAAGCAGAAAGTGTTTCTCCACTAGCTTTTTTTAGTCTGCACATATAGTGTTTATTAACTCTTTCTAAAATAATATCAAAATAGTAACGTCTGTCTACAAGTTATCTGATGGGAGATTATCAGGTCATGTAATAAATTGGTCCTTAGTTAAGGACATTGAGGTTACATCATAGACTGCTAAAATAAATCCCCACAGAATAATTTCATATCAAGTAGTGTTTACATCTAGCATTGAAATATTTTTCCCAAAAACATTTTTTTTCAAAGTGTACATCCTTTCACACATAAGAGCAGATAAACGTACTTGACTGAGCCTTTAACTTTGGTCTGGTCTTCATCCTGGAACTTGTATTGGTAGCTCATCATCAGGTAGGAGTGAGGCACACCCAGCTGTAAGTGTTGGACAAATAAATACAGGATAAAATTAATCTCAAAGATACAATATATCCAAGACTTTTAAAATCACTTTTACAACAATGGCAGCAAGTATACTACACAAATTGTGAACACAATACATATTTCTACCTGCAGGGCGAGAGTGAAGTGGCTGCTCTTTGTGTCTCGGACCAGACTGGTTGTCATGGCACTGTTAGGCCCCCAGCGCCACTGCAGGTATCCCATGGTGTTCTGGTCCAGGTGGCGTGCTGTCATCAGAGAACAGCTCGGCCGCAAACCTCGAGGAGAGAACTGCAAACCACACTGGGCTGTCAGGAAACTAGAGAGAGAAATGACAGAGAAGGGATGAAAAGAGGAGCTTGTTCACATGTTGAAACAGTTTGTTAATGAAAAATTGATCAAAGAGTGCATCCTTACCAGCGTGGGGTGAGGTTGCGAAACACCTTTAACCCAATGAGAGGTCCAAGTATATCTCCTGCACCAAACTCCACCTACAGAGACAAAAACAAGTGATTGCTGATGGAAGCTTATCAAAAAAGTCCCTAACGTCTGGCACTGAATGTACTCTGTAGTTTGTCTTTAAGTATGTGTTTATGTGCGTACCTCTCCCCAGCCCTTTGCTGATGTTACCCTTCGTATAGTCATGTTAATGTTTCCCCCTCCGTTCCCGTTGTGTGTAGAGAGTGAACCAGACAGAACAGCTGTGTCAGAGTTTGTCAAAGGAGCCTGAAAATTAGAATAGAAAATTACAAACCTAAAACGGGATGTACTGCTGTGACACTGATTGATGAGCAGCTGTGCAGACAGTAACTGCTCAAAGAAAGAGTGTGTCTTCTGTTTCACCTCTATAGACTGAGAAATGTGCATCTTGTTGATTTCAATATGAGGAAACCCTCCACCTGGCATCTCTTCAAAGTCCTCATCGTAGCGGTCGAATAGATCTGTTGCGTCCACACCCACACTGATGGTGCCCTGAATAGTGAGAGTGTAAGAAGGAGATTGCCAGAATTTGAAAAAAAGGGAGATATGAGTAAAGGGACATAGTGAAATGTGTGTGAGAGCCATTCAAAGTCACAATGTGTTTTATTTTATATTGATAAAGGAATATTTGTGACTGAGAAAACCTTCGGGTTAGTTCTTTGCTGCAGTCTCCTCTCTTCTCTTTCTCTCTGAAGCCTTTCATACTCCTCCCGAATTTCCGCTGGTGTTCTCTTTCTTTCCACCACCTACATGTGACCCAAAACAAAAGACAGATGCAATGAATACATGTTTTAACTGTATTCTACTGTATACTTAAGTGTAAAGAAGTAAATGCTTATCTTCAAAATAAAAATGTTATGTTAGACAGAATTCTGACCTCCCAGCCTTCCACCTCCAGCCCTTTCTTCCCGAAGATGTCATAGATAGCTCTGGAGTGTTCGTCACTCAGCACTGAAGATTAAGAGTATGCATTAGTGCTTGGAAATCTGTATGGAGTTTTGTTTGGTGATTTTTTTTATTTGTTTATAAGCTCTTACCCTCATATGCCTGGTGCACTTGATTGAACAGCTGCTCAGCCTGACTTTTCAGCTCAGGGTCTCGATGTTTGTCGGGGTGGTAGAGCATACACAGTCTACGGTATGATGCCTTCAGCTCCTCCAATGTAGCCTGTGACAGTACAGAGAGGGGGCAGCTAAAATTCACCAGAATGTCAACTCTTGAAATAGCATCTCTTTGCTTTAGTGATTCATTTTAACTGTACGTTACACAGACAAACTAAAACTCTTCACATTTTAATCTGAAACCATCAATTTCGAGTCCCACTTTTGCATGAAAAATAGATAATCAATTTGGCCAAATATTTTGCTTGAGGAGTGTTGCAACAGGACACCACTGACCATTTTCACTCCATTGACATGAAACAAGGGCTTTGAAGGGTGTGGAAACAATTGCAGCAAGGTGAGAAAGCTGTTTTAGGACTAACTTCAGGTTATTATATTTAACGTCTAAGTTCGAGTCCAAACTAGACCTTTAAGTCTACCCATTTCTTTTTCCTTCATAAAACTTGTTAATTCCCATTATAATAATGCAAATAAATAAAAAAAGAGGGTGACAACATGACCCTGCAAACATGCAGTTTTCATAGCCTGTCCCTCCCCCGCCCTCCCCTCCCCCATGGGTCTTGTATTTCAAATATACATGCAATCATTAGTTGTAAGTCTAATAAGAATATAGGCAGCTCAAATTAAAAAATATATAAATGATAAACAATAATGGGATCAAACACATGAATATCACAGTGTAGTGGGACAAAATGGGATCACAGTATAAATCTAGCAGGGTGCAAGCCTGTGTTCTGTTTCCTGTTGTTGTCTCCCCTGCTTCAATCTTGCTGCCAGAGCGCTCTTTGGGTTTGGTTAAGATTCTGGTTAAGTTCAGGATAGCAGGTGATGTCATTTGTGGCTTTTCAGTTCCAACTTCTGTAATTTGCTTCCAAAACTTTTGAACAGGACACTCTCACATAATATGCAAGGATGTGCCTACTTGATTTATCTCAGACAAGCGTCAGTGGGGTAAACTATCAATATGCATTCCATAGTTAAATACGTTTGATAAATAAAATAAAATTTTGTTAATTTTGAATTCAGATTTTGTGATAAATTAGATGGTTTTTTCCCCAAACATTTTCCTAGTTTAGGGATGCTCAGAGCAGTATTTGTTCCATTTTGATGCAGTTAAAGCAGTCTACCTTGTCCAATGTAATCTGAGATTTAACATCACAAAAAATCATATCTTTGCACATGCGTTCAATTGTCTTTACTACTTACTGTATGAAAAATGACACTATATTATCTTTTAAAGTAATTTTCCTGCAGAATCAGCCGGTAACAAACTGCAGGGAAGATGGTGCATATGAAGAAGACCGTTATTCATTTGAAGGATGGTGCACCGACTGCACTCCACTTCCCCGATAGAAATACGAAAAACAACACCCACAGCTAATAGTCATGAGCTATTCGGCCTCGCTTGATATTCGAATGGACCTTACCTCTTTCCTGACGTTCAGTAGAGAGTAAAAGTCCTGATTATTAGACTCATAATCATCATCTAAGGACGCCGCCATGTTTGCGTTCTGTCTTGTCCCACCCACTCCTCCGTGCCCTGGAAGCTCATTGGTCAGTCGAACTTGAAGCGGAAGTTCTTGTATCGTCATCTTCTGGTCGGAGGAATCTTCACATCTGAAAAAAAAGAAACACAAACTCAAACTGAAGGAAAGAAGACGGGAAAGGAGTGTGCAATTGTGAAAGGTACTGTATAATTAGCCTCAGTAGTTTTCACAAGCTATTCTCCTGTCTTCCTCTTTCCCTTCTTTTCACTAAAAGCACTTCCAAGCTGTCTGGCCGGACAAGTGCTAAATTACTCATTGTAAACTTTGGTTGGCTGGCAGTTCATTGATACGTTTATGACCTCTTACGAGTGACAGTCTACAATAAATGCACATTATCTTTCATGGAGTAAGAACAGAAAAAACACTAGCTGGAAGGCTTATTCATATGACCAACTTAGTACAGGAGTACATCAATTGCTAGATTTACAGATGTTTTTTTTTTCTGTTGAAATCTCTATTTGAATCGACAAATTTGTAAAATGTGACTGTCCGCAGCAAACGTTGAGATACATAATCTGAAGTTTTGTCATAAAAATCAGTTTATGAGTTTAAGTTGTTATACCTCTCATAGATGACTGAAAACTCTAAGTTGTATGTTATTTTATTAAAATACAGAGTAATTTACAACTGTCCTGAAGTTTCCTGTTAGTCCTATCTGTTTTTATAAAGCACATACCTTTAAGGCTTTAACCCAGAGGACGTGCATTATTTGGATAGATGAGCAGATATTTCAACCCTATTTTTAGATAACTTTTTGAGTGGTCAAGCAATAAAGTCAGGCTATATCCCATTAAAATGTCAGAGAAGAAAAATATTATTTTAAAAAAAGTGTCTAAAAAAGTTAACTAATGGTCCAGTCTTTCATGCACGTATTAGCATGCATGAATATATAATGAGTGATGTTAGGTGAAAGGCTGACTCTCAGGCCCTGTCACATCCAGCTTGTGTCAGGCCCTGTGATACAGGAGTGTGCCAGCTGTATGATTAGGTCCAAATGTAAAGTTTAATTTGAAGAGTAGTAATAGATGTGCATTTCAAAAATGTCAAATGATAAATTAACAATCTTGTATTTCAATTATTTATTTAAGTTGAAATATTATTTCATCTTAAAATATAACAATATAATTTTTAAATTCTTTAAAAATATAGCTAAAAAATAGGTGTTTGGATAGGACATTGTGCCATTCTTACAGTTTAAGAGCCCCTACATATGTCTTTATATTCAGATTATTTAAAAAAAAAATGAAACTAAGACCCTTAGAGATTTTCATTAAAAATATATGTTTCTAGTAGAATGACTAAAGGGCGGGTCACACTGGTCATCTGAACTGGGCCACTCTCAAGCATCCTTCCTGCTGGACCATTGAATACTAAATGAGTTGAATATTTTAAAACTGTGGTCTACACAACAATTTCTAACCGCTTCATATGCCAAGTTATAGGTAATTTTTTGAGTCGCTGGGTCTGCTCTTCACGACTAGTTACCCTTTATTCAATGCTCATTAAGTGTAGTGTCAAAGTGCGTCGCCCCTCACCCTGACCTGTTTGATCTGTTTGGTGCTCCCGAGGCAGTAATAAGCTTTGGGGCCTCTACGGCCCTGTTTCTGACTCCCTCTAGACTTCTGTACAACACTACTGGAATAGTTACCACCCACCCCATGGTGTGTTATTGGAAAACAGATCACACAAATAAACTAGGTATCATGACACCAGCAAACCAATATCTGATGAAATACTGGCGGTCTTACTCTGCAGTCTGTCTCTAAGCCCAGGGTACTGTGCTGTGTTTAAGACAACAGTAAAAACAAGTCAGTGGATCTGGAAAAGGAGAGATACTGTGAGTTGGGGGCACAAACAGAAGTACAAGGGAAATCTATTTATCTCTTTTTTGCCCTCTCCTTTTCTCTACTCTCTTTCCTCATTGGAAAGAGAGGAGTAAGAGGCAAATAGAGTGGACAGCTTCGAACTTGAGCCCTCCCTCAAGGCTTCATAACCTGACTTCTCCTTCCTTGTCCCCTTTCCGGCATCTCCCTTCATGCTCTTGTTTTTGTTGTCTCTACCTCCTTCTCCTTTTCCCTTTTTGGACTGAGGAAGTTGGAACCCCCTGTCACCCCCTGCCCCTCCAGACTCTACTCTTCACTGTGTTTTTAGTTGGAGGGGTGATTAGTGGTGTTGTCACTACTGGGAGCCTGGGTCGATTAAACGAGGCAATGCTGTATGAGTTGTGTTGTTATATAAAGAGGTACTACTCATGGTTATGATGAGAATGACCCATGAAAACCAAAGCAAACTGCTTAGCCTCCCTGGGGTGTCATGGGCCTGACTTAGCATAACACCATCGAAGGTGGGCGAACCCTTGATAGCCCCAGTGACATATTGGTTTTCACTGCCTATCTTTCCCTGTATATGTTGGGTTGTAGGAGACACTGGGAACCATATGGTAGCATTTGTGTCTTATAAATAGAGAATATTTTTGAGAGCATGATGGGACAGGTTTCTTCAAGGAGTTATTCATTCATTCATTCATTCATTCATTCATTCATTCATTCATTCATTCATTCATTCATAAATTCATTCATTTATTCATTCTTATCCTGTTATAAAACACAATTGCCATGTGTTGATTTTGAATTACTCCCATTTAGTTTGTCTGATTGTTATACTTCAAGATTTCTTATTAAGATTTAACCAGCAACACATGTCATATACTGAAGTCTTGCCATGAGATGAACAAACGATGGTTGTTTTTAGGATGAATTCAAGAATGTGCCTGCTCTTCTCATGTGTCAGAGCCTAGATCAGAAACATGACAATACACGGCTGGGGTCACCCAGGAGATATGTCTACTTTTATTACTGAAATTATATTTTGATCATGATCATGATACTTTGAACTTTTGAAATATCTTTAATATATTTATCAAAGGGAAAACTCAGATTTTTTTTTTGTTGAAAACTTGGACCCTGCTTATGGATTTTCTGAGTCTTCTCTGGTAGGAGCTAAGGTCCATAATCTGCTCTGATTATAGCTAATTTGCTCTGAAAAATCTTAGAAAATCTGTACATGGTCTAAAAATGATGATTTTATAGCATGCACAATCTTGTGGAGTTAGAATAGAAAATACTTTATTTATCCCAGAGGGGAAATTCAGGATTTAAGATTATATATATATATATATATATATATATATATATATATATATATATATATATATATATATATATATATATATATATATATATATATATATATATATATATATATATATATATATATAAGATTTTCAGGAGTTAAGAATATGGCTAAAATTTGATTGAGCACTTGTTAGTTAATGTAATAATTAATTCGTTTGAAATATGAAATATCAAATTTCAGATCCTCCAAACTTGTGCTTAAGTACAGTTAGTAATTTTTCTCACCACTCACTCAAATTAATGTTTTTAAGTTTTTTATAATCATAAGATTTTATTTTTCGAATGCTGATTCTGCAAGCCTTTATGATAAACATACACTTTAGTCTACAGATAGATTTTTTCATGAAATGGCCATTGTCGTGTGTTTGCACGTCTTGTACAGCATCATTCTTTCCATTGGACAAAGACACTCAATTCTTGAGGTTTAAATCTATTTCTTGGCAAGATATGTGCACATTTTGTATTGCCAGTCATCTTGCCTGAACTCTGTGGATGCCAAAAATCCCTGAGTGCCTCTGCTCTTACATGCCAAGCATATGTAGCTGAGGAGGAACCATTCAAAACCCCCAGCTAACCGTGAAGCGTGTCTACGGAGACTATTGTCTCTGTCAAACACAAGGCTTTTTGGTGCAAAGGCGATATTCTACCCCGAGGCATTAAGTGACAGTGTGGGCTTGAAACAAGCACATAATAGTCCCGGTTAAGCCGAGCTGTTTGGAAGGGATAGCCTGGTGGAGAGCGGCAGTGTCAGTAAGAATACTATTGTAGGGTATAAACTTCACTTCCTGTTTAGAGAATCCTCGGTTTTCTGCTGGAGCCAACATGTATAACAAGGGGACCGGGTGCCATGTTTTCCCAATGTATTCTCTAAGTTTCCACCTGAACTGTCTCCACTTCAGCTCCAAAACACGACTCAAAGCCAGGCTGTGTAGGCGCGTGAGGAGCTGTCCTTTCAGCACCGTGAGCTTCAGCACCAAAGCCAGTGACAGCAACCGCGAGCCCGTCTAAAAATCTATATCGCGCTTCTATAAAGTCTCTCTCGAGCACTTCTTTGTATTTGCATTCACGAAGGGGTTCATGATTTATGTCGGGACGCGACCTTACATCGCTTTTTTGCAACAGTCCACCGCTTGTGAAGAAATGAGCGCGTGCGTTCGAGTGTGTAATGTATACTTTGTGTACAGGCCTTCGTTGTGTGCGCGAGAGAAAGAGAGAAGACGATGATGAGCATGATGATGATACTGTGGGAGGCTGTCAAGGTGTCCTCGAATACAGACGTCGTTCAGTGACGTGTGAGGGGAGAGAGAGCGGGAGAGAGCGGAGAAGAGTGCGCGTGTACGTCAGGAAGGCGGAGCCAACGTGAAAAACGGAGGGATGGAGAATTCTGCGAGTCACCATCACGGATCCCCGCTGTCAATCCTCACCTTTCGGTCCAATAGTGTCTTCTATCGCGGCAGGCTCGCTCCCCCCTCCCCTTCTTCTCAGCCCCGCCCCCCTCCTTGAGCTGTCCTCCCTGTGCACGCGCGTTGCCCCCCCTCCCTCCCCCCACCACCACCACCTCCACCACCACTAGGTCGAGTCGAGGAGGAGGAGGAGGAGGAAGAGGAGGAGGAGGAGGGATGAGGCGCGCGGCGGAGGGGAAATGGCTGCCGAAAACAAGCCGGAAGGTAAGAGAGAAATAACGGTTTTTATTTGAGGTGGCAGAGTCCCGCTATTCGGGGTTCGGACGAGGCGATATAGGGACGGAGGCATGGAGGGGGACAGAGATAACGGCAGGGCTTTCCCTTTCTGCTAGCCCGTCCCGAAAACACGGACGCTGGTGCTGAACCAGCGACTGTGTGGAGCACGGTTAACCGACAACAAATAAATAACGGAAGGAGAGTTGTCCTGTCGGTAGGCTCTGAACCGGGATAGGGTCGTTTTTCACCGCCCGATACATGCCAACGTTTCCCGCGAGCAGCTGGTTTCTGAGTGCTTTTGAAGCGTTTAGTATAAAAGGGATGAGGATGAGAGAGGATGAGAGTGGTTCACGCTGAAGGAATTCAGATGCTTTCAGTGTGTGTGTATGTGTGAGTGTGTATGTGTTTGCGTGTGTGTTTATCTGTCCCTGAATCTCTCTTTAAGCATAAAATAGACCATTGAATCGTAGATTTCCTTGCCTGACAGGCACGCAACCTCCTAGACCAGCTGTGCTTTTATTTAGTCACAATCTTGTGTGTGTGTGTGTGTGTGTGTGTGTGTGTGTGTGTGTGTGTGTGTGTGTGTGTGTGTGTGTGTGTGTTTATGTTTGTGTATATGTGTGCTTATGGTTGCTAAGGCAGTGAAGGTGAGAATATGACTGCATTTGAGTATGGTGGTAGAGTGTGTGTCAGTTTTAGGTCATATTATTATGTATGAATCCAGTTTAAATTCCCTCTCCTTAACTCTTGCAATTCATTCATTCATGAATGATTTGAGAAGTGACCAAAATCACCATGGTGATATTATTTCATGGTGATGCTGTTGAATTTTTTTAGTTTGTACGCGCTGTTTATAAACATCCCCTGGTTGTTTCTTTGCTCTAGTTATTGCCTTTACGTTCTGGCTGGTTCAAAGTGCTGACCTTACATATAAACACAAAACTGTTTCACAGCGGACAGGCCGTTTCTAAGCTTCTAGGGAGGTAGAATGACATAAAGAGAAGAAATAGTGCCTTCGACATCAGTTTCTCTGATGTGATTCTTCTGATCTCTCATTCCAGCCAAGTGACACTGATTATGACAAGAGGAGACTTTACCCCTCTTCCCACTAGGGAGCGATGCTGAGCAAGAGTTCTACAGGGCAAATTTTGAGATAACTTGAACTACTGAAGAGGTATCCATTCACTTGTGAGGCGTATTTCCAGGAGTGCCTTTCTTATAGTTAGGCAAACACATACATATTTACACGAGTGTGAAGGCAAGCATGCAGAGTTTAGCCAGAGGCAGAGAGAAGGCCCAGGGTTGAGAGTCCCGTTGCGTGAAAAGAGTAGAACTGTAGATGAGACAGATGGCCCATGGGCTGATCAGCATGCACTGAACCACATAAATATAAAACCATCCCCCTGCCCATACTGTGCTTTACCTACACACGCTAACAGAATCACGCATTCACAGCATGAGGAGTTTTGTGTTTATTGAACCCTCAGAGCGTGGATGTGCAGTGAGGATGTAATAATTTACGAGCGTCAGACGTGCTGAATGAAAGCCAAATGAATTGAAGGCAGGAGGCAGTTATCCACTCTTCCTCACAGATGTGCGTGGCACTGATCAGCAGAGCACACTAGTGGGCATAAGAACAACATCCACCATATAGCATGGAAGACCATCTCCCTCTGCGCTGGTTGGTCTACTTTGTATCATAGCAACAGTGGTCAGGGAAACAGAGAAATGATGAGAGAGAAGAGAAACTAAAGCTGGGTACAAGTTAGTCACACACATGGAGGCAGTGTTGCTACTGTGGCCAATCGATCGGGGACACAATGGATGCAAGTTAGTGGATCAGAAAATGGATCAGCCCACATGCATATCACTTGGAGTTTTGTTTCTGGGCTGTAAGCAGAGGAGGAATGAGGTGAAGTGTGCGACCGCCAAGAAACAAAATTCTGAGGTGACTCCTAAATACATCTCTGCCCCTTTTCTCGCTCCTTTATTCTCCTCGTAGGACTGAAGAAGATAAGAAATCCAGAGCGGATGGTCAGGATCGCCGTTGGCTACACAGGACACACCCCTCCCAAGAGTGACGACACTGACGCCAACAGTAAGAGACACACAGACACTCTTCACACTGTTTGTGCATGTGCGCACACATTTGTCTGTAGCACAGGGTGACTCTGGGAGCAAGTATAAAAGCCTTCTGGCAGAATGATGTGATGCGGGAACTGAGGTCTCCTTCTCATCTGCTCTGTTACAGATCACACTTACACATACATTCACACACTAACACACACACACACACACACACACACTCACACACTGACATACACAAAACAAACACACACTCTATCTCTGTGTCTCTCTGCTGAGATGTCATTCCAACTCAGCTCTGTTACACATCATGTTTATTCATGCATGCCAGTACAGTATTAGTGGGTGCACACACACACACACACACATTGCCACACACAGCTATAGAGAAGGCAAAGCTTACTTTGGCTATCAGTAGTTTATTGTCATACCTAATCTGTACACATGGCATTATGTATCTATAATCCTCAATGGGCCTGGTTAAACTAGAAGTGAGATGGAGTGTGTAATCTGGGGTCGCCGCATGGTCGTGTGTGCGTGCCATGGTGTCCCTGGCGTGTGTGTGATTGCTGCTGCTGTGTTAGAAGGACTATAAAGGCAATGATTGCTTTGATTGGTTATTGATTCCAGAGGACGTGGCGCAGATGCATGACTCTGCCTCTGTGTGTGTGTATATGTGTGTGTGACAAATTGAAGGAAAATAAACAGATGTGAGGAGGAGCAGACAGACACGCTGCTTAGTGAGGTGGCAGGGGTTATGGGAAAAGGAGGAGGGGGGGGGTTAGTATGTGGAATCACACACACACACACACAAACACACACACTTACTTAAATAACCTTTTTCATTTCAAAAGGAGCAGATGGCTTCATACCTGCTCCAGACCCTCTTATTTTGTTAAGAGGGATGAGCCAGACTGTCACATAACAGCAAATAAAGAATTAAGAGAGCGTCTGAAAAACAATGGAAGAGAATAGAACAGAGAGTTCTGTTTGGGATGGCTGTTTAATATGAGCTGAGACTTCCCGAGCCTATCCCTGTCTCCTATCTGTTCTCACGTCCCAGCTGGAGGATTACTGGAGGAAAAGTTTATCAGCAGAATGATAAAATTAGCATGCACGCCCATCTCTCTACCCCCCTTCCCTCCACCCATGCCTCCTCTCCTCTCCTTCCCTCTCCCTCTCAGCTCTGCCTCCCTCTTCCTGCACTCTCGCTCATCCCAGGCTATGCTCCCCCCTTTCTTTTCTCCCTGCCCTAGCTCCCTCCTGCCCTCCCTCCCTCCCATCCCTCTATCTGGCTGCTGTGCAATGAGCCTTTCTTACTGTCACATTAATTTCATCCCGAAAAAGGGGGGAAAATGTGAAAATTTCCCCTGACGCCTCCTAATATCAGAAGGGGGGTGAGTTAAGAGTTGCATTTGGAGCATTTTTCTCTCTCTTTACTGAGGAGAGTTTTATAATTAACTGACAGCCATCTCACAAGGGCATTGGCTTGTTTCTGTGTTAAATATGGAGATGACAGTTTTATGAGGTAAAATATTCATCAGTCGAAGGCCGCACTTCTGTGTGATTCCACTCTAAATTATGGTATTTGATAGGCTACTAAAGCAGTGTTTCACTTTAGTCTAACATTTTTACTTTTTAGCACGTATGCCGCTATATGACTTAATGAGCCAGCGGCTCCACATTAGCATTCAGGCTTTGGCTCTCATTTCGACTCTTTTTACAAGATTAGCAAGTGAGTGAGTGATCTTTGAATTTGCAGCTTACTGCTGAGGGACCCACATGAAGCAACGCAGGTATTGAAACAGTTTTATTATTTCAAGTATAAATGAGAACAGCACTGAATTTCCATATTTAGATATGTTTTCTCCCGTGTCTCAGAATGGTTCATTTTCCAGGGTAGCCAGAGAGGAAAGAGAAGTTTTTGCCCCATGTCACACCATGGTACAGCCCCACCGAGAGCCATTTGGAACAGATGGAAAAGACGATTGCGACAGCACCCAGGCTGATTTTTTTTTAAGACAGGGACACATTCTCTGGTTCAGGATTGTTAGAAATACAAGATACAAGCCTTTGGGTGTAAAAGCTCATCAGCATTCAACAAATCTGCAAAGTTGGGTCTTCTGTTCCTCGTCAGCAGGGAGAGTGGGTGTGAGGAGAGGTGAGGACGATGGCCGTGTCCATGAAGGTGTGCTTTGAAAGGGATTTCAGCACCAAGGTCACTGGTGAAAAACGCCTCTCTTGGACAAATACTGTGATGTGCGTTCTTTGATCGGCAAGCCCCTGTGTGTGTGTGTGTGTGTGTGAGTGTGTGTGTGTGTGTGTGTGTGTATGTGTGCGTCTGTTTGCATGTTAGAGTGTGCATGTGTGTGTTCGGGTGTTTGCGTGTGTGCCTATGCATGTGCAACGAACAGGCTTGTTTGATGTGGTGGTTCTGGTATATTTCAAAGGCGAGGCTCTGATGAGAATTCTTCAGAACAGCAGGGGGAGGGGAGGAGGAGTGGGGGTATAGCCAGGAGGGGAGGGGTTTAAACGCTGATTGGCATTCATAGCAGAGCGGCTGGAGTGCTGCTAAAAAAGAAATTAGGCTTTAACTAAGCTGCACCATTCAGCTGTTTAACTAAGCTGCTGCACCGTTCAGCTGTTTGAAATTTTGTCTTCTCAGGCCTTCTATTAATAAATGCATAATTGATTAGGGAGAGCATACGTGCCTGAACACACTTCCTACTGACACAATCACACACATGCTCGGGCACCTACACACACACACGAACAGACCCCCTCTCCTGTCCTGTTACACTACTTTCCTCTTTTTGTGTGTTACCTTGTTCCATCTCTTGTCCTTGTAAATTTCTCACTTTGTAGATCTTCTCTCCCAAACTTTTTTTTCTTCATTAGCTGTCTCTCTCTGGCTCATTGTCTCCCTGCGTCTGTCTGTCTCTCTCTGACCCTCCCTACCCCACCTATCTCTCTCCTTTTTTTCTTGCTCTGTCGTCTGCCCTCAGGTAGAGTATAATTCCTATCTTCCCAGGGGAGTCATGAATGGACGCCCTCTACTCAAATGCTTATCAATAACCTTTGAGTGCTTGCTCTCTTTGACTTCTGAGCCGTACACCCGTTGGGCTTACACTCACAAACAGGCACGCACACACATACACACACCAGGGGCTCTATCTTTGTGTGGACGCTATCCACTGGTGAAGTGGTATTCTCCAGAGGCTCAGGGAGATTTTTGCCTTACCTGCAGCTTTCTCATAGTTTGTTAATTATTTGCACACCACAGTCAAAGGAGACTAATATCTTATCTGTTTAGCAGCATGTACACATGGTGAAATCACTGTCTTATAGCTCCTTACAAAACTCGACACACAGCTATCATTTATGCTCTGCTGTCTGCTGTGTTTGACTTTATTCTGGTAAAACAAAAAAGGAAACTTGTGAGATTTGTGTGACTACAAATTTAATTAAAGACTAAAACAAACAACAAGTTAGTCCATTTTACATTGCTGAAGTATTTCATTGCCCTGTTTGTTACTTTAAGTTTAAATCTTTAAAACACTAAAGAGTTGTTTTTAAACAGCAGAGCACAGGAGGTTTAGTCATGTGTTACCAAAGGATGCAAAAATAGTGCATTTGACAACTGTTCACTGCTGCAGCTTTGGTAAGTCTTTCCAGAAGCAGGACAGTAAATGTGAAAATGACTCAACATTAAAGTGTGAATCTAATCATCTTTGATAAATAAATATTGCAAAATAAGCCAATTTGGGCTTTGGCTTCTTTGCCCAAACAGGTGATACAGACTAGGGTTTGCAAAGGAGTGGAAAAGTTCCAGTAAATTTCAGCTCAGGAATATTGGAAATTTTCAGGGTCTCGTTGCTGTCAATTAAAACTAACTTTTCTAGAAAACCCTGTGACGTTTTAGCTCAGAAATGTTGGAAATTAACATAATTTTGTTCTTGTTACCACATTAAATGTCACCTTTATGACACTAGATAATGACCATTCAGACATCGTGAAAGCATGAACATCATTTGACATTTTCGAAAGGGACTTTTTGGGGTTCTGAGTAGACATGAGGAATATGTCTGGGCTAATGCAAATATCTTAAATGGCTTTTATTTTTTACCACTCATGGTTTTTGTTGTTCTGTGAAAGAAATCAATAAGAACTGATTAGTGTCATCAATAAGTTTTGTGTCAGGCATATTTACATGTATGTTTGCTTATGTTAAGTATTTTTGCCAAACTTCATGATAATTAGACTCAGTTAGGGAAAATTCAAGAAAATTTTCTGAAAATGAATGTATAATGTCAGTTTAAAAAAAACATTGCGTTAGACATGTTTGCATGCATGTCTGCTTATATAAAGACAAAGTGTTTATATTTATGCATGTAAATGACCAGGTAAATGCAGTTAATATAAATTCCCAAAATCTATGTTAATTCCTGTTCATTTCTGAAAATTTCAATGGAAAGTTTCCAACTTTGAAAACTCCTGGAATTTTACAACCCTATCAAATACTTGATTGTAAATAGGAATGCTCAATATATTGGTATCAATATCGGTGTCAGATGATGTTGGTCTTTTTTAACATATCTGCATCAGCTGATGTGTAAAAGTAGGCTGATATATACTTATTAGCTGCCAGCCATTTTCAGAGCATCTTGAACGATCTTTCAAGACCCAAATAATTTTGTTTTCTATGACCATGTAAACACCTAACCTGACATGCCAGACGGACAGTTTCATATATCCGCCACGGAATTATTTCACTTTAAAAAAAATCTGCAGCTGGTGATTGGACGACCATTCTGGTTAACACACTCACCACGGACTAATCCACATCAAGCCACAGTATGACATAGCTTATGTGAGCCGATGCTTCTAAGAAACAATAGATGAACAACTACTGAATCACGAGAAACAGCTGTGAAAAAGGCGTTAGACGACAGCTTCCATTTTTATAAATTGAACTTAAGAATCAAAGGAACGCTGACAAGTACGAAAGTCTGCTGTCGTCACGTCTGCTCCCACAGCTCTCGCCTCTCTTCCCTGATTGGGCCGGTCAGAATTTAGTCGAGTAAAATCGTTGGTTATTGGAGCTCTGCAAGATGGACCAGCAGGAGTTCAGAAACTGAATCAGGCAGGTCCGTCTGCTCTGCAAGGTTAGTAAACACAAAAACTACCTAAGAAGAGTGGAACCTCTTCTTTTATGTCTCTCTTCCTGCTTTTGATCCAAAAAAACAGACAAAACATACTTTTTTGATCGCGTTCATCTCAGGCGCTCCATCCTTTGATCCTCTTTATAGTTGTCTTTTTTCACAATTGCGCCACTCTTTTTCTCTGAATTACCTCTACACATCTTTACCGATGATTTTATTTAATTTTTTTAACCAATGTTCACATCAGTAAATATTGGTTATCGGCCATAACAGGCATATTAATATTACTTATCAGTATCGGCCAAAATTTTCATATCGGTGCATCCCTAATTAAAATGATGGGTGGACTTTATTCTTCAAAGCATCATTCAGTCAGGCTGATGTTATCTGATGATATTTCAACTTGCAGTATCTCTTATCAAAGTTGTACATGATTTTGATCATTATGAGCAGAAACATGTATTTTAGTATCGCCAGAACATCATCCCAGCTTTAAACTGAACAGCACTTGTGTGTATCAATATTTGGTATCTTTATATTTGAACTTGTGCTTCCACACCAGTGTGTCCTCTGGGGGGAAGCTCGTCTTGAGTTTCTGTTCCATTACCAAATTGCCTTGTATTACACTGTGGGGAGAGCGCAGCTTTTAAAGGGGATAAGAGATGCCCAGGTGATCAGCCTCCATTGTTCCCAACCCCAAATGCACTGTTAATGTATGTTAATGGATTCTTCTTAATCCAAACATGTCTCCAGGTGGGCCGCAGGTGCACTGTGCACCTCCACCTGCTGTCCAAAAATAAGCAGTGCTCCCTCCGGCACTGTTCTGTTAACTCTTGACTAACTGTGTACCGTGAACGACAAACTTATCAACCACACTTGTGTATGTCATTATGAGTCATCCATGAGTGAGTAACTTATGAAGAGTCAGCTTACATAAAGATGAGATGGAATTACAAATAGTACACAGTTAATTTGCTGTATTTCTCCTTTTTTTGTTATAATAACCTGTTCATTCCACCACAAAAAAGCCACTGACTCAAATTTTTAAAATATTTTACACTCAGGTCATTCAAAGGCCCAAATTTATCTGTGTAAAATCACTTTCTTATGGTCACATCAAGCCATTAAAAATGTCCCACAACAAACATTTGTTATGATTTATTCTTCAAGCTTACAAAGATGCTATGCTTTTTCGTATTCTTCTCTCACCACGTCTCGGTGTCTGATGAAAAATTTCTCTCCTCTTCCCACTCATCCCTCATTTATCTTCCTTTATCTTCGCCCCCCTGTCCTTCTCCCCCCCACCTCTGATTCTGCCCCAGATGAGCCCGGCCAGCTGAAGATCTACCTTCCTAAGAAACTGCTCGAGTGTCTGCCCAAATGTTCCTCTCTGCCCAAGGAGCGCCATCGCTGGAACACCAACGAGGTGAGAATGAGACACACTCAAGAGGGAAATATCTGTGACAGTGAAACGAACTCAGTGTTTTCTGCTGGTGACTCATCTCTAGCTAATGTCACATTGAGAGATGAAGAGGAGGTAAACAAACACAATGGCAGCTTTTCATTATGGGACACTAAAACTGTGACACCAAGAAATAAAAAAGGAACGAAAAGCCAAAAAATCCCACTGACTGTACATTCCCTCTTTCTCTTTCACTTTGTAATCCAAACAGCTCGGTGTAAAGGCGTAGGAATCAGGGGGGCCAGGGTCTAAAACTATACATGGCTTAGAGGCTGAGAAACAAGAAATGAGGCAACAGATTGAATGTTTCCACTGCTGATTGTTACTGGGTTCAAACACCCTGTGGTCAGTAGGATAAAGATTGTTATCTGAACCTAACATTGTTGCTATGCAACCATAGAAAGCTGTGAAATGTGTGGCACATTTCAGCTCTAGTTGCTTTTTCTGCTTTGTTTGAAAATGAGGCTGGAGTCGAATTGTGTAATGTTGTCCTCCAAAATAAGAAATGGAGAAAAAAGATGATGAAAAGCTGTCTGTGAAGTGTACTCCACAAAAGCAGCGAGCATGCACACAGAGGATTTGATCTTGAAACAGTGACGTTGAAGTAATCCGACAGAGTTTTGTTCACCAATTTACTCAGTGCTGACCGCATTTGAAAACTTTTAGTGGGCTTTGACTTTGAAGGTTTAACACAAGCGTTTGCCAACCACTCATTAATATAGGGCTGAGTTTGCCCTGCTCTGGGCCAAAATTAGCATCGTACTCGCAGCATGAACAATAGATGACTTAAACTGCGCTGGTGGCTAAGTGGTAAGATGTAAAAATGAGGCCAAATAAGGTTGGGACAACCCTTTACTCATGGCCAAAGGTTACCCTGGGCTAAATATTTTTGGGTGTAAAAAGCTTTTCAGAGTCGCATGTTGTTCCAAACTTAAGCTGCTAGCTTAGGGAAGTGTTTGATAGCTGGAAATGGATGCAGGCATTTATCGTCAATAGCTCCTTGTTTATGCATCACACAGCTCTCCACTGGTGGTTTGCTCCATCCATTGTGATGTGGTCGGCCTCTGCTGAGACATTTTCTCCATGTGCAGGCTGTGCACTCCATTATGGATGTGTGTTTGTGTGTTTGTGTTATTGATTACCAAGTCGGGCATTATTATGCAATGCAAAGCTGATTTGGCCTGTGGTTTTTCTCTCAGGAAAGTCATTACATTTTTCATGCAATCCATCTCAATGAAGGTCATTCTGGGAGTTAAGCACAGCGCCTACTGAACAGTGTGCTCCCATGAAGAGTGTTTGTAACCCTGTGTGTGTGTGTGCGTGTGTGTGTGTGCGTGTGTGTGAGTGTGTGTGTATACTGTTAGGAACAACATGACCGCTGCTGGTTAGGGACTTCCAACACATTGGCCTAACCAAGACCAATTGTGCACAAGTGCAGCAACAAGACCGGAGCACCTTGTTGCTGCCCTCTCTGTCTCCTGCTCCGTCTTTTTCTCCATTTGTCTCCCGTCCGGCCTACAATCTCGTCCTCTCTATCCTTATCTTTTCCTCTCCTCCCACTTCTCTCTTTCTCTCTCCATGGCTCTGTCTTCCTGATGAGGAGGTACAGGCTCAGTTCAGGGGGAGGTTGGGTGTCCCTCAGCGGATTCCTTCAAAGCTCCTCTTCCACCCAGGCATAAAGTTTCCTGCATACTTAAACACCCCATTGTGTCTGCCGCTCCTCTCTGCTCTGTGCTTTCATAGGGGGAGCTATGTGTATGCTAGCTGTGCCTCTAGTGCATGTATGTATTTCACTGTGTGTGTGCACTGAAGTAAATCTGTAAGGAATATGCATGACTCCAGATAATTGTATGAGATGTTTTTTTCTTTTTCTTTTTGTTTGTGTTTGTGTTTGTTTATGTCTCTCTGTTACAAACATTTGAAAAAGTTTAGTAGCCCTTATCAGCAGACATGTTACACAGTGAGATCGTAAGTTTTCATCCCCTTGGACATTTTTACTAGGGATGCAGGATATTGGATTTTTGCCGATATCCGATGTGCCGATATATTGATACCCCTTTTGGCCGATACCGATACCGATAATCACAAGTTTGTTTGTTTTTTTCACTGTAAAGAAAGCTAAGTCTATCCTGTACTGGAATTTATATGTTACTCTAATTGTGACGGTCTTATTTGTTTAAGAAACACACATAAAACAAGACAAAAAAAAAACATTTTATTTTACCATAAATAAGAAATGTATTATTTTGTCAAACTCAAGACATTCAGTATTGAAATACAGAAAAATAATTTCTTTAGATCACATGAACTTTAAATGTACAATGCATTTTTAAACATAACCAAGTTGCATTTGATTATTTTAGAGCTACTGTAACAACCTGGTGACAGACACAGAGCTCTGCAGTGCAAATAAATGAAGTGCTACATTTTATTTAAGGAACTTATTTTTCAGATGGAAAATCATAATGATCCTAACTGAATAGCACCTTATCGGCTGTGCTTATCAGCAGAAATTTTCATATCTGCCGCTACCGATAAACGTGTTTTTAAGCTTTTATCAGCCGATACCGATATTGTGCCGATAATATCGTGCATCCCTAATTTTTACCCTTTTGTCGCTTTTATAAATCAATCACTGTCAATAAAATTTGACTTTTTCCACACAAGAATTGATTGAAAAGAACTCTTTGATATCAAAGTGAATTTTTTTTTTCTACAAAGTAATGTCAATGAAATAAAAATATATCACAAAAAATAATTGTTTGTATAATTATCCACCCCTTTAAGTCAGTATTTAGTAGCTGTACCTTTGGCTGCAATCACAGCTCTCAGACTGTGTGGATAAGTCTCAATCAGTCTTGTGCATCTGCAAACTGCAATTTTGCCTCATTCTTCTCTGAAAAACTGCTCAAGCTGTCAGGTTGTGGTCTGGCCTTTTACTCAGCCACTCCTGAACATTAACCTGTTTTTTAACCATTCCTGTGAAGTTTTTGCAGTATGCTTCTGGTCATTGTCTTTTTGGAAAATGAATCTTCTCCCAAGCTGTAGTTCTCTTGCGGACTGAATAAGATTCTCTCCCAGGATTTTGGTGTATTTTGAAGTATTCATTCTGCCCTCGACCTTTGCAAGCCTTCCATGGCCTGCTGCTGAGAAACATCCCCCCAGCATGGTGCTGCCACCACCATGCTTCACAGTGGGGATGGTTTGTTTTTGGTGATGTGCTGTGTTTGGTTTCCCCCAAACATAACGTCTTGTCTCATGGCCAAAAAGCTCAGTTTTGGTCTCATCAGACCTCAGAGCCTTTGTCCACTTGTCTTTTGGCGAACTCTGGTCGAGATCTAATATGAATTTTCTTCGACCGTGGTTTCTCATTGCCGTTCTGCAATGAAGTCACTGGTCTCATACTTGCATGGCCACCCTATCTAGGCAGATTCTAACATGTGCCATATTCCATTTCTTGATGATTGATTTCACTGAACTCCAAGGGATATTCAAAGCCTTAAATTTTTCGAAACCATCCCCTGACGACTTTTCACTAACTCCTCTCACACTCACTACTTCTCAGTAACCCTTTCCTTGAGTTACCTGAAGTGTTCTTGTGTCTCCACGGTGTAATGGTTACCAGGAATACTGATCAGCCAGTCTCTGGACCCTCCAGACAGCTGTTTTATACCTCAATCACTTTAGACACACCCACACCACTCAGTTGATTTTTATTTCACAAATTGTGAGACAGTTGGCACCAATTTGATGGATTTTCATTTTGACGTGAAGGAGTTTCTTTCTATTAAATTTTTGTGAAAAAAATCAAATTTTATTGAACAGGATTGATTGATGAAAGCAATAAAAGGGTAAAAAAATCCAAGGGGGTGAATACTTATAATAGGCACTGTAGCTTGGATGGTAGCAAAAAGGATTTCCATATCCCCTGACTTATAGCTATAACATATACACTCACCGGCCACTTTATAAGGGACACCAGTCAAACTGCTCGTTAATACAAATTTCGAACCAGCTAATCACATGACAGCAACTCAATGCATTTAGGCATGTAGACATGTTTAAGATGATCTGCTGCAGTTCAAACTGAGCATCAGAATGGGGAAGAAAGGTGATTTAAGTGACTTTGAACGTGGCATGGTTGTTGGTGCCAGACGGGCTGGTCTGAGTATTTCAGAAACTGCTGATCTACTGGGATTTTAACCAACAACCATCTCTAGGGTTTACAGAGAATGGTCCAAAAAAGAGAAAATACCCAGTGAGCGGCAGTTCCGTGGGCGAAAATGCCTTGTTGATGCCAGAGGTCAGAGGAGAATGGACAGACTGGTTCAAGCTGATAGAAAGGCAATGGTAACTCAAATAACCACTGGTTACAACAGAGATCTGCAGAAGAGCACCTCTAAACGCACAACACGTCCAACCTTAAGGCAGATGGGCTACAGCAGCAGAAGACCACACTGGGTGCTACTCCCTAAGAACAGGAAATTGGGGCTACAATTCCCACAGGCTCACCAAAACTGGACAATAGAAGATTGGAAAAACGTTGCCTGGTCTGATGAGTCTGGATTTCTGCTGCAACATTCAGATGATAGGGTCAGAATTTGGCATCAACAACATGAAAGCATGGATCCATCCTGCCTTGTATCAACAGTTCAGGCTTGTGGTGGTGTGATGGCGTGAGGGATATTTTCTTGGCCCACTTTGGGCCCCTTAGTACCAACTGAGCATGGTTTTAACGCCATTGTCTACCTGAGTATTGTTGCTGACCATGTCCATCCCTTTATGACCACAGTGTACCCATCTTCTGATGGCTACTTCCAGCAGGATAACGCTCCATGACATAAAGCTGGAATAATCTCAGACTGGTTTCTTGGACATGAAAATGAGTGCACTGTACTCAAATGGCCTCCACAGTCCCCAGATCTCAATCCAATAGAGCTCCTTTGGGATGTGGTGGAACGGGAGACTCTCATCATGGATGTTCAGATGGCAAACCTGCAGCAACTGTGTGATGCTATCATGTCAATATGGACCAAACTCTCTGAGAAATGTTTCCAGTAGCTTGTTGAATCTATGCCACCAAGGATTAAGGCAGTTCTGAAGGTAAAAAAAGGGTCCAACCAGGTGCTAGCAAGGTGTACCTAATAAAGTGGCTGGTGAGTGTAGAGTTGTCAGTGTATTTATTAAGTCTTATCCCCAAAACATGTGAGTGTGTGCTAAATTAAAAAGTTATTCTGGTCAAGATGTGGTTCATGAATTGTTGGTGGGTTATCGATAAAAGGTGAAGCTGAAGCTACCCTGTAATTATTCAGTGTGTGGACACTTTATCTGTGTCGGGTCCATGTTGCTCCCAAAGGATTCGATAGAAATCTTCGTTTCAACATGTTTCATGTATGTTACATGTCCGTATGTAGAGTTATTTTTGGTGTGTGAAAGATGAAGAGATTACCATACTGTGCATGCTCCTGATGAAGTCACTCTCGGTTTTTACGCATGTTTATCTGAGACATCCCCACAATGATTTTTTTTCCTTGGCATACATCTTTACAAGTGTATGGGTATCTGTGTGAGTGTGAGTGTGTGTGTGTGTGTGTGTGTGTGTGCACATGCATGTATGTTTGCTGTCAGATGTGTATGATTGCATATGATCTCCTGATCTCTGTTTTGTCACGCATGGCTCCCCTCCGACACCTTGGCCTCCCACCAGCACTGAGCTGAACTGAGTCCATATAATTTTACCCCGTCCATCCCTCCTCTACCTCCTCCTCTTTGTCCTTTTCTCTCCTCCTTCCCTCTCTCTCTCTTTTGTGTATCTACTGATGTGTGAAATTATTCCGGGATGGAGGGATGGATTCCTCCCTGAAGGGCTGAGCGGAGGCGTGAGCCTTTTGTTCAATAATAGATTGGGGGTGTCTGTGTATCTGTCCATGGTAATAGACTGTAGACTAGTTTTAGATAACAAACCACACTCAGGTGGACAGACTGATGGTAGAGCGTGTTTTATCCACCCATCGGGAATGACTTGTTGTTTGGATTCAGCAAATTCTACGGAGTGCTGTAATAAGGAGGCGATCAAACTTTTTGAAATGTAGACAAAGACAAACTTTAGAGCCTGGGACTCCAGCTCAGGAGAAGATATGATTACTCTTTTGGGGACCCCTGACATCCTGATTCATATTTTTAGAGCCAGGCAGAGTTGAATTCTGGGTAAAATTGGCTTTGCGAGGCTCAAATTAAAAGTAGAAAATATGCACACACATTGTGAATGTGCCCCTCATTGCATGATTCTCATGTGCATTTTAAAGACTCCTACTTCAGAGCAGCTCCCCCACTATGATTCAAATGACGCAACTGTCAAACGGATTGGTACAGACTTCAGAAATCACTCAGACGACAGCCGTCTGTGCCACAATGCCTCTGCATGCAAGTCAGACCCACATATCATCTCTTAAGACGAGGAGAGAATAGGAGATGAAAATATTTTGGTATAAACGTTTTTAGATAATACTATATGAATCACAGTGTTTCCGTGTCACTCTCCTTTCAGAGCATGCAGTAATAAATTGGTATCTGCATACTGTGAAAGCAGCTAGTTAACAGTTCACACACGCTCATGTCTGGCTGTGCTGCTGCAATGACACTAACATGATTGCCTGAATGAGAAGCAGATCAAAAAGCATATACATTTTAGACCACTGCCCCATCTGCCCACTCTGTGTGTGTGCATGAGCATCAAGGGGAGGTGTTGCCAGGGCAACAGATTGGAACTGCGTGTGCGTATGTGTCTGCAGGTGTGCGTGTTCCTGCTAATAGTGTGATCGATGTTGCACGTGTGACACAAACGCCGCTCCTGATTGTTTAGTTCATCAAAAGGTGAAAAGACAGATGTGACACGGTGCGTTCGACTGCTTGTGATGCCGAACATGTACGAGTAAACAAACAAAAATTATATGTGAAGGACAAAAGCTCCAGATATTTCATGTTGTCGTATCAGGTATCCAGTCACACTCACCTGTTCGGCTGTGGCATCTCCGGCCTAAAACAGCTATGTGCGCAGTGTCTGTGTCTATGTTTAATTTATTATTCATGTCATTATTGTTGTTTGGGAGCTATTAAATAGATACATTGAATTAAATATGCATGTTCTCCATCCCTTCGTGTCTGCATGACACTATTTCACATTTTACTCCCTGTAAGTTCAACAGAAGAAGTGTATAAGAGGAAGTTACACAGGAGGGATAATGTTAAATGTCAGACTACATGAAAAAAAAAACTAGAGTGGAGTTAGCAGACAGCCAGTTTCAGGCCCTCTATTCATTTACGCTGTGGCGAGGTGCCCTTGATTTATGAATCTGATTTGTGAATCGCTAATGTCCGGCTCACGCTGGCACGAGTCCAGCAGAGACTGACCCACTCCATTAAGTTTGCTGCGTCAGAACAAAGACAGAAATAAAACACATTTGGAGACTTGCCTGAATTTTCAATTTTGGAGATGCAAAGGGTGTGCCGTTCGTATATTTGTTCGACAACATGTTCACAAGAGAGTTGGTGTGAGCGCCTGTGTGAGTGTCCCAGAGCCTGCCCATGGCGCTAACCTCTCCAGCTGACATTGAGCTTTGCGCTGCTGCCGTTTACCAGAGTAAAGTATGGTTTAATGAGGGGCAGGGAAGACAACACACACTCGCGCATGCACACACATGCTCACAGACATGTATATACACACACAGAAATGCACACACACAAAACCAGAGGGGTGTTTCACAGCTCCTTATATTTGATTCCTATTCTTTTATCTTTAATCATTCCTCTGTCTTTTGGGTTGAGAGATATTTTATGTTTGGAGTGCGCCAAGTTATAATCACTAATTAGTCCTCCAGGCTCTTTCTCCCTCCCTCCCTCTCTTTCTCTCCTCCTATTTGTCTATTTCTCCGTTCCTCTCTGAGCCAAGCCTAGCCCAATTAACACTCCACGTCATCCCGTGACTGTTGTGACTTCCATTTCCGCTCAGACTCTTAACATCCATTCTGTCTTGCTGAACAAACTGGCAATATGAAGCAAATGTGCTGCAATGCAAAGAATTAATTAGAATCTTTCTATTCATAAAATGTAATTTCCTTGTCGATACATGTAATTATCCAGCAGGCCTTTCATTTTAGAACGGGACTGTGCGCAGTAAATTAAACATGTGGAAAGATGCTTCATAGATGCTGTATTTCCGTTGGTTTTAGACATGCAGATATCTCAGCAAACACAAGTTCACAAGAGGCCAGGATTAACCAGGTTTTACAAGTCTAGTCAGGCAAAGCCAGGTGTCTGAGGGAGGAGTTAGTGTTGCCTTGCCTCTCCTCTCCTCTCCTCTCCTCTCCTCTCCTCTCCTCTCCTCTCCTCTCCTCTCCTCTCCTCTCCTCTCCTCTCCTCTCCTCTCCTCTCCTCTCCTCTCCTCTCCTCTCCTCTCCGAGAGCCCCACATTTCCTCCTGTTCTATTTTCTCCCTGTCGTGCAGACCCACTATTTATCTTGCCCACTATAATTTGACACAAAATATTGTTAACTGGAGACACAGAAATATATTAAACAGTGGGAATGTGCGACTGAGATTGTGGGGGTGTTGTGTATGTGCCTGAGCTCGTTAATGTGCGCCCGCCCAGCGTGTGTGCGTGTGTTCGAGTGTGTCTTTTCTGTTAGGTTCTGAGTCCGACCAAAAAGAAGTGAATGACCGGCAGAGTCTGCTGTAATAAGAGCCAGGCTGTGCGGCGGAGACATTACTTTCTGTATCCTTAAATGTTCCCACATAGAACCTCTGTAATATCTGAGTCCTGTGTAAATTAGATTTAATTCACTGGAGACAGATAAAGCATTAAAATGTGGATGTGTGAGCATGTGGGCGCACATATAGGTGGACCTTGCTCTCTTATTTCCAGGGCTTGTTCTGCATGTGTAAGGATTTGTCTGGATAACTTTATAACTCAATTTAACTTTGATTACTCCTTGCTTCTCAGACAAAGAGAGGACTCAAGAGCGAGCATATTTTACACCAGCGCAGGACAATGTTCCTTGTTTACCTCCCTAAATAACTGTGAGATGTCAAGAAAACATCTCAGTGTAAATCAAGAACTGCAGGGGCTGAAACCCTGTCGAGTTGAAGTTTTTCTTAAGCATCTGTTTGTTTTCTTCCTTAATAATATCAGAAACTTTCAACTTAATATTTCTAGAGCAGCAACCATCAGTAACCATCTTAATTCAGACTTTACTGCCTTGCTTACAAGTTTGGTTTGATGCACATAAAGGCCCCACAACTCCACATGTACTATACATTTAAAAGATGCTGATCATGCTCTGCATCTACAGATGATGGTCAGATTTTTCAAAAGGTTTCTTTACAGATGTTTTCCATTGTTGTGTGAGGGTCACAGAGTCTTCCATGGGAGACTGCTGCTGCAAAAGCTTTTACTTCATGGCAAAAATGTCATGTAAATATTTGAACTCTCTCTGACTAACTTAACAGGCCTTTCAGAAAATAAATCTACCAGCCACTGGCACCCTACCAGGAGTCCTTACATATCGATCACTTACTTATAAGTTGAAGACAAGCCCTGAAATTCTTTAACTCATTAAATCAAAATGCACTGGGTTCATTTTTGCATCGATAGCATTCAGCTACTTTACATTTTCTCTGCTTTTTCAGAAAATTTGGCTGATGCCTGCAAAATGTTGACTCAGTCTCCACAGAATTTTCCCACACTGCTTATTTTGAGGGTTTTTAAATTACGGCTCTCTTAGTTCTAAAGCAACATAATAATTATTCTCATGAAATCAGAGAAAACACTTTTCACACAAATAAATAAAGCATGTTTCTCAAATGGGTACACACTTTTATTTCACAAACAATAGTTTGAACTTGGTTTGTGAACTTTGAACAGAGCATCAAACATGGCTGCTCTAGCTTCATGTTATGTTAATCTTTATATAGGACATAGACGTGAAGCTGGTTGCAAACATGTGATGATATAAAGTGCATTATGATCAAGGGTAGGCCTGTCACGATAATCAATAAATCGATTAACTGAACGATAAATAAAAATGTCCTCGTTAAGTTTGCCAGCCTCAATAAACTGACACCTGCATGCATGTTTGTTTTCCTCCTCTCTTTCGACCAAAGAGGCTGAATGAGAAGATGGCTCACTACGTCTATCTCTCCTAACATCGGGGTGCATAGGTTCTATAGCGGATTTTTAGCGGAGTGAGCATCTGTCAAAAATGGGTGAGAAGGAAACACACGCTAATATGAGTGATGGCACGAAAGATACGGTTCTTAAGCCGCCTGCCACAGTCCCAGTGTGGGAATATTTTGTTTTTTATCAGAATGAACAAAGTGTGAGCTCATGAACACCAACGAGCTGATATGTCGCATTTGTTTGAAAATAGTGGCGATGAAGAAGAAGAAGGGGAGGTGCAGCAGAGCCTTGTTCTTTGACAATCCCCTCTTACTGAGGCTTTTGGTCGGCAAAGTAAATAGAAATAAAAGGGCCAAATGGTGGGCGCTCAAAGACAGCTACATTGCTAAAGAAATGCAGCCCTTCAATACGGTTAAAAGCCAGAAATGTTAAAAATGTTTGACAGACAGTACGGATTGACTGGGAAAAAAGTACATGTTACAAACAATTCAGGAACTGTATAAACTCCCTTTTATTTAGGCTATAGTTTTTATTGTTGTTTTTTTTTTTTTTTTGAGTTTCGTTTTTTCTTTAGAGACAGGGTCAATGTTTTATTGTTTTTGATTAGTTATAATTATTTTCATTGACATGTATTTTTTCTCTAAAAGAGAGTCCATTTCATTTTCATTGTATTTTTTTCTGTTTCTTGTTTGTTAAATTTATTATATTTTTTGTTTAATTTATTTAATTTAAAAGATCCTGACCTTTTAATTACAGTTGAATACTCTTAAGAAATTAAAGTTTCTTGCTTTTGATATGGTGTGCTCACTTTATTATCCCATTTATCATAATTACATCTATAAAAAAATGGGTAAAAATCAAAATAATATTGACAATAATATTGTTTATCGGCAATAATATTTTGGAAAATTATCGTCTGGCAAAATTTGTTATCGTGACAGGCCTAATGAAGGGGCTGCAAATCTTATCAGAACACTTTGTTTTCTTAAAAGTTGCACAGATGTTGAATCAACACTTTTGTTTGATGTGTTATTGCGAGGATGAATGTTTTGGCCTTATAGCCTTTAATCCACCAACGGCCGCTTTTTGACTGCAGCTCTATTTTTGATTAAAACCAGTAGGATTATGTGGTAGTGTAACTGCAAAATCAATGTTGTTTAGTACTGAGCAAAAATACAGTATAATCAGCCATTTCTGCTTCAGAGCACTTCCATTTTCACCCACCTGTGATAAACTTACTCTGTATATTTTGTGTGTTAGGGAAACATTTACTAACACACAGATGGAAACTTTTTAACCTTCACATGTAGTATTAGGCAAGTTAAAGCTGTTAATACCTGCTGTTAATGAGTGGAGAAGTTATATTATCATGGGGCTCTCCTGCCGTGTTCACTGCACACTGTGAACACTGTTCATCAACAGCTACTCGGCCTCATGGAGCTTTCTTCCCAAACAAAGACTTTGATTTTGAGGGAGCACTGCTCATGACTACGTTTTTACACATAGATGATACCCAGAAGATGTTTCTTCAAATCTAAAATAAATGGAGCTTGCATTTATTGGTCATAGAACATTAACCGATAATAAAAGTTCACTCTACCTGCTTCTGTCGAGGCATTCAGGCTATAGAATTGAATTACATCGCTTTGGAAGTCATTCATTCCTTATTAAATTTTGATGCAGGTTCAACTTTTGCTGTGAATGAAAAAAAAATAAAAATAAAACATGATTTTTTTCCCCCTCCTTAAATGATAACCATTTTCAATCAGATCTGTGGTGTCTCTCACAGCTCTGTGTATTACAGGAGCGGTAAATTGGCCTTCACTGTGACTCTCTCTTTGCTGCAACTAGCATTTCCACCACCGTTACCCGTATATGAACACATTTACAATATTTACCCAGGGAGGTATATGCTGACTGCTAAATATACCATTTCCAGCATTTCCTGTAATAGACACAGAATCCAATGCCATGTGCACATATGTGTATATTGTGTGTGTGTGTTTCTCCTCCCAAAATGCAGTTCAACCTGACATCACATACTCCTCTGTTCCCCTGTCTCTGCCCTCCTCTTCCTCCAGCCCCTCTCCTCCTCCTCCCTCCTGCTGATGTATGGAATGTCTACTCTCATATGGGGTGTGTTTGTAAAAGTCACAGTAATCAAATTTCACTGATTCCCAGGGGATTAAACAGGGTGGCATTTGTGTGTTTGTGTGAGTGTGTTTGGTGCCTATGCACAGGCAATATTAACTGTGTAGCAAGTTGTGTATTGTAATGCAGCTGTGTCATTAGTCGAAGACCAGCTCAGCTGCTATATATCATCCATCATCTTGTTCTCTGAGGAGGAAACTCTTGTCGGGATACTGATGCTTCATTTGCATACTGACAGTGCATGTATTTAATTGTTTGAATGTATAGTTTATATAAAGTGTTGGTCTAGGGCGTGATTAACACCTTATACACTCCTTATATACTCAGAAACACCTCTCACTTGTTTCTTGGCAAAGTGACAGAGACAGGGTGTTCATTTATGCTTGGTAAAGTTTGTGCTAACATGATCACAGTCTTTTCTGAATCTCCTCTGTAACACATGGAGCAAAACATCTCCATCCCAAAAAAATGTGATCGTTATCCTGTGAAGTGTTAGCTCACCACTCCAAGCAAACAGCAACAAACATGGCAACAACAAGATTCCCCAGCCCAGAAACAGGTATTACCAAGTGTTAAGCCTATAACTGCATGAGTGCCTCTTGTTGGCAGCATGTACTCTGGCTTGAATGTTTTTTATATGCAGCTTGCCAGCTTGCTGGTCTTAACAATCTCCAACACACAACATCAGCATCGCTCTCTCAGTGAGGCTGTAAGCTCCTCTCTCTGCCTGCTCGAAGGTGCTGTTTGCCATGTTGAAGTAGAAAGTCACACACCATTACAGTTTATATGAGGTGGAAAGTTACTAGGACAGCACAGCAGGCGATGACTGATGTCTGTCTCCTCCATCGTCTCTAAAAGTGCATCAAATTAGAACAATTACTAATTAGCTCTGGCAGAAACGACGGTAGTTAGGCAAAGAAAAATATCTCCAGAAGATCAGGATAAGCCAAACCCAATGCAACGAGCTGATGTCCGACTCAAAACAATAAAAAGGATTTGTTACATTTTTTCTTTCCCCTTGTTATCTATTTATATTCATGCATCTTACAGTATGGAGAAGTTTAAAGATAGCTAACATACTACTGCGCCCACTGCATGAGTCACAGTGTTTGCAGAGAGGGTGCTGACACCTTGCACAGTGCATCATCACTGTAAATACACTGTAGCCTCAGTGAAGAGGAGTCCCTTTGGATCTATTGATTCACTATACAGTACACTTATAAACTATTAATGGCATGGATTACGTTTATCAGACGTTAGACTGGAAAGCTGCTCACCGCTCATGTAGTTTTCAGGCTGAGGAATGAGTACAGTCAGTCCTTCATGAGGCGGTTCGGGATGAGTGAAAGAGGAGGAGAGGGTTTTTAAATTGTTAAAGTTAGATTTAAGATGTAGGAATTGGTAATACTTTCTAAAAAAAATGTAATCAAGAACTTCCTGATTCTGCTCAAATTCTGCTGACTTCATTTTATAAAACATTTCACAGTGAATTTAGCGAAAGAAAACAAATCATTTTAACTGAGTGCAGCTGCAGTAAAAGTTTATTCTGAGGGGACTGGACTAGATGAGAGTCTACTTGATTTTCCTGCTTCATGTGCTTTTATTTAATTATCAGTGATCAATGGTAGTTAGCTGACTAAAAGTGCATTGAGTTGTTAGTTTTTAAAGTGAAATTTCTGAGCAATACAGGCTTTTGCTCTCTTGCTTCTTGAAGCAGAAGCTTGCGATCATCAGAATTTAAAACCTATGCATTTGGGAATCTTTTATTAAATCATGTGAAAGGTACATCAAATTTTGCAATACCCTGAAAGAGTGATTGCAAGACCCGCACTAACAGTCTATTCCGGTCGACAGCCTAAGGCTTAATCCTAGGAGGAGACTCATCAAACTCCACAACAGAGGGTTGAAACCTTTAATGTTTACTCTCACTGAGGACTGTTTTAACTCCACCTGCGAGTGCAGCCTCCTGGTCTGAGAATATAAACCCAATATTGCAGACAAATGGTGCATCTTTAAATTGATGCTTGTCTTTGCCAGTTTGTGTTTGAGGCTTGAGGAGAGTTAAATATGTATGACTTCAACATGGGTGGCTCTGAGATTTTCTTCCAAAACAACAAATAAATGACATGAAATCTTTATTTGGCGGAGACAAACAGAATTCTGAATTGATTTTTACAGACAGAGGAGTCCACGTGAGCTGCGGCAGTTAACTAGATTTGTTTGTTTCTTCTGAAATGGAGCTACAGTGATATTTACCGAGAGCATACACACACACACACACACACACACACACACAAACAAACAGGTGCATCACCTCGCATGCCAGCACATGCACACACACACACACACACACACACACACACACACACACACACACACACACACACACACACACACACACACACACACACACACACACACTCACACGCTCTTGTCTTCTGTGTGTAGAGGAGGAGACAAACCTAAAGATCGCCACGGAGACCCATCTTTCAAATTTATTCATTAAACTCCCAAATGCTCCCCTTAACGAATGTAATTAGAATATGGTAATGAGAGAGGGCTGAACCAGGGAGTGTTGTAATACGCTTAGCAGCACAGAGGGAGAGACGGAGAGGGGGAGAGACAGATAGAGACATGGAGGGAAGGAGAGTAGGAGAGTTAAAGGAGAGGGAAATAGAGAGACTGACTGACAGGGTGCCAATTTATGTCTTGTTGTAAACAAGTATTTATGCCAATGAGAGGTGGCACACACTATTTCTTTTCCTCCCTCTCTGCCACTACCTCTGCCTCCCTCTTTCTGTGCATCTTTCTCTCTTTAGCATAGCAAACCTCCTCAACACAATCACACCAAGAATAGCAGAGCGGAGATGAGCCTGGCAGGGCGGAGTGACTCACAGAGCGATGAGGAATCAGGGGTTAACACAACTGCTGGAGAATCCTTCAGTCAGACCTCCACCTGCTCCTCACTCCTGTCTTCTTCCGCCCTCCCACTGGAAAACACACATTCGTCATTAGAGATTGCAAATATACCTCTGTGCGTGTGTGTGTGTGTGTGTGTGTGTGTGTGTGTGTGTGTGTGTGTGTGTGTGTGTGAGTGAGAGTTTCTGTGTGTGTGTGTGGTTACCTGGTTAACTTTGTGGGAGTTTTTGAGGATTCTGACAGGCTTTATCCAAGACGCCCCAGCGCAGCAGGGGTCCTGGCATTGTGTTTGACACCACACACCTGTTGGCGCCTTTGATGTGCTTGCCCCCCTGCTGAGACAGAGGGGGCCGTCTCCACAAATGCAAATACAAGGCGAGGGGAAGAGGACAGGTAGGGTGCGCAACAGAGAGGAAGTCTTAGAAAAAGATGATTGATGTTCCCTCAGTGGATTGGAGCTGACTCGTCCTCACTCTCAGGTCTGTGCTTAAAAAGTTTGTGCTACTTTCTCTACTTGGTGTGGGTATATATATATATTTGTATATATGTGTGCGTGCGTGTGTGTGTGTTGCAACCTTCACCATTTGAACTTCTAGATATTGGTGAAAGAAGAGATGAGAAGGATGGAAAAAAGGGGGAAGTGGGTGAGCTGGGGGAGAAAGTAAAGAGGTCAAACCAAGAAGGGAGGTAGTGGAGGAGGGAAGGAGAGGACAGAGTGACTATTTCATTATAAAGCCGTCACTCAGCCAGGCAGCAGCCAACACACACACACTCCTCTAAGACCAAACCTGTGTGGCTGTGTGTGTGTGTGCACATACACTCATTCATGCCTTTGCAACCCACCATGCATTAGCTTTGACATGTGAGCTATTTCTGTATGTGTACGTTTGAGCGTCAGTGTGTGTGCACATGCATTTGTGTGTGTGAGTGTGTGAATGCACTGAGAATCACAGTGTGACAGAGATGGATGTAACACACACACACACACACGTCTCTCTCCCAAGCAGGTGAAAAGGGGCGAGTACCCTCTGAAGGTCAGACCCTGTCCTCCAATGATAATCCAAGCACTGAATGTGTGTGTGTTCATGTGTGTGTGCTAAACAAGTGGAGAAGACAGTAGAAGCAAGTTTTTCTGTTTATTTATTTATTTACTCCCCACGCAAGCGACTTTGTGTATTAATGGACAACCTATTTGTATGTGTGTGTGTACAAGTCTTCTATGCGTGTGTGTGTGTGTGTGTGTGTGTGTGTGTGTGTGTGTGTGTGTGTGTGTGTGTGTGTGTGTGTTGCCCAGTGTGTGATGAGGTGTTTATATGATAAACATGAGGCAAGCTAGAGAGGAATTCTGATCAGGGGCTTTGCAACAGTTGTTATGGAAACAGCATTAAGCAGTTGTATTAGCCAGTGGAGGTAATATAAAGGCTGTTGAAAGTACCACACAGTGGGGAGTGAAGCAGTTTGGGAATATAATACAAACTACACATTATTGCTCTGGTTTACAATTGACTTGATGGAATTTTATTGTGTGGTTAGAGCAGAACAGAATTATGCTTTGGTACTCATTGTCGGGCTGTGTTTGTGTTGAGAGCCAAACATTTTAATTAGCCAGGTTATAGAAACAAAGTGCAAACAAGACTTTGTTTTCCTGCTTTACAACAGGAATCACATTATTATTTACACAAGCTTAAAGCCAAACACAACAAAGTCCTTCCTTCTATTCATCATCAGTTTTGCTTAAAGCGGCCACAGCTCCATCATATCAGGGATTTTAGAGGTCGCTCAGGACTTTCTTGAGAGCCTGGCCCTGTAACATTTCTGTCAACAACCCTGGATAATAACATCCCTGCAGGCTTTTCTCTATTCTAATGGATTATTGATTATCACAGCTCAAATCAAATTGTGCAACAGTAAAGGTTTTAGCATATGAATGTTATTGTTGTTCTTCATTTACATGATGAGCCCTTGAAGAGGCATGTTTAAAAATAGAGCATGATCAATAACACGTGGGTTGAACAAATGGCTAAGATAGTGCAATGCTCCAGATTGTAATAACAAGCTACAGAGAAGTGAGCAGTCTGCAAAAAAAAAAAAAAAAAACATGAAATAATAAAAAGAAGAGGCAATTTTGGATGGAGTGTCTATCAACGTCAGACACTGACTGAGCTGTTTTGGGAAGGAGAGAGTCAGCGGAGGTGCTCAGGAGCAAATCACAGCATCAGCAGACCTCCCGGGTAAGGCTAATGCAGCTCTATCGCCCATGTATGTACACAGGGCTCACCACGCGTGTGAAGGAAGGCAGGTTCTTTAGTTGAATGGGACACTTGATGTATCTCCCTCCCCTGTACTGCCAAAATAAAGTGTTCGATGCCAAATGATGTCTGCGGTGAGAACCAGAGGCAGCCGTCATTTCAGGCACCGCGAATGGATGTGACAGTTCCAGTTTACAGACAACTCTGTTTTCCCCCAGATCTCTGTCAGGGTGATGCTCATCATTAGACTTCAGATGTGCACACACACACACACACACACACACAAACACACACACACACACACACACACACACACACACACACACACACACACACACACACTCGCACACACTCGCACGCACACATACTAGCCCTTGGCAAGACCCTATAACGGAATCTCCCTGGGGAAAGCTCCTGGATAAGTCTGTTGCAGTGTAGGCGACCTTCCCTACCCCTCCTTCCTTCCTCCCCCTCCCTCCTGTGGAAGCCTCCCTGAGGCCTGTAAGTGTATGTGAATGTGTGTGTGTGTGTGTCTGTCTGCTTTTCTGTACATGCCACCAGTTTCTTGGAGGGAGATGGTCTCAGTGATGCGTGAGTGGGAGGCTGATTTCCCCAACTGCACCGCTTGCTCCAATCTGACTTCCCACTCATGCGCTCTGCTTTGTTAGATATTTCTTAAGTAACTCTGTCTCTCCTTACTACCTCTTTCACACACACAGAGGCAGACAAGAGGAGGTGTGTGTTGAGAAAAGTGTGCGCATGTGTGTGTGTGCATTCATCTAGGCCTGTCGTAATCTATTCTGTAGACTCACACAGACATGCAGAACGTCTGGGTTTCTAGAGTAGATCCCTGGAGAAAGACACTTGTCCCTGTCGCTACGTCTGGCACCGCTAATGCTAACACACACAAACACTCACAGACACAAGCACACACACACACACAGTCAGAGTATTCCTGAAGGGTCAGTGTGTCGCCGAGCATGCTCTAAGCGCTCCATCACTGCTTTCCGCCGGGACAATAACTGTGACTTCCTGAGGATCGACCTTCACCATCTCACTTCTGTCACTCTTCACATGGGCGTGTGTGTATGTGTGTTTGAGGCAGTTAGCGGCAGTGTGTGTCTGCACTGAGAGTGTGTGTGCATGTGGGTGTGTTTTAGAGTGTGTGTCAGGCTGCCATTTCAGCTGACTCTTCTGTTTCTGGCTTTTTAATGGCTCTTATGGGGCAGGCCTTTAATTGCAAGTCTCTCTCCCTCCCTTCCTAATCCTCCCATCCTTCTGTCTCTCCAGCCCCTTGTCTCCTCTCTGCGTCTCCTCTCTCCTCCCGCCTCCCACTGGCTGACAGTCACTAGGGGAGCCCGAGTGCCTGGCCGAGACTGTGGAGGCCGTATAGGATATTGACTTGCTGCGGAGTGGTTTGGGAGGAGGAGAGGAGGAGAGGTGGCTGCCTGTCACAGCTAATGAATAGATGCATAAGTGAATGAGGCACTACTTGTGTGTGAGTGTGAGTATGTGTGTGTGTGTGTGTGTGTGTGTGTGTGTGTGTTTTGTTGTCCCCAGCTATGGCTTAAGCGTTTTATGTGCCTAAGCCAGACAGACATTAACAGTGGCCAGCTTGATAGTGATAATTATTAAGGGTGTGATGACAGAACCTCCCACAAAACACACACATATACACACACACATTTATATGTAAACACATTAAATTCAAAGCCAGGCTGTAGGGGGGTTGGGACGTGACTATCGAATGGAGGATACTAAAAAAAACAATCCAGTTAAGTGCCAGCACCCTCCAGCTGCTCTTCCTTTTCGTCTCTCCTTGCCTTCCTTCCCCTCTCTTCCTCTCTTTGTCCCTCCATCTAGTCTGATCGGTGTGGAGCTAAAGTGCTCTCACACCAAACCGGGACAGATACCTAAAAACACACACACACTCACACACACAGAAAGAGGGGGAGAGGAGGTCTGGAGAGGAGGCTGTTGATCTGAGGGGGCAGATGAAGGAGTGCTGGAGTGTTGATGTCTTCTTCACTGTTGCTTTGTGGCACATTTCAAACACTGATTGCCTTAAGAGGACAATTTACATTTCATAGTCTTTCACAACAAGTGGGTGAGATAGGAGTCAGAGATGGGGAGGGAGAGATGATCTTTCAAGGAGGAAGCGAGGGGTGAAAGAGTTCAGCGAGCAAAGGGAAGGAGGCGCTGTAGCATGAGCAGCTTAAAAGCAGCAGGTATAAACAATAGTTTCTTTCAGCCGCATCTCCTCGTGTCTCTGTCTGCGTGTACGGACGTTTTGTTTTCCCTTGCTCTCGGAAGAATGCACCTGATGATTTGAACTTTCTTCTTTCTCCTTATTGGATTCACGTGAGTGTGAAAGAAGAATGGAAATAGTGTAGAGAGGAGAGGAGAGCCGAGGAGATGAAGAGAGAGCCGCAGGAATTAAGAATGAAGTTAGGAGAAGGCTTTATCTGACGGGAAACTGTGAAACTGCAAAGTACAGGAAAACTTTTCCTATCAGCCAACTCCTTAAGCTAGTGTTTGGGTCTGAACCCCCACTGTGTGTGTGTGTGTGTGTGTGTGTGTGTGTGTGTGTGTGTGTGTGTGTGTGTGTTTACGTGGCCCTTGTCTGTGTATTGAGGAGATAGCTTTTCCTCCCCAGTGAAGAGAGACATTGGTGTGTCGGTGAGCGTGATTGGTTGTTGGCCCTCAGGGTCCGTCCTCTGTATCAGCCTCCTGACTGGCTGCTCTGTAACCAATCAGGCGCCAGCCCCTCGCCGTGGCAATCAGATAGTGACACGCTCTCTGTGGGCATCAGCAGGTCATCTAGAAATACCTGTTATGTTTTATCTCTTTGTGACGCACTCGCACACAAACTCAGGCACCTACACACACACACACACACACACACACACACACACACACACACACATGGCGATGTAACCTTTTTGTCTTTTCTTTGTCTCTCCAGGAGATTGCTGCATATCTCATCACTTTTGAGAAGCACGATGAGTGGCTGACGACATCGCCAAAAACCAGGTGAGGAGATTGCAGATAGAGGTTTCCCCACACGTACGCCCACGTACAAACACGGCATCGCTCAATCAGCCAGTGAGTCACGTTGGTTTAATCTCAATGACTGAGTGCCCGTGTTTGATTAAAACATTAGTGATGTACTTCGACTTTCTCCAAGGGCTCCTGCTGACGGCCTGCTCTACATGTAGAGAGCGCTCCAGAATATGGCCGGACTGTAAAACACCTCGTCAGCTGGAAATGGAGTAATAATGAATGTAAATGTATTAGGATAAGTGATGTATAATTCAGATTCAGCATGGGTGGGGGGTTGTGTACATAAGGGGGAGTGTGAACAAGGATTCACATGGCAGGACTGAATAGTCATCCAGCCCAATGAATTGTAGGTTACTTCTTCTTTATAAAGCAACAAGAAGTAGGGATGGGTACCTTTTCACATTTGGAACTTTTCTGTACCAATGCCTGGTACCTGGCAATCAGTATCATTACTCAATGGTGCATATTTCTGGTACTTTTTTGTGTTTATGTGGTAAAAAAATGTTTCACAATAAAATACATTTTATTTTTAATTTTATTTTATGTAACATATTTATTCTTCAATATTTAACCTTATAATGCTGTGTTCATGTCCAGCTTGGAAAATCACCTACTCTTCCACTCCCTCACAGTCATAAGGATGCATTTAGGTACCTAAACATGGTACCTGTTGATTTTTTGTGAATCAGTACCTGGTATTTTTGGCAGAATTCAGACGGTACCTTTAAGAGTACCTAATTCAGTACCCATTAAGGCTGAACGATTTTAAGAAAAGATTGAATTGCGATTTTTCTGGCAGATATTGTGATTTCAATTCGATTCACAATTTTCTTCTAATCAAGCTTTGGGATATTCACATGTAGGGCTGAACGATTTTAGGAAAAGATCTAATTTTTCTGGCAGATATTGCAATTCACGATTTTTTAATCATCAATAGTGATGATAAATAATCTGTTTTCATCAACTTCTACTCCTAAACAGAGGCTTTGTGTTGTTGAGCTGCTTACCAGCACTTTTAACATATAGATTGTCTACAAATTTGTAAAACAGAATGTGTATAATACTTGACACAACAGATCCTGAGTCAGTCAGGAGTGCTGCAAAAAATTTCTGCTTTGGCGATCTCAAAATTGCATTGTCTAAAATTGCGATTTCGATCTGAAAACGATAAATTGTTCAGCCCTAGTACCCATACTTAAGGAGAAGTTGTTGTTAGGCAGGAGAGACATGGAAGGCAAAAGAAGAGCCAATGCAGAAGAGCGTTTTAAATTATTGATAAATGACCTTATTGACATTTACTTTGATTAACACTGATGTAGCTGTGATAAAGAAGAAAAAAGATAGGAGAGGGAAGAAAAAAGTAAAGCAAGTGAAGAGGTCACCTCCTGGCACTATATCTGATTACTGACACCGCTGAAAGCCCGCGGTGATGCCTGCTCGCTCCCATTGTGCCAGCTGAAGGACTCTTCTCAGGAGCAGCCTGAGGCCAGCTGCACGGTTTATGTTGTGGATGGATTTCTCATTGATTGGTTGTGCTGCCGTACAGCCTCAGCCTCACAGCAGCAGCAGCAGCAGCAGTTATATTGGTGTTATTGAGCAGCAGTTAGATATAATCCCATTTACACATGACACGAGGCACGATTAGAACAGATTACACCTAATCCCATCAGATGGAAAGGAGCTCAGCTAACGGAGCCAATGACATTTATGTGTGGCTGTGCGTGTTTGTGTCTTTTAATCCATCGCACACTTTTGGGGTTCAATATTAAGATAACAATCAATGACCTTCATTTCTCCCTTCTTGTGCCTCATCAATTCAAAATAATGACTGTTACCTCCTCTCTTCTTCAGTTTTCTCCTCCTCCTTTTCTCCTCCCCTTACTGGACTCACTCACTCACTCACTCGCCCACTTCGTCTCTTTATCTGGCCGTCTCTTTTTTTTTTCTTTCCCACTCTCCCTCCCTTGCCTTCTCTGTTTTCGCTCTGCTACAAGGTGGAACGGTGGAAAAGCTTTTTATATCCCACACATCACAGCCCAGTTACAATCAATAGCATTTATGTCTGCTTGAATCGGAGGGTTTGTGAGGAACACGGGCATCGTCCACATGCACAAACACACAAGCACAAAAATTCATGAACGTGCACGTATTTCCCACCCGCCCACACACCCACACACACACACACACACACAGGCACAGGCACACATCTGATCTCATCCATCTTCTCCATAACATAATTAGAATCAGCAGCTCCGAGATGACTCACACCGCTCGAGACAGAGACTAAACTCGGCTTTGATCGGAGGGTGGGGGTCTCCACTCGGCTAAGAAGCTGGCAGGCTCGCCCCAAAACAGAGCAGATTTAAGGTGTCAAAGAAAATCAGCTCAAAGCAAATTCAATTTCACTACACACAGCGTTTTGAGTAGATTGCAATCATCTCAGTCCATATAGACGGGTCTACATCAAATTCCAAGGGGGGAAGAGAGGAGACAAGGAAAGGAAATGAGAGGCGATACAAGTGAAGAGTGGAAACAGAAGTTGAAAAAAGAAAAACAAGATGAGATTAAGTAGAAATAAGTGAAGAATGGAGGGACTGAAGAGGCAGTAAACAGAAAATAGAGATACTTTGATAAGAGGGATAAAGACTGAAGGTTGATGGAGAAGAGAAGGGCAGAGAAAGGAGAGAGGAGTTGTGTAAAGGTGTGTGTGTGTGTGTCTGTGTGTGTGTGTGTGTGCATGCGTGTGAGGGAGAGAGCACTTGTGAGTATGTGTCAGTTTATTGATTGTTAACGGGCCTGTTCTCTTTCTGTTGTCATGAGATAAGGTAGAGAAGCATTTTTCCTCCACCTACACCCGCACACACACACACACACACACACACACACACACACACACACACACACACACACACACACACACACACCCCTACCTGTCCTTAACGCTTTAGAAGTGTAATGATTGATTGCTGAGCAGCAGGTTTGACATTGAGACCGAAGAACACACAGCAGTAGGTCCTGCCAGGTCTGATATCACTGTAGCATCTCGTGTTTAAACATGTATGGTATTTGTATGTGTGTGTGTGTGCTTGTATGTTCCTCCCACCAGGTGTAAATAGAATAGGAGCTTAGAGGCCAACGCTCCTGCTGCGCTGATAAATCACCCTCCTGAAATATTAACATGCAGGAGTGTGAGTCTACATATGAGAGAGGTGGAGCTGTAAACTTGATGGTGGGAGAGTAACGTTGAAACAACAACACGATTCGCCTGTGTCAGATGGTTTTCATGAATGCATGATGTGGAGGAAAGTTTTTCAGCTTTTGGTAATTTGAAATAAAAAAATAAAAGTAATTCTGGTCAGGTTCTGTTATCGGATGCATCAATCCGATTCTGTTATCGGATGTTGGCATCAATCAAAGCTGGATCGGGTATCGATGGGAGAGGATTGGTCCAAACTTGACACTTAAGCCGCGTTTCCACCAAGCAGTCTGGGTCGGTTCAGTACGGTTTGGGACGGTTTGGTACAGTTAAGCCTGACGCCGTTTGCGTTTCCACAGCAAACTGTGCTGTCTTGTGGTGGGCGCCGTGTAAGCCAGATGCCAGAAGCCGCAGCTGTTAAACAATAGCGTGATGCCATAGCAGCTTACCCCGCTATTAAATCCAACAATGAAGAAAAACGCAACATAGTAAACAAAGAGCACGGATGGAAGACATGCAGCATTTCGTCCTCTCTGTGATTGGCATGTAGCGCTCTGTTACAAAGTGCAATCAAGCTTTGTTTCAGAAGAGTCTGTGCCGCCAGGAGAAATGCAGCTGCTGTCGGGGGGTAAGTGACTATTCTTTTAGACCAATCAATGGTCTGCAGTGTGTTGCTCCACCTTCCGAGAGCGGATTGGTTCAGTCTGGCACCCATACAGGAGGGTACCAAAAAAGTAGGCCGGCTCGTCTTGGTTTTTAGGGATCTGTCCCGGGATGAGTCAGTGGAAACACTGCAAAAAGCGTGCCATACCGAGATGAACCGAACCGGTCTGCTTGATGGAAACGCAGCTTAAGGCTAAACTATGTTTTAGTCTACAAGGCATAAAATATTGCAATGAAAAAGTCATTTCTGTACATTCTGGAGTCATTTTTTAACCAAACTGCTGTTTAACATTTAAACACTTATAGTTTAAATAATTATTAACTTCAGTAATTCCATATGTACTCGTTTTTGTCTTTTACTCAAAATATTACCAGTCTTATCTAATAGTAGGGCAAAAAGTTATTATTTAACGCTGGTATCCGATCAGGATTGGGTAGGATATGGGTTGATACCCAAAGCCCAGGTATCAGTATCAGGACCAGAAAGCTGAATCAGTGCATCTCTAGTTCTGTTAAGTTAAATCTTCACTTTAAAAGAAATTATTGCTGTTTATAACATTTGCGTTTATGATGCTTTCCTCCATCAGGCCTCAAAATGGCTCTATGATCCTCTACAACCGTAAGAAGGTGAAGTACAGAAAAGATGGATACTGCTGGAAGAAAAGGAAAGACGGGAAGACCACCAGAGAGGATCACATGAAGCTCAAAGTCCAGGGAGTGGAGGTGAGAGACTGCAGCTGAAAAACAAGTCGATGAACATGCTTGGCGCCGAGTACAGTTTCACTGCCAATCCTGTCCTTAACTTACTCTCCTTCACTCCGAGCAGACACATACGTGCAACACGAATGTGCACACAAACACACATGCTGAGGCCAACGTGTTTTCCTGAGAGTGAGCGCTGCCCCTCTCTCTTTACCTCCCTCGCTGCTTGTGTCCCTGTCTTCCTCTCTCCCTCTCTTTCTGAAGGATAAGAGTGTGTTTGGCCTGAGGCCAGGAATGATGTCAATGCCTCCTTCAGCAGAACAGAGAGGGGTATCGATCCAGTCTCAAGGCAGCGTCTGTGCGTGCGTGTGTGTGTGTGTGTGTGTGTGTGTGTGTGTGTGTGTGTGTGTGTGTGTGTGTGTGTTTGAGTCACATCAGCCAGCTAAAAAATTGATTATTCAGCAGGAATATACCAAGAGGTGAGAGGAGCGAGCATGCATGTCAGAAACAAAAAGAATGAGGGAGAAGAGGGAGTAAAGGTGGGACAGAGGGGAGGCTCACGGATGTTTGCAGAGGGGCAGATCATTTTGCAGCAAAGGTGAGCAGGAGCCCGACGAAAGCGGCTCAGAGGTAGAGGGAATAATTGAGATCAAGTATTCCCATCTGCATCTCTATTATTTACAAGCTCACACTTCCATTGACATTCATCGCACATGCAATATTTCTGCAATCATGGATGAATGCACACACTCAGACATACACACACACACACATGCAAAAGCAAGCGTTCCTCTCTCTGGTAGTTGCTCAGTGATTGTTTGTGTCACGTCTTCCCAGGACCCCCTCAAGCAAGCAAGCGAGCAGTGTGTAGAGCAGGGGACGGGAAAGAGGGAAGAAGCGGAGCACGGAGACTAGCAGAGGGAGAGGCAGGAAGCAGGAGAGAAAAACATAACCCTGGATGGAGAGCCTCCTCATATCGAATGGAAATATATGGAAATGCACTCTGCCTTTGGCAAAGCACACTTTAGATAGAGGGCGGGCTACTTCTGAGAAGAGGCAAAATGGCGAGAAAATACAAGTGTCTACGAGAAAGAAAACAGGAGTTGTAAGCTTTGATTATATATGGACTGATTGCTGAGTGTACCTGTTTCCTCTGCGCAATTTTGTCTTTACACAGCGTGTGTTTGTGCGTGCATGGATGTGTTATCTTTGATTGTAATGCCTGTGAAAAAGTGGCAGTGATGACCTTGATAGGAAACGCTTGTCATCACTTTCCTCTGGGTGTGTCAAACACAACAAACACACTTCATCAAGACTAAATAGTATCAAACCTAAACACTGAGTATCAACAAATATTCTTTTATTGAACAAACTACCCGCAGCTTTCAACTTTTCCTCGCTCAAGAGGTTAAGCTCATTAGCATTGGGTGTTCACTTCATTGATTTTTTTTCAACTTACTTATCCAATCTTTGAAAAAAGTCAAAAATGGAAAAAATGTATTTCTTTGCTTAAGTTCGAAAAAGCACTTGGATTTGGTATTTCCTCTGAAGCATATGTTCTATGCTGCATGATGCATCATCAAACATAAAATACACACACTTCTCTTCAAAACATGACAGCCACTCAAATGTACACTGCCTTGTGTATGGATTTGTGAACTCTGTCTGCTGAATGGAGTCTTCCTCTTCATCGTGTCTGACTACCTCACACTCCACTTCACTCTGTACTTCCCCGCTTTCTCCCCTCCTTTTCGCCCTCTTCACTCTTACTGATCTCTCTTACAGTGTCTGTAAGCTGACAACATTGTGACTTTTTGTGAATTCCAAGTGGCTTGTGTCTAGTCTTGCTGAGGCAGTAAATTTCACCATCTCCTGCGCTGTAATTGTCAACATCAGATTTATGGTATATAAGAAACAACATCAGGGTGGGACAAAAACGCATACAGTGTGTTTGCAGTTTTGCTTTAGCACCGTAATCAATACAACCTAAGTGGGTATAACCTGAGTTCTCCTCTCCTCTTCTCTCGTTTACTTTCCTCTCCTCCTTTTCTACTTTTTTTTTTTTTTTTTACTTTTTGTCTTGCTTCCCCCTTTTTTTTCTTTCCCCTTTGACCCCGGCAATCTCCTCTCCTTCCCTCTCCTCTCTCTAGTGTCTGTATGGCTGCTACGTCCACTCCTCCATCATCCCCACCTTCCATCGTAGATGCTATTGGCTGCTGCAGGTAAGCCAACCCCCCTTCCCCACCTTACCTTTCTTCTTTACGTTTATCACATACAAAACAAGGGTTTGTCTTATTTACTGTCTGTTTGTTACTTATGACATCAAAGTTTCCAGATAAAACCATCCTGCAAGGAAATATGTATAATATCATTGATTTTTCACCTCTTGATTATATTTTCAAAAAGAAAACTAAGCTGAATCATTTACCACAGCCTGCTCATAATTCAAGAGGTAGACTGAGTGAAAATCAGTTTTTGCTTTTATAATGACCTCCACTTTTTAGTGGAGGTCATTATAAAAAGAGGATGTTCGTATACAAGGCTGGGTTTCCCACAAACAGTGTGGCATAATATTTCAGACCCATAGGTCTTTTGAAAGCGTACATACAATGCAGAGCTTGAAAAACATCTCTTTGCAAAAGTAGTCTGTAACTTCTCCAGCACAGCACACTGTGCGATGGAGCTGTGACTCTCCACACTTGTATTGAGCATCAAGGACTCAGACTCTGCTCTCTATGTGGTCTTCTCCCAGAAAACACCCTGGGGCTACAAAAAACACACACAACATGCTCACACAAACACACACATGCACAGGTGTCCCCTGAGTTTAAAAGCATGATGTTTTTCATAGAGATGTTGGATTCACTCTAGTGCCGCTGTGAAAGACGTCTGGGAGAAAGCACTACACACACATGCACACACACACATTTCTCTCTCTCTTAGCCATGCAGTAACTGCTCATCAAGACCTCACCTTCACACAACAGGTTACATGATGAATCTTTAACACGTCTGCACACAGTCGTACTGCCTCTCTTTTCGTTTCTTCCTCTCTCCATTTCAATGCAAATATTGAAAACCCAGCTATGTTCATTTAAAACAGAGCAATGCATACATATTTATGTATTCCTTGCTAGGATTCCTTGCATAATTTGTCACATGAAATTTACAAGGATTTTCCAGCCACTAGCCGTGAATTGAATTTACCCTAACCCAATATATTTTCTTTTTTTCAGCGCGCCCAACCAGTTAGATTCATGCTGTCTAAAATTATAAAAGGAAAGTCTACCTGCTTTATCTGCAAAACTGCCATTTTCTGCTCTTTGCACAGATATCAAAACACATCAGTGAATGTGATCATAAATCAGCCTGTGAGTGCTGTTGCATTGCACAGTGTGGTGCTGTAGCAGCCCACTGTGCCATCCTCTTTTGGAGAGAAAAGTGTTCCACCTCAGCAGGTCCTCCCCCTCACCTGAGTCTGTCTCCTGAATCTTTCATCAAGAGGAGCTCCCCCCCTCCCTTACACACACACACACACACACACACACACACACACACACACACACACACACACACACACACACACACACACACACATGCATTTGAGCTAACCTGTTGAATCATTCATAGGGTAAAAATTCCATAGGTCCACTGGTGGCCTACAGTATAGTGAGAACTACCCCAAGCCTCTCTATCTCTCTCTCTGTACATCACGCACATCAGCGCACACACAAACACAAATGTAGACTCTCCCACAGCCTCTGCAGGGTCAGAGCGAGTGATGAGTGGGCTTGAGCTGTTAAATCTTTTATGGGCAGGTGAGGGAATCTTATCTGACACGCTATGTTCGACCTCCTTCCTAACCTCCACGTTCCCTCCCGTTTTCCTTCCCCATTCCTCCCCTCTCACCTCCCCCTCAGTAAATAGACTCTTATCATTTTATTCTCTTTCTCCCGTATGCTGGGAGAGCATGACTATGAATTAATGAAGACTGCTAAACTGATGCCATGTGCCTGCATGTCTGTGTGTGTGTTTGTTTGTGTGTGTGTGTCTGCTGAAGAACCCAGACATCGTGCTGGTGCACTACCTGAATGTACCAGCAGTGGACGATAGCGGAAAGCCATGTGGTCCTGTCCTCTGCTCCATCAACACAGACAGGAAGGAGTGGGCCAAGTGGAGCAAGGAGGAGCTCATTGGGCAACTCAAACCCATGTGTGAGTTAGATTTACCGTTGTTTTAGCACTCACCTCCCTCCCACACTCTGGCTCTCATGTTTCAGCCCTCACACTTTTCCTAAACCTGGGGCTGTGAGTCACCTTGGGTCAATAACAGTACCTCTTGTCATGGTGCAGTAATGATGAAAAACATGATGACGTTCCCTTGCCAAGCCGCAAGATTAATATGTGGGAACCAGTGTTGTAAAAATAAAATGGATAATTTGGTTCACTGGCTTGCTCGTAGGTTTTGTAAACAACTTGGCAGCAGAATGGGACGCAGTCTGGAGCTGTGCCAGTGTTCCTCAGATGAGACAACACATTACTGCAGTTCAAAGTGTACTAATATTTAATCTCTGAGTGCTAATTATTCAGCAGAAACACATTATTTTATAGATCTCATGGAAATTTGAAACAACAAGACTAAATATGACTCTGAACCTGCCAAAGGTGTGTGCAGCCTTTTTTTTTTATCTTGGGTATTTAAAAATACAGATTTGGGCCAATATTTTTCCTTTTGCCCAGAGATAAAAACACACACATTTCTCAGACTTGAATGGCAGAGTTATTCTTTAAAAGCCGTCTTATAAAGAGACACTCAGCACATACAAATCATTCAACAAGGCTTTATGAATTTTAAGTGTCTTTTTTTGGTTGTTTCTGCATTCAGCACCATGCTGCCACCTAGAGGCAGGTACACATCTTACTGAGAAAGGAAAGGAAAAAAGGAAAGACAGAGGTGCCTGAAATATCCAGCATGTATTATTCATAAACGAGCATCAGGGAGTAGATAACTGAAGTACACTCACCAACATACACACACACACACACACACAAACACAAACGCACACACACACACACAAACGCACACACACACACACAGGCCCACATGCTTCCCCAATCCTACCCATTTTCACCCCTCTTTTGATCTAGTTCAGAGGGGCAAATAAGGACAGCTGCCCAAAACTAAGTGCTTGTTGACTGGAGAAGCACCTCGCTCCTCTCTCCCAGCTGAATCATAATCCCTCCTGGTCCTCTACCTGCCCTAATTTGCTCACACAAACAGTTTTTGCTTTTTTCCTTTCAAAGCAATTCTCTCCTAATCACTCAACTTATCTATGGCCATAAAGGGGTGCCAGGGGCATCAGAATTCAGACACTTTGCTCTTCCTGCCCTCTGAGCATAGTTTAGCTTAATCTCAGACAAAAAAAGACACATCTCTTGAAATGTAAAAATATTCTTCCTGTTTAGAAATCAAAGTGTTTAACAAAAGCAGCATTTCCATCAGTTCTCATCTGTGTTTTAATGGTGCTCTTAAACCCCAAACAGTGCCATGGATTTTAAATGATTCAGTTCAGTATACATCAGGAACACTGGAGGGCGCCATTACACACTGTCAAATATTGGTGGAATTATGCTAAAAGGTTGACCTGGAAAAAAAAAAAGACAGGGTTTACCATCTTCAACTCTTTTGTCTCTTCTTTCAGGTGCTGGAAGCAATCTGCATCAGAAATGTTCCAGTGTCAAGCAGCGCATCATCTCATCCAAGCAGGAGTCAGGGGCAGCAGCCGGAGGAGGCGGAGCAGCAGGGGGTACGGGTGTAGTGGCGGGCCAGAGAGTTGAGGAAGCAGATGGCACAGAAGTCCAGAACAGCGACGTGTCAGAGGGCCAGACAGAGCCCAGTCCTGGAGGAGGAGGCAGAAGCAGAGCGGGCGGGGGAGAACGCAGGAATGGCAGGATAACAAAACCTTCTCTACTCCCACAGAGCAGTATGGAGGTGTCCTCATCTACCTCCACCAACCAGGTGGAGGTCCCTGACACTACCCAGAGCTCCCCGCTGTCAATCACCAGCGACATGGCTGACAGCCCCGCTCTCGCTATCGGTGCTGGCTTGTCACAGAGCACAGCTGTGTTTATGTCTGAGGTCACGACACTGACAGGGGATTCAGTTTACTCTGCTGGCCACACCCACCTGTTGGCATCCACCCATGAGAGCACCACTGCTGGCATCCTGTTGGCTGTTGCCCCTGAAAATCAGAGGTTTGCATCTTTTCCTGGAGGCGTGGGCTTAGGTGAGGGAGGAGAGTTAGTTCTGTCAAGCTCTTTGGATACTGGTGGAGGAGTCAGCCTCCCTGAGACCACCATGACCTTCGACCCTGACTGCTTCCTCAACAATCCCAAGCAGGGTCAGACATACGGAGGAGGTGGAGGGAAAACTGAGGGGTGTAACGGTGACGATGGAGGACTCCACTGTTCCTCTAACGGCTTCGTCTACAACCCCACCCTGGTGAACAACATAAAGACAGAAAATACATCCCTGGAGCAGCCTCTATCCTCTCAGAGCAGCTATGTGGGAGAAGGGACAGGTCTCAGCCCCAGCACCACCTTAGAGCAGATGGATTTCAGTGCTGTGATGTCATCAGCCTGTGTTCCAAGTCTGAGCCAACCTGCACACCACCCCTCCCCAAGCCTTTTCCTCCAGACCTCCCCCCAGGCGAGCCAGCCCTCCCAGCTGCAGACCAACGGTGCTGAGGCAACACAGGAATCCAATGAGGCCCAAGCTTTCATAGGCCTGCCCACAGTGCCAACAGACTCTCCAGTCACCAACGGAGACCCGCATACGCACCTCCACCAAGCCACCTCAGACCAGCAGGGCCTGTGTGGCAGAAATGGACAAGTAGGGGCAGTGGGCTCTTTTCCTTTGACTCCACAGGATACAGCTGCTGACCAGTTGGGCGGCAGAAAACAGCGAGAGTTGGGGGGCTTAGACAAAGCTTCTGAAAATGGAGGAGAGATACTAATCAAGCCTGGAGACCCTCATGAAGCCTACACAAGTGTTGATACAGAGCACTACCTGCAACCCACAGATGACAATGGAGGGGGAGAGGAGGGTGGGGGAGGTGGTGGAGGGGGTGGAGGAGGTGGGGAAAGTGAAATTCTCTGTAATGGTGTAAGTTTGTCAGGAGCGAGTAGCTCAGTGGTGGCCAGTCCTCAGTCTATATCTGCCACTGGAGGTATAGAGGGGCCGCTCTACAGCTCTCCTCTCCCTCAGCAGGGTGGGGGGGTGTCAGCCACAGCCGCTGGGACCGGAGCAGCCATCAGTCTGGAGGGCTTCGAGGCGTCATTTGGGAGCCAGTTCTCTGATCTCATCAATGATTTCATCTCAGTTGAGGGCTCTGGAGGTGGGGTGGGGGCTGCTGTCACAGGGGTTCTGATGCCTCAGGAAGGGGCAGCAGGAGAGGAGCAGGGCCCAGGAGCAGGCCACCTGCAGAACTCCGAGGTGGAGCAGGGAGCTCTTGGACTGCTGCAGGAAACTGGGAGGCTGTTTGGTGTGACAGACTACTCCCCAGAGTGGTCTTATCCAGAGGTTAGTATACCCAACATGATTATCGTTCATTACTTATTCATAGTTGTTCCCTACAGGAAGAAATCAGTCCCTCCATTGCCATGCTGTGATTGACGGTCGCTTGTACTGATCTTAAACGTGCAATTTGTATTAAGATGCCAGGCTGGCTGTGTGGTCATTTGAGGACTGTGAATATCTCAGACTCTGCTGATTAGATTTTGATGAAATTTCAATATTACACTGATTCTTCGTAAGGGCTTCATTCATTAACCCATGTCCCCCTTATGATATCGCACACAAGCTCTGCCATTGAGTGAGGTTTAAACCTGTAGACACACTGATTTTTGCCAGCAATGTTTTTATTCCAAATTCGTAAATCAAATGTGATTGTCAGACACATTGTTTAAATTGTCACATAATCAGCTGATACCATCTGCAACTTTCCTCCTGGATCGTCATTTTCGTATCATGATGATGATCCCGTTGTGGTGTTTCATGGATTTAAAAAGACATCAAACTTTTTCCCACAGGCTTAAAGAATGACATTTTATTTAAACTTAGCTTTAAAGAAACGCTGCAATGGCCAAACAGAAACCACAGCCAAATGTTTTTTGATGTAATTATATCAGATTTTCGATTGTTGGGTACTCCATACCTCATGGTTCCAACATTTTTAAAAAACATGTTGTTTATGATTTATTTTTAGCTCAACTAGAGAAAACATATGCCAGTGTTGTTCAGATGGTTCAAACAGCTTTGTTCTACTTGGATGTAAGGAGTAAAACAGTCTCTTGGGGCTGCTACCAGACCTCCTGGACACACATATCTCTCATTAACAAAATGATACACACTTGCTAAGACACACATAAATGCACCTATCAGTGAAAATTTTTATAATAGAGTCTCAAAGTTTGTGCACACACTCAGTAAGAAGTTATCTTAGAGGTATTATATTGGCACAGACCCTCTTTTCGTTTTGGTTTCTTTACTTGAACCTCTGATCAGAAGCAGTTTTCTTGAGGACAAATGAGCTGGGATGTCTCATTGATATCTGACTGAAGCCTCTGTTTGTGCTGCAGGGTGGAGTGAAGGTGCTGATCACAGGGCCGTGGTTGGAGTCGAGCAGTGAGTACAGCTGTCTGTTTGACCACATCAGTGTCCCTGCTGCCCTCATCCAGCCTGGGGTGCTGCGCTGCTACTGCCCAGGTGACACACACACTCTTAAAGAAACACACACTCCTCACCTAACACAGAAAAACACTTTCCCTTAATTTAATTTTTCATATTTTCCTGACAGCCACTCTGCTTATCCCAATAATAAACAGATTCTATCAGAGCTGTTTTCCTCTGTAGCAAAAAGAGTGTAATATCTGCACATTCTTATCAGGAGATGTTAGTGTTTCACGCAAGAGAATAAGAATGATAAAAATAAGCTTTGGGAGGAGGGAAATGTTTTTGTTTGAGTAAATGATGTGAGTCACATCTTGCTCCACAATGGTCAGGTAGAAAGAAGCATAACAAAACATTCATAGTATGTAGGGTAATGTTTTGTCATGCATCTATTCTTTTACACCTAACCTGACTGTCTTCGTCTCTACCTGCTGTCTGTTTGCAGCCCATGATACAGGTCTGGTGATGCTACAGGTTGCTATGGGTGGTGAAGTTATCTCTTCTTCTGTGGTGTTCGAATACAAGGCCCGTGACCTTCCTGCCCTGCCGTCTTCTCAGCATGACTGGCTGTCCCTTGATGGTAAGAGCACTTGCTCTTTTTAAGCGAAGAAGAATGGGGGGTTGAACTCCTGCTGACTGGTTTTGTTTATTAAAAAGAGGGCATCAACTATAAACAGAAAAAGAAATGTACATATCTGTTTCTTTGTGTCGCATTTATCCATGAAAAGATTCTTTGATATTTTTAAACAGTTAAAAAATGTTGTGCATAATTTCATGTTTTGGCCCAATTTTTTTACATGAACTTTGTGTACAGCCTTCATGAGCCTGTGAGTGTGTGTATAAGGCCGTCATTATGTTGCCTTTATGTTGGAATCAGTGTCATGAGATGTTACATCAAAAGCAACAGATACAGAGTGGTGTCATGGCTCTGTAAAATTTGCCTGATTTTTTTTTTTTTTTTTTTTTTTTAACAGTGTTTGGCTGCAGTTTTTGTCTTTTTTGCTTTCTTGGCATGTTTGCACATTAATTAATTAGAATAACAGACTGTGAAACACTGTCTGCATATGACAGGAGGTGTGTGTGTGTGTGTGTGTGTAAGTGTGTGTGTGTGTGTGTGTGTGTGTGTGTGTGTGTGTGTGTGTGTGTGTGTGTGTAGCTGCTAATTTCACCTTCACAGGAAGTGGACTAGTCAATAAGACAGTCATGCGCCGTAGAGTTCATAGCGGGTGTCTGTATGGTAGAGATAAATCTATTTCATCCATCAAATTATTTTGTTAGAGGCGTAAATGTTCTACTGAGATTACACTGATAGTAAATCAAATTAAAACACACTGTATGAAATGTTAGAGGACAATTAAGTGTTCTTTGAGTCAGCTCTGGGGGATTGCAAACATCCGCGCTGCACCGCGGGGTTAGCTTTTGTGTGCAGATAGATCTCCTGTTGCAACTGAAGCTCGGAAACACACGGGTCTCCTCGGCGAGGCATGTCCTGGGTTACTCTGTGTTCGCCCCCGTCTCTGCGTTGCGCAATGCGGCAATGCGGCTCTACAGTCACAGCAGGCTGGCTGTTTGCTGGAGTGAAGGGCAAGGACACATCGTGGCACAGTCGCCTTGATCCAGTTGACAGTGGAAATGTTGGGCACCTCTGGCAGAGAGCTGTGCTGCCTCGCGGACGCCATATATAGGCTTTGTTTGACATCCAGCGATGATAGCGAGACCTGAATATGTGCCCTGCTTGTTTTCACTCTGTTCCTTTGTTTGGCTTCAAATGGCTCTTTTTTTGTAGGGAAAGGGATACAAATAAATCTGCGCAAATATCCACCAGCGCATGATACTGTCACATGTCATTGTTTCGGTCCAGGTTATGTGCTGTCTGTTGTTGTACCGATGACGAGAGAGCCTCCCGCAGCTCCGAGTCTGGCGGGCCGATTTGAAGCGCGTCTCCAGCTCACCCAGACACAACGTGCGCTCTTTCTCTCTCTGTCTCCCTTCCTCCCTCCCTCCCTCTCTCTCTGCTCTTGGTTGTGTTTTGCTCGCTCGGAGTAGCAATGTGTGAACCGCACACTTCAAACTAAACGCGGTTGAGCTGAAGCGGGAACAAAGAGAGCAGCAGATAGAGAGAGACTCGCTGTTTCGGTTCGTAGCTTATTTGATTTTTAACTGATAACTTCAAAACGCGCTCATTGGGTGGCGTTGACGTGTGTTTTGTCTGTATCTGGGTTGAGTCTATTGTTGTCATGCTACTGTAGATGGCCATGGAAGTGTCTGTATTTCTAAATGTCGACTTTAAAGCTGTTAACTCCTTGGAGCGACTTTTTGGTTTTAGCGTTTGTGTCCAAAAATGTGTAGAGCATGTGGTGCACTGTGTGTGTCGATTTCAGACAAAGGGACAGAGGAAATGCCACAAGTCCTCGTGCTGTTTGCAAGCTAGATGTTTGAACTCAACGCCTGCTTGATGTACACTGCAGCCGTGATGATAGGAAGCTTGTTTTGGCTTGTTGGATGACCTGATTAGTTTCAGCACCACGAGGAGTGGACAGCGCCTCTGAACTCCTGAACAACAAATGAAGGCAGGTTGATCAGGATCCTTTGGAGGCCTAGATAATGACAGGTCCAGAGGTGCAGGCATGTGAGCAACGATATATAAATATAATCTTTTTCATTATACTCTTTGTTCTTGTTTTTGTTGTTGTTGTCATCTTTTGATGTTACTTAACTCTAAAAGCTTCATTGTGATTGGCTCTGGTAGAAACTATAGTTTGTCACAAGAATGTTTTTACTTTTCAGTTATAAACTTAAAGCATATTTTATGCACTCAGCTGCAAATACATGAAAGTTGCACCCAATAAAAAGTGAAATTATATATTTTTTCTTTTAGCTTGAATACTTAGCTTGATGGAAGATGCTAATAATAGTTTAAAACTATAGTAGTACAAGTAGTAGCCTCAAAGCACAAGTTCTGTGGTGTTCTCTTCTGTGGTTTTAAAAATATTTCAAAACCAAATTTGTCTCATACCTCTGTGTGATTGTTATGCCACCTGAGGTTTATTGTTTTCCTGTAAATGGAGGCATGTGTTTTTGAATCTGTTTCTAGTATTGGCCATTGTAAAGAGAGAAAAGCAGCTGCTTTATGACATCTTTGGCAGCTGAAATTGTGTTTTGCTTTCAAAGAAGATGTCTTTCCAAGAAACACTACTCCTCCTCTTATTGGCTGATTAGAGAGGGGAGGGGCTTGAGCTTTTGTGTCACTCACAGCACCACCTTTTCTGCTATGTTTGCTTGCTGCAGACAGCAGAAAGAAAAATAGGAGCGAAATGAGAGAAGAGAAAAATAGAGAGACTGAGTGAGAGAGCAGCAGGTAGGATGACAAAATGTGCACTGCAGCAAAAATGCAGCAGCACTGAAACAAAGGGTCACATTCACTCAAAGCCTTACCATGGCCACACAAAACTCACATCAGTTGCATTTGTCATGACTCCCTTTCACACACATAGGCAAAAATACACACAATTTACTTGGTTCCAAAGTTACAATTGTTGGCAAAGGGATTTATTGGATTGGATTTATTGAGCTCCTCAAAGAAGAGCTTGTCTCTCTAAGCCTCTCTAAGTAGGATTTACTAAAACGTAATATCGATTTGCTTCAATGCAACAAACAACGTGCCATACTTACTGCTCCATGTGTCCCACGTTCATTTCTGTAGATACCCAGTTCAGGATGTCCATTCTGGAGCGTCTGGAGCAGATGGAACAGAGAATGGCTGAGATAACCAATCAGAATCCCAGCCCAGAAACCATGGCAACCAAGGGAGGCGGAGTGGAGGGAGGAGGAGCCAGCGATCAGCAGTCTCAAGTAAGGCAGAAGTGATTTAGTGTGGATGACTTTTTTTCCATACAGTCATTTAATATGAAACATTATCAAGTGAGCGATTTAGTAAACAACACAGTATAAAACAAATTGTCTCAGTTATACGAAATTAATTTAGGCAAGTCTTTAAAACTGTATGAGTCAATGAGATTAAATCTGAATGATGAAGTCCTAATGGCTCAAAATGCTACAGGAGAGAAGGCTCTTCCACTTGTTTATGAATCTAGAATACTTAATAATAACAACTCAATAATAGCAAAACACTTGCAGCACAATGCAATCAATAACAAGCAACCATCAACATCAGATTACGGGAGGTGTAAGATCCACTCTGTTTCGTTTTTTGACATTATTTTGAAATAACTGAATTAGATAGAACGATGTAAGCCTCACAAAGCTGGCTTGTCACAGGACTTCTTCACTTCATTGGAAAGGAGTTGCTATTATTAGGTTACACCCCTGAAAGTGTCAGCCACCTGACTTCATAACAGCTTAAGCCCGATTTAATGAAATGCCTTCTCGCTTGCAAGTCGTTGGAGGCTCATTATGTTTCCTCTTCAATCTTCCAGATTTCTCCTGATCAGGGTTCCTTTGAGGGTCGTGTCGTGGTGGTGTGTGAGAAGATGATGTCTCAGCCATGCTGGGCTTCATCTAATCAGCTTGTCCACAGCAAGAACTCCAGAGGAATGACCTTACTACACCTGGCTGCGGCTCAGGGCTATGCAGGACTCATTCAGACACTTATTCGCTGGCGGTGAGTAACAAACAATTGTTACACTCTTTGTGAAGCACAGACTCAGAGTTAATTCCACTTGTGTGTCTCTGCAGCACAAAACATGCCGACAGCATTGACCTTGAGCTGGAGGTGGATCCTCTCAACGTGGACCACTTTTCCTGCACTCCATTGGTGAGTGATCATTAGTTATGAATGAGATTTTGAGTATATCTGTCTGTCTTTCCAAACTTTTGAGTGATCTTTGTTTTCCCATTGTCCCGTCAGATGTGGGCTTGTGCTCTGGGTCATACTGAGGCAGCACTGGTGCTTTATCAGTGGGACCCAAGAGCTCTGGCTATTCCTGATTCACTGGGACGCCTGCCGCTCAACATCGCCAGATCCCGGGGCCACACGCGATTGGCTGAGCTCTTAGAACAGCTTCAACAGACCCCTCAAGCTCAGGGTCAGCCTGGTGACACATGGATGGACCGGTGGAGAGGTGAGCCACAGACCAGCGGAATAAACAACAGCCCTGCTCCAAACTCTAACACAGGTAAGAAAAACAGCTGTCAGGATTTATCACAAGCAGGAACTTGTTTTGTGAAATAATTTCACTTTTTAAGTATTCACACATGAAATTAGTAAATAGCTGGTAAGTCTAGCCTTTCGAAGAGAGCCAGACTCATTATTTAGAATAACAAAAGTCATCTGTTTTCATTTCATTAAACAAAAGCACAAAAATTACACTTGCCAGCTTGTTGTCTGGAAATTGCTTCTGTTTAAGAAAACATCCAGCACATAATCCTCTTTTTACAGAGAGTAAAACCTGGGTTGGCTGGTCTTGTATTTGTCAGATATTTGTGTCCCCATTCTCCCAATTTTCAGCGTAATGCTAATCCACTTCAACCTGTTAGCTCATCTGTTCAGCTTCACAATGGCATAATATTTTCCAAGCCAGCATGTTTCACAAAGCTTTTGAAGTACCCCATTAAAAGTTATATTTGAAAGACTTCATTCCGTTCTGTATCCAGTTAGACCATCCCACACCTTCCTCTCCAGACTGTCTGAACAGCAAAGACTCAAAGTAACTGCATTGTTATTGCCTGGGTGTAAAAAGGGAAGAGTACATTTTTGTGTATGAGGCAGACAGCCCTTTAATAAGTTAGCTTAGTCTGTGTGGAAGAGTGATACAGTGAGAGTTTCCCTGAGTTTCCACCAACTTTGTCTCCACAGAGCTGAGGAGAGCCAAGACAGAGACCCAGCCAGACAACCAAACCCAGAGCTGGAACCAAACAGGACACAGAGCCCAACAGGGAGAACAGGGAGGCCCACCCCCAGCAAAGAGACTCAAACCAGACCCAGACACCCAGCAGCAGCTTGCTAACATAAACCCTGGCACCCAAACCCTTAACTCCCTCCTTAACTCGCCCCCCAGTCATAGCCCCCAACGATCTATCCTCTCAAACACCCCACAAGCTCAACCCTCCAACCTCAGCTGTCAAAACGCACCTCCTGCCAGCTCTGGCCTTAACCGGCCTCAGCTTTCTAGCAATCCATACTCCCACCTGCAGGCCAGGATAGGGGGGTCTGGAGGGGGCACCAGGTGGAGTCTGAGACAAACCCTGGGGCAGCGTAACCTAGCCAGGAGGATTCTGGGAAAAGAACGACTGGCCATTCACCTGCGCCAAAGAGTGCTGTCTGACAGGGGAGAGGAGACAGAGCTGCTGACCTTTCAAGATAACACTGAGGACCTGCAGGTAAAGGGACCGTCAGAACTTTTTATTTTCTCCTCAGTCAAACCTCAGCTTCTTGCTGAGTCTGAAACCCACAAAAGAACTGCCAGCACTATTACAGTACAGTAAATATATTTCCATAGGATATAACACCAGACCATCAAACTGATAAAATTACTCATAGCTAGCATAAAGAGGAGATAGCATGACTGTAATAAGCTTACTGACATCATTGTGGATATAAAACTAAGTGTCATCAACATATAAATAAACGTAGATACTAATTAAAGATCATTTATCGTTTCAAGAAAAGGGCATGACAAGAATCTGAAGTATCATTTGCTCTCTATGTTTTCCAGATGGACATAACAATGTTAGCTGATCATATCTTGGAGGCTTCGAGTGGCAGGCTAAAGCAGGAGGATATGGAGACAGAAACTGACTCTGGGAGGTCGGTGATCTGCAGTGATGTCAGATTACTGTCTGGTTACCTCGGTGAGGTGGAGAGGTGGGTCTTAGACATTCTAGTTTTCTAGTTGTACTTCACCTTCACCAAGATTCATCAAATAGCATGATACTATAAGGTGAACCGTAGTCAACCTTTTATCTGTTCTTTGCCTTGCCAGGTTTCTAAAGTCCAAGTCCCACGCTCCTAGCCCCAAAACGAAGTCTCTCTCAGGACCTGAGGATCAGCAGCGCCCACAGGTTAGGCAAACCCCCCCTTCCCCCTTTGACTGGAGCTCCTTCCTCTGTGCAGCTATGAAAGAGGAGAGGTTAAAAAGCGACTCTTCTTGTCTCGCAATGACTGAGGTGGAACAGGGAGAGTTGTACGAGACCATCAGGCATGCTCTGCACTCCCTCAGAAAACACAAGGTATGCATGCAGTTTGACTGACGCACATGTGGAGTGTAGGCTGTACTCTTGTTTTGACCGTCTAATTATCTATATTATATTTGTTGTCACTATCTTCAGGGCCCCATTCAGGAACAACGCAAAGAGATTGCAGCGGTGATTCAACGCTGCTATAAGAGATACAAGCAGGTGAGCTATGGCTGCTAGCATCAACTCACTACCTGCCGATGTATCAGGATGAAATATAACCACTGAATCACTTTAAACACAAACAAATATTACTGTCAGGGTTTCTTTAAAAACTGTAATGCCACTAATTTTACAGGTTTGCACTATTTTGTGAATGGTTAGGGTTTATATCTAGTGAGCTGACCCCAATAAAGAGGTTTTTCTATGCTTGACTTGACTTTTTTATCTTCTGATGGCATTATTTGACAATGACCCATACATGTATACTTACTATAACCACAAGGCTTAAAATGTTATTCACTAAATTCACATTATCAATCATCAGAGCTAATCACATCATAGATTCGGTTAATTACTCATCGTACATTTGAGTTTCTGCTTCAGGCAGCTTAGTTTAATCTAAAATGGAAATTAATTGTGTAGGACAAGTAGATTTGTGCACAAACTCTAAAGCTGTGATCAATTCATGGGTCAGGATTTGAGACTGCAGAGGGAAACCCTTCAAAATGAGCTTTTACAAGCTATGCCAAGTTTTTACAGACTCTGGGTCTTGGGAACATTTTGTTGCTTGCAAAATATTCCTACAGCTTTTAAGGAGACACACACATAATTGAGCTTGTGTGAATGATTGACCGTAGAAGTAGCTTTCAGGTCATTTTGTAGTCTATATTTTTTATCCTCTTAAGAGCCAAGCTTTTGTCTGGTGTGCATTTTTTTATTCACCTTGCTATTTGGGATAAGTAAGACCTAATAAGTATAAAAACTAAAATTGGTCTTTGTACGGGATGTTTGAATTTTTTGGGTTATGAGTTCATTATTAGTTGTTTGTTAGTCGTGTTATTGAACATTGTTTTTTTTTACTAAAATGGGTGTAATATTGTGATTTTACCAAAAGATGATGTGGGTATTGTCCTCCAATGAGGCTAATTGGTCAAAGTTTTAAAAAATGAAGTACCATGGGTCTGAGTGGCAGAAATGTACTGTCCACATATGTGGACGCTGGGTTTTAGGGGGATGAAGAATTGCGCCTGAATACCTATTTGTGTAAATGTTTGAACGTTGCTGCCTGGTTTTGGAAGTTTTGATAACCTGGTTTGATCTTGTTTTTCTCAGTATGCACTTTATAAGAGGATGACCCTGGCAGCCATCCTGATTCAGAGCCGTTTCCGGAGTTTCCATGAGCAGAGGAAGTTCCAACAAAGTCGTAGAGCAGCGGTCCTCATTCAGCAATACTACCGCTCTTATAGACACTCCCTCGGGTAAACCACACACATACACACCCACACACACACACACACACACACACACACACACACACACACACACACACACACACACACACACACGCACACACACACACACACAAGCATAATCGGCACAATTATGCAGACATTTTTTCATTCGTATGTCTTTGCCTGCAGCAGCCTCCTAACGAAAAAACAGAACCAGGCTGCTCGTAAGATACTGAGGTTCCTGCTCCGATGCCGCCACAGGTGAGGCATTAAACTCATTGACACGCCTTGCATACACACACACACACACACACACACACACACACACACACACACACACACACACACACATATCAGAACCCACAACCATACATATTACCCACTTAAACTAACAACCCACTGCCACACATGGGCTGGCTGCATTGGTGCTAATAGTTGGTGTTGTTTTACTGTTCCTGTGAAGCCCCTTGATGGACCATAGGCCTCTCAAACGGGTGAGTCTTCTCTCTCTCTCTCTCTCTCTCTCTCTCTGTCTCTCTTCTGTCTCTCCCCCTCTCTTTTTGGCTGATGCCTGTTTGCATGTCAGCAGAAGGAGTGGGAGAGGAGATCTCTGATCATCATCCTCCCCTCCCTCTCTTCTTTTCTTCTTCTATCCCTCTCTGTCTCTCTGTCTCTGTCTCTCCCTGAGGACTGCTGAATGACGTCGGTGCATGACTGAAAGATAGAGAAGCAGTCCCTGCATATGTTCTTCATGAGGGCATGATCTGACTGACATTACTTGGGGACTTTTAAGTGTCTTGCTTGGCCTGCCAGTCTCTTTTTTTGCCTTGAAGGGTGGGGAGGGTAACAGGATGGAGAGTGTGTGCGCACTGGGGCATTTGTTGGATAACTTCCTGTTGCTCTGAGTGCAGCCTTTGGATGTGGAAATGATAAGAAAAAAATATGCACAGCACGATAGATTTTGTCTCTCTCAGAGTGTGTCTTATGTGTGTTTGGTTTTTTTTCCAGGGTCAGAGAGCAGAGAAAGGCCAGGGGTCCTGAGAGCCCACCACCAGGCCCCACACACAGCCCTCTCAGCCTGTGAGCAATCTATAAACCCAGCCCTCTCTCCATCTCTCCTGTCTTTCATCCTTCCAATAACACCTCCCCTCTCCTTCCATCCCTGGGCCCTTCTTCATGCCCTTACCCTTCCCTCTGCTCTCTGCTCCCCATTTCTTTCACCTTCTCTCCCCCCTTTTCTAAAGAGGGACAAAAACTCTTCCCAGACAGACTGAGGACAGGATAGGTGTCCATCATGGCAGCTCAGACAGACAGACTGCTGGGTAGAGCCCAGGGACCTGGCTCTGCCCACAGCACTGATCCTCCTCCACAGTTTCACTGGGAGGCCATCACATTAACCTCATGGCATTCTTTGCACTCTTCATGGGTATGTTTCTTTGCAAGCGAAAGAAGATGAGTCAGACAAGAGGACGCGAGGAAGCACCTAACGCCAACATCCTGCTATTCATGGCAGCGACGGGATGTGCTGAAAGGCTCCGAAGATGAACAGCTGGCTCAAAATGAAGGCTACTCTGACATGCAGAAAAAAAATACAAAACCTTTTTTGTGTTTTGTATCCATGAAAGAAATAAGAAAACATAAACCAAAAAACTCACTTCTATGTTGCATTTGCATGCAAGATTTTTTCGCTTATTCCTCCTCTCCATCATCTTGCAGAGCTATAGTGGCAAATCATTCAGCTAATTCAGTAGATCACAGTTCCACCAACCACCCAGACTCACAGGCTTATGAACCTATTAATCAGTCACCCGACCAAAAGGGGAGGAACTGCACTTGAATGTAAGAGGGGCATTGTTAGATAAGGGGTGGGGTCTGAAAAACGATGTCTTAATTTGTTACATGGACTTTGTATGGAGTCGTTCTCAGAGGCGGCACTTTGCTCGCCCGCTGTGGTGTGTCCGTGTTCGTTCAATTCAATGCATGTGTTTGAGCCACGAGCTCCTGCATGCTTGCCAAACTGCTTTAGTGTTGTTTCTTTTTGTATTTCTATGTGTAGTTGTGTCTCACTTACGTCCTCATCAACTTATCCTTGCCCTGTGTAATGTGAACTGTGTAAGGACAAATGTCTTATTTTGGGTGCTTTTTTTACTTTATTTATTTAAGGGTCTAATTATTTATTTAATTGGCTCAAGAGTGGGTTAAGCTTGAGACTGGTTTTTCCCCCCTTGTGTGGTAAAATATGACATGTTCCAATGGTTAAATGTCTCTGTTAGTTTGTTCTTTGCGTGAACCTCTAAATCCTAACTGTGGTTTTGAGGAGAGAGTCACATACCATTGCCTTGACTTCTTCTTGACTCTGAGAGGTCTCTATGCTTGCTCTGTACAGGACATGGGTCCTATACCTGCCCCTATACAGGGCATTGGTCCCCATATTAGCCCGTATGGGCAGTCAAATCCATATTTTGGACTATTGCATATTCCTGTATATAAACTGACGAGGTAAGGGGATACGAGGACCCTGAAACTTTTTCATAAGAGGACTGTATTTAAGATTATAAATTATTTTACTCCCATAATGAGAACTTAAGACAGAGACCTGGGTACACAGGATGGCTGTATTGCTTGTAAATAATGTAGATATTACAAACGGAGTAATGTGCATGAGATTAAGACAAAGAAACAGCAAAAAGAACATGTTAGTGGCTATGGACTGTGAGAGGATTTTAACTGCTTCACTTTAAGAGTATCCAGTATAAGTGTTACTGAAAAGAACATTTTGTTAAAGCATGCAACTGAAAAATCTAACGTTAGAATTATAAGTGGGAAAACAAAGTTAGCTGAAACAATGATCTTTCAGACAAAACATTTACACTTTGTGCTTTTGTTTCTTGGCTAGCAAAAATTAAACCCTTTTTGCCAGTAGTGCCAATTATTATGAATGCTATTTTGCCTAACAATATGTTATGTTGGGGAAACCAGCACCCAAAAGATATCAGTAAGATCCACAGAGGCAACACACACACACACAAACACACAGACAATAAACAGTAGACAAGATTTAGATCTAGCTCAACAGTAGACCTACTACAAGTTTACGGCAGACTTACAGTATGTGTAGATGAAGGTGATGATGATGATGAAGGTATTGATGCAAGTCTGTAAATGATACTAATGGCGATGAAGGTTGTTTTACTATGAATGCAATGAATGATGATCCAAAAAAGGAAAGAGGGCGCTACATTCTTGACAATGTGGTTGTGCTTCAGCAACATCCTAGCTTTTATTACGACCATTAATCACACCTACAGCGGATCCAGCCTGGCCTCCAGTCAAAGCTCTCCATCTTCTAACAGAATGTCTCCTCCCCACTGTTTTACATATCATTTGATCAAGTCCTTCTTTTCTTCTCATTGTCACTGCCATTACTGTACAACGTGTACTTCTGGAAAGCTCTGTTAAGAAAGTGCCTGCTCAATAACGGAAAGCTAATATCAGGAAATATCTATTGTATGTCCTCCATAAAAAGGTCTCCAGTTACCTGTTTATTTTCCTAAATTGTGTGTAAAATGAACTTGACAGTGTGATCTGAGTCTAAGCTGGAAGCTCTAATTTGTCATTGGTATGAATGAATGCTCATGGCCTGATTGATGCTATGTGTTGCTTTCTGAGACAAACCAGTAATTCTTGCAGTATCACTTCTTGCCCTACTTGTGTGTCAGTCCTGCAGTATTTTAACAAAAGACCTACAGAATTCAGTGTCAGTGTGCAAGAAAGCACTGTCAAAACTAGTCTACTAAGTGTCCTAGTGCCCCTGTTGAGAGGAAGATGTGTTCTTTCTGTCCTTTTTTTGTCTTTCTTAAGAAATGTTCTTGCAGCATTTAAAAGACAAAAGATAGGTTTTCCAGAGGACAACACAGCTGTCATACACACCTTCTTTCTTTCTTTCTTTCTTTCTTTCTTTTGCTCACTCTCTTGGACAGATGTGCAGGTCACCACATACATACCCAAGTCACACACACTCCTACACATCAAGACACAAAAAGGCCACACTCCTTCTCTCTGTGCTTATGTCTTTGGGGAAAATTAAATCTCTCCCTTAGATTTTACTCAGGGTTGAAGAACAGAGAGACACTATGTGGAGTGTGAGGGTGGCTGACACAGAGTTGCACCACTACTTGTGGTGATTGTGTGCATTTGTGTGTGTGCATATGTATGTGTTCACATTTGTGTATGTTAGCGATACTCCGCTATCTTCATATTACTTTTGAGTCATGCTCTTGAGTGAAGCACTTCTTCTTAAAACCCAGTCTCATGTTGTGAAGCAGCAAACGTCATCTGTTTGCTTCATTCAAGCTTTTTGCATCACCTTTTCTACCAGAATGTCCAGTTCCCGTGTTTTATAGGATTTTTTTTAATGTAAACTAAATTCAAAGCAAGTACGGAGTGATGTTTCTATTTATACACTTGCTCTTGTCTTAAACGCACAAGATTCTTAATACAAACGACTCTTAAACAATGCAAAAATAAGCAACGGCCACGTATCACCTCAATTTTCTTATAAAAAAACTTCTAAGAGACAGTTTATTGAAAGATTTGCAATTGGAAGATCTCCTTTATTTGTTTTTGACATTTTTCTGGCATTTCATCACACTGAGAGACAGCCATGGTCAGGACAGTGCTGTCAGGAGCATTAATGTTTGGATTTCACTTGAACCTCCTTCAAAACTGCCCCTCCTCTCGCATCAGCACAACTACAGTCACACAGGACACTTCTTAAAATGTAGTATGCACACACAGACAAAAATGCAAACACTCCAGCATAAAAACGCTTGTGCTTACTTACATACACAGGAAACTAAACACACAGATTTCCAAAACTCATCAGTATGTTCATGATTTTGGAGAGGACGGTGACTGTAAAAAAATAAAACAGTATAGAGTAGATCAGATTTAAAAAAAAAAAAACAGAAAGTATTATTGGTAGACAGCTGGTAGACCTGCGCAGAGATGGCCTCTGTTCTCAGAAGTCCGCCTATAAATGAATGGTATAATCTTTCAGGCCTTGTTTTGAGAGGGCGTGGCCAAACACCACATTGCATGCTAGAATGGTAGACCCTTATAGATAATCTATGGCTAGACCTCTCCTTGCCTTCCTCCTCTCTCTCACCCTGTCTTCCCTTTCTCTCCCTATCTCTCGATCATCTCCTGCTGTATTCCCACCTTGCCTGCCGTTGTGTTCTCCATGCCTATCTCAGTCCTTCATTCCTCTTTTTTTCGTAGCCTAGTTTTTACTTTGTTTGTTTTACAAACGTGCATGCACAAGCATCACTAAATTGTTGATGTTTTTAAAAGAATATTTTGTTGCTGAGGCCATGCAAAGTGTTTTGAATATTGCCCTTATATGTGGAAAATGTCTTCTGAATGCTTTACATAATTTCTGCTGTAAAATGAAATCAGAATAAAAAGAAAATTTGCACTTTAACTTATTTTTTGGCCTGATATTTGATTCTTCTATGATTGTCACATGTCTCTTTTAGATTGAATAAGTTAAGCGTGTCAGAAGTGTGTGTTCCTACAGATATTTCTTAAAGAATTACTTTGAAACAAAATGCATTTTTCTGTTTTGTTTATAATTATTTGTACAGTGTTCTTACATTTTGCGCAGTGCCATAAAACATCTTTTCAACTTTTTATTGTGGATATCAAAATGAACCTGCATGAACTTTATTCTTTAAAGTGATAAAAATTCAATCTATGTGAGTCCACGGAAGTTGATAAGATTTAACAATATGAGTAGATTTGGTGTTGGCTGCTGGATAAAAACACTGAAATATAATCAGCCTGCTATATTAGTGTTTATAAAACATGCCTTTTAATGTCATAATTTTAAATAAATTTTATGAATACCTTATCGTAAGTTTTAAACTTGACACATCACATTTTATATCATTGAATGTGTGTATAATACCAGAACAGAATTTTATTGGCCCATTTAAAATTTTATATATATATATATATATATATATATATATATATATATATATATATATATATATATATATATATATATATATATATATAACTTTAGAATTATAATTTCAATGTTAAACTTTTCTCTTAGAATTTACAATTAAATAAAAAGAATAATAAGGGGTGCCTTACTCAATTAGTCAGACCCATTCTGCACTTTATAAACTTCATAATGTGTGTGACATAATGACACAATGGTCAGTTTTTCCCAACTCTGAGTCACTGGATCTTTCTGTCGTATTCTTGACCTAATATGCTTTCCTTCTCTGTGTTAATCTCCCTTCTCAGTATGCCGGTTTGTGTTTCGGTTTGTGTTTCGGTTTGTCAAAGATTAAATAACCATTTTGAGTAAATTCAGACGAATTGTGCGTGTGGTTTTCCATGCCTATAGGTATTTCAGTCGACAGCTTTCCTCAGAATTCATGGAACATTTTGCTCCTCCTGGAATATTACTGGGACATTCTACCTACGTCACCGAAATGTTTACCGTAAATATGCTGTTTACCATTATCCCTTGTGCAAAAAAACAAGTCCCAACAAAATCTCTCGGTAATTTAGCCATAAAATTATTGTCGACTGCCTCGTTTTCTCTCCTTATTGTCACAACTGTTTCTTAGCTCTTAAAAAAAGACACTTCATTTTCGCTACAAACTGCGACTCTGAAATGCTCAGTATTTACGGTAGTAGGAGGAAATGTCGTAGGTGCAGCTGAGCTGATATAAGGACGTGGTTGTTCCGGTGGAAAGTGGATTTGCTGCCCTCAGACAGGCCATCTTTGAGTTGAATTAATTATGTTTTAAAAAGGAAATGTACATATTTTTTATCCCAAGATGATTTTACTTAAAAATATCATGCTACTGTTGTGTTTTTGTTCTGAAAACGTGGCGCTTTAACGCCTCCTTCTGCTGCCGAGCTCTCCTTCGACTGAAGAAACAATGCAGGCCTAGCTACCATCAACGCTAGCTAGCGGAAGCTAATCGGATAACGTTGCTTCAGCAGACTGCAGTGGGATTTAAACCTTCGACAACCCAGTTTAGAAGCTGTAATCACATCGTATCCGGTAAGACACTGCCGGTTATATGTTTGATAGTGTTTGATTTTGTCTTCGTCACATTCATTAACTTGATTTTTGTGAAATAAACCGCTTTTTATTAAGTGCTGCCTTTTCACAAAGTTAACACGTTAGCATGAGCGGGTTAGGTAATGTTTCCATGTTGATCCTCTGTCAGGAAGGGCACAGAAGTCGATGTCCAACGAAATGACATCTAGACTTGTTGTTTGGTATCCACCTGTAGGTTAAATGGTCACATTTGAAAACAGGCGACCACAGGTTGACGCTCTTGATCGTCTATTACAGTTACAGCCACCCTCCTTTGCTTGTAGCCACACAGTGTTGCTGTACAGTTTCCACTTAGACTTTATTTTCTTCGCTAATAAAAGTTGAAGATTAGATTTCCTTTTTTGTAACGTACATGAAACCATACTATCAAGCTACAGGTTCATCCGATGTGGTGATTCAAGCTCACATTGGGCTGTCACCGGGTTGGCATGCCTTACAGATGGCACTAACACCAGCTCCCCGTGACTGGCACTTGCCTAAAAACTTGTTCAAACACTCTATTATCTGATTGTGAAAAGTATTATATAAATAAGTTAATATTATTATGGTTGGCTACATCGTTTTTCTGAAACAAGGAAAAGTACTCCTGGTTTTCACGAAGCCTCCCCACAGAGCGACTCCCACCTCGCCAAAAGATGTCAACCAAAATACTCCGTAGAAATGAAGATGAGATTAAAAGAGCCAAGATGACTCAGATCACATGGAAATAAAAGTTCTTCCTTCTTTTTTATGCTGACGTACTTATGAGAAACAACCCATGCCACACTGTGAAAAAGTCCTCAATTCATTGCACAACGTTTCAGATGCAGCAACTTCTTCAGGGTAGTTACTACCAGTACGTAAAAGTTAACTGCCTGAATTTTTCAGATGGTTTGTGGGGAATCAAGTGTGAAAATGATGTTGAAGGATGTCAAGTTTTGTATTCTTCAGATGCTAAGGGGAATCCTGGTAAAACCCTTCCTAGCTAAGCACAAAACTTGAAAATGAATCCTTCCTTCATAGGTTCCTCATAATAACTTTAAGTCTTCCTTGATTTTTTCTGTTTTATCTGAAAACGTAAATGTCCTTTACATTACTTTTTTTTTAAAGAGGCTGTGAGGAGTTTTTAAGTGGTCTTGAAAAAGACTTATTCTCGATATATTCCTTTCGTAATTCACACTTTGAAATGAAAACATCAGCACCAATATGGGTTATCTCAAAATGCTACTTCTTAGCTTTCAGATCAGGTCGCACAGGACCAGATTGATTTACGGCAAATCAAAGTCTCTATGACAACACCACACTAGCTGACAAAGTTTGGTTGTGAGAAGAGAGATTTGTGTTTTTCTTGGGTTTCTAGGGTTAATTTTGTGGTGATGGTGGACACATAAGCCTAACTGTCAGGCAGAAAAAGAACAGAAGAGCAGTGAAAACTTAAATGGGAGAGTAATGCATCATGAGCAAAAGGCTGAAATGCAAGTTTGTGATGATGTCCATTTCAACCCACGGTCAGCAGTTATTCTGCAGTGGTCTGTTCAAACTTGAGAGTCTATCAATAAAATAAAGAGTGAGGTTACATTAGCTCTGTTTGGTAGATGAGCGCTGGGAAGACAAAATAAGGATTCACTCACATTACAACAGGCTAGAAGCACCAAATATAGATGGCTACTTAAGTACGGACTTGTGTTTGCTTGTTGTCACATTTCAACAAAGCCATGTAACTTTTGATGAATACATAACCACAATGCATCTGGTAAAAAGTTGTCTTTATACCAGAAAATTTGTTCTGATTTGATCTCCATTCATTTCTAAAACAAACACACACCTTGTTAAAAGTCTTGTATTTAAAACAGTGTGCGTGAGACCCAGGGCTGAAATGTGGCGCTGCAGTCCAATTAAAACAAATCACAGCACTTTCGATGCAAGTATGTTTTAACCAAACTTTTATTCATGTGATTGTGGTTTTTTGGTTCTTCACATCCAACCTACTTAGCTGAGGAAAATTGGCAAAATAAACACTGCTGATGTCAAAACCAAGAACATTTAAAGGATGTTGATCACCACAAAATCAAGAAATGGTGCTTAAGGAAAAGAGTTTGGGTTTTAAACTTTCTTCAACCAAATGGTTATTTTTAAATCTTCAGTTTCAGGCAAAGCCCAGAGCTGTTCTTGATTTTTAGTCTACCTTTTGTGAAATCGCAGTGTACAAACTTAAGATCTAAAGTTTGTTTTAACTTGGGAGATGACAGATGAGATCTAATCTAAACCTCATTCCTCTTTTTCAGCTATGAGCTCCCAGCTGCAGGTCTTCTCTCCCCCCTCCATCTCCTCCAGTGCCTTTTGTCGTGTTAAGAAGCTGAAGGTGGAGAGCAATGTTTGGGATGTGTCCACTACAGAGGCTTACAGCTCCATAGCCGGCCAGTCAGCTTACACATTTACCCCAGCCATGGCTGTGCCACCTTTTGCACCATCCCTGGTCTTCCCTCCTGCGGCGCCCGGCTCCAGAGGCCAAGTGGTGGTGCGGGCAGCTGACAGCACCGGTAGTCTTCCTCGCGGATCCAGCCGACGAGTTACAGAACAGGCAACTTCGTCCTCTTACACGCATGCTGAAACGTCATCTGAAGCGAGGGGACACAGGCATGGGCAGAAGAGAAAGATCGAGGAGGCCAACGAAGGAAGTGGGAGCGGATGTGGCAGTGTGCAAATATTAGAGGAGCTCTCAGCTCCTGCAGCAACTTACTCCACCCGTACTGGAGGGGGAGGAGGAGGGACAGGCCAGTCTATTCCCCACTCTGCTCCAACCACAAAGAGCAGCAGCTCCAACGGGGAAGGAGATTATCAGTTGGTGCAGCACGAGATCCTGTGCTCTGTGTCCTGCAGCTACGAGGTGCTGGAGTTTCTGGGGAGAGGCACGTTTGGACAAGTAGCCAAATGCTGGAAGAGGGGCACGAACGAGATTGTGGCTATCAAGATTCTGAAAAACCATCCTTCTTACGCTCGCCAGGGCCAGATTGAGGTAATAAAAATATTTATAAAAATTGTACTTATTATCTTTTTGGGTAGCTTACTCACATGTTCTGTGGTTTTGCTGATATATTTTGCCAGGCAGAAACGTTTGCATTGTGAGCAAAGTTTGTTTTTGTTGCTAAATTTCAACCATGATGATATGTTGGTCAGGCTTGAAAGATGCACAGTTGAACAAGTTGATTGCGATTAATCTGGATTGACATTATTTTGACTTATATGTTGTCTCAAACTTAATCATGGTATTATAAACCGTGAATTCAAAGTAAGTTAACGTAATTCCTCAGCTCATACATGGTTTGGTAGACACAGTTTTCAGCTGAATCTTGATTGAGGGGCTGTTTACACGACAACAGTTTTAGGGTGAATCACATAAGTTTTGTTTCAGCCTCACGTTTACATGGAAACGGCATTTCAGCCGACCTAAAACGCAAACTTTTGAAAACGTCCTCCAGAGTGGGATGCTCAATCTACTGTATCTGCTGACTTTCTTCATACAAAATGTGCATCTGTTGCTCCACTTTTGCACCTAGTATCCCCCAATACACAACTCTACTTCGGTGGAGATCTCCCAAAAGCTACTTCTGGATGAGACAGTTACAGCGCCACCTGCAGGCCTGGCATGCTTCTACAGCGTTTTTAGTCCCTCTGCGTTTCCGTATAAACGCAAATTTTTTTCACTGCGTTTTTACAGACCCCTCTGCCTCGCGTTTACAGACGAATCGTTGTCGTGTAAACAAGGCCTGAATCACCCAAGAAGTATAAATCTGTTTCCGGTCAGCCCCAGCTGAAGCTTAAGGCAGTGCTGTCACAGGAAGGAGAGGACATGTTACTTTAAAAATGTAGCTTAGATGGTCTTTCTTGAAAGGTGGTCAATGTTGGTGCCAGTGTCTTTAAAACAGGATCACTGATGGCTAGAAAACAATATCCATGTCGTAAAATTCACTGTTTCATGCTCATAATAAACTTGTATGTTTATTTTAGCCAACAACGTGAACAGACAGATATTAAAATAATTCATGAAATCAAAATAATTGGGTATTACAGATACTGCTTAAAATGAGCTGTTCTTTCATTATGAAAGGAGAAATAGTGAGTAGGGCTGGGACAATATGCTATTCCCGCGATTCAATTCTATTACAAATTTTTTTCTTTGATATTTACAATTTTTGCTATTTGTAGTTAGTTTTCTTAACACCAGACCGTGTGAAAAAGTTGAATGATGATGATAATTTCTACAGGCAAGAGCCATATTTTCCCATAAAATGCACATCATGTGTGTCAGAGAGAAACATTTCACCCTCTGCTGGAGAAAAGTGGTAACCTTTTTTTCCAATCCAATTAAAAACAAAGACTGAAATAAAAAAAAAAAACTTTGAATAAAAAAAGCTGTTATTTGACAACGAATCACACTTTTGATATTGCCAAACACAAAAATCAAAATTTATCGTATAATGATTTTTTCTCCCACCCCTAATAGTAGATTGTAGAATGGTGGCAGCAGCCACACTGATGGGGCTGACTGCAGTCTCTGCAGACATTAATTTGTCAATAAGCGAATGCAGATCATTTTAAAATGCTTTAACATAGAAGTGTGAAAATAAATGATAGCAAAACATTTCTAATGAAGGATAAAAAAGACCTTCCAAAGTTATTCAGCCATCTGAAAGCTACTCGATGGAAGCTGCTTCACTTTAACACAAATATACTACTATCCCTTCAGTTGACTGGTCTCTGTGTGTTGTAAATTGTCATCTACACTCCTGCACACTCTTTGAGTTGACCTAAGCGCCACAGTATTAGCTGATACTTTATTGTTGTTGCTCATTTGTGAATGTGTATGGAACAGTTCGATCTGCTGTTGCACTGACACACTGGAATATTAAAAACTCTTCAAGAAAAAGTGTGATTTTATTTTCAAAAATCTCCTGAGAACAGACATTTATCATTGACTCTGATTTGTTTTTTTTTCTTTCCGTTTTTTAGGTGGGCATCCTAAACCGGCTGAGTGCTGAGAATGCAGATGAGTACAACTTTGTGCGTTCTTACGAATGCTTCCAACACAAAGGTCACACCTGCCTGGTGTTTGAGATGCTGGAGCAGAACCTGTACGACTTCCTCAAGCACAGCAAATTCAGCCCCCTCCCTCTGCGTCACATCAGACCAATTCTACAGCAGGTTTGCAGACACTCCTGAAATCTCTGTTATCAATGTGGTATCTTACTCAGAACAATCTAAATAAATGTGTCATTATCTTCAGGTGGCCACAGCGCTGATGAAACTGAAAAGCCTGGGTCTGATTCATGCAGACCTGAAGCCTGAGAACATCATGCTGGTGGACCCCCTCCGACAGCCTTACAGGGTGAAAGTCATCGACTTTGGCTCAGCAAGTCACGTGTCCAAAGCTGTCTGCTCTACCTACTTACAGTCCCGCTACTACAGGTCGGTAGCAAGAAATCCAGCTGCTAATGCATGTTCAGAAATATCCCTCCACTTGATATTAGATGAAAGGTGGTGAAAAAGAAAGTGTACAGCACAACTCTGCAGTTGTATTTCCTCAGAGCAGGCCTTGTAATCTTTTCATTTCTGTCCAGGGCTCCAGAGATCATTTTGGGTCTGCCGTTCTGTGAAGCCATTGACATGTGGTCTTTAGGCTGTGTGATTGCTGAGCTGTTTCTGGGCTGGCCTCTCTACCCTGGAGCCTCTGAGTACGACCAGGTCAGTGCTAATGATAGTGTGTTTGGGGAATGGAAAAATAACTCACATTCATCCAACACGAGATAGACGTTCTCCTAGAATTACAGCTGGTTTTGAATTTTACCAAGAGATGCTACAATCATTAATTATAATATTTCTGATTCTGAAATGTCACCCAACAAGATGCATGTGTAGAAACTCTGTGGTTGTTTTTAGGCAGTTTGGTTTCTTTTTGACAATGATCAGGTCTCACTGATTCCTAACCTGGGGTGCTTTGTATTTGCAGATCCGTTACATTTCTCAAACACAAGGCCTGCCTGCAGAGTATTTGCTGAGCGCTGGCACCAAGACCAGTCGTTTCTTCAACCGGGGCCCTGATTCTAGCTACCCACTCTGGAGGCTTAAGGTATTTACAGCCATCCTTTTACATGTCTGTTTCTCAAGTCGGCTTTCATTGATTGTCAGGAGCATCAGAAATTGGTCAGCTAGGGTTACATATGAAAAAGCTCTTCTGCTCCTCATGGTTTTACAGAAATCTGTCAACATTAATGCTTAAAGTAAAAGTTCTTGAACATTAAACAAACTGGTTCCCTCTTCCAGACCCCATCAGAGCATGAAATGGAAATGGGCATCAAGTCCAAGGAGGCCAGGAAGTACATTTTCAACTGTCTTGATGACATGATGCAGGTATGATGCATTTTTGGAATGTCATGTGTAGTTAAATTGAATTAAGTTATAATTTGTTGAATATTATGATTAAGATGAATTATTTTTTCTTCATTTTCTTTGTTTCGCATTTTTCCAGGTCAATCTGTCTTCTCATCTGGAAGGGACCGACATGTTGGCTGAGAAAGCAGATAGACGAGAGTTCATCGACCTCTTGAAGCGGATGCTGCGCCTGGATGCTGACAAAAGGATCACACCTACAAAGACTCTGGGTCACCCCTTCGTCACAATGAGCCACCTCATGGATTACCCCCACAGCTCCCAGTAAGTGAACGAACGACATGCAGGTGCCATTCAAAGACATACGTTTTGATCGTGATCAACTTCATATTCACTGATGCACTCACTCCTCTGCAGTGTGAAATCCTGTTTCCAGAACATGGAGATCTGCAAGCGCCGCAGCTCCTACGACAACAACAAATCCCTGTACTCCACTAATGCAGTCCCCAGCGCCGCTGCGGGAAACCTCACTGTTACCTTTAGTAGCCAACTCAACCAGCATAACCAGGTTTGACCTACGTCTTCATCACTCACTGTGGCCCGTCTTTGTGTCCCGTTGTTTCCTCTTGTAAGAGCAGGTGGTGTGTTTTTTTTCAGGTGCCTTCTGCGGGGGGAGCGGTGCCTTTGCTAAACTACCAGCCAGCTCTGTACCAGCAGGCGACCATCAACATTCCTGGGCTGACTCAACAGAGTGTCCCAATCCCTACGCGTCCTGCCGGGCTGTGTAGTCAGACAGAACCCTTCCAGCAGACCCTCATTGTCTGCCCACCCTCCACTATTCAAGGTAAACCAAAGTTTCCCTCAGACTGGAAGGAAAACAAAGGGTTGTTTTTCACTCTCAAATTTACTGGTGTGGTGTGTTTTTCCAGGGCTACAGCCATCTAATAAGAGCTCCAGCTTCCCTGTGAGGATGGAGAACTCTGTACCAATAGTACCTCAGAACCAGTCTGCCCAGTCGCTGCAGATACAGCCCAGTATGCTCACACAGGTAAGGGTTTGAAATGTTAATTTCTGTGCCATCTTAAGCAAAGCAAAGATGAGATCATGTGCAACTTCACCTGCAAGTTTCGACTCCGTGTTTTTTGTCTGTTTTGGTTTTTAGCACTTTGTTGAGTGATGAACTGGGACAGTTTTGTCTGAATGAAGTGCAAACGTCTCCACATTGCAAATGTATTTTGTATACACAGAGATAAAACAGGGTAATCTGTTTACAGAAGAGGATGTGTTGAGTAAAATAACTCGATGAGTTAATATTCACTGACATGAAACTGTAACTGAAGAAGCTTCCGGGTGATTTCTTCAATGGGGTCTGCTTGTACACGTTTCAGCCAGCTGACTTTTAGAAGCCTTAACTGTGAGTAGCAGAAAAAAATCTGGCATCATCTTTGAATGATATCATGTAATCAGCAACAAGCTGAAAGCTGTACAGCTCAGTTATGGATACACTGATTGCAAAATGTTGCCCTATTAGGCTGATCCTTTTTGCTGCCAGGAGAGCACAAGATTTGCAGAGACGGAGGGAGAAGTACTTTCAACTTCTTTAAAAATGTCGTTGCTTTCAAAATAGATGCTTACCTAAAAGCATTTATAACCTGGACCTGTGAAATAACATGGTACCTCCATGCTGTTCTTGTTGTTTTTGTTACTGCTGATTGCGTCTCGCCTCGGATCTGCTTCCAGGACTGATTGCACGGCCACTCAGGGCCAGGCCTCTTTTTATCCCCAGCCTCCATTCTGGGATGGAGGCCAGATGTTAAATGCAGGAGACTCATCTGGCTGAATGAGCTAGATTATTACTATTTGCCAAAATTAGGAGCTATGGCGGCACACTACAGAGGTCCCGTGTCCAGATGGCCAGTGGTGTGCAGCTGGTTTGATCCGCTCGGTCCCCTTTTTGTCTGAGCCTTTAAAAGACATTACTTGTTCCCTAACCCCACCCTCCCCTATCCTCCCTCCCTCCCTCCTCCAGGGTTCCTGCACACCCCTGATGGTTGCCACCCTGCACCCACCCTCAGCAGGCATAGCACCGCAGTACTCACTGCCCCTTGGTCTGGGCAGTGGGGTGGGTCGGCCCACCCTCCTGGAGCACACAGCCACAGTGCTGGTAAAGCAATGATGACCTCCCTGAAGATGGACATGCACACGCACACTCCCTCTACCACTAACAATGCCACCTCTCTCATTCCCCACTCCCCCTTTTTCCCTAATTTTTGTTTGTATTTCTCCTGCTCTGTCTGCATTTTATTTCTGCATCACTGTTTTCTCATTTTGCTTTCCTCACATGTGGAATGTTCTCTTATTTTCTTATGAAAAACATTTTTTGGAGGTCTGGAATTGCCATTCTTATTTTTAGAGCATAATTCTTAAAATTCCCCTTTCTACATTATATGAAAACTGCAGTCCATTCCCACTCTAAAGGAGCAACCCTCCCCCACTATCCACACAGTCTTCTCTTTCATCCCCTCCCCCACACTCTCTCCCCATAGGTTATGCTGAGGGCATGGAGCGCATGTGTTGCTGAGTTGGTCTGCGCTTTTGCTTGCAGCTTCTCTTGTCCTTGTCTTTCTTTGGTTTCAGCGAAAAGGAGATTGCAGTTACAAAAGTCGCACTAAAACAGCCCCACTCTCTGACACACAGGTTTTTGTTTCAGCCCCAGAACATGTGGCATGCCTTTTCCTGCAAGGCGGCTAATCTGCAGGCCGACCGGCCCCGGTCAACTAAACATTTTTTCTCCCTCAGTTTTTCTTCTTTAACAGGCACCATGGTTCTGTGTCTACTCGTCTTTTCACCTGACCTGACTGTTGACAGTGCTTCATTGTTCGTGCTTTGCATGGTTTCATCTCGTGCATTTGTTGCAGGGCAATGCTGTCATGAGGGAATGGCTTGGGAAAGGTTGCTCGCTTATCTAGCTTTGTGCTTTGAAACAGACTGGCGTCTTGGTTTGCCTCTTTGTCTTTGAATTTATTTCTCAGCATGGCTTAGTTTGTCTGGCCTGTTGCAGCAATCAAAGAAAAACGTGTTTTACTGACATCTGATCCTTGGTACTGCATGCACTGAAGTGTGAGTTTTTGTTTTTCCCCTTCAGCAGGCCTGGCCTACTGGCACTCAACAGATCCTCATACCATCATCATGGCAGCAGGTTCCAGGTGTGGCTATCCACAGCTCCACCCGTCAGTCCACTGTGACCGAATCTCCACTGGAAACACTCGATGCGTCAACGCAGCAGGGGCACAGCTGGAGGTCAGTTATTCAGATCTTGTGGTTTTCATAAATTTTGTTCACCACAGTTCCAAAAAAGCAACTTCATTATCTTTGCGTTCTGTGTTCTCATTTTACTGCAGCCTTTCACCACTAACTTGTTGTTCTTTGACCCTGACAGGAGCACAGCCCAGGCCAGGGGCCAGCAGGAGAGGAAGAAGGTGAAAGCCAGACGTGCAGAGAACAGAAACAGGTTGGTACAGTGTTGTGTTTTTAGTACCAAAATGCCAGGTAGCTCCAAAGAACCAAAAGCAAAAACTACAAGCTTCAAATTTCCAATTTTTTGCCTTTTTTGTGAGTTTTAGAAGTATCTTTTGTCAAGGAATTTTAAACCGTCTTTTTATTATTTAAGCTTTTGTTCCTAAAAATCTTAACATTTTTACAGGTTATCAGGGTAACAAGATTTCTTTTTTTTTTGAGAAAAAAACAAAACAAAAAATCTTCTCCAAAAAAAACCAAAACAGCTAAAAAAAGACAAAAAAATGTGCATAAATATGCCCAGGTCATTGAAACATAAATAAATACAAAAAAGGGTAAGTATACATGGAAATTAGTTTTTGCAAAGTTAAACCAGTTTTTCATTCTGAGATTTCTTGTAAGTCTTTTTTCTTCACTTGGTTGACACAGCTATAATCATATGTGCTTTAAAGAGCATTTTTATGTATTTTTATTTTGTTTAGGGGTTTATCTACTGCATCACTACTCAGCAGCAATGGTGTGACCCCACCCAGCTCCAGCGCTGTGCTATCCCAGCCAATCATCATCTCTGACACACCCAGCCCGGCTGTCAGCATCATCACTATTCACAGCGACACTGACACGGAGGATGAGCGCAAGTTCCATCCTGCAAGGTGAGGAAGAGCAGGGTACAGGTTCTCATAAACATCTATTCTCTTCTTTTTATGAGCGTGCTGACCTGATGGACCCGCCCTCACCCTGACACACCACAGAACGAGTTTTGACTACCTGCACGATTATGATTGGTCTTGTGAAGGCACTGATTAACAGGCTTTTTTGACTTTTTCTCTGTTTGCACAGCGTTGCTTTGAGTCAGCGTACCAACGTCATTAGCTGTGTGACCGTGCACGACTCAGACTCGTCCACAGCCAGTCCCATGACCCCTCTGCCCCGCACTCTGAACCCAGCCAGCAGCGCGTCATCCCGCCAGGCCAAGTCTTTGGCCGTGGTGGCACCTTCAACCAAAACCCAGGGCTCAGAGAGAGGAGCAGCTTCACGTGGACGCCTCGACACTGGTGAGAGCTAGTTTTCCACTTTAATGACACCAGTGATGCATTTGAGTCAAAGCAGAGAAGTCATGATACCCTCTTGTTACAGTGAACTACATGAAGCCTAAGAGGTCATCCAACAGGCAGCCCTGCAGCTCGGGGGAGAGCATGGAGCGTCACGGACTGGTGCCTAGTCAGTCACACCCTTTGAACCTCAGCCAGGTGAGCGTCTCTTTTGATAAAGTCTTTTCAAACGACACATTTATTTTAATCCAGTGGTTCTATATACTGGCAGACGCAGGAGCTAGACATGATTGCATAACCACAACACAAAGAAGGCAGTAAATACTTTAGTCGCTTAATTAGAGACACTCCTACCAAGCTACTCCATCAGTCAAAGGGATGAAAGTAGCGTGGAACGACACGTGAAGCAGCCACGTGGTGGAGCACCTGTTACTAAACTACAGATTCTTTAGCCAGCCCAGCTGCATTTTTTCACCCCACAAAGAGGAACAGACTCGAGAAATCTATCAACAAATGCACAAACAGCTGAACTTGCATAAGACAACCCTCAATTAACAAAGTCCGCCACATTGTTTTTGTCTTTGAGGCACAGCAAACCAAGTTATTTACCTTTTAGCACAAATATTTTTCAGCAGGCATCAAAGACACAAAGTTTAGCAGTTGTTGGGTTTAAAATTAAACTTTTGTTCCTTTAATCCAAAGTGCTCTCTGCTGGACACACACTGTAGTGATAGATTAAATTGTGAGTGACCCAAACCAACCTTTCATGTGCTGCACTTGCTTTAATGCACCTGCAGATGTTCAGGCAGTCTGCCTGAGTGTGATACTTGTTTGGCAGTGGTCACTCCCAGAGGTGCTTTAATGCACAGACATACAGTCTTCATCCTTAGATAAAAGATCATGGTTACATTTTAAGTCCTTCCACCCCCAACATATAAAACAAAATATCCCATATAAGCTGTTTTAGAAGTCTTGAAGGATTTGCGACCAGAACTCACTACTCTGGAGGTGATCCCAGTCCTTGGCGAAACAATTCATAGGCAGATCATTCACCACCTTCTTCAACCCTCTCAAAAACTGACTCATGACTGACACAGAGCGACAACAGCCGTCTTAAAGTGAAGGGTACAGAGCAGGTGGGGCAGTCTGTTCGAGGTGGGCTCAGTCTTAACAAACTGCTTTAATAAGAGACTCTTTGGATCTTTGACTTTAACGTCATGGCTTTTCTGAGGAAAAAGACAAAAATGTCTTAAAACCATTAATTAAGCCTAAAAGTGATAGTGATAATAGGAAAATGAATAACATAATATACATGCACTTATATTTACAAACAAAGATAAGTTACCGACACAGTTAGCACAAATATAGAGTATTATTATCCATTTATTCATCTGTCAGCTGAATGTCTGTGTCCCACCACAACATTTAAATCAGTAAATGTGAGAAGGTGAATTGAAGCTTCATGTTTTCATATATGACTGTCGTCTCCTCTCAGGTTCAGCCTGTGGTTTCTTCATCTCAGGAGCGCTCTCACAGCGACTCATCCCTGCGTCGCCAGCAGGCGTTCCCCCCGGCCATATCCGCCTCTCACTACAACTTCCCTGAGGTGTCGACCCTGGCCTCAGCCTCAGCTCCGGGCCCCAGCCTTTACACCTACCCTGCCTCCGCCGCCCTCTCCACGGCCTCTCAGGCTATGGAGCAGCTGCTGGGCCGTTCTCACGGCAGCCACGGCCACTCCCCCTCCGCCTATGCAGCAACATACACCTCATCCTCCTCCAGGAGGGACTCAGCCAGTCGGAAGGACTCAGTCAGCAGCCTGCTGCACGGCCTCCCCGCGGCTTACCAGCATCAGTTCGCCACTGGTTCCCCGTACATCAGTGTGACGCCCCGGGCTGAGGCGTACAGTGCCTACCAGCTCAGCCCTCGGCGCCTCACTCAGTACCCGTATCTATAGATGTCTGAACAAAGAAAGAAACGCCCTCTTACCATCACAAAGGGACATTTTCACCGAGTTTGTAGTAGAATAACTGTCGGTCACTTATTTGTTTGCTGCTTTTTACTCAAAGGCAGCATCTCACCTCCAACTCACTCACATGCTCTCTGAATTGTTTTTAGTGATTTTCCAAAGTTCTTTGGTATTATTTGATGTCGTATCAGTTATTTTACCTTTTAAGAAGATTATCATCTGGGGTGCAGGAGTAGCTCAGGCGTTAGCTATCCTGCATGTCATCCCCCACTCTCACCCTGTTTCCTGCTCTGTCCACTGTCCTTTCCTCTTTTAATAACTTTTCCAAAAAGAAAAGAATATTGCCTATAAACCACATTTTATCCCCATCTTACCCAGATGTAGAAATAAGGTTGTGGTAATTGTATTTTCTCCTGTTTATCTTGAGGTTTCGTGCAGAGAGATTCTTCTCCTGACACAAACTGTTTCGACACTTTAGGCAAACTTTTAGTCACAAGACTCACAATGCTAGTGAAGGGCAAAAATCAGCTTTTTCTGAGTCGAGTTACAAAGTTTTCACACTAACCCAATGAGGCCCTGTGTTTTTAGCTCACATTATAATGACTGTACCTTAGCCACAATTATGTTTACTTAACAGTATGTCTTTTACTATGTTTAAATTATGTTTGGTCAGTGTGAGGTGGGAAGAGGAAGGTCCATGACGATGAAAAGAGTGTGGCAAAAAGCTGTGATGGATACGTGTTAATTTAAGTGCACATGTGATAGTCTGTTATTGTAGTGACAGTGTTTAGGCAGGATTCATCATGTCCTTATGCAATGGAAACATTTAAACTGCATCAATAAGTGCTAAATGTATTTTTGAAGTTCAGAGGAGTGGAAACAGCATCCTGACGAGTGACGTGAAAAGCTTTTGTTTCAAAATGTGCAAGAAAAATCCTCTCCTTCAAATAAAAGACAAAGACCTTTACAGTGGATATTAAATCTATCCTTTATGTGTGAATCCTGATCATGTAGGACCTGCTAATCATGAGAATGAATTAATGGCCAGTTATACGTTTTACATGGAAGAAAACAGATTTTTGAGTGTTGTTTAAGATGTTTTAGAACTGCTAACAACCTACCCCGCTTTTCATCAGGGATGACAATTCTTGTGATCATTGGCAGTCATCTTGTCAATTTTTGTTCCAAGACAAAAAAAAAGCTTTTTCCTCCCCCCAAAATATTCAGAAGTGTTTGAAATTTCTTGTTTGATTCCTAAGACTGAAACCCCAAAACTTTAAGTGTTGTTGATTTGGAGGCAGACCAGCACTGTGTCCTGCAAAGATGAATCTAAAGATGGTTTCTGTGGGTTACGAAAGCTTTTTTCACTAAACACTTCCCTGTGTTTGCATCCATTTGTGTTGTACGTATTGTCTGTATATTTAACTGTATTTCATCTTAACATAGTATAGTTAAGAGGTATTTGGTAGAACTAATTCAGGGAAAAAAAAGGTTTCAACTCGATTAATCCACTGTCACTGTTTTCAATAAAATAACCACAAACTCACAATGATTTGTTGTCCTCACTTGTTTCAGAGTTAATTTATGAATTAGTTCTTCCTCACTCCTCGTTCTCACCTGAAGCTAAACTGCTGAGGAATGACATGAATATGTTTTTCTGTCTTTGAGTTATGAGCCGTCAGCTGTTTGAACAGCAGCCGACAGTAAAGACAAAACTGCAGAAAGAGGCGGTGCAGACTCTGAGGTACGTAGACCTGCAATTAGATTATGAGGAGTTTCATGCACAACACAATGTTTACAAGAAGAGACTGTTCTAGAAAACAAGGTCTTAAACAAAACTGAAGCAATTTTAGAGAACTGCATCAACTTCCTCTGATTCACGCGTCCCTCAGACTGCAGACGATACAAAACTACAACTTGACAAGAGTTTACAACAGAAAATAAGAAACACTCTACAACAATTATGAATTTAGGATCGCTTCTATTTACATTAATATGAGTGATTAACAACTATGTGCTCAATTTCTTATCAGGTGTAGTGTTGCTAAAATTTATTCTTAATGCAGCATAAATACAAAAACAATGAGCTAAATACTTGCTTAATTTTTCTAAAATATCTAATCAAGCATTGAAATAACGTAGACATTTGTTTTTGGCATTGATATTTGTTAACCACATAAAATAAATATTCAGAAATGTTTCTCGTTAAAAATTTAACAGAAAAATCAACTTTCAATATTTAAAGATAATATTTCATCAGATTCAGACATATTAAAAAATACATTAGAAAGATAAATAAAAGTAGCTTCAGTTGCAGAAAAAAGGGGGAAAATAATTTGCAGGGATGTGAATAATTTGCCAATAACTGTTGATAGTTTTTGTATTGATTTGAAAAAGTCATCCTCAGATTATCAGTGTTTGAAATATTGCAGAATAAATTTTCGATTTGCGCTCATACGGTGAAAGCCATGATAGAATAATTCTGCGTTGTGAATTTTTAAACTCTTTCTATATCTTTGTTTTCGCTATTCAATTGTAATGGATTAAAAAAGTTTTACATTTCAGATTTTTTAAAGTGGTTATAGGACATGTTTAAACTAAATGCTTTTCGTCTTTTATTCCAGTATTTGCACCATCAGCAGAAAAACTGAATTTTAAAAGAACGTAGATTCGACTTGAAGAAGCAGTCCCGACCTGAGGAGTCTGCTGTTTGTGGCCCTGCAAATTCTGTCCTCAAGCAAACAGCTTTTGTAGCCCCAAAGTATGAATGTACAAGTTTATTATGATATTCATCTGACACAGATGATCAAACTGGAGAAAAAAACATCTCTGTTCAGATGACTCACAGGCAAAGAGAAATTAACACAAAAGATACTTCAATGATTTTTTTTTTTTTATGAAACACGAGCCACCTGGTGACTAAAATATTTACATCTTCAGTAACACATCACTTAAAAGTTCTTCTTATTAACCACTTCAACATTAAAGCATAATAAATAAAAGAAAAAAACAACCAAATTAAAAGAAACTGTGTCCTTCACGTTTGAAATCAGGAGAAAACTTTTGATCCATTAAAGATTTTTCAAGCTGTGATTATATAAACAAATAAAGCACACAAATACTGACAGAAAAAATTTAAATTACATAATTAAGAAACCAAACACCCAGTACACACAAAGGAGACTAAAGCTCTTCACAGTTTAAACCCACAGAGGTAAGAGTTGTTTGTTGGAATGGACTGAAACTCATTTGTTGATCATGGACTCTTATGGTAAAAAAAATAAAAAAATAAAAAAATCACAGATCTGGTTGGTACAGTGTTTTGAAAACATATTCAATTGTTTCTTAATTTGAACTTAAAACACTCACAATGCTCCACAAATGGTGTTTCATGCCCCCGAACCACACGAAGACACCGGCTGTGCTCTGAGCGCCAAGCAACCTGGAACATCCGCCCGCCACACGCCGCTGACCTGCTGCTAGCTGCTGGAGTCTCGTAGGAGTCCAGTAAATCCAGGACACCAGAAAAGAGACACAGTGCATTTAAACTGTCAGCAGCTCTCCATCTCTCCAGCATGAAGCAGCACACAGCTGAACATTTTCTGGAATGCAGACATGACACCAGACTGTCTGCAAACTGTCCTGAAGAGGAACAGATGAAAAGAGGAATAAAGATTAGTGCTGAGGAGTGCAGGGTTTTTAATCTGTCAGACGAGCTGTTTAGAGGAGAACACTCACTGTGTTCTGCTGATGAGCTGAGTGTTGGTGCCCGCTGATAACTCCCTGCTCTTCTGTCCCTGCTCTGGGATCTGGTCCCAGATCTCAGTGTTGACCCACAGAGCTCCAGGCAGAGTCAGACTGGCCCGAGTGCAGGTGATCCAGCGGCACAGAGGACAGGAGACGGTTCGGATGATGCCGTCCAGTTTGGAGAGTTTCTCCAGGCAGGGAGCACAGAAGGTGTGCTTGCAGTGGAGCATCCGAGGGACCCGGCTGCTGCGAGAGAACTCGTAGCAGCAGACCACACACTCTAAATCTTCGTTAATGAACATGGCGATGGAGGGATGCAAATGGAGACGACCTGTAGCACACAAGGGACAAAATTAGAAAAGAAAAAAAACATACAAGCATATCTCAGCTATATCAACTGAAAAGTCCTCTTACTTTTACAGAATAAGAAAGAAGTCGTTGAAAACAATACTCACTTTGAAGAAGAGTAAGAGTCCTGTGCTACAGTGCTGAAGGTGAAGTTGCAGTGAGCTCAGTGTGACTGTTTGCCCCACAGCTGTGCTCTTAAAGCCGTCTTCACAGACGTGAGTGATCTTGTCACGTGTTGTTTTAAGCAGTTCTTAGGAAGCGTCAAGGAAGTCCCAGGTAAACAATGTTCAGTGGAATTCAAGGCGCCGCTTGCCCTGACACATGTGCACACAACCTACAACCTCTTTCGATTGGCTAAAGCCAACAATGAAAGTATGTGGGCTTGACTCCAATTACGCTTTTCTCTAGAAGAGAGCACATCTTTGACCTTGTTATATAAGTGTGTAAAAACCTTTATAGACGTTTAAAGCATATGATGACAGAAGTGAATCTAAAGAACAGTTTGCTAAAATGCCCTGCAAAGCAGGGTAATTTATTTGCATTTACTATGAAAACATACGTCACACAAGATTAACTGAAGCATGGAAATCTGGGCATTTGCTGCATAATCACACAAACGCACTCCCATCATCAGCAGTTGTCTTTTTTCCCAATGGTGCCAAGAAAAGAGCAACAAAGAGGTGAATGTTCCTGCTGAAACATTAGATACACAGTAGATCCATCTTTACTAAATGCAATGCACAACAGTAAATTATCAGCAATTATGTGAGCCTGCGCCGTGGCCTGTCCGTGTTTGCTCGCACACAAGTGCTCAACAAACACTACGTTTCCTCAGAACCAAGACGGACGAGTTGAGGCTGTTTCTATAAATAAAGAGAACAAAACACAAAGGAAAAAAAAAGAAAAGGAAAAGAATATACAGAAAATGTTGGTTCTCTTCATGTGTCCCCTTTCTTAGACCTTTATAGTGTGGTGCTATACTGGTCAGCTTGGCCGATTTAAAAAAGGCTCTGGTTTCCAGTGGCGTCTGTGCAGACGAGGGCGTCACAGCTTGGCTCATGGGTTGGGGGAAGAGAAAATCTGGACACAAATCGGTCTGAGCGCAGGTCAGTGGCTGTGACACTCTACGCTTGTGTTCATTTTTTTCATCTCTTAATTAAAGCGTGAATCAGAAATTAACACGTGAGCACTGCGCTTTCAGAGCGATGCCTTCTCCACCGGTTGTTCAGAGCATGATTCAGAAAATAGTTGCAAACAATAAAACACATATGCAGTGATATGGCTGGACTGATCCTATGCCTGCCCACTCTTTTTGATCTTTTTTGGGTGTTTCTTTATATCATCATAGTCATCCATGTTAATCCTGACTGATTTCTGTCCCAGATTTCTACCAGGTCACTAGCCGTCATAGATCATATTTACATCATAATTCTTCTTACCCTTCATCTGATGAGAAAATTCCTTATACCCCACTCGTGTGACAAAGATTTCAGCATTGATTTAACCTGTGTGGGCAGCATCATCTTTCATGGGAAGTGTGTGTGTGATTCACAGTGTCTGCTGACAAACTGAAAGTATCATATAACCTTTATCCAAAGTAGTTGAACCGGTGTGACGTAAATTTGTTGCTGTTCACAAGAGGAAACACTCCTCCGCTTCTGTCCTGATTTGACTTCATGACGTCACCTGGTCTGGTGACAGCATCACCTCACACCCTGACTGATCTGAAAGTGTTGCAGAGAAACATTTGTTGTTACAGGAGGAGGGCAGAGAGGAGGTCTCCACGATCGTTTTGAATCCAGAAGTTATGATCAGTTTGATGTCAGCCGTGGAGAGCGGTGGTGTATTGCATTTCCTTCAGCGTGGAGGAACAAACTACAGCCTGCTATTATTCTGCACTCTTCCACAACCCATGAGCCAAGTTTCTTCCTGCTGCTGACACAAACCACTGAAGCACAGAGTAGATCACAACTGTTTGTTTAATAAGCGCTACTCCCACTCCCCTCCACTTCCCCACCTCCTCCCCCTCCTCCTACTCTTGGTCCTTCCTGGGTGGATCGGCCTCCAAAGTCCATGGTGGTGGTGGTGGTTGTGGTGGTGGTGGTTGTGGAGGGGCTTAGACCCAGGACCCTCCCCCACATAGTGTGTTTGTCAAATGTGGAGTCCACTAGCTGGCTCACTGGCAGGGGGACGCCCGCTCCTCTCACTCCTGGGCTATGCTCCTCAGAACGTACTTGACTGTGTAGGCAAACGCTGCGAAGCCTACAATCACAAACAGGTTTGCTAGAGCTCCTCCTAGAAGTCCGTGGTTGCGGTTGGCCTGCTGCAGGCCTGGTGCAGGGTTGGGGCCCCCATGTTGGATAGGGCCTCCATTGAGTGCAGGGAGGCCGTAGTGGGCCTGCTGAGGGTCTCCATCAGGCACCACATCAGGGAGGGGAAGGGGCTGTGTGCGGGCACTTAACTCCTCCTGGGCCTTCTGTTTCTGCTTCATCTCCTGTTGAAGAAGAGAACATGAGCTCAACACAAAGAGGGAGGAAGACGTCAGGAAGATAGAGGCAGCTGCTTACGTACATCAACCACATCAGGAAACAGCTCACAGAACACTTTGTCCTTGAGGTTGAAGGCCAGGCTCTGGGCTGACAGCTGTCGTTTCTGAAAAACAAAAAAGTGACATTAAGAGTTTTACTAAAGCTCGGCTCCATCACTCCCGACTGTAACAACACCTTCTCTGGACCAAGGTTATAGTAGATTTGGATTTGTCATTATAGTTTAGTTTTAGTTAGTTTTGACATTTTATTTTCCATTACCGTTTAGTTTTAATTAGTTTTAGAGCAGGCATTCTAGTTTTTATTTAGTTTTAATTTTTGCAACAAGGCTTAGTTTTAGTTTAGTTTTAGTTTTTTCATACCTTATTAACCAGTTGCAGGATTCAAAAAGGTCAGAGTAAATATTTTGTCATACTGTTTATTTTCAAGTCCAACATAGTGCTCACTGCTCAGTCAATGCTGATACCGAAATGTTGGCTGCTGCCTCAAACACATGAAAATAATATAAACTTAATATGAAAAATATAAGCATAATTTATATAAAATAATGTTGACAAAATTACATGAAAATAATATTAACATAAATTATTTAAAAAAATGTAATATGAGGTTCAATAAATAAAAACTTGGACTCTGTAACAATTAAACTATTACAGATGCTCTAATTCATTGCTCCACTACGTTTTGTCGCAGCACAGCGCACAGCCAGTCAGTGCAGTAAACAAGCTCGTCCCTATATGTCGCTATGATGGTGCTGTGCGGCAGTGACAACTGCCTAAAACTGTCTAAAATTGGTTGGAAAAATGTGTCGGATTAATTTAAATCCTAAAGGCTGTTAATGTTGTCAAAAACTATAACTAAGGTAATTTTATCTATCATCTTAGTCAGTTTCAGTTAGTTTTGTGAACACAAGATACAGTGTTAGTTTACTTATTGTTTTTGTTTTCTTTTCTAGTTTTTATTAGTTTGGGTTAACTGCAATGTATTTTAAATTTTAGTTTTCCTTTTTAGTTTTGTTTTAGTTCACTACTACAACCTTGCTCTGTACTCACTGTGTAGTCAGAGGTCTCAATGCTGCCGAGGGTGGGGCCTTTCTCCACCATGAAGCTAAGCAGACCCGTGAGGATGGTGGAGACGGACCATGCAGGATTCCACGTGTCTGGATGGAAGTCTGTGATGGACAAACATAACCTGTGGAGGAAGCAGGGAAGTCAGAAAAAAGACCTGAGAGCACAAGATTTGAGCTTAAATCCTTTTTTTCAATACGAATCTGAACTCCTACCTTGTATTACACTTGAATCTCCCGTTTGGTGTTATCATGTAGATACTCGGGGGCTTAAAGGGAAATTCTCTTGGAAAAATAAGTTTTCCATGATAATATCCTCCTGAGAAAGACGTTTTACATAACATCAGCAACTCAAACCACAGACAAAACATGACTCAGTCCAAATCTGGTATCGTAATCAATCACACAGCTCATCAAGAACCAACTTGTTTTATCAGATGTAAAAAGCAGCGTTGGTTAAATGTGTCCCAAAGGTGTTTCTTTACCTTCATAAGGAGTTTTCTCAGGACCTCTGACTACGTAGTGCCTGAAGGAGAAAGGAAAGGTCCATTAGTGGCTGTCACCAAAATCAGTGCTGTGGCACACTATGAGTTTCGCCCCATCCTGTGGCGTCACATTTGAGACCATCTCACTTCAGTTTGTCCTCAATTCTTCTTTTTTTATATATTTTAGCTGATTTCTGGTGTTCAAGGAATAAAGATGCATCCCATATAACATTTTTATATTTTGCACGAGACGAATGTTGTCAGAAATCTCTCTGTAATGCATCTGTAACTAAAAAGTACTAGAGCCTTCCCTGCTCCAGACACTTGAAATAGAGGAAATTTTCCTTTTCACCTTGACTTGTTCTTCTCAGGAGAAGGAAATGTTGTGAATTTAATCTCTTCTTTGAACTTAACTGTTTAAAATTTATAAATGTGATGTTTGAAAAAGGTGTAGGTTGAGAATCAATTGTTTTAAACTGTGTCATTATTTGTTCTTGGGTCATTTCAGCCATTTGTGACAGGGTTGTTCGTTTTGTATTTGTTTCCGCAAATTTTATTGACTTCCAGGATTCCTTGGAAGAAGTTTCCAGTTTTGATAGAACCAACCAGGTCATATAAAAACAAGATAAAACTCCCTGTTGAGGGGGCACCAGCATGGGCTAGCTGTTGGGTCGCACACCGTGAGGTTAGGAGGTTAGCCCTCGAGGGGTTGGCTTAAAAAAGCCTGAAACACAACTTACAAAAACCTCCATGGAGGATGGCCTAAGATGTACACTTACCCTAATTCTTCAGTGCAGTGATAAGATCACACCTAAAAAATGTGGTACCTACCCACTCAGTCTTTACCCTTTCCAGAGAAATGCATACAAAACATAAACAAACTAGTAAAGAGGTTAAACATTACACCAGAATCTGATGTCCTTAGTCTGTAACGTTTATGAAGAGCTACAAACAGAACAAACTTACAAGAACACCTTAAAGGCAAACACTTAAAGTGACTGCAGTCATAAGTCATGGAGGTGTAGGTGTACTGAGCATGTTGAGGAGCACATTAAAAGAAAGAAAGAAAGAAAGAAAGAAAGAAAGAAAGAAAGAAAGAAAGAAAGAAAGAAAGAAAGAAAGAAAGAAAGAAAGCTGGGGGTAAGCATAAATGATCTTTTATTTTAGCCTTCCTATGAGACCTGTGATTTTTTCTGCCTCACCAGCAGAGGTGGTAAGAGATAAGGGACTTGTTATTATTGTTGTTATGAATATGGTGTACACTCAACAAACTGTTGCTCTGGACACTGTACGGGACACAACAGAGCTGATTTGTTGAACTAAAGAAAAGTGCTTCAAGTCCCACGCTCTTGACTCAAAGAACACAAAACAAGCAAAAATTGTTGGCATTTACAATCATACGTAAAACAAAACAGAGACTGACAGCAGCCTACAGACACAAACATGTTTCAGCCCCAAGCTGTAGTCGGCACCTCACCTTAAAAAGTTTGAACAAACATGCAAATGAACACATGGTCAAGGTCATTACAAGAGGCGTCTGCATGCATTCTCCTCTGAGGTCTTCTTACAGTTAAACTTTCTCACTGTAAAAAAACATTCTGTGAATTCTGCCGCATTTTGGCCCCTCTCCCAGTCATTAACGCATGTTGAAAAACACTAGCATCAAGTGACACTACTGTTGGTAAACAATCCTATTTTTGCCACAAAAAACATCTGGTAACCCAAGGTACATGCTGGTTAAAACTTTCTCTCTCTAAGCCCCCCCCCCCCCCCCCCCCCCCCCCCCCTCTGTTGGATTATGGTCAGTTGAATTCAGTATGATTGTGTTTTTTTTTTCTGTGGCGTCTGTAGGTGTCCTGCTGATGAAATCATAGAGCTGTAACACATTCACGTCTGTGAGCTAATGTCACCTCTATAATTAAAAGATTGGAACAGAAAACAGACAATAATTCATAAGAACTGCTGCCTACCAAGGAAATAGTCTGTAAACACTGGCAGAGTGTGTTTTGTCATCACTTGATCCAGCTTAAAGTGTAACTGTTAAATTGTCTTATATAAGTGCAATGAAAAGGACACAAAAGAAATATTAGATGTTAAATAAAGTATAACAAACATTAACACAAGAAAAAAACATTTAATCTTTTGTCACACTCTAAATGTTTCCAAAAAAACGTTGGGTAACCTCAGGTTAGAAAAAACATGTCGAAATAGTTTGTCCCTAACAACCAACCTATTAAGATCCCAATAAAATTAGAACAAAATCCTCTTAAAACGAAAAAGTGAAGTTGAACCACAGTGTTTGACTACAACTCTTTATGTTTGATTTTATTCTCTTTAGAATAAAAATCTCATTTGTTTTAGCACCAAAAACCCATTTTACTGAATAAGAACATGTTTTACTAAATAACCAGATTGTTGACATGTTGAATCTGTTCCTGGTTTGAGTCTGTGCACATTGAAAACCTGAAAAGCAACATTAATGATGTGTGGCAGATTCTCAGAGAGGCAGATCTCACCATTCTAGGATGTTGGAGGGGAGAGGTTCTGCACAGATGTAAGGCACGGGGTCTTTCTTTATCCTGAGGTAATCCTGTTTAAGTCGCTGAGTGGCTGTGGTTGGAGCTCTCTTATTCCCGTTGTTGTTCATCTGATGATTCAGAGAGAAAGTGACAGAGTGAAATGTACCTTTAATTGATATATTCAAATGTGTTCCTGTTACACACTCATTGTTACCTCTCAGGCATTTGAAGGCCAAAGGGTAGGCTTACTCAAACAGCTGAGCTTTCCAGTACTTTGTATCCCAACAGTTCATGTCTGTTTTCAAACTGACTGATACTCACAGTGTGGCTTGTGATTTAAACAGGTAAAGAATCATGTTTGAAATTTTTTTTTCAGATCCCCTGAACAGCAAACTTATCATGAAAACACATCATTCTGAAGACACTTCCTTCTAGGAAAGAAAATTTCCATAATGAACAGAATAATGACAAATGGATACGTAGGAGTTTTCCATGTGATCAATCAGGCTGGAAAAATAAATGGTTCACCTCTGCCCTCTCTCTCAGACTTTTATCAACAATCTATGATCAGAGCTCTGTGTGTCAAGACGTCCAGACACAAGCACAGTTTCTTCCCCCAGGCCGTCACACTGACGAACACTTAACCTGCCATGAAAAAACATCTCTATACCTCATGTACAGCCTCAGTCTGTCTGTTTCTGTTTCTATTGCACATTCATCTTCCATTCTCTGTTGCTAATTGCACATTTTTTATGACATTTATTCAGTGCACTATTTCTTAACTTCAATTGTGTATATATTTTGTATTCTACTCTGTGCAAAGTTCTTTATTTAATATTGTAATTATTCTTATTCCTCTCTACTACTTAAGCTCTATTTTTTCTACTTTTTTAAATTCTATTCACAACATTTGTACTGAGAGAGTGCAGTTTTAACCGGAGTCAAGTTCCTTGTATTCTTGAAAATACTTGGCGGATAAAGGTGATTCTGATTCTGATTCCGATCAGGAAAGTCACCCTGGTCACAGAGGACCCTTCTCACCCCCTTTATCACTCTTTCCAATTACTGCTTATCAGGCAGACGGCACAAAAAAATCAGTGGCCCAGAAACAGTTATAGAAAAAAAAAACCTTCATTCCTAGAGTTAACCCTCCTGAGTAACAACAAATAGCCTAAATGTTTGCCTTTTCTGTTTGTATGAGAGTTTTTTTCTGAATGTGTTTTTGTTTTTATTAAAGTTGCTGTCTTCTGAGCCTTATCAAAGAAGAATTTCTGTCACTGTTAGGGCAGATAACAAAGTCCATCTACCTACCTACAAAGTCTGACTATATGTCTATCCCGTCAAATTCAAACAATATCTGTGAGGTGATGCTCACAGTAAACCTTTAGGCAAAAAAGTCCCAAAAATTAGTCATGCCACTGAGCTCAGCAAAAAGCAGGTTAATCAATGACCAACATCAGGTGAAAATCAGACACAGTAAAAAACACAAACTAAATCAACTAATAAATTTATGAACATAAGTGCACTATTTCACATCATAACAAACGAAAGAGACAAAACAAACTACAAGATATTGTACAAAGAATAACCACAGCTGCACCAACTGATATTGCACCAGATATTCTGTTTTGATTGTTATGTGTACCTCCAGCAGAAGTGAAGAGGTGTTGAAAAGTTTCCTTTTTAATGTTTGGTCTGGTATGTTTTCCATTCAAGATTGAACTTTCAGTCTGTTTCACTATTTTAATTATCCCTCAAAAGCCTAATCGAAACGTCTGTGTATCAGTTATCGATCTCTTTATATGAACTTGACATGCATTGTTAAGTACAGTAATCACAACACAAGTAATCAACTGTGGTAACACGACGTAAATTTAATGTAGTATTCAAGTCATCCCACTTCAAGCTCAGTAACAGCAACAACTGCAAAAAACTTAGTGTCATGAGGCTAACAGCTGATAATATGTCTCTGATGAATCACATTGTATGAACTGTAACCATGTTAAGATCACGACAGTTTCGTTTCCTGTACAAAAACAGACTGTCTGGCATTAACTCATCTTATATTAGCTCAGGCTAATCCGCTAACGTTTGTGTTAAATCTCCCTGAGGCTGAAACCGAACAGGTTAGCTTAACGCTTGACTGTTACTCGACAGAACATATTTTATATGACCCTGAAAACACAGACTGACATCATACGTGGCTTAAGGGTTATATAAACACAGTATATCAATAACGACCGTCAGGCTAGACACGAAGGCTAACTCAGGCTTATGCTTTTTAAAGGCTTCAGCTACCAACGGCTAGGCCGCAGCTATGTTTGGCTACCTAGCATTAGCACGGGCTGTTTGTTACTCATGAGAAGGGGCCCGAGTATCTGCCGTTTCAAACCAAGCAGCGAGGAGCAAAAGCGTACCTCTTCAGAGACCCCAGTGAAAATAAGTATTCGTGGCTTGACACGAAATAAAGCCGGCGTTTCTGTTGCCAAACCCCAGACCGACAAGACGATGACACCAACGTAGCTTCGGCTATCGCCAGCAGGAGCAAAACGACGCTTCCGGTTTTTCTTCTTCGTTAGTTTGAGATGGATTGGAAAAGGGCAGTGAAAGCGCATTACTGTCATCAGCTGATCGCCAGTGTCGAGCAAAAACTTAAAAGGACTTCCCTAAAAGGAAAATATCCTTGAGTTAATGGAAAAATTTTCCATACCACACATAAACCAGAAATACCTTCTTACCTTAATCACTACCACACTACGGAGTCTGTGTTCGTGTGACCTCTTCCTTCGACCAGCAACGGTCAAATGGTTTCTAGGCGTTGCTGTTACATATTAAAATTGTTGTTGCTTCATTCTTTTACAAAATTTGCATGGAATACTCATATATTTTAATGAAAAACACACATTCCATACACAGCATGAAAACCATTTAATCATAAACAAAACATTTACAAACATTCAGGGGGCATTTTACTGATTTCAACATAAATATAAAGTTAACTCATCATAGAGAGTAGAAACAATTGTATAATAATAATAATAATAATAATAATAATTATTATTATTATTATTATTATTATTATTATTATTATTATTATTATTATTATTATTATTATCCATTGATAAAGTTTGCAGAGGAGTATTATAATACATTTTGTTGATCTAGGCCAGTGATCACACATTAAAAGTCATGACTTATGCCTGTCTCCCCAGACCAACCATACTTATGAATCAAATACTATCACCTGTGTCTGCATTTATACATAAATACATAATCAGCTTGTGCCCTTCGGCATCCTTTCCATCAGTCAATCTTAAAATGCAGTTGGCTACCAGAGAAGCCAAAGACTGAAGAGGTTGTCATCCTAAGTCACTGCAGTTTTGCACTGAACAGTCCTTCTCTTCAGCTTTTCGGGCTGGAGAGACGTAGAAAACTGGCGAAAGACAGCAACACAGGTGATGTCATCTGCAACAGGGGGGATACCAAAGTCAAGGAGGGATGTCTACATTGAGGGCACAACCGGGACTGCAGTGAATCTTAAAACCAGTAACTAAAAGAGTCTCAAGGAACCCACTTTTGACATTTCAGAAAGAAAGAGAACAGTTAAACCTTTACTTGATAGAGCCACGTCCCCAAATTAGTAGAATGAGAAGCTCCACTTGGAAGAAACATATTCATTTAGGATCATAAAAAGTGAAAATGCTATTTTGCTACCATAACTTAACTTGTACAAATTTTCAGATAGTTCCCTCTGAAATAAGACTTTGAGATAGTTTGCAGAGGAGAAAACCAGAAAGTTGCAGTAAAAGAGTGGTGAGCATCCTGTCCCCCTTTTCCATTTTATTTATTGTCCTGGGATTCTGTTTACCCACGTCTAATAAATATTAAAGCATTGACGCTTGGATACACTGTGCATGCCTCTGATGCTATGGTTCGCATATCATCATGATCAAGGGTGTTAATGGGATGGTTGGATGAGTTCGCCCTTAAAATCTCATTTTCCACCCTGGAATCACCCTGAGTGAATATTTTTTAAATCAACCAGAATTGAATTTCATTTCATTTCTATCCACTTTTAGCAAAATTATTTTTTACTTTACAAGTTGATGAAGTTAGATAAGCTTAATTTTTTTTTTTTTTTTTTTTACTAATTAATATGATGTAATAAATTGAATACGAATCTACTTAGTTTTTCTTAATTGGTGTATGTATTGGCATGTAAAAGAAAGGCTGCTTTTAGTTTTCCCTTTCTTTTTCATGCCAGATTTATTTATGCAAGTACTCAAAAGTTGTGACTATGGACTTTGATTTTCTATGTCCTTGATGATTCAAGCTAAAAAAATGTTTAAAGATGGGGCAAGTCCTCCCTCTGACCATGATCAGTAGTGTGCACCCCTCCTCTGTGACCTGCTACCTGCTGAAAACTTGGCTCTTGAACATATATTTCAAACCAATGTTAATTCATCATCAGGCGCTCAAGACATTTTTTTTTAATTTAGAACATAACATGCCTTCAGAAAAGATATTTTTGAATGCTTAATTTCCTCTGAAAAGATTAAAAAAAGATTCCCACAGACAGCCAAAGACCACAGCACCTTAAAGATCACCCCCAACCACCAGAGCAGAGAGAATCCCAGTGATACACTGAATTCCCATAATAAGACAGCCCAGGATGCTTCACTCACTCTATCCCGAGCATCCTTGGTTTTAACTCTCCTGCTTCCTTCAGCAGTTCCTGTGGTGACAGAAGCAATAATATGTCAGTCAGATTTTATTTCAGCCGATGGACATTTGCTGTCTTGGAGTTGTAGAACAGTTTCAGCATGTGAAAACAAGTTTCAGTGGTGGTAAAAAAAAAAAAAACCTGAATGTTTTATCCTCTGGAGACACTAGTTTATTCAAGGCACAATGTAACTGCTACATACTCGATAAAGTGTTGATAAAGTGTTGATAAAGTGTTTGTTAAAGGGTGGATTGAATTTGACTTAAAAGCCTGGAGATGGAAACCATTTTTGGATTTTTGATTAAGCCATGAGACCACTAAAGTTTTATTACAGACCAGAAAACAAACCTGACCAGACTGTGAAAAATATCATTCTCCCAACATCTGATAATGTGTTATTTTATACTGATCTTGAGGAGACAATTTTCTTTAAAATTTTCAAAAATAATGTTGAAAGAATGTTATGTATGCGTAAAGATAAGACAGGAGTCAGAAATGAGAGCACCAAGCAGGAAGCAGGGTTAGTTCATCATGAGTTTTTTTTCCGTTTTATTGTATGCATATTGTCATCTCTTTTTTTTCTTCAGTGCGTCTTAAGACAAGGAAGAAAGTATTCCAAAGATATCCAAATATCAGTGAACAGAAGAACGCCTCCAAGTAATGCAGAGGTCTGCCTGACAGTTTTTTGTTATGTTTTTAAAGAGAAGAAAAAACAGATCAGACAGGAAGGATCCGTGTTTGAATGCTGAGAGGCAGGCAGTTGGCATTGAGTTTAAATACACAAGTGTACTATTTACAGCATGTTTGCTTTGAACAGCACCTTTAACCACTCCTATGTCAATACACACAATGGACACAACATTTAATACTTCATCAGGGCCCTAAACAGTTTGGTCACAGTAGCTTCACGTCACCCCCTAGACTGGTTCTACTTGCAGTACACATTGAACTATTGGCAGATCATCATCTGCCACACCAACATCTCTCTGGTCCGTCACATATTTGTAACCTCTTTTAAAATGTGAGTACACCAACAGTGTTTCTACCACTCTGTCACTTCACAAAGTATGGTAAGACTATGCTGCATCTACTCTGAACAGTTTCAGTAGAAAAAAAACAATGTGATATTATACAACAACATCAGACACTTTCCCTTTAAAAAGTCTTTGGCAGAGAAAAAAAAAACAACAATAAAAAAATAATTCAACTAACTGTTTCTGTTACGAGAGAAAAAAAAGACAGGAATGACAAAATTCCCCACAGATTTGGTCCGTGGAAGTTAGAGACGGCACAGAGGTGCATAAAGTAAGAAATATATCTGACACCAGAGGGGTCATGATGGTACATGCTTTTGCCACAGGACTGCACTGCACAATGTGATCAAAACCATAGAAAGATATTTTACTCATGCTCAAAATGCAAATGATGTTTAACCTCCCATAAATATTTCAGGGAAAGCATGCAGTGATCACTGTAAGCACTGACCAGTGAGGGGAGCCAGATATGTATTTATGTGATCTTTGACCCCACAAGTGAATAAACTGTCTGTAAATGTGCCCCTTTATCTAATGAAAGATACTGTAACATTGAGGAGTATTTACAGCTAAATGGAGGCATCATGAGTCATCTTTGTTCAGAAGTGTCTAACAATGAGATGTAAATCCAGTTTTATCCACCCCCTCACAGCCCTTCCTGTTCAGGTTTGTCACAACTGAGCGAGTTCCCATTTTCACCGGATAACGCATAACTGGTATAACAAGAATAATTTCCTTGGAAAAGCTAGTCAAATCTCTGTCAGCAGTCTGCTCTGATGCCAGTTATCATACTCATAGCATTGTAAGGCCATTCCAAAGAGAAAATGAAAGCATCACGTCTTTCATGGATGATGAAACTATGCAATCTAAAAACTTCCTGTTCTAAATTCTGAGAAATGTTTTCAGATTTAAATGACAATCATTAACAGTTATGCAGACACAAACTGCACCAAATAATGCATTGCACTGGTCCTCTGGGGAGATAGACATAAATAAGATAGACATTAGATTGACAGGCATGACTCAAATGAAAAATGTAGAGACCAACTGGATAAACAATAAACAAAATAATAATACTGTAAATTGGAAAAGTGCACAGTTTCTTTTTTCCTCTACATAAAGTATCATAATATGCGTTATCTCTGTCTCTCAGTATTCTCTGACACATGAACTCATTCACACACTCATTCACACACACTCACTCACTATCTTATAAAGCAGGCAAGGGTCTTTTCTTCAAAGCCCTTCAGTGTTCTTGTCACAGTTTTACATTTAATTTTCCCTTCCTGACGCTTCTTTATACACAGCAAACAACCTTGGCTACCTCTACTGCAGCTTGTCGGCTACTCTTTTTCTTTGAGAAATGGAACGATCAGCATTTTTTCACCTCATGCCACAGCACATAGTTTAAAGATTACCAATATAAATTCTAAATATGTATATATACATTAGAAGGGGTTAATGCAGCCAGATTCTTCAGAGCTGTTAGGCAATAGTAAACCCACAGCCTTACGCCAAAAAGGTTACACCACGTAATGAGAGGTTAGAGTATGACCCTGTTAGCAAAACACCAAAAAGCAGATGTCTTCTTACTGTGTGTGTGTGTCATGTAACAAGCATAGAATGGGTGGTGCTGAGCAGAAACAAAGAGGTGATGCAGAAAATGGGCGTGATGACAGCATTGTCAGTAGAGTTAAAAAGGTCCATCAGAGGTCTCCCAAGGTGTTAGACAACCCATCCCCGTAATGAGCCAAGGGTTTTCTCTCCTCTGAGTGAGGAAGTTGTCCATGAGCTTTGATCTACAAAAGTATTAGACATGAGATCAAAGTACAAGGCCAACTTCTTCTGCTCGATTATTTTAGATCGCCCAGTCAGGAGGATTATTTGTATATCTATATGTAGACAGAGAGTTCGGGGCAGGGAGGTGATCACTAGCACTCGTCTATGTTGAGGCAGATGAATTCCTGGATGCACTTCCTATACTGCTGCTCAGTGGGGCTGCTGCTGGGGTATTGACCTGGTTGACCCAAAGGAGCCTCGGCCTCTCGCATTTCTTCATTCATCCTTGCTAGACGCAGTCTGGAGGAGAGGAGAAAAAGACAGGCAGGGGAAGAAAAGTAAGCAAACATAAAGATGCATATCGAAGCAGAGATGAGAACTGGGATAATAAGTGGAAAAAGAAGGTTAAAATGTCAAGGGGGAGGAGATGGTAAAATATTTCAGGCCGTTATCATAAGTTGTTCATTCCTAACAAATTTTAGATCACTAAAGCACTATACTTCATTTTTTAACACAGAAACATTAGATCGAAATAGAATCTCTTCCTATGTCTATTATTTTAAATATTCATAGAAAGCTGCAAAAAGCTTCGAAGTTTGTTTTGAGCAAAGATAATGAACAGAGATGTTTATATATACCTTACTTAATTACATATAGTTAATTAAGTGCTGCAAAATAGTGTGAGGTGTGAGTATTTTGCTACTAAAGAATATTTGGATAAGAAGCTTGAATAAATGTCTGCTAAGAGAAAATTTTGGTTCACTCACAGGGTGACGATGTCTGCATTGGCGGCCTGGACAGCAATACTCAGGGGGTCATGACCCTGCTCATCCACCTCCGTCTGTGACGCTCCTCTCTTCAGGAACAGACACACCTGACTGTGCACAACATACAGAAACAAAGAGGTGAATAAACGAGTTCTGTTTCTGACATACATTCGACTTTAAATGGCTCTGTTTTAACAACTATAAAGAGTTATCCAGTTTAAACTGATCATTTCAGCCGGAGGAGGTATAACAAGAAGACTATTATCTAAATCTTTTGATACATCTGGCAGTATGTTGTATCAACTATTACTAAAGAAAAATGTTTACTTAATCTGTTTGATTGATGGGATTTGACTGAGCACCTGTGAAAGGTGTTTCCACATTTTATTTTCATACGACACAAGCTGCAACATGAATGCAGAAGTCATAGAAACTCCCTCATCAAATATTTCTTACCCAGTGTGCCCCAGATATGTGGCATGGTGCAGAGGACCTCTGCCCCTCATGTCCCTCTGGTTCACATCAGCCCCGTTCTGTAGCAGGAACTCACAGGCTATCAGAGAGCCCTGTTAGACACACAGACACAAAGGAGGGGGTGTTTTTAATCTCTAAAACACCTTTGTGCCCTTTAGCTAGACACCTCAAGGCAGAGAAAGAGTGAAGCAACTCCTGGAATCAGATCAGCACATGATCCAGTTTTGGTTTCTGGTATTTTTATATATAACTTTTATGCTGTCATAGTCCTCTTTATGCATCCATAACACAGTCTCAACTAGGGTGTAGCATCTGAATGATTTAAAATACAGCATCTCAACGGCTGAGTCATAGCAAGTGAGCCGTTGTTTGTTTACTTTTTCCCTGATCAAAAATAATGTAGTAAACAGTGTCTTACCCCTATAACTGCCTGAATGAGGGGTGTTTTCCCCTCCTCCTCCTCACTAGCAGCGTGTACGTCAGCTCCATGTGCCAAAGCTTCAGCCATGATTGGCAGGTTGTGTAGACGGGAGGACCGGTGGAGAAGTGCCCCTGGGTGAAGCTCCCTCGGGTCTTCAGGGTCTGAGGGGACCTCCTGTTCAATCTCCACCTCCCCACTGGATGACTCCTCTGACTCCTCTTCTGGAGGTACAGAAAAGAGATGTGAAGAACTTAGTTTAACATTTCAAAAAGTTAAAACTGCCTAAAACAGTGAAGTACTGTTTATCCAAGGAGAAAATGTCTTTTTGACAAGTTCAGTCTGTTCTTGTCATTTTTCATGACAGTTGGGTTTAAGTTTTAAGTTTAAGATCGATATTCTCCCACAGAAAATAAAGGTAATGCTTAAAAAGAATTATCACATTTGGCTGGAAAAGGAAGGTTATACTTGAATTTATAAAGCTATCCTTATTCCATCAATATCACTCTTCTCAGATGTAAGTTTATACCTTCTTCTGTTACACTGTCCACCACTGAGCCAAAAACCAGGATGTCTGTGCTGCCATCAGTGCTTCCTCCCAGGCCGCTGTCACTGCTCAGACCTGCGGGGCCAAGCATCGCCAAGCCATGGACACGTTAATCATTACACAGTGCAGACAGTACTACACACACACACACACATGATAACACACATTTAATCAACACTGGTTGAAATAAATTATTCAAGGAAGAGATGTAAGATGTTCAAGTTTCAGCTTCATGTAGAATTGTTTAATACAGGAGATAGTCTTGCTGAAAATCCACACTGATCTTGATTTTGTCTATAAGTACAGACTTTGCAGTGGTGAACTTACTGCGAGGACCAGAGCCAGTGTCAAAGTAGGAAAACAGAGAATCCAGCTCGTCTGGACAGAACAGAGAGTCCCGGCGAAACTTTGCAGCAGCTGTAGTCAAACAACAAAACATCACAACATATAATTTTGAGCTTGATGCTGTACTGCACAGTCTAATGTGTCTACTGAAGTTGCCCTCGAATTTCTCAGCTTTTTAAGTCTTTTAGTCCACGTAGCGTTTTGTTATCTGCACTCACCTGCTGAGAGGTTTGCAGGTGAAGCGCTGCCTGGCTCATAACGATGGTATTTTCTACGAGCTTTGTTTGGAGCTCGGACTGAGCTGTTGTGTCGCTGGCACTTCTTCACCGTCCAGGGCCGGGACTTCCTCTCACCTTCTACCAAAGCTTCACTCCCACTCATCTTCTTCAGGAAGCGTTTCTCCACGTATTTAGACTTGATCCAGGCCTCTTTCTCTTGTCTGAAAGCACAAAGTGAAAAACTGACAGTTTTAAAATATTGGTACTTAAATATATCGACAATGAGATGAAGTTTGGATGAGATAATGCAGCTGGTGGTTTGAATTTAAAGATTTACAGTATGTCAACTTTTTACTTCAGAGAATAAGAGTGGGGTTAAAGAAGCCAACAGTTGATTAAAAGAAAACTTTTTCAAAGCTCCTCTCCTCATTAAATCCAAAATACCAACCTTGAACTAGATGGTCCCGGTTTTTTCGCTCCCATCTCCTCACAGGCTCCCTCATAAATCTGATTGATCACTGTGTTCCCCAATTCACACATCAGCTGAGAAAAGGAAGACAGGAGAACAAAGACAGAGGACAGACGGCAAGAACAAAAAGAGAGGAAAAGTACAAAAAGTTTAGGCAACGCTCAAAGGAATTATAAATGCGACTGTAGTGGGGCTAACAGCACATCACAGAGAGGAGCTGCGAGCAAATGTGCTGAGGAGACGCACCTTGAGCAATTCTGGCTCCCACGAGTCTAGCGTGAGTGAGCGCACTTTGGAGCAATGGACGCCTAAACTCCTGGAAGAGATAAGGGGGGAGGGATCAGATTTATAAAGAAAGTTAACTTCAAGACAACTTTGTATCAATCTCCATTACTTAAGCACATTTTCCCTCCCACACAACTGCCTGAGGTAGGAGAAGTGTTCAGTTTCTCGACACTTATAAGACTTGGAAAGTTTTAATATATACTAAAATAATCTGTTCAACATGTACTCAGTGAACCCTGAATCCAGACCCCTGAAGGTTGTTTAAGGCACTCATTTCTTCACCCACATAGAAGCGTTTGATTTACTGTAACTACATCTCTGATTCTCTGGAATAGATGGTCTCAAATTAATAAGTTCTTGTTTTTTCTCTCACAAAATAATAATATAAATTATTAAGCATGTCTACTTGTTATTAGTTAGTGTGTCACCTGTTTGTCTTTTGGTCTTTGTATCTAAAAATCTCTGACTCTTTTCTTTGCTGCACTTACCTATGGATGCCAGAGCACTCGATGCAGAGCAGCACTCCCAGGTTGATGGAGGCCCAGCAGGGAGCTGCTTGGCCACAGTCACAGCACAGCTCATTCCCTGGTAGGCTCTGCACCCTCTGCAGGAGGCTTTCCCCACCTCCTCGAACCCCCCTATCAGCCCTCTCCCCTCTCTCTCTGGGCTCACTGGCTGAGTCGATGCTGCTTGTAGAGGGTGAGGCTGTGCGGTCTAAGCGCTGCAGAGTAAAAGGGACAGGTAAGAGACTCTGGAGCTTGACAGGACTGTTTTCTACAGAGAGAAAACGCATTTTTTTCCTTTTGTGGCTGTTTGTCTTCATACCTCAATGTAATAATTATCAGTGATGTCTTTGTAAGCAGAGGCAATGCTGGCCTGGACAGCCTGAATCCAAGCCTGTCGCAGCTTCTCAGACTCAGCCTGCAGCATACAGCTCCTACGGCGTAACAGATGACAGTTACAAATTACCTGCCAGAAACTGTCAAACGTTATAAATCCAAAAGCTGTTTGGCTGATCTAAGCATTCATAACGCTGTGGTCACAATAACGTCAGTTTGGTTTTAAAGGTTAAATATCTGAAACAACAACATGCCAGCAAAAGCTTTCTCAAAGGATGAGATTGGATGAAACTATAGCTATGGAAAAACACACACACACACACATGCACACACACACACACTTACTTAGTGGGTGACACCACCTCAAAACAAAACCTCCTCTCGTTATCTTCACAAGGTTTAACCGAGCACAGCCTCAGGTCCTCTACCACAACCGTCAAAGAGTCCTGTGGTTGGAAAAGAGAGGCATCACAACATTCGTCATTAAAATTTGTCAGCTCAATAACTCACAATAAAGGATGAGACAGTGCTTGGCTTTGATATGCAACCCGTCAATAATGGCACCTATAAATAAGGCCTGTCAAAACTAATATTTGCAATTGTTCAGTAAGACATAAAATAACTGGCATAGAAAACACAAAAACATTTGATAATGAAAGTAAAAAAGGCACCTTGAGCTTCTTTTGGTAGACCAGCTGGCTGTTTTGTATTGAAAACCACCGCCTTGAGGAGAACAATTGAGAGAAACATCATTTTAAAAGGGTCTGTTCAAACTAGGCCTGGGTGATAATTACAGCTTTTTTTGTGGACGATCGAAATTAAGAAAAAGCATTTTTTTCTCCCCCTCTATTGCACACCTTTTGTAGTGTAGCAGGCACTGACTCTGCATGTGTACAGTGTTATTACGACAGTTACATTGAACTAACTAATTTGTTTATATCAAAATTACAGGATTGACAGGCTACAGCTTTCACAGAAACATAAAACTAGACTAAAACAAAGTGTTTTTTAAAAAATCATTTAAAAGTAGAATATCACTGAAAACAGTACTGTACAAGCATTTTGAGCTGTATTTTTAAATTCAAAATGTGTAAAATGGTGCAGCTTTCATTGTGAGTGTAAACAAGTCTGACTCCTTTAAGACTACAAAGGGAAGTTTTTGAAACAAAAGGACAGCTGAAATTTCAATACCAGGAGGGGAACAGTGGTTCTTTGATTATGTTGTTGATTAAATCAAAACAAAACTAGTTTTGATTTCTCTCTGTCATTTGTACTTATTGTTTTCTTTAAAAGGTTGGATTCAAATTGTCAGAAATCATAAATTAAACTTTTTGTGAAAAAATCGTAGATTTTATTTTTAGACCATACCGCCCAGCCGTAGTTCAAACTGAAAACTGTACCAACATTGCATGTCTCACTGTTTTAACAGTTTTGTATTCTTATTATTTCATTGGTTTCATTTGATTCTCTGAATTGTAGTCTCTTTTTCATTTCCACCTCTTACCTGTTCCAGGTCTTGAAGGCATTACTAGCCCTCTTGAAGAGGTAGCCCTCCATGACCACACCGTTGGGTGCATCCACATTAAACTCCAGTTTGGGGTCATCGTAGGAAAAGTCCTGTCGGCAGAGATGCATGAGGTCAGTGTGAGAGTCCAGCTTTGGATTTCATTTAGAAAAATTAAAGGAAAACATCACTTTACTGCTTCTTTCCTTCATTATTTGTTCCTTTAAAACTTTTGCGGCTGTTCAGAAAAAAAACATCTAACACATTGAGTGTCATCCTTTAAACTCATTGAACCCAAAGTCTGTATTGAACCATAAAAACATGTTTGTATCGACAGTGAAATAGCTATCGATCCTTGAATCAATCCTCCAGTCCGTGCTAGCTTCACTCTCTCCCTCCTCAGTGTGAATCCATTGTGAGCTGAGTTTCAGTGTAAAAAGCACAACAAAGTTCAGCTGTAGCTAATAGGTCAGGTGACAGTGTTCTGTGATAGGTGTAAAGGTTTGCCACACAGATCAAGGGGAACTAGACTGCCTCTTATCAGTGTCTCCAACAGTAGCCGTCCTGATACAATGCTACTGCTGAACTACACTCGTTTGCTGTCTTAACTTTTCACTCCCCAAACTTTAATCCCTCCCTCTCTTCACCAGCCATATGTTTGTGATTGTATCTTCTCAGAGCCTGTCCACCTGCCAGATAAAAAATAAGTCTCAATTTTCTGATCTGTTTTGTCCTCACACTCACAGACATGCATTTCTGAAGAAAAAAAACATTTGGGGCCAGACACCATCTGCTCAGTGAGGTGAAGAACACAAGAATGAGGATTTAAATGACAGCCTAGGCTAGGATTTGGTTTCACTATTCTTAAAAGGGCCTTTACTTTGGGGCAAGGTAACACTGGGCATATGGCACACGCACACACAAATACATTCATACACACACACACAGTCATGCTCTGTCTCTGATCTTGCTGCTAACTTCACATTGAACAATTCTTTCTGTTCTTTTTTATAAAAAACTGACTGGGTTATTGCACTCTAATTTCATCATAGAAATGTTGTAGCTACACTAGACAGTGGTCAACAAGAAGAGACGAGAAAAAAACCACATAGATGCTTCAGCCTGCTACCTGTTACATGTTCAAGTACCACAAACAAAGTTGGGGGTTGCCATCTTTAGGTTTAAAAGAGATAAAAATGAAAGATAAAAAAAGGGAGAAGTCAGAGTCTTTGACAATCCATCAATAGACTGGTTAACAAAGCAACGAGGCACTCACAAAACTACTCTCTATCTCGTTAAGATCACAAGTTTTTAGCCAAAAACCTATTTCTACTTGTGCATTCAAATTTAGAATTTTTTTTTTTTTAATCTTTAGGCTTTATATGTATATATTTACCATGGCATGTGTTAAAACAACAAAAGAAAACCCGTTTCTCACCAGAGTATGGTCCAGTCTGCCAAATATCTTCATCTTAACCAAACTGACATCCAACAGCATCACAAACCCCCGAAGTATCAGATTAAACAATAATAAATAAATAAATAAATAAATAAATAAATGTAGTAAAAAATAAATAAATAGTACTCTTCAGATATTAACTCACATAACTTAAAAACAAATTACTATGGTAAAACTCTGAGCGAGAATACACGCGTATCTCACGCGAGTCCAGATGAAACTGTCTGCTAGCCACAGCGCGCTCGTGGAATGCCTTCACTCCCCTCTCCGGGCGCGTGGACCCGGCGCGAGCCCTCATTAGCATACAGCTGTCACAGGGTCCTCGTGCCCCGCTGACCCCGCCGCGGCTGCCGGAGATCAAACATTTCATTTTGCCGCTGCACTGAGCCTCCTCCCCGCCCCACACCGAGATTTAAGGCTCCCCTCGAGCGACACCGGAGCCCGGGGTTTCTTCCACAGTTTCAGAGGAGTCGGCTTTCCATCTGTCCGGACACTATAGCTGCTTAATCAGGCTGACATTATGGCTCCCCAAACACCAGCCCGGAGCCCCCTCTTCCCACCTTAAATCAGCCAGAAGCATAGAGAACGGGAGCACACAACTGCCTAAAACAAGGGACCCACACAACGTGTTTATGCTGCATATAATAAAGTATGCTTGCTAGTTTTTAGTGGGTGAACAACACACGAAGCATGCTGTTTAAAAGTAAAATAACACCACACTGCAAAAAACTGCCTCATACTAGAGCCTGAAGTAACATCATAATGCCCTTCACTGAAGAAGAGCTACAAACAATTTCTTTGACCTGCTTTCAGTCCAGAAGGCCACTTGATGCTGATAGTTTGAGAAAGAGACATTCACACAGATATAAAACAAACACTAATAGCTTCAGTACTGCGTAGTAATAAATAAATACATTTATATTCAATATCATTTTTTATATCATTTTTGTGGTATTTTTAACTGAGAAATAAAAATGACGGGGGAAATTTAAACGTCTACAGCAGAAAAAACAAGACTTCATAATGGTATGCTTACCACTAGACCATATGTAAATGCCCCTACAACTGCTTTGTCTTAAAACATGAATACTCTACAACAGAAAACAAAGATTTAAACAAAGCACAAGTTGGGGTATAAATCATAAACTGAAACATACTACTAGTAGAAGAAGTCTCCACATTTATAGAAAATATACTTGTATTCAGTCCAGGTTTCTTTCAAAAGTCTCCTCACTATTTTGTCCCTCTCTGTTAACCCTGCTCTGACATGCAAAAAAAAGTTGCACACCCAAATGCTATAACAATGGAGGAGGGGAGAGTAGAGGAAACAATTCTCTTGGGAGCCACAATGAAGTCCCACACATAAAAGAGTGAAAGACTGCTGTGAAAGCAAAGGAGAGAAGAGAGACAGGGAAGTGGAAAGAAAGGGAGGCAGTTTCAGGGTTACATAAAACAGTTAAATAAATATAGAGGAAAAAGAAGCAAAAGATTGTAAAAGTCAAGCGCTACAGTGTTCGAAGTTATTTTGCACTGTTTATTACAGTATTGTTCTGACTCAGTGTGGATAAGGATGTCATGAATGTCAAGCTAAGACGGTCACAGAAATCAGTTGTTTTTTTTCCTTTACACAAAAGATGGAGGTGCTTGCCTCCTGCACTGCATTTGTATGTGTCACAGGCATTTTAAGGGGGGAAGTTTAAGATATACAACTCATCAAGAAAAACTGACACATTGTAGTTAGGTTGTACACCATTATGTTCAGCAGCTTCAGTTCGCTTTTAGCCCAAGACCCTTTTCCTGCCTGTAAATCCCCCACTCTATCTTTCTCAGTTTTCTGCTTCATCCACTGTCCTGTACTCTCCAATAAAGGTGTAAAAGTTTTACTTTACTGAATTGGTATAACAAAGCTTCTTTATACATTTTATTCTGTGGTTTCACTCTTTTCACGTCTGTATCTTTAACTGCTCTGCCCTTCTTCACTCATCTGTCAGCCTTCTTCCCTCTCTCCTTGCCCCCACATTAAACCAAGCATCGTGCGTCGTAATGCCATCTGTTGACTCTGGCTGAAGCTGGCAGTGGCAGCAGGGGGACAGGGCTGATACTGGCATCATTCATCGTCGGATCTCTCTAACCCCTGGTGAAATACTGAACTCTCTGGCTCACTGATACCCAGAGCCAAGGGGCAGAGCCAACTGTGCTCAAATAATCTCACTTCTACTTGCGTATTCTTACTTCATAGCATTGAATGACTGTTTTTGTTAAAATTTAGCAACTGTTCAAAAAAAATTCTTAATCTAAGAAGTTGCATATAGTATTCAAGAAACCTTTAAAAATTTGAATTAATGTTCAATGTCACCAAAATGAGTCGCCACACAATGCTGAAATAACCTTACAAACTTTTGGGGTTCAGTTCTGGGATGAAATAAATAAGTTGAAATAAGATAGAAATAAGATGTTCAAGAGAGTGGCATTCTTAAATTAGAGGTATTAGCTGTGTGAGTTGGTTTGACACGTCCAAAGAAGAGTAAAGAAGATGAAGTAGAAGAGAAAAAGAAGACAACAAATGACAGCTGCTCAGATGAATAATACAATCATCATGGAGAAAAGTGTCACATGTCAGGAGGACAAAAAGTCATAACCTGGGGTGATACACATAATCTTTAGTAAGACAGAGCTGCTCAGTGGAAAAGTGCAAACAAATAAAAGTACAAACAAGCTAATGCTGAACAGATAACATTGTGGAGTAGCATTAAAAGACAGATGCTGTGTGTACAAACCCTGTAGTTTCACATTGTCGTACACACTACAAAAGAGGAGACTTGGTTTTATGCACACACCAACACATAAACACACATCATCCAAACAGCCTATTGATTCCTGCAACAGGAGTCAGCATGTGACGACCATAAAACTGCTCCACATACATCAGGCCCTCAATCTGTTCTACACTGAATAACAACCACACCACAGACAGGCTCACACATACTAACATACAAGTCTGCTGGTCCACAATTTATGAGGCATTACCGTGTGTGCTAGTTCAAGCTTGAAGTTTGATGTAAACACAGGAACATTCAGATTAGGGAGAGTGAGTTTTAAAAATGTGCTGTTCAGTGATATTATCCAGAATATAAGAAGTTCAAAGGTGAAGAATGCACACAACTGATGCTAACTACACATGAGCAGAGTTGTGTTTTCTTTTACAGACTGAATGGTACCAAAAAGGCTCTTTGTTGCAGATATTGTGATCCCAGTTTACAGCAGAGCTCAGAAAACACACTGAGAAGTCTAATCCTCTTACGATAAATTTGGCATAACTTCCAGTTCAGGCCAGGTAAACATCCTAAAACTCTCCTTTGTTTTTCCTGTAACATTATTACACAATGCAATGTCGCAATCAGTATTTAACAGCTCTAAAATGTTAAAAAAGGATTGTGCACCATATACTAGCACTATACAGGGTGTGGGGGTTGGGATAAGAGAAACAAAATGCAAACTCACCTGCATCAGAGTCTGAAGGAGGGAATGGTCAGGCAAGGACAAGATGAGGAGAGAGAAAAAGAATAAAGTCACATTGAATTTCAATACATCAAATCATTAACAAAGATAAGAAATAATATCCACAAGGACTTGTTAGCCCGGGAACACACAATGCTGTCACACAAAAAGCTTTATCTACTCCTCAAGTCCCTATGATTTTTTTACCGAGCGAGCCTCAGACCATAGTGTGTTCATTTTGTTGTGTACAGGGATTAAAAACAATCAGATGAAGTCTCACTCATTGCTTGCCTTGCTTAAGATTAAAGTTCGGGTTGGATTGTAAGGCCACTGGGCCAGACACAAAGCCCTGTGCTGCATCTGGCAGGTTACGGAAACTTGGCAAGTCAGTCTACCAGAGGGATTGGCAGTAAAAGTTTTGGCATCCCTTCAGGTAACAGATGGATGAGTTTTGAGCATCTGTGCATATGTGTGACTGTTGGGCAGGGTGAGAGTTTGAAAGAGTTGAACTCATTTAGCTGAGTGACCCATAAAATACATACATCACACCGTCTTTGTGTGAAACTTCTACTCTGAGCAAGAACAGACAGAAAATCTGACCCCAAAAAAAACCAATTAAACAAACATATAATAGAAAAAAAATTCATAGCTTCCACAGGAAGACCTGTTTCAAAGATCATACCTCGGATATCTTTCTTTGAGATTAGGACAGACAGATAAGTACCTGTTTAGTACCAGGTCTTAAATGAAGCAGAGTTCGGAGGTAGAATGTGAAAACATGAATTTTGACAAAAAAAAATCAGATTCAGCATGTACTTGGGAAATGCTGAAGAATAATGTGTGCTTCAGGGTTAATGGGTCAATGAATGTCACGCTAGGTCATGGTAATAGAGCTGTGACTGAACAAAAACGCGGAAGACATAGTTATACTTTTCTAAAAATCATTGTCTTGTCTTCCTTTTTATCAATCATAAGCAGAGTGCTCCTGGAATTAAACGGTAATTCTGGGGCATGTGGATAACATCAGGACTGATTCATCTATAATAGGAGAGCGTGATGCGTGCAGTGATATTAGGATGTAAAGAGTGTGTCTCACTCTCTGCTGGATGAGGGCGTGTTTGTGCTCCAGCTCCCTCTTCTCCATGGCTGAGTCGATGACCAGTTGATCCAGCTGCACAGTAAAAATGAAAGGAGAGTCAATGAGGCCTGTAAACTAAACTCTGTGAGAAGAGGGGGGAAAAAAGTAAAGACTAGGAAGGACAGTAGAGGACACACATATGATAGGGATATTTACACCACAGAGGTAAGTAAGTAAAGTAAAGTTAAGTTATGAGCTAAGTTAATTTCATGTAATGGGAAGACTATGGAAGTTAGAATCCGGACTAAAGCTTTCCAAGCAATGTAGAAGCAATTTTTTAGAAAAAAAAAACACTCATTGGTTATTGACAAGGACATATATATCTGGTGAACCCACAATCAAAACCAGTTTGACAGCTCAGTGTGTTTAATTTACAAAAGAGCATTTTTTTATAACGGAGTGTTGAGCAAACACAGAAACAAATCAAGCAGCTATTGTGTTTTAAAGTGCAAAGGTGCTTGCATGTGTGCTCTTCCTTGTTTCACCTCACCTGTGCAGCTAGTTTTTTCATATAGGGGTCGATCTCATCCAGAATGTTGAAGCCTTGTTGAAACAGAGTGTACTGAGCTCGCATGAAGGACAGCATCTAGAGGAGACACAGGCAAGAAGAGGATGATTCATAATCCAGCACATACAAAGTAAATGCATCAGTGATGTGCTGCTGACAGTGGGTGTTTTGAGTACTTACTGCATCCAGGATTTCAAACTTCTTTTTAGCCTGAAGCACATTAATCTGCAGAATCACAGGAGAAAGCAAGAGAACAGATCTTAAGCTACAAGTATACCTGTCTCCTTATCTGAATCTAGGAGTGACTCATTCTGTCTAGAGTTTTGCAGTCATAGCAACTGTTGAGTGTAAGCGCCATCTAGTGGACTACACTGGTACTAAAATCTGGGACAGTGTGTTTCACCTGTAGTACATAGTCCAGTGCCAGGTGCCTGAAGGCCTTGCGGCTGAGGATGAGGGCTTGTGTGGCTTCCTCAGCCTCGTGCACCTTGTTTCTGGGTGCCTGAGCATTCTTCACCTGAGCGAGCTCCATGTCCTCACGCACCCGGTCAAACTGCTTCTTAGTGTCCTTGAATTTACGCACATCCCTGAAATAAGGACATAATGTCCAGCTGTGTTTATTTTTGCAATTATTTGTGTTGTGACAAATAAATATATATGGAAATATGCAAAACTGCTTGACCAATTTCAAGACAGATGATATCAATATGAAACTTGCAGGCAAACAATTACTGTGAATAGCTACATTTTAATAATTTACACTTTTAGCCTAATGTATGATTTAATATTTAGCCCAAATCAGATCTCTCAGTTATCTTTCTTAGCAATACACTATTTTTTTCTTATTGTGAGCACAACTATATATGTGTTACCTCATCCTTTCTTAAAGCAGGAGAAAGATATTGTTCTGAGACACTCACTCTTTGATGAAGGTGTGCAGCTGCTGCTTGATGGACCTCTGGGCCTGGTCAAACAAGATCTGTGCACAGATAAAGGAGATAGGTGTGTTACAGGAACATTTTTTCTTTTAACCTAATGAAACAGCGCAGTGATGAGAAGATTAAACCTGTAGTTGCAGCATCCGACCACAAGATGGCAACAAGAGCCCTTTTACATTATGGTCAGACAAAAATCATTTAGGAAAAGGATGAAAGATCAAAGAGAGATGAGGAAATGCACACACACACACACACACACACACACACACACACACACACACACACACACACACACACACACACACACACACACACACGTGTGCTGCTTTAACACAGGATCCCAGCTCTTCACCCGAGGTTTCCCAATATTCCTCTTCCAGCTCCTCTCTACTCCCTAATCTCTTAGAGCCTTCCTCCATCTATCATCCTCTGCCCTCTCGCTGTTTGATCTTCTGTTTTACTGACCACACTTTGAATAAAATAATCAGAGGACAGATGAGTGAAACTATCTTTAAGACTCTACATCACACTTACTGATTTCTTGGTGTGATTTTGTAGTGATAACAACTTGATGTGATTCATCATGTTAAAAACTTACATAAAAAAAAACATACACACAAAAAACATGGAGGGAGATTAGGCTGTGATTGTTTGCTCACACACATGCACAAACAATACATACAACTAGCACTGTTGGCCCACTGTGGATTAAACTTGCTATAGAAAGCCGTAGTTAATAAATGTACGCACTGAAGATTACAGGCTTAGTAAGTGTGTGTGTGTGTGTGTGTGTGTGTGTGTGTGTGTGTGTACATCCATCCATATGACCTTCCTGTATAAGCCTGCTGACTTGACTCAAGTGTCTCTGTTTTAGATCCCTGTTAACAAATGGTCGAGTATGTCAGACATAAGACACTTGAGATGTTTACACGTCTCCTGAGGCAGAGGCAGTGGCTGGTTCATCCAGCACCCCATGCACAAAGTATTGTCTCCTCACACAGAAAGTACAATTCTAATTTTTCTCAAAATGATCCATCAAATAGAAACAAAAAAACCTATTATTTTAATAATAATAATAATAATAATAATAATAATAATAATAATAATAATAATAATAACAATTACAATAATAATAATATTTTGACTACCTCAATGATTTTTTTTACTATCTTACCCACTACATTCTTCAGAAGGAGTCAAACTGTAGAATTGTTTATATTGGATTTTCGATGACTCATTTACTCTCTGTCATTTATTCAAGTACAAATTGAATACAGCATGGAGCACTTTCCTTTTTTATGCCTTTTCAATCAATCTCTATCAAAAAATACTTCCTTATGTAGTAACACATTAAGACTATTCAAAGGAGGATGATCATATATCCAACTTGTAGACCACAGCTTGAGGCTAAAGTAGCCAAATTCGAACTCAAAAATAACCATTTCATTCATAAATTAAGCGCAAATGAAAAATCTATTCCTATGTTGTGTTTTTTTTTTTTTTAAATAACTGGGCTCAGGGTTTTTAAAAGTTGTTGCTTGTAGGTTGTATTATATGACAACTTAGCAAATTGTATCCTCGGACTGTGCCAAACAAGTAGATGTTTGGTACTTTCAATGGTACAGGGCCGGTTTAACAGAAAATATCAAATCCCAGAAGAGGAAAACCAAATCTGTTCCATCAGTGAGACTTTAAACCCACATGTAAACTAATCCAAATGTTCCACCCAAACCTGCTCTGGATTACAATGCCCCAGGTTTGACCCAACCCAACCTGCAGCCTGTTTACACCCACCTCCTCGGTTTTGTTACAGATCCTAAATGTGTGCTGCTGTTAAAGCCGTGTGCTTTGAGCGAGAAGGTGCAGAAAAAAACAACCTGTTTTTTGTACAGGACAAATTCCAAGCAAGCATTAGACATAGATAGAGCACAAACAATCTCAGAAATCAGTCAAAATATGCATTTTTACCTTTACTCTGTCGAGGCTGTGATTTATGCTATTTTGAAGGTACGCACATTGGCTTTTTATGGGGTTTACTGTGAGATTCTTGTTCCTGTTTTGACATCTATTGTGCGTAAAGAAAGCAGAGTGGGTAAAAGAACAGGCCTGTAGTGGGTGGTCGGAGATAGATTTTCTCCTGCTTTGTCTCTCCCTCCCCTGCCTCCATCCTTTCATTCATACTGTCTGCCAGACAAGCTATTAGTGTAATTCCTGAAGTGTTAGAGTGGAGGAGTGGGATGCCTGTGGTGAAGAGTATGTCGGGGGAGAGGAGGAGGATGGATGGTGTTTGTTGGCAGGCAGAGAAATCACAGAGCACAGACAGAAGCCTGTAAGCTACATATTGTCAGGAATCTCCGTTATGATAACCTGCAGAAATCTCAAAAATACGTCAGTGATGGACAGAAGGGAAAGGATGGCATTTAGAGAAAGACAAAGATGATCTCACTGGATTGGTGCAGCTGATGGACTCTGACCCGTGTGCAGCACTTTGATTTGATTTAAAAAGGGATTTAAAGTTGAAGAGGCTTGACCCTGACAGAGTGGGTCAGTGAATTCCTCGGCACAAATGAAAAAATATGGAGAAAAGGACCCAAAGGAATTAAAGTGGAATATGAGGATCAAGTTTTGCTTTGGTTGGGCTGTGTTTGTAACTTACTGCTTCATTCTCAGCAATAGTGAGAGCAGTGTTCAAAGGTTCCCTGAAATCAAGTTTACTGCACTGAGGAGCAGAGGCCGTTTGTTTAGTTGGATCAACAAAATAAACTTTTTGCAAGAAACTCAAACGTAAGGTTGCTTATCTAAGGCTTATGGTGTCACATTTAGATCATGGGACGTGAAAATGACAGCTGGGAAACTCTCAGTTTCAGGCAAGATAAAAACCATAGACTGTATAATAAATGGACATAGTCCCCATGACATCACCTATCCATTTCTGATGCAGTGTTTTGAAGCACATCATCAGCAAGAGCCATATAGGAAATGGGGCAGGTTTTGAGCCTCCACATTAACAGCTATAGGGCACCAACCTGTCAGTCAGCTGAGCTGTGCCTCTGATTGGGTCGACTTTTTATCTTTATATCTTCTAAACTGCCAAGTTAGAAAAAAATTCACCCTCTGTACAGTGTGCCATTCAGGGTGTTCATTTTCTGTACCAGGCTGTCAACATGTTTATTTCTGCTGTGAAAATGTTTTGGGGGGTTTGGCGTGCATGTGATTCCCAGTCTTTCTGCAGCCAGCCTCAAGTGGACACTGAACAAACTGCAGAATGCAGCACTTCCAGATTGCCTAATATTGGTAAAAGCCAAATTCAGGCCTGAAAGAGAGCAATTTTTCAACACCAAAAGCAAAACTGCCTGGTTAAAACCTCATAATTGATTCCCAAAAGCTAAGCAGGGACAACCCGATGATGAATATCAAATTAATCTGGGTGAATGTGATTGCCATATTTTACCCCTGCTTGGTGACAATGTGGCAAAAGTTTCCATCGTCATTTTAAAGCGGTAACAACCATCCACAGTCTCAGTATGGTGTTGGCAAGTGTCATAAAACAATGACTGTTTCCAGGCTTTCCTTCACGGTCCTGCTCATCCTGTCAGGATTCAGATTTGCATAACCACCTGTTCACTGTACATTAAACTCTGGTGTATCTCATTCTGTGGTCATTTTAAGTTTTTTTCATCCACTATTGCTACTGTAGTAGATTTTTCTGTCTCCATTTATTTGTCTTTATCTTCTCTTACTTCTTTGCTGTTTCTGTATCATAAGGGTTAGTTTTCCAGATTACTTTGTTTTAAAACTCCCTGCAACTAGTACTTCCCTTTCTCCTTGACCCTTGACCCTTTGGATCTATTACATCCTTCTGAGCTAAAACAAAACAATGTCAGGCAGTTCAAATTTTACTTTTTGACTTACTTACTTTTTTTTCCTGATTACTAGCTATACTTAGAGACAAACTAATCACCATCTGATTAAAACTATAGACTGTGTATAGAGTTGACAGCATGGCTTCGCCATTTACCATAGTACAATTTTGAAGCTAAAATACCCCTGTCACAGGTGCCGCCATTGGCAGGCTATGAGGGACTGGGAGGTACTCTGAGTGGAGCCGGGTTACAAAAATATTTCTAAGTCTATTCATTTTATAGTTTAATCTCTCTTCAGCTGTCTCTCCCAACAAATTTTACAATCCCCTCAAAAAATACTCAGGAGAGGCAACTGTCATTCACCATAAAATGTGACACAAAGCCTCATTTTTAACCTCTAATAACTAAAAAAAAAAAAAAAAAAAATTTCAGAAAAAAAGAGGACTTGAATACAAGGCAGTCAGATAACATTGTCAAATCACCACAACAATCAGATGTGAGAAACATTTCTAAGAGGTATTTTAATTTTTTTTAAGTTTCACCACAGCACATGTGGAATAGTTGGGGAGATGGATATTTTGACCTATACTACAGCCAGCCACCAGGGGGAGCAGTTTTTTGTGGTGACCTCACTCGAGCCTAGCAGGATGACATCCATACAGTCTATGATTGAAACTAACAGATGCTGAAATATTACTACAGTAGTGTGTCCTGCCTCCTTTCACTCTTCTTGATTTGGGAGTGGTCAACACTGTATGTAACGTGAACATACGTAAGTCCAGGCTCCATATTTTTTAACACAGAATCTGGAAATAAAGATTACTTTGACACAAATTATAAACTGGCAAATATCCCCATACACCAAGCTCTCTCACTTGCCTTCATGACGCTTAGTATGTTAAACATTGTATGTGCATCGAACTATGAATGTGAGGCTTCCTGACATTTACATATCATAATACTACGAAGTCGTGCTGATGAGTGTTGTTGCCGCCAGGCTCCACAAACCTGTTCCAAATTCCCAGAAAATAACATTTCTTAATCACACTTGAAGTTGAAGAGAGTCATACAACTATTATTCGCATTTGTGATTGGTGTGTGTGTGTGTGTGTGTGTGTGTGTGTGTGTGTGTGTGCCCGCGCCCTGAATTTGTGTGAATTATATCTCCCGTTCACATCTGGTGAAGCATGTGGTTTGAATCAGACACACGCACGTGGAGTGGCCTGTGTGGACAGATTCACCGTCACAGAGTGAGGTCACACTCAAACTGTGTATGTGTGTGTCCGTATTGTGCAACACCGAACCTAGGAGGGACTGAATGTCTGTAAGATGTTAACATGCCAGGAGGAGTCGGGCGTGTCGGAGCAGCAGCTCCATCACGACCTCTTGCCTGTGGCTTAAAAAGCAGGGAGTGTGTGTAAAAGTGTCTCACCATGTGGTAGTTGACGATCTCCTGCAGGCTTTCGCCACACTTTTCAAGGCATTCCTGCAATGTGAATGACACACAACTTCAGTGTGAAAGACAAACTTTAAACTGAAGCAGGTTTTCATTTCAAACATCTAATTGGTAGAATAAATAACTCTGTAATGTCTGAAACCACCCTACACTACCTGTTTGTTAATAAGATGTATAAATAAGATGTATAACTTTGGATAATATGAGCTCAACATTTCATGATTATTTTTTTGTAAAACACTTATGTCCCAACATCTTTGCCCCAAAGTCAACAGGGTGGACTCCAAACGACAGGAAATCTAGTCCAAATGTTTTCCTTTGAGAAAATCATAAAGCAGGTTTCAGATCTCTGCTTCCAGTCATGTAAACTATCAGCATAAACATCTCCAGTCTACATGTGGTCTCATCTGTCATGTTTAAAACAGCTGGATGACTCTGCGTCTGAACATTACTGTTTATGCTGCTCTGCTGTTATTATTCCTGTGGGGAATCACAGGAATGTCCCGGCAGAGACAGATACAAGCGGCCATTTGTTTAAACCCTCTGACATTCCTTAGAGTGTATTTAGATTTAAGGTCAGTTTTTTGGGGACTCTGGCTCACCGATATCGTCTCCTCTTTCTTGCACTGCTGGGACAGGTCCTTGATGCCATTGACAAAGAGCTTGTTGGCACTGACGTAGGCTCTGCCGGCCTCAATCATCCCGCTGCACAGCTTCACCAGCTAATGAGACAGGGGAACATAAAAATACTCACTTTAGATGCTTAACAAAAACAGTTTCTATTTAAAGAGTCTCAGGTATTAATAGATGTAGAGATGACGTGAATCAAACAAAGCCTCAAAGAATTACTTGCTGCATGCAGCTAATTTTGAATAATCCTCTGGTCTGTTTCTGTTTCTAGGACAGAGCAGTTTTTAAGCTTGATTGTGTGGTCTACCAACGAGGAGTGTTTATAAAGCTCTGGGATGAGAGCAGAATTTATAGGATGAAAAGGGCACATGGCCTTATAACCTTCTTATCTTCTATCAGCTTGACAGCAGACCTTTAACTCTGACTTGAGCTGTGCCCCGATTCTTTTATCCTTCATTCCTTCAACTCCCAGTAATTTACTCAACTGAAAGCAGAACATACAGAGTCAGATCAAACAGCTCCCCAGTTTGGTAATAGTACAAGTACTGTACTCTAATAGTATGTACAAGACTGTATTACTATATATGGAGGGAGACTTTTTTTTTTTTACCATGTAGTTTGTTATTTTCTGTGATGTAAAGCAGAGGACTCTATTGGATTATGATCAGCTTGAAGACTGATTTTTCATCTCGTGTACATTTCTTTACAACCGATTAGGTCAATAAAACAGCTCTAATAGATTTACATTGAAGTTTACATGTAAACTCAACAAACATTAAAATCAGGAAACAACAACAGAGAGAACACAGAGATCAAAAACTCACGATGCCCAGTGCACATTTTCCACTGCTTTTTATGCTCATTAGAAAAACTCAAGGTGATATGTAATCTCGGTTTACTTCAGTAAAAAGAAGTTAAAGGACTGATGATGACGCTCATAGAGTTAATGGACCTAGATTCGTCTAAATTAATTTTGTCACAAAACCTCCATTGTCTGATACTGCTAGATTTTGAGATGTAACATCACAAACCCCCGCTCTGGCACTTAAGTAAAGGTCAGAGTCACCAGGGTCAAAAGGATTCATCCTCTGGGACCTATGGACCAAATTTCATGGCGATCCATTAACTAAGGGTTGAGCTAGATGCTAAAAAGTCCTTCAAGGATGCCCATCTAGAATCCAGGTGTTTAAGTCAGGACTGCAGTGGTGCCCTAACCAAGGCTGGACCAACATTGGCGAGCAGGGCTCCCTTGAGGCACAAAGATAACATGGTTTTAAACCCTAAAAACACAATGTGGTGTTTTAAGAAAAGAGTCTAGCTATAACCATCATTTCACTTGACATCCATTTTCCCACTATCACCACTATATCAGTGTGCGAAGCTGAAATGCTGTTATAATGTTGAACTCTTCAATGTAAAGATCATACAGATGTATGGTATGTGACTATTCAAAATATTTTCACTGCTTCTTTACTGATGACCTGTTTCTAAAAAAAACGAGGTTAGCATGCAGTGTTAGAGTAAACTAGGAGGTCTGTCAAAGTTATTTAATTGTTTTCAGGTAACAATAAAAAAGAGCCAGGTTATAGGCTATCCCAAGAAAGCTAGTTGGCTGGAGGCTAAGATTAGCTGTTGCAAAAAAAAAAAACTGCTGTTTTCCTCAAATACCCTTCTTTTAGTGCTCCTCAATCCAGATGTGGATGGATGATTAATATTGTTAGACTGCCAGAAATTTACCTGACATCAAGGGAATATGAGGAATAGTGTGTTTTTTTTCTAGAGTTAAGGAAGTAGTAATACAGGATGCATAGTAAACATATATCACCAGGTGCAGACAGTTCACAGCAACATTATGAGCTCTTTGAATGCCACATTAGCTGGAAACCACCACACTTTCCAGCTTCGTGGGTTATATGAGAAGCTACAGAGCGGTACACTGTCATTAACGTACTGACACAGCCGTGTGTTGAACATGTGTGTGTTGGTGAGGGGCTGTGCAGAAAAAAAGGGAGAACAGTAAACCTTTAATTATCACATTTGGGGCAAGAGTTCCCAAGGTTGTCGCTGTGTGAGTGTGGTTTTCTCAATGGCTGACTGAAAAACTCTTCACAGGCTAGAGATGAGACATGAAGTGATGACAAAATATGTGTGATGTAAATTTTAGATTTTTGAATTTATCTGATATGCATCATATAGCATACATGTTTACATTAACATGTACATGCTATCAATCTACACATAACTCACAGACACTTCCATGCTGCTGCTCCCAGGCGGGTTCAACAGCATATCTGTCAACAAATTGGCTGATATGGGAAATCTGATGTCATCGAGGGCTGTACAGAGCCCCCAGGGTCTGAGCCCGGCTATTAGAGGCACAGTATATGTGTCAGGGTTTGATGATAAATGGGCTGGAAGAACCATGGGGGTCCACTCAGAGTCAAATGCCACATCTGGTACCACATCACAGACCTCACCATGCTAATCAACCACTTACAGTGTAATGTTATGTACAAATTGATGATGTTTTTGTTTATATTATTGGATCAAAAAGCAGCATCCTAACAGTGGTGCAGACAGGCAGCCAGCTTTGTTCTCATAAATGTCTTCCTCTAAGACCTCTCATTGTCGTTAAATGCCCTCAGGCAGTGTCAGGGTGTCCTAACAGACCAATGTGAGGACCCCCGCTGAACAGAACAAATCACCCTGATGGAAACCTCTCTCTGCATGACCCCGGTCATCTGTCAGTGCGAGCTCATATAGGGCTCAAAGTTCAGTGAAGGTTCCTGACCTTTTGGGGCCAGGAACAATCTATGGATGTGTGTATGTGTGTTTGTGTTTATGGTTTACAGAGACAGGTCACTTGTGTGTGAAATGTCAAAGCAATGCCTCCTGGTTTGCTAATTTAAGAGATGTGGATGTGACCGTGTGGTCTTATGGATTAACCTGGGGCAGACTGCAACATCAGAAATATCTTTCAGTAATCTATCCAGATTACAACTGCATGCATTTATAAAGACATTGATGCAAAGAACCACAAACTAAACTGAATTAAGAAGCAGAGAAAAGAAAAAAATAGTGCGGTCATAGCTTTAAATTAAATTTAGCACTGTCTCATCCTCTAAAAGCTGTCTGATACAAGTCTATTAGTTTATAAGGGGAGACATTATCTCACCTCATGGTCTCTCCAGAGGCAGAGGCGGGTCCTACAGACCATACTTAGAACTGATACGGTCAATAAATTCATCCCTTTTTTCCTGATTCCCATGTAGTTATTTTGATATTATTTTCGGGGATGATTCCTTGAGCATGGTGTGCCTTATGCTAAACCAACAAAATGTTGTTTTGGTAGTACTCTGTCAGCTGCTGCCTCTAAGAAAGCCTTAAGAACATTAACAGTGGTGCATGTTTCAGTGGTTCAGTGTTACAATGGTTTGTGTTAAATAGACACACTAAATAGACACAGGTCTTATAGACAATCATGAACAATGTTGTATAGCTTGAAGCATTAAGTCTGCTTGTGCAAGTCAAACAAAGACAGGACATGCTCAGGACATTGCTGTGCAACGCTTCACAGCACAGAATATGATTTATAACCGCTCCGTGGCATTTATCAGTTCATTCAGTGTGTGTTTCTCTGAGTGTGTGAGTGTGTTGGAGCAGTGCATGAACCTATTAAAAATAATAGCTCATGTCTGCAGTGTTTCCTGGTTTAAATAGCCCTGACATTAAGATATGAGAGCGAGGCAGATAGACACAGAGTTATTCTGAGGCCGCTCTGATCAGTTTCACAGCCAAAAAGTGGCTTTTTTTAGAGACTCTGGGATGTTTTTTTTATGTCTGGTTTTAAAATAAGACAGTCTGAAAATGTGAAAACTTTCCAGATTGTAGTTTTTACAACAGTGCAATGTAGTTAGCTTGCCCCTAACTTGGTTTGAGACTAATAGTGGTAAATTAAGTGGAAACATAATGAAAGAAACAAAATTTGATACCAGTGAAATGTAACATATACAATCAATTTGGCATTTTGAATGAGCACCACACACTGAGATATCATTCCAGGGTGTGAATCTTACCTTGTCAAGCTTTGCTTCGATCTCCACCACGTCTGTCTCCACATCATCAATGCCGGCCCTGCAGACAGAAGACAAAGTCAAACAATCAATCACTTCTGATCACGTGCTGTACAAACCAGAAAGACCTCCAGAGCAAGGTTTCAACTTTTGTTTGTACAAGATTCTTGGATTAGCAGTGAACCAAAATGTCTCAGCGACACAGTGATCACAAAAGCAGGGAATTTATAACCCTCTGGCTCGGCTGTTTGTGTCTGCGAAGAAGCAAAAATAGAATCAAAAGGAACCAAAAGCTTTTAAGAGATGAAGGTATGACAGAGAGAAGAAAATAAATGAATGAGCTGACAGGGTAAAGTCATGCATAGTATACTGTAATGTACTATTGAGCTCAGTTTTTACTGTATCTGCATGTATCTGTGTCTTCCGCTCTCTGGAAATTAAACTACAATCAGTCCTCAGACATCACAGCCCTTCAGACATGATCATTAATCCTGACCACTGGATTGACAAACACATCCCTCTGGAAGATTAGTAGGCATGGCTGAGCTGCAAAATCAATGAATGACATCATGCTAAAACAGGCTGCTGCTCAGCTATCCATAAAATGAGCAGTTGGAGGTGTGCTTAGTATCTGCTTCTTTACATGTGATAAATAACACTGTTTCAAGGGCAGTAGAAGTTCCCCAGATTTAGCTGAAACTTAATATAAAGTGGACTCTGCACGAAATATGAAGATAATGGAGCTTGACAGCTCTCAGTGGGGTGTGTGCGTGTGTGTGTCAGGTGGTCTGGATGAGCAGGTGCCTTCACCATCCCTCCCCCAGGGTCTCCTTCCATTAGCAGAGAGCATGCACACACAAACACACATTCAGACATGTCTACGCATTAAAAAGTGTCAGTTGTTATGGCAACCGCTTGTATTTGGGCCACAGAGGTTGCACTTAAGGTCTCACAGTTTCAAAGTATATTACTTATAATCTTGAGACACATTTAGACACACAAGAAAAAGCTGCACCCCCTCACTTGTTTGAAAACTCTCTTAGTCTCCAGTCAGCTGCATGATCAACTGAAGTTTACAGCAGATGATGTAGCCAAAGATCTGAGTTACACCCTGCACATGTTGGAAAATGATGACAGCAACCGCCTGAAACCCTGAGAGGTGATGATGATGTCATCTTACAATCCCAACTCCACCCTCATCATCATCATACAATCTCAACTCCACCCTCATCATCAGTCAAACACTGAAGCATGCTTTATTCTGAAGGGTCGTGGCTTTGTCTCTGACTCTGCTTGAGAGCGGACATGCCCAGAGCAGAGAGGGGCTGAGATGTCAGGCTGCAGCGTTAGTACCTGCTCTGGAGAAAAACATTCCCAGAATTCCTTTCTGCTCCTGTTTTTTTTTTTTTTTTTTATAAAGTGTTTCCCTAAGTCTGTCTTGCACTTGTCTTCTTCTTCATCTGTCACCCAGAACTCACCCTGTTTACACAGGCTGTGCTTCTTTCCACCACAACATGACAGTGGCACAGCAGGAGGCTGTGTGTGTGGTCTGCAGAGGAAAGGGTTGATTTATATTGTCTCAGAAAAAGAGGTGCACGGCTGCCATTGAGCTTTCAGAGTAACTTGGTTAACATACAATTAAAAATACAACTCTGCATGTGCAAGCTTCACTCTCAACAATGTCATGTTTTCCATTTAGCCAGCATAACCCAACACATTCATGTCCAACAGCTGTTTAATCAAGAGGATGAGCTTTTTACAAGCGCCCCATGTCTGATGCATATAAGGCCCTTAAGCAATGGTTGATAAGAAGTCTTAGACCTCATTTAAGACTGAAGTAGACAACAACCAAATGACATAAGTGTCACTGTTTGGTTAAATTCACAAAATAAGACATGACATTAGGTGCCCTCATTTTTGTTCACTAGTTCCTGTGTGGCGTCCTTATTTGTGCAAACAGAGGTTTGAAAATCAATGCAGGAAGAAGCTAACACTTTCAAGGTTAAATACAATGAAAAATACAACTGTGACTGAGAGTGTGTAAGCATGTTAGTGTATGTGTGTCCTTATTCGTCCCCTCAACACTCTCCAGTGTGCTGCATCTCAGCTTTTAATGTGTGTTTTCCCAACAGAGTGCATCACAGAGTTGCAGCATTATTAGATTATTGGTGATGCTGCAAGACACAAGGGATACAGATAGCAATGAAGCGAGTGGGAAGATGGTGTGTGTGTGTGTGTGTGTGTGTGTGTGTGTGTGTGTGTGTGTGTGTGTGTGTGTGTGTGTGTGTGTGTGTAAGATTACTAGGAGGCACACTCCAAAGCTGCTCCAAAGATGACTTCAACAACGTTGTATTCCAGTCCAGATGGGGGATGGGCTGCTACTCCCTGCCAGCGGTGGCATACTGTACACAGTCTGACATCATAAGTGAGGCAGGGGAGGGGAACATCACGTGCACACACTCCATGTGCTCTCCTTTCAGCTTCCACACTAACGTAAAGCGTCTATTCTCATCTACCCGGCCACATGTGCGCTCTAGCGGGAAAGCTTGCGTGTCCATCCTCCCACACATGCAGCCCAGAGATGCACCCGGACCCTCCCATGTCTCCCAGACTTGATGTGTCACACGGCATCACATCCACATCAGCATCACATTAAGGTCTGGAGACCGCAGAGACAGCAGCTTTGAGGACAAATCCTCTGATACCAGACGAGTGTGGACCCGACAGCCAAAATTTTCACATGCAGGAGGACATTAGCAAAGATCTTTACTAAAAATGACGTGATACATGTCTGTAAGACATACTGGGCCTGTGGTTAAACAAACTTGAAACTTAACCTGTTAACATGGAGACTAAAGCAACAGTAAGGCAAGCAAGGCAGTAAAAGAAGCTGTGAAGAGTAAACATCTGCTCAAGCAGTGCCTCTGAAAACCTTCATGCTAACAGGCTACCAGGGAATTTGGTGACTGAATTCAACAAACTGTAATTTCTGGCTACAGTACAAGGATTGTTTATTTCATCATTCTCCTTCATTTTCCTTTGAGCTGACTCAGCAAACATCAGGCTGTGCAGGGTGGCGACCTCATTTTACACTGACATCAGGTGGATGAAAAGCAAATCCATTGTCTCACGCAGCCACACACACACACATATTCACAAACAAGTAATCACAGCTACGCAAATGAACCAGATGTGGATATGACAGACAGAGCGTGCACATAAAGAGACAGAGATAAACAAATGAATCACAACCGAGATATGACGGGCAACACACACACACACACACGCGCACACACACTGACCCAGAAACCTACTAAATACATGGCTTTATCAAAAAATTGTTCAAGACAAAAGATAAAGCTACCTTATCTAAAAATCCAATCAAAAATGTAGACACACACACAGGTACCAAGAGGGGAAAAATCTAATTTTCTTTCTATTTCTAGTTTACCAACAGCTGAGTCATTTAACTGAAACATCTTTTATATGCTTCAAAGACAATTGGAAGAAGTGTGCAGAAAATGTTAATAATTCTACTCAAAGGGAGAATCATACATGTTTAACTATGGTAATAACAGCTTTAGACAGACTATGCATGCATGCACCCAACATGGGTTCCCTTTGGCCTATATGGCGCTATGAGTCACAACGTCATGTCAGACATGGTACATGTTGTAATATTAGTGGTTGACAGGAAAGCAGTGTTAACATATTTAAACCATGTCACTTGAAAGAATGATACAGCAATGATAAATAATCATGGATATTTGTATGATTGATTCATGCAGTGTCTTGATTTGGTGGGTATGTAACTCGGTGGGTTGACTAAAACATTGTTATTGGTTAGTTATTGGAATGGTTGTTCCTAGAAGTGACAATTCTTGTTATTTTTTACCAACCATATTATTGCATCTATATACTTTGTAAAAAGAACAATAAATGGGCTTAATTTTTTTTTCTGATTACTCAGTATTAGATATTAAAGACAGGGATGGGGGCTTTTATTTTAAAGTTTTATACCACCCCACTTGTGCCCTAAAGAATAGTTTTACATGATTTACACTTGAAAGAAATCCCAATTTTTCTCACATATGGGGTTTTAGTAAACCCTCATTTCAGTCTCTGTCTGAATCCTTCATTTAGCTACTGTCGCTTTAACTCCCTGCCTCACAAACCCCCTTCCCTCTGATTGGTCAACCCTTTGGAGGGGATGGCGTTATGACCTCATCTTTTTAGAAACTCTAATGAAGATCACATGAAACAACCTGCACGTGTTCACTGTCAGATGGAGTAAACTCCCCCTTCAAGTCTGTTATGAGCAGTTTGTGGACACATTCATGCATTTCGAAATTTACTAACCCCCCCCCCCCCCCCCCCCCCCCCCCCCTAAGTTTTAACATCTCTCACACAGCACAGGAAAGACAAACTCAGAAATTGATAACAATATTTTCAGATTTTTCAGCTGATCAGTGGCTTCAAGTAAAATTCCTTAAAAGTCCAAATGTGGCCATCACCCTCAAAAATCAGACCAATTTGACACACTTGTAATTTAGCAGAAAATAACTGAACTGCTTGTGGATATGTCTTTTAAAAGAATTCTATGATGGCATGAAATTAGTTGTCAGTAGTTGTAGGTTTTGTCAACATTATGATGCTCAAAGACATAACAGACTGGGCAGGGTTTAAGTCTAAATATTGGGCTGTCTTTCCTGTTTACACACAAATACAAACTCTGACTCTCTCACACAGAGACCAAACTGTACTGTCTCGTTAATAATATATGCCCTCTTTCATCATCACATCCACAGACTTTGCACACGCAGACAAACACACATCAAAATATCCCCTTCCCAGAATTCCAAGTAGAGAGCTCCATGGCAACCATTCATTGACCCCAATCTCTATGGCAACAGGCATCAGCATTACCAACGCTTTTTTTACTGACTGATTTCCTCTTTGTGTGATTTGTCTTTCCTCTACACCTCTTTTTAATCTGACCAGCTCCTGAAAGAAAACACGCCAAAAACACACCAACCTGCTGACACAATTGTTGTGTTATAAAGGCAGGACTGCGGCTGGAGTGAACGTTGTTGTGCATCTGCAGTGCCAGCTGCCACAGGCAAAGTGCCCTTGAGTGCTGATCAGAGCGGATCATTCTTCACCTTCTTCAGCCGGGCTCCATATATCTATTTTGGCTCAGATCGAGTGACCTCCTCAAGGAGAGCGCTTTCCCTTTTTCATTTCTGTTAGTCTGATATGTTTATATAATGTCACTCGTTGCAAGAAGGAAGGTGCAATCGCGTTGTAAATTTAGAACCCAATAGCTGTGTTTGCTGACTGGAGACTGAAGATAAAATCACTGATCGCACGACTTGATTAAAGGGAGCATTTACTTTGTCTGACAGTAAGCAGGCGCAGGTGGTTTCAGGGTGGGGACAGTAACTGGAGCCAAGCCTTTATTTCTTTGTTCTTACATCCTCAACCACACTCATCCAGCCACTAAATTAACCACTTTGACCACCTAAAATGATTATCTATAGCTTCAACAACACTGATCCTGTGCACTATCAAAGGGTTCCTTCAAAACAAAATGAGAGTCCTTATCGTCATACTCCCAAACAGTCTGTGCTTTCCTCTAATTTCTGCACATTCATCATCTCTTCCATGCTTTTTTCTTTGTTTCGTTTGTGCACGCCTCTCTCTGCCCATCTGACGGTCTCTGTGTCTGCCTGCAGTCTGTCTGTGACCCGCCTTAATTAGCTGCTGGCATCAGGCTGACAAATGTGTGTGTGGAAAAGGCTTTGTCTGTCACCAACATATAAAGACAAACTAACGAGTGCAATATATGAAAATTCAATATACAAATCGAATGTATATTACCCACAATGACTCCCATCTTTTTTAAAACTCTGCTTCTTTGCGCACTTTTCTAAATGCAACCTGATTGGATTCTCCATTCTGCTTCGTACACAGGCACATGAGCAAACTCTATTAAAAGAGAGCCTCCAGTAAATGATCTCCTCACAAAAACACACACACACACTTTCCCAAACAGACTGGCTTTTCACACCAACAACAAGGAAAGCCAAACACTGGTATCTTATATGAGGCTAACAAAGACGCCTTCACTGCTTCCCCCCTCCCAACACACAACAAACATCACACTCAGTCCCTGAAAAAACATTTGACTGCGCCAACGGCTGATGAGACAAAGAGACCAAAGATGATGCTGATAAACAGGGCGCCCATTGCACGTGTCTTTGAGCTAAAAGAAATTTGGAAGAATAGTTTTTAAGTATCACCTTGACATAAAATATAACTTTAAATTTCTCCTTACACATTCAGATGAATACTCTCCTTCAGTTTTGTGGTTATCTGTATTTCTAAGCACCTACAATAGGAGGCCAGTCACCTGAGCTCATCGTAGCATTGAAAGGAATTAAAACTAGTGCCCAACAATTATAGAGGAGACCAGAGGAAACTCCAGGAAGTAACTGAGCCTCACATAGAAACAGTCCCACACAACAACCCTCTTCATCATAGTGCTGTCTCTGTTCTAAGGACTCATGCACACACTACAAACAACATATTATGATCTAATTAGCAAGGTTTACATGAGCTACATTATGGAGGTGCTACTTTTGACAGCCAAGATTGTTTTTCTAACTTGTTATTGGTCTTTAAAATAAGTTAAAGAATCAGGTATATGCCAGGAATAGAAATGAGTGTGTTACACAATCCTTTCTATTAAGGTGTGCATGTTTTTAGCTTTAAAGGAAGATTAGCAGATAGTTACTTTAACTCATTCAAGATTTAATTGAAACCAACAAGTTGGCACATTTACAATGTTTTCTCAATAACCCAAGAGCACACTGTTGTCTCATTTTTTCCTTTTCCATTACATTAAGTGAGTTTTATGTACAGATTATTGTGCAAATATTCCAGGAACTTTATGATATATGGAGTAATCTCCATGATGTCACCCATTTCTTTCTGATATGGAGTAATAATGAAACTTGTTGTCTGATGGGGGCTATATTGGAACCGGTGAGTCAAGAGGTGCACTTTGAGCCTCCACACCAACAGCTCCAGGGTGCCAGACTTGTCAGAGCCTGTGATTGGACAAACTCATGATCTTAATATCTTCTGCTGAGTTAAAAAATATCACCCCCTGTACAATGTGTGCCAATGGTGAAATCAGCAATCCATACCCAAGCCAATTTTTGAACCAGGCTGTAAATAATGCTAAAGAAGTTGACCATTTTGGCTCAGCATGTGTGGTTTCTGGTCTTTCTCAATCAATCAATCCTTATTTGTACAACGCCAAATCATAATAAACGTTATCTCAAGACACTTTCCAAAAACATTAACAGGTCTAGCTAGGGATGGGTACCAAATTAGGTACTTTTATAGGTACTGACCGAATTCTGTCAAAAGTACCGGGTATCGATTCATGTAAAGCCAAAAGGTACCATATTTAGGTACCTAAATGCATCCTTGTGACTGTAAGGGAGTGGAAGAGAAGGCGATTTTCCGTGCTGGACATGAACACAGCATTGCAAGGTTATATATTGAAGAATAAATTTGTTGAATTCAATTTTTTTTTTATATTTCATTATTAAACAAATTGATATTTTTTACCACATAAACACAAAAAAGTACAGAAACTTGGTACCGTCGAGTACCGGTTCTGATTGCCAGGTACCCGGCTTCGGTACCATATCGTTTCAAATGTGAAAGGTACCCATCCCTCGGTGTAGCCCTGTTAATGTTAATACAATTTTATTAGCATAAACCCATCATCGAGACAAGATAAAGAGACTTATCTCATCTTAACTCACCAGGAGTGCAACACTTTCTGCAGCCAGCATCAAGAAGGATCTCGAAGAACTCCAGTTTTTCTGCACTTCCACCAAGACTACATATTTTTAGACTTGGGCTTGCTGATAGTTCAAATTAAAAGCTGATTATCTGATCAATACATGTTCATTTGTTTAGCCTTACTTTCTCAATTTCCTCATCTTGTGACAGTACAGTTTGCCATTTAACAATGTGACATACTGTGAGTTTAATTCAAAATACAATTAAACAGTGACACAACCATCTATAAATAATTTTCAGACAGTACCCATGTTGTTTCAAACTGGCAGAGAACTAAATCAGGTATGTGTGATTTTGTTTTTATCTAGTACAAGCGACTGCTCATTCACCCCAGCAGTAGCTATTATCACTAACAGTGTAACAGAGAACATGGTTTTTCTCTTTCCCAGCAGCTGTTAGACCACCTGCCTGCTGGCCTCGCTGAAGCAGAACACGAGCATAAACGTGAACTTATCTTTGTAATCATAACTCATCTACAGCTGTCTTCTACACCACTTTCTGTAAACTCAGTGCATCCATAAATATTTCTGCTGGAGCTCTGCTGGATGTGAAGACGTCATCATATCATTCCAGAGTACATTCTCGCTGCAGGTCAAGAGGAAGTGTGCTGGGAGATTCAGAGTGCGTAGCAGACAGAATTATTTCCCTCTAATGTATTGTAACCGCAACACAAGCCAGGTGGAACTGCCTTTTCTCTGAAAAAAACTTCCTTTTTTCTCTCCTCTATGGAAAATACATCCTTTTTTGCCAAGAGGAAAAGACTGAGAGTTAAACTCAGGCACCGTTTTCCACAGGAAGCTGGTCTGCTGACTTTGAGAAATGCATCTTGAGTTACATCACAACTAATTGTTTTGTTACCAGGAAATCTACAACCTGGATGACCCTTACACCCCAATTACTCTTTTTCTAACTTAAATGAGAGTATTGGGCTTATTTCCATCTCCAGTAGATTAGATTTTCACAGAAGGACACAGAGATCTTGAATATCATACTGCTGTTTGCTGCCTAAAAGTGATTTACATAATTTAGTTCCTATTACTTTGTGCAGATCATTTCTACTCATGGAAAGAGGAACTGGTACAATTACAACCCAGAAAGGATGAGAAGTACTTTAGGCATTCAAAATACCATGTACCAACCAAAGAGAGTGAGTTCACAAGGAGTAGGCAGCTTGTTCATGGTCCCAGGGTAGGAAAGCTGTGACCTGGGTGGAGTTGGAGGTTTTGGTCTTAAAACACTAAAGATCAGGAGGCATGTTTGATCCAACACCACTCACACTGATGAATTAAGACTCACAGGACATGATGGATCTTACCTTCTTGGATTAAGATGTTAATAAAAGATAACAACTCGTTTAAAAAGCTGATCAAGATTTAACGCTTGTAATCTGACAAAAATTCAAAATCTCCCACTGACTGACAGCAGCAGGAGGCCTCGAAGAACATCACGGAAGTGGGATTGCAAGCTCGTCTTTAAACTCCAACCTCTTTAACCCGTCATTGACCTCCCTGTGGGCTGTAAGCAGCAGCAGACACGCCAACACACATGCAGCCTGCATGAGAAGCACAGGGAGGGAAGAAGACCCCCTGTGGTGAATAAGCTCTTTGTTCCCAGGACTCTTTGCTTCTGTCCTCTTTACTTCCAATATATAAACAGCAAGCTGATTGTGGAGGAGGACAGAGACGTATTGGACTGTAGAAATGAAAGCCTAGCCTACATAAGACTAGACAGATATTAGCTGCAGAAGAGCCAAAGGAAAACACTCATTCAAATGATTCAGAAAGAAGCTCTTGTACTTCTCACCACATGCTATGGCGCACAGCTAAATTCTAAATTAATGTGAGAAGAATCAGACGAGTTATAATCTTATGAGCTTCACTATTAATGAAATAAGGACAATCTACAAAAAGTGAATCAAATTTTAGACAGTAATTAAACATCTAGTGACGTTTCAACCAGTTTGCTAGGGCAAAACAGCTAACATTAGCATTCAACCAATTCTAAGTAAAAAAAAAGTTAATTGATATTACCATTAGCTACCTAACATTTGTGCAAGCTAACACCTTTTAGCTAGCATTACCCTTTGTTATCAATTTAAAAGGTAATGTAAGCTAGCAGTTGAATGCTAACATTTTCAAGTGCTAAATAGTTGCTAATAACATATATTTCTGTGGGGAAATACCACATCAGATGATCTACAAAGGATCAGTACGCAGTACGTTTCAGCTTCAGTGATGAGCTCTGAACACACGTACCGTCTCACACCAAAACACATCCCAATAAATGCTACGCTATGGAAAACGGTGAGTTCTTTGTCAGCTTTCTGCTGCTTTACACTGTTTACCAGTGCAGCAAACACTTTATCATGTTATCACTACACTGCAATGACTCAGCAATACTAGAACTCAAGAGATATTGTGATCTTGTGATGCCAATGACTAACCTAGTTTTGTATCACATCCCCCACAAGCCTGCAGCAGACACCGGAGAGGGAAGATAAAATCACAATGAAAGTGCAAGTTATCCTTTAGGACATTTCAGACCTTTTACCTCCATAAAACAGGCTTTTGAGGACATGGAGCTTCAAGATAGCACCATGAGGCAGTCATCTCTGAAAAAAACAGAAGTCACTTACAAACTTTACAAGCCAGGATTATCAAGTATTTAGGCTTGGATTCAAGCCACCTCAGCTACCGTTTATACTTGTAAAAGCAAATACATGGGATGTAATATCTTTATGCACAAACCAAAAAACAAAACAAAACAAAACAAAACAAAAGAGTCATTTCTGCTTGTTTTTTACGCTTGGTTTGTTGAATGTCACCAGATTAGATAAGAGAACACAAGAAAGATCTTAACCAACAGGTAAGCTCAGTCTGAATTCCTCAGGCTTCAGCACAAGCAGAAACTGTTCCCATTAAGCTCAGGACAGAGCATGACTTCTTTCTTTAAGAATGTCTGGCATAGATGGGGCCTGCCTTTTGTTTCAGGCACACAGTCAAAGAAACACAAACACACTATGCAACTATATGCTGTGAAGCATGTATACACACATGTACTCTGACAGCACTGTTGAAGTCAGGAATCAGATCCAATTCATTGCTGCAGGACATCTGATTTGTTCACATATAAATCGGATTAACTTCTATATGTTCACGTCTCATCCCCGAATGACAGGAACCAGATATAATTCTAGTTTCTACAGTTTCATTTTGAGCATTTCTTGACTTATCTTTATGCTTACTTGTATACATTTTCTACATTTGTCAGCAGACGGATGAAAATTACAGAAATATTTGAATAAACAGAAAGATGTGGCGTACACCAGGACACTCAAATGTTTACATATCACACAAGTTGAGTGCTAAAACATCAAACATTTTTACAGATTTTAGGGATTTTTCTCAAAAATGATCAATTAGGATTTTTAATACAGTCTAAACCAGGCATGGTGTGTTGATGTCATATGTAACATTATCTGTTTTTTATTCTTATAAAATCTCCAGATAAAGCTTATACCAGGAAGTCCTTCGGCCATGAGGTTCATGTTTATGTTTTTTTGAGGTTTACTCAGCTTACTCAGGTCACAGCTCAGTATAGAAACAGCTGAATTAGTTAGACACTATGTTTTAATATTTGATCACATCCCCCTCCCTGCTCTTACCTACAGTAGCAGAGCTAAATATATACAGCACACAGGCTCTATTTCTGGCCCTGTTTGAATATTTGTAAGTAAGAAAGGAAAGATGCAGCTTTGAACCAGTTGTGCTTCAGGAGAGAGAAGAGAGCTTTTCACAACAGGCAGTTCTCTCCTATTATCTTTGGCAGCGCTGCCTGAACATCAGTGGAGTAAGCCTCCTGCTGACACTGCAGTCAAATCTGCCAAACAGGAAACAACCCCCGATTTTACACTTTTATCCATTCAACAACTGCCCTTCAGAGCCAAACACTCAGGAAGAGGAACACTTTGGATGGGATTAAGTTCACATCTCATCAGATACACCGATCGCAATGTAGAAGGGTGTTGGACAGAAAATGACCTTACTACTACTCTGATTTCTCAACGTGATTTCAAATCTAAAAATGGACCTTTGCGATTGTTGCTCACTCATACATGTAAGCATACAGTACCTTACTTTTAGGAAGCAGTTATGTGTGATTATGTGTATCTTACTAAAAGGTCAACATCTAAATAAGGAGGAACTAACAAATATGCTAAGCAGGAGGAGAAAATTATGGTGATGATGTGTGCACAAAGTGATCCACTGATGTTTCCTCTACAGTTGAGGCACACGTCTATCTCACAGCCATCACGGCACTGGATCTGATAGGTTTCCATCAAGTCATATAGTCATCAGCCTGTGTCCTTGATCCAGGAGGTTGGAGCCTCCTGGGTCAGTTTGCAAGCCTCATATTTTTGCTGGATGTCGGAGCTTTGATGCGTCAATTTGCACAGAACAGATCAAGCGAGACAGGAAGTCATGCACAGAACACACAAATAAATGCATGTTGACTTATAAAATATAACAAACTGTGTCAAAACTATGTGAGGCCCATCATTGAGGTAAATCAAGGGGACTCTCTGGTCCGGCTATCTGGCAGGCCTGCAACACGCTGGATTGGTCGGTGCAAGTTGTGGATGAGAGAGCACAAAGTCAACAAAGTCAGAATAGAAACGAATCTGGGGTATTCCTGGTGTAACATGAGTCTGGTTCTGCTCGAGGTGTCTGCCTGTTAAACGAAAGTTTTTCCTCACCGTTGTAATGGTCCCGCTTTATTACCTAACATTGGCAGGTCTAAAGCTTGGAGTGTATTTGTAAAGCATCTTGGGATTGCATTTGTTGCAATTTGGTGTTGTCTTAATAAAGACAGATTGAAAAATTGATCCTGATGTCAAAACCCTTACTTAGCCAAAGCAGATATCTTGTGTTGTCTGTCAATCCCACAACACAAAGCTTACAGAAAAGATTGCTTTTGCAATGGACATCAAATCAACTCTGAGGCCATAAAAGCAAGTTCCCGCTCTCTCTCCTCTACATTTGGTGTTTGTAGGCCTGATGAAGAGATCCTGTATGACTAGTTGGATAAAGTCTCATTAAATAATCATTTTACAATTCAAACAATGAAAAGAGTTTCACTCCCACTGGAACTCATACACTTTGCAGCCAAGCTCCTTCATGCTTTATGGGAAGATTATGTTGCCTTCAGAGGACACACGTGTAACAGCATGTATGCCTGTGTGCTCACTGAAGAGAAGCATCAGTTTGGTTGGGGGGAAACAGAAGTTGGATGGAAAATGGAAGAGAGGTTTGTGGGTTGAGAGAGACAGAGGTTTACAGGAACATACAGGGTGGTCTTCGGCACACTGAGACAGCAAGAGAAACAAAGCACGCAGGACGGAGAGCCGAGGTCTGGAACATGTTCTGGCCATTTCCATTAAAAGTGCATGTACATGCATGACTACAGCCTGGACATAATGTGTCAGAGTTTGTGATAAAATAAGTGCTGTTTGACTGCTTGTGAAAAGCACTGAGCAACACAAGTGCAAAAGACACAAGGTTTGAGGTTAAAGGCATGTTTTTATTTTGTTTTAGGGAACTTTAACATCTTTCCTTTAAAAATTTTAGAAGACACTTTCTTTGCATCAGGTGTGTCAGGAAAACCCCTTGCGAGCATCATCAGGTGAAACTTTTTTGCCAACCAGTGATATTCAACCAGCCTTTACCTGAAATGTTTTTTCTCTGACAGACATTTATTAACTTTTATAAACAGGTTTTATAGAATGTACTGTTTTAAAAATCAACTGCTTAACATACAAAAATTGGTTGTGTTATCTGCCAGTGCAAAAAATGCTGCCCCAATTCCCCTCTCAAACCCCTGGTATGTCAAGCAAAAAAAAGTTTAACAACTGTAAGGAAAAATGTGTGAATGGAGCTCAAACTATCCGTGTCCTGTCCTGTTTTATGGCTCCTGCTCAAAGTAAACTTTGAGTGTCAGTCACCGTGACACTTTTGTTATTCTTTTCTTCATACTGAAGTCTTAATCTCCCTTCCATCCAGTCGAAGTCTCTCTAACAAAAATCTTCCCCTCCAGTAAGATACATCTGTCTACTCTTTAGTGAAATATACAGACAGAGAAATTTCCACCATTATTCTACACACACATACCGAAGCGATGGTACATCAGGCCTGTTCATCCTTCATTCCTGCTCTGAGACATTTTGTCCATTATCAACCAGTGACTTTGCTCCAGCTGTTCAGATTTTTCCACTTATATGCAAAGAGGCCACCCATCCAACAAATGTAAGGAAGCACTCCTCATGTGAGAGAGCACAAGCGTGTGAGTTTGTGGGGGCGGGAATGATGGATCCAAGAAAGTGAAGGGACTGCTGACGCGGCAGATAGGAATGTTTTCATTTGGTTGTAAGGAATTCCACAGAGATCTGACTCCAGGTAATCAATCGCTTTTTCAAGAGAGCAATCAGTGCTCCCGTCTCTCCTCATGTGTCCGAAGGAGATTGGCTTGTCAGTCACCCTTGTGGTGTCAACAGATAAAAGGGTGTTTGGATTCAGTGAGGATCAGGGCTGGTTAGCTGCCAAATGCACAGTGAGGGATGAATGCCTCAACATGCTGAAGGTCTGAATACAAAGTGGAATGCAGCCATAAAAGCTTCAACAAACAGATGATTGGTGGTGTCGAGTAAAGACGCCGGAAGTTCAAGTGAGTGGCTCAAAATTTTGACGCAATCCTGTTAAGCTTCATCCATCCTGCGTCACATACCGCCAGGGGCAACAGGGAGGTGGGTGGAGGAGGAGAGCAGGAGACCAAAAGGGTCGAAGAAGGCACAAGAGAAACAGGGAGAAGATTTAAGATCCTGAGTAATAATGATTATAGAAATGGGAGTTTTTTAAAGCATGTTAAAGAAGGGGGAATTTAACAAAGGCAGAGAGAGTAAATCTGAAACAGCTGCTAATCCCAGATGTGGGAGAGTGAGAGTCAACATACAAACACTCAAACACACATCATCCCTCCTCTTGGTTTGCACGAGGTGGCAATGAGCCAGAGTGAACCGCATTACTATTTCATTTGTCACCTCAGGGAAGCTGTGTCCATGCTGTGCCTCCCATTTGATAAGACAGCTGTCCACTTTCCCCAGCTCTTTATTTTTGTGCTAATTTGATGAGACAGTTTCCAATGATTTGTGCGTATCTATTCATGAATTGCTGACAGGATGCATGTCCTGCCCACAGTGCACCTTGTGATGCATTCAGTGTATTAATGTGTGAAATAGTAGGCAGGTTACCAGGACAACAACTGAGGCCATTCATCCATCTTCCATCCTCTGTCCCCACTATATCCAACCAATCAATCCATGTGACGGAAAAATGTCCATCAAACACCTCCCCCATCTGGTCAGCCTTCTATCATCCTTACAGACACACCAGAATATATTCCAACATGTTTAATCCAGGTAAAAAAAAAACAGGCTCAGATCTTCTACTGAAACTGAACCCAACCTGAGAGGAGAAGAAAAACTGTAAGAGCACAGAATACCTGTAGGAGAGATTTCAAGAGCAAACAGAAATGTGTGCAATTGCCTCAGTGAAAGCAAGAGTAAAAGAGATGACTTGCAAGTGTCAACAAAAGACTTTCACCTGTCTTTTCTCTGCTGCTTGGTTGAACCAGTTGGGTCATTTCCAAAGACTATCAGGGCTCAAAAACAGCACACACTAGCTCACATTGTTTGTGGATGACAAACGTTTATTGGAGGCAAAATTTCTACTTTCTCAGAAACACCAATATCAGTCATACCAATGCCAAAGTCAGATTCCTTAAGCTGTGATCATGTCTGACTAACAGACAAACAACCGCAGAATGTGTGTGGTAGAGTATTTGTGGTTTCCTGTCTGATAGATGGACAGTGTTGTGGGACTGGCTTGTCCTGATACATTTTTTAGTTTTGACTTAAGCTGCTTGAACAGGATGTAAACATTGCAGACTAGAGTTTGTATCTCATGGTGCAACTGATGCAAACAAATTACTGATCCTTCAACGCTACTGTTTAAGAATTGCAAGATTGTGTAAGAAAAGCACAAAACTAACAAAAAGCCACCCTGAAGTTATAAAATGTTTTTGTAGACCAAAACCTCACTTTGGAGTAATTTGGAGACACCGTGTTCCCTTCTTGACCCCACTGATTGACCCCTGAACCCTGCAGAAAACTACAACGTGAATCACAACGACACAACAGCACACTCATGCTGCTACATGTTTAACGGTTTCATGCATGTGTGCATACACGTACTAATTTCTTGAGAGGTTTTATCCATGCATGTCTAAATGGGTCACTGTCAGAGCTGAAGTCTGCCCACCAAAGATGCATTCCACATATTACACGCCGGCTGCTCCTGCTTGTTTCCGCACAGTAAGATTTAACAACTCCCCTCTGAGGATATTCTCAACAGCAGGTTCCCAGCTCAGCATGGCCTCAATTTTGACATCCAAAACCTAAAGTCAGTCTACCTTTTATTTAATCAGCCACTAAGTCTTAAATAAGCACCGAGCTCGCCAAGCCAGTAGACAGGGTTTAAAATCTCGTAAAGCCTTAAAATCTGCAGCTCAGTAGATACAAAAGAAGTGTTTGAACTGGATTTGAAATCAACAGATAAAAAATTTCTCACAGAAGAAATACGAAACAGTGCCAGGATGAAAAAAAGCAGCCTGGGATCAAGATGCAGGCAATTTACTTAATAGTTTTAACTCAAGTTTCAACAGGCCTTGGCAGGACTTAGGCAAACTCCTGATCTCACCAGGGATGATCAATCGCAATGAGAGCTGTGAGGAGTTTCAATTTGTGCCCTATTTAAAATTCCTGTAATTCACAGCATCTGAGCTTCAACAGTAAGTTTAAGGTCCACAGCAGCTGCTATAAACATCACTGACATGTACTGTTGTTTTTCATTGTGCAACACCTGAAATCTTTTTCATACTGTTGCATGTCTCTACTTTCAGACTGACTGATAGTCGAAAAATGTGGAGCATAAATTGTGATGGTTAATGGAAATGACTCAAAAACTAATTTTCATAATTGAGAAGCTTCATTAAGTGCCTATTTTAGTCCAGACAAAGTCATAGCTTTGTAATTGGAAGTCTGAGTACAGGGACACAACATTAATTCATCTGCGACCACTGAGTGACCTCTTGCTAAACCTCCCTGACAGAACTGAAGTGCTTAGCCTAGCCTAGCAATCGCAGTTAGCAACAACATTTTTGTCAAGCTTTAGGCTCCTGTTGATACGAAAACATTGAATAAAATGTTTTAAGGGTCAGATGGCATAGTTTTCATTTAAGAGCAAAACAGCAAAGTGTAGAGAATGGACTTAACAATGAGTTGTTAGCTTGTGTTAGCATGCCTGCTGCTCTAATTGCTTAATAGCTTTACAGTAACCACCTGTCAAGTTATTTTTTCATTTTGGCAAAATGAATAAGGCTAGTTTGATCATCTGTTGAGCCTTTTAACTGTTTTGTGGTAAGTTTTTATAAAAATTGGGGAAACAACAGTGTTATTCTCCTGAAAATACTGTAGCAGAGCCTAACCCAGCTAGCTAATACTCAAGGACTAAATGCTGCTTTTTTAAACAAATAATTAGCAAAATACTAGCCTATCTAAAAAGCTGCCAAATTTCAAATTTTAAACCTTCCACACAGTTCTGACAAGCACTATTTAGTTCTCACATTTCATGAGCCCTAGCTAGCTATTGTTATTGCTTAAGAACACATGTAGCCCTCATGTTAGTTTCTAAATTTTAATAAACACCATTGCTCCACTTTTTTTCTCTTTTCAAAAAACGGTTGAACATACCTTTGTGCACCGCCCAGCTGCCTCTGAACCGTGACTCTCACTTTGACTGCAAGGGCAGATCTTACAGTAGTGGAGCCTAGCATGCACATCCTGGATTGTTCCTAAAATGGCAAAATATTCATATATCTCAATGCACCAAGATGTCTTCAGTGCAACAGAGTGAAGGCTAGGAGGTCCTTCCACAGCAACCAGACACTGTGTCCAACTAATTTCTATGATTAAACATTATCCTGCACACATACGCCAAATGAGAAGGGGAATTGTGCTGATGTTCTCACTCAGGGTAAGAGGCTGATAGTATGTGATCTGTAATAGGTTGTGTAGGCTATCCAGTTGATTTAATCAGAGAGTGTGGTTACTGTTAATCCTATTTCATATATGGGTCCCACGCTAAGTCCCCCGGCAGCACGTGCAGCAGAGCAGCAGAAAATCTGCTTCACCGGGGATTCAGTGGGAAGTGTCCACGTGCTGGTCGGATGCTCTATCATGAAGATGTCAAACCACTGTATGCCTGACAAGCCGGCAGGGACGAGAGTATGGAAATATGAATTGCCGTCATGCTAGCCAGCAGGCACACATGTAGATACATGCACGTGACACACTAATGTAGACAATAAAGGAAGATGAAACCACATGAGGTGCTTTCTAAAGCCAAACAAAAATCAAATCTAGCATTTCACTGCACAGTTACATTCTGTGGTAGATTGGTGAGGTCTGACAATTTCCTTTCCAATTTACTATGCGTCTCCTCCAGCCTCAAAATCGGCAATCTCTGCCAACACTGGTGACAAAAATTCCTTTGATTTATTTTTAAAGCACAGTTGTTGAGAACTGTTAGTGGCTGGACAGGTTTGATAAGACAGAAATCCCTGTTAAGCTGTGCTGATGCATGGTAGGCCTAATTCAATCAATCATCAGCGACAGGAGGCCTGCAGAGACACACCTGCTCCTCCGAGAGCTCGATGCTTTCCTCCTATGTCAACATGTCAGCTATTCTTACCTCATAGACATCTGAATTGGCTTGTATGTGAATGATAAGTCCAGTTTAAGCCATTAGATCCTGTTTGTTGGTCTCATGTGAGAGGCAGCAGGCGGGGATTTTAGATTTGTGAAGAGAGCAGCAATCATGACGTGTTCACTGCTCACCATGTTTCCAACAAACATGGTTCAGTGCCCAAACACGATGCTGTGTGGGCAAATTCGAAGCATTTTTGCTCCCTGGCTGGCAAAATCTCTCAATTGTTTCCTGAAATGTTTTTCATTGTAAGTCCATTTCCGTTTTATGTCACATCATCCAGTGACATTGACTCCACACGCACAGACGGACACATAGAGATGCATGGAAAGCAACATGGGTGGGGCAGCCCTCTTTGTTGACTGGTTCCCCTTCCTTCAATGGTAAATTTTGACTGAGAGACAAAAGCACCACAAATATAAAACTAGGTAAGACAGCACAGATGCTTAAGTTTTTGTGGCACTAGTGACCCTGATCCCTTTTGCCCACAAACACCACAGATCCTTTGAAGTGAGCAGAAATTTTCCATGCTCCTGACATAAAAGACGTCCTGCAGCTCCACAGTCTGAACAATCCACCAAGGCCTCCACCTTTCCCACAAACAGGGAACTTAAATATTTATGTGAGCTGATGGGAGATATTTTTTATGAGGTCACTTAGCTTTGTTTTGTCTTTTTGTGACACATGTGGGTCACAGGAGTGTAAAAGGTCAAATGGTGGTTAAAAGGTTGCTCCCTTGAGGAGAGAGAAGACAGTTACTGATCTTTTCACCGACTTCATTAAAGCCTGTCCTTCACACAGTCTCTCACTGTTTGGATATCCACGTCATCTTGATTTTTGTTTTCCTGTAACTCATCACTCAGAGCTTTTGTCCCAAAATGTTTCAGTGTGTAAATTGTACAAAAAAAAAATACAGCATTAATCATTTTAATTATTTCTAGCTGCTGCAGCAGAAAAAAATGGTTTTGCAAATCAATTAAACCCTAACTAAAAGTATTGCAAAGTCAAAAATAGTTAGTCAAAATAATTAATGTTGACATGCAAAACTTAGAGGCTTATTTAGTGGACATGCTACTGCAATATGCGCATTGTGGTTTAGTATGTTTTCACTGCATGATGAAGAGTCTTCTCTAACAAGACGTTTGAAGTGTGTACTGATACAAAGTCTTGTGGCTCTTCTTCTCTTAGTGCAGAGGATGTGGTGTCATTGGTTTTCTCACATTTATTTTTCAGACCACAGGGAAGATGTCCACTTCGCCTCAGTCCATCGTAAATGGGTTCGGCTTTTGGATGTGTTTTTAAAGACATGCAGTGAATTACACAACTGATGCAGTGCTGCTAGAGTGGACGAAGATCACAGTGATGCTGTATTCATTTTGTCTTTTCCCTTTTTTGGTCCAGGTTCTCTTAATCTGTTTATAGAATTATGTACAGTACATGACAAAATTCACAAACTATGAGCATTTTTTTTTTTTTTTTGCTGAGGAACATCATTGCAGAATTGCCTCACTATTGCTTAATCCCACTTCATACAAAGTGAGAAACCTCCCATCTACTAGGAGACTCTGACTCTCAGGTGTCGCTTTTTATTGAATCATGCTACGACCTGTTGTTGGTGTTTTCTACTTTTTCCTTTGTGCTTAGCTGTACCTGTTCCAACTGTTTTAAAACAAGTTTCTGGCATAAAATTTCCACTGAGCATTATCATTCATCAAACAAAACAATTTCTTCATTTCTATTTGCTGTCTTTGCACTATTTATAAGGCTTTGAAGAATATGAAAACCATCATATTCTATTCTCATCATCATTTTTCACAGCCCTTTTAAGCTTTGGGTTGGATTCAGATCCACCCAAAAAATGAAGAGGTTCAGTGACTCCAAATGAGGGTTTTCTCCAAAATAAGTCCAAAACAAGCAGGCAAGGACACTTGGTGTAAGATTTATTTATCTTTGGCCTTGGGTCTGGGACACTTTCCAGGCGTCATTGCATTTGCAAACAGGCAGTGTGTCAATGTCAGCCCAGTTTGGCTACAGGTAGTCTTATTCAGCACTTAAATGTGTTTTCCTCTCAACTGTAAAATAATATTCACTGTTTTAACATCACGTTGTAGTATAGCATACTCTCAGGACTTCCTCTCTTGGTAAAAAGTGCTAACAGCTGTGTGTACCTGTGCTGAAATACCCAATGTGAGCCTCTCTCTACTTCCTCGACCGAAGCAGGAGGAAGAGTCACCTTTGTTCACTGCAGTGCCACTTCCCTCACAGCATGAAACATATTTTCATATTTCACAGCCTGCTGACCAATAGAAATGCATTATCTCAGACAAGCAAAATGAAATGTGCAAAGGAGAGATTAAAGGTGATGATGACGCAGATAGAGAATAAAAATCCAGACAGTAGGAGAAACCAGGGCGCCAAAAGAATATCTTAGGCATCAAAAGCCCTTTAATCTGTCTATAAACAGAGACATGCCTTTAAATAACATGGAAAATCACATCAAAGAGGGAAAAAATGCTTCTTTTTTCTTTTGTACTTGCAAATCTTTCACTAAATCCGGGTCATTTTTGAGTTAGACATTCTCCTACATCCTTTATCTGTGACTTTATTTAATGCAGACCTCCGCTTTGGATTCTGAGTGGAAATATTTCAGAGTATTACAGCTCAAAATACTGCAAAAGACAAAAGTCGTGAAGACTGGGCATATAAGAGAAGGTACCTCCGAAAATAATGATAATATAATTGTCATCAGTATAAATGATAAAACATTTCCAGGTCTGTTTATCTTCCCACACAGAAAGCAGGGTAAAGGGCTGTGTCTATAAACAGCAGGTTGTGACCAGTCAGGTTTTATTTCTGCAAATGACATCACAACAATAGGCAAGATACACACCAGGAAAGACCTAAACAGATCAAACTTCCATCTAGTTATTATATGTTTTATTTGGTTCAACTTTAAAGTAACAAATAGGTGAGTGATATATTTTTCCATGAAAGAGAAAAGTTACAAAACAATCCACTCAAAGGTAGAATGACAGCTATATCCGGCGAGTCCATTCTGCCATCTAATCTCCTCCACTCACTTTGTTACTTGTTGACACACTCAACCTGTCTGCACAGCCTGAATACTGTAGCTGTATTCTGTATTTATGGGTGGGAGGGAGGTAGACAGGTGCAGCTGGTTTTCCGGATCTGTAAACTCCCTGCTGCACCCTCACTGACCTCAGAAACAACCTGCCACAGGCAAAACCTAACACTTTTCCATTTTATCATTTGTTTGAAAATAAAACAGAAACCATAAGATAGTTGAGACACACCTTAAGGTATTCTGATATGATCACTGATGTTCAGTTTTCAACCCTCACTGGGAACTGCCAACAATTTCTCTTTTGCCTCTTAAAAAAAAAACCCAACTCTTTCAGTTTTCATTTTGTGTCAACAGGTGTTTTTAATGCTTTTAAACTCCTCTTAAACTAATAAGAGCATCTCTTTAAGATGCCCACTCTCCTCCTCCATTCTTAAAATTTCTGTCCTCTTTTCTTGCCAGCTCCCATTTGTCTTACTTACAGCCCCTGTTGCTAAGCAACGGCTCACACCCACATCTGCATATTTAAACTTATATTATCACAAATAGGTTATAAAAAGACAAATTTTAAAGGATCATAATTTATTTCATTGTTTAGTCACCAGCTCTGTCTGTATCAGGTGATATTCAAAGGTCTTTCAATGTCCATTAGTATACATTTTATTAGATAATGTTTATGTCAGTTGTTTTTAATCATTAAGAATGGACAGAAACTGCTTTTACCTGTTCTACAAAATAAGAGCACATTGAACTCTCAATGCAGACAAGCCTAAAACTGACCCAGTGCCTTCAGGGACTCATTCAGCCATTCAGCAGCAACCACTACAGGCAGGAGCACAGACTTTGCTGTAGGTTTTGTTATGAGATGAATAAACAAACACAGAAGTAGATTCAAAGAAAGTGATGAGAATGAAAGTGTGTGTGTGTGTGTGTGTGTGTGTGTGTGTGTGTGTGTGTGTGTGTGTGTGTGTGTGTGTGTGTGTGTGTGTGTGTGTGTGTGTGTGTGTGTAAGACCAGCAGGCATTTCTGAAAATTCTTTCATGATCACACAATCCTACATATGGGCACACAAGAAGGCTACAAGTACAGACCTGCAGTGAGAGGGTGTGTGTGTGTGTGTGTGTGTGTGTGTGTGTGTGTGTGTGTGTGTGTGTGTGTGTGTGTGTGTGCTGTATTAGCAGCATGTGTGGGAAGTCAGACAGGACTGGCTCTCTCTTGTTTCTCCAGAATGACACAACAAGGAGGAGAAAGAAAACTGGGACGCTAGTCACTCTGATAAACTGGAGAAATATGCAAATATGATGACTTTATAATCAAGCCGTCACACACTGACTTGCTGTAATTTTAAAATCCAGATTAGGTGTCTGCTTCAGTTCACAGGGAGTCTTGTTTTGATTCGAAATGCTCTGGAGGGCTACAGGTGGCTTTAAGTGGTCAACAATGTCTTCAGGGCAACAAAATGTCACTGCCATTTCTTTCACTTAGCTGTAAGTAACACCTGTCTGACATCGAGTTGCTCTTTTTACAAAATATCTTTGGCTGCTTATATCATATGCAAACAAAACAGACTTCCTTGTATTTTATTTCTAAATCTTGATCAACATCTATGATCAAAACCAAGAAAACACCTGGGTCAAGGAGCTACTGTGCATGTGAAATAACTTAAATGGAAGGTATTTTGGTTTTATTATCATTAGAGATCAGTTTCACACCGGTGTGTTAAACAAACAAGGTCCATTGTTAGCATCTTCTCATCTTTCTTATCACAATCACAATATTGCGCAACATACATTTTCCCACAGCTTGTAAACCCCAGGAAACTACAGCCTTTGTCAGTGGTGGAATTTTCCGCAATCTTCATCTAATAGTTAGAGAAAGTGAACCATGCGGAAATGGGGAAACATCTAAATGTACCTCTCCCTGTGACCTTGCATCCAGACTATCCGTCACTGAGGTGGGTTTTAGTAGCAAATTGAATGTCTGTCTCCCTCAGCCTCATCACTTCATTCCTCTAGATGTTGCTCACTCAAATCACAAACGCTGTTAGTCACACAGTGTTTAACAAACAAGAGAAGTTGTGTTTGAGAGAGAGGAAGAGGGAGAGGGAAGCAACAAAACGACAAGCACAAGCAAACAGATGCTGACATGGAGAAACAGAACCGAAAAAAAAAAACAGAAACAGAATTCATCAGAACTGAGGGAACACTGGAGAAACCTGAGAAGCAGAGGGAGCAGGGCATCCCTGGCCTACATGCTGTTAAATCCCCTCTGATGGTTTCCCACAGGACGGAAGCCAGAGTGGCACGTGGACCAAATGTGGCTACAACCTCCAGCTGGGAAAGAAGAGGCCGAACAGCTGGATTTGTGCCTGGGATACGAGCTTTATCCCTGCAGGGAGAGAGTGCACTCCTCTCTCCTTGCTGCCTCTTTGCCATGCTGCCCAACCAAAGCTGTTGCTGCTGTAAGGAGGTCTTCTATACTCCCTGCTACCACAGACACACACTGCAGGGCCTCTTCACAAAATGAGCCCAACCTGCATCCCCTCCATCACTCACTCACTCACACACACACACACACACACACACACACACACACACACACACACACACACACACACACACACACACACACACAATATTTTACTGTCTTAATTCTTTTAGTGCCACAGAAGAAGAAGTTACTCCCTCTCATCCAATGCTCATCAGAGGTTTGAACAAAGCATGACATCAGCAGTGAAAATGACACACATTTTTACACTCAAGCAAAATGGATCCGTACTGTGCGTGGCAATGAGTGTCCCTCCTCTCATGTGCACTGAGCTAACGTCACAACCCACAGCTAAAAAATCAGACAACCACATAGGAACCAGTAACACGCGTGTCTACCAGAAATTGTATTCCAGAGAGAAGAAATGTGATACACATGGCATTAAAAAATCTGTCCATAAATTATAAAAGACGGACACTCAGATGCTGTCATTGATCACACTGACCATGAGGCAAGACATCTTTGAACATCCACCCTGTTGATACCATCACCAATTGAGACAGAAACGGAACCGCTCTGTCCCCATCACAGAAAAAAAAATCATGCGTAAAAGAAGGTGTGCCATTTTTGCGCACCGCTGCGAGTGACAGCCCTACCTGAATCGGGGTGAATCCTTTATACATTCTTCAAAGTCCACCGTCATTTTTGCGTTTTCTCGTGTATTCCAACTTCAGTCTGCTAATGTCATTGCCCGCGGCGGGATGTCGCTTGAACTGTGCGGATGGTGACTGGTATCCCCTGACGCGCAGCAGTCCGTCGCCCCTCTCCCAGTGGCACCGTGACACAAAATGCGAGCCGTTTGCGCGGCAGGCGGATTACTATTACACTGCTGCCACTGCTGCTGAGGCAGGAGGGAGGCGTAGCTGCACCGTGGAGAGTGTATCAGAGAAGAAGAGCGCCGACTAGTTACAACCAGCCGAAACACTACTGAAGAACACTACATAAGGAATGATAATGAGGAGGACCTCAAAGCTAGCTGTCCGCTTTATTTTAAACCAGAATGATAATTTCAAGAAGTACTTAATTAAATATTTTAAACTTACCATAACCTTTAATTGAACTAAGTGAACTATCTACCATGTATTTTGGACAGAACTTGGATGCAGTCGAAAGAAGTAAAATTGTTACATGTTGGCTTCTTCTTGGATTTGTTTCAATATCATTTTAAATTCAGTCACGTCTGCAAAAAAAAAAAAAAAAAAAATTCGAGCCAGCCTGTCCTTTTAGAGAGAGCTGTAGGCCTACGTCAAAAATTTCGAGGGTTAGGGTTTCTTCCCGCAAACCATCACATTGATGAACAATTCAGTCTGCCATGAAACAGTTTTATAGCCTACCTCTCACAAAACCACATCCTAGTCTGATTTTATTCTCCATTGCACATTTTCTTGATGTTAAGTCTATAGAAGTTAAATGTTTATGTTAATTTTTATCTCTTTAACTTTTTTCAAACTCCCTCTAAGTTTTCTTCTTCTTCTTTTTGTTCGTAGTGTAGGCTACTATTCCAGATCAAAATCCTTAATGTCTTTGGAGATACTGGATAGCGATTGTGATTCTGAAAATAAACCAAAGGACATTACCTTCGCGGTCAACAAAATGGGAGACGAAATAAAGGGAACGCATGAAATGTTTGAATTTGAAACTAAGGAGCAAATTGGCTTGTTTTATCCCAAAACCCTGAAAAGTACTGCATTCCGAGATTACTGGCTACATTTACGAAATATTGAAGATCATTCGAGCTTTTCTTTTTTGGTTCAAATTATTCTTCAGGTAAATATTTATACATATATAACTCTCTTCAACCAGCCTGTGTGTTGCCTCACAGCAGCTCTCACATCTCTGCTAATAATACCCTCTCTGGTTTGAATGACTGTCTATGGCGGCAGCTCTGCAGCTGCTCAGACGGCGACACACACCCTCGGCGAAATACAACGTCATCAAAAGGCGGCGGTCGTACAACCCAACCTTGGGCAGTTTCCTTTGAAAAATGTGAAGAAAACCACGGATCAAGTCGAAATTACAGTCTACTGAAGAAAACTTTGCGCCGGGCGTTTTACAGCAGTCGTTACGTGAATATGTGACCCAATGCAACATGTACGAAACAGTGAGCATGTTGTCGTCAAACGTCTCCAAGTGTCTCCCATGTGTCGTTTAGCGTCCCAGACAATATTGTAGTTTGATTGTCTGTCACAGTGCAGTGATGCTGATGCCTAATGTAGTTAATGATGTATACAAAATAGCAGAGTAACCTGCTTTAATCCGGCATTCTTCGGCACCCTTCAACAGGCGCTCCCAGATGTATTTCCGGACTACAAACAAGACGACCAGCAGCGCGCTCTAAAATGTGGTCCGTGCAAACGTCAGTTTGTGGTTAGTCTCTTCTTTAGTCTGCTTGTTTTGTGCCATGTGTTCATATAACTGTTTCCCTGACATAAATAATCAAAGGTTTTTTTTTTCTTTTTAAAATCCATTTTGTTTCTCTTCCATAGGCAATAACAATATGACATAGAAGTATCTGCATATATCATGCAAAACTCAGCACGTTATCTCATCTTTTTTCAATACATTGGGACAAAATACTGGTAGGTTAAAAAAAATAATTACTGTTAGTTTCCTTTGAAGGTGGGCTGCTATAATTGAATACTTGTATACATTTTTGGCAGCGGTGTAGTGAGAGTGCCTCCTCATGAGCTGACAAAAAAGGGAGTCCAGAACCACTTGGAAGTAGGTGAAATTGTTGTATTATCCCTTCATTTAGTTAAGCTGTATTTGTTACCCTTTTTCATTTTTTTTTTTTTTTTTTTTTTTGGTGTGAAAACAATTTGCCAATACATTTTTTTTTTATTTAAAGACTGCATAGGATTAACCTCTCTGCTGTGTATGCCTTTCCAGGATGCAATAACAAAGCTGAGGCCGGTAAACCCAGTGTCACTGATAGTGTCCAGCCGGACAGACACAGGTGTGCATGCCCTTTCAAACTCTGCTCACTTTGACCTGCAACGCAAGAATGATAAGCCGCCGTTTCCTGCAGATGTTCTTGTTGAAGCTCTTAATTATCACCTGGGGACAGAGCAGATCAGGTCAGTCTGGAGTGAGGAATCTCAAAAAACACCTTCCAACAAGTGTCAATGTCACTGTTTTTCAGTTGTTGTAGCCACCTCACAGTTTATCTTATTTCAGACACAAGTCTGAAACAGAACCCCAAAATTACTGTTGTGGCTAAAATAAAAAACAAAAACATAATTTGTACAGTTTTGAGGCTCAGTAGCACATGACAACTTGTTTTCTTCATGTTCGTCATGTTTAGTGCTGCATGTTGTGTATTCCCTCGATATCATGGTGACCTCATGTTGTGTATTCCCTCGATATCATGGTGACCTCATGTTGTACCAACCCTCTTCTGTTTCACCTGAATATATTAATCCTATAATGAAAGTCAAACATATTTGACCCTGACATCTGTTCAAAACACTCAAGGTCATCGTACAAGGCAGAGTTAAAAAGTATTCACAGTTGTCAGAGCTGTCTAAAAAGTCGCAACAGAGATAAGGAAGAAGGACAATTAATGAGGCTGAAACAACAGAGTTTATTACTTTGAAACAGCAAACTAACACCAAGCATGAGGTGTGTTTAGTCTGTAACATCAATGGTGTAAGAGTGGGTGTCTGAGCAGGGGAAGAAAGTAGCGCTGACCAGGACTTTAGCATGTCTTTTATTCTCCTGGGGCACTGAGCCGAGGTAGATTACATCTGGTCCCACACCATCTTCACTCCAGGGTTGCCTTCACAGAGTGTGGGTAAAAGTAGCAAAGCCTTGCATACCATACTTAGCTGTAGGCTGTCACACAGTGCAATAATAAGCAATTAATTATCCAGACAAATTGATGGTGTATGAAATCAACATGCACAGAGGTTTAATAAATGGGAGTCACAGAGAATACCCACATTTAAAAAGATGAGTTTTGAGATTGAGAGTCAGTGTTGGCAGGTGTCTGATGGGAGGGAGCTCCAGAGGTGAGGAGCTGAGCAGCTAAAGGCTTTAGACCCCATGGTGGTCAGGCAGTTAGGTTGATGGATGAAGATGACCTGAGAGAGCGGGTGGGTGTGATGAAGTGCAGAAGCTCAGAGGGGAATAGAGGAGCAGGGTTATGGATGGCCTTAAAAGTGAGGAGAAGAATCTTGAAATTGATATGACATTTGACTGGGAGCCAGTGAAGCTGCTGAAGGACACTCTGAGTGACATGATTCCTGGAAGTGATGCTGATGATACAGGCAGCAGAGTTCTTAAACCAGCTGAAATTTATTGAGAAGTAGAGAGAATTACAGTGATCGCAGGATGTGACCAGGATGTGAACAGGAATGGAGGTGCTGTTGGGGGTGAGGGATGGGCGGAGGCTATTAAAGTTAATTTGTTGAAAGAATACAGACTGAGCGGCATGCGAGCTTGTTGTGGTACTGTGCTGTTGAGGTTGACACAGAGACTCCTAACCTGGGGGGAGGGAGAGATTTAAGAGTTATCTGTGGTGAAAAAAAACTGTTTGTTTTTTTAGGATGGATTTAGTGCATTTGAGGAGAGCTTAAGTATTATCACTGCTGAGTTTAAGAAAGTTTGAGGAGAACCTGTTTTATTTCCAGGGAGCAGTCAGAGAGGGGGGCTGGGTTTGGAGGAGAGGTATAGTTGGGTGTAGCACTGAAATTTCATTTAAATTTAAGGTACATATAACCAAGAGGATGTAAATAAATGATGAATCGGAGAGACTCTAAAACAGAACCCAGGGGAACTCCTGCCATGACTGGGAGTGATTGGGATTTTATTATCATGACACACTGCGCATTTTCTGCCAGCAGTGATCACACTCGAAGATGTTTTTTGCATCTCTTTTACCTAGATTATTGCTTGTGTTTAATTCACACTCAAATACAACAAAAGCATCCACTGAGTGAAAGTGTAACACAGAGAAACTATGGGTATCATGATCAAAACCTAAAAATATGCTTTATCAGACACATGCATAACTTCATCCTACTGCAAACGTTTCCCAGGACATAATTTCTATTGTGGACAACAAACAACAAAAGGTATGTGCTAACAATATTGAACTTCATTCACTCCTACAGTTGGCATTTATAGCTCCACTGAAGGTGAAAGTTCACCCCTTGAGTATTTAAAGGCAAAGAGCAGAATTTTTGTATGTGTTTCAAATCAAACAACACAAACAGAAAAAGTAGCAGAAGCTGATAACCAAGGAGCACCAATCCCATAAGGCTAAGTTTGGATACTGAAAAGTTTTACAGAATCTGAAAATGAACATAGAGGTGTGAGGGTGAGAAACAGAGTGATCCATTTGGGAAACACACAGAGAAGAGAGGAGGGGGGGAAAGGAGGCTCCCAGCATCCTGCTAATCCCTAAACCTGCCGAGGGAAGGTTAGAGAGGATTATCCCTGCTCCGCTTTCAGGTCTATTGCATCCATTACTGCACACACAGTAACATAGATGTACACACATAGACATAGACTCACACACTTATGTGGCTAAATGGAAACTACCGCTTTGATTAGAATGTGAAACCAAACAGGATATGGAAAGTATAAACATGCTTTTTGTTCTCAGCAGTGGTATTAGCTATGGAGCCTGCGTTACCGTCCAAGTTCCCAAATATTCAACAACTGTTGATGATGTGCAGACTGGGGCAGAAGTCTTCAGCGCTTCTGCCTCCTGAGCTAAAGTTTAAAGTTTAAACTCAAACTTTGCTCTATAAAATTTTTTTTTTAGCTGCAGGGTTTACTGATCATCTGTGCTGCTGTACAAAAAAAAGTCAGCCTCCTCAATTAGCTGAGAATGAGTGGGCTTTTTCCCATAGGGGGAAAGTGCTGAGTAGCAAAATGGTGCCATGCTAAACAATGCCCCAGTTCCCAAATGTGTGAGGCCAAGCTTTGTACTCGTCTAATGAAAATTTTATGTGTGTGTGTGAGTGTTTGCCTGTGCCTGTGGTTTGGAGGGCAGGCAAAGGCTGTCACATCACATTGTAGCAAGCTCTGAAGGCAGACGCAAGGGTTTCCTCTGCCACGTGTCACACCCAATCTCCTCCCCTGGAAACATAACCTAGTTTGTTTGACCGTGCACACGCCACACACACACACACACACACAGATACTGTCAGTGCACTACTGTAAAATTAAAATACATACAAAATGTTATGTATACATTAGATCATCACTGTTCCATTTCCTCTCACACACATGGACAACTGTAAGGACACACACTCTTTGTACACAAATGGGCTGCTGCCTGGTGTGGTTTGTTGCAGACACAATCACAGTGACACAGCTGGCTGTAGCTCAACGTTCTGTCATTTCATGGACACAGGGACGATAGATTTCTCACCCCAAATTTACTAGTTAATACATCTCTGGTTTATTATGGAGAGATGATGAGAGTGTTTACTTTATTTGTGAATCAAAAAATCAAACCATAGATGGTGGTCCTATGGGATGTTTTAAAGTATAGTTTAAAAAGAAATGCTGCAACAGCACTCACTACCAATCCAGTATATATTTTGCATTTCAAATACCTGCATTGTTGTAGAGACGGTACAGTGTTTAACATTTTTGCTTAAGGTTGAACAAGAGTCGGCTCAGATTTTGACAAACGTAACTAAATCATTCAATAGCATCAAAAAATGATAATGTTAATGGGTGAATTATGAATCATAAAGGCAGCTGTATCTCACTGATCAATTTCCCAGTCACACACAGTTAACACTGTTATCTCTTTGTCTTTGGGAGTCTTTTGACTCATTCTTCCAGTCACAGTTTTCTTCAGACATGGGCTCAACTGCATGTGAAGATCTCTGATCCTGACTTCAGTCTTACCTTAAGAGGCCACACACACTCAGAAATTAATCCAAACCCACTGATTCCATCATTAGAGGAAATTTGTGTCTGATAGGAAGCATGGTTTCTGACATGATCTTTCCTTTGCTGTATCTCTTTGTGGACACGGACACACAGGAAGTGCCCAGTGTTAGTCTGGAGTCACATCAGAGAGCCCCAGCCTCAGAACCTGTGCTAGCTGAAGCATTTGGCTCTGTTGGATTCTTGGCAGCTTCATCATGATGAGTGTGCTCTTTTGTGAGACGAGATATGGTGTTAACTCTTAAAACTCTTTGGGAAATGAGATAAAAATGTTTAAAATGGAGGTAATTAAATGAAGTTTCATTAATAAAGAAATAATAGAGTACATATTATCCATTTTTTCCCCCCTCTGTGGTTCCTTATATTTCACACAATACCTGTAGTTGCAACATATTTCCTTTGCATTTCCATTATCATCCAGTGTTTCTTTCAACTGGTGAAGTATACACAAGCTGCATCAGAAAGAATTATTAGTTTATACAAAATTAAATGAATGAAGACCTTTATGATGTTTTTGTTGCTTGTACTCAGGTTGCATTAGATACCCATTTTGCAGCTCTAGCCGTCACTGTTGGTCTTAAAATCACCTCCATCCAAAGAATGCTTTATCTAAAGCTGAAAAGAAGCATAATTAAAAATGGAGGAGTATCATCCATCAAACTCCCCAATCTGTTTTTTTTATGATCATAAAGAAAATATTTCAAAGTCAACATAAAGCTTTATGTCTTCCGTCTTGAACCGATGTCAACAAACCTACTTCTTCCTCTGCCAGGGTCACTCATGCCCACCGTGTGCCTGACAACTTCCACGCCCGCTTCCGTGCCCAGTCTCGGACCTATGTCTACCGGTTAGCTCTTGGAGTCTCCCACCACACTTTGCTTCCCCTCACAGATTTTGAGCTCTGCTGGGGCCTCCGCAACACGTGAGATGCATCTCTCTAAACACCCTTCATTCACTCATCAGTCATCAGAATAAAGAATATATGAATACATCTATACAAAAACAGACTGGAGCGTATTCTAACAAGTTGGTCAAGAACACACACAGACACACACACATACAGATCTCCTGCCAAGCAGAAATAATGGCACGTTAAACACATGAATAATCCACACGTGCCATGCCGGAAACTACAAATTAGGGCCAGTCAAACAAAGTGTTTGATTTGAGCTGACACTCTTAACAACAAACAAAGAGGAGGAAGGAGACCGAGGGGACACAAAGTAGAGGATTGGAGGAAATAGGGATTAGTTAAGATGATGTTCTTTGTGCTGTGATTGAAAGGAAGGAGTGTAACGAAGCCCGTTTCAGAGAGTGAATGTGTGAGCACTCGTCTGAGCTTCACTTTTTTTTGGGTGAAAGTAGGGCAAGATAAGCTGCGGGCTTATATAGATGCAGAACAACACCCACACATATTTCCCTCACTGTGTTTATTTTCTCTCCTCTGTTGTCTCTTTCTCCGTTCACTCCTCTCCTCTCTCTGTCTTTATTCTCCCTCTCTTCCTCTCCTCTCGCCAATATCTCTGCTTCGTTATTACCTCTTTCATTTTCAGCCTCTATTTCATCCCTCTGCCTCTAAGCGTCTCTGCCTCTCTCCTTTTTTCTTTGATCTGCCTCTCCCTCGTCATCACACACACCCCCTCTCCCCTCCCCTCCCCTCCCCTCGTCTCTCCCACTGCAAAAAATATGAACTTCTGCTTCCGCTCATTTTAATATTGAATTTAGTCTAAAAAAAATATCGCATGCAAGTGGTGTTGAGTTGTGCCTTTACATTTCAAAAAGGTTGTGAAATATGTTGATCATATCACAGCAAGAAAATTAAATCTGTTGAGAGTTGAGGATGTTACATTCACCTTAGAGTTTGCAATGTAAGAAGAAATACAGTTGTTTCTCAGGATCTTGTACGGCTGCATTAACTTCACTGTTGATTAGCTTTTTAATGAACTGTTTGAATGATTTGATTGAAAAGTGCTGATGCCTCAGACACTTTGGTTGCTGCAGGCCTGTTCATAGGAGAATGAAGCAGCTCTTTGAAAGAAAAAGTTAATCCAGGCATAAATGAGCTGTTGAGATTCCTGCAGCTGTCTTCCACATCTTCATTTAGGACTCTCATGCACAAGATTTTAATTAGCGAGTCACTCAGCACACTCCTCAGTTCCTCGGTCTCTGTACCCCTCTCCCTGTCTTACTCTCTGTCAGATCATATTTGAGCAGCGACAGAAGCGTGAGACTGTGGAGAATCTGAGCGCCCGGCCCACTCGCATTCTCTCTCCCAAACACGCTGACTGACGACATGCTTCGCTCCTGCACGTGGCATCGTGCATCAGATAATTTCACATTATATAAACCAGCCAATAAATTATTCTTCTTTGAAAGTGGGAACATGGAGGCCTGGATACTTTCTGTACCCTGAGTGTGTGCTCCACATCACAGCTGCCTGACCGCACTGAGGGCAGGTCATTACAGGTTTAGGTCACAGTAACAAAACAAGCAAACAGAAGATTATCGAGGAGTTTTTTGTTTGTTTTGTTTTTATTTTGTTTGTTTTTTTTAATTGAGATTTTCAAGATGCATAATAATAACAATAATTGTGCTTGAGAATTTTTACACAGGAAACATTATATATGCTGAAAGAAAAAAAGGAAAGAAAAACAGAATGAAAAAAACAAATAAAACAAGATATGATAAAATAAAAATGATTTAGAAAATGAAATTTTAGATAACTAAATAACTTAGTGAATTATACACACAACCAATAACAGTTCAACCTGAGAAGAAAAAGAAAAATATCCTGCAAAATCTAATACACAAGTATCTATAAAAATATATATATGTATATATATTTACATTTGTATGCACACATTCATATACACATGCATACACACATATAAACATAAACATTTATACATATACATGTGTATCACTCTGGAGCCACAGGGAAATATATTTGTTTAACATGACAAAAGAAGGGGGACCATAATGCATTAAATCTATTTAAAGATCCTCATAGAGTATGTTTGATTTTCTCCAACTTTACATAACTTAGTTTATAATTAATCCAGTAACGTTTTTAACTCTTACCCCACAGAAATATTTTGTGTATGGCCCTAATCTTTACAATAAAAGATGATTTCTTGTTTTCTGTCATCAGGGAGCTGGACGTGCGAGCCATGCGTGAGGCTGCAGCCCTGCTGGTTGGGGTTCATGATTTCAGCAGCTTCAGAGCCGTCAGCTCTGACCTGCTCTTAAGAAGTCCTGTGAAGAAGATGGATGTGGTCAGCATAGAGCCAGGCAGATCCTTTTCACAGTCACACTTCCACAGGTAGGTTAAATATGTTCAGGTAGAGCGAACACACAGCCTAGAAGGTTATCAGGCATATGGAAGTTTGGGGTTTTTAAATATCTGAGGGCCACAAATATGCAGGCGATGATCCCACACAGACTGATAAATTGTCTCTAATCAAACACACAAGGTCTAAGTTCACACTTGACAACCTGAGCACTTATTTATTCACTCTTTCTATTGCTCATTTCTGGTGTCTGCCAAGCTCTGATGAAAAATGTTTTAGAGGGTGATTTTGTTTTATTTTTGCGATAAGTTCTGTGAGAAAAACTATTTTCTGATCTCTTTTTGCTTCATACAGCCTGTAGCTGAGACCAGTTGATACAGAGTAATTAACTTGGTGCTGAAACTGCAGATGCTGGGCAGACAGCTTCCTCAAAGTTGTAAAGTGCAACAGTAACATGCTCTGAAACAATCTTCATATCAAGCAAAGCTAACAGACTGCTAGCTGTAGTTTAAAATTTAAAGCTACGTTTTTCTCATAATAGACGGAGGGTGAAAGTAAATATGCAAATTTTTACCCAACTCCCAAGGCCCCAAAAGAGATTGGCCAAAGTTTTGAATCATTTAAAGTCACTCAGATAATTCTCTGTGCAGCCCAGAACATTTCCCCTACAAAGCTCATGTGAATTATAGGTTCAGCTGCAAAACTAATATTTCCTTTGTGCAAGCCTAAAACCCTGACTTTATTCCCCAAAATAAAAACATTACTGCAGGAGTTTTTTTTGTTTTTTTTTGTACAAGTCAGAGTATGTAAAATTCTAATTAAGAATTTACAACTTTTTATTGTGGAGCATCCAGTTTGGGCCTCCAGTTTGTTAGTGTAGGTTGTGGAGTTTACACACCTCCATAGGGCTGAGGCATTCAGGCTTGGATACACGTCTATGGAGGGGTCACTCTCCATGCCAAATGACACTTTCGTTGAATGCATGAATCATTAATATGGCGCATATGATGCACAGTGTGAGCTTAAACTGAAATGTCATTGACAAGACCAACATCTACATTGTGCATAAAAAATCTTCAGGCTTAACAGTGAAAGGTCTTTACCAAGTGTAAACGTTACACTTAACTGCTTTAAGACCCAGTTTTAAAACATTGTTTCTTTGCAAAATAACATGGCTCTTTGCCCAGCCATGTTTATAGATAGATACGAGGGGGTGTATGTTGTCATGCTTGATAAAAGTTTCCTCATTTTACAGCTTTAATTGAATCATTACCTGCATTATAAACCTGGGCAGTCTTGTTGCCAGTAGTTAGGCATAGTCATCTTCGTTTTCTGAAATTTCATCACATTGTTTGCAGCAGAAATAATCTTATTTATATTCTACTTCCAATAAGACTCACAGAGAGTGAAGTGTTTTGGCACTCAGGACAGCAGGATCAGCATTTTCATATTTGAATACTCCTAGGACTCATTCAGCAAAAAGGTCAAAAGTACTGACGTGTCGAATTTTAAAAAATGACTCAATAATCGTCATTTTTTTGTCCTGCAACAGGTCTTTTGAGAATTTAAGAATATTACCTTATAATTATTTTATACAATTAAACCCGCATCAGTCATTTTATAGGAGAAAATGTCTGTTTTTGTGGATGTCCAGAGTGTCTCAACATATTTAGTCTGGACTTCTTCGTGGAGATTTTCAGGTCCTCAAGGGTTTATCCTAATATCTGTAGTCATACCACTGACTTTTCCCCTGGCATTACTTCATTTCCAGCACCAGAGTTTATGATTACTTGGGAAATAATCACCAAAAAAAATTGTTGTGCAGTTTAGTACAGGCATTTCTGTCTTTGTCAGTAAGAGGGATGTAATTCTTTGACTTTTCCTCCAGCACCAGTAACTTTTACTTTAATACCTTTATTTGAAGAGAATGAGACAGCTGACAAAGCATTATGGGCGCATCTTAACCAACAGGCCAATACTGCTCCTGATCATGATAGTGTTTAGCTAGAAGATCACACGTAGACTCATACATACAGTTAAACCAAGTTGCCAACATGGCTGTGGACTTGTGGAGCTCTTTCTTTGTGAATGACTTGCACAATTTATTAATCATCAGAAAGCTCTTTGTGTGTACAAACCAAATGACAACTCTTTGACCCCTTGAGCTTTGTGTAATTCTGCCTGTTAGGTTAATAAAACAAGCTCCCAAAAATAGTTTGGTGTGTCTAGACAAAAGAAGCTAGGATACAAACATCTCACACCAGATCTGGCTTTGGTCCTGGTCTTATCTGTTATTCTAGCACACAGCAGATGCACATGTGTGACTTGGCAACATGAGACAGCCTCCTTCTATTTCTGTAGAGATATACCCCTCACCAGAGTCCATGAGTTAACAGCCCTGCTGTCTAAAGCTGCCTCCGCACTCCTTACATGTCAAATGTAATCAGACAGCAAGCGCTGAGTCAAATTTGCATTTGACCCAATTCTTACCATGGGCCTGTTTTCTGTTTTCACTCTTTCTTACCCAAAATACAGAGTCAGATTGAACTGTGGAAAAAAGCTGCTGTGATTTGAATGCTGAAACAAAAAGCATCAGAAATGACACAATTTGATATCAACTATCAAATCAAACTGATTCATATATTTTATGGTAGTACTCATAACCCTGTTGGGCCTGAGCTGCTGCTGCCTCTTCAGTGTGACGTTAAACAGATCTGAGCACGAGGAGCATCCCAGTCTCTGTCTGAAGTCTGACACACGCATGTACGTCACGTCAGCCTTCAACCCTCTCCACACAGTGAGGGGGAAAGCACTGGAACATGCAACCGCAGTGTTGAAACAGAAACATATCTCAGCATATAATAGACATTAAACCGGGGCCTTTTATCCTCAAGTTAAATCTCTCACTTTCAGATCATGTCTTTGTTTCCTTATGTGGCAGAGTGAAGCTATGAAACGTGCGAGTGTAGTTCAACATGTTGTTTTGCTCTGAAGTGACACTTAGACCCTAGTGGCAATATTTAACCTTTCTTTAGAAAGGCAAATTCAGGTCTTCAGGGCGGAAGTTATTAATGTAGCATTTCATTAGAAGTGTTTGGGAATTTACCTTTGGGCATTTGCGACACTTTGGCCAAAAATGAAGCAAAAAGACTGACATTTAGGAACAGTGTATTTCTTATCCTCCACTGTATACAGTAGTTTTCAGTCATGTGTGCATATTTAACACATTTTTATATATTTTTCATACAGAGAGGTATCATTCTGGGAGCTGACTTTCAGAAGCAGATCCTTTCTCTATAAGCAGGTTTGTCTCTGTTTTCTCCTTTACTGTTAATTACTGTAAACATGTGCATGGCTGTTGTTTGAATTTTGTGCCATCTGCTGGTAAAGACTTAAAATTGTGTATAATAATAAACATCCATTCAGAGCTTTCATTTTCTGATATTTAAGAACTGTTAAGGGAGAAAACGCTTCTTTGGCACTGTGCTTCAGGTGCGGAGGATGACAGGAGCCCTGGTGGCTGTAGGTCAGGGACAGCTCTCTGTGCACCAGATGAAGGAAATACTGGAGGCTCGAGACTCTCTGGCTTACCCACAAGGCCTTGGTGCTCCAGCCCGAGGCCTCTTCCTCACCAGAGTGGACTACAGAGAAGAAGGTAAGGAGGATGAATTTAACAAAAGGATATTCTAGGAAAGAATGATTGTCATAATCGTCTTAGTCGTCTTATTGCACAGTAAAATATTTGAGTTTCATGGAATTAAGTGCTGACAAAGTAACTAAGCTAAAACAACTAAGAGCTTTGAATATTTTCCCCATTATAAAACAAATCATCACCAATAAGTTGTAAGATAAATTTGATTTTTTATTACATTTCAGAAAAAGTAATGGCAAACCATATATTTAACTAACCCACCTGTGCAAACAAGTCCTTGATTGAGGCGTGTTGTGATTATGAATTACTCTATCACTTTTTGTTGATCATGCAAATAATCATTTTAGTCTACCAAATATGAAAAAAACTTTAGGTTCAAAACCTAAAGAAATGTTTGTAACATTTCAGACACGGGGACTTCATAAGCTCCCTGAAATAAAGACTGAAATGTTGTGAACGCCTGAATGGTTGCCAGTCTTCTTATTGACCCATGCTGTGTCTAAACTGGAGTACTTATGTACTTTTTGTTTTCTGAAGTGCATTCACAGCATAGACTGTGTAGATTCACACTGTATGAAAAACACAGTGCACTTTGATTTCCCTGCTGACACTCAAAACGGTCAAAAAGTTGAGTGTGGACATGTTTTATTCTTAGTTGTCACCATCTGGGCTACATAGCAGAAAGGATAGAAACAGATCAAATGATGGATGACGGTTAGTGAATAGCAGAGGAACACCTGTGGATGTTTGTGACATGTATCATTTTGGGTAAGTGCAAGGCTGCAGTGTTTGAGTGAGGACAACACTGCCCTCTAAAAATTTGTACACTGCTCCAGAAAGGACATAGTGTATAGAAGTATTTGGTCTGAAACACAGCTTTGGTCTGTACAGTGTGGTTATCAGCTGAATTCAGGCATTTGCCTTCTCATCACCTCCTTTTTCCTCCTCAGACCTTCAGCTTACACAACAAACATCAGAGGAGAAAATGCTCCCCAGTGAGGATTAATTCTACTTTATTTTACTGTATTTGCATTCTTGATATTTAACGCTGTACCCAAGCAACTTCACACAAGAATTGTAAGCTTTTGTAATAAAATATGGAATGTTTTACTCACAATAGCATCACGTGTTTAAAATAAATCTTTGCATACACATCAAAAAATAAGTTTGAGACTTCATACTGATGAACATCTACATGTTCTTTAATTCAACATATTAAGAATACATAACTGTGTCCATAAACGCAGCTCAGCTACAGAATACCACACACCTTGAACCTATCATTGTCTACACATGACCTTCAGGTAACAACAGAAGACCTTCTTTCAGCCTGGTTAGGCAGCGTTACTTGTATGTTTACATGTATGAACCGGGTTCTGGTAGTTTCTTCTGACGTTTATCAAACAAGGTATACAGCATGTGGAGAGGAGTGTTGAACTTCTACAACCAAAACTGCTCAGTGAGTCCATGGTTCTCGTACAGTGGTATTATTACATTATGAATCGACAAAGTGCACACACTCTCTCTGATAATGTTTACATCCAAATGTCCAAATGAAACTGCATAAACTGTTTGTTTTGTTTACCCAAAAGTCTTCACAGACCATTCTCGTGGATTTTCAGCACACGCTCACTTCCCTCTTATTCGACTGCATCTGCTCGCCGATTTGAGTGATTTTTCAGCAAGTTGTCCATAAACAGTCCAAAAACAGGCTAACCCCCCCACACTTCTGTCGGTGCAGGTGGGAGCCCGGTGAGGTTTGTACAAGGTTCAAACTGACAAATCACTGCCTTTGTTTTGTTTTAGCGCAATGTTTCCATCATTTCATACAGACGACCCATTGATGTACAGGCTATCTGATTCATGCTCGCTTCATTTCAAGTGCTGCATCTGTCAAAATTGAACCTCACGAGGAATGTTGTTGCACTTCTTAGAAGTGACAAACTGTCAATAATTCAGTCACACCTTTTTTTAACCTAAAATTTTAAATATGTACACAAGTACATATATCCACGCGACCATGTTGGAGCAACACAGTGAATCTGATTGGCATAGGTCCTCTAGTCAATTCAGCATTTGGTTTCAACAAGATAACTCACACATCTTTAAGACGCCCATAATTCATTATATACTCAAAATTTCAAGTGTTAGCCAGAATATCAAGCCCAATGTCTTAGAATATCAGTAACAAAATCATATGAATATATATAATGCACTTGAGGAAGGCATTTTTTTTTAACTCACAATCCTTAATAACAGCACAGTCTGAGTGAAGAATGTAGCTGAGCTTAGGTTGAACTGGAGACCCTGATTGAAAAGATGGTGAAGGGACAGTGAAACAAAGAAAAACTGACCACATCAGACCTTTTTGTCCATATATTCAGTTTAAAAATAATGAGGTTTTATGAGACAGATGAAGGAAAAAGAAGACCTGTTTAAAAATGTTTAACAGTGGCGCAAAGCCTCTCCTGATAACGGCTGTAAAACTTTAGAAATGATGCAAATAAAAAGAAAGATGTGAGGGTGGCATTTGATTGATTCCAGACTGAACTGAAATATTCAAATGTCTGTGACTTGGAGTTAGTAGTCTATCATCATTCTAGGCAGCCTTTTTTTGGCATTGGACTACACACCCTGATGCTAAAGCTGAGGTTAATTCAGGATTAATTTATGTGATGTGATTACAGGTTGATAGTATTTGACAATAGCTATCACAGGTTGATAAGTTTGCATAGACCCTTGAAACTCAACCATCACCATCTCAATAACATAATCTTTGTGATTAAACTACAGCTCAGAACAGCATACCCAAATTCACCCTTTGTACTTTTGGTCAATACAGGGCAAGATAAATTCTGTTACTATCAACATCAACATCATACAATTACATTCAAATATTGTGTTTCTTAAAAATTCAAAGCTTTTGTGGCACATAAAAATTATCATTTTAATTTTCTTTGAATCTCATATTAAAATAGCTAGTAGCATGCCACCACTACATCCAACACCAGAAAGTGTTATATTCAATCTGTTTGTGTTCAGTGAAACAAGAGTCCACTTTGGCTGCTTTTACAGCATCATGATACACAGAAATAAACTTACTTTATTCAAAGAGGTACAAAGAGTGAATGGGGTATGTTCCCGAGGCTCACAAAAACACTCGTCTGAAATAAAGAGGAGAGAGGAGACATTTCCACGTGTAAACATATACTGTATGGTGGTTTTGCTCTTTTCTCCGACAGCTAAAAATAAAAATAAAAGCATAAAACACTGCAGGAGCATACAGTCCTTGGGGAGCAAAGAGGGAGGGGAAGTCAGGTTGGCATCCTTCATCCCAGTAACGCCCCTCTTTTTAGCTGGCAATTTTCTCAATTTCATCCAGATCATCCGTGTCTAGTCTTTCGATTTTCTTGCCTGTAGGTGTAAAAATATTAAAAGATAATAAGTAAAAGTCTTCACTTTCCTAAACTGAATACATCTTTTCTGTTAGAGATTCCACATATCGCTCTTTTAGGACAGAGGGCATCAATGTTCTAGATCCAGTGTGTGTTTCTATCAAAGATGGACTTACTGAAATGCTCCTGAATCCTGTTGAGGATGTTCATGCTCATCTTGCTGTCCACCATGTTGATGGCAAGTCCCCTTTTGCCAAACCGACCTGTGCGGCCAATCCTGTGCAGGTACGTCTCGTTGTCTGGGTTACCATCCTTGTCTACTGGTAGGTCAAAGTTGATCACCACTGACACCTGCTCCACATCAATACCTATGTGAGGTAAAATGACATAGTGAATATGGGCTAATTCATTTTATTTATCAATAGAACAGAAAACTAATGCGATTTTTTTCCACTCTAAATACATTTGATGGAAACATTCGTTGCCCATTTGTCTCCAAGTTATAAGCTTGCAAGTATATAAACAAGACAATATCAACCTTGTTATGTACCAAAAAGAGGAAACAGTCCTTTCACAGTTAAACAAAGAATGAATTCAAATACCTGCCCACTATAAAAATTAGGGATGCACCAATATGAAAATTTTGGCCAATAGCGATATTAATATTGTTCTTATGGCCGATAACCGATATTAACTGATATCAATATTGATTAAAAAAAATAAGTAGGAGTGGCGCAATTGTGAGAAAAGACGACCATGAAGAGGATCAAAGGATGTAGCACCGGATGTCGATCGATATCAAGCAATCAAAAAGTATGTTTTGTCTGTTTTTTGGATCAAAAACAGGAAGAGAGACATGAAAGAGGAGAGTCCACCCCTCTTAGGAAGTTTTGGTGTTTACACAATCATAGAAAACAATATTTTTTGGGTCTTGAAAGATCGTTCAAGATGCTCTGAAAATGGGCGGCAACTAATGAGTAAGTATTGGCCCGCTTTTACGCAACAGCTGATAGTGATATGTGAAAAAAATGATCAACATTGGCCGATACAGAGATATGGACACTGATATATTGTGCATCTCTAATAAAAAAATACCCTTACCTCTAGCACAAACATTTGTGGTGACAAGAACCTTCTCCTTTCCATCTCTGAAGCGCTCAATGACGGCAGCTCTCTGCTCCACCTGCATCTCTCCACTGAGTAGCGCCACTTGGTGGCCCTCCCTGGACAGTTCCCCAGCAAGCCAGCCTGCAGTCTTCCTTGTCTGGATCAGAAGGAGAGTGTACTGTCATTATGGCAGGAGTTCAGTGACCAAAGGTGAAAACACAGCAGCCAATACATCCACAGAGGATCCACCAAAAGGATTCTGTCATTATGTTCTAATAACAATTGGGATCTACAACCATCACTCTAAAGCAGATTAAGAATGTATGGAGTGATAGGACTCACATGGCAAAAGATCATGGCCTGAGCAATAGTGATAGCGCCATAGATGTTGCACAGAGCTTGGAACTTTTCCTCCTTGCTGTTGCACAACACGTAATACTGTTTGATCGTGTCCAGCGTCTCCTCCTCTCTCTTCAGTTTTATGATGTTTGGAGAAGGCACGATGCGCTGGGCAAAGTTCCACACCGTCTCTTCAAACGTGGCTGAGAACAGCAACATCTGGCAGGTTTGAGGTAGCATCCTGTGAGACAAAGTAGGAAGAGGAAAAGCATGAAACATCAAAAGGTAAAAGATTAAAGCAGTACGAGACCTTACAAGTTGAAAAGAATTGGAGTTAACCATTCATTTTTTTCATTCTCACCTCTGAATTCGAATGCTCTGGTCTTGGTGACCCTGTGTGGCGATCATGACGTCGGCCTCGTCCAGCACAAACACCTTGATCTTCTTTGGGTCGATGAACCTGAATTTGCCACACCAATCTAGCATGGTACCAGGTGTTCCAATAACTATCTGCTCTTGTAGTTTGTGGCCCTTTGGCACTACAGATAAAAAAAAAAAACACAATAAGCAAAAGGTTATTTAGCCAAGGTTACATTCTTCATTGATCACAGTCTCTGAACATGGGGCAGCCAAATCAACAAACACAAATCATTAATACTTCAAATATCTGTAATAATGTTAATATGGTCAATAGACCCAAAGCAGGCTTACATTTATTTCCTCTGATGGCGTAGACTAGTTTGACCTCAGGATAGTACTTTCCCATTTGTTCGATTACTTTGCCAGTCTGAAGTGCCAGTTCATAGGTGGGTGACACACACAGGCACTGAAGAAAGAATTTCAAATTAAGAAAAATATATCATAACACGGCTTGTACAATTTTTACACTTCCGACAAGAGACAAATAAAGAGGCCATTGGATTTTTCAGACACATGTCAGGCAGAAGGCCACAGTGACAATATTTCAAAATTTAATCTTCTGCAACAGTAAAGAAAACCCCAAAACTCACCTGAGGATATTTGTTTTCAGGATCAACATGACTGAGCATGGCCAGAACAAAGGCAGCTGTTTTCCCTGTTCCTGACTGTGACTGTGCAATCAGATTCTGTGGACTAAAAGCAACAAGAAGTGAAGGTAACAGACAAATGCTGTACAGCAGTTATTACTGAATTCATTACTCCCTTGGTTTTATCAAAACAGGAGTGACTTTTGGACCAATTTTATAGAAACAATTAAGTGAAGACATGTCAGGGCTTCCACTGCTATGGCGGCAGAATCTGCAACATTTCTGTTTAGTGTGAAATATACTCACGGTCCAGCCAGCATCATGGGTAAGGCAGTCTCCTGGATTTTGGATGGCCGGTTGAAACCCATGCCGTATACACCCTGAAGTAGCTGTGGTTTTCTGCATCCATAAAAGAGTAAAAACCCGTCATGTTTGTCTCTTTCTTCATATGTATTATATGAGTTAAAAACAGCTGTTCTGTAAATATTATCATGGACCACAAAAAAAGATAAGTGTAACCAAAGAAGCATCACTCACAGTCGCAACTCCTCAAAGGACTTGACGGAGTAAAGCGGAGAGTTGGGATCCTTCTGAAGAACTTCAACTTGATTTGTATTGTTGACAAGATTATTTCGAATTAACTTGTTCAACAATGACTGTGCAGCTTTGTCGTCTGGAAAAAAAAAAGAAATGTTACAAGAGCTGTTAAAAAACCCAGGAAAGTATTGTTTTACAACTCAGACAACAAAATCCTCTAGTAGTAGAAATTTTTTTCTGATAATGTAACAAGCCAACCTTTGTCATCGTCTTCTGCAGCCTTGTTTTCTCCCTCAGCTTCTGACTTTGCAGCTGCACCTGAGTCTGTCGCATTTGAAGTTGTGCCTGTGATAGTAAAATCATCGACAAAATTACAACCCCCCCAAAAAATACTTGACAACAAAATAGTTTGATTCTAATAATGCTTTTAACACCAACCATTTTCTTCTGGTTTGTCTTTAATCTGTAGGCTGCCAATCTGTAAATGATAAACAAAGTAATGCAGTGTTTGTTCAAGTTGCCTGAAAGAAAATTAACGTTTCATTGTACAACGTCAAAACAAAACTAGAGAAGTTGCTTTTCTTGAAGCAAATGCGTTAAAATGCTGAAACTGAAATGGGAAACAAGTAGGGATGCACAATATTATCGGCACAATATCGGTATCGGCTGATAAAGGCTTAAAAACATGTTTATTGGTATCGGCAGATATGAAAATTTCTGCCGATAAGCACAGCCGATAAGGTGCTATTCAGTTAGGATTATTATTATTTTCCATCTGAAAAATAAGCGCCTTAAATAAAATGTAGCACTTCATTTATTTGCACTGCAGAGCTCTGTGTCTGTCACCAGGTTGTTACAGTAGCTCTGAAATAATCAAATGCAACTTGGTTATGTTTAAAAATGCATTGTACATTTAAAGTTCATGTGATCTAAAGAAATTATTTTTCTGTATTTCAATACTGAATGTCTTGAGTTTGAAAAAATAATACATTTCTTATTTATGGTAAAATCAAATGTTTTTTGTCTTGTTTTATGTGTGTTTCTCAAACAAATAAGACCGTCACAATTAGAGTAACATATAAATTCCAGTACACGATAGACTTAGCTTTCCTTATAGTGAAAAATACAAACAAACTCGTGATTATCGGTATCGATATCGGCCAAAAGGGGTTTCGATATATCGGCAAAATCCAAAATCGAGCATCCCTAGAAATAAGTAAAAGTTAAATCATTTAACAGTACAGAGGGTGGAGGTATAAAGACATAAAGCGCCCTTCAGCTTAAGATAATATGAGTAAATTGTGATAGAAGTAGAAGAAGATTTAGTTAAAGGAGCTTTGGATCCTAAGAGGGGTTAGAAGGTGGATGGAGGACTTTGGAAATAGTGCTTAGATCTTTAAAATGCCCAAACAGTGTGAACATGTGTGTCTTGTAAAATGCTGAGGCAGCATTTTAACATAATTAGTATTTTTGAGTAGCAGGCTCCACATAGGGTGAATTCAGGGCAGTTAATACTAAGCGTTCTGTTCTGGCCTCCTTTACGTTTGCTTGTTAGCAAGTTAGCTTCCAAAGCCATCAATTCATTGAGCACGCAACGTCTGAGCTCCAGCTAGTTCACTTAGCTTTCCCGGTAAACTGAAACTAACTGGTGGTTTCGTCCCCAAGCAGGTATGTACGCCAATAAGACACACTTTAAGTTAAATCATCAATTCATAGGGTTGGGCCCGTCAGTTAACACTTTAAGTCTTAAAACGAGTCGCTAAGCATTATATTTCCTTTCAAGTTGTATCAAATCAGGCCAGAGCAACCCATAAACAGGCTAACAAGACGTTAGCTCGTGTTGCGTAAGTTAGGTTACCGATTCCGCCGCTGCCTCTTGCTCGTCCACTGCCTGGGCCCAGGAGTCCGTTGCCATAGTGGGACAGTTTTACTATTATTGGTCAAAAGATTAAAAACTTGACAGGTAACGTGAGCCTCAGGTAGAAAGTCTGCGATGGTAACTTGAAAGAAGCTATTTTCGACAATGGCGTGCCGAAACAGATTCTAGACACTTGTGCAACCCTTCACGTGTCCGTGTGGCATGCAAGTGACAATTAATAGTTCCTAGCACAACTATGGCAGAGTGGGACGTGTGAGAAGCATCAAAGATTATAAAAAAAAAATCATGATAAAATAATTTCACAAAGAAAAATTAATATAAGAAATATTGATATAATTTGTAAAACTCTGGAGGTTTTTACCTAGACACAGGCCAAACACTTTTATCTCGAGCCTGTAGGTGGCGTCAAAACTTTCTGGAAAACATCACACTCCACCTGCACGTGCATGGAAGCCCTGTTCCATGCATTAAAGACTTATGGGTTAATTTTTCTCCAATTTTACTTTAAAGGGCAGAAGATGTGTGTGTGTGTGTGTGTGTGTGTGTGTGTGTGTGTGTGTGTGTGTGTGTGTGTGTGTGTGTGTGTGTGTGTGTGTGTGTGTGTGTGTGTTGTTTCCTAAGTTGTTCTTGTATTTTTCTGTGATGGGGTTCAATCAGGAGTGTGGAGTGTCTCCCATTTTGGTAAAGATGTGTGGCAGTATTATTGTAGATTATGATAAAATGTACAATGAAGGAGGGCAGATGGCCTAGTGGTCTGGGTCACGCTCCATAAGGTTGGCCCTTGCACGTGTGGCCTGGGTTCATATCCAGCTGGCGGCCTCTTTCCCACATGTCACTACCCACTCTTGTCCTGTTTCCTACTCTGTCCACTGTCCTCCTCTATTAAATTAGAGGCGTAACGCCCAAAAGATAACTTTTAAAAAAGTACATTGAAAAATAAATGTTCCAACTAGAAAAATGTGGCCTAGCAGTTAGGTTGTGTGTCCTATTAGGTCAGCCCTCAAGTCCAGCTTGTGGTCCCTTCCCTGCATGTCACTCTCCAGTCTCATCCTGTTTCCTGCTCTTTCCACTGCCCTGTCCTCTCTAATCAAGGCCTAAAAGCCCCAAAAATGGCTAAAGGTGAAAAAAAATCCCCTTGTGTTCATATAACAATTTATGATACACGCAAATTTTGTAAGAAGGGGAGAGAGTAGCCTCTCAGATCATCAAAGAGAGGTTGCTTTTCTGGTAAATGTTCTACTCTTGGTTGTTACTTTTAGTTTTCATAAACCAAAGCATCAACATTTTAAATTGGTTTGATGCAAATTTCTTAACATTATGGCCCATCAGTTTCTCCATTTTAGTCCTACCTTGTAGGGTTAATTTAATGAAAGATGAATTTCATTACGTTCTGGGAGTAAGGCTGTTTTTTTATGACTCAGTTACCTTCTCTGAAACTTGACGGTTATGGTCTGTAAAACTCCAGCGAGAAACTTTTGGCCTGATTTTGGCACAAAGGAAAACCTGTTGTCTCTTTATAATGAGTACAGTTCTACAGTTCTACAGTTCTACAGCTTCATTTAGGAGACAATTTTGTCCAGACAGTTGTGTTGTCAGGTGGAAAAGACAGGAAAAGCTGAGTGTCATCAGCAAGCAGCAACCTCTGGTCTAAAACTATGAGACAATGCGGAAGTGCTAAAATCTTGAGTGTCTGCTTGAGGCTGGCTCCGGAAGTACCAGAAGTCACATACACACCAAGCCATAAGAAGAGCTTTTCAAAGCAGAAATCAACCTATTTACAGTCTAGTTCCAAAAACATCTTCTGCCAGAGTTGCTAATTTCACTGTCGGCACACACTTTACAGGGGTGATTTTTTAAAAACTCGGCAGTTCAGAGGATATTAAGATAGGAGCTCGCCCGATCAGAGGCACAGTTCAGGGTCACGTGACTGACAGGCGCCCTATTCTGTATGCGAAGCCCTTGCCACTACCAATATGGCTGCTATAGCCGATGTGCTTCATTTTTCGTTCCAGAAACGGGTGATGTCGGGGAGACTACATGCATGTTTCATACAGTCTTTGGTCATCAGCATAGCAGTGGAAGGAGAAGCCATGAGAGCAGATCACTGCACCAAGTAACTAGTGTTTTTGGCTGTTAATCACAGCATTGCTTTGAAAAATCTCAATAAGGGCTCTTTTTACAGGGTCCTGATGAAAGTATTGTCAGGCAACTACCTGGTGGTAACATTATCATGCTTAAGACATTTTTCTATTGCCCACCAATAGTTGTTTTTACAGATAATATTGTATTAATTCCAGTCTGTACAGCTAAAAACTTTTCAGGAAGCTTTAACTTGGGTATGGGTACGGTCGTGTAACTTGCAAAATATTAAACAGCTGCTCTAAGTATGGGTTATTGAACTAAGGGTTCTCCTCCTTGTTTGTCCAGTACACTGATCTTTTAGTCCTAATGTTCCTGGTCTAGTCCTGAAGGTACTGCTAGGTATGGTGCTGCAGCATAAACATCTTGTTACTTTAAATGAGGACCAAGTTATGAACCAGAGCTGGTCTCCTCTGGGGACAACACAGGAGCAGTCAGGGTCACTTCTGGAGCCAGACCACTGTGGCCAGCTCCTCCTTAAATTAATACAGAATTGATTTCACACATCTCCCCATGCTCCACTGGGATAGATAGATGATGACAGTGCTTTGGAGAGTGTTGGAGAAGATTACACTGATCTCTGTTCCGCTGTCATCCGATGGTCACCACAGCTCTGTGTGCGTCAGCCAAAGTTTATCCACATTTAAGCTGGTGCATACGTTCGTTTGTGTGTGTGTGTGTGTGTGTGTGTGTGTGTGTGTGTGTGTGTGTGTGTGTGTGTGTGTGTGTGTGTGTGTGTGTGTGTGTGTGTGTGTGTGTTTGTGTTTGTGTGTGCCAGCATGCCAGAGAGTCTCTTTAAGATCGTCAATTTGGGGACAAATTTGTCAAAGGCTTGAACGAGCTGAGTTCATTGTTCCCTCCAATCAGCTGCCTCGCTGGAAGTATCCATGGCAACTAAAAGAGTAAAAGTAAGGCTTGAGGTCTCTGGAGAATTTGGAAGAGACAGAGAGGAGGACTTTATATCGCTACATAAGGACTCATTTCAAACACTGAATATGACAGAAAGGATATCAAAGTAGTGTGGACGTCAGTTGAAATGGGTTTTCTGGGTGAGCAGCCTGAAAAAGGAAAACACTCAGCCCACGAATACATAATGTAGGATCATTCAAACACTACTTGATGCTCATGAATATACAGGATGTAACAGTTTAAGTAGGAAGTATATTTACTTCTGTACTCTAAGGTACATTTTTACAGTAACACTTCAGAAGGGGGCAAGCACAGGAGCCTGAACTTGTGTCCTCGTGTTTAGAGAGCATCCATCTCAGGTTAAAAATATAGAAAAACAGACAAAAGGAGGGTATAGAAAGCAATCATGACAGGATGAGAAATTGTTCTGATGCATGCGTTTTGTACATGTTTAAATCTGAACATTTAAGGTTATTGTAGTCAGTAAATGTATTTAAAACAGGTTTTAGGCTGCTCTGAACTAAGGTAGTCAGTTATTCTGAACCCTGCTCATTATGTTGGTGTAAGTTTTCAGGCTCCCTGATTTGAAAAGTGAATGGTCTCCTTGAAATTGCTTCTTTTTCAAGGGGAATTGAACTCTGCTCCCCGTTTTGTTGCTTTTAATTTTAATTTCCCGCAGCAACAAATCATTTCACATTAAACGTCCAACTACAGTCTCTGTTGATCCGTGATGCTATAATGTGTCATGTAATCTCTTGTGGGATGGTCCTCTTCAATGGTATGACACCACCATTAAAAATTCAGTCTTTCTTTCATTTAATATTTCATATGTTGCCTCGGGAAGGGTTTAAACTGTGCAGGGGTGAACACGCAGGTCAGATGTGCTTTGAGCTCGGGGGCACATGTGAAAGGATTGAGTTGTGTTGATGAGTGCATGAATTTTAAAAAGGCCCTAGACCAGTGATACACTTTGTGATGGAAAACCACGACAGATGGTATGGATAAGATTCAACAAACAACTACACAAACGCACTAGCTTGAACAAAGAGTGTTTAGCTGAAGAAAAGGGTGGTAAAAACATTTTCTTCACTGCTGATGCTGGTCAGCCTGGCTCCCTCTTTGAGGAACTTCAAGGAAGCTTGGCTATACAAAGAAATGGTCTAACCTTGGTCTCCTGCCCGAGTATTCTCTCAACCCTTTCCAGGAGTTCTCTTGCTATAGTGGTCCCAAAGGAAACCTGGTCTTTGTTAAGGCTCCCAAGTCAGCTAAACCCACCCTCTTTGTGTGGTGCGCCTGATCTGATGGGATGCCAAAGCAATGAATTTCAAAGTCTTTGAAAAAAAAAAATTAGTGGCGAAACATAGGTAGCAGACACTAGGAAATTTTGACATATTTGACGAGGCATTGAAATGGAAATATTAATCAGTGCAGTTTTACTGATGATGTCAATGCTGTAATAGTTAAAGAATCAACTTTCAAAAAGCATGGGTTTGCAGGAGTAATTTTTATCAACTTTGGATGTATTGGTCTAGTATGAGGGATTAGGGTAAAGGTTGAATAGGTGTGTTGCAGTCAGAATAACTTTTCCTGTAGTTCTTTCTTTAATCACAGGTTAAACACCTTTGAAAATAATCATGTAAAAAACACTTCTACCATATTTGATGTAGACTTGTAATAATTAGTCTCAATCAATGAGTTCAAAGACAGAAAATTGATTACCGCATTGACTAGAATTAACGGTTTCACCTTGTGCTGATGGAGATGGGGGGGGAAAAAAGCCATTTTTCACTTCTTCTGACTTTCAGAGAGAGCACTAATAGTCAAAAGTAACAAATAGCCATGCTGAAAGTCATCAGTATTATATCCAAAACTTACTGCTTCTTCTTATCCTCAAGGCTTTTCACAACTCGAGTTTGGACCCCGACTTCCAGCCTCTGCTGCTGTTTCACTGCAATGCTATGATCGATGGGTGATAATAAGACCTGGTGCTTAGCTTGTCATCCAGATCATGCAGAAATGTGCAGGGATCTGTGCAGACCAGTTCAGGTTCGTCTTTAAGCAGGACAGATTGCAAGTTAGAAACAGGCTTGCAGCTAAAACATCCATGTATGGTCGAACACTGGAAACTGGAAACTGCTGGTCATCATGTTAAGTCGTCCAATGGTTGTATGTTTTACCTTTCATTAATGCGTGCCTCGGTTTGGCTACCAAGAAGATTTGACTACAAAGGATGACGCAGTGACAGCATCACCACATGTTGTCTCTGCAGCAGTAGGAGTGTGACTCCTTTCTTTTGCTCCCTCTGCCTTGAACAGCCCAGTGTTCAGGTCCTTGTCCGTCTTGAGCTAATTAATCTGAATCAAAGAGAGACAAATCCTGTAAACACAGACGAGCTGTATGGCCCATAGGTGAGACAGATGAGCAGGGAGGGGGGGAAGAAACAAGGAGATTAAGGGCGCGACATCTCCCCAGACGTCTTCTCCCTACTTTTTTCTGGAGAGGCCATTAAGATTCAAACCCCTGATCCTTTACACTGTGCCTCCGAACACTCTCCTCTATGCATCTCTGGCAGGGAGAAATATCATAACCTGTACGCCCACGCCAGAATTAAAACAGTGATGCAGCACTTGTCTTCTGTCAACAACAGAGAGTACACAGAGAAAGACTGAGAGAGGAAGATAGCGTGAGAGACACAAAGAAGGAGAAAGTAAGAGAGAGTTAGGGGCTGACAGCTGGTTGGTATTCCTGAGGCTTAGCTAGAGAGGCTGATGGTGCAGAGTGGACATCACCGAGGAATTTCAATGTGGATAGAGCAGCTTGCTGTTGTCAGAGTCGGTGCTCTCGCCTTTATTTAACAGACCTGACCGTTTTGCAAAACACCATTTCTTCAATAAAGCAAATCAAGTCAGGTTGGAGATATAATCACACAAAGGGGACTGATATAGGTTTGATGCTTGATGACAGTAACCTGCTCTGACAGAAAAAGTTGCACCTTATCATCAACTGTGTGATCATTAATATAAAACAGATATCACAAGTTTTGTGCATTTTGTTTTTATTTCATAAATATTTATACGAATAGACACTTCAGAGGTATGGCACCCGCAAAGAGGTACCTGCAAGTGCCTCTGTGTCTATGGTGGTTACTGGCTCCCATACATCGCTGACTGGGTCTCTAAGAGGAGTCCAGTGCTGTATTACCTCACAGGACCTGCCTCTGGTGCTTGAGGCCCTTTGCCTGCCTTACTTCACTCCGCAGGGCAGTGAGAGGTAAGATGGCTGTCAGGAAAGGTTTCTGTTGTTTGGGCAACAACATCAGCAGTGAGTGTGTGAGTGTGAGCTGCATGTCTTGTTGGGGAGTTGGTGAAAAAACTGTTCACTGGTCAGATGGCATTTGGCATTCTTTCCCAAAAGGCTGTCCTGAGCCCCTCCAAGATCAGGTCATTGAAGTTACTGCTCATGACCCCTCTTCCCTGTAGGAGGAAGAGGCTGATTCAGCAGAAGTCTTTTCCCCAGTGAGGGCCTTGAGACACAGGTAACCTCTGGGTTTGACTAATGATATCCTGTTTGTTTTAGGTAGATTTTTCAGGTGATTGAGGAGGCATGCAAAACAGACAGTCTGCCTTTGCCTCAAAATGTGGCCATTCCACCAGGAGTGTCTCCACACCCTGGGCTGCACTAAGAGGTGTATCCCTGAGGGAGATTTGCTCTGTAGCCTTCAGGGCTACACCATGCACATTTGCTTGTTTTTACAGAGTCAATTAAGCTCCTCCTCGCACACTGGCAACTGCTGTCTTTCTGAAATCCTCAGCCCACAAGTGGATATTTCTTGTGACCATGTTGTTGTCTTCACCCAGTGTTAAGAAGAATTAAATAAAACAAGAATCATGAAACTTACCGCGGTTCGGTCAATTCTATCTCCTAATATCTGTTAGAAGATTTGGTAGGGATAGTTTTCATGATGACACAGGTTGTGTTAAGAGACGCTTCTGGCAGTCATCCAGAATTCATAGCTCCACAGCTACAGCCGTAACCTCCTGTCAACTCAAGAGCATGCAGTGTCATTAATTTAATTCATAATCACGTTGCTCTTTTCTCGAGAAGTACATGTCACTGACAAAGTTGAAGAACAATTTGAAGGAACTCTATGTACAAAGAGGTCTTTGAATCACAAAACATACAAATACACATCCATTGAATCTTGGTATTGAATATTTCAGATGTCACAGGATCAATTAGACACTAACACCCAAATTCAAAGAAATAAAAAGCATAAACATGATGCTTAAAGGAAAACTTAAAACTTTTATTGAACTGGTCCAGTGGTATTGTAATGGCTTGGGTTTTTGGTTTGTGTATTTCTGGGTTTTCTTGTGTTTTAGTCTTCTTGTGTTTCTTTGTTATTCTGTGCTTGTCCTGTGTTTCTGTGTCACCTGTGTTATCATAGTTATTCTTCAGTGTTCTGTGTTTCCTGTTTTTTTTCTTTGTTTGCCATTCCTCTGGTTGTCCTGCTTCATGTCTTATGTGCTCGCCATGATTGGGTTCCTCTTGAGTTTTTGAGTGCTTTTGGTTTTGTTTCTCTTGTTAGTTTTTTGAGTTTTGAGTTTAGTTAAAATAAAAGTTTTGTTTATCTGCATCTGGGTCTTCCTCCTTTGTTCTCCCTTGGTTGGACCCTTGGTGGTCCTGGCTGGCCGTGAAGGACCACCACGCTTCTTATGATGGCCTCCTGTGTCTGGAAAGATGGCCAGTCTGGTTCCCCTCCAGGGAGACTAGTCCTGACCCTCCACAGTCCATTCAGGGCCACGAAAAAAATGATTGAAAATAAGAAACTTTATTTTTTTTAAATCAAAAGACTCCTAAAAATAGGCTGGATCCATCCAAGGTTGGGTCATTCTGTCAGGAGAACCCAGAGAGAACAAAGGAGGAGGACCCAGATGTAGATAAACAAAACTTTTATTTTAACTAAACCCAAAACTTAAAAAAACTATCAAAAGAAACAAAACCAAAAACACTCAAAAACTCAAGAGGAACCAAATCACGGTGAGCACATGAGACACAAAGCAGGACAACCAGAGGGACAGCAAACAAAGGACAAAAACAGGATATACAGAACACTGAAAAATAACCAAGTTAACACAGGTGACACAGAAACACAGGACAAGCACAGAATAATAAAGAAACATAAGAAGACTAAAAACAAGAAAACCCAGAAATACACAAACCAAAAACCCAAACCGTTACAGGTATAGATGCATGAATCCACACATTTTGACATATTTTGGGAACTTTATCTATAATATTTTTTATATCAGTACTTGTAAGAGAAAAAAAGGTAAGGTTTTATGACCAATAAAGGGTCAGACCGACATTTACTTGTTTCATTTGAAGTTTTATCCTTTGAACATATACATTTGAACTTTTAGATGGATTATACTGAAGATCAGTTATAATGATCAAAGCAGGTGGTGAGATTCATTTCGTTTGGAGTCAAACAGACATGGAGCATTAGCCTTCACAGGTTTGGTCCCAAGACTGACAATACAACCACAGCATCTGGATCCAGACTCCCTTCCTTCTCCAGGGAAGATCCAAGGCTCACTTAACCGAACCATTTCACCAAATAACCAGCTGGAGTATTACATAATTCAAGGTGAAGGCTGGATAGCCTTTAGTCCTTTGAAAAACCTAAAAAAAAGCAGACTTTTCGTGTGTAGTTTGAAGCTCAACAGTCATTGACAACCATACAGCCGTGAACATTCATCCACTGGGGCCAAAGAGCTCTGTGGCTGTCTAGGCCCGGCTCAACAATTTTCAATTCCTTAATAATTTATTAATGGCAGGCAGTCAAATTGCATATCAATAATGTAGAAGGGTTCAGTACAATGTTGATACAAAACACCCTTTCAGTCGGGCTCATTCATGCTTACAGACCTGCAGACATACAGTATGTGCTATGTTTAGTCCCACGTGGTCCAGCGCTGGCACACTGCATGAATTCAATCTGCATCATTGAGCTGTGTAATGTTAGTTGATGAGGGAGCAACAAAAAACGCTTCTCATGTTGGGAGTCTGTGTCTGAAAATGTATGTGGTAATGGAGTCACAGAGGGGAAATCTGCTTTTAATAGAGGGGCTTCAGAGAGGAACTAACACATAGAAACATTGATGGGGCAATTTGTTTGGATACAAATGTGATATAGTTTGACTGGGTGAATGTATCACATATGCAGTAACTAAATGCATCCTTAACTCTGTGCAAAGGCAATGTTTTTCTGTCCAACTCTGCGTAGAGAGTTTAACAACACTGTGGCAGCATTTTGCACACACGCATGCCGCCTCAGCTCTCCCTCCATTGGGCAGCTATGTTGTGTGTCTGGGCACAGGCCAATCACGCATGTAGGACAAATTAACTGACCAATGGCGGATTTCCATCTAGGTCAGTATCTTTTATTCAGCAGGCACGCGTACACAGTTACATGCCATCTCGCCCCGGGGGCCCTGCCGAGACCCACTCTGCCACCGCGAGATGGCCCACCATTTTGTTCTGTTTTGAAAATGATCTCCATGCATGAGATTAGCTAGGGGGCCTCCAAGCTCTTCCCTTTGTTGTGCATCCCATTTTTAATATTCCTCTAACAGTGTGTGTGAATGTCTGTGCAGGGTTGAGCATGACACCAGGTTGCATGTGCACGCCTGCATGCATAGTTTAAAGGAGGTTTTGCATGTTGCATTTGTATGCCCCTAAAGTGCACTGCAGCTGAGCTTTAGGAAGACACTTACGTCATCTTCACGGTGCAATGCACACCGTGCAGTTTGAGTCCCATACTGTGCACAACGCAGCAGACACCTGTGTGTGTGTGTGTGTGTGTGTGTGTGTGTGTGTGTGTGTGTGTGTGTGTGTGTGTGTGTGTGTGTGTGTGTGTGTGTGTGTTTGTAGGTGTGTGTTACAGCCCCAAGACTCCTCCTGGGGCCTTTTCTTTTAGCTGCTTGTGTGCACCGTTTCACAATACCTGTGACTGAACATGACATGTCGGGACATCATCAGTCTGTATGTTTTGTCAGACACGCAACCAGGAGCAAACCAGAAGCATTACGCTGAATCTAAATGCGTGTGCACTCTAGTATGTAAAGTTTGTCATGAGGATTTTACGATGCCACTGCACCAAAATGTTAAAAACTCTCTTTCTCTCTCCTTCAGCTGTTGGTTTTCCTCCACAGACTTAAAGCAACAAAAAAGCAACTAAGCAGAGAGGGAGAGAGAGAGAGAGAGAGAGAGAGGGAGAGAGACTGGGGATGTGGTTGCTATAGTAACCATCTGGTGGGTCTGAACAGTTTCTCCCTGGCTTTCGTTTCATCATACCAAGCCTCTTTCTCTCCCCTCTCACTTTTGTTTATCCCTTTTTTTCCTCTTTCTCTCCTGGCTCTCCATCCCTCTTATATCCTCATCTCCCTCTCGTGCCTCTTCACACCCCCCCCCCCCCCTCGTCTGAGCTCCCTTCACTTTCCTTGGAAAACAGCGAGAGTGTTTAATGATAATTTTGCATCTTTGTTTACCGTTATTTCCGTTTTTGTCACTGTGCTGTGAGCGTCCCATCTGTTAAACCTGGACTCTGACCTTTCACAGAGTGATGCATGCAGTTCAGATTTTTTGGACATGGGTAAGAGATGGACTAATATCTGAGAGGGGACTCGCTTGAAAGATTGACGTCATCCAGTATCACGATTTAGCAGCAAACAAAGTACCACGGTATCACAGGCTGGGCTGCTTTTTTTTTTTTTTGGTCAAACACTCAGATTTAGCTCTATGGTACAAAAATACTCGATCTTAAACCCCATTCAGAAGCAGACAGAATATTTTGGGGTGGCATCAAAATGGATAGTCGATTATTTTCCAAACCCAGACTGCTACAAGGACTGCATTTCCCCTTTCCCTCTTATCAGCGGTCGTCCTTGTGAATTCCCAGTAGAGTCTGAATCGGCGAGAGAATACCTGATCCCACTGCCAATTGAGCTTGTCTGCCTGCCACACACACACACACACACACACACACACACACACACACACACACACACACACACACACACACACACACACACACACACACACACACACACACACACACACACACTTACACACGCATGGCACACAGACGTACACTCCAGTATGTGCATATACCCTTGTAGGCATAGACATGACAGGAAATCTGGATATGTAGACCAACATCTGTACACGTGCACGTACACACACACACACACACACACACACACACACACACACACACACACACACACACACACACAGGTTCATGCACTACAATAAAATGCAAATGTCGCCTCAGCCATTTGCATGCAGTACACATTCTGTGACTGCATCGTATGAAGCCGGCTGAAGACACAGAGGAGGCAGTTTTCCCCCGTGAGCAGCGCAGTGTGAGGTCACTGTGGGTATTTCCCAGCAATGACACAAAGGTCAGATTCAGAAGTCCAGTAAGGAAGAGGCTACTGCCGTGTGAGAGACAGATAGGCCAGTGTTTGTGTCTGCACGTGTCTACATCTGTGTCTCTGTGTGAGTCTCCCTGTGTGTGTTAGCTCACAGGGTGTGGTTTTACTCTTTGTGACAATAACCCATGAATGCTCCTTACCCTCTCTTTTTGCCCTCTGTCTGGTGTCTCCTCTTTTTCTTTTTCTGCTGCTATCAAAGTGTTTGAACCCCCCAGAACCTCAGACTGCCCCATTCACAGCTTCAACAAGCTCTCTATCGATTCATACGATGATACCTGTTGGCCACATGATACCAAAACTTAAGGTTTCCCATTGATTGGCTGACAACACTGAAATTTTTGCATCCTTATTTCTCTTTAACTGAGATCAATCCTTCTCACCTGGAGTGAGCTGTGTCTACTTCTTTTATTAACAGCATCAGCATCTGTGACTGCATCTAAATGAACCGGTAACATTATAACTTTGTAACATGAAGCAGTCTGGGTTTTGAATAAACTCAACCCTTCATGTATTTCCGGATGCACTGTAGTGATGTCAGTAAAAATGAGAAGTTGGAGCTTTTGGTAGACAACCTCAAACAGATGCTATGTTGCTGCATTGTTGTGAATGTATGTTTGTAGTTTTGTGAAATGGCTGAAGCTCGTGCTTTAATTTCGTAAACTTCTCAGAACTGTAAAAGACATCAAATAAACACGATTCAAGACATGAATGGTTATCAGTAGCTCAGTCCACTGTCCACACAGGTCACAGACTTCAAATATACATGCACTAATCAAAAACAGATGTTACAGCACAAAAGTTATTGCTGTTCCGTTCTGTCTGCAAATGATCATTCTTTGAACAGCCTGTAAAAATGAGCCAACATGGCTGGGTGCAATCAGTTTCTCAAACAATCAATTCAGTTTCATGTTAACACATTTAATAGTATGAATAGTTGAAAATTAAAAGTGTCAGTGTTTCATTTGCCTCCTGAATTCTCCTCATTTCACTCAGCTAATTTGTCAGAAATTCATTTTGAATGTCTGTGACTGATGTGAGTCACATGTTTAGGTTTAGAAAACACAATTTCAGTATCCTAAAAGCCCAGCTTTTCTTCATCAAACACAGGAAAACAGCTCAATAAGATGGCTTTATGAAATTTTATGTAACAGATGGGCTCAGTGGTGCAGTGATTAGTGATGTTGCCTCACAGCAAAAGGTTCCTGCTTCATTTCCCAGGCTGGGCAGGAGTTTGCATGTTCTTCATGCATGCACGGGTTCTCTCTGGCATCCTCTCATTATCAAAAAGCATGCTCACCAGATCGCTCTAAATTGCCCATAGGTGTGATTGTGTGTGAATGGTTGTTTGTCTCTACTTCTTGTTCCTGTGAAAGGCTGGCAACCTATCCAGGGCGTAGCTCACCTTGCTCCCAATAACAGCTGTGATAGGCTCCAGCCCCCTTGTAACCATGACAGAAAAAACTTGGTAGAGATGATGGATGGATGGATGGATGGATGGATGGATGGATGGATGGATGGATGGATGTATGGATGGATGGATGGATGGATGGATGGATGGATGGATGGGCACAGCCTTTCAAAGACCAGAAGTAGTTTTGATTTTTCCATCAAATTCAAGTCCATAATGACTCCTGTATTCCCTGTCACAGTCTCTATCCATGACCGCTGCCCCTTCATTATCTAGTGTTTCAGCTCTTTGCTCATGTAGTTTCTCTGTATCTGGCACTAACAGGGGGTCAACATAGGAAGGGATCTCCAGGGTTTGTATATATACTGTTCACCAACAACAATTTTAGGGTGTACACAAAAGTATTGTTGCGTTGTGGCTTCAAGTTTACACAAAAACGGCGTAATGCAAACTTTTGAAAACAGCCTCCTTGACACCATTGCAGTGTAAACAATAAGCTGGTGTTCTTAGTGGAAATGCTTATGTCACACCCCCTGCGTGCAAGCATAAACAACATTACAACAGTACCGTTGTTACAATCGTTGCGGACAACCGTGTTGTGCTTGTGCTCAATCTGCTGAAGCTGCTGACTGTCCTTCAACAAAATGTGCATCTGTTGTACCACTTCTGCACTATTCGCCAATACACCAGATGATCGGCTCAACTCTACTTCAGTGGAGATCTACCAAAAGTGGCTTCTGGACAAGGCAGTCATAGCGCCAACTACAGGCCATTTGCAAACAGCAAATGATAGTTTAGGATTTAAGGGCTGTGCTTTGATTGGCCAATCAGATTTTTAAGTGGGCAGTGCCACCCTGGTCCCCCCACTATACACACCCCTGCTCTAATTATGCACCATCAACCCAGCCATGTTCTCGTCTGGTCTCTTTGTAACAAGTACAGTGTTGTTGAGAAAACCCACTCTTCCTTTCAAAGCTCTGCCAAAGGTGATGCAAGCTGGTAATTGATATTCCATTTACTATGAGTCACAGTTGTAGCTGTCATTGTAGAGTAGTTGTGATTTACTATGAGAGCAAAATTATGTAACAGAGAGAAGTTTAAAGAGTTATGGGGACACAACAGCAAATACAACAGAAAAAAATGGAGATTTCCTCTAAAGTTATTAATTCTGTGATTGTCCTTTGATATGATGCAGTATGAAGCTAAGTGGGTTCAACAGGTTTCCCTGAGTGAAGTATTACCCAAGCATATCTCTGATCACATGAAAACACAGCATCATAATGCATTTCATAGAATATCACAGATTATTAGTCTCTAAACGTAACTTTCTCTCTCCCTCTCTGAGGGAAAAGGCTGCTACTGCAGTGGACACCATTGTCATGGTTGACTGCTGTCTTGGAAGAAGGGACTATTTTGTCAGGATAATGCGGTCACACACTGAGTGAATAGGGGGGTCTTGAGAGAACAAGGCAGAGATAAGAGAAAAGGGAACATTCCATTAAAGATAGCGATGCTATCAAGTCAAAGGCTTGGGGAAAGACTATTCTGCACTGAAAAAAAAAAACACACCGCAGCACCCATTGAGTGCAAGGTGCATCTGTTACCATGGTACCCAGCTTAGGCAGCCTCCTTTCATGTCTGTCAAGACTGGGGAAGTAGAAAGACGAGCAGTATGTTTGTCTCGCCTGCAGTTGGAGCTCAAACAGACATGTGTTTAGCCTTCTTTTTTTTCATGTGTGTTTTTTCTCCATATATATGCTCCCAGGGTTTAAGATGCTGTACGCTGACTGAGACTCGTCACACGACATGAATCATTTAGCCACCACAGCAGAGTAGGAAATGTCACGTCTCATCAGTGTTCCTTATGCCTCGGTGGCCCTGCATCGTTTACATCTCTGGGAATAAAAAAGGAGGGACTTGATTAAAGAGAGGAGCTGAGATTTTTAGATGCAAACAGACATTTATTGCATTGGAAAGCAGTGGTGTACATTTTCCCTCCACAGAATCATTTGCAATACCGCAGCACTTTGCCATATCGTAGTCTGTTGTGCAGTTGTCCTCCCCAAGCGTCTTAACATATTAGGACAGAGAGTGGATTTCAGATTATTTGCTTGTCTTCTTTTTTCCCATCCCTGTCTCATTCCATATCTGATCTTTCCAAAAAATGGGATGCTACTTTTCTCACAGTGGAAAATGCTGACTTGGCCTCCTTAGGCTGCCAGATAGTTAATCCAATAACAACAGGAGAAAACTGTACAAGGGACATATCCAAAAGTCAGCCTGCTTTACACAAGTTTTCATCTATCTCATACAAAACTATACTTTTGTGTTTTTGCTACAGTTTCAAAACAATTTCAAAACAAGTAAAGCAACATCAAGTACAGCATTCCTTACTGTAAACCACAATCAATACTAAACAGTGAATAGTACTTTGTCATAATCTTTATTACAAGATATTAGGCCACTGTACAAATCAGTGTGAATCGTACAGTACAATGCAGAATTAAGACTGTTTCTCGAGGTTCGTCATTCAAAGCTGTATACGAGGTGCTTCAAGAATACACAAGAGTTTCAGAACTTCTGCCGTGCATGCATGATTTCAATATTTTGCCATGCATGAGTTGGTATTTCAGTGTTTTTAAGAAAGAGCCCTAAAAATGGCAACCAAACAAAAAGACTGAAATGTATGAGAAAATGTAGAAAGCACAAAAAAATAAAAAAAGTTGTCTGGTTACAGTTTATCCCCTTAAGAGATTTGGCACACACGATAATGCACAATGCAATATAAATAGTTTATCAATAGGGTGTGTACAGTCAAGTTACAGTATCAACCAATCCAGGTGAAAGCCTGGGAAGCTTACAAACAGGTGGGAGGTACACGGTATATAAATGACTCATTAGCTGCAAAGTATGGTAACAAAAAACACTCAGGCAACATCGAGAATCGTAAAGTGAAAAACAATGTCAGTCTCATTCACTCGTTTTTTTCTCAGCATACAAAAAATACTCCCTTGGGCCTTTCATCAGGGCAAACACAACTGATTTTTAAAGGATCAATAAATAAAGTCATCAACACAGAGAACAAACCAGTTTTACAGCCTCCCACTTTGTGCAAGAAAATATGGGCTACCCTTTCCATATTTACAAACGCTGTTTAATTTGCCCTCGAAAATGAAGAGCAGAAAGAATGGTACCATAGAATGATTAGTAAGATATAAGGAGAAGTGTGTGCTTTAGTTTCAAATCAGATCTATTTCTGTTTCCTGTCCCTGATTTCTGCATTTCGACAGCATCGCCTCCTCTTTGCTCCTATCCGTACCCCCCATCTTGTTGTGGTCTCCTGCGTTTAGATTTATGGCGAAAACCCTGGAATCAGAGTTTGTTTGTGTGTGTGTCTGTGTGTGCCAGCGCTCGTGTGTGTGTGTGTGTGTGTGTGTGTGTGTGTGTGTGTGTGTGTGTGTGTGTGTAAGGGGGGGTCCACCTTGGGGTCTCCTTTTGCTTGCTGCCATCTCCCGCCCCTGCCAGTTTGTGTCACCCTGATGGCCATGACTGACTGGGAGAGGAGGGCGTGGAAGTGCTGCTTGCTGCCACATGAGAGAAAGTGCTTATATACAGTGTCTTTGGATTAAAACTGGTAAGTATCGGCATAAAAAAATTTCAAGAGAGTCTTTTGGGGGTCGTCGGCGAGCTGAGAGCACTAAGCCTCTGCTGGGGTCTTCTCTGTCCCATTTTTTGCTTCATCGTCGCCATTCTCATCCTCAATCACAACTGTGGATGACAGGAAGAGAGAGAGGAGTTAATGAAGGGGCTGGGGTTGGGGATGGCGGGGGCAGCTCATCTTGGTGTGGCGTCTTGAAAATTCACCATCAAACTGACAGCAGGGCATGAAAGCCCAGAACCATTAGCACTGCGCTGTCTGAGCAGAGTCGATGTGTGCATGCATGAGAGAGCAGGAGCATGCAGAAAGAGATGGATAAACATGAGCGTGATCCCTTGCGTGTGTGTGTGTCCGTGTGTGTCCGTGTGTGTGTGTGTGTGTGTGTGTGTGTGTGTGTGTGTGTGTGTGTGTGTGTGTGTGTGTATGGGCATGTATGATGCACATTTTTGAATGTGCAGCATTGCTGGATTTCTGCATGTGCACCTTCAAAACCAGTGCTTGCATGTCTGCCTCATTGCCATGTTGTGTCTGTGCTGTGCGTGCACCTGTCTTTGCATGTATGCGTGTGCAATGAGACTGATCCTTTCAGGGAATGCGAAAAAAGAGCAAAGCAGCCCAAATGACCATGCAAACACATCAATCACTAGAAGATAGAAATATCAATCATTCAAATCCTTCAATGAGGAGGTGACACTCTATTGAGCAGCATTCAGAAAGCATTTAGCGTCACGCACTGCGCACCCAACTTGTGTTGCAATGCGAATAGAATATTTAAAAACTAGTGCTTTTCAATCAAACACATGCAAACAGATTATACAGAGTCTCTGCAGAGGAGCACGTCTGGCAAAGGTGCAGCCTATCTGTCTCCTCACAGACATCCTTAATGAAGGTGGTAACCTATGTGCGCATTCAACACAACACCATGCGAACAAAAGAAGGGCTAAATTCGATAATTACCCCGTTTGCTCCTGCCTATTTGTCCGAGTTTGGGCGGACGTTTGTTCTGTGAGCCATTGAAGAAGTTGTTGGTGTCTTGAAGACGACAGGTGAAGGAAAGGTGTCCCTCGTCGCCCTCATTTCCATAATGACTCATATTTTCTTCGTTGAAAGGTAGCACTTCCGACATCTCCAAAATGCGTCTTTATCACCAAGGCGCACGAAGTGTAATGTGGAGCTGGTCGCCAAGCTTGAACTCGGCGGTCTTTAACAAACAATAGAGGAGGGAGAAAAAATAAAACAAAGCTATCGGCTGACACGATCTAGCCCTTTCTGTTTACCCCAAAGACACGTGTCAGTCTCCCTAGGTACGCAACAGAAATGATACGAAATCAAAATGTCCTTAATTTCCTCCTTCGTGCAGCTTCGGCAACATTATTTCAAAAAATGTCCAGGGGTTTCTTCTATCTCCGTGCGTATTGCTTCAGAAATGGAGGCGCACGTACAACAGAGCCGTGGAGCGCCCGCTGGTTTCGAGCGGCTGAACCCGTCGCACGGAAAATCTGAGGAAGAAATGCAAATTGAGGAGCGATGCAAAACACGGATTCCGGGGAGACCTGGCAAAGGGAGCTGCACGGGGGTTTTCTGGTGCAGCCCAGAGAACCTTCCAGTTGGAGTCGTGGTGTGTAATAATGTTCCACTCTCCGGGATCTAGATGCAATCAAACACTGGCGATTCTATAGGCTGATCAAAGATGGCACACTGATGTGAGCCAAGACACACACGCGCGCACACAGAGACGTAGTTTACGCGCCACCAGTCGACATAAAGACGTCAAATGCTCCAACCTGTTTAACAATATGACAGATTTGGTGATTTACTTTGTTGGGCGGATTTTGAGAGCTGTCGTGTCCACGGAGTGTGACCTTACCGGTGGATGGCAGTGTTCTTCACTGGCTTAGGTGTGACTTTTGGCCCTGTGGCGCACTTCCAGCTTTGATGGTGAGGGCCTGCGCTGTTTTTTCACAGAATTTAAACTTATTGAGATTAAAGATCGTCTTAATTATGACCTCCAGGAACTTGATGTTGTGTCAGAATAACATTTGTAGGGTAAAACTGACCCTTTTCAAATTATGAAACGAAAAATTATTGTGGAAGATTGGATGATCCCCAAAGTTTATTGGGTAAATAAGGCAGATTCCCTACATGTCTATTTCAGATATCAGACAGTGATTCATAGACGGATTCATAGTAGACAGAGTGATGATTCATAGTAGACAAATAAACAATGTGTCCAAATTGAGCACAATTCAGTGGGGGACATCACAGCTGTTAAGTTACCCGCTCACGTGCAGCAGATAGTTGGTTTTCTTCATTAAATGAAGAAGCCCCCCCTGGGATCAACTTTTGGGCCACCACCCAATACAGCACGTACTATTTGCATGAATCCACCTTCTCCTGAAGCAGCAGCAAGAAAAAGATCTTCAGAGCAGATATAGAGCAAAAGACAAAGAGTGATAAAGACAGTGTTACATTTTTAACACAGACTACAACGACATGAAAAGTGATATGTGAGCCTGCAGCAGAATGCCATCAACTATTCACAGAGGAGGAGCAGTCATGACACACCTGCTCCCTGTGGACAGGAAGAAGCCTTGATTTTATCACAGGTTCACCTTTAGTATCAGAACACCCCAAGATTTGTTTCTCACATGTTGAATGGCACGTGATCATATTGAAATCTTATTAAAACTGATCATAGATAAGTTCAGTTAAAAAAACCTGCCTTTGTTGAACATAAAAGTAAATGTTATACATATTTTCTGTTCATGCACCTAAACAGTCATATCTCTGAATACATAAACGTGACAGGGAAACAAAGAGTTAGATTGTGTGGTTAAAGAGCAGAAAAAAGTGCACAGAATTAAAGAAACGAAACAAATTAAATGGATTATTAAATGAAAATTTGAAGAAGATTGCTAGTCAAGTCCAAATAGAGATGAGAACTTTTACAAGTATATACAACTGTATAGAGTAGCCTGCAAAAAATCTTTAATTGGATTAACAAAACCCTTCAAAATTGATTTAGTCTTTGATCACCATCCCAAGAGACTGGGTTCAATAGCTGGAAGACATCCCTTGTAAGAAAAAGAAAACACTTACCATGTTCATGTGTGAACTGGTGTCAAAGTCAATTGAAGGAGAAAAACAGTTTTTAAGAGGTCTCTGAGTTGTACAAGATGTAAGAATTCTCATTTATACCAATCTAAGCTTTTAAACTAAACATATATGTGCAGTAGTCAGTATTAATGATCCAGAAAAAAAGCCTTTCCTAATTTTTACTGTTTATTGAAAAGTATTTTGCATATTACACATCATAGCATCACATCAAGAATGTGTTTCGGAGACAGCTGGGGTACAAAGCGCCCACTGTAGTATGTCCAGCATTAACTGCGCTGGATGGGAATTGCATTTCTAGATTATTCAAAGCTGTAGTTTTGGCTTTCTCCATCAGTATCTGGTACAGCGATAGTGTGAGCGGTAGATGGTTTGGTCGATCCATCGGCGGAATCTGGACACCGCTGTATACACTCCTGGATACTTAGCATTACCACAGCCCTGGCCCCAGGAGACCACACCGTAGACTCGTCCCCCACACACCAGAGGTCCCCCAGAGTCTCCCTGCAAAGACAAGACCACACAGTGGATCAGTTCATATGACACAATGAACCGTATGAAAAAGAGTTTCCCAGTTAGGTGTAAAGCCATTTTAGCGTCCTTGAATTATGTGAAAAAAAACACCTGTTTGTTTTTTGTTTTTTTTTACAAAAAGTAATGTTTAACAGTTTTGAGGTCTCAAATAACAGAGTGTGAATAGGTCACCTCGTTTTTTGCATCAGGAAAGACATGGAAGAGGTGAGAATGTGATGAGAAAGCTGTTAGGTTTGCACGTTAATCTGGTAGTTTTTGAGTACAGATTCATGTTCATCACGTGTATGTGCTGCGTGGCGGATTTGTGATTCATCCTCGTATACAATTGTATTTTTATTAACACTGTAAGTTTATACTAAAACATGCTATAGAAACATTACAGTCCCCACACAAGATGGTTGGATTCATAAAATCATAAGCTGCCACTTGGAAATGCAGACAAACAAAGTTGCCTACTGCAGGGTTAAATATAGCACATTTTAATTAGTCATTCAGCTCTTTACCTAAGGCAGAATGAAGCCTACTGGTATATCACACATTGAATTTCACATTATTTTCCTCTCACACCAAATGTTGGGGCAGAATTTCTTTTAAGACACAAACAAATCAGAAAAAGAAGTTGGCAGTGGCGATAGTTGTCAGGACTTTGGATTTACAACAAGAGTTTTAGCCTTGATGCTATTTCAGGCTTGCTTTATCTCTTCTGTAACTATCAGAAGTCCTGAGGGTGGACTGCCACGACTGCTTAATAAAAGCTTGTAGCTAAATCAACACTGACATGATGAACTACATCCTCTTACTGTCAGGGGGGATGAGCTATCCAAAACTGTGTTATTGTATCGCTTTGATATGAGCTGATGAAAAGAGGACGACTCTGCACTATTTGATACACACACTGAAAATCAGGGCTGCTACCTTGGAGGATTTATTATTTCTAAATGGATCTTATCGTTTTGGCAAGATCAAAAGATTTTTTTTTTTTGTGAAAATGGAGCAGATTGGGCAGTGAGCGTGCAAACCTTGCATGCATCTCTCCCTCCGGTCTTGTAGCCAGCACAGATCATGTTTGCTGTGATATTCCCGTTGAAGGACTCGCTGCTGTTACACCTGGCAGTAGAAACAATGGGCACGGAGACAGTCCTGAGTGTGAAGGGGGCCTGGCCTCCACCAGCTTGGTTATAGCCCCACCCAGACACCCGGCACACCAGGCCCTCAACTACTCCCGTCCCTTGCCTGGGCAGAGGTGCCAGTGAAACATATCTGTTCAGCACCATGGGGGCTCTCAACTGGAAGAAAAACCAGAGAGGACAGTTTTGAGCAGGACAGCTTACAACTCAACCACTGTCGGTCATTATCAAGAGTTGCCTGTTGATACTGGCTGTCCTCTTTTTTTTTCCCCTTAACCATGTATTTCTCTCTGTCTCTCCTGCTTTATAGCCATCTAAACTCATCCAGTCATCTACAGTGAGTCTGGTTCGCTCTAAGTTTCTGCCTGTTCAAATAAAGTTTGTGCTCGCTGATGTTGACATATTTACTGAGTATTTGCTTACTGTACATTAATGTTTGGTCTCTTAAAAAAGGACTATTTAGGCCTGCTCTGACATGAAGTGTCCACACAACTTTTGTTACAATTCATAGGAACATATAAACAAAAGTTGATCATATATAGACCATAAACATTGCAATAATAGGCCAAGCTACTAATAAGTGTTTCTTCAATAATGAATCACGCAGAACAACTCAAAATCAAACACCCTTTTAATCCTCATCTCTATAAAGCAATTTTGTCTAATTTCTTCAGCCTGCAAACTCTTCTATCAACATCATTTTTATTTAGAAAAAAAAAATAATTCAAATCAAAAAATCTTTTTTTTTTTTTAATCAAAACTTTTTGTAATACAAACTGCGCTGAGAAAAATGGTGAACTAAAAGACCCCAAACTATATCTGAAACAGTATATTTGCAATGGCTTCACAGTACTCATAAATCTTAACTTAAGGATATGATGTCATGTTTGACAAGCATAGTGTTATTGTACATTCTCAGCGCTTACCTTGATGAGCATGATGTCTGCGTTGTTGGTGCTCTCATTGTAAAGTGGATGGGTGACCAGCCTGTGGGGTTTAGCATACTGCTCAGTGCCCTCAAAGGAGTTCACAATGTAGTCTCCTGCCACAATCATCATATGCTCTGCCCTAAAAGACAGCGCATTCCCATTTTACTGTACATCTGCAAAATGTCACAGCATTTATCATTATATGCCATCAATGTGGAAAGAGGAGACTAAACGTGCACAGTATGATTTACACAAAATACCATGACGAGGTTCAAAGTCACAGCAGAGAGTGAGACTGTGAACTCTGAGTGTCCATCCACCAGGAAACAAAGGTTTACTGTGTGAGGCCAGAGCCAGGATAGTATTGCAGAAGTACAGCTGATTTCAAGGATCCAGACAAAATCACCCTTTCCTTCCACAGACACGCATTCATAAACACAGCGATGATGTGCTAGCATCCACTGACTTGGCTGCATCTGTGTGTGTTTGACTTCCAAGTGGCCCGTGTACTGGTTAACTGTGTCATGATCAAGCGACATCACTTTGACGTAAGCTACTCACAGCAAAGTGGATGTTTGCTTTTAGGCATCTGTTGGGACCATCTGCTCTCACTATAAAATCATGCCAAGTTAGATTCAACACACTGACTTCTACGGGGTTCACTGTGAGAGCACCAGAGGAACACTGATGCCTGCTCAAGTGATACAAAAACAGTTAAAGCTGTCAGGTAACATTTTATGTGAGAAGAGTTGTATTCAAGAGGTAGAAAAGCAGCCTTTATTAATTATCCTCCCATAAACTCAGATTTGTGTTGAACAAACCAAAGTTTACAGAATAAATATAAAGATCAGTGCATGTGAAGCTCAACAGTTTATCATAACAAAAGCAGATTTGTTGTTGGTTGTTTCGTCAAAAAATTTAAGTTGGAGACAGAGAGACAGCACAGTACCTAACAGTCTGAGAGACACTCCCATGAAAGGAGAAACAATATATGGTTGAGCTCTATGGAGATGCTAGTGCCTAGCTGTTCATTGCAACATAGTATGGTGTCAAAAGATTTTCTGAATGCCCATTTTTCCAGAAGTTTGCTCCTTCTCCATAAGTTTTGTTTCTTGAGATTGTTCACCTAAAACAAAAGAATAACTTAGACTAGAATAAAAACTTGGCCAGGGTTTTTCCGTCAGTCATTTAACAAAGTGAACATATCATAGAACCAGGGTATAACTGGACCTTGGTCAAAATATACCCAAAAGTGTATTTTTTTTTCTGTCAAGGTTGTCGCGTGCACATGGGCCACCAAGTTGACTTACCATGTAAAAAAATATTATGTCGTCAAGAATAGTTATAAAAATACATAAGGTTAGAAATGCAACAGAAAGAAGACATTAGATAGCTACTACACCAGGTTTTAACATCCTAAACTGCCTCAGAGCATCATTATTTAAGTGCTGTTACCAATGTTACATTTTGGCATTGTTGAATTTTTATTTTTGCATATTTTATATTTGACAAACCCCATTAAATGTTGAAAAATAATTCTTGTATAAATCACTCATGGGGTATAATCTAACCTGGGCTTCTTTAACTCTGAGTATACTCTGGACAGAGGGTGTATTTTAGCCTGTTGCACCAGCATGGCATAATGTAATTATTTAACATGATATCTGTTATACCAGTTTGTTCTTACCAAGACCATTTGTGTCTATGTGTATTTTTTCCCCAGAGAGTTTAAGTTTCAAGTTTAGTTTAGTTTGATGTCTTATGAAGCAAAAAGTTTCATTGATCAGGAGGGTAGAGAAAGCAATGGTACAAACATTTATACAAGAGCTGCTCAATGTTCTGCTTCAAACACATAACTCTGTTATGATATGCAGAATGGTGAATTCAATACAGGGACACCATCACACAGCACAAACTACAGTTACACCTGGTGTTGTCAGCAATGGAGGCTTCTTTGGCATCACTTATGTGAAAGAAAAGGTTGTGAGGCCATCCATCTGTTTACAAAGTTGACAGCTTTTACTCAACTTTACAAACAGCAAACAGTGGACACTTAATTATTCTTACCCAATATTGCAGTGTGCTGCAGTCAGCACCCAGTACCTGTGAACCAATGATCCTCCGCAGAAGTGTTGACCTCTAGTGCTCTGCAGAGACACGATGTATTTAATGGAGTTTGGTGCAGCAGTGTGTCCACCCACGATACGGCCCTGCATCAGTACATGACCTGTATGGAAACAGAAACTCTTCACTGATACTACTGTATAGTTTCTTAAAGATATGATTAAATCAAACTAGCTTATTTAGTTGTGCCTGTTAAATTCATAAAACAAAACGGTTTCTCTGTGCTGTCTTGTAAAGTTTTTTTTTTTTTTTTTTTGGGGGGGGGGGCTTTAATGCCTTAAATGTGATAGGGGGGACAGTGGATGGTAGGAAAAGGGGTGAGAGCGGGGAACGGGCCACAGGCTGGACTCAAACCGGGGCCACCCACTTGAGGGCGAATCTCATGGGGCTTGACCTAGACCTCCAGGCCATCTACACTCCCTGTTCTTTCTTTTAAATGCTTCAAACTTTGTGAATCTATAGTAGCTGCTCCCTGGTATGGATTTCAGACCTTAAAGAGGGCATCTTATAAAACATGAAAAGCAGTTCAGTCAACAATAGAGAAAGAAATAGTGAGGCCATCTTAATCCCTCTCCAAGCCCATTGACTTGGTCTAACAATTAGTGGTTTTCTGTCACCTGGGAGACCACCACATAATGACGGTAATCCAATATAACCTGACCTTCTAGTATCACCACCTCACTCTGGTCTCTGAAACATAAGAGTGGGGGCTCTCCATGACTGTCTTATGCAACAGCTCAGTTTCTGTACATTAGCCCCAGGGTATACAGTAGAGAGCATGATGGGAACAGTGAAGACTAACTCCTGGATATTTCTACGGTCTGTCGCTCATGGCTGGAACCAGCTGAAGGAATGTTTTGACAGTGTGAGAGGAACCATTGTTTGCTCCTGCTTAAAATCTTCTTAATCAAATCTGTACACAGAATATGAAAATGACTATTCTCAATTTAACAGGGAGTTGTGTGCCAGAACAGTTGCCAGGCAACTAGTTTACATCCTGAGAAGTTTCTGTGCCCAGCGAATTAAACAAACAACCCTAATAGAGAGATTCAGTAGAGCCAAGGCACAGGTCGTTAGCTGGATGCTTCCCTTTGTTTCCATTATCTGTGCTCAAATTAGCTAATCTGTGGTTTATAAGATGTATGGATGTTAGTTAGCTGACACACATTACATATCGGACTACTCACAGAGGTAGATGCAAACATAGAGAGGACATGCATTTAATCATTATGGACTGGGTTGGTGCAAACACACAAATATGCAAAAAAAAAAAAAAAAGTTTTACAATTAAAGTGAGTTTAAAGGGACCACGAGGACTTTCTTGAACTTTCTAAGTGATCTTGAAAAAGTCTTACCTCTAGATATGCTTGAAATGAGATTATCAGAGCCAAATGTTGTTTATTACTCAGCTTCCCATTTGGGTGAAACAGGATTGGTTTACGGCATGTCTAAGTCTCTGTGACAGCACCAAAGTTTAGTAGTGAGAGGAAAAATCTGTGTTTTTCACTAAGACACAAGCTAAAGGCTAAAACACAAGCTAAAGGCTAAAACACAAGCTAAAGGCTAAAACACAAGCTAAAGGCTAAAACACAGGCTAAGCTGTCTGTGAAACTGTTCATTCCAACCCACATGTAGCAGTTATTCTGCAGTGATCTGTTCAAACTAGAGTATATCATTAAATGAAGAGTGAGCTAGCATTACACACAATGGATACCGGGCTATGAGTAGCGCTGAATATCACCAGATACTGAACTAAGGTACAAACTTAGGTTTGCTTTTGTCACTTTATCACTCTCCTATTCTGCTTTATTCTGCTCTTCTATCCTTTTTCTTTTGTCAGTTCAGCTCCTGTGTCCATCGTTACAACATAAATTCAAGAAATTGTTTCCCTTTTAGAAAATGGATGGATCTTGCTTCTCACTGCTAAACTTTGCTGGCCCCTGTTGTGTCATCAGAGGGACTTTTGTTCTTCAAGTCATGAACAGATTCTGTGATCAGGTCAACTACACATACATAGAAACAGTTTTTGGAAATAACTGATAATCTAATTTAACACTGAAGATTATGAACAGGCAAAAATTTAATACAAAGAGTATTTTAGGATCACTTATAAAGTCCTCACAGGGCCTTCAAAGTTACAACGCTGTGACAAAAAGTTGGTACTTACTGTGGATAGTTGTTGAGTTCAGCAGCAGACAACATACAAACATGAACAGGTTCCTCATAGCTGCGGAGGTCTCAGGTTGTTATCTAAAACCATACTGACCTACTGCATTCAGAAAACCAGGGTCCTCTGCTCCTGTCTGCCAGCATGCCTTCCTTTTCGGAAACATTAGGAGTCAAATCAACCGTTATCCTCCAGTTTCCTGTGAGATTCAGAGAAAAGTTGATTGATTTCATTCTTGGCAATGACAGGAAGCATTGATTGAAAAGGGAAGAGAGAAACAAAGTTCACCTTCAGGAACTGTCCAGTAACACCAGCCCACCCCACCCCAGCCCACCCCACACACACACACACACACACACACACACACACACACACACACACACACACACACACACACACACACACACACACACACACACACACACACACACACACACTATCACAATTCTGTCTTCTTCTGACCCTCCTGACTGTCGAAAGGGCCTTACACTGTTGCCATGGAAACACAGAGTACTGTGCTGAGCAGGTTCATCTATACTGTATCAGCACGCTCTGTCTGTGTCATCATCCAGGCTTATCCGTGCTGAAATGTTTCACCAACCCACTGTGTTGGTTTCTTTGTGTGTCTGTGTTTGTGTCAGTGTGTGTGTGTTTGTGTGTATGTGTGATTATATGTGTGTGTGTGTGTCTCATAACTGAGGGGGGTATTCTACTCAGCCGAGACACACAAGTGCTCCTCTGTGTGTAAGGAGTATTAGTCATGACTGAATCTGTGTCTGCAATGACAATAACTCATATTACTAGGCCTATCATTATCATTATCATCATCATCATCATCATCATCATCATCATCATCATCATCATCAGAAGCCTTCTGGCGAGTCAGCATCCTCGGCAGCATGTGAGGAGAATCTCGCCTGACCTCCTCGTGTCCCACATTTAGAGCGGGCTGAATAATTGATGCTTCACCCAGTAGAGCGGGAGAGGAGGCTTTGTGTGGCCTCCTGCTGTCAGGTGTTTCCTGGACCAACACAACACTCACACACAGTCACCTTCAAAAATGTTAAGATTGTAATGCTGCACATGCACTCAGAGGTTCAATTTTTAGTGTTAACATACTGGCAATAAAACTGTCTGGTTGAGAGCTAATCATTTTTCAATCCTCACTGATATACAAAACTATATTTTCCCATACACCAGTGTTCCTGGCTATACACTGACAGGTATGGTACTATTTGTCCAGGACAATTTTTGAACTATCAAAGAAAAACAGGCATGCTTTTAAAATCTTAACACCTGTAGTGCCATCAGCAACTCTGTGAATCTTCTTCAAAATGAGGTGTTTCTAGCAGCTGAAGAGCCATTTGATTAGCCTTGCTTTCATGTAGTATTGCTCATATTTTCTGTCATACTTTTACACAGATGATCATTGTAATGTTTTTGTTGTAGCTGTAAAGTATGATGTTCTCTGATAAAGATATATAAAATAGAATAGAATAGAATAGAATAGAATAGAATAGAATAGAATAGAATAGAATAGAATAGAACTTTATTGTCATTGTAACAAGTACAACAAAATTCAAGTTGCAGCAGCAATCAAGAAAACAAAAGTAAGAAAGTGTATAGAAAGTGCAAAAAGGTCCATAAGAAAATAGATGATGACAGCTTGTCCATCATTCTCCAGTTCAGCCAGCCTCCACCTCCACAGGGTCCAGGACTGAGCTTCTTCAGTCATGCTCCATCTCTGTCTCCCGGATCCTGTCTGCTCACAGCAGGTGAAGTTCTTCCAATGTGGCATTAGTGTCTGGTGTTAGCTCTGCTAGCCATGTCTGTGAATAGCATGATGCTACTCTGCCCTCTGGTATTCCCTCTGTTGCTGGGTTAGCACAGCTAGCTCGTCCATCTTATTGGAGATAGATCTTACGTTCCCAATAACGCTGGATGGAAGGACAGGTCGATGTCGTCACTACTTAGCTCACTAGCATGTCGTACTCACCTCCTTCTCCTCACCTTGTGGGAAGACATCAGGCCTTATACCAGTTAGCATTGACATGCTAAATGCTGCTAACAGCTGAGTTCACATGTAAACAATGCAGCCATGGTTACATGTAGGATCTCCAGACAAACACAGGAGAAAAAGTAGTAAAATATTGCTGAAGCCACAAAAAGTTTGGTGTCCATGACCAACAAATGAGCCATACAAAGTAATGATCCACTCCAAATACAAATATTCTGAAAAAGAGACGAAAAAATTACAAGGAACGGACAAAGAAGAGAGAGCTGCTGCAAAATGCAGCCATAGCCAACAGGGCGGCGCCTAGCAACAAGTGTATACCAATAGTATAATATACCAAGTGTTAACACTAGTTAGTCCCTATAACAACCCTCATCACTGATACATAGAAAGACATTGCTCTAGGTAAGTCACTTCATAAGTAATGAGATTGAATTTAAACTCTGAAACAATAGTTATGCTGCATTTTTTAACCATTTCCTGCTGGAATCAAATGGTGCTATGTCCTTTTATGAAGCTAAAGGGTAATTACTTAGATAAACTGTAAGCATAACAGTTGGACTGTGATTACTATTGCAATAACATATCAGTTGGGTAAAGCTAACCTGTCTCATGGCATTCCCTGTGAGTGGATAATAAACCAATATTTACTGAATTCTGCATCACAATGATAAGAAGCTAATTGTTTTCTAAGCTGTGTCTGAAGCTTTACCATTTCGTAACTGCTCACCGTGTGAGCTTCATACTTAAAGGACAAAAGTGGTAGTAAGTAATATGTTTGTGTAGTTAATAACATGGGTTGGGTTGAGATGATAGAACCACTATAAGAACATTTGCTTTTTTATTATAATTACAAGAATGATTACAGAATAAGAAAGTACCATAACCCTCAGAGTCATTGTCCAATCCCAGGTCTGGGATCCCCTGTATCAGTGATGTCCGCTGTCAACCCTGCCTTGCCCACACCGAACAAACCTCATAAAACTCCACCCTGTAGGCCTCACTGTCCCTCTCTGAATCCTGAAAACTGCAGCAGGCAGACAAAGTAACTGACTGTGCATAAACTAACATGGACACAGTTATTTCAATGTTTATTCAAAGATGATGTATTGTTTGTTCAAATCAGATCCCCGGCCAAACCTAAATTTATGCCAGACTGATTGATGCATTAATGACATAAATGAAATAGAATTTGTTTTACTATTATTCCTTTTAATTTTTTAGTTGTGTTAAAATTCCCTTGTATTTTGATTGGATAAAGTCATCTTTTTTCATCCATATACATCAAAAAGCTGTCCAGCAGGAGCACATGCCACAAGTAATGCTTCACACATTTTGAACTGGGTCTTATTGTTTTGTACAGTTTGTAGAGTTAACATCAGCAGAAAAAAATGTTTTTACGTTTTTTCCTGGAAAGAAATTATGGATAGCTTTTCAAAATGAAAAAGTGTATACAAGATGAAATCTCAAACAGTGACACATTCAGTCTTCTAATTTTATCACATCTCAGTGACACGTGTATTGCTCAGACTCAACACCAGTGTCTCTTCATGCAGCTCTGTGAAAAGCATCCCTCTCATTATATCTCTGTGTCAGTCACACACACTCAAACACACACACACACACACACACACACACACACACACACACACACACACACACACACACACACACACACACACACACACACACACACACACACACACACACACACACACACACACACAAGGCACGCTGCTTGTGAACAGAGCTTTGCACCTGAGGTAGAGCAAAGCAGACTATCACCTTTCGCCCCAACAGTTGAAACAACACCTCAGGGAGACCAGAATGTGTGGAAGCTATGTGTTACAAATCAAACACCCATGTAAGTGGGAGACAAGGAAATGGTGGGAACCAAAGAGAGATTGGAGGGGGCAAGATAATATAAACACAAAAGGACTCTCAGGACATTTGATTTTCTCTTATTGACCCATTACATTAACAAACAAATAGGTAACACACTGAGTCACTCTATTTCTTAGAGTATGCAGGATTTTTGAAATAATTTATTCACATGAGTAATAAAGGCTGTTTTGCCTGCTACATCTCATGCTGATAGCTCACTTGAGGATAATATTTAATTACCAGACATCCCACCATCTTTTGTCCTGCCCTCTGTTACATCACTGTAGACACCAACAACATGTCTGGCGGCTCTTCCCATCATTTTTCTCTTGACTTTATCAGGACTATCAGACAATAGGTTGAATATGTTTCAACAGGGACCAAAGAAAGTGAGGCATAGTGAAAGCCAAGGCAACTCTTTTTTCATGTACTAGGTCAGACTCTGCTTATATGATGGACAATAGCAGAGAACAATGACAGCAGTAGGTATGGTTTCAGTATAAAAGAGGCTTGAGATTCCTCCAGCTTTACTGCATGTTGTGGTGTGAGACAAGAGTGTGAGAGGGCGTGTGAGAGGGTGTGTGTATTTGTAAATGCTGGACTTGGACAGTTTTTTTCACTTGACTCTCGATAAGGTGAGACAGTTTTGAAAAAAGTTAAGGCTGTAAAACAAGATGAAATATTTATAAGATGTAGGAGCAAGGACAAAGTGTAACGAAAAGATGATGATTTAATCATTAGGTGGCTTGTTTATGTCAAGTTTTGAAGAATGCTCTGAAGATATGAATCTAAATCACAAATATTTCAGCTTGCATAATTTGAAAGTGCAGTTTTGTGCTTTAATACGACCTGAGATGTTTTTGGAATATTAAAACCTCTTAAAGACGGCTGTGTATCTTATACCTGTACCTGTAATTTTGAAGTGTGACAAACTTGATCTTGTAGAGCAGATGTCTAGAAAATCAATTATAAAACAAATCATTTAACAGATAAAAATACTTAAATGGTAAATAGCTGTGTGCATTTAAATGATATTGGATGACGCACAGTTTGGAGTTTGTCTTTTAGCACAGGGGTCACCAAGCACAAGGACCCCCCCCCCCCCCCCCCCCCCCCCCCCCCTCCAGTTTGTAATGCTGGAAACTGGAGACCCTCTGCTATGGTACACAAATAGGCCAATTTGAAACTACACAAAAACAAAGTTACAAAAATTAAACTGGCACATATTGCTTTGTTTCTTAAATTAATCTGCCACCACTAATACCATCCTTATCGTACATCTTAGGGGTCTTGTTAAAACAAACAAACAAAAAAAACTATTGTAGTTCATGTTCTAACAATAATCAGTGAAATATATTTTTGTAAATATTTGTTATTTATGGAAGACATTTTACAACCCATTCATCAGTGTTTCTCCAAGGGATTCTTACTCCCACTTTGGAAGCTGTTTTAGCACTGATTCACTGTGGTTGAAAATGCCAAATATTTTCAAACAAAAAGATGATTTTACCATTTTAATAAAACTGGGCCAAATTTAAACTAGCACCTATCATACAAAGGCTCTTAAACAAGTACCTAGGAGCATACAGTATGTTCTCTGAAACTGATCTCTCTGTCCTTCCTCTTTTCTTATCCTTCCAGATACAAAGATGAACCTGTATACATCTCCTCACCTCCTCCTTCTGCTCTTCCTGCTTGCTCTGAACCTAACAGGTGAGGTGCCATGTTATCCGACAGTTAATTTACATTACATGTCACAACACGTTTCTCTACCTCAACAGAAATTATACTGTGTCTGTATTCTTCTTAAAGGTGCAGATTCAAAAAGAATTATTGGGGGCTTAGAGGCGTCCCCCTACTCCATTAAGTACCAGGCCTCCATCCGGTTCAGAAACTACCACTTCTGTGGAGGCACCCTCATACACCCACAGTGGGTGGTATCTGCTGCCCACTGCTGGAGACCGTGAGTTACTGCAATATTGCACCTGTGGCACTCCCAGGGCAAAGTAAACTAAACATATTCCAAGGCACCTGTCTTTTTTTTTTTTTTATAAAACTGTGCAGTAGAAAGAAAAAATCTGGAGTATTTTGACATTTGAACAGTCTGACTTGTCTTTGGTAAATTATCACCTTTACAATCTGTTCTTCTCTGCCCTCTTTTAGGGGTCACCTGATCAAAGTGGTCCTCAGCGAGCACAACATTATTAAGGTGGAAGGTTTTGAGCAGGAGTTCAATGTTTCCTTGGTTGTTAGGCACTACCAGTACCAACCCTGGACTTTTAACAATGACATCATGCTGCTAAAGGTAAGAAGTTAAGTTAAATACAGTATGCATGATTTCAAAAGTCTGTTTATCTAATGTTTTTAGGATTTGGGCTCTCATTTCTTTTTTTTTTTCTTTTTTTCTTTTTTTTTAAAGTTATTCTATGGGCTTTTTATGCTTCTAATGGGAGAGAATAGGACAGTGGATAGAGGATCTGAACCCAGGCTACCCAGGCCGCCCACTCAATGGTTTGCCTCATAGGGTAACTTAGACCTCCAGGTTATACCTGGCCCAAAGTACATTTCTAAGGTTCTCAGAAGGTTACTGCTTAATGAAGACTATCTAAGATGGATATGGAAAATTTAAATTTACATTTCAAGCTTTTAAAAATGCATTAAAATAAACAAAATCTTTGATATACAGCCATAAAAAATAATTAGAAAATAATAAAACATCTAAAAAAAAGCATTACATCAAACATTAACATTATTATTAACCAGGATGCAATTTTTTTAAATGAAAGACCTGTATGTTGTAAACACTCAGATTTTAGAAAAAGTATCTGCAATGAACCTATATCATTATGTCTAAACTTGAGGTTTAAACTCCCTTTTTTTCTTTTAACGATTTTTTTAAGAAGTGGAAATTCCCGCTTTTGTTCATGTTGTCTCTTGCCCCATTTGATCACACCTTGACCCACTGAGTAACTTCTCCAACATCCAGTGACTTCACTTCCTTCTAGTAACACTAATTGCTCACCGCTCTTTACTCATGTTGTGGAAACTTCCATAAAAAACATTCAAACCTGACTGAAAGATCTTTTCTCTGTGGGTTAGTTGGACCGTCCAGCTGTCATCAACAGCATGGTGGAGCCAGCTTCTTTGCCGATGCCAAACTCACCACCACTGGACAGCAGTGCCCGGTGCACAGTGAGCGGCTGGGGCGTGACCTGGCTCAACAGCTACAAACTGTCACCTGTGCTGAGATATGTGAATGTAGACATTTTCCCCTACTGCTGGCGCTACTACTACTTCAGGATCACTAACAACATGGTGTGTGCTGGCTCTGCCACTGGAGGGAAAGACTCCTGTCAGGTGAGGCACAAGACTGTCGCCTGGTAATCAAAGAAATGAAGTATGAGACATAAAAGTATTACACAGAAAATCACCTGATAGTTTAAAAGAACATCCAACATTACTGGGCAGTGATGAGAGTTTTTTTTTTACTATCATAGCAGCTCACACATCTTCTCAGTTGTTGAAAATCTTTCACACTTTTTAGCCACACTTTGAATCATTATTATTAACATTATGACTTAATTCAGCTCTAAATTCGGTTACAGAGAATAACCAATATCAAATCCTCCTGTTTACGTGAACATGTTACACTCTTAAAAATTTGACAGTGTGTTTTTTTTTCATCCTCAGGGGGACTCTGGAGGACCTCTCATTTGTGATGGAAAATTTGAAGGCATTGTATCATGGGGCATTGGCTGTGCCTACGCTTCCTACCCAGGTGTCTACACCAAAGTCAGGAACTACCTGAGCTGGATCGACAGAGTAATCCAGACCAGATAATGACAGTCTTTGAGATTACTTCAAACTTCGGTGCGGTAAAGATATAAATGGATCCTGATGGACTTAATGAGCCTACATGTGGTTTTTACAATGTTTATAGTAATGTTTATATTTATATGAATGTGAAAGTTAAAGAACATAAAACTCAGTAAAGTGCCTTCTCTTCTCATCACATATAGAAGAAGTTTCAGGTATGACATTTTATAGTTTTATAGCTGTGACTTGATCATTGTCAGGAATCATTGCCTTCACAACCAGCCACACGTCACAAGAATTTCTCTTTTGCTGATCTTCTAGGGCAGCGAGTATTTGCTTTAATTTTCATACTAACCAATAAATAAGAAAGCAATGAAACAAAAATCTGAGGCAGAAATGTTTGTCAGTTTAAATTGTAAGTCATTCTTTCAAAAATGTTATTTTATTTCCTACTAAAGAATTCGAAACTTTATAATGTTATCTACTTGACTCTATGACATTTATATCTGTACTGTAAATCAAGTATGGCTCAGAGGACACTGAGAAGATAGACTTGACATTAAAGGCACATATTTAGGTAATTATTACTTATCAGACGGGTACAGCTCAACTACATGACAGAACCAGTCTCAATCATTATGTCTGCACAAACAGCAAAAACAGAAGTGCCGCATGGCAGCATGTTGACATCCCTTCCTGTGATTGGCTATAACCAGTTCCCCCTCCCTCTCTTCACTCTGCCCTCTTTCACATTTAAAACAGAGAGACACAAAAGACTCATTCACTGACTCACAAAATATAGACAGCACACAAACAAGAATGGAGAGTGTACAATTCAGCAGCGAGGTGAAACATGTGAAAGAGCACGACTCCTTATCCCAGGATGTTGTGAAAAAGCTAATTCAGCAGTCCCAGGAAGCAAAGAAGAAAGCCTACTGTCCTTACAGCAAGTTCAGAGTGGGAGCTGCCCTGCTGGCACACGACAACACTGTGTTTATAGGTGAGGTCTTTGTTTTGCTTTGATTTGGGTAAATTGTTGGGCCTGAGGATTAAAGTTTAGATTTTGGGATCAATAGAGAGAATTTTTACTGAGTCTCTGGTCTTTTAACTGTTAGATAGATGTCAGACTCTGGATTTGTTATTTCACTGTTTTAAGAGAGACTTATCAAGTTTTATCCCATAAGCAATTAAAAGATTTTACTGACATCTCTGAGAGGGCAATAAAGTTCACAATATCTCCAGGAAGTAGGAGAGTCAGATAAGTCTGTTTTGAAAAGTGGATAAATGAAAATGTTTGAGAGGTCACAAAGTTCACTACATGTTTCAGAAAGATGAATGAATTTTACTGGTTGTTAAAATTAACTCATTCATGGCGCTTAACAGTTGACCACAATAACTCACTAAATCCCACCCTGTAGATTAAACATTAAATCACAGTTCTCAAAATGAATAACAAATGCGCACATTCCCGTAAGTTGAAACTACCTTGTGCTGTTGTGTCATCTGTTCTGTTTACACAGACAGGGATGTCACATTTTTGTCAACAACCAGAAAAAGACATAACTCTCCTGTCTATTGCTGGACTCTACAAAGCTTAACAAGTCACATGTCCCTGGGGGCAAATACCTGGCCAACAGCTGTGAGAGCAAAGACCCTTTGAGTAACTGTTTGACCAGGACAGAAGTACATAGCCGGCTTGATGGTTGAAAGGCCAGTTTTCCCTGTTACCGTTTTATTTCACTGTGGCAACTTCACTCAAATCCTCCAATGAAATGCTTCTCTTGCAGGTTGTAATGTCGAGAACGCCTGTAACAACTTGGGTGTGTGTGCTGAAAGAACTGCCATCTCAAAGGCAGTGTCAGAGGGCTGCAGAAAATTCAAAGCTATTGCAGTCGCAAGGTAACTTGAACTTTTAAGAACACCAAACTTAACCAAAGAGAAAATCCGCCCATCTACACAAACTACAGATATCATTCATGAACTACAAAACAATCTCTTGGTACGTCACTCAACAGGAGGCAACTAACCCAAATACTCAATTTGAGACACAAATCAGAGTTATGTGAATATAAGAGTCAGATTGTTAACAAACAGCTGAGGCAAGAAAAAAGTGGATAAAAACTTTAGTTATTATTAGAGCCAGCAGGGCCAATTAAAAACCATTGGCGCAAACGACTACAAAATTTGCATTTCATAGCAACAAATGTATTGAAACGCCGAAGCTGGAAGTTGAAGGCTGTGAAATTAAGTTCAAAATGAAGAAATGTGAAATAGATAAAATAGTACAAGTAGTTGTAAAAGTAGAAGTAGTCAAAGTAGGAGTAAAAAAGGAGGTAGTAGTAGAAGTTACAGTTGTGGTAGTTTCTGATGAAGTGGTTTGAGTGGCATTAGTTGTGGGTGAAGTTGTACAAAAAGTGATATGAGCACAGAGAGTTACAGTATGAGTTGAAGTTATGGTAGCTTAAGTAAATTAAGTAGTAATGGTAATATCAGTATGTAAGTAAATGTAAATGTAAATGTTTAGTCTCTCTTTGTGTATGTGTTTGTGTGTATCTGTATTTTTTTGGTAGACAAGACAGTACAGCCTGTTTGTATGTGGGTTGGTAGGTGAAACAAGTAAAAAAAAAAAAAAAAAGTGTATTTTTGTTCCTGAATGTTTTGATAAGTTATGCATTAACAGCTGTGTGAGATGTTTCCATGGTAACCTGCTCGTTATGCTGCTTGATTGCAGCAGCTGTTTAAATTATGAGTGACACAGATGATCAACAATTGGATTTATGGTGAAAACAAAAACCAAAACCGTAAGAACTATCAAAAATGATTACACCATAAGCATACCAATACTCTAATGAACACAGTGATGTGTTTTTCATGCCTCCAACAGCAAAAAAAAAAAGACCAGAGGGGCAATCTATAAAAGTGGTCACCAGTGGTACTCAGCAGAGATTTCATATAAGAAATAACATAACATAACAGTGCACCACAGGAGAAACAGGTTTTGTTGGACAGTTGGTCTTTTACTGGCCACAGAGAAAAATCTTTTGCAAGAAAACATTTGGATGCCTTATTTATGTCTGTGGAGTGAAGTTTGTGCATTAATGGCAGATTGTTTGGCAGATTTCTTTTTTCTCATCAATAGGTGTTTTAAGTGACAATGTTACACTCCGTGAGATCCAACTTGTTTGTGACAAAACAAAACAAAAAATATCCCTGTTGCTTGAACCATAAAATGACAAAAACAGTGATAGATATTTAGTCTTTTTTAAACAGTTGAAAGCAGATGAAGTCTGTAAGTGGATTTATGCTAAGGTTTTGTATCTTGAAGGGAAGTAGTTTAACACATAAATGCTGAAGTCTTCCATTCATTTTAATAGTAATATTTTGTTGAAAAGTTTAACAAATCAAAAAGTTTACGGGTTAGAAATGTCAGAACAGTGAAATTTTTAGGAGAAATGTGTCAAAAATTGTAAAGAAGAATAAGTAAAAGAAGTATAACAAAGGATTGAATAATAATGTGTTGAATGCTGAGCTCCAATTTTAATATAATAAATTCACTATGCTAAACTCACTCTGATGTCAGAGCAAAACATCCTTTTAAATTTCCAAAGTTAGTATGCCCAACACTAAAAGATCCAATTTACATACAAGCTCAGTGTATGATTTCATATCTCTGTAGAAATGTCTTGCCAATCCCATGCAAATTCTTTATTTTAGTTTTTTCTTTTTTTTTACATGGTGTTGTATTATTATTTTCTCTATACCTTATTCTATTTGCATACCTTTTAGAATCTAAGAGAAGCTCCTTGAATTAGAACTGGTTGAACTATTTGGCAGACCCATTGTTTTGCTCTTTTTGCAGTGACATGAGTGACCAGTACATCTCCCCATGTGGTGCCTGCAGACAGGTCATGAGAGAGGTATGATCGATGGTTTGCTGGAGGTTTTGATTTAATGGTTAATAAAGCCCAAAAGTTTGGATACTGTGTTAAATAGTAACCAAAAACAGATTTAAATTATTCATGAATTTATTTGAAACTTTATTGCCAAATGGAATTACAGTGATGCTGAGTGTTATAGCTCTGCTTTTCAGAGTACTTCCTGGGTTAGCCAAGCTGCCAGCTTGGCTAACCCAGGGAGAGCATTACAAATCCTCTCACATGGGTAAACACATTCATACAAACTTAATAGGATATAAACAGAGAAACTTGGTTGGGGGAGGCTGGGGTGGAGGAGGCAATACTTCAAGACAGCAGCAAAGTGTGGGTAGCATAGTAGGGTTAGGTGAGAGTGGAGACCTGTTTAAATACACATTATCGCTATACATGAGCTGTAATTGGCTGAGAACAGTGATCCGAACATCAGCCTGTCAGCTGATAACAGCTGGGCATATGACCCCTGTGTCCTGCAAGACCTTAAATGAACTTATTTTATCATCATGTGAAAACTTTGATGCTCATTTTAAATTCTGTACTGGGAACAAGTTTTAACAAAGGTGCATCTTAAGCAACAAAACACTTAAAAACCGGTCGCTGATGACTGGAGGTACTCCTCCCAACAATAAGTCGATCTGTCCCTGCAGGTTATCAGAATGACATTCCTGAGACATAGAGTGTCTCTGAGGTAAAGAAGGAAATGTTTCTCCACTCTGTGAGAGGCTGCTTTTTGAGCAAAACGTTGAACAATGTCGGAAATGTTCCTCAGTGTGACTTTGAAAACATATTTGGTATTCATCATGAATGATAAATTTAAAGACTGGAGAAATATTTGCACGAAATGAAGAAGGCAGAAAACTAGAACTGGATATCTGTAAACTCTGGGCCCTTAGCTGGCACTGCATTAAAAACAGACACAACTCTGTAGTGGAAACCACTGCATGGGCTTCAAATGATCATGTTCTCTTTAAACACACTTTGTCCCTAGATTCACAAATGTTGCTCCTTTAAGGGTAAAAGGACCACTTGGTTTTGATCAGGCAACAATTTAAAAGCAAGGATCTCAGATAGCACAGGGAAACATAAATAAATAAATAAATAAATAAAAAGCTACAAACTAACAAGAGCTGTTTAATTAACATTTTACAGAGCATCCTTACTTTTCTAGATTTGTGGTTGTACAAATCTAAAAGTTTTTGTTTAGCTGGTTTGAACAAAGACCAGCAATTAACTTTTTCTTGCTTCTCTGTTTTCAAAATGTTTTTTTGGGGGGGGGTTCAGTTTGGGTCGGACTGGACTGTATACCTGTCCAAGCCTGATGGCTCATACCTGAAGATGACCGTGAAGGAGTTGCTGCCCGTCTCCTTTGGCCCTGAAGATCTGTCCATGAAGAAAGTGATTGACATTCCTGATGAGCACTGAGTCTGGATTCAAGTACCACAAACCCGTTAAACACATGTTCAATCTGTGACCCATATGACATGTTCCGTTTGTAATGCTACTGAGACTGCATTAAGCAAGTTTCTATCTATGGTAAAGATTTCTTTAGTTCCATCTGCAAATTGTAACTGTGGATTTTTTTTTTAAATAATTTCTGTATACTCTATTTAAAAGCATCAAAACATTAAGCTGGTTGCTGTTAACTTCATGGTATTTAAAAATACACTGGACATGAAAATGTTGAATTCTTTATTGTTTTGACTTGTTTCTGTAATAGTTTGAAGAAGCACAAAATATTGAGATAAGTATTAAAGCAGCTCTTCTATTTTAATAAATTAATATTTTAAAAGGACTTTCTTTAATAAGTTACAGTTCATTTCAATTACATACTGACGTTTAAAAAGTTTAAAGAGCATAAAATGAAAAAAAAAAATTCAGGTGTTACAGTGAACTGCAGATATTTTTGAAAAATCAAATTAATCCATTACAGAGTAAAAAGAGGAGACAGAGGCAATGACACATTTAAGCTGCCAGCTGTGAATTGCCTAATATTACCTTTTAGTGGCTTTAGATCTACACTTTTCATGCATTAACGTTAACAATTAGTTAAAGGGGCAAACAAAACAAAAAAGCATATAATGTTTCTCCCTGATTCAAAAAAACTTTTTAAACACATTTGCAAAATAAGACATAAAGGCAGCTTTGTAATTTGTGGGTAAGTGACCTTTGGGGTTGTTTAACACCACCTGGATTCAAACTTGTCTTGTAGCACACAAGCATAAGCAGAAAAAAATGGCACCTCGCTGTGAGGCGCAGAAGTTTGACATTGCACCCCCAAAATTTTAAAACTTTAAGACACGTTAGTAGTGTTTCATGATTACTGTGGCACACAGTGCGATGAAACTCTGTATCTAAGTCTTAAACTAGGTGTGTCATATAAAATCAAAGAAAATAAAAACTTCAAGTCCAAGTAAAGACTTCTCATAGTAAAAAAAAAAAACATGAAAGAAATCAGTGCATCTAGCCTTCACTTGTTTATCTCAGTGAAGATGTGATCATATGCATATGTGGGCAACTTGTTCACCTGAAAGATTTTTATTGGAAGTCAAGGGAGGTGAGTGTCTGCTGTAAAGACAAACTAAGGCAAATCTTATGGACTCGTTATGATGAGAAAAAAATGTGCATATTCTGATCAGTGTGACTTATACTTGAAAGGGACATGACTTCAGTAAAGGAGAAAAAAATATATAACTGGAGTTGCTCTTTGACACACACAGATATGAAGCCACAGCTTATGTCTTTACCACAAAGCTTATTGACTGCTTGTGGGAGACACACAGGATACAGATGTAGCTGGCTCAAATGTACCTCCTGTCTGTGTAGAGGTTAAAGAAAACTCATATGGAAGCTCTAACATAAAGGAAATAATTAGCTTTACTCTTTTCCTTCAAGCAGCTCAAACTCTTTGCCTCATGTGTTCATCGCAGCTCTAAACATGCAAAAAGTAGCATTTTAAAGTTAAGCCTCACATTTCAAACTGTTCTGCACTCTGAAATGGATAAACACCATTCTGTAAACAGGTTTCAACTGATCAGTGCAGCAACCTACCTGTGCAAAAGAAAACTTAAACATCTTTCAGAAACTGCAAGTTTTTTGCTAAAGAACTTAACCAGGGGTAGAGACCACAAAAAGTTTCTGCTGCCATTCATACCTCTGTGGGTGAGACCTCAGCTCTCTGCGGAGAAGTTGTTTGTTGCCTCCTCCAAAATGGGCCATGCAGGAACCTGTAATCTGGGCAAAGTGCCCTCCATCAGCCTCTCCATCCACAGTCCTAATCTATCCAGCTTGTGGTGGACGTCTATGCTTGTGGCCCTACCAGAGCCTTTCTTCCCTACGGCTCCATCCTCCCTGGAATGGGACCTGGATCTAGAGTGGGAGCTGGATCTGGACCTGGACCTTGATTTTCTTCTACTGTCAGAGGAGAATGAGGCGTCTGATGAGGAGTCGTTGGGATCGTCCCCTGTGAAGACAGGTCTAAAGAGGCAGAAGTATTTCTTGTGGCCATTCAAAGCCAGTACATAGCCAGAGTAATCTGAAGATTCCTCATCCTCTCCTTGATCCTGCATGGCAGAAGTTGAGTGAAGGAGAAATGGCATCCAGTGGCGGTGTTTATCGGCATTGAGGAAGGAGAAGTGGAGGTTTTGAGTCCTGTAGAAGAGGTTCAGAGTCACGAGGTGCATCTTACACAGAGAATTGAAAAATATCCTACTGTGCTGACACTTACCCAGAGAAGGAGAACACCTCCTTGGCAAATTTCCTGAGTAATGCTGTCTTGGAGGCATTAGTGAGCACAAGAACAACGTTTATGTGTCCGGGTCTCAGCTTAACCAGGTTGCTGGTGTATGTGAGGTCTGTCAGCTCGGTCACTTCCACAAAATCTTTCTTTGGGGGACGGCTGCATAGATCAAAGAGAAAAACAAAACAGATTTGGATGACATTTTGTTGCGGTTTTGGTTAATGGTACATTAAGAAAAGAAAAATTAGAAGGAAACAATGCCAAAGATGGTTACATGGTACCCAGACAAAGTTTATCCACTAGTATATGATCTTACTACATCATTTAGAATACTCCCAACACTATTTGTATCAGTGTTTGCATGAAAAAGACTGCAGCTATCTCTAATGCCACCAAGGCCCAAAACTCTTAAGTTTTATCCACATTTAAAAATAATCTGGTTTTTAACTGTATATTGTATAAAGTCGATTATCAGATGCAGCACAACGTTTCTCACATGTGATGGTAAATAATCAAAACCAAGTTAAAACGTTCAATTACTTATGATACAACGATGTCCAAAAATTGTAAATATTGGAGCTGTGCAGGGTTTTCCTGAAGTAAGGACTCTTGCCAATGAATGCTTTTTTTTAAAAGCAAATGAAGATCTGGTACTCCTTTTGATTGCTCATACTTTCACAGAAGAGACTGACACATCATGAATTAAAATTTCTCTCAGCAGAGGTAGAAAAAAAGAAGCTGTGAAGGTAAAAGTGTACATAAGGCAGCTGTAGATAAACATAAACAGTTGGCTGTGTGTTTAATATCAGCTACATCCTCCACAGATTTGTTTACCTCCTACAAATCACACCTCAGGTTTGTTTGGAAAAACACAAATTTCATGCTACACTACTGACTCATCATTTTTTTATGACTAATAACAGAATTTCTGCTTCTACAGCTAAAAGTATGCATTCATTTGAATAAACTGGGGCGCAAGTATGGACTAGCGGTTAGGTCGTGGGTCTCATGAGGCTAGCCCTCGAGCGGTCGGCCCTGGTTCAAATCCAACCTGCGGCCTCTATCCTGCATGTCACACACACACACACACACACACACCATTCTCGTCCCGTTTCCTGCTCTATGTGTCTCTGACTGTACAGTCCTCTCTCAATACAGGCACAGAAGACCTGAAAAATGACTAAAAAGTAGAATAAACAAACCACACTCCTGGTCCTGTTGGATGGAGGCATAGCCATTTGTGTGTAAAATTGAATACGGAACATCATTCAGTGTGTTTCACTGAATAGCTTGACCATACACCTACTTTTCACACATTAGCTCATTTGTTAAATAAAGACCACTGTGAGAAAGTAAAATACTGTGGCATTTAAGGCCTTTGCACACTGAGTCCTTTTTTTTGTCCAAAACGTATACATGTTAAAAAATAAATTGGATCTCATGTTATGTCAATCATGTTTGCACACTCGCCCCTAAACTTTCGTCCGTCATTATTTTTTTGGAACAGGTTCAATTATTTGCGTTTTTTTCACATCCGCCCAGCTCGTTTCTTGGGTAGTTTGACTCTTCAGAGATGCTGCAGGCTCATATTTTCCCATTTTCGGATACATTTTCTCTACACATTTTGGGGGATGTTTAAATGATGAGTGAAAACGTGTGTGTGTGTGTGTGTGTGTGTGTGTATGTGTGTGTGTGTGTGTGTGTGTGTGGGACAGTGTGTCTCTGTGCGTGTATACGCCATCAATTGCTTGATCACTGCTTGATGATTCCATTTTTCTTATACTGCAAAATTTCACAATTGATACAAAATAAACGGAACCAGTGTGCAAGGTGTCTGTGCGTGAGTTTTTTTTTTCAGATTACAGATCTAAAAAATGTATCAGAAAAAACTGACTCAGTGTGCAAAGACCATAGCACTCTGCCTCCATCTTCTGGTTACTCCCCTTCACTACATTACCTTGTGGTATTAGCTCTGCTGGAGGCATCATCCTCAGTTTGTGGTTGCTCCTTGGGCTTTGGTTGTCTAGGTTTGCTCTCGCCTGGTTCACTACAAACAGGACATTAAGAAATAGAAGGGAAAAAAGCTGATGACATGTGGCCTAGCTGGAGTCATAATCACAACTTAAACAAGCCATTCAAATTGCGAATGGCAACTGTTTGTCTCACCTGAAAGCCTGAATGATGACAGTGCCAAAAAGAATGAAGAGGGCTGAGAAGATGAGTGACAGGATGGGCATCATTTCTCGCCTTTAAAGGGAGGACATGTTATGAGTGAAAGGTTTCAGAGAAGAAGCAAACACTCCTTTGTCTTTGCAGTACAGTAATGCTGGAGATTGCTTTAGGAAAACATCATCTTACCAGTTTGAGTAGAGAAGGTCATCATATACTTGTAGGATGTAATCATAGGCAGCATTTATCCACTGGATAATAAATATCTATGAAGCATAAAATGAGAAAGAAAAAAATAACATCACTCTTTCATTTGATGTGTTTTAACCACAGCCTGAGCATGTGTCTGTATGACTTACTGGAGCCATCTCATTGTTCAGTTCAGGCAGGGTGGTGTCTGAGGTCAGGTAGGTGGGGTCTTTCTGAAGGAGCTCCAGCTGTTCATGAAGATGGTACTTATCTTCTTCGCTGCCGTTCCAGCCACCACTCACAGAACGGAAGAGGACTCTGCCAGCCTGGCTCCTCCTTTCAAGTATCACAACCTAAAATGATATAAAAGAATCATTTTTAGGGTGAAGCTGTGCAGGGTTGAGATTTAATCATATCAGTAATCTGACACACATCAAATTCTATATGTTAAAAAAAAGATCATCTGCCTTCAAACGTCTCCAGTGTGAGTTTTTATGGGATGGTGAAAAAGTCCAGCACTGTTAGAATGAAATGCTTGCCAGAGAGTTTTTATCACCACACAAACCTGAGGCTGAAGAGCTGCTTGATTATGGAGCAGAGCCTGACAGAGAGGCTGCTGGTGTCGCTGGTAAACGTATGCAAACCGCAGCACCTCTTTACTGTTCATGGAGGCAAAGTCCAGGAAGGCCTTGTTGCCTTGGAGGAGGGCTTGATCCTCCCCTGTGATCAGCAGCACACAATACCTGCAAACATCACAGAGTTAGTTCACCATTTACAGCGACAAATGTGGCTCAAAGGATTTTGATTCCATTTGCCATAGCTTAGTCCATCTTACTCTTTTTGTGTTACAGCATCAGTGGGAGAACACAAGAGAAAAGCGATGATGATGATGCATTATCTTACTACACAAAAGTTAAATTTCAGCAAGATATTAACAACAGATCCTGAGGCTAAGACGTTGGTTGTAAAATATCTTACTTCCTCCGACGATGAAACTGCTTAACAGGACAGAGCTCGTCAAAGAGTTGCTGGTTGACCAGCCGTGGGACCTGCAGGAACTTGTTATTGGAGACAAACTCATCCATGATCTGTCGCTTCATCCCTCTGGCCTGAAAGAGAGAAAGAAGGAGATGCTGTGAAGCATGAATACTGAATACGCTGGAACAATTTGCTCAAAGTGAAAACTGAAACTGAAATTAAAAACATTAAACTTTGAAGAATGATGCCAGGTCTGCAAGCTGCCATGGACGTACCTGTATGATGTCCACGGGCTTCTCTGTGTCTTCTTTGAACAGCAGCATGGTGGGGGCGTAAGTGTTTATGTTGAACTGAAGCAGTATTCGATTGTTCTGTGTGTCACCCTGATCCACGTAGCCAAAGCGCACATAGTCTCTGAAGGCAAATGCTGTTAACTGGAATGTGGACGTAGAAAGATGAGATCCTTTTTCACTCATTTCACTTTTTATCTCAATATTTCAGCTTAACCCTGAACTCTGCACACAGTAACCTTTGGTTTTAGTTGCATCTTGTTGCCAATAGGGGTTAATAAAACAGAAGTCCCAGTGCATTAGACAACACTGGGAATACAAATATGGGTAACACAGGAGAAAAAACTAAGATATTGGTTATTTAGAATTTTCTTTTCCAGCAAAAAAAGATGCAAGTGCATCTGTAAACACACAACTTACTTTGTACATTAAGGACGCAAAGGGGACGAGGTCAAACAAGAGAATGCTGGGCTTATTTTCAGAATGCCAGTTATTCAGAAAAGCTTGGTAGTTGTTGTCAGTGACCTGGAAAAACAACAGTGGTAAGTTAATTATAGTTTTCTCATTGCATATACACTGTACTGATCGTACAATTGCATATATCAATATTAATCATATATATCAATATTAACTTCATCGGGCCTGAAGATAATTTTTATGCCCAACAGCATTATTGTCTTAATCAGTTTCTTCCATGTGTGCCTGTTACCATTTGTTTCCAAATCTTTTTAAGACTATCATGATGTCTTCATTAGGTGTCACTCTCACAGGTTTGTAACATTAGATATGTTGAAAGCAGAAAGCTGCAGTCCTCACATACCAGAAGTAGATGAACTGCATTGACTTGAACATAACAAACTGAACCCATAACAAATCGTCATTTTTAACTGTTCTTCTTTTTCCCTCATAACCTGACGCCAAGAAACAACACAGTGCTGGAATATTTGAGAACCAGTTTGTGATGAGTTTTTCTTTAAGACATAACACATGCAGCAGAATGTCATGTGTGTTTACCTTTTCCACCAGTTTCTGGGGCAGCAGGTCTTCTATAAACTGTCGCAGATGGTCTCGAACCACAGCCTGGTGGAAGAAGGTCACCCTGCCATTCACCAGCCCGATGATGGAGGGAGCGCGGTGAGCACCCAGCTGGTTGGCAAGGCGACGCTCATAGCCCAGATCCACGATACCAATGCCAATACCTGGTTAAATAAATAGGTAAATAAATATAATTTGACACATAGGATGAAGGTTTCTGTGTTCTTTTAGGAGAGGACAAATATGACTTCAAACTATGGACACTTCAGTTTGTAAACTGTACCTCAGTTTTTTAACTTTCAAATAATAATCACACAAAAAATAAAGACAATAAAAAATATATAAATTTAGTTAATCAAAGTCAAAAGTGATACTCTTCAAATTCACAGCTTAGAGATGAGCAGTAAAATCAAACAGATAAAAATGATATTGTTGACCTTGTTCTGTATTTCACCCAATGACTTTTGGAAAGTTTTTCAGAGGATGTGGGATTGTCTGTCTAATGGACTGAATGGATCCAGAAAAGATGCATAAACCTGAGTTTAGACCAGCAGTTGTGTTTGTCCACTCAGACCAGACTTGAAATATGTGTGTAGGAGGTGTAGTAAGAGCAGATTACCCAGAGGCTCCAGCTCCTGTACTGTCTCCTTCCACACAGGCTCAATGTGGATGCATGCAAAGCACCACTCAGAGGTCACTTTGATGAGGTATGGCCTCTTGTGGCTGTCTGGGAGGACATCGCTGTTAAACTGTGCGTGGTGTAGCAGGTACTTGCTGTCTGCAAAGTCCCTGGACCTGGAAGAGGATCAGAAACAAGCCAATGAGTCTTTTTATAGCTGCTGTCTACAGGGTGCACTACTGCTAGGGCACAACTTGAGAGAAAACCATCTTTGACTGTCCTATCTGTTCAGCTCTAAATCTTAAGACCCGCTGTTGAGACATCTAGTGACAACAAGAGAAAAACATATGAAAGATTTCTCTCAAAATATGTGTGATCTGCAATAAAAGTCAAAGTATATGGCTCAATTCTGGCTATGACATCCATTTCAAGTGATTATTTTTTACTCATCCAGTAGGACAAAAATGTTTTAAGAAGACAGAGCATGCAATATTTGAGTCAGTGTGTCAGGAGTCTATGATGAAAGTTTGAAAAAAGTAGCTGAACCATGGGAATGGATAATAAACAAGGACAATAAATCAGTGATAGAGGATTATGATCAAAGAGTAAACAGGAAGAAAGCACGAGGAGGAGCCAAAACAAAACCCTGGACTGGACAAGAAAAAAAGAAACCTGAGTGTTTACAAAACAAAGCTGACCAAAAGTTTACTGATCCTGACGAAAGACAACAAAAATAGACCAATAAGGAAAGTACCTGGGAAAATGGAAAAACGACTCATCAAAGTAGAAGCTATTGTGGAAGCTGCGGAAACCATGGTGCTGAGACTGTCCAAAGGGCTGGTTTTCATCCATCTGTCCATAGCGGTCAAAGTTGGACCTTCGTTCCTCATTTGACAAAATCTGTAATAAGGAGAGAGGACACAATCACTGATGGGATGATAACAGACAGGGAGTGGATCAGGCAGAAAAGGCCACATATGTATATATATATAACTGTTTTTGTCCGTATCTACCTCGTATGACTTGGAAACCTTGATGAACATATCCTCAGCTTTGGGGTCCTTGTTTTTGTCTGGATGCCTGAAAAAGACGACATTTGGCATTACAAACCATGTTGTGTCATAGGTGTTATACAGAATATAAAATGTATGACATGCAAGGGAATAGGACCATCTGCCATAGCTAAAATGCCACGGCCGGTTGGAGGGACCAGCTGTCAGTCACTCACCATTCCTTTGCCAGATTCTTGTAAGCCCTCTTGATTTCTGCTTGACTCGCACTCCTGCTGACACCCAAGATTTTATAGGGATCAAATTCAGATGATGTTCTCACCAACTGCACACCCAAAGTAAGCAAAAAAAGGACGAGCAAAACTGGGTATGTCCGAGGATGTCGGCTGCTTCTCCTCGCCGTCATTGCTCCCCACTGTCCTCCTGGACCAGCGTTTCTACCAGTTAGCAGCTGAGCAGCCTGGGTCTGTTGACGTTTCAAAGATATGCTGTAGATGTCAAATTCATTAACCCAGAAGGTTACATGCTCGATTCTGTTAACGTATCAAATTTCGAATTGATTCCACCTAACGTGCTTGGGGTTTACTACGGTTAGGCCATTATTGTACTAGCTAACGACTAACGCCTTTCGTCTGGACACACATACAGTGAGAGGTTGAACTTCCGCCCATGTTTTTTCAAAATAAAACTGCTCCCAACAATTTACTTCTCACACACACACACACACACACACACACACACACACACACACACACACACACACACACACACACACACACACACACACACACACACACACACACACACACACACTGGCAGGTGAGTGACTTTCAAGGCTTTATTTTGTAAGGCAGGAAATGTTTCGGATGTTCAACTTAAAAAAGCGCATCCTCGAGTCCTTTCAGTGCTACATTCTCTTATAAAAATATTATTAACTCACATGTGATGATGACATCCTTCATTTTTTTCATTTTGCTCAAGTTCAAAACGTCAAAAGCAAAGCGTCGAGTTGTTTGTGTAAACCATAAGTTTCGTAATATCATCATCTTTGAGTATTGTGTAGAGGGCTCTGTGTATGATTATCATTTGAAAATATCTGGAACTTAAAAAAAAACAAAAAACATTTTTTTCCGACAAGAAAATAAATTTAGATTTCATTTTCTTCTTGTACTTCGTTGGAATTTTATGGCGGTTGGCAGCAACCATCCTAAATTATTACATTTCAGTCAATTCAGCCAAGGGCCACACTTCCGTTTCCGCTACGTCATCGCAGAACTGATTGGGCTTCAGTTTAACGGAGGCATTAAAGATGAATACGGTTATATCTGGCTAAATCACCTGATGACTGATGAGTCTTTCCAAGTAGGCTAACCACCATTAATGTTGAGGTTTTCATCTTTCGTTTGAATCAATATGAACGACTCGGGCATGTTTACATTCATTGGAATGAGCCGACCAAATGCGCATAGGCTCTTATCGCGGTAGCTAACGTTAGCCCTGCTACTGTCTGTGGCCCGCTTTGGCTACATCACCCACGGGACTGGTACTCTGAATTATCTGAGGTAACTCACAACTACTTCTTTTATTTATTACTGAATAGAAAAAAAATGATGCGACACATTTCACGTTTCACTTAAACCTTCAAGCATATAAAAACGATGGTACTATATCTATGGCTGCTACCGTGATGGGTGAGCAGCCGAGACTTGTTTGTTGGAGTCTAATCCTATGTAAAGTATGTGATCCAAACGTAGAGTTTTTCCTTTACTAGTAGACTTCAAATTCGGGAACTGGACGTGTTAAGCTCAATGTAAAGCACGGACACAACTAACACAAGACGTTCAAGATGTTATACAGGATTCTTTTGAAAATTTTCTGCGTGTACATCATACTTTGTGAATTCAGCCCCAGAACAACCTGGGGTGATCAGTATAGTAAGTATTAGACTACAGCGCAACATACTTATTATTGCCCTCCCTATCAAACTTCTAGACTCATTTATGACTAAATGAGAAACTCAAAATTCAAATTTGTCCTCTGGATATCAAACCTTTTTCTCCCCATACGGCCTTCTGATATAAGTTGTACGATTATACCTGCAGAAATGCATCAATACCAATCCTTATTTATATGTTTGTTTTACCCCCACAGGTCAAAAGCCATGCATCTGTTGCGTCTTGTGTGCCGCCACAAGACAGCCCTAGTCATTGCCATTGTGTGCAGCTTTGCTGTAGTTCTGGTCTTCTTGGCCAAATGCACATCAGAAACTCTGAAACAGGGCCACCAGGATCCTCCAGGTCTAGCCCCTCGAGTTAATGTATTGCATTCAAATCAGGAGCATCATAACCCCCTCTCCGCATCCAAAGACTTGTCTGCATTGCTAGTGATCCTCATTACAACTGGACCAAAGTACACAGAAAGAAGGAGTATTATCCGCAGCACCTGGTTGGCCAAGCGGGACTCTGATGTTCTGGCAATGTTTGTCGTGGGAACTCAGGGGCTTCCCAGTGAGGACCTTCAGAACTTGAACACAGAGCAGGGGCGGCACAAGGACCTGCTCCTACTGCCAGACTTGAGAGATTCGTATGAGAACTTGACTCTCAAGCTGCTACACATGTACTCCTGGCTGGACCAGAATGTCGAATTCAAGTTTGTTCTCAAAGCAGATGATGACACATTTGCTCGCTTGGACCTCTTGAAGGAGGAGCTGAAGGCGAAAGAGCCCAGCCGATTGTACTGGGGCTTCTTTTCAGGGAGAGGGCGTGTGAAAACAGCTGGTAAGTGGAGGGAAAGCTCTTGGGAGCTCTGCGACTACTACCTGCCCTACGCGCTGGGCGGGGGGTACATTCTCTCAGCAGACCTGGTACATTATATTCACATCAATGCTGGATACTTAAAGACATGGCAGAGTGAGGATGTGTCACTAGGTGCCTGGCTGGCACCGGTGGATGTTAGGAGGACACATGACCCACGCTTTGACACAGAATACAAATCACGCGGTTGCAACAACAAATACTTGGTGACCCACAAGCAAAGTTTGGAAGACATGTTGGAAAAACACCAGACTCTACAGCGTGATGGCAGGCTCTGTAAAGAGGAAGTTAAGCTGCGGCTGTCCTACGTGTATGACTGGGGTGTTCCCCCCTCACAGTGCTGCCAAAGGAAAGATGGCATCCCTTGAATATTGTCCTTTCATGAGACTCAATTTCTCGCTGTTTCATATCACACTTCTTTTTAAAACAGGTCTCTGTTGGAATAAGATTTAAAGTTCCTTAATGGGTCCCAGACACTAGAATAAATGCCTTAAAACTGTTAGCAAACACATTTCAGATTTGGAAAACCATTTAGCTATTGGTTTAAAATAAAAAAAACAGCAACTACGTTTTTCTTCATGTAAATGAAGTGAGTCCAGGCCAGGAGTGAGCTTACTGTCTTGCCTTTCTTTAATGCTGCAGCAAATAGAAACTACTTCAATTATTGTCAGATTTTCCATCAGTACCCAGAAGTTTGGGTATAATGAGCTTAAAGCTTGACTATTAGGAATGTGGGGTTAATGTAAGACAAGTAATACATTACTTCAAATCTACAGATATGCTTCAAAATGAATCTGTGGCAATTTTGTCCTGGTTTGACCCTTTTTTTGTACCTTAATCCTGATTTACTGTGGTCTGTACAGAAGACAGACATTTGCATTACACTTGTGTTGTATTTTCCTCTAGCATGTGGTTCTGAAAAGCATTACATTTTTGCAGCCAGTAATTCAACTCTGAATATAAAAAAATGGCACAAATGAAAAAGAATCTGGCAAGTGTCCCCCTCAAAGCTTTTATGAGGAACTTTTGACTTGCATATATCTTGGCACCCCTGCTGTCTTGCTCTGCTTATTCTGGGGTGCACATAGTAGGGTTTTTGCACTACTTTTTGCACACACAGAGGATCAGCCAGCTCACTGACATAAGTCACCTCATTTATGAAAAGTCTTTGCTGTAAAAAGTGTTCAAAAGTTGCACACTGCTGAACATTTCATTTCACACCACCACACTGGGGTAGTTTGGGAAAAAAGGATTCATAAAAATCCTCAAAGTTGTCACTGATGGAAGCTTTTCAGACACCAGTAGTCTGATCCCAAACCAGCTACAATCTCCTGGATGGAGATTTAACTTATTCGTTGAAAGACAAGATAAACCTTGTTAAAAGTTCAAGATAAACCTTGTGTTCTTTCCAGCTATTTACCCTGTTTGGCTCCTCATACTGCATATGAAGCACATATGTGGCCTATTCTCCCTGTATGTTCTTTCTTCTGTTATAAAAGTTAAGTTTTATTACTCTGAAAAACCTTTGAGGATATTTAAGTGTTAAAAAAGAAACACTTTTTTTACCCTGCTTTGATGTCAAGATTTCTTTTAATGTAAGGCATTTTGTCTTTTGTATTTTATTTATTGTTAATTTATTTAGCAGCAGCATATTACACTGGTACTGATTTGGGACAGCAGCACAGTGGCTGTGATCGCTGCTTGTGATTTAAAAATCTATTTATAAACCACTTAGGAGAGTAAGAAGTGCTTACTTTTTTAAGTGTCAAACTTTTGTTTACAATCGATGGTCCTCAAGGTGTCATGAATTAGACTGTTCAGTGAATGTGTGGCAGAATGGTTGAATGTCATTTATTCAACAGGCTTTCCTCTTTTGTAAACTGGAGCATATGCAAGAAAGGCACAAGTAATACTTTTATATCAAGGTCCTTACATAATCTGAGCTGATATATCAAGATGACTGTTTGCAGCAAATCTCAGATGGAAACTTCTTTTAGGCTGCTAGCTGGCACATGGTCACTTTTTTAAGTAAACAAAAAATACAACTTGAAGGTCGAGGTGATGACATAGAGCTGAATTTTCCTTTGATTGAAATAGCCGTGTCCTAAATGTGTAAACTGTGTACAGCACTGGTTAAAGCCTATGATTTGATTGAGCAAAAAAAAAAATTACTAATGTGACTGCTGTAAAGTTTTGGTGAAAAACGTTATTTTCTCACTGTTTAGTACAACTGCAGTGTCAGTGTTTGGTCAGTACATGGTCAGCCTCTTTCAGTGTTTTAATAAAAAAAAACTTGTATTTTTGTTTCTTTTATTCTTTGTTGATTCTAGTATGAACACATTTCAGGTCTTAGGTCTTTACACAGGTAGTATCACTTGTGCTTAAATACACATAGATTAGTCTGATATATTTTACAATATATATTTGGCCTTGACAGCACTAGTTTACTCCTAATCTCCTCCAGGAACAGAGAGAGTGGGTCATCCCCCAATTACAATGTTTGCTGTCCAAACCCCTTTTTTAAAAAAAGAAACACTGGAAGTTGACGAGGCGCCATCGCTGTGGTGGAAAAAGCTCCTTAACTAGCATATGTTTAAATGAGAGGGGTCAGAAGAATTAAGCGACTGAAGCAGTAACTGTGCACTCACCGTACACTCACACCAGAAGCGTCAAATTCGCTTGTCGACGTTCTGGCCGCTCTCATCGCGCTGCTTGACTGTGCACTCACATCAGAAGCGGTCTGAGCGTCGGCGGCGTGTAGCCTCCATTCATTTTCTATGATCGCCGGCGTCGAGGGGCGTTCGAGGCGGCAGCGATCACGAGCGTCACGTTGCGAGCGATGCGCTAAAGTTGGGAGAAACTCAATTGTGCAAATGAGCAGCAGCTCGAACGAGGCGTCAGCCAATGACAGGCCGATCTGTATTCCCTGGCGGAAGATTTTGAGGGGGAGAACGAGGGTAAACAATGGAGGACAAACTTATTATTGCTGTGTTCGGCTTCCCGGAGCTGTATGATGTGTCTCTGTTTATCTACAGGGACATTTAAAAAAAAAGACTGACTCTTGGAAAAAGATATCTGACATTAGATTGATTAGGAGTGTTTATTTGTAAAATATTTGTGCAATCAATGTTTTCATCCAGAGCACAGCTGATCCTCCCAAGGTGACACATCTGCACCGCAGCTTGTAACCCCCGCCCCTTCGGCCGCTCGCAGGGCTTCCCCTGCCTGCGTGCTTCCGTGTGTTTTTAACTGCCAAGCAGCGGGATGAGAGCGGCCAGAGCGTTGACAAGCGAATTAGATGCTTCTGGTCTGAATTTACAGTAAGGCTTCAGTCGCTTGGCATCCTGATCACGCAGGCCTCCTCATCACAATGGTTTCTCTAGCTCTGGCTGATCCGGTTTGCTTGCTCTCTGTTATCCTGGGGAAGACAGAAGTTAATGAGCTTCCTTTGACTGTATAGAACATAGTTTTGAAATCTCTTTCATTAAAGGGGCTGCACCTGGGTGCTGTCCTCCAAAGCCTGCATGATGGCTGCGATCACCAGGTTGAGCAGCGTGAACTGGGCCATCACCACAAAGCTGATGAAGTAGATCGGGGTGACCCAGCTCAGGAAGTTCGAACAGATATATGCATCTGGAGGACATTCCTTCAGTGTGTCCTAAAAAGACAAAGGGTAAGGTTCAGGGGCTGGCACATAGGTGGAATGCTTAGTCAAAGGAAAGGAAGTTCAACACTAATTGGGTAAATATAATCAAGTCACTTCCACCTCTGAACTACAGGTCTACATGTTTGGGTAACATTTGTGTGGAGCATGTGTAGGACTTTGCATACCTTCAGAATCCCACTCCAGTTATCTCCTGTGGCGATCTGGTAGAGCGCCAGCAAGGCCGTTCCAAAGTGCCTAAAGTTGATGTACTGATTTATACCCAGGCACCGGTAGTCCTCTGTGCACACTTAATGAATCAGAAGGAGAGACACTGATTTTTTTGAGCAGGGGTCATGTTGGGTTCAAAAATAAAATCTTTCTCAGCTGTTTTTAGTTGCCATATAGCCAGCTTGATTCAAAGAAGGCAGAAATCTTTGGAAAATTTTAGCAAAAGAGTTTTTTCTAAATCCAGGGGAAACGTCTTCAAGACTACCAGTTGTCTTTGGGTCAAGCTGGCATTATCAAACAAAACTGATGCAAAATGTATCACTTTTCAGGTATTTAATATCCTGTAGCATTTTTTTTTACCAAGCTTGGGAAAGGTATGGTATCAACAAAGCAACTACAACCTTAGGTTTATTAAAGCGCTCTATTGCTTTCTTTGGCAACAATCTGAACACTGACTAAATATGAGATGAGCTCTGAAAGCTGAAGTGTAAATGTGTAAGTAACTGTGTGTGTATGTAACTGACCTAGCCTGCCAAACAGCTGCACCCCCAGCGCAGCATAGATGCAGAAGAAAAACACAAAGAGGAAGCAAATGCTTCCAACCTAGAATCAAGATGCAGATGAGATTCCCCAAGTGAAAACACTGCAACAAAGTCAACTTTCAATCAGGGATGTCTGCTGCAAGGAAATCACTGCCTTATTACTTCAAACTTTTACCCAAGTTGGTTACCTGAGGGTTAGAATCTGCAGAAATGAGGACACTAACAGCTCTAACTAATAAAATCCCCTTAAAACACACATTTGTTCTGGAAGACATAAAATGATGTGTCTCTGTGCATCTGTGTTTACCTGTAAGATGGTTTTCTGAACTGTACTCAGAAGAATTCGAGCCCTTTTGTTCCTTAGTACTACAGAGGAATAGAGTAACATGCATGAGTTTCTTCTTTCGGAAGATTTAAATGTGAAGAATCAAACAGCACGCCACAAGCTCTTACATGCACACACTAATTGACATTTTCTACTCTTAAGTGTGTTTACCTTGTGACAGCCTGAGCAGTCGAAAGACCCTAAAGAGGCCGGGATTGATTGGAATTATCCTGGACATATTCAGCTGGTGGAAGATGACTTTGAGCAGGGAAAACAAGACAACAAGGAGGTCCAGCAGATTCCATCTGAGCACAAACACACAAAGGTTCCACGTTAGGAAATAACACAATCTGAAACGCTGGAACAAAGGAGCGGATTCATTCAAGTGTTACCCGTCTGTCATGAACCTCAGGACACCAAAAGCCACAAGTCTGAGCAGGACCTCAATGATGAGGATGACCGTGAAGACTCCAAAGGAACACTGTACTATCAGACCAACATACTGAAAAAAAAAGACACTATCAGCTTAAACTGCACCACTTGCAGAGACTTTAAATACCTGTGTGTGTGAGTGTAGGTGTGTGTGTGTCTTACATGAGGCTGGTTGTAATGTTCCAGACCCATAAAAATGGTACTGACAAAAACAACATTTGCAGTAAACAACTCCATAAATCTACTGGTGCACAGAGTGTGGATCCGTCGACGCAGCCAGGGGTAGTTTGAAAAGTACTGGGTGTCCTCAGGCTCTTGAACTTCACAGTAAGTAAAATACAGATTATAATATTCTGAGGGAGAAATTAAAAGAAGGCTTCTCCCAACTCATCATCACTCTCATTTGTTACCTCTGTGCTGCTGTTGTTCATCTCCTGCCTCATCCCCTCTTCTTTGCTCTCGGTGACACTCACGGAAGGTCTCCACCATTACGCCAATGAACATGTCCAGGAGGAGGAAGTTCACGACCATGAAGGAAATGAAATACAGGTGCATCCAATCATTGTAATCTTTTATAGGCTGAGGAAGAGGAGCAGAGAGGATGGTCAGGTTTGTTATCCAGCTGGTATGTATTTGAATATTAATAAACAAACTCATGCAACTTCAGCTTTTGATGCATTGATTCCCTGCCATAACAGGGAACTGGGACCAATACTACCTGTAGGTCTACTCCGACTGCATCCAGCCCATCGTACATGATAGTCATCCAGCCACTCCTGGAGAACATCACAAACAAGGACAGCATAGCCTGGAGATATGAATAGAAACAACTTAGGAACCCATAATTAGCAAAAGCTGAGAGTGAAGATGTGCAAATTTCACTCCAATCCAGCTATTTGAATGAAAATCAGGTTTAAAAATACTGGAAACACTTTTATACAGACATGAAGCTTGAAATGATTTTATATTTGATGCAAAATACTAAAAGGAGACCATTTAAACTTTACACTGTGCATGTAAATATGTAAATATGTAAAACAGCGAATATACATCTGTCCTCTAATAAATCATTTCCATACCTGAGGGGTGTTGTCAAAGTTGAATGGCTTTCGGACCCATTTATAGCCAGCTGTGAGGCAGTCGCTTTTGGTGGTGATGTTTGTTATGTCCTGACCCAGGCAGTGGAAGAATTTCCCCTTGAATAACTTGTTTACAAAAATTCAGGAGAAGAAAAGACAGAGATTGAATGATTGTGACAAGAGTAAAGGTATTTCTGCTCAAACCTTCAAGTCGTTTTAAGTTACAATTTTACTTCAATCACAAAGCAGGCTGTCCAGAGGAGAGGTCAACTGATATATATATGTCACCAACTTCATGCTGTTTTTTTTTTTGGATGCATAAAACGGTTTTATAACAGCATGTATTATCCCTTGAACGTTAGACTTCCAATATATAAAGTTATTTCAGTCAGTACCATGTTATAGATGGATTCAATTCATATCAAAAACACATTATGATTGGATATGCCGTCAGTAAAGAATTAGGAGCCTCACAAGCACAGGTATTGGCTATTACTTAAAAAAAAAAAACATTAACTGGCAAAGTAAAAGCTGTGTCGATGTAAGTGTGTGTCCTCATGTTACCTGCACCCCAAGCGTGGCGTAAAAGAGGAGCCATGCAGCGCACATGAGAACTACGCTACTGATGGGTTTAATGGAGGCCTGTAGAGCTTCCACAGCCAGCTTTAGTCTGGGGGCTCGCTTGATCAACCTGAAACACAAAAACACCATCAGACAAAAGATGCTGCTAGTCCTCCTACATACAAGAGTATTAAACTCAACCTGTTCCAAAGATTTAACAAACATGAACCGAAGTATTCTGGATGTACCTCAGAGATCGTAGCATGCGCAGCACACGAAAAACTCTGAGGGTGCTCAGCACTGTTGGTTCACTTGTACCAACCAGGGAGATGCAGATGTGGACCAAAGATAGGATCACCAGCAAACCGTCCATGATGTTCCACCCAGAGCGGGAGTAGCTGTCTTTCCCAAAGAACAAGCCCATGGCAAAAACCTGGAGGTAGAGCAACGATAGCTGTGTTTCCATGACATCTAGAATTGTGCGAAATGTAAATAGTCCAATAAAAATGGCAATGCAAACACCAAAATTTCCAGAAACCTCTCAAATTTTGATAAAAAGGTTTTACATTCTCATGAGGTGGTTTCTCATAATTCTGAAGTTTATCACAAAAGTGCAATGGAAACACCTTTTTCACAAAAACATGTCATGTCATAACCTCCCTCTCCTCCTCAGCCACGATCCTCTCCTAACAGTCACTCGTACATGTCCACTGCCACACATACGCACTCTAATGTTCATATTGTGTTCATATTTTTATTCAGTGTTTTGTTCCTGCCTGTTTTCAGTTGGCACGGTCAAGGCCGACAGTTTGACCAGTAAATAAAAACACTAATGTTCATGAATCAGCATCATCACCAGTGCAGCATCCAGACGGATGTTACGTATTACTTTACTCAAGTTATGTGCAGTTCTAGACGTAGTAGAAACACTGGCAAGGAGCAATTGTTCGTCATTGAAATCTCAGAAAATTTTATTTTGCAAAAAGGTGTAATGGAAATGCAGCTAATGAAATGATTCATCTGTGGCATCATAACTTTAATTAAACACTCCTGCAATCTGCTAGGTATGGAAACACCAGGATTACTTTATCTCAGTCTGAATTTGATTATATAGGTGAGAGTCTACAACGTTCACCTTTAAAAGCATCTCGACCAGGAAGACAGCAGAAAATGTGTAGTTGGACACCTTTAGGAAAAATCGCTCCTGAGGGACAAAGTCAATTCAAATATAAGTTACAGGGAAATTCACAAAGTATTGTGTTTGTGTGATTATTTCTAGAGACAGATCCCTAAAGAAGAACTAAAGTTATTATTAATAAATATTTAATTGTTTGATTTACTAGTAGAAATATAACCATGTATCTCACCATGCTTTGAGGGTTTATTCCTGGCCTCTCTATAATAAGTGGGATATAGCTTAAGAAAATTAATACCAGGAACACAATCTCGAACATGCTGTGAAAGACTACGCGCTGGCAAAACACACGAAACCTGCAAAGCAGACAGAAATTGCACCTAAGAAGCATGAAAACAAGGAGAAATAACAAAGTGGTTCATCTTTTTACTGGCCCTTTTTATATCAATCTGACAAAAGAATAAAAAAAAGCTGCACAATTTGTTTGCAGATTACAGCTAAGACTTGCATCTTTAATTTTATTGTTATTTGTTTGTAACATATAGGAAATAAGCACAAGATCACAAACTGTAGGCAGGAGATGTTTACGATAATGTGGACATGATCCGATCAGAATGAAAGAGGTACCTGTTACGTGGGGACAACATGAAAAGAGACCAGTCCATGTGGTTTCTGAACCAGCGAACAATCCTTTCAATGAAGGTCAGAGACTCCTGGAAGGATCAGAAGAAACACATCAGTCACCTGTGCATGGTAAGCCAAGGCATTGACTTTATAGTTACAAAACACAGACAATGATCCTACATCAATGATGTCGGGCAGTGCATGGTGTTGGTCAGGGGCTAGGATGGTCACAGGGGTTCTGCTAGGCCCAGGGCCGGGGCCAGGAAGGAGCTGGAATGACAGGAAGTACAGTTTCGTTTTGGAAAGCAGGTATGGTTGAAAACACACAAAACTCCAAATCAGCCTTACATTTGTGTTTGGCTTAGGAACGCTCCGAAAGCTCTGGATCACCATGCCCACGAGGACATTAAGGACAACGTAGTTTCCCAGCATGGTGATCATAAAAAAGTACAATGTGGCCCAGGGGGAGGTTGAAGAAATGGCGCTGTAAAGCACCCTATTCCAGCTGTCCTTTGTGTAAACCTGTATAGACAGATTTATCAGAAACATAAACATTAAATTATTATTAAACACAAATTGTTTAATGTAAGACACTGACTCTGTTTACGTATGGACACCTCACTACCTTTTCCTATTTTTTTTAATCTCTTTATTCTCCTTCTACTTTGCTGTTTTGGTAAAAAATAAAAATAAAAATAAAAAGCCTCAATAGCTTGAATTTGTCAACAGAGCTGCCAATTAATCACCACTTTAACATGAAATTAAAACTGAATTTCTTCAGAAAATTAACAACTTGATAAGAATTAACATGAGGAGACCTAACCAAAACATGAGAAGACCCAGCCAAAGCAAGTTGCTGTTGTTTCTTCAGCTGTGAGACCATCGAGATGATTAAAGTAAATGATGACAGCAACAGATGGGCCCATTCTAAAATCTGAACGCTCAATGTCATTAAATTCTAATTTCTACACACTGCAACTTTAAGGCATCCATCTTGATATTCAGCTTATAGGTATCGAATAAATAATCAAATGAGAGGGGGCAGAAATTTTACCTCAAACACAGTTATCATGGCCAGTTCCATGGTGTCAAAGTTTTTCCGGGCAGAGTAGATGTCTCCATATACCGTCTCGAAATGGAATTTACCACCAAACAGGAGCATGCCAAGAGTACTGCAGAGAAACAAGAAGAAACAGAGTCACTCAAACACTGAAGCACCTTTTTGCTTCATCATCTTATCAAGTGGGGAAGAAGAGTTCTGGGTGTATTTTCAGTGCGCAAATACCTAAAGCTGAAGGTGATGCATAGCAAGAAAAGAAAGAAGCCAGGTGACTTTTTAACAGCTCCGAACAGCTTCCCCAGCTTCCTCTGCAGGTACGGCATGCACTGCAGAAGCTTCAAAAACCGCAGCACACGGAGCACCCGCAGGATTGGTAGTTTGCCTGTAACAAACTCATTCAGACTGAAGAAAAAACAGAAATAAAGGCACATATATAAGAATATAACAAACTCATTTCAAGATTCATGTTCAAAGGTCAGAAGAAGAGGGAGCGCCAGATCAATTCACTGTTAAAATGTGTTTTTTTGTGTTCTACAAATCAGGTTAAATGCTAGCAGCAGACCGTGGGAGTTATGAATTACCTGGTGATGATGATGACGAGGTCTATGATGTTGTATAGATTTATGAAGTACTTCCCTTTGGAAACCAGCAACTTCAATATCATCTCCACAAAGAATATAACACCACAGATGATGTCAGCGATCCAAAGAACCTGTGTAAGCCTCTCAGGCTGCAGACAGACAATGATGACATGGTGTTAATGATGGAGGACAGATTTCAAGATGTCTCTCTCTCCACTCTGACACACATTTCCAAAACACATCAGAGAAGTAACCTGAATTTGAGCAGCTCTCGACAGACACAGCTCTCAAAGTTTTATCCTCATCTTTCACTTGAACCCCAGAATGAATGAATAGTAAGCTGACAGGAACACTTCGGTCCTCACCTGATTATGGTGCTCCACAGCCAAGGAGATAACACTAATGGTCACTGTAAATAAAACGAGACAGTCAAACAGTCGACTCTCAAGGATCTTTTTAAGGGTTTCCTCACAGGATGTCCAGACCCGGGCCTGGAAGAAAGAGGAGTTAGAAATGTGTCACTTTGTTAGTGAGGAAACAGAGCTCCGTGAAGCAGCATTGAGCGCTCTTACCAAGATATTAGTTCGACTGTTGCCGGCCATGGTAGCAACCCTGTTTTGATTCCGGAAAAGTAAAATACAAAACATGAATGAATAACTGGAATGTGATCAGAGCGGATTGATCACTTTTGTATTGATATCTTTTTTATAGATTTCTTGAATAATCTATTTAAAACAGTACGCTAAGTGACCTGTTCTGTCTGCAGAAGATCCTTTGAAACCAAAAGGTGAACTTCTGAAGCAGCTCCGCCAAAGCTGTGCTTTCTTGCCTGCTGAGACATTGCTCTTCTGTCGTCCTCCCCAAGTTCTCAGCAAACTTGGTGGCGATGACGACAGCACATATATTCATTACAAAAACAGAGACTGTCTGTTTAAAGAGAGAAGTGTTGCTTTTAGAGAAAATTTACAGAAGACTCAAGGAACACTTTCACAAAACCTCATTGTAGTACCAGTGCCCCAGGCCCGAGAGTTTAAGGCTTCAAACTAAAAATAATGCAGAGATTCCAAGTCCTGAAATACAAACTCTGATTTTTTGTTAATTTAGGAAAAGCAATCTTAGGTAGAAATCTTAGTGTTTACACTAACTACTTCTATTTAGTTCACCATGAATATGTTTCATGTAGACCAAAATAAACACCCTGTCATGTACTTTAATGATCTTGTCGAGTTTCAGAGTTTAGAATGAAGACAACAACCAGCTCTCAGGACAGCTAAGTCAACAGCAACCAAAATTTACTCTTATTAATTAAAAGCTAAACACTGTTTTTAAGACTTTACTCAAGCTAGGAGACACAGGTGGAAACTATGAATTAAAACAGAAGTTAAAAGAAGTGAGCACTTACAAGAGTAGCTAAGATAAAGTAAATAAAACCCCAGTAGGAATACGTGTCCATGACAAAATACATGATCTGTGCCCATCCTTCCAGTGTCAACATCTGGAGACAGAGAGAGGGAGAGAGAGGTGATATGTTAAATAATAACAATGCTTTAAAGTGAACACATCTGAACACAATCCGAGCAAAACTCTTAATGGTACAACAAATTAAAAATTTTATTCACAAATCAAAAATACATATATTTTGTAGCTTAAAGGAACCCTGGCTGCATTCAATCCACATTTAATACATTTTACGCATAGAAAAGCCATTCCCACCTGGAATATGGAGATCCACGCATAGGTAATGTGGTCAAAATTGACGACACCCTTGTGAGGGTTTCTGTCCCCTGCTTGACAGACATTGTAGTACTGGTTCCAGTTGACACAGTCACTGGTGTCATTCACAGCAGATGATGACCTATTAGCAGTTTGACTGGAAGCATTCAGCAAACAGGTTTTTCCATCCACCCTGAAGGGTGGGATATCACGACAAGTCCTCATCCCATTGTCTTGTTCAGATGAACAGAGGAAAGGTTTAATGTCACCAAACTTTGGAACATAAAATGGATGCAGGTCCACATTGTACATTCTGAAAAACAACAAAAAGGTTTAGAATCAGTTCAAGTGATTGGTTTCAGATATCGTGAAATAGCTTTAAGATCTAACTAGATTATCCTGTGTGCTGATAAAAGCCAGGTACTTGCTGAGTTGAAAAAATAATGTTTGATACTTTCATGCAATGTGCAAAAAGTTGGTCACCAGTTCATTCTGTTACATGTTTGTTATGATTTTGTGCACTTTTGGCCAATTTTTATTTTGAGACAAGTTACAAACTACAAACTGCAAGAATAGACCAAGATGTTTCCTTACGTGGGAATATCCTCTCCAAGATAACAGCGGTTGCGTAGGCGACCCGCCCACATTTGAACGCCCCCAACAGCAAAAGCATGGATGACTGTTATGATGATGAGGAAAACATTACAAAACATGGGCAAGGTTTCCACAAGCACTGCCCACAAGACTCGCAAACCTGCAGAAAATAGGCAAAATAAGTTGTTTAGAAAACCACTATTTCAACCAACAGAGTGTTGAAAACTGGAGAACACAAAGTAGTCTCAAAAGTGATGATATATGCATTTACTTTGTAGTCTGCCCAGCAGTCGCATTGGCCGGAGAACTTGGAAAAACTGCCAGCGAGGGCTGAAGTAGCCCAGGAAGTAGTCCAACAATCTAGAGGAACAGATGATGCAATGAGGGAAGATCATATTTAACAGTCAATATTTATTCATTTTATTTTTTTAAAGGGCAAACACCAATGGCACAGAAAATAAAACATCACAGACTTGTGGTGCAAAAACCTTACAGTAAAATTCCTCATTGAAATGTTGTCAAAACCATTTTTTATCCTTAATCTGAGCTTAACAGCAAATAGTTTTCGCAGATGTAAGACAACATAGAGACACTTCTTACTAACTCTCCAAAGTTGATGAAGACAGCAAACTTGTTCCAATTGTTGCCAAGGTAGCGACCACCTCCCAGGGCCATCATTTTAGCAATCATTTCCACAAAGAAGTAAGCAAGGATAAAACCCTCGCACATCTTGACACAAAAATCAGTGAGTAAGAGTAAAAATACAGTCAAAACAATGCAGGAATTAGCATTCACAGATTTCTGACTTTACTACTGTACTTCTTACTTTTAGTAACGCAGTAATTGTACATTTATTGACAAGGCAGAGAAAACACTGACCTCAAAGTAGATATTTAGCTCTTCATAAGGCTTGACAATGCACAGAGTCACACAGCTGAGAATGACCATCAGTCTGGACAGGTAATCAAACCATGTGGAGGAATGGGTTAAGTTCAACACAGACAGAGATGACAGAAATCCTCATGTAAGAGGCACCTGGTTAGAGACTGCTGAAATGCTCAGGAGTTCAGACTCAAAAGATAAAGCCTGAAATTATCTGAAGATAGCAACATGAACACAGATATTCTATGAAATCAAGTCTAGCTCTTCCATATCTAGTCTTACCAGGAGACACACATTTGCTGGACTGAAAAGGATATCGACTGCGTGTTACTTGTAGACACCAACTTCGAGGTATTTTGGTCTGATCAAGGCCAAGAACCACAGGAGGCAGGTCTGGGTAGGGTAGCTGCTGTTCTTCAGTGCCGGCTCTCTCTACCGGCTCCACTTGGTTGGGGGGAACATCCTGCTGCCCCCCCTCATGTCTTTCCTCAGAGATCATTATCAAGCTTAACCAAAACCTTAAGAAAGCAGAAAAAATCAGAGGAAAGCAGGTAAGTGTGAGTGAGGCAAAGTACAAAATGATGCATAAGTCTGCACCCTGTTCAAGGATGCTGTTCACTGATGTCACCAATGTCATGTTTATGTGAGCGAAACCACTTGTGAAATGGCCAGGAAAAAAGAAGAGGTTGCAAAAAGCCATGCCAAAGCAATTAAGAAAACGTTTCAGGAGGAAGTGTTCTGTTATTATTGATTCTTTTGAGGTTTTTATAGATCCTCCCTCTAATCTTACAGCCAGTCACAGTTTTCCACAATATCTCTCTCTTTTTTACTGTCCTCCTCAATAAGCTTTGATATGCTTTGGTAGTTTTTCAACATTTATTTGCAGAAAAGACATCTGAGAAAATAAGATCTGTTTTTCAAAATAATGGCCTACAAGTCATCACCAGCTCCCAAATGCAGAAATTAAACCAAAATAATGACAATGATTACCATAAGTGGGAGTTGGAAACTCAATCAATCAACAAATTAGAATGTTATAGTTTATTAAAGAGAGAATTTCAAGATGCTTATTTAACAGTAATTAAATAGCTCTTAAAGAGTCAGACACTCACTAGATGCTGATTATAATTGGTTGAATCTGGTTGATATAGAAATTAGTGGTTAAAGAGATCTCAGACATTATAACATGTACTAAGGTATTGAGTATACTGTTTTTCCCAATTATTTTGGTATAATTTCTGTAACTGGGAGTTGGTAACAACTGTTTTCTCGAGCAATATGTTGAAAAAGAAAATCCTGCCAATCAAGTTTATTTCAAATTTTTTGAATTTGGATTTGAATTACATCTTAGAACTATATTTGACCATGCACTTCTATCTCCATCCATTCAATGGTAACATACAGGGATGTCCAATATGGCTGTGCATTGGGTCAACTAACCAAACCATGATGGCAGTGCAAACAACCCAACATGACAACGACATTGTTCTGGATTGTTCTATTTCAATAAACCTCTTTTTGAGGCACATGACCTCTGTTTTTTTTTTTGTTGTTGTTTTTTTGTCTAGTTGTTACAACAGATAGTCATAGTCCTCACATGCCACAAGACTTATTTTTTAGTTTTAATTTGTGTTTTAAGAGCCTGAAAAATTGTTTTTAAAAAACTCAAATGATATTTAAAAAAGATTCTTGTGGCATGTGAGGACTCTGAGTATCTGTGTTGCACAGTTACTTTGACATTGATAAGTCACATGGACGGGGAGAGTAATTGATTTACATGCCCTTTTGTGGAATTCAAAAATATTTTAAAAATACACAAAGGATATATTTCAAAGGACTATGAGTATCTGTGTTGCCAAGTTACTTTGACATTGATAAATAAAATGGCCAGAAGAAATTATAGGTTTAAATATGTGTTTTTCCTGGAGAGTGAAACGACGACGAGTGTGAATGTCCAATATCAAACTTTCTTAATCTCGGTGTCACAACCTACCCCAGTAGTGGGCTATGTTATAACAAAGAACCAACATGTAGGCTATTTGAAATTACCTTATGTGAAATTCTTGCAGAGGTCTGAATTGGTGCCATTTGTGGTTTAAAAAAATGTGGGTACTTCGCATTAAAGTTTGAGTACTCTGACTAAAACAATCAGTGAGATGTCGGTTCTGAAGCAAAAGGGTTACATACCTGGTCCCCCCTACTTTATCAATCCCCCTTCTGGCTGGTGCTCGAATGCGCTGGCACGACACAGAAATATTATATAACTTTACCCAGGAGACGTGAAGTGGCATCAAATCGTTTAAATAACGAACATCAAAATTCACAAATTAAAGCTAGTTTCGAGAAAATAGACATAAAACATATCCGGCTTATACACTCACCAGATACCGCATAAAACTGGTGTTTGAGTTGTTTTGGCTCGTGACAGGAGTAAAATAGTTCTGATTCAAACTATAAGAATCAAATCAAAACACCACAAAAAGAGTTATTTTCTTGACACATTATACAGCTTACCACAGCAAAAAATACACATTTCTCATCCTATAAAAATAAGTTAATGTTTGCTAACAAGCCAACTCCTGCCTGAGATGTAGCATTAAGTAAACAAGATAGCTAAGCTTGTATTTTTAAAGCTTAGCTATCTTAGCTATCCACACAAATCGGTCAACGTTGGCGAAGATCGCTTTCAAAATTTATCCAAGACCAAACTGTACATCTTAAAGCTAGTTTCCATAAACAGACATAAAACAAACACTTACCAAATATCCTCAAGTATGTCACTGATGTGTTCAAAGGTGTTTTCGAAACAGAAGTATCGATCGTTCTGGTTCAAACTATGATATTCATATCAAAACATTACACTTACAATATAATGATTTTTTTTTTGGAGTGTTTTTTTTTTTTTTTTTTCAGACACAATCTGCAGCTTGGGTTACAAACAGATTAATATCGCTACAGAATATAAGAAGAGAAAAAGACAAGCACAATGTCAACACTAATAAATGAGATTTAACTAAATATGGGCTATTATTTAACACCAAAGGCTGTGCGATTAAAACAAAAAACAAAACAAACAAAAAAACATTTATTTTCAAATTATATAATCAATTAATTAACTTTAATCTTACTTAGAGTGATTTTAACTACAAGTTTTAACTTTGTTTACCAAATTTTAGATAACTCAAAGAAATTTAAAATGTCTTGTATTATCTGTTAGGTTGACAAGAAGTAACTCATCTGGTCATAAGTTAACCCTTGCAAAATATGTGAGATCTTCACCTTTTAAAAAAAAAATCTTTTTCATTCTATTCTATTCTGTTTTGTTTTATTTTGTGAAAAGAATGACTAACATAGAAAAAAATGTTATTTCATTTGGAGACATGTTGTATGAAGCCATTTTTTAATCACACAATTATGTGTGCCCTTTTAAAATTGTAATAACTCAAACCAGTCAAACAGCCCTTATCAAAAGTTAGCATTTCTTTAAATGTTTTGATTGATAGTTGTCACACAGGTTGACACACAAAGGTTTAAATGGCTATAAGGCCTAACTGCGACTCATCTGATTGTAATTGGTGTCTGTATAATAGTCAGTAAGTTTCTTTACTGGAGTGAGCCCTGTATATTTTATCCAGAGCTACAAAGATTTTTGGGATATTGAGCCACTTGGACTTTCTGGGTTAAGAATAGCATCACTCCAGTTAAATCTATCAACAGCTTATGGTTACACTATGTCTTGACTACTAAAGGTATTCTATGCCCAAAAATGTTCATCTTAGAGCTACAGTTTGCTTTGGAGTGCAAAATCAATCTTTTCTAAGGACGTTGTTTAGATATTTTGCACATAAAGAAAAGGACAGATGCAGAGGCAGGTGACTGTGCTGTCAAAAAAAACTAAAACATAGTGCCTCAAGCGACAGCCATTGCTGGCATAGAGTCATTATAAAAAACACATGCACTTTCTCAAGAATGTAAAATAGAAAACCAAGAAATGTATTATTTCAGACTTAATTGGCAATAAATAGCTTTACACAAAGAGCAAAAGAAAAGTTCACCCAGCTGGATATTCAACCAGAGGAACATACAGATTTATAAGAGCGTGTCAGAGAGACATGAGCAGGAATACTATATGTGCATTCATCGCCGTTTTATCAAGCCCCTGCAGCTGGCATAAGTTTCAGTTTACTTTATGATCCTGCTTCTTCTCAGACACACACACCCAAACACACACTTAAACACTAAGAATATACAAATTTAGATGATCCTGTGTTTCTGACTCGACAGACAGTACATCTCTTCTATCTGCTGGGTCAGTGGTACAAATGAGAGTGGCTGCAATGGCAATCACAGAAGCATTGAATGTGCACCGTCACATGGGAAGTAGACCTGTTACCTGCTCATCACTCAGCACCACAGACCACTTTCATCTGCAGCTCTTAGGTTGCATCAAACAGTGACTCATGTATTGACAGCAAATGCATGAGGACACAGAATACAGATACTCTAAAAACACAAGGCAATGGTGGCCTGGCAACTGTGGCCATTGGAGTGGATCCAAATGTGCCCTTGCATGCTTGTCTAACCCTTCATCTCAGTTCAAGTCACTAAACAGCTCTTTTTTTTTTTTTTTTTTCAACAGATGAAGCCAAAAAGCAAATGTACACAAATTTCATTTTAGAACACTTGGAGGAAAACACAATATAAACTAGTCTTGGTTGTAGTCTGGGCTGAGGTGTAGGCTGTGGTTCGGGCTTTAGGTTTGGTAACTCTAATGGTTGCGGTGTTGCAGTCACTGCAGAGCCCTGTGTCATTTTTAAGACCATCTCCTCATTTCTTTTTTGTTTTTTCATACCCTTGATTGCTTGCCCTAAAAGTAGAAGATGTCACTTCCTCCTCCACAAGCTCTTAGGCCTCCCCTTTGTGTGAAGCCTTGAGTCATGGGGTAAGACGACATTGTTCCTGGTCTTGTTTTTATTAGTTTTTTCTGCTTTTGAGATGGACTGGCCCTCCCAAAGTCCCAACCTCAACCCCACTGAGCTATTTTTAGGTGAACTGGAAAAATAAACTGGACACATATCTTGTAGTCTAAAGTCAAAGGAAGGCCTTGGGTTCTACTTGCAAGCAGCATAAGATTTGTATTTATAAGTCATCAGGACTATATTCACACTAGGCCAGAGACACATACGTGGACATATCAAATACCAAAGTTACATGTAGGGGAGAAGGACTCACTTCATCTAATATTTGTTGTGCTCAGAGCAACCGTCTGCAAGTCTCATCAACATTATAACATGAAATCTTGATTTGGAAGCAAAAAGAGGGGCAGTATTTTCAAATCTGTCAGGTTTTCTGACAGTTCCTGCCACCACCGAATTTCTGAGGTAGTAGCTAGTGTCAATACTCCGCAACAGATGGTGGCAGTGATGTTCCATTAGGGCAACTGTTGGGGAACTAAACGAGGAAGAAGACAGTAAAACAGGAAATGTCAACGGCTGACTCCAGACCGAAGTGGTTGCATTAAATAATATCGCCAGTCTGAGAGACATCATGGAATCCTAATTTTAAGGACGACAAAGGGTTACATCATCGTCTGACAGCAAACAGCGAATATGACAAATGGTAGGTATGCTGTATTGGAGGTAGCTGCAGATCAGGGCAGTGTAAGTTAGGCTAACACGGAGCTAGGCTAGCTGTAGACGTGGCCCTGAACAGCGCTGTTTGTAACACCTGTACTAACTATTCTTGAACCCGTTTATCATTAATACAGATCTGATCCACAGTTTAACATATTTTCTTAAAATAAGTGTCCATATATGCAATCTGTGCCAGTAACGCCGGTTTTAGTTCGGCCGCAATGTCTTCTAGTTGTTCAGCTTTGCCAATCACCGATTTTGGTCTAACGTGTCAGAAAGTTATATATTACAAATTAAGCAAGAAACACGTGTAAACATTTAGGCGACGTTATCCCATCATGTCAAACACGTTTAACGATGCAGTCATTTATCGAGGTATCAAGTCCAGCTTAAGGAGATTCTGGACAACATAAAGTCAGGAACACAGTGCTTTTAGTGTAGTAGAGGAAGAAAAATCCACCTTATGCAGGTGTAACTACTGCTGTCAAGCATATGTCCACCTGTGCACTCATGACAAATGTCAAAGCTGCAGGTTTTGATGTATTTACCATATAACCTGACATCAGAGCACAATCATATGAGCACATCCTTGATGGACACGTTGTGCATATTATTGATTTTAACTTAGATTACTCTTTGGATTCAAGATTTCATTTGGGATATCAAGTTAGAAGATGGACTTGCATGTATACCGTTAAGAAAAATAATCTAGACTGTTCAATTTTGATATTTCCTACATTAACTGTTCCACCTAGTAGGGGTTTACTTGCTTATTAAAGATATAATTTTTTCAGTATTGGCTCACTGCTTAAACTTTGTTTAAACCATTTGCTGTAACACTGTAAGTAACTGGTTTAACTGGTGACCTCTACCAGGGGGTTTATTTGTATGTACTGTTTCTGTCCTTTGATTTAGGCAAGCAGTTTTTGTTATATATCAAGTAAATAACTAAACCAAGACACCATCTAATTCACAATTTTTTTCTATTGTTTGTTTTAACAGTGTACTCTTTCGATGGCATCCTGGTGTTTGGGCTGCTGTTCATCTGTACATGTGCGTACCTCAAAAAGGTCCCTCGCCTTAACAGCTGGCTGCTGTCAGAGAAGAAAGGAGTGTGGGGCGTCTTCTACAAAGGTAGCTCTGGAGAGATTAAATCCCATCTTTAAACAAATGCATGACATTTCTGTCAACTTCTTAATAACTTAAAATGAACCTGCTTTAATAATTTAAATATGAAAAATCATTCTTAAAAATTGCTGAGGGAGTTAGTAGCATTTTATATCTTACTTGTTCCATACCATTGGATCTCTTGATCTCTTGTATACATGTCACAGTAAGTGAGCAAAGGATCACACATTTCCCAGTTCAAATCCTGTCATAGACAGATCATTTTAGGATCAGCCCTAAAAAAAATCAAAAAATTTCTTTTGTGCTCCAAAGCTTCTTTTTTTTTAATGAGAAATATTAATTTAAGCACATCATTGTCTTGTACAAAAAGCTGCATCATTTCAAACACAGTTCATCAATACCATAAACAAAATACAGGATCCGTTCTGTAAATAACAGGTTTGCTTCAAAAACAACTTTATGAGCTGTCGATGTTCAACACTTAATATATACACTCTGTCATTAAACAGACGTGTCTGTACCTGGACTCCCGCAGCACATGCTGTCTGTTTGTCATAAGATCAAGCTTAGAGCTACAACCTACAGCAGGTGACAGTTAAGAAATCCAGTAGCAACACAACCACCGGCTGAACCTTGTGTAATAAAATCAGAAGTAATGAGAGTGAATGGAGAATAGTTGAGGAATCATTTGAAGTTATAGTGCACAACTTAATAATACACAGTCCTTTTATGTGTGAAAGCTTGCAAGAAGTCAAGTCGCAGTATCAAAACCTGGACTGAACTATTTCATTATTCTTAAAGTACATTCCCATGACACTCATGCACACATAGACACGCACAAGCACACACCTCTAAAAGGAGATTCCTTTTCATTGAGACTGCAAGATAATTCATTGGCTGTACACTTCACAAGGATGCATGTATTATTGATTGTTGGATAACATACAATCGGATCTTGATCTTGTTACACCATTAGACAGCAGTAACACACAGGTGAGAAAGCTTACTAGCCAGCAGGCACAGGTATTTTAGTAGTTTTATGGATCTGAGCCATTGCTACTGAATTTCTTTACTGTTAAAGTTGTATGATTCACTTTTTACTGTTAGAAATAAAATTTCCCTTTCATTGTAGGGGTTCATCAAGGTGGTATACAAAAAACGTGCAACCTATGGTCTAAATTTGGACTCAGTAACTGTCATTTCAAACAGCAGTAAAAGCTTCACAAATCAAATTGCTTTATGTCAAAGGATCTTGTTTACAGAGCTCACCTGACATCACTGACGACACATTGGTTTTAAATTGTTTGCCTTACTCATCTTGATCATGTTTCATGCATGCTTTTATGACCTAGCATTGTCTTAACTCATCATCTTCAATTGTTTTTCCCAGCTGCAATAATTGGGACGCGGCTTCACATTGCTGTGGCCGTCTCCTGTTTGGTCATGGCTGTCTACATCGTCTTTTTAAAATGATAGAGTGAGACCTGAATGGAAGAGACTGGACTGCTGCTGGCTGGAGATGGACTGATCTCTGTGGTCATGTGCTAGTCCCTGTGGTGGGACACCCTCTGGATTTCATGACCAACGAAACCCTGTGGCCCTGTAGGGTGCACCCATGTGAAAGACTAGCTATTGCTGCCCCCTTCTGGTGACTGGGTATACAGCTCCTTTCTAAGTGAAGTGTGTGCACTACAGACATGAATGGCATCCTGAATACACCCCAAAGGGAGCCTGCTGGGTCACATCATCATTCTGTTGTACCGTAACACTGTTTACTGTCTCCATCCACAACCCATTAATATTTATAGTGAAGGATGCAGATAATAAAAGAGAAATGTGTGCACAATAAACTAAACATGTGTACAACCTGACATTAGCCTAGCTGTAAATATTTGGGAGAAGACCAATAGAGATTTCACAGAGAATCAAACTGTAAAGGTTACTGCTCCATTTTTTCAGACTGTGTTGTTTTTCCTGTAAGACTTTCTCTGTCAAAGGTGGAGGGGAAGATAAACAAAGCTAATATATAAAGATATTCTTGCATACACTATTTTCCCCTGATTTTTGAACCATACTTCTTTGTTGACAGCTTTATTGGCCTTTCTAAAACTTTGATTTAGGTTTGAAATTTACATTTTGCACAGGTAAACATTGTATTCACTTTGTAATCTTGTTCATGATGCCCTGCTTTATGCTTCACAGATGTTACAAATCAGTCATTTAAGAGACAAGGTCTCATCTGTTAAGTATGGGATAAAAATTGTCAATTTTTCTGGGAAAAATGTATTGCCAGATTAGATTGAATTTCAATGCAATGCTGAATGCTTCTCTTGTATTCTCAGTTACATTCTGTATTTTTTAATTTCCTTGTGCCCCCCTTTTTATGTTGAAAAGTTTTTTTGGTGGGAAGGGATGCAATTCAAAGTAAAGCATTATTGGAAAAAAAGTGTTTTTTTCTTTTAAACCAAGTCATGTCAAAGGGGTATTCATAGCCTCGACAAATAACCATGCCTATGGAATTTTTCTAGATTTTAGTGACATATAATCTTGATTCACAGTGTATGTACAATTTTTGCACTAATCATATAGTGTCCCCAGAGTCATTCCAAATGAAGAACATGTTAAAATAAATGCCTATTCTCTATCTTCAAGTTGAGACTTATTTGTGGGAGTTTTGACTAACAGATTCTTGCTGGGACCTCACCGTGCAAGACTAGTAAGTACATCTATTTCTGACCACATCAAACATAACTTGTAGCCTAATTATAAAAAAGAATTATGTGGTTTTCTCAAGATATTAGCATACTTCCATTTTTATTTATACACTGTCAAAACAGTCTAGACTTTAGTGGCATCAGTCTTCATCCAAACAGGACTTGGCAGCAATACCTGCATGCGGCGACGCCCATCTCACCTTTTGGACCTAATGAACCCTGTATCTTCTTAACACCTGACGTAAGCCTCTTGGTACTCTGGCCCTTTAACAGCCTTGTCACGGACACGTTTTTTTTAATGAAGACAACTTGCATCCCACATTTTCCTCAATGTGTCATAATGCCCCCCATAACTGTACTCAATTTCAGTGTTTTCAAAAACTGTTCTGTGGCTTTATCTTGATTGGTGTGTAATGTCACTACAGACATTTGGCTTTTTTTTTTTAAAGGTGAAAATGTCTAGGTGTTGACAAGATGAAGCAATGCTACTTTTGAACACATGCTATATCAATATATTACAGTCAATCACATGTTAAGGCTTATGTTTTTTTCATTCACCTGATGCAATAATGCTGCAGATAAAAATGGCAGGATCTAGTTTGGTGTCTTAAACAGTAAACAGATATAAACCAACCATTGATCACATACAGTATTTATGATAGTCTATGACAATAAATTTTACTTTCTGTATCAAAAAGTACTGAAATTTGTTCGACTTTAGTCAAAATGTTGGTGAGTTGTTTTGATTAAACTGGCCTTCGTTTACCACAAGTGCCTGTACAGGCTTCTACCGACTGATTTCAACATGTTAGTGATCGACAGAGGGAGATTCCCACTTATGTTCACAGCACGGACGGGATATCCCCTGATTTCCCAATGAAGACCCAGTTCTCGCGAGGAAATAACGTTTGTCGTGAGCGCGCAATGACTAAAGGACGTGCGCGTTCATGTTTCCGCGCGCCCTAGAGGAGATCTAGACGAAAATTTCAACGAAAGCCCCTCCAGAGAGTGAGCGCTCCGGCCTGAGCAAGTTGTCTCCAAGCGGCCCGACGTGCACGGAGAGGTGGGATAGTTTTCTGCACAGGTGCACCTTCGGGGCTGCCGAAGTTTAGATAGACACAGGGCCGCCTTTGGCTTGAGTTGTAGCAGGGAGCAGCACCACACTCCGACGTGCCACACAGGGAGGAGAGGAGAGAAGAGAAAGAGGGCAGAAGTTTCCGCTGGGTTGTTTTGTCGCTGCGCTGCTGGTAAATCCGCAGGAATGTCGCAGAAGGAGAGACCCACTTTCTACCGACAAGAGCTCAACAAAACCATATGGGAGGTCCCGGAGCGGTACCAGAACTTATCTCCTGTTGGCTCTGGTGCTTACGGATCCGTATGGTAAGCAGCTGTTGCAGAACATAGCTCCATTGCACAACGACCGAGAGGGTTCCCACCACCCACAAGAGGCCCGTCAGTTGTCTCCCTACGGTCTTCTTATCAGTCGGTAAAGGCTGCTAGAAGATGACGTGAGAAATATTAGATGCACCTTTTTGTTTACATTTCCATGCTTTGGCTAGTTTCAGTCGAATGTACATCGTGCATTCTTCGGCGCTGATCGTATTAATTCGGCGGGTGGGGATTATTTTTGTTTTTGTGCACATTTTTTGCCTTGTTGTTGGGCTTACTCTTTTTCTGTAAATACATGTGTGTCTCGATCGCTTTCAGGAAACTCACGGGCGCGTTCAGGTCAGTTTAAATAGATCCCAGCATTAAAAATGCAGAACTGGTTTTAAACTATTCATCAGTCCCTCATGAAGAAGGCACATCAGGGGCATGTCTGTGCCTGCATCATGTGCCAAAGGGGTCCCTGCGTATGAGATCTGAGACCCTGATCTGTGCTCACTAAACGGGCAGGGTCGACCAACTTCTACCTAAACGCTCACCTCACATCAGAAGAATAGTGTCGTACTGCTCGTCCAGCATGGCACTTTACACACCCGCACACTGCATGCACTATGCAATTTCCAGTTGGGTGCAGCCTGCAGAGTACCAGAAGGTCACGTGGTTTTCAGAAAGAAGGCCCCCCTCGTGCATAGTGAGAGCTTTCTATAGGAGCCCATCCGAAGAGGATGATGACTCTAGAATGATGTCACCCTTTCTCCCGTTGTAGTACACCCCATGACTCACCGTCCCGAGGTTAGGTAGTGGCCTCAGCTGTGACGTGTTTTTAGTCATCACGAAGTCATGGACGGGATCGTTCAGTCTTCTAAACTTGGATGTCAGTTTTCACCCCTCATGCTTCCACATTTTCAGCTGCTTGATCATATGTGATTTTGTAATTGTGAGGGATAAAAATAAAGATAACTACCTGTGCCAGTGAGAGGTCGATACAGGCCAAAACAAGGGTGCAGCTATCCCAGACACAAAACTGAACTTTCCTAAGCTCTGAATTATAGATTTGCAAAATAAACAAAACATTTGATTTTGTGTATTGTTGATAATGTTGTATTGGGTGGAATTTAACTGCTCGAACAAAGTTCACACTCCAGCTGGATGCTGCTGGTGTGCAAAGTGCAAAGTGAAACTGAGAGCACGGGTCAATAGTACAGTTTGACTTGAAAAAGAAGCATCACCCTGATCCTGCACTAGACCTTTCCTTCCTAGGTTATCTTTTCTTTCTTTTTCTCTGTCTACCCCTTAAAGAGTATCCTCTCTGTATGGGAGAAATAAAATTATCTTGTATTTGGTCACAGTCACTTTGGCAGTGTTTCCCAGAATAATCCAACTTATTGGTATTTTTAAACTAGCTGATGCCCCGGGGATCAATTTGATCACCAGAATTTGGCTCAACCCCTCTCCCAACAATTAAAATTGTTGGCTTAACTTTGTTTACTGGCATACGTATAAAATATTAGATGATGAACTCAAAAGTCTCATGACTGCTGTCGCTCAGCATGGAGAAAATCATGAGCAAGGGACATTAACAAAGTCAAATCTTAATCTGCTTTTTGAAGTCTGCATTGGTGATGTTTTGCTGACTCCATTGCGTATTCAGAATCAGTTTCATGCTTATTCAAATGGTGCGCCTTCTCCCATTCCACAACATACACGTACTTGTGCTTTTCCAATAAATGCCTAAAGATTGGTGTCAGTGTTTCAGTGCTTCACACTCAGTACCTTATTATAAACAAAAGCCTTTGAATAACGCAGCCTGTTTTACTTACAGTCGACTAAAAATTAGCTTTCCGATCACAACAAACTGTAAAACATGTATCTCGTTGGAGGACTCCCAAGTTTCGCCACAGTCTAAATAAAAGTGAACTGCATCATTCTTGTATTCTGAAGCTACTTTGTAGTTGTCTTTTGAAGAAATGCCAAGGTGTGTTAGCGATATATAACAGCATAATCTACCAGAGCAAGGAGATGCAGACCTGTCAACACGTAGACAAACAGCCTTTTGATTCCTACGATAAATTCTGCAGGCAAAGGGCTCCAAACAGCAGGGTGTCATTAAAACCCTTCAGAAGGTATTTGAAAAGTATAAATAACCTCAAAACACTTTCTCCAGCATGGCATGCCTGTTGGTCAGCTGGACACGCGCTCCCAGTTGCTCAGCCGACAGACTCTTTGTTGTTGCTGCCATAACTTCATCAGGCTCTCAGCTCGATTTCTTCCCTGGTTTCTTAATACACAAAGCATTTAATATGTGTGTTTTTAGGTCATTTTTCCCTTTCAAACTGCCTCTGAGCTTGAGTACTTCTAAGAAAATACTCCCACAACAACTTTCTCAAAAATTTTCTGACCTTTATTTTGTTTTTGAATGTCAGACTTGGAAGGGGTCCAGGGTTAATGTGGAAACAGAGGTTTCATAGTGAATGTTGCTGACTAGGATTATAGTATGGGCTGTGGGCTGCTGAGAGCCTCGTGTTATTTTTCCCCAACAGAAAACACAACATAACTAATTCAGACCCACAGGGCATGTATGTATATTATACATATTATATATGTTATTTAATAATATATATGTATGTATATTATACAAATATATCATTGTTTCTTTCTCAAGACCTTTCTTTAATTTTGTGAAGAGAATTCCCCCAGCATGAATTTTTTGCCTAAGTGTATTTGAGTGTGTTTATTTTCAAATGACCCGGAAAACAACTCTATTCCTCTTACTGTACAGCCTCAGTTGTGTTCTCCTTAGTCCTCTCTCTTGCGTTCTCTGCATCCAGCAGCACATGTATTTCTTTATCAGTGTGTCTCAGAATCTCATGTGTTGTCAAACACTCTGCTCCCATCACACCGTTTTTTTTCAGAAACAATGAGTTGCAACAGACATTTTGCTAAATAAGACAGATTATTTGAGGAGGCCATGTAATGTAGTGTCCAGCTCTCGCTGACGCACTTGGTTTTAACCAAGCAGATGTGCACCGACTTGTCACCTCTCCAAACAAACAGTCGGCTTACATTTAAAACCAGCAATTTAGCTGCAGCATTGAGGCATGGACCGCACATGACTAAATACATCTGTGACACAAGGAGGAGTAAAACCATTCATTTTGGTTTGAAGATGGGTTTAAGAGCTTCAAAATGACCTGCAAAGTAGCATCATTGGTACAAATACATCTAAACATGCAACTTTCTGCTCTGGAATCTGCTGAATTTGGTATCATTGGTTGAGGAAAAGGAGTTTTTTTTAAACTGACTGTTCAGTTAAGCTTCTCCAAATAATCATTAAATTATTCGTATTTAGTGAAAAAAAAAAAGAATTGATTCATCTTGATGCTTTGACAGAATATGCTTTATCCATTTATAGAACGCATCATCTAATAATAAGAAATTCCTCCAGGGGTGATGGTGGACTTTTGAGGCATTATGGTGCAGCCAGAGATAAACAGTGGTGCGCAGCAATAATAATGATAATAAAAAAAGATAAAGAAAGTATTTCTTATAGGGCTTTCACCATCAACATTATTATTGTTAAATTTTCACCCCTAAAACATGTGTGTAAACAGCATTTTTAAAGCCATTGTTTGAGTTATCTTGATATGCAGCATCTCGTTTCTGAGGGGGTCCCAATATTTATATTTTAGCATTGAGGATATCATCTTAAAGCTTGCACCTACAGAAAGATTCATTATTGCAAAGATGTAAAAAAAAATGGTAATCAGAAATATACTGTTAATGTAGGGTTACAGTGGCAAACACCTTACAATAAATTTATTAAGCACTGTATGTCACACACCCCTAGGGAAAAAAAAATAGTATCTAGAGTATGTATTTAGATGAAAAGTGGAGTATCATCCTGATTGGTTTATAACATTGGTTTATAACATGTTGTGTCAGTTAATCTGTTTCTAGAGTGTCTCAGTTTCATTGTAAACACTAAGTTACACCTAGGCTTCACTTTGGCTTACCATAGTTATACTGAATTAGTATAAACCTAAAAACAATACAAGTTTCCTGGTTATTTAGCAATGATCTAGGGGTCTAAGGTTTTTCCTGTATACTGTAAAGCCTGCTGGTATATGATTGGTCCATATCACTTAAACTACCAACAAGAATACCTACTTAAGTAAAACCCTTGTGTCCAAGTACACATTTTACAGTTTCCAAAGTCTGTAAATAGAGATTACACTGTGCTTGGTTTCAGTTTTGAGAGTCATTAATGGAAACAGTTTGAAAATCAAACATTTTAAAACACATATCAAGTGATAAAGAGAGGAGACCAGTCCTCATGAGGTATTGTTGTAAAAACTAACAGCTGAATTCAACCATAATTGTGTTAAAGTAAAATGAAGCATGCATAACTTGTCAGTCTTGATTCTCAAACTTTCAAGAGGGACCACAAACACCTGAAAACCTGTTTATCTGGGAGATAAAGGAGGGATAGTCATTTACATTGCTTGGCAGAGCACTAAGGAAAATCACCATGTTTGTCTGCTCCAGCATAATCTAATTAAAGTGAATGGTGGAAATGGGATGAGAGTATTGCTCTTGTAACCATGTTTTCTTCCTTTTCACCAAGGTTATCATCACAGAGAGCTTGCTCTTTTTGAAAGACTGTTACATTTAAAAAGTCATTACACTCATAAATGAGATAAACAAATGTCCAATATCTCCATGATGAGTGGAGGATGATGAGCAGATTACTGCTGAACGTCTGAAATTTGCTGATCACACACTTGTTCTGCTTCTCCCCTCTGGTTATATTTGTTTTTGAGCTCGCCATGTTCTACTTGACTTCTATATCACAGATGTTAGTTCCTGTCATAACCATAAAAATGTTACAAAACAAGTCATAATAAAAACTGCAAGCCTTTATTATAGATAGTGTAAGTTCTGTGGTTACTAAAGAAGCACTGTTACGGACAGTTCATAATCAAGTTGACTTTTAAAGTGAGCACAGTTTCGTGTATCAAAACGTAATGCCAGATATGAGGACAGGAATCAGTTAGGACTAGAGAAAAGTGCCAGCAGAATTAATTTGCGTTCTTATTTCTCTCCAACAATTGAGTTGGATGGCTTAAAGGTGAATTTGACTGTTCTGTTCTCTGAAGCTGGGAGGGGTGACATTTTCTCCGTTCTTCTCTGGACTGTGTGTGGATGATGAGTCTGAGCAGTCAAAAGCTTGTAAAACAGGTTGTTTATTAATCTGATTATTAATCTCAGTACACTTCAGTTTTGGTGTTCCAATAGCCAGTAGAGCTGGTTTTTCAAGACCTGAACTCAGAAAGCACATGCAGGAGGAGTTATTAAATTATGCCCTTGTCTTACAGGCCTATAACAATAAATAAACAACTCAAGTATTTAAATCATTTTTTTTAAATCACAGCGCTACATTGAGATTTTGACGCATGAAGCTGTTGTGTTTTTATGTGTTGAAGTCCATATGCTGGTCAGTATTGTTTTGTCCACCTGTCAGACTGTTGAGAAGGTTGAGATTGGGTTAGTTAGATAAAAATACCATTAGCTTATTGGTTTATTATATTCAAACACAAGATATGAACACTAGTTTTGGCCACTTTGAGATTAAAGTTTATTATTAAAGAGTTAGTTATTGATGAAATCTTTTTAGAATTTAGTGGCGGTGTTTCTGCTGTCCCCTGGCTTTCCAAAAACTAAAAGTAGTCGTCAAACTTATTGAAGTGTACAGTGTTGGAAACTGAGAAGACATCTCAACAAGTTGTCAGCTCATATGCCCCCTCTTTCTATCTGTTAGTCAACATATTGCTCGTGATCCCTCCCTTACTAAGATCCCAGCCTCATTATGCTGCTCCTTTTTACAGCCCACACTTTTATGGCTGCCTCTTATTGCACTTCCATTTATTACCCACTAATTGGATAGTGTATGCTCAGACCTGTCCTGTTTGTCCTCCAGATTAGCAGCAGTTTAGTAGACATTATGCATGTGACTTTGTTTTCACATTTAACTCTGGTAAACTCAGTGTTGACAGACTTTGGGTGATACATTTACGTGTTGTTCTGCAGGCCTGAGATGTGAGGCTCAATAGATGTGGGAGATTATCCCTCGCTTACTGAAACAAACATGCTGCTTATCTTTGTACTTTTTCTAATGGATGCCTGAACCTTAACATAGTTCTGAGAACACAACACAAATAGCTGGAAAAGTTAGTCCGTAGGGCTGTGTGGTCGTGTAGAATTTATATACCTGTGGGGGTGAAGGTAAACAGTTCAACTCATTCAGTAGGTGAGAGAAACTTAAGAGAGGATATGACAACCTTCTCCTATCAGACGAAGAGTGTTGGCACTGAACAAACTAAACTCTTGGGCAAATTGCATTAGTGCACATTCAGACGCGCTAAGTAGTTTTTTTTTTTTTTTGCATACACTAATTTGATTTAGTTTTGGACTTCTCACGGCTTCTCTCAAAAGCAGCATAATGATGGAAAGAAAGCTCCCTATTTCAGTGCTTCCATCTGCTGTGCTTGGATTGCAAAAAGAGGAAACAGTGCTTTGCAGCACAAACACAACAGATTTTTTTTTTAGTTCACATTTTGCAATCAGCATTAGTGATTAAGCTTAAGTGAGTGACCTGGAAGGAATGTGGTTTGTTGTAAGTGGGTTGTTTCCTCACAGATACAGGAAATGCAGAAATGTCACGCTTCTTCAGGGGGCCAGGCCCATCTGCCTCTCTTTCTACCATCCTCTCACAGTGTCTGTCTATCTGAGGAGGAGTGTCCTTTTTAACAGCATGTATAGGCTCATGCTATTCAATATCCATGCAAAAGAATGGTTGCCATTTTTTTCTGCCTTATTTTAAAGCCATTGGATCAAAATGCACATTTCACTCCAGGCTTTAGTGTTACACAGTATTTGTCTTGTCACGTTCCTGCAGCCACACCTCTTTCTGTTCTTTTTTGCATTTTACTCTGGCTCTCACTGTCATGGCAGTGATGTATCCTGTTACACCCTCGCAGTGATATGAGAAAACAAATGAATGAAAGAATGACTGATGACTGAGCACAATCATAATGCAGGGGAGGTGCAGATGCAAAGTTTAGAGTACAATTCTGTATGTGAAATCATTCTTAGTTAACAGGTATATACGCACTGAAGAAAAATTGTGTTGCAAAGCTGATTAGCAGACAGTTTTTTTTGTTTTTGTCATAACTGTGTTTCAGTTCCTGTTTCATATATTTTTTTAAAAACCTCTGCATTTTATATTCAGGGTCATTTGGAGACATATTTTGATGGATTGATTCTATAATCAGACATGTTAAGGCCAGCAGTTAAGAGTGAGAAAATATAGAGCTGTATCACTCAGTGTGAGTACATAATGTGCTGAACCAGATGGATGAGGTTTGGTTCCATGGTTGTACCACACCTGGAACATGTAAACATCAGTCATACTAAAAAGGTTTGCCAAAGTCTCTGTCTAACATTGCTTTTTTTGTAAGCAGATGTCTTATTCATTCATTCATCATGCAGTTTAAGAACTGGTTGATTTCCTTAACCTTTATGTCATTTTTAGAGATGCAGAAGGCTCATTCATGTTCTGCATTAGACTGCAGAGTAAAACAGGATGAAAAGAGTTCTGTGTTATGCAATTGTTTTGTTTGTTCACTGGGTTAAAGCCACCCACACATTCTTGTGAAACGTCTTATTTCAGTTGTATGAAAGAATGGCGTATATTTGAATAAAACTATTTTCAGCCTCATATAATGCTACTACTGTATGCAAATAAAGTCTAACCTTTTCAACCCCCCCCCCCCCGTGTGTTTTTCAGTTCATCCTATGATGTGAAAACAGGCTTGAAAATAGCCGTGAAGAAGTTGTCCAGACCCTTCCAATCAATCATCCATGCAAAGAGAACCTACAGAGAGCTGCGGCTGCTCAAACACATGAAGCACGAGAATGTAAGTCACCTACACTCCGCCTCTTCGCCTCTGGCCTCCTGTGTACATTGTATGCATTGTTTGTCATTTAGCACGTGAACCTAAAGTTGCACATGAGCTTTGCAGAGTATGTGCTAAACCACTTACACTTAAATGTTGAGCGGTGTGTGGAGCCTTTTGGGGATGTAGCCATGTGTCTGAAGATCACGGTGACACAGGAGCTGATTGGGAGCTTGGACTTGATAATGAAACTGGTGAACAGCTGAATTGACGTCAGAGCCAAGGATGCATGCTGGTTTGTTATGCTGTGAAATATGAGCCAAGGCCATTGTGCAAAATTGACTGTAATGTGCAGTGTCAGGTGAAGGTGTGCAATAATGAATAAATGTATTATATCTCTGCAGTTAATGAGAATTAACAAAATTTCACATCTCTTTGAAAATATATTTGTGAAATTCTTATATTGTTTTAGGCTAGCTTGCTCTTATTTAAAAAAAACCTGTTCTTTTTGATTCTTTCAAACTGAGTCACTTAACTAAATACAAAATAAAAACAATGAAATCACAGTATTGACAATAAACGGCACACATATGGGTCACCATTCATTGTTGCTGTTGCTGTTGTTGTAGTAGTTGTTGTGCAGGTATCTTAACTTATCAGTTGTCATCGCTAGCTTTTCATATTTCGTGCAGTGGTCATTTTTACATTTTTTTGCAAAATCATTGACCAACACAAAATTATTTTTTGTACTTCATCAGTCAGTGGTCCCCAACCCTGGGGCCAGACTGGTACCAGTCCGTGGGTCAATCGGCTGCACATAAAAAATATTCAACATACAGTATTTCAGTTTGATGTATTATCTGGTTTTAAACTATGTTTTATTTTGAAAACTGACTTGTTCTTGACGCCAAACCCCCAAGCTAGCAAAATTGGCAAAAATCGAACATCTTAGGAAAGTTTCTTTAGGCAGGGTACAAGAGCTAATGATGAGACAGAAGAAGAAGCAGATCACCTGACCTGCCGATACCGATTTGGGTAGATACTGATTTTTTTTTTTTTTTTATGACTGACAGCTTATACCTTCAATGTTCCAATCTTATTTTATTAAAAATCATTGAACAATACCTGTGAAGCAATAAAATCTTTATGTTTTAACTTAAAAAAACAATAAAGTGTCCTGAGTTTTAGGTCTTAGAGCAAAAAGCAACAATGGCTGGCTGTCAGACTTTCCCAGAGGTATACAAGATCAGTTTCATATGTAAGGATGGGCTGATCACCGATCCCGATCCCTGATCACCAAACACCAGTCCCCCAAAATTAAGGAAATTGGCACCGATCAATCAGCCAGCAGATCGATTGGTGCACGTTTAGTTCAAATGTCCATTCCAACCCACATGCAACAGTTTTTCTGCAGTGGTCTGTTCAAACATGAGAGTCAATCAATAAAATTGAGGAGTGAAGTGATGTTAGCTCTGCTTGATGATTTAAGCACTGGAGGGACATAACCAGATCTCTCACAGCAGTGAGTGGCCCTAAAGAAAGATGTCAATTAAACTATGGTACAAAGTTAAAAAGTTTGCTGGTTTTTACATTTCAAACAATTGTGCTACATCACTGTTGATAAATACATTACCTTGTCACTTTGTACCCAATAAGAAGTTGTTTTGACCAAAACAAGTTGTGTTAAAAAGATCTGCTGTCCTTCATTTGCTTCAAAACAAATGAGTGCCTTGGTAAGAGTCACAACCTCATGACAGTGGGTTGCACTAGCTTTTCTAGATAATTCTCACAGCCCTTTTAACTAGGACAATGTATGTCACAGACTCTGTCGTCTCAGGTCATGAATTAATCATCCCAACATCCGTACATTCATCTGCGATAAGAAGTTTGATGCAAAGCCATCCTCTTACTAATGCTGCTGTTGATTAACATTACAAAGTGGATTTATGAAAGGATATCCCCATGTCCAGAAATGGAAAGTAGTTTCTTGTTTGAGTTTCATGTTTGATTGTGTAAACAATTCACTAATGAACAAACTAGCCTTGAGCAAAGAGGACAGGACAGCTAATTTGCAGTAAAGGTTTCCATGTGAGAGATTAGAGACTGTTGTTCACTGCATCTTGAGCAGCAAGTCCCCAAACAGGTTTGCAGCTGAAGGCTGAACACCCTTTGTTGTTAAGCTTATTTATTTACATTTTTGTGCCTGTAGCAAAATTTTCATCCTATCATTCCATACATCCTATGGCTCTGGGTTTCCCAACTGAAAACTCAGATTTGTTTCTTTTTTCATCTTCCGTGTTTTGGCTCTTTGTAGTCAAGGCTTCTGCAATTACTCCTGAAACATTAAAACAGCATGTAGTTCCTATAGGCTGCTGCAGCATTCAGCTAACGCTCTAACCCCACAGCTTTGTTATGTAATATTAGTGGTTCGGATTTCTGAAGCTGAAGAGCAGCTGATGGGAGTCTGAGTGCTGTGTGGGAGCAGCTACGCTGCTGAATGATGTGTATTAGTCACTGGGTAAGATGAGATGTATCTCTTTGTGCTGGAAGTTTTAGCTGTCAAGAATTTACTCAGTGGTTTACAGTCTACTGTGGTAATAAGTAGACGTAGCATGTTATTGGTGACACAATATCAGTGTTATCCATAAAGGACCCACAACACAAGAAATAACTTAAGTTTTAAAAGCAAATAGCATTTTGTAGGGGCAAAGACCAACTGGACTACAACTGTAGTTAATTCAGTTTCCTGTGAATATGATTTAACATCAAATCGTTCTTCTCATATCACATTTCCTGGATCCTCTATGCAGGCTCTTATCTTGCTACTTGAACTGAAGCAGTTACATACTGAAGGGTGTGCTGTTATAGCCAAAATGCATCAGTGTAGCTGTTTCTAAAAACAGGTTTTACATGCTTCAGATTAAACAGATTTAGTGCTTGTAACGCTGTTCCAAATGCAAGCTGTCAATGTCCAAAGACTGTCCATAAATTATATGAAAATATTTAATAACTAAAATCATTATTCCTTCGGCTTATTGCTGCAGACAGCCTCATTAAAACACATTTCTAATTATTAATAAACATGTTGTATGACACAGTTTCATTGTACCAGGAAAATTAACATAAATCCGCCCTTTTTGTGTTTTTAATCATCAAAGTGTTTCATTACCTACCTCCTCCTCTCTCAGAGAAGGATTCTGTGTTTTGCTCACGCTGTTGCCAGGAAACTCCCTGCGTTTTGATTTTGGAAGGCCTGTGTGGACCAATCAGCTGTTTGTTGTGGCATCAGCCCTCCAATCAGCTGTGAGTTTGTATCCTGTGTAGGCGGGCTGCTCGGGTGTTTTTTTTTTTCTTTCTTGTAATGCCTTTAAAACCTCAGCCTCAGCTCTCCAGGGGGGCGGGGGCTGGGTGGGCACCAGGAGCTACTGGGCAACCGTCTGCTGGTGTCAGTGCATGAGTTTGAAAGTAGATACATGTATGATTATCCTCTTGCAGATTTTCTTTTCTTTTGCCCAAGTCCAACCTAAAAACTTAATGCAACCTTCATTCTGTTTCACTTTCAGACAACATTCAAACATGCTTTAATGTTAATTAGTAAATAAATTTAAGTGCTAAATACACTAAACATAAGGCTCCTGTTGTAGAAATCGTCTCGTCAAAACGGCTCAAACCTGTGAAACACATTGCTCCTGGTGTCTTTAATGTGTGTTTTCCTTCTTCACACTTAGACACGGCTTTGGCACTCTGCTGCTGCCTGCCCTGTCAGCCTGATGTAAAAGCTGTTAGAGATAATATTAGCTGCCTCTTCTCACATATCTGTCGTGGATGTTTTCTGCCCTTATTTATGTGATTAAACCACTTGGCAACCTAAACATCATTGCTTGTTGAACCTTGTGTTCATCATTTCACAAGTTTGCACGTTTTGAAAGTAGAGCGGTGAAAACAAGGACATTTACTTTTGCTTATCAAAGATGTTGCATTGAGCAATCAAAAAGAGAAGTTAATGGTCATACATTTCTTTTGTACTAAAGATCAACAGCATTATTAAACACAAAGTTAAAGCTGGAAGAGTCTCTGCCTTGCAAATACAAAGTGTCTTTTTAACCTTCAGTGTCTCTCTCTACTTCCAGGTGATCGGTCTGTTAGACGTTTTCACACCAGCGACGAGCTTAGAGGAGTTCAATGACGTGTAAGTCTATATTTTTTACCATGCTGTGGTAGTGTGTTGAGTTTTTCTTTATCTCTCTTCTCGCCTGCCTCCTTGGTTTCTCCTTCTTGTCAGCAAGAAGTATCAACAGATGAATGTGATATTAACAGAATGAAACACAACTCGAATTGCAAACCAATCCCAGTCTCTCTCGTGTCAAGTTAAACAAGAAGCAGATTTGATAAAGGTGAATGTAGGGTGGACACGTGTGCCATCACATCACAGCTAGTCTCCATGGTAACAGCCACCTGGAAGTCTCTGGGAGTACAGTGTGCGTGTGTCTGTATGAGTGTTTGTGTGTGCAGAATATTCAATCAGCGACCTTGATTTCTCCACAAGCAGTGTCGTCATCAGCATTTATAGCACATTTCTGGAAATGTGTTGTGAAGCTTCAGAGACATATTTGGGCACATGCACGGCAGTGACGTTGTAAAGATACAACACTGAACAAAACATTAATCCTTTTGCTGCAATGCAAGAGAAGCAGGCATGTGTACATGGCCGCTGGTGAGCCTATGACTTGTCTGTTGTGGCATGAAGCCAGATAAAGCAGATTTACCATAAACAGGCAGCACATCAGCACTCAAATGATTTGAAAAACATTCCACTGACATGAAACTAGATAAGTAAACAACAAAACCATGACTGTCTCTTCACTCTATATCAGTTTCTTTTCACACTCCCTCTCTAAAAGTATTGCTGATGTTTGCATATTCCAGGAGCTGAAACAAATAGAATTATCCCTGCAAAAAGTAATAAAATGTTTTTGATGTTTTTCCCCAACAAATGAGTTCGTTTAGCCTCCCAAGAACCATAATGGCACAATAAGCAATATGTAATGGTAACACAATGACAGACTCATGTCTAAATAACGTTACTGTCTGATTTGCAGCTACCTGGTGACACACCTAATGGGTGCAGACCTTAACAACATCGTCAAATGTCAGAAGCTGACTGATGATCACGTCCAGTTCCTCATCTACCAGATCCTCAGAGGCCTAAAGGTCAGTGACACAGTAACACAGTTTCAACATGGAGTCTCACGCATCAGTCAGTGTTTTGTCTGACTGATCTGATCCGTGTCATCCCTTGTTAACAAAAACAACAACAACAAAAAAAGTTTTTTCCATGTCAGGGGGGTATCAGAAATCTGAAGTGTGTTACTCTTACTGATGTACTGTTTCTTTTTGTAGCACTGATTATTTTGTTTCTACTGATTTTTTTTTTTGCAGTATTATTTGTACTCTGCAGTGACTGTTTGAGAAAAAAAAGTTCAAATAGACATATTGAGCAGATAAATCAGCAGTCCTGTTATTGTACCTGTCTAACTTTATCTATTACATATGGTAATAAACACACAGACATTATATTGATACTAAATAAAAATTGTTCTTGTGTTTTTTTTCCCATACAGTACATCCATTCAGCAGATATCATCCACAGAGTGAGTCATGATTCTATGTTCACACTAATGCTCTGTCATGCTAATTCTGTATGTTTTGTTAACATTAACATGCCTCTGTGATCCCTGTCTTGACTTTCCTTCCTCTTCTTTTTTTTTTCTCCAGGACTTAAAGCCCAGTAATCTGGCTGTGAATGAAGACTGTGAGCTCAAGGTGAGGAAAACCTGATTTACCATTTATGATTTACGTATCCTCACGGACTATGATGCGTTTCCCTTTCTTGCTTTTCTCAAAATAAAACTTCCTCCTTGCCTCAGATCTTGGACTTTGGTTTGGCGCGGCACACAGATGATGAAATGACTGGTTACGTGGCCACCAGGTGGTACAGAGCTCCAGAGATCATGCTCAATTGGATGCACTACAACATGACAGGTACACACACACACACTACACACACACTACACACACACTACACACACACACACACACACACACACACACACACACACACACACACACACACACACACACACACACACACACACACACTGGGTATTTCATCTGAATGTTTCATCTGTATTTCGTGACATATAATTGAGTGAAATTGTCCTGTAATAGCTCACTGTCATCAGTGTATCGAGGACTGATGTGCTTTTAAGGTTATCGATAAAAATCCACCATTTTACCCGATGTATATAGCTTTTTATTCTGAGTCAGAGCTTGTTAACAGTTTATGACGTAATAAATGATAGGTATTATTGTAGAAAAACCAGGCCAGCTTTTCAATGATCTTGTCGTTTCAATGAAAAGAAAAGGTGCAACACAGGTCATAGCACAAAACTCAGTTGTGCAACATTGCTTTGAGGATCTGGTGTTATTGGTTGTAATAATTTTTCAAGTGTTTATAGCATTCATGTTTTATAAAACAAGTTTTTTATTCAGATTAATCTTTGTTAAGTTTTCAGATTTTCTACACATACTGCACGCCATTTCTGCTAAGTCTGTTCTGCCACTAATTACTACACAATGCACCGTTAACATTATCATTTTTAAATGCACTAATTTGAAATAGCAAACAGTGCCTTTAGCACACAAAAGCAATGAAAATGAGCCCAAAGGAAGTGAGAAAATAGAAATCACAGGTCAATGTGTTTTTAGAAGTTTGTTGATGGACAAACAAACATGCTAAATTGAAGGTGCTGCAGGATTCGGGGCTGTGCATTGACGATTAACTAATCAATTACTACACAACAGCCTGAACTAAAGAGTGTAATTCATTTGATGCTAAGTATGAGGCTCCATATTTTAATGCATGTTTGTCTTCATTACATACATCAGTGGATATCTGGTCAGTGGGCTGCATCATGGCTGAACTACTCACCGGACGGACGCTCTTCCCTGGCACAGACCGTATCCTTTCACCACTGTCCATGCAATGTCAGATTGAGGGGGCTGAACCTGCACTCTTGGTGTATCTGCAGGAAATGTTAAATGCATGTATACTGCTCTTTTTGTACAAACTCATGATGAAAGTTATAGGTTTCTTGCTCTCTGTATTCAAGACTCCTGCACAATGTAAGATCACACTGCTTTACCCACACACACACAGAAGCAGACAAATTTCCCACCCCTGAGCTCTCTCTCTCTCTCTCTCTCTCTCTCTCTCTCTCTCTCTCTCTCTCTCTCTGTGTGTGTGTGTGTGTGTGTGTGTGTGTGTGTGTGTGTGTGTGTGTGTGTGTGTGTGTGTGTGTGTGTGTTCAAGTAGTCCCCTGTGGCCTCTGACTCAGCTCTGCCCACTTTGGTCTCCGCTGTTGCTCCAAGATACTGCACACCTTCTTGTTTCCCCTCCCACAAAGTTTCCCATGCACATCAGCAGAGCAGAACAATGTCCAAAAAAAACTCACTCAGGAAGATGCTGTGTGCTGAGGAAACACACACACACACAGACACACACACACACACACACACACACACACACACACACACACACACACACACACACACACACACACACACACACACACACACACACACAACACACACACACCTTAGGCTACAGAGGCTGGTAGATAATACTAAGGTCATGGTCCTGTTTAAGGTCAGTTGGTCAATTGTGAAGTCTTGCTGTGGTGTGATGTGTTTGTGATTCTCCCCAAGAATTAGTCTCCCTCCTTCACTGCATGTTGATATTGTGCATAATTGAATGTTTGCTTCTTACCAATTGTAAAGTATCTCATGGTGGAGTTATCTCCACATATAAATACTTGACAAAGTCCAAAGGTCTTTTTTAGTCTGTCCTCACATACCCGTCTCAATGCAAAGTGTTCTCTGAACATTTTATAGAGGCTACAGGTGTAAGAAGTTCACATGAGCAGCATGAAAGTAAAAAAGCTACACATCGACCTGAGATCCTGTACGTCGTTCACTCTATCTACTCATGTAGTCCAGTTTTCAGTTTCAAAGACAGTTAGTTGCTTTCTCAGACCACCTGTATGACCAAACAACTTTTAACCCTCACATAGCATTTTAGTAACTCTTGCATTTCTGGTCCTTTGCTTTTAAGTGCAAATGGTTCATCAATGAACTGATAAGAAAAATGATATCTGCTACTAACTGCTATTAAAATAATTCAATATACAGATTTCTCCTTGAGGCACACTCTCAGGTCCCAGCTCCTCTGAGTGATGACCACGGGTTAGACAGAGCATCAAAGACTTGTTGGGAACTAGAGCCATTAAATTTCAATTCAAAACCTTATGGTTCACTTTTCATTCTTGTAATATTACTATCATGGCTCTGTTTTAGTAGGAGCTTGAGATTTTGTTACTTCAGCGGACTTTTTTGTGTGAGGATGAATGACAGATCAGACACCAAGTTCAGCTTTGAGTGTTGTACCTCTCGCCCCCTGTGTCCTCCCTCATCACCCTCCATCCCTCCCTGTTTTCCTTCATGTGAGTGCGGTAGACATTGATCAGTTGATGCGTATAATTGAGCTCGTCGGTACCCCGGGACCTGAGTTAATGGAGGACTTTTTTTCAGCATCTGTGAGTGTCAAATACCAACCTGTCTAACTCTGGTATATCCCTCCTGTCTGTAGAGCTGCCTCTGCCTTAGCAAGAGTGGGATGGTGTGCTTTATAACTCTGTCTTGACACTTCTTTTTCCAAGCTGCAACTGTTTTTGGCCTGAACTGGTGTTTGCTTCAGGCAAGACTTTGGTTCTTACTTCTTTCTGGCTTGTTCTGGAGCATATCTTTTAATTTGAGAGTCGAACGCTGGACATAAAGCAACAAATGTTTTCTGAGCACCTCACCATGTTACAGATACATGTGTGTTTTGCTTTATTTTGTAGCTCAGTCTTCCTCTGTGTTGTATTCTCTCCTTGGTGTGTATTTCTTTCTCAACCCAACCCTCTAATTCACTCCCCCTTGCCCTGACATCCATGTTGCAATGCCCCTTGACTCAAAGGCCTTAGATATAAACCAGCTGCAGCAGATAATGCGCCTGACTGGGACGCCCCCCGCCTCTCTCATAAGCAGGATGCCCAGCCATGAGGTGAGACACGTGCACTCCGCCCTCCCACTTGCCCTGGCTCTCCTCCCCATCAAGGCACTACCCCACATACCCACAGTCCTGTTTACAAAAAGAAACAGTTAAACCTGATGTGTTGTTTTTAGTCAGCAGCCTCTGCTCTCACTCCACTCACACCCCGTTTCCTCTCTGACTCACCGTGCTTGTCTCAGCAAGGCTTCCCAGAGTGCTTTGCAAGTGTTTTCTGATGAGCTGTCTGTGGTGACACACTGGTTCTGAAAAATAGGGCACAAAGCTTGGGAAATGTGGGAGTTGTGGGTTCTAATTGAAGGGCTTGAAGCATGCTGCATTACTGGAAAGACAGACCGTGGTGCTTGCAGCATCAGGCAAATTATTTAAATGGTGGGTTTCCAAAGGTTTCATAGTTTAATGTGCAGCATGGCCAAATGCAACCTTCCCCTCTGAACAGTGAAGGGCTAAACAGTGCTGGAGTTTGGTTCATGACTTTCTTTTTGTTTTTACAGGCAAGGAACTACATTAACTCACTTCCCCAAACGCCTAAGAGGAACTTTGCTGATGTGTTTATTGGTGCCAACCCTCAAGGTATTCTTCAGCATCCCTCTGTGACTGAAGTCACTCCTAACTCACTGAGTCCCTCTAGTGTTTCCATTAAGTCACTGTCTAGTTCAGGGTTAGTCCAGGGTGAAGTGCTTCAGCTTTGTAATAACAGTTTCAACAACTTTCCTTTCATATGACAAAACCGAAAATGGATAGTTAATACTTTCCTTTCTTTCCCTGTCTCCTTTTTGCTTTCTCACACACTTGTGGTTTTCTTGTTACTGTGTTAAAGCTGTTGACCTGCTGGAAAAAATGCTTGTGCTGGACACAGACAAGCGGATCACAGCGACTGAGGCTCTGGCCCACCCATACTTTGCTCAGTACCACGATCCAGATGATGAGCCTGAAGCGGAGCCTTATGACCAGAGCTTTGAAAGCCGCGAGCTGGAAATTGAGGAGTGGAAGAGTGAGTTGGCATTTAGTTAATGTCTTCACTGTGTCTGCTGGGGTGAACCTGAGCCTTTGTTAACATTTTAAACCTGCTTTGATAATAGCTGATGAATTAATGCCCAGTTTTATTTTTGACATCTTCCAGGGTTAACCTACGAGGAGGTCCTCAGCTTTGAGCCACCTTCGTTTGACAGTGACGAGATGGAATCATGAGGAGGAGGAAGCACTTTTTCTTTCCTTCCATTTTTTTGTTTTCCAAGAAATACTCTTTAAGGACTATCAGTCTCATGTGACTATCCTTTTTTTTTCCTCACACACGCGCACAACCATGACATTCAAGTGCCTGCCACCATTCATCTCAAGGGGACATGGTCCTCTGTTCCCCCTCACTTTGCTTTTTTAGTTCCTCTAGATCTCAACACGCGGAGGCAGAGTCATAGCCCTCTATATTTTTAGCAAGTGTTTTTTTCAGACATTCATTGTTAATATCAATCCCACCATGTTAGTATTTTAGGGACAATTTGACAAACAAAACAATTAATGTGTATTTTATAAAATGGTGCCTCTTTAACAGTTACTCTTACAGGAAAATCCATCTTCAAATTGCGGTGTGTCTAAACTTTCTTTTTTCTTTGCATTTTAATATGAAATGTAAATATGGAAACCAGTATTTGTACATAAGTACTTCTGCCAAACCAGTTACAGTAACTGTTATTCATAAGTGCTGAGTCACACCTCAGCCAGCCCCCTTTTGGCAGTACGGATTATATCACTAGAGTTTAGTCTAAAATGATATATAAAGATACAGTTTGTACATTAGCAGGAGTATGTATAGGGTAGACTAATATGTACAATATTGATGTCTAAATGAAAAAAAAACAAGGTTCCATGTTAAAGGCTTAGTGTGTCCCCTTTTGAAAAAAGTATGGATTTGGAGAGTATGGAGGATTTGCTTGTGTATCCATTTCCCTTTGAACACATTTTATTTTCTTTTAGTACTTCTGATTTGTTGTTTCTGAAGAATGTGTAAGTCACCATTATCTTCACTTTCGCATGATCAAGCTAGATCGGGCTCATCTGTTTATTGAATTTTACAGTTTCCTGCCACAACACCTACTGACAATGTGCTTAAGTCATATTGAATCTATAAAACACAGTACTTTTAATGTGTAATGAATGTTGGGGGTACCTGACCGCCTCGTATTTATGATCTTTTGTTATGATGTTTGTATATCAATGTAAAAGATAATATTATTTGTCTGAATTTTAGGTTCTTTTTACTATTTATGTAGAGCTTACTGTATCAGAAATCAAATGTATCATCAGTGATCTCAAACATTGGCATAAGCCGTGATGACTGCAGCTACAGCCTGTGTATCAGAGACAACCATAAATACAGAATCAGTTGGATTAAAAAAATTTTTTTTAATTGTTCAGAATTTCTTTCACTGGCTTTGTTCCTAAGGTACTGCCATCCAAAATAATCCTAATATAAAAAACTTTCCAAAGAAAAGAAATAAAGAACCACAATGAAATTTTGCCTTAAGTCCAAATTTGTATGGGCATATGGCAAAATTTTATTGTGTTTCATCGTTGTCAAACCATTTAATAGACTAGACTCCAAGTTCTGAAAAGTGCTATAAAAATTATGAAAAACATGATTTTTTTCTGTGGGATTAAATCCATTCATGACATACAGGCTTTACTCTCAGTCCCTTTCGCTAATACCAACCATACAATAAGAAGTATCTTCACCATTACATTCGTATCTGCTTGTTTTCATGTAATATTTTTTTGTAATGTATTATTTTACTCTTCGTGTTAAATCAAGTTCCAATGTTATTCTGTGATTTCTGATTTCTACTATCGACTGTTTTTTTAAACTATATTTGTTGTAAATTTGAATTATTAAGCAGGGCACATGTTTGAGGGGAAGAGTGCACGTTTACCTACTGGATGCTGAAAGGCAAAGCTAAAGCCTGACTGTGTAGTTTTAAAACAATTACGTACATCACATTATTTATCTTGTCCATATCCCAATGTCGGTAATTAATTTGGTCATGCTTTTTTGCCCAAGATGTGTTCATATCTTTTTACAATCTCCTCTACCACCTGTACTAAGGCAGCACACCACTTGTAAATATCACCATTAGAAAATAAAGGCTACTATTTTTCAAACTGTAACAGTTGCAGTGTTGTGGTGAGTTTTGTGTGACAATGCCCCGTCACTAGGCAGGAACTGTGCAAGTGGAGCAAAACCTAAGCTTATGACAATGAAAGACCAAACTAATAACAATCAACTTTTGGTTGCTGTGGAGACTAAGCAGTTCACCAGAATACACAATCCAAATGAAACATTAGACTACTTACAGTACATGCATACGCAAACAGGCAGAATCCTCATCCTGAATGTGAAATGTAAACACAACCACTTAGTATTTGGATTCCTCACTCCAAACACTGAAATATCAAGTAATTCAAGGCAAACTGACCTGTAAAATAAAAAAAAATATATTATTTTTAAGACGTCACCTGAAAACAAGGGCTTTATTGATTTTCATAGATAAAAATGGCTGTCAAAGAAAAAAATAAGCAAGGTATAATACTTACCTTAAGAAAGAAAAAACATTCCTTAATTGAGTTATGCATGTTAGTATTTAGATGAAGCGCAGTTAAATCACTTTGAACTGCTTCTAGTCTTTTGTGTATGATTGCTTTTTCACTGATGGACTCAGAACCTGGATTCCTCCTCAGAGGTCTATGTGCAGCCGGTCAGGTCACTCTGTTTTTCTTGTTCCGAGCACTACTATTCAGTTTTGACCGACAGCCTCAAGTTTTTTCAGTTATTGGAAAGTTGACTATCTTTATTAAACCAGCTGATGGGCGATGCATTATTTACCAACATTTGTGGTCATCACTGAAAATGTAGTATCGATACTCCCCTACCGTATTGCGCATGGTGCCTGCCCATTCCTATTTTGTCACAATTATCTATAAAATTGCTGTCATTACTCCAGGGGAGTCCTGGTCGTACTGTATTTTGGTGGGAGCATGGCAAATCCAATACATCAACCGCACAGTCGCTGTTTAGAGGGGATCTATCTACACAATTTCGCCCTTTAAAAAGTCACTAAAAGTAACATAGTGAAAATGTAAAGACTTTTGTACCGGTAAATTATGCCTTATAAAATATCACTACATCCACCTTACACTCCGCCCCCACCAGCTCTACGGCGTTCGCTACATTTTCGCGCACTTTAAATCTTATTTTCCAACAGCTCCTGAACGCAGCATATCTCCAGTCCGGTTACCAGCATGGAAAGAAAGGGTAACGTTGTTACTGCTCTTCAGTGTTTTTTACACCTGCTACATGAAACACACACGCCGCTCTCTCAGAAATGTGTCTGTCAAATTAGTCCTTATTTTGGTTTTTACGACTGTAACGAGTCGCGTAACATCTGAAAAGTAAAAGTAGACCATGCGCTCTGCTGTGTGTGTATGTGTGTGAAGTCTAAGCTAGCCCTAGCCATCAAACTAGCATCTGGCGTTGGACAATTATGCGCCAGAACTTTTATCTTGGTTACATGTAAAAGATGAAACATAATTTTCACCAAAAATATCTTGCTATTTTCCCGGCGCTCAGCTTGATTTTAGACCCTGTATGTGTTAATTACTCGCAGTGAAAAGAACCATGTTAGTGTTAGCGGCTAACTTAAAATGCTTCTTAAAGGAGCAGCACACCGCCAAGGCCGGTTTACTTTATGCTTTTTAAAAGCGTGTACTCCTATTCCGTATCCTGCCAGCTGCTCTTAGTCAGTAACGTAATTTTAGATAATTACTTGTTTTGTTCACTTGGAGTTTGGGACACACTGTACATTTTTCCTGGAAATACAGATTTTGAACGTTGGGTTTTCGCTCACAGTAATAATTTTCTGTCTTTCTTGTAGTTCTCGCAATACAAGCAAGGAAGAAGAGGACAAGGCCCAAAAAACCTGGCAAAAAGTAAGTATAGCATCCTCTGTTTGTTTTTATTTCCCTGTTTACTCTGGAAGATGCTCAAGAGAACGGGTGTTCGCATTTGGTGGCTGCCTGCAAACGTTGCAACTTTTTCATCTGTGTGAGATGTCGTACCCAGCTGATCAAATTACAGGCCATGTGCATATGACATAATTAATAAAAAATATATCTGCATACAGATATCAACGAAATTTATTTTGGATTAGAGGACATTAATTTTATTCTACTGCTGTTAAGTAGTCTTGGTCCTCTATCTGCTGTTCAAGCAGTCATCCGTATATCACATGTTGTGGTCCTCTGAAGAAGTGTTCTAGGTTGTTCTAGGAAAAGTGATTTTTTTTACTTCACCAGAGATTTAGAGTCTTAAACAGGCTGAAAGTATCAGACAGCCACATAACAGGATGATGTGCGCCAGTGACAATGTAGTAGCACAGTAATTGATAATAAAAAGTATTAAAAGTTGATAAATCAATTTTGGTAAAATTAAGGCCCTTAAAAAGTATTAAAAAGTCTTAATTGTGGTTTTATGAGGTATTAAGTTTCATAGGTATTCAAGCTTTGACCCCAAAAATATTTATGAATATTGTTTCTCCTCCTTGCAACTGTTGGACGTTAAACAATCAGGCAATAAAGTTCTAAAATAGAATAGAATAGAAAAGAATAGAGTTACTTTATTGATCCCAAACTGGAAAATTGTTGCGTTAACAGCAGAAATCGATGGAGTCAGTAGAAAAATATAAATAGAAAAAAGAATAAAATAACAAAAAATACATAAAGACTAGGGCTGCACGATTATCGCAATCGCAATGTCAGCACATGCAATTACGTAATCGCAAAAGAGGATATCGCAATCGCAATGTCAGCACATGCAATTCAGATTTTTCTCCATGATAACCAAGCAAATCTGTAGACTCATCATGACACAACCTTTTTTATTAAATCGCAAGCACAATCGCAATCGCAATATTTTCCACCTAATCGCAAATCGCACCTTTTCCCCAAATCGTGCAGCTCTAATAAAGACTCTAGTTACAATAAAATACAACAATAAGTATTGTGAGCGGTATAAACACCAGCTATAAACTAACGTCATTTCTAGTTTCATGAAGAGAAATTAAATACAACATTAAAGCAAATCACACAATCTCCGGCACGTCCTAAATTTTAAAAATGATTAAAAAAATTCTCTTATTCTTCAGCAAGTTGGCCTTGAATAATTGCTGTTTCTTGTTGGGGGAGTGTGGATAAACCTGCCTTTAGTTTCATTTCTTCTTTCAAGCTTCATTCCTCCTTAGCTTACATCATTTCTGTAAAAATGTAAACTACAACTGTTGAAAAGTGGATGCCAACAACATCTGAAAGTTGCGATAAAGTCTTAAAACTTTTTTAAAGGTTTTTGAAAAAGTCTTAAAAAGGTATTGAAATCAACCTCAGGATTTTAGCATATACCCTGTCTAGGCATCCTGCACTTGTTACTGTTCTGATTTACTAAGACCAGAGTTTGGCTCTTTCTAAGAACCGAATTCAACTAAAACAATGTCATCCTTTATGCTCTTGCTAGGATTATTCTAGTCAGACAAACTGGTTTTTCCTGTCACAGTTAGTGCTGCTTATTCAGTTGGGCTGTTCACTTTTCTCTTTGATTTATCAATTTGACTTCTGTGAGCTGTGGGGAGACAGTGGTCAGGTAGAAATAGTTCCGTATCTCAAAATAACATTTATTACTGCCACTGGTGGTGCTCACTGTTGGTCACCAACTGATTCACTGAAATAAAATGAAAGTAAATAGGGCCTCTGTACTTGGCTGTCAAAAATATAAACCTCATTCATTGGTGTATTAAAAAAATTATCGGCCCTCAAGTGATCTGTGTTTGGGATGTGCTATCACCCTGCAAGACAAGCCGTGTCCCAAACAAGGCACATTTTAAACTTCTAAATTTATTTAATGAAATTACCCTTTTTTGATGTCCTCAGGTCTTGAAGTCATGTTAACGTATCGTACATGTTTATCTTTTGGAGAGGGGTGTTCAGTTTCCAAATGCCACTTATGCTTTCATTTACCAACACCTTACTGAACAAAACACACTTAGGTTTTTGTCCTCCTTTGTCCTCACTGTATGAAAATTCATTTGTCATGAGGTCTGTTTTGTTGCGTTTAAAGATACTCAATTTGCATGTCATGTGAAAACAAACTTTTATAGGTCTTCTTCTGTACTTGGAATGGCAGAGGTCAGTTAGCGTCACAGGGAGTTATAGCCAGCTTTATTTAAAGTCTGTGAATAGACTGCATTCTGCTGCATTAAAAGTCTCCTTCAAAATAAAAGCACATGTTTTTTTTCACATTTTTTGGGGGGCCTGTGACCCACTTTTGGGTCATGACCCACTAGTTTAAAATCATTTAAAGAAATTCCCATACACTGACAGCACTGACCTAAATGAACAAGCCAGACGTAAACCCACTGCAGTTTGAAGCCAACTGCTTCTTTTGCTTCTGGACCTCTGATAGCTGACGTGCTGGACAGTTTTCCAGTGTAATGGGAAGTATTTTCCTCATCGACAAACAAGTTTGTTTTCAAAGTTAATAGGACTCTTTTGACATACAGTGGTCTGAGAATACTCAGGGTGTGTAAAGGTCATGCTTTTTTTGACATAGAAACATAATCACATCCTAAATTAATACTCCTAGCTCAAAGACTAATCTGTCCAGCTGTTAAAGCTGCTGTCAGGTTTCAAAGGTTTCTCCTCCTCCTGTGGGAGAAGTCGGTGTGTGCAAGCTGGAGGGTGATCAGACATGTTTTCCAAGAGTAGAAGAGTATTTATGGGGTTAATGGACATATTTTAATGTTTGAATAACACAATCTCTGATGGTGCATAAAAACATCCAGCCCTGGTTTGTCTTACTTGTAGTTTTCTATTTGAAATATCTTACAAAAAGCCTCCAGAAGCATCATGTTACAGCGTATTAAACACTCAGATTTATACAAAGCATTTATCCCATTGATTATTCCCCAACTTTAAAAACGAGTGTGTTTTTGTAATCATTGAAACAATCCAAAGATTTTTTGTATAAAATGTGGAGCAACAGTTTTCATCAATAGAAACAGAAAAAAAAATCTGCATGAGGCTTTTAAGCATCCTCCCCAAAATCTTATCTCTCCCTCGTTTCTCTCTCCCTTGCCCTCGCACCCATCACGCTCCTTCCCTCCCACTTGCTTGTGTCAGTCGCTCTGTTGTGGCTGCTGTGCTGAGAGGACTCAGCATCCACAGTTCAGTCCAGTAGCCAGGGGAGACAAGAGCCGACAGACACCAAGTGCCAACTTTAGCTTTATGTAAAGTGGTGTTGCATAGCTGTAGCTGAGTGTCCCCTGGGTCATGTGGCTTCTGGACTGGATCTTCTCCATCAATACAGCTGTGGTAAAGCTCGCCAGCGGTCTCACATGCAAGTGAGTAGTGGGAGAGTCTTGTGCTTGTGTTCAAGTTTAAGGGGGGCGATGTAAAAGTCTGACTTATTAGTGTCTTCAGTGCTTGTTCAATCTGTGATAGTGGAAAGTACACTGGTCTGGATTATTGATAAGCTGATCCATTTTTCATTAAGAAGCTGATGCTGACCGTTGTTGCTCTCGGAGGTGCCGACTACCTGCTTACAGTGTGTGTTTGCAAGCAAGTGAGAACAGAACTCGTGATTTCCCTGGAGAGTTATCCTGTAAGCTTTTCAAAGAGCTTGCTATTTTCATTTATATGGTTTTATTGCATCATTTTGTTGTCTTTGACCCCTTTTTACTCTTTTCCAGGATTGTTTTTCTTTTACGTGCACTCAGGAGACTGAAAAAAAAATAAACAGGCATCATTCTGTTGTATTTTGCTTTCATCTCTCCTCTTCTCTCTCAACCGTAGCTGCAGCACATTACATAACCCAACAAATCTTTTACCATCTGCAGCCCCGCTCAGCTCTTTGTCCCTCTGTTGCTCCCTGATGCATTACTTCTTCACAGGTTATCCGTAGGTTACCCTCTATCATTCTTTCCCATGAGCCTATCGGTGGCATTAGGGTTTAGATTTTTTGTGTTGACTATGAAAGGTAGTTCGATCCCTGCAGGCATGAAGATCTTGGTTTTCATGAAGGGGGGTTTGTTTTAATGACCTAAAAAACCCTTCCATGGTTTAACTCTACTTAAGTTCACAAAGCTGTACTGTCTTTCCCCCCACTCTCCCCGTGTCTCTCTTCCTGTCTGATAATATGCCGTGCTATCTATATTATGTGCACTTGCTTTGACTCTTTTTTTAACCTTTCTGAAAATATCAATTCTATGAAGACTTAAAGAAATGTAAAGCATGGCCTCTTGTCTGGCATGTGCATCCTTCAGCAGATGTTTACATGCTGCAGCAGCACACTTCTTTGCTCTGTGTGTGCATTGCGCCCTCTGTACGGTTACGTAGAGCTGCTTTTTGATTCTGCTGGCCCTGCACTTGGCATTGATTTTATCTGGAGGGAGGGGAGGTGGATGTTGACATTTTGGCCACACTCCATTCCAAAGAGCTTTTTCTTCCCCCCTCTGAGCTGTTGTTTACTTTGCCCCAGAAATCTGATAAAGCTAGATGGGTGGAAACAACACAGCCAGGAGAAAGCGGGAAACTCTGACACTCTCTGTCATGTCAGATATGTGCACCAAAGTGATGAGCATGTCAACTGGTTGTGGTTCTGTATGAGTATTACAATCACTTTCCCCTGGGAACTGTGGCTCAGTCTGAATCCAAATGTGGCAGCAGAGTCATCGTTTTAGTGGAAATGCAGTCACCGGCTCTCTGCTCTTTCTAAACACAGATATTTATTTTGTCATAGCAGAACAAGCCCAGCTCCAACTTATTCCATCTAGAATTTTGATTACATGTTTATATGTAGCAGTTACAGAGCTCTTGGGCTAGAGCACTTTCATTGAATCCAGTAGTTTTATTTTTTACCATCCAGGCTTTTAAGTCTACAGTGAAACAATGTGAGCTGTGCTTTGTTTTATGTGTGATACAGTCTAGAATGAAAACTGTTGCTGGCGAAAGCCACTGATGAATCAAAAAATCAATGAGGATTGTTCATTGTTGAAAAAGAGAGAAATAAATATGGACCCAACAAGCTGTCTTAGATTTTTTAAATTTTATTTCACAAGATAAACTTAAGATAAGCTTAAATTGCTTAAAATGAGGTGCATGCTTTTGTCATTAGAGGCCCAGGATGCTAGCAGGGTTTTTTTTTATCTAAGCTGAGGTGCACAGAGCTGTTACTAGTCTATATTGTGGCTCCAGTTAAAGGAAACTGCTGTAGTGCTCACTACTAATGCTCTACTACCCAAACATAAACAAGCACAGAGGACTAATGGCATTGGCATCCCTTAACATAGCAGGGTTTTTCAGTATTTTGTTCTGGAAAATATAAATAAAAGTTTTATGCAGGCTGTGGGTTAACTGGCACAAAACCGCTCTGCAGGCTTCGTGTTAGAGGGAGCTGCACTTGGCAAAACAATTTGCCGTTCTTTTTTCTCACTGTGATTTCATGCTTAGCCATGTTAGCATTTTTTTTTACTCATTTTTGACAGTTTTCTCAGTGTTTTACTTCCTTTTATCATTCACCAAGGGTTCATAGTCTTTACAACTTTCCAGAAATTAGTTGCTCACATCAGCAACAGAAAAAGGGCAGTTTGGTCAATACATCTTTTCATTTCTAAAGAAAATACCTTCGTGTCTAAAAATAGACTAGGTCAACAAACATTGTAGTTCCCTCTGTGAATCAGGGCTAGTCTGCAATGAAGTAGTTTCACTCAGAATACCTTGGAAAAAAATGCCTCTAATGCTTCATTAGATGCGGTATCAATGCTTGATATTAACATTCACAGCAAAAATGTACAGCTCCAGGTAATAGGGATGAAGTCATCACTGCAAACCATAGTGTTATGTGGTTTCATTGTTGAGTAGTGTGGTTACGTTTAAAAGAACGTTTTAGTTGTCAAATATCACACCTTTTAAAAATATCTGCTTGTTTAGCCCCCTTTTATTTTCATTTTTTCCACATTATTTTAATTAGCTTTCAAGTTTTATAATAGATGGTGAAGGGATAAAATTAAATGATATAAATAAAGAACTAGCTCAAAATACAGACATCCATATACACACCCATTCAAACTAGGTAGATTTGTTTGTACCAAATGGCATAAATATACATGTACGCACACTTATCTAATTGTTTAAATGTCTAGATGCTATCATGTACATATACGGTTCCCATTATTGTACCAATTCCTCTAGTATACCTTTGGTAAAGGTTCTTTTTTTATTTTTTTTTTATTTTATATTTTATTTATATTATTATTTATTTTTAATTATGCTTTTATTTTTATGTTTTTATTATTTATTTTTTATAGATTTTTAATAGAAAATGTGAATGGTGAAAAAAGCACACCAGTGTATTATTTCAAACATAAATAAATTAAAATTCAGAAATGTTTAAATCAAACTATGAATTAAAAAGTGTGTTCTGTATTTTCTTTCAACAGAATATTAATGAGTTTAAAAAATCTATTTGGTGGTACAACCCCTTATTTCATGCATAATGGCATGTTCACATTCAGTTTTCTTTTTTTTTTTATTAAGCTGAGATATGTCACTCACAATTAGTGCTGTGCAGTATGAGAAAAGATTTCTATCACAGTATTTTTTAATCCTTAGGTAGTGTTATGCTTTATCCCAGTATTTTTCCTATTCAGCATGCGCAATGAATATTAATGCAATATCAAGACATTAACAGCTGTTTAGTGGAGCTACAGCTTGCAAGCTACACCTAGAAAGTAAAGAGTACTACCGTGAAAAACACAGTAAAGTTGTTATCCTCATCAGATTGAAATTAAATACCTGCCAGTTTGACTAGTTTGAGTTATTAAACTGTTGGGGAATAATATCAAGGCAAAATTAATTTCCCCTTGATTGCAAATAAAAATTGTTAGAGGAAAAGTGTAAAATTGTATAACCAGTATTTCAGAATGATTTACAGAGCGTGCAGGGCTGAAGCAGAGTGTGTTAATGTCTGAGTAAAACACTGTTTGAATGTGAGACGTGCCAGATGAGGCCAACGTTGATGGATGGCAGAGAGGAAAGAGAAACGGTGTTGTTTTGGTTACACAGAGGGGAGAAGGGGCTGATGTCCTCCCTCACCTGCAATGCAGTGTTCGTCTGCATCACCCAATCATCTCCCAGCTGTCAGTGAAAGGGGCGGGGCTAAAGGCTGACGACAGCCAAGGAGAGTTCTCGGTCAGACAGACAGAGGGAGAGTATGACTGAGAGTGTTAGAGTCAGCGAGTGTGCAGTAGTGCTGTGTGCTCCAAGTCTCAGCCTGCAGCAGACCTTCATTTCTATTCTTCCTCCTATTCTTCCTCTCATCTCTGCACGTGTGTTTAATGCTCACTGCTCCTTTACAGCCTTCATTTTCATCTTCACCTTTTCTTCCCGTTTCCTGTTCTCCATAATCTCAGCTTTTCAGTCATTAGTACCATTCGCTTTCCTCCTCTTTACTTTTGGCTCTACATTTCTTCCTTCTTATTTGGTTGTCTGACTGCTCGTTTTCCTTCTCGTATGGAGCGAGTCAATTTTTAACACCTGCACAGTCCGTCCTGTCCTCTTTTTCTTCATCACGTCCCATGGGCATCCGTGCTTCTTGCAGGTAAGAGCTGGATATATACGGGCATAAGAGTGGACAGTTGGAGGGCATTTTCAGACAGGTCCAGGTGTTTTTGAGGGTTGCAGGAGTCCTTGCTGTATCATGCTTTGATTTTGTGCCTTCTGGCTATCACAGGGAAATAAACTGTCTCTTTCCAACTGTAGATACATTGCAGACAACCAGAAACTTGCATGCACAATCCTCTGCTGTTTTATTTTTGTGTGATTATTATCTTGTTGGGCTGAAATGATTCATTTTTATTTCTCATGTTTAAAATATATATGCATGCTGCTTTTTTCTTTCCTTGTAGATTTCATAACATTTGACCTCCATCATTTCGTCCCCACATGTCTGATTTTGCCCCCTACTTACTGAAAAGAGTCTCCATTTCATCAGCTATTTTTAGATGCACCCCCTTTGGGGGTTCAAGGGTCCTTGTGTCAGTTTTTTTGCTTGTTACTTTATATTGGGATGTTTTCTTCTGACAGTAGCTGGCATATATGAACAGTCAGTTCTGCATGTTCTCGTTGTTGGAGTTTGGGTGCAAAATATTAAACATAAAGCAACTAAAGTACTAAATCAACAGGGAGCAGCTCAGTTAAGCTGTACCCTGTGCTCAAAGTCCTCAATGTAGCAGATTTAGATTCAGATCCCTCAAGATAAAATGTTTTGACATTAAATCAAAACAATAAATATATTAAAGTTGTTAGCTTTTTTCAAATGTTTTCTACATTTTTCTATCATCATCTGTTGAGTAAAGGAAGATTAACATGAAACGGAAGAATTAAAAACAGAAGAGATTGATGTTCACATAGAAGTAAACAAAGGTCGTCATTTTCCTTTTATACTCTGTGAGTGGGCTGACAAGGATCCTGCAAATGAGTGCCAACGTTACCTGAGCCACCACCACGGTCAAAGCCAGAGAAGCAAGAGGCAGCACATTTGTCTTAATATAACTGTAACACAGCAGCACGTGAAATGTGAAAGTGAAACTTCAAATCCCCAGTGTGTTTTTTTTTGTTTTCATTTAACGTCTTTACTCAGAGACTTAAAATTAAATCAGGATCCAGTGACACCTTTTTCTGAACTACTAGAGAGAAAAATCACACAGCAGATGGCAAGCATGAAAAAGCGTCATCACAGAATGAATAATAATGATTAAAAAAACAATCTTGGTCACCAGTTTTCTCATTTAGACACATCTGCAGGCCAATAATAATATGTGCTTTTGGATAATGAAAGGAACGATTTTTAGAAGCAGTTGTTAATGTTCTCTTACTTTCTAATGTGTGTGTCTGCATCAAACACTAAGAATTGGTTTCTGGCTTCAACATCATTATCTGCTGTCTCCCCCCTTGAGGAGTGCTCACAAACAGTTGAGTTTTGCAGGCGGATGAGCATGACACAGCTTTGTAAGCATGATTTGCTAAGATGCCTTCAAAGTGGTCCTTCTGCTCAGAGTTAAGCCAATGAACTGATTATTCAGTCATGATAATCCCAGTGACTGCGACATTTTTTAAGCAGATCACATCAGAGCATCCTCAATCACAGCAAGCAGACTGATGCCTTAACAGAGAAGTTTCAGATGATTGACTGTAGGTTATTTATACAGTTTAATCAAGAAATGTGACGGGATATGAAAATTCTGCTGCCATGTAATAGCTGAATATGTAAGTACGGGTCTATTTAGAAGACCATGGAGTGGTCGACTTGCTTTAATTAGCTCCAAATCCTCTTCAGCCCAGTCCAGGATTAACTGTTCAACTCAGCTATTTAAGCAGCAGCACACATGAGAAATGTGTCGACCAGTTTTGATCTGAAGACAGTAACAGATGAAGTATGCCTCTCTTATCTGGGTTCATTTGATGAAATGAGTAAAGAGGCGGGTTTAATTGCGAGGGTAACATCTGTCAGCAGGATGACGCTGGAAGCTGTTTGCTGTTAATACCTGCACAGTGATCACTCAGCCCCGTGCACGAACACACTGAAGCTCATTTGCTTTTCTCTGTTAAAACAAAGATGATGTGACAGTCAAATGCTGTGCTCACTCAGGAAGGTTTGCTTTGACTTGTAGTCATGTTAATTTTTTTTCATGCTTGTATAACCTTACAAAGCATGCAAAACTTCAACAAAGTAACTTATGTATATTACAACATATTACAAGATAAAGTAACTGTTTATAACATGAAAACTTGTTTTGTAATCCCGTTTTTTTTTTTAATCTACTGTGACATCCTCAAAAAGTGGCTCGAGATGGATGGTTGTGCATTGACAAGTCTGGTCCTGTTTGAGGTTTCTGCCTGTTAAAAGTAAACCACTGTTGCTTGCTCATTGATTTACAGTGTTGGGTTTAACGGCATTACTTACAAACATAACAAATCTACAATAATTAAATAATTCCCTTTAGTGGACGCTTTTGACCAAAGTGATGTACAACACAAGCAAGAATTTAGACTGGATGGAAAAACCTTAGAAAGTGTGACAAAGTGTTTTAATTCGTTTGGCCTCAGGTGTCAGTGGAAGTGTTGGTTTTTTAAAATCTCATCTGAAGTAATGTAGCCACACAAGTAATAATAATAATTCAACATTCAACAATGGCATTACTGTTACTGACAGTGAAATCTCTTTACAAAGCACTGATAGTTATCAGCTATTATCCAACCTGACTCGCTCAGTCACAGGACAGGAGCAGAAAATAAAACGTGTTTCTTCTTCCTGATTGTCCTTCTTTGGTGAAAGGGGAGGGGTGACAGACATATAAGCAAAGTTGATTGGTTAAAGGCAGGGTACAGTTGCCAGAGTTCAGGTAGGTGGGTGTTGTTTTTACAAACCTCAAGGCGTGGAAACAGCCACACAAGCTAGAAGAAAATAACGGTGAGTTTGGAGCGGTCTGTCAGGTTGAGACTGGTGTGTTCAGGATGAAACTACTGGCACTACTTCAACATGAATGATAAAGATACATTTGAAGTATTACGTCCCAGATTAAACCCGCTCAAAAATATGAATTCTTTTACATATTTTAAAGTTTTTCAAAATAATAATGCAATAACTACTTTCCCTGGTAACTACTTACATTTATAAAGGAGTAATTCAGTTACAAATTCACTTACTTTACTTTGGGAAAGTAACTTTTTTTAAGTTGAATGCCCCAACACTGTTGATTTAGCTGACTCCCCCTTTTGTAACTTGGATCTTTAAATTTCACTGACCCACACAAAGCACTAACAATTGTTGGCGTTACCCATCTGTTCCTGATACCGTGAAATGAAGCCAATCTAAGGACGCAGCCCAATTGTTGTGACGCCGCCTGCGAGTTTCCTGTCGAACAGCGACAGGGCACCCGACAGTCACATGACCTGAGCTGTGTCTCTGATTGGACAATCAAACAAACCTAATAACTTCTAAACTGTGGAGTTTGAAAAATAATTCACTCACCGTACAGTGTGTGCAAATACTAAAATCAGTGTTTTTCGAACCAGGCTGTAAATTCGCTTTTCAATGCTGTAAAAGTTTGTTTTTATGGCTGGGTGTGTATGTGGCTTCCAGTCTTTCTGTAGCCAGCCTCAAGTTGATTCTTGATAAACAGCAACTTGTAGCACTTCCGCATAGGCTTCATTTTTTACTAACTGGATGTTGCCCCTTGGTTAGGATGCATTGAGAGACGGTCTTCTCTTTCAGCACCATGGACAGCACCAAGACCAGTCATTTACTAAACCAAGCACACAAAATCTGGTGTAGATGTGTGAAAGTAATCTGACTCTATGTTTACAGCTTCATTACATGGTGTAGTCACCAACCCAGAGTACGTAACGTCACAGGTCAGAAATTTGTGCAACTAGATGCTCCCTGTGTGGAGGACTGTTTGAAGTTAACATGCTGAGCAATCACCCTCTGCTGGGAGGCCTCTTGTTTTTCTTGTTCACTTTATAAAATGAATTCTGTGTGTGTGAGTTTGGTCTTTGTTACTCTACGACAAGCATCCCTCTCTGAACAACTGCAGCTCTGGTTCTTAATAATTCATTACAGCACGTTTAGATTCACACAACACAGCATGCACATTAAGTGCTGTTAAATCACCAACAGTTATTCCACAATACAATGAATGTTTAATGACATCACATCTTGGTTGAAGGAGCCATGTTATTTCAAAGTGCTTGGTCTTGCTCATGGCGTTGTTGGTCGGTTAGAAGGAGGAATAAATCACACATTTCTTCGGCCACCACTTCTTTCCTTGTCTAGACATTATCTTTTTTCTTAATTGGATTTGTTTTCCTAGAAGTAAGTTATTCATGGTAAATGATACTACAAAATGATAAGGCCACAAGCTGACCTTGAGTTAATATGTAGATGAAAAGATGATAAAGACCAGTGTAAATGCCACAAATGAAACTGGAACAGTAGCTGTTGGCTTCATCATTTAACTCATCATAAACTCAAGGTGGCAGCAAAGATCAGAGCAGTCTTCAGAAAGCAGCGCAATGAAACTGCTTAGCTGACTTTGATCCTCTTGTTAAAAAGAGGAGGAGAAGTGAAAAACCCCTGACTGAGTTGGAAAAAGTCCCCACTGTGCTGCAGCTCTCTAACCAGGACACTCATCTGGTCTGATCCACTTTTGTGCTGCAGCGTGGCCGTGCCCTTCACAGGCGACTGATGTCTCTGTGCCAGGCTTTCTGGGTATGCATTTGCATACACCCGCAGTGCTGCTCTCAGTGTTTCCCTTTCCACAAAAACATTGATTCTTCCTGTAAAATGGCTTTTAGTTTTGACATGCTAATAGCCATGGAGCAGCAAGTAATAGTGATTTCTCCTCTGACAGGGTGTAATCTCCCTGATCTCTCGCCAGTTTAAGAGCATGGTCATATTTTGCAACTCTGAACTCATCTGCTTTTTCTTTTTGAATTAGATTAAATGTTCACTCCAGCCATCTCTCCTCTTTCCTTCTTTGACATGATTTCTTTCCGTCTGATTTCTTATTAGCCATTTGCTAATAGCCATCTGCTAACTATGGGTATAATTGTTCAAAATTTGGTGAGCTAGTGTGACACGTGTCCAAGTTTCCCCCACTGTCACACTCCTTCCTTTAAACCTTCTTCTTGACTTTTCTGCTTTAACCTCTCCTCACCACCACCTTTTCCTCTCTGTTTGTTTTCTTCACTCAGATCAGAGCCTCATGGTCGCGGAGGGGGCTCTCAACCAGGCCAGGCAGACTCTCCTCTCCCTGAGCAGGACGAGGAGATCCTGGGCTCTGATGATGATGAGCAGGAGGACCCCAACGACTACTGCAGGGGTAGGATGCCTGTCACTCTTGTAGAAATAAGACGTGCAAGAGAACTCTCTCAGACTTGGATTTAATAGTATTCTCACCTCTTTGGATACAGTACGAAAGTCTTTATGTGTTTGTGTCTCCATTGGCTCAGGTGGATATCACCACGTGAAGATAGGAGATCTGTTTAACGGTAGATACCATGTGATACGCAAGCTGGGCTGGGGACACTTCTCCACTGTGTGGCTGGCCTGGGACATACAGTAAGTTTGCACTGTGAGCCTCAGTCTGTGAGTGTCGGATTCACAAATCTTAGAAAGCTGTGGCTGCTACATGGCAGTGAAGTGTTCCTCTTTGGGCTTAAATCCCTCAGAAAAAGGGTCTGATATGGTGCCAGAATCTCAGCATGCATTCTCAAGCTTTGTGGCTTTAAGATTTTATTAAAAGAGCTATCAAAAAATGTTTTAAAGACAAATTCTCTTCACTCTGTTGAGTTTATTCAGATATTGTGTTGTTCTCTTTCAGGGAGAAGCGCTTTGTGGCCATGAAGGTTGTAAAGAGTGCTGAACATTACACAGAAACCGCACTAGATGAGATCAAGCTGCTAAAATCTGTAAGGCACTGTTCTTCATGACACACATTTTCACTCCCACTCCTACTCAACAAAACAGCGCTCTCTTTATTCACAACCCTGTTTTATGCGTTATGGGGTTGCTTGTTTGTGTGTTTTCCAGGTGAGAAACACGGATCCCAGTGACCCAAACAGAGAGAGGGTGGTGCAGCTTCTGGACGACTTCAAAGTGTCCGGCATGAACGGCACTCGTATCCTTTGTTCAGAACAAACAGTCACATTTGCAAACGAGTGCCAAGTGAAAGCTATCATGGCTCAGTGTTTCCTAGTGCTGTCTCTATGAAGCAGGGAAACTGCAACAACAACTGAATGTTTGTCTTTCCATTTTCTCTTCTCTGCTGTTGCTGTCTCATTGTGACAGCTTTGACACACTGATCACTCTCGTCTCAGCTCAGATAGCTACTTTAGTGTTGAATGTCATAGGATTAGACTTTGCCACTTCAGGCATAATCAGGATCATCCATGTTGTTTTGCTTGAAAGCCACATTTTTCTGCATTTCCCTTTCAGGAATGACATTTAACTGCCTCACATCTACCAGGGTTATTGAGTCTGAATGAAAATAACATTAGTAGGCGATAATTTACCAGTTATTTTTCAGTCCAGCACTTCTATAACACCTTCACATTCACACCCACCTGGCACTGATATAAATGGTTCACAGATGTTCTTCTGACGTTCACTTTGCTGTTGGCTTGGCACGTCTTTGAGTGTCGCAGTCCCTGATGCACCTCACTCTCACTCCCACTCCCTCTCCTACGCCGTCCACTCCGCTGCTGCATGTTCAGGCAACATGCCCAGACCTCCTCAGGTTAATCAAGTTAACTTTGTGAGCTTCATTGTTGGATTGCTCACAGTCACAGAGGCACTTTTGTAATGACTGTTGATCTTTCTAAGGTCAGTTCAGTCTGATTATATGACAACAGAGCAAGGCGCGAAAAGGGCAATCGAGGTTATTTCATTATTTCTTAAGTAGTTTCAGGCTGATATGTGCTTGGCTGAAGGGAAGTACAGTTTTTAATATAATCAGTCCCTCTGTAAAATAAAAACATTGAGCTTGTAATCATAGAAAATATGTAGTTTTATGTTTTACATTTAAAGCTTCTGTGGAGAGTTTTCAGCTTGTAACAAAACTAGGGCTGCAAATAACGATTATTTTATAAATCAATTACTCTGACAATTATATTTACGATGAACAGATGAAAAAATGGATGACAATATATAATAGTAAAATTTGCAAAACCAAACATGCGCTATTTTAGTTAACGACTATTGTTTGCTTTAAGTTAAATTCAAAGAGTAAGTTAAATTCAACAGTATAGGCAAAATAATAGAAAATAGATTATGTCATCAGATTAGGAACTTAGTGGGCTAAAAAGTCAAATAAATAAAAATGTGTCCTCAGTCTTTTCACCTGCAGGTCTAACAGTTTACCCCCTCTGCCCTACCACTATCTGTAGCAGCTAACGCTAATGCTAATGTTAGTTTAATGAACTCCTTGTGGTTTTCAAACGGGGTGAAGATTTGATAAAAAGACAAAACGAGTCCTAAAAGACAAACCATGCATTTTACAACATATAAAAGGGGCTGCTCAACCCGCTGATGAGCTCCCGACTCATCACCGATGAGCCCAACATGTTTGCGTTGTGAGTGCTGGATCATTACAGTCGAACTGCTGTGCCATGTGAGGTCATTTTTGCAAATGTTACAGTCAACTGGCTGTGTGCTTTTACTCAGCGTGAAATACTCCCAAACTCTGAAAGTTTTTTTGACGAACGGCTTCTCCAACTCTGCCATTATTCGTGTGTTTACTTGTTTTCCTCACCTGCTGGCTCGGCTTCTTCTCCGCCACGCTGTTTACATGTGACGCATACAGCCCAGGTGATCTACACTCCAGTCAAGTAGGTGGGGGTAATGCACTTTTAGCTAGTTGCCAACTGCAAAATAATCTGACAAAAAGGAAGAAGACAAATAAACTGAAGACAAACTAATACAGTAGTGACGCAGCACAGTGCATCGATTATGGAAAATTGTGTCGATGCTTTTACCAATCAATTTTTATCGATTTATTGATTCGTCGTCGCAGCCCAAACAAAGCAGACTGAAAGCAATACTGATATCCCTATGTGACCTATAAAAGTTAATGAGACCATCACTAGATGTACTGATTTGTCCACAGGGGGCACCAAATTCAACACAAACAGAAAGACCCTCACAGGAGCTTTAAACTTTAAATCAAGAAAAATTGGAGTCATTAAGATGTCCTGTTCTCTTAGTCCTTGACCTTGTACGTCTTCAGATGTTTGCATGGTATTTGAGGTGCTGGGATATCACCTCCTCAAATGGATCATCAAGTCAAATTACCAAGGCCTGCCTCTACCGTGTGTCAAAAGCATCATAAAACAGGTACTTTACAGCTAAACAGAAATGATTTCTCTAACACAGTGTTTGTCTTAAACAAGAAAAAACCTCTCAACCTCTTTTTGTGACCCTGACTTTTCTATGCTGCAGGTCCTGCAGGGTTTAGACTACCTCCACACCAAGTGTAAGATCATCCACACAGACATCAAACCAGAAAACATTCTGCTGACCGTCAACGAGCCCTACATCAAGAAAATGGCAGCTGAAGCGACGCAGTGGCAGAAGACTGGTGCTGCTCCACCCTCTGGCTCTGCAGGTCACAAGCTTTCCTCCCCTTCAGCACTCCACTGAGCATGTTTCCAGGTTTGATTGACATGTTGCTGACAACAGAGGGTTCTGCAGGTTCAGTACCTGACCAGACTTACATGTCACTCAGACGTTGGTTCACATTACTAATGTGAGAAGATATTCTCAGTTGCTGTGATTACTACTGCCACCAACTGATTCCACTTAGTGTTTTAATGTGACCTTTTTATTTTTAGATTGTACTTTTAACCATCCCGTAAACTGAAAATGTTCAAGCTCTGTGATTATAATTCTTTACGGATTGAAACTTGAGGGGTTTGACTTTAAAGCTTGTTGAGGTTTCTAATAAAAGTAGCGCACTTATCTGTGTGTCACTATGAGTCACCACAGGATTGGTTATGGAAATTACCAGCACGCTCAAAGGAGTGTGTGACTCCTGTCATCTCGGGTGCCGCAGCAGTGATACTCCATTAGCGCAGCTCGTATGAAATCAACTCGGCTGCCCAGCAGAATACTAATTATAGAGAGGCAAAGCTTATGCCACATGTCCTCATTAATCTTCTTATTTTTCCTGTTTCCCACAGTGAGCACAGCCCCACAACCCAAACAGGTACGGTTTCCTTTCATTGGGCCATGTAAGGTGACTGTAAAGGAAACATTTAGTCAAGTTTAAATACAAAAGGAGATAACAAAGATTACATTTTGTCTTCCCTTCATCCTCAAAGATGGCCAAAATGTCAAAAAACAAAAAGAAGAAGATGAAGAAGAAGCAAAAGAAGCAGGCAGAGCTGCTGGAGAAGAGGATGCAGGAGATGGAAGGAGGGGCAGCGCCTGAAGGAGGAGAAGAAGAGGACGAGGAGGAGACAACAACAACAGAGACCACTGAAGATACTACGTCCTCAGCCACAATCTCTATGTCTGCCACGTTGCAAGACATTGCTAGCCATACAGTAACAGGTAAAAATGCTGAGGTGTCATCATGTTTGTTCAGTAGAGCACTCTGTGCAGCTCATGTAACAGAAATTAAAAATAAGCAGGCAGTGATTTGCACAACTGATTGATGATTTGGTGCCTTTGCCTTTCATTATGGTGGGAAATTTATGCATGTTATGATTAGACTCGAGTATAAAGAGCTTCATAAATAAGGACATAAATCAAGATGAGTTGGATAACTAATAATCTGCTCTGCCACAGACTCTCCTCCTGATGAGCCCCAGCAGGTGCCTGAGCTGAATGAAAACACACAGACTGTGGCTGAGGAGAACAAAATGGAGGTGAACTGCAATGGCTGTGCCTCCACACCAGAGAGTGAGACGAGTCCAGAGAAACAAAGGACCAAGCCGTCAACAGAGGAGCAGGAGGACCAACAGAACGCCAACCAACCTGACACAGATGCCCAGCAAACTCTAAGCAACAATGAAGAGAATCAGACCTGTAATGGTTCACCAGAGGACCCCAACACCAACCTGCAGCAGCTACCAGCCTCCCTCTGCCCTGAATCTGTCAGCGTGGAGCTGAAGGAGGGGGACAAGGAGGGGGACAAGGAGGAGAAAAAGGAGGAAGAGATGGACACTCAAGGGGAGACCAAAAGAGAGGATGATGAAGACGACAGCCAAAGTGGTAGGTCCAGTATGAATGGTAGAGATTCAGTGTTTCCCACAAATTGAAGATACCTGGATGAAACACTGACGTATATCTGTCGACCATTTCATATTTTTTATTTATATGTTAAACACAATCAGTAATAATAGTGTACTAAAGATATGCTCTCATTGCTCCTCTGCCCTTGTGTCTGATTATTTGCCATCTCTATGAAATGAAGAGCTGTTGCATATTTACAGTATTGGATAAACTAGAGTACAGTAATAGATGGTGGAAGGTAATAAGTTGATGGGTTTGGATATCATATTAAGACCCTTCATCCAACAAACCCACCCTGTCTCCACCTTCCCACCATAGATGCAGTATAACACCAAAATACATTATTTATGTAATTTCTTTTGTCACTTCAATGATGCTTTGGATTTGTGTTTCATAATCATCAATCTGTGAAAAACTGACTATCTTTAATACATTTTTTCACCTAGATTATACAGCAGAAAAAGATAAGTGGTAATAAAAACATACATCATGAAATGTGCATTTTTTTTTACAACAAAGTAAGAATCTAATTCCAGTTATGAAGGAAGTTATTTTGTGTTAGGACACATGCAGTCCAGTCTGGACTGGAATTAGACTTTTTTATACACAACAATGTGACAACATTCTTTAAAGTTGCAAAAGCTGTTGCATGGGTTTAATAAGCATCGTGACATTCATACATTTCCAACATTGTACCTCTTTACAGAAAAGCCCAACTAAACGGGTACCTACTGGAGGCGCTGCACCACAACATACTACAGACCTATCACTGCATTTGAAGTCTGTTATTGTAAAATATAGAAACCATGGCGTTGTGATAGAAAGAGTTTTTATGTTAAATGTTATCCTGGAAGTTGTCAGTTTATCAGGAAAAGCATCTGCAGTTTATGGTTCGGTGGTTTAATATTGTCTCCTGGGTATCTTAAGTTTTTTCTTTCCCCTGCTTTTCTGTGTCAACCCCTCATATTCTCTACTCCTCTTTTTCCTTACCAGGAGCATCAGGGAGTTTGTTAGTCAACCCCCTAGAGCCTGTCAATGCTGACAAGGTGCAGGTGAAGATCGCTGACCTGGGAAATGCCTGCTGGGTGGTGAGTGCAAATATACTTTCTTGTCTTTCAGTGAAGGGGTCCTTTTGGGACCTTGAAAGTTTTTGTCTTCAGCATTTTTAATATCAGACAGTACTTCCTCTCTTCTGAGTTGTTACTTTGTGACAAAGTATTCTCTCTTTTTCTCCTTCTAGCACAAACATTTCACAGACGACATCCAGACACGGCAGTACCGTTCTCTGGAGGTGCTGATGGGAGCCGGCTACAGTACACCAGCAGACATCTGGAGCACAGCCTGCATGGTAAAACAGACACAGTCACAATCCCTTAGAGTGCCTGCACAACATTCACAAAAATTATAAATGTAGAAAAGAAATGTAGGCATCAACATCATGACAGTGTTTGGCTGTTTAAGTGTCTGTGTTCATCATTCTGTGCACCCATTAGTTTGTGTTTAGAAACATGTTTCATTTCTGACACATTAATCATGTTCAAAATCTATAAGGAAATATTGAGTTTACAAATTTGAACAATCTCATCCATCGTCAGTGTATTTGTCTTTTTCTCAGGCCTTTGAACTTGCAACTGGAGATTATCTGTTTGAACCTCACTCAGGAGAAGACTACTCCAGAGATGAAGGTCAGTTTGTTCTTCATCCAAGACATCTGTCACCAAAAGTGAGATTCTAAGTTTGTTCAACAAGGAGCAAACACTGAAGTGTTTTAAAGTTGACTGGTTATGGAATTAGTAGTTAAAACTGTATCTAATACAAACAACCTCAAAAAAAGGAAATTTAAATCTTTAACGTTTAGTTATAATCAATCTCACTAACAAAGTTATGGGAAACTCCAGCAGGAATCTGTTTAACTCAGGACAGAATTGTACAAGCGGAACACTCCAATGTGAATTTTGATACATTTGAATGATGTTACAATAGGTGAGTCCAAGAGGAGTCAGAGATAGCTGTGTACGCACAGCAGGGTCGACTTTGATCTGTTATTGGAGATGCTAGGTGATCCAAAAGAAGGAGGGAAAGGAGTCCAGTGACATCCAAAGATCCAGGCAGAAAGACGTCTGAATTATTTTGATCCTAGTTTTATCTTTTTTAACACACTTGTTGTACTGCCTTGACTTGTGAAATGTTGTAATGTTCAGTGTCTGTCTTTCTGTTTCTTTCCCCCTGCAGATCACATAGCACTTGTCATAGAGCTGCTCGGTAAAGTCCCTCGGAAGTTGGTCTTGGCAGGCAAATACTCCAGGGAATTTTTCACCAAGAAAGGTAAACAGCTCACTAAGGGCTGTATGGCCCTTTTTTCATTCTTAAAATACATTCAGGTGTAAAAGTTAATATTCCAGATGGAGCACCTGGAGGCCCGAGGACGCAGCCATCTGCTGTATCTGAGTACAGGAGTTTTTAATTTAGTGTAGCTATTTCCATTTCATTGTAATGATGCAACAATTGTCAGCCCACCTTTCAGCTACAGTATTTACCCATAATCCCCTGAGAGCAGGAATTTCACTGACTGTTAGAAATCTATAACTGTCTAAACTTAAATACACTGATTCACACTGCAAGCGTTATAATTGAACATTTTCTCCCAGGTGACCTGCGTCACATCACCAAGCTGAAGCCCTGGGGTTTATTTGATGTACTGGTGGAGAAGTACGAGTGGTCCAAAGATGAGGCACACACCTTTAGCAGCTTCCTGCTTCCCATGTTGGACCTGGTGCCTGAAAGGAGGGCCACTGCAGCCCAGTGCCTCTCCCATGCTTGGCTCACATCCTAGAAGCCTCTGACGTCTCTGCCTCCTCTGTGCAAACCTCCACCCTCACTGTGTGAAAGGATAACTATGGTTTGAAGACGCCAGGCTTGACGACATCTAGTAAACAAACACATTCACGTCTGCAAGACCCTGCGACTGCATCGTGCACTGTGCCTGCATCTTCCTGTCATGGCCCTCAAAGGCCATCTACACACTCTTTAATAAACACAGTACAAAGATGATTGGACTACACTGGTGATAAAGGAAACTCTTGGGCTCTTCCCTCTATTTATGACTTTTTATTGGCTGCCTCGCTCTTAACAACCTCTCTTTATTGCTTCTCTGACTCCTGCAGGTAATTTTTTATTTTATGGAAGTACATGAGTTATTTGCTCCATACAAAGACACTGCACTTGACTACAAATGCAGAAAAAGGCAGGATGTTAAGAGAGTGCTGAGGATGGCCAACAAAACACTTGGTGTATAGTGGGTCAAGAAAAAAAAGCCAAATCTGTCATCATGTCAGATTTTTTCGCCATTTGCTGTAAAATATCTGCCCAGCATCGATGGCTGCACAATGGGAACAGACAGGATGAGCCACTTTTAACCATCCTAGCGCTGTCAACCTTGCTTATTGCCTGAAACCCTTTGTATATTTGTATACTGGAGAAATGAGGAAAAGTTCTCAACTCCACTTTGTCTGGTGAGGGAAAACACAAACCAAACTGTTCTTTACAGCTGTATTTTTAACTCTAGCATGCTCTGAGGTTGTCTTTCAGAAAAAGCAGTTTGCACAATAAAACATAATGTGAGAAACTCCTTCTGAACTTCAGGAGACTGCTGCTGTTTCATACCTGGAACCCTGTTTGAAAAGCTTCATGTCATTTCCCACTCTTATAATGAAATTCACAGTACAGTTCAGTGTACCAAAGAGTTGGCCTTCAATTTTCCCCTTTCTGCAGCGAATGCTTTGCAATTTCACAAAGAGACTGCAAGGTCAGAAGTTTGAGTGTTTTATTTCACACTTTTTGAAGTTGTCTCGAAGAATGTTAAAGCCGACTTTCAGCTGTGCAAGAGTTTGAGCTTTGTGTCTTGTTCTGGTCAGAAATAATAGATTGTACTAAAAACGAATGCTGTAATAATGCTTCAGAAATGAATGAGGACTTGTATTTCTTGTTTTTTAACGGTCTTCTCTCATCCTAATGTCTACCCTCCTTATTTGATTGTCATTTTTTGTAGGCAATAAGAATAAACATGTTTCAAACCCTAAATGGAAAGTATATACCTCTTTAATTATCCTCATAGTACTCTGCCTCACTTGAATTTAACCTTTGTTTTCTTTATTGGCTACACAAAAAAACTTTATTTTATCACCTATGCAATTATGAAAAAGTTTTCAACGTAATGACAAAGGCTAAGTGAAAAACACTTTATTTATACATCTTAATGTCACAAATATATGGTCAGCATTTCTGACAGTTATCTGCCCCAAGTAACAAAATGTATTGGTAGTTTCAATAACTAGTCCCCCGACAGATAATTTTCCTATTTTTGTCCAAAATACAAAGGCAAATATGTTTTCTTTAAAGGCTAGTTTGTAATTAATCAACTCAGAACTTTCCAAGACACTTGAGGTCCGTTGTACTCCAGGAAAAGTCTCATTCTTCTGTTCTTTGTCCACAGTATAGATTAGGCGTTGTCTGTGAGAGGAGAAAACAACAATGAATGGAAACTTAATCACCAACAATGCTTGGTGGTAACACTTGAGAAATTCAGGTGCAGCATGTTTAACCCAAACATACATTAGTACAAGAAGTCAATGTTCTCTTTGCTATCTGCAAATATATACACACCGTTTGTGATGTCACTGAAGAGGTACCGCAAAGATTTGCTCTCTATCATCAGCAAATATAAAAGGGCAAATACAAGATGGATATCTTTTATTTGCCCCCCGGATTGGATTAATTCATCTAAAACAGATTTGATAGGATCAGCAAATTTGGATTACCAGTGGTCTAGATAGGACTTATGGACTTATGACTTAGATGGGACTTTGGTGACCCATTTGGTCACAATGTGTCTAAATTGGGCACCAAAGTCTACAGTTTATTCCACTTCCACATTTTGTATTTTGGTATTGCTAATTGGTGATATATTTCTTGGAGAAATTATTCTTGATTTTGTTTTTAACAACCCCCAAGTCTTCCTCATCCACTCAATCATAGTAGTACAATCCACTGTAGCAGTACAACTATTCATGAACAAAATGTATATTAAAAAAGTTAAAACACACATCGACATACACAGACTGTTTTGACTTTATCAAGATTTCCAGCCTGATTCCAGCCCTCTGTTTGAATCATAAGGGTCCAGATATTTGGAATCTAGGTTATCACAACCCTGCAGTGAAGTTCAGAAAACTGAAACCAGAGGTTTCAATTTAGTTTTAAAAGTCAGACCAGTTTCTTTCAGTTTTATGTGGTGTCTTTTGAACAACTGTTCACTGTGGACAATCAAATTCTGCACTTTTTCATTGTTGCAATCGCTGTAATGAAAAAAAACAGCTATTAAATAGGCTGTCCATGTCATTTATGTTTACAAATTTACCCCTAAATAATTTATTTTGATATAATAGTAGTGTAATGGTAAAGTTGAGGTCAGAAAAAAATGGAGATTCATACTCTGGGAACCATGAATTTCTGTGCTATCAGTGTGAGAACTTGAATGTAGCAAAAGACACCAGTGCAAATACCTAATATGTTGTCCTAATGTTACAGAGAAAGGGAAATACAAAGAAGAGATAATAGTAGGACTCGACAGCTTGAAGATGCTCTAGACAGAACTAAAATCTTTCTCATCTTCTCTCTAGATAAATAGTATCAGGTCTCCCTTCTCTCCCATCTCAATGTTTCCCCTCCCTCCTCTTTCTCTGCTACCTTTTTCCTCCACCTGGAAGTCCTCAGGCAGCAGCTTGTCCTGCCGGCTTCCCAGGCTGAAGGCCAGGAAGGAGAGGATGAGCGAGTCCATGATGCTGATGATGGCCAGGATGTAGGCCCAGCGCACCGTGCAGTTGCCCAGGGTGTATTTGTCGGTCCGCTGGCCACACATGCGCTTTACCTCATCTGAATCCCAGCCATCAGGATAGATCATACAGCCGATCACCATGCAGGTGCCTGAAATAAAGGGAGGAACCACAGGAGAACTTTGTTGTGGACAACCTGTGGGACTGATGTGTGCTTGACAAATGAACTGATAAAAAAAAGCTGCTCTTGTGGTGATGTATCACACACATCAACTTTTCCGCCTCCACAGCTGAAACAACAACCAGGATAGAGAAGTCACCAGAGAAATTTAACACACTCTCCTCTCATCAGGCACGCACGCACACGCACACACGCACACACGCACACACACACACACACACACACACACACACACACACACACACACACACACACACACACACACACACACACACACACACACACACACACACACACACACAGGTGTTGCCTGGCAACTCCAGGGCACCTGAATTCCAGATAGATGAACTTGTCCATTCATTATTGACTCTGCAGAAAGGTGGCTGCCTCAGTGTGTAGAGACCTGTGAACTATTAGGCGACCTGAAGAAACATTAGCCTACAAATAGTCACTCACTTTCACTTTCTGAGTCCTCTCATATTCTTGCCTAGTTTGCTTTTAAAAATATATTTTAAAATATATTTATTTTTTCATTTTCTCCATGACTGTATTGGACAGCTGAAGAGAGACAGAAGATGTGGGTAGTAGTGAGTGGGGGTGGACATAAGGCATCTGTCTGAGGCCAGGAGCTGAACCTTTGACCTGAGGACACTGAGGACACAGCCTCTAAACATGGGGTGCAAGGGTGCTTTGCCTAATTTTGAGAAAAATTAACAAAGAAAAATTAACTACAGCATCTTCATTGACTATGTCAGGCACTATGACACTGATACACAGAGTACTGTCGACACCAACCACTCTTTTTGTAAAGTGTTTTGCAGAAACATTTGTCATGATTTGGCACTGCAAAAATAAAGCCCTATGGAGACTGATTGAAAAAGACTGTCAACCTGTCAAAGTTGCAATCAAATCCATTTAAATAAGATTATTTAAATTAAATGATATGGATTTAAGGTTAAAAATGAAATGAAATAGGTTGATATAAAAGTTGCATTGAAACTGAGTCTCTCAGGCCAAGTACTTCATTATGTAGACAATCACTGTTTACCGCTTTGTTAAAAAAAGAAAGAAAAATAAGTATAATTAAGAATTTGGCATCCAAAATCTCACTAAGAGGCATAACATTGCCATACTGATTAAACACATGGGAACCACCTTACCTCTGCATTAGAGACCCAGTCTAAAACTTGACTTTAGATATCTGTACTGTACTCAAAAAACGAAGACATCAGTTTCCTGCAACATACGCACACACATACATTTATGCACACAGTAATGAAACTTGACTCTGTTTGTTAAACATAAAGCAGCTTGAGAACAGATGTAGCTGCAAGTGAAAGGATGAGCCAGTAATGAGACAAATAATGAGATTAACCTGAAGGTGTGCTGTTACTCTCCCTTCGCTCCAGTGCTCAACACACTTTACAGTAATGGCAATAATGAATGTGGTGAGAAGCTAATTCCACTTGAGTAATTTAATTTAAATGTTCACGCATTAAAAAGATACAGCACAGTTACTAACATTTGGGAAGTGGGTAGTTTTTTTGTATCATGTTGTTGTAGGCCACTGCAATCTGTTTTAAGGTAGCTGTATGGATTTTATTTTAACAGGCACACACAATAAATTATTGGATGACTGGTCATAGCTCATCTAAAATTTGCTTTAAAAGGCTCCATGGATCAAAAACATACAGACTATAGGGTTTCAGCCATTAGTTGTTGGATCCGTCAACAATAAAAAAAACCCAATTATTTCACTTTTTAAGAAATCAGTAATCTTCTGTCATTTTTTAAGAACTACAGAGTTCATAGCTTTGCTTTGTTAGGTTATGCATGATTACAAAATTGGTTACTCAGGAAAATGATTTTGTAGATGATGTACTAAGGACAGTACAACTTTTTACAGCACTCTGATGTAAAATAAGCCAGTTACTTTCTACTGTTACTTCTACATGCACCCACTGAGGGGTCACCCCGGAACTCACTGGAGGCCAGCTGCATCCAGGCGCAGATCTTGTAGACGCTGCCCGCGTTGCAGAAGAAGAAGAGGCTGAAGCACACGATGCTGCCCACCACCAGCAGCATGGAGATCCCCACGAAGAACATAGCCGTCTTGAACGCTCCAGACGGGATGGATCCAAAGTCCAGCGCGCTTCCTTTGCATGTGAGCTCCGAGGTGAGCGCGTTCCCGATGCAGTAGTGAAAAAGGCCAAAGTAACCCGCCTGTGGGGTGTTCACGCTGTCCCCGATCCAGTAGGGCTGGATGAACACCACCACAGTTATGACGGCGAATGTGATGGTGAAAACCTGCCACAGCACGCCCACCGCTCGCGCGTTACGCACGTAGTTGGTGTGGTAAATTTTGGCAGCCTCCTGAGCCGGGAGCATGGCGCGAAGGAAGGCCTCTGTTGTCTAAAATATGGGTTAAACGCCCTCTTTCTAAACGTTCTTCTGGTTGTTTACGACAGTGAAAACCCCCAGTGTTTACCCATCTCCTCAGCAGCACTCGATCTCCACACTTTCACCTATCGGGCACTGTAGCTGTTCATTCCTGCCCTGTGGATCGGCAGGCAGTGTTTCCTCCCAGGGGAGACTGAGGTATCCACATTATAAATGATTAATGGTAAAAAGATCCAAAACATCGCTAGCATCTCCAGGTGGCAAGCTAGCTACCCATTTCACTTTCAGATCAAAGGGCTTAATCACTTTTCTTTAGTTTCACTTTTCTCTCCTGTTTCACAGCATTAGTGTAGCAACAATGCAGGTAAGGCCTCAAGGTTTCGAAGTGTCTTCAAAGCAAATGTGATCATTTCTATAACCCTAAACTTTATGACAATATTGTGGGGAAAATAAACTCCTAAACCTATTGTAACCTGAGTTCCACGGGTTGCTAACGTCTTATCTCATCAAGCACGTGCTAGTTATTTGGCTACACCTTTCTGGTGTAGCTACTTTGGTCAGCTTGACATTAGCATACAGCAACCAAAATCAATTTGAGTAGATTAAGTGAAAAGAAAATTTACACAAAATATCAAAATTGCATGATAATCATGTAGACAAGTAAGATAAAAAAAAAAAAAACAAAAAAAATACTTAGCTCAAGCACGCTGCTGTCCCTCACTAGGACGTTTCCCATAATTCCCTCACATTCGCTAAGGATGGTGGTCAGGCTGATGTTTACTTCTAGTTTTATGACCTTAGAAAACAAAATCTGCTGAAAATATGTTTAATGCTAAAATGATTGACAAAAATCCTCAAAACTAGTCCCTTCCGTGAAGGACTGAAACTTTCCTCTGTATGTGTTATATTCTACCACTAGATGGAGCTACTGACAACCATAAGAGCTCCTGATGATGTAGTGCTGCATCACCTCTTTGTCCCTGTGGTTGTCTTTGAGTCCTATAAACCAGTCTTTCTCAAAGTGGGGGCCCAGGACACCCAAGGGTCCTTGAACCATAGCTAGGGGGTTCAGGGAATTAAAAACAATTGTAAACGTGTGGTATTTGATTTAAAAAGGCATATCAACAAACTGGGATCTCTTGCACCAATAAAATCAGCTATTTTTTCCTGATACTCCTGCCCAACTGAGTTTTGTGCCATGAGATCAGTTCTCTGATCGTGACATGTTTATCACTTTATAATGTGTAACAACAGAAAAAATACTTGAAACAAAAACACTTTGGTGCAATGGTGTGCACAGACTTTTTCAAGGGCAGGGGCGAAAAGAAGAAAAATCAGGCACATATAATGAATGTTTTTGCCTCCCAATAGGGTAGTTTATCATACTTTAACCACACAAGTGGGCAGTTAAGAGTGTTTTTCCAACCAGGAGGGCACTTTCGCACATGTTCTAGGCCCTGAGAGATCACTTCAGCAAAGTTTACTAAATGAATTACTTGGAAGGTATAAATGAAGCCTGATTCTATCATTGCAAAATTCTACGTATTTCATTCTGACATAGTATTTATATTGAGCTAATCATTGTTAAGATAACGAGTTGGTCCTTGGAAAAATGTCTAACCACAGTCTAAAAAAGTTTGAGAACCCCTACTTTAAACAGGCTGCTTGTCAGTAGGTTAAATTCCACATATGTCTTCTGTAGCTTGTCAAGGTGAATCTCATTTTAATAACTTTATATACTGTTTAGATGTCATGCTTCAATAAGTCATCATGTCTCTTTGGTAAGTGATCATAGCAACAGTCCAAAATAAGAAGCCTATGGGAAGCACTCAAAACTGTAGTTCTTCGTGATTCTACTCAAAGCTGGATGCAGGAAGACTGGAGACCACATACACACAAAGCCAAAAGGGGTCTTTTACGACAATAATAAACGTGTTCACAGTTTTGTTTAAGAAAACTGTGTTGATCTGGAAAGCTAATTTCTCCAACAGCACACGCTGGGGTATTTTTTTCATTATACAGTCTATGATTATGTATATGTAAGCTTTTGTGACTAAACTAAATGTAGATAAATCGCACATACTCCCCCTGAAATTCAGTGGCAGAAAAAGTCTGACTACCTTTAACACAAGGCTGTTTTGAGCTTCAGCAGCAGTTATTGTAAAGCAGCATACCTCCTCTCATGTGCTGCATTTTTTCAGCATTAAACGACAAGGCGGGACAAAGAAGTATTGACTTGGCATGTTTTGGCACTTGTCAGATTTTCACATGCAAATGCAGCAATGTATTAAACTTGCAAGCTTAAAACTGAAAGATTTGACTCCAGATGTGTTCTGATGCCAGTAAGCCACTATTCTAAGGCAAAATTGCTTATGATTTATGCACAAAGTTTTCATAGGCTCAGGTTTTTACCAAGAAGGTTGTTCTGTTAGTTGGCACATGACTGTTTTACGTATATGGATTTTTTTTTGTTTTTTAACTTTGTTCAGTGAAATTTATTATCTTTCTTACCGTTGTTCTGGTTTATGTAACTTTTACCATAGATCTGCTGCAGTGTGTGTGCCTGTGTCTGTGTGTCTCTGTGTGTTTATATGTGTGGGCAGTGTTGTGTCAATGCACTTAGCTTTATTAAGTGATACCGCTCCAGAGTGAGAGGGAGGCTGTTTATAATCAAGTTATTCACGAGAAGCAATCCAATTTTCCTCATAGAGAATGGAGAGAGAGAGAGAGAGAGAGAGAGAGAGAGAGAGTGTGTGTGTGTGTGTGTGTGTGTGTGTGTGTGTGTGTGTGTGTGTGTGTGTGTGTGTGTGTGTGTGTGTGTGTGTGTGTGAGTAAGTGGAATTTTATGCTTCGACTGCACATGGGTGTATTTTAGTATATTGTATCATGTTAAGCATAGTTCATACATTGTTAAAGGATAAATCAGTGAAGATCATCACAGTGTTTTCTATTTAGCCTCAGGTGGAGATGTGTGTCTTTGATTAACCCTTTACACCCCTCTTCAGGCCTTTTTACTCCGAGAACCTCCAGGGCACAAAGACGCTTTTCTGCTATTTCAGCACCCCTTCCTGTCCCTTTTTGCCTGCCTCCTTCAAAGGCTGTTTCCATAGAAACAGGGCACCCGATGAGAGGCTAGGTGACGGGGTAACATGACACAGAAATAGAGACATAAAAGCAAAAGCTCATTATACAGATTTCATGACAAAATGTTTCTGTCATGACTCAGTAAGCTCTATATTGTAAACTCTCCTGAATGTAGCCATCAAACTCAAACCCTCAAACTGTTCAGATTGAGTTAATTTTAATATGAAGGAATGTTTTTAGCTGAATTTCACATATTACAAAGTATATAAATTAATTATTAAAACATTTAAATGGGTACTATGAGTGGTATGTTAAGCTATGCATGTATAGAAACTATAGATGCTAAACTTCAGAGTGCTGAAAGTGTGGGGTGGGGGTCAGCTTTCACAGATGGACTCAATTAGTCTTTTGGGAATGTGTGAATAAATGCATGCAATGGATCTGGGGCCGGGGTTGAGGAACAACCGCTCCTTGTTGTCCTCCACCTCCTTCCATCTCACCCACATTTATGCACGCGTACACACACACACACACACACACACACACACACACACACACACACACACACACACACACACACACACACACACACACACACACACACACACACTACACACACACACAAACACACTAAACCTCATGTCCTGTGATGCAGCAGTAAATCAGTCAATGAGTGTCACTACCTCTCTTACACACCCCTGGGGCTGCAGCAGCAGCAGCAATGAGCTGGTCACCAGCCTCTGCAGGAAGCTCCAGAGCCTGGGCAGAGACAGAGTAAAGCACGGGTCAGCCTGTGCCCTGGGGATGGAAGCTGGAATGTGGGTCTGCTTGAGAGGAGACTGTGATCATTTCTACATTACTGATCACTCACTACAGTTATATCTCTTTATAAATGATGTGGATGTGCACAGTTAAACCATATACACAGAGTTTCTAGGGCTGATGTGTCTTTTTCTACAACAGTGTATTTGTTTTTCTTAATTTGTTAATTGTAGGGAACAGAGAGCAGTGATCATCTTGATGATACATAAATGTCATGTCTTAAGATCATATCAGTCTACAAATGATGTATGAGAATATTTTTTTCTTTGATTGTTATGATTCTTTGCCTGAATAGTTCTAAATGAGTTGTAAAGAGCTTATAATACTTGTATGTTTTGGTTACCTTTTGCAGGTATTTCTAACTCAGTTTTTCAACATTTTCGAACACATTTTCAACACAAAACCCTGCATTAGAGCAAACACCTTGACGAGGAAGACTAGTTAGATTTAGGGTTGAAACTATGGGATATTTTCTTTTATTTTTGGGGCTAAATTCAAGCTAACTGTGTGGCTGACGGACATGATAACAATTGGACTAAGAATCAATCTCACAGTACATGCAACTGGCAGCAGTGTTCCTTGTATGCTCAGGAAGAAAAAGACTCAGTAAATAAAAAAGTATTAAGGGACATTTTAGTTCATTTTTATTTAGCTGTAAGGTAGAGATACACTTAAAACCTTTCCAGTATAAACAGGAAAGCCAAGCTCAGGGGCTGATGGGACAAAGCACCTTGGGGGGTCCAGCTTTGCCAAGACCTGGCAAGGACCTGCTCAGCTTTATGCGGCTGCAGCTGACACATAAATCCAAACAACATAAGTAGCTTCTATATGTCACACGTATGCAAACATAAAACACGCACCATCAAACGTCTGCACACTCACTCAGTGCACTCGGTCATGTATTCTCACAGAAATAGAAAAAGGATGAATAAACCGCAGTATTCATCCACCTCTTTCTGTGCTAGCCAGTAAATCACCAATGCGGCCGATTCAAACACTTTTGTTACAGTAAAGAATGGAGGATTAGTTTATGGAGCTTCAAAGCTGAATAAAGAAAATGCTTAGGGATTATAGACACATCAAAGAAAAAGGACTGAGAATACATTAGGGTACGGTCTCGTCTTCCATCTCCATTTCTCCAATAGAACTGGACTTCCATATGTATTTAACAGATCTTTGTCTTTGGCTTGATTTAAAACACAGGTCTGTTATACAGGTTATAGAGTTTTGTTCAAGTATAATGGTATATTTTATTTTGGGGATATTTCTGTTTTTGGCATCTCACAAGTGTTGCCAAATCTATTTTTCACTGATGCAGTGCTACAATATGTCTTAATTACAAATTGAATAACAGCATATCAAAAATAGCAACAGACAGCTCACAGTAAATTAAAGCCATGAGTCATTTTCTTGTTTTTTAGGTCAGGATGTAATCACATCCTGCAGAAATGAGATGAGGGACCATAAAGTGTGATTCGTAAGCTGTATTCGTGTGTGTGTGTGTGTGTGTCTGTGTGTGTGTGTGTGTGTGTGTGTGTGTGTGTGTGTGTGTGTGTGTGTGTGTGTGTGTGTGTGTGTGTGTGTGCGGGCGTGCGTGTTTGCGCAGAGGAAAAATGCAGAAACCAAGCAAGAGAATTAATTTCTGACTTCACCGTGACTGACGGAAGAACCTGAGGCCAGTTGAAATGATTGTATTTGAACGCCTCTTATGTAATTAGGCTGCTTTTTGATGGCATGCAGCCCTAAATAGAGGGATTATGCTATTGCAATATAAAGAAATCTTAAAGGTATTAAAAGCCCACACAGATGATTATGAAATGTGGTTTTTGCATTGAAATGCTCTAAGGGGGAGGTTGCATACGGAGGGTGAACTCAGCCAGAGAGGATTTAAAAATTGTAAACAGGCCTGAAGAGGAATGAAAGGGACTTAACACATGCTTAGGACAACAGTGCTGCCTCATTATGTAACAGTTTGTGTGAGTTGGTCTTTAAAGGCCACATGAAAAGGTGAGTGTGTTTGGGTGTTCAGCAGCCTTGTTTGTGTGTTTTGTTGTCCCAGTTGAGGAAGCCGGTGGCCGGTTCCCAGCATATCTAGCAGGATTGCAGCTTTATCCTCATATCTGGATGTTAATCTTGTGTAGAATCCTGTGCTTCTGCTGGGGAATGTAGACTGTGTAGCACTAACATCGCCACCTGGTCCTTGGGACACCAGCACACACACAAACACACATGGTTAAAGTCATAAGCTCCTCTGCACACACATAATGGGCTTGTAGTTCATGCAACAGTTGGAGGGATATGATCCATTACATAAAAGTGATTGTCTGTGTCAGTGCAGGAACTTGTTCTTTACCTTGAGACGGATCACTATGTTTCTTGGATAGCTTTTACACAGGGTCATGATGGACTCTCTAAGGCCACACTTGAACTGAATATAAGGGAAACACTGAGAAAGTTGTGTGTCTATGAAGTTTTGAAATCTGAACTGATATGTTCTTGCATATCATTGGGAAATTACTTTCTGCAGTTCAAATGTGATGTGACTGTCACTGGCAAACTGTGAAGTTTTGATCTCTTCACATAACAACATGACTCATAGATGAAGCAGAGAAGGATTTGGAAAAATGTGAGTTTTCTCCTCAAGTGCAGATTTGAATCCTGCCAGCTGAAACTCTGCCACCGTAACTGAGCTGTAGTGATGCTGAACACTTTGCATTTATCATCTAGCAGCCAAACAGAAACTTTATGAGCAGCTGGTGGAAGAAACTAAATTGGAGGGAAACAAGGGTAAAGATCCAGAATGATTGACAAGAGGACAGAGCAGACTGTAAAAAGAGAAATCATAAAAGCATGGCGAAAAGCTATTACATCTATGAAACAAAGAGAAAGGATTTTAGTTTCCCCTTTTGATGAATTATGACTCAGCAGTTGGAGGAAGTGAGCAGACTAACTTCCTATCTTAACCACAGTACATTAACTCTACCTACAGTCTAATCTACCAACATACAAACCTCTGATATGTGTGTAGTTCAACCTTTGACCTCAAGGTGTTCAAAGCAGTCGCTCCTCCCCTCCCTCATGAGAAGTGGCCTCCCTTGTTTATGGCGGTTTAACGGACCTCAGATGTGTGCTGCAGGTTTGTAATCTTTAAAGTCCGCTGTGGGTGTGTCGGTGGGCGGGGAGTGTGGACCATTGCTCCAGCTGATTGGTTGTTAATGCCCAATAAAGGCGGGGAAAGTTCGGCAGTTGGTCAGACCACCAATCAATCGGATGTTATTATGCTGCGTTCAAGGGTCGCTCGTAGTTATGGGAACTGCATTCAAATCATGTAAAATATTGAAAAGGAGTATCACAGTCCTCGTTCGGGTGGAATAATTTTATTTCAGGGAGTTTTGTTGTATAATTTAGCACTATACTGCCCCCTCTAATGAGCCTTTATTTTATTTAAGTGGTTAATTTCGATACTTTCTACAAAAACTGTTATAGGTACATGCCCAATTCACACCACTGTCATCTACTGCCAGCCTTTGGGATGTTTATTTAAAAACACAACAAGTTAGTTCATTGTTCCTGAATAATTGTATGTAAGTGCCATATGTGTCTTTCAATGGGTCAGCTTTTATAATGGAGTGAATCAAACACATTTTTTATTTGAATTGATTTTTATTTGTCTCAAACAAGCACATAAAAACAAACAATATTTGTAATAGGGAAAAGAAATAGCACACAATGATAAAGTGTGATTTCGAACAACTTTAATATAAATAGAACCTTAGTTAAAAGCATGATGACTGACTCAATTATTTGAAAAAATAAAAAGGGTTATAAAATTAGCATTAGCAACAAACAAACAAACAAACAAAAACACATATCTTTACCATATTGTCATGGACCAGCATCACATCGATGACAAGTGAACACTACAGACCCCTACCTTAGTCTTGAGTAAAATTGAGAACTGACTTGAAATACTTTTCTGTGTATGCAATTGTTTTTGTTTAGGGTTAGATTTACACATCACCAACTTAGGTGCCAGTGTTGACCTGTTGTCTTCAATTACTGGTTTACGTTTAAAGCAATATCACCGTCTTTTATTAATTGGCAGTTTTTTTCCTCACACTCTTTCATAATTAACTATAAGTTGTAAGATGTTATTGTACAGAGCCTACAGGCTCCAGTGAGAAGCCCAGGTGCTGACTTCAATATTCCGACTTTCAATCTTCCGACAGCCCCTGAATGCAGCAGCACCCCCTCGAGTTTACGGTCTCAGCGCCGCTTCAACGTGATCGCGTCTCTCAGAGCAGCAGTGTGGTTTGTGAGGAGCGCTCATATGCTTCACTCACGCTCACTTTACACAGGATGTAGTGACAGAAACAGAGAGCGGAGAGGCAGACAGAACAGGCAGATAACACTCTGCGATGTGACAAACTCCTGTGAGCTAGAAATGACCGCCACAGCGGAGGAGCAGCAGACAAGAGGAGTCCGGTTGAGGCAGCTCACCGCGGGCAGGTCTTGACGGCTGCTCCCGCTGACCTGAGACTCCCTGCACCGCCGCAGCACTGCACGTTTTACACTCACTGAAAAACTCATCGTGTCCGAAATAATCTCCTGTTCGTCGGTGAACCCCGAAATACGTAATGGCGAGCCAGGGCGACTGCTGCGTGAAGGTTGCGTTGAGGTAAGCCTTTGGCGTCTGTCTGCTGGAAATCTGCCGACCTTAGCAGACCACATTGTGTCTGTGCCCGCTGGCACTCAATTAAATGCACGCCGCACACCTATAGTCTTATTTACCCTTAGTATTGTCTTTGCACTAGCATGCGTTATCTGCAGCCATAGAGAATACTATTACACATTGTTTTGTAATACATGGGTGGTGCTCTGCATAGTATTGATAAGGCAACGCATGTGCCAGCAGAACGATATCACCATATGGTTTGTGAGGGCACGACTTCTTCACAGCATGAGTCCTCTGTCTGTATAGCTTCCATCAGTATTAAATATGGGGTGAAGTGACAAGGACAGCTGCAGCCAGGTGCAGGGAGGAGAATGGGCGTTTCTCCCCAAACCCATCTTAGTATTATTATTCTCACATGCAGCCACATGCAGTCCCACCTTAACCTAATAGACTGCAGTGAACAGCTTTTAATGTATGCTTGAATTTGCTTTATAACTTGGCTTGAAAAGGAGATGCTTTTGCCTTTTTATTGTCCTGCCTCTGCAAAAGAATGGGCACAAAGACATGCTCTCCTTCAGAGCTGTGTCATTCACAGCCTTTGTTGGAAATGCACCCAAAAGCTCAGGCAGCAGAAGCAAAGCTTTTGGTTCCACATCAGAGGATATTAGCAGCCCATCGATTATGTGTGCCAGGACTCAAAGCTGATTTAAAGAGATCATATAAATGTGCATTTGCTGCCTCTGGATGCCTCAAAATTGGAAGGCACAACAGTAGTGTGAGTGTAAGCAGCGCTGTGCCTGTGATCATGCTCATTTTGCAGAGTGTGGAGCTGAAGCGGTGGTCCAACAGACACTGGTCTTGAACCCAGACCCTCCCATACTTTGCCACATGAGCTGGTCCCTCTGTGAAACACTGGAGGTCTTTTAAGAGCAGATTTTGTCATTCACACTTTTTTGTACAAGCGAAAAGATCACATTTGCATTTTCACATCCTCTTTTTATTAATTTTGAAAATGTAAAGCACATGCAGTAATATAACAGTGAATTGTAGCTACTCTTCCCCCCCATTGCCCCAGCTCAATGGGGGTTGAGGTTGTGGTCTGCCCTGTACAACAGCAGAGCCTTTGAAGAAGACCCTTACAGATGCCCCCATCTCCCCGAGGGAGGTCTTAACAGTCACCTGTCACTCAGCCGCTGAGTGAATCTGCTTTGTGCTTGTTCACGGCAGCAACTGTAACAGGAAGTGGGGTGGGTGGTGCTGACAAAAAGGCAAAGAGAAAGGTGAAAAAAGAGGCGGTGGAGACAGCTGGTGCCTGGTGCTCAGCTGAAATTATTGATTAAAGTCTGGGAAGCGACAGACAGGCTAGTTGATGGAGTGGAAGTGGATGAGTGAAGGGGGACAGATACAAACATTCACACACGTGCCTGGCTGTCCAGCTGTCTGTCTGTATCTCATTTGGTGATGCAATGCTGACATGATAAGCAGCGTGTGAATGCGTGTTTTCCCTGCTGTGATCCTCTGACCCATATTAATTTCTGCAGTGATGTCTGTCCACCAATGACTTTAGATCTGCTGGAGGTTTTGTTCATTGATACAGTCACAAAGTGCTTGCTTTGGTGAACAGTGAGTTTGGTTCTGCTCAAGGTTTCTGCCTGCTTGAATAAAATTTTTATCTTGTGACTGTTGACAGGTGTTTGTAGTAGATGACCAGAAGAATGTTGAGGCTACACAAAAAAACATGACAAATGTAATGACCAACACCCTAAAAAAATGAATAATGAAACCGTCTGTCAACCCATAAGTTTGTTTAAGGTTTCTGCCTGTTATATAGTTTTTTTCAGTGACTAACTTACAGGAGGTGTTTGTTCATGATGAATCCATGCTGGGTCTTAGTAAATAACATTTCAATTGCATAGTTTCATCCAAAGAAGACTGAATTTATGGCTCCCATTCTCTTAGTTTGGTGCTTCTTGGGATTTCTACCTGTTCAAGCAGAGGCTTTCTGTTGTTTCTATGTTGCAGTCCTTGTGGTTGGTTTCTCCAGGATTCATGTCAGACAGAAAATTTTCTGCTTCTCAAGTGGGTTTGGTTCTGCTCATGGTTTCTGCTGATTTACATAAAATAGTTCCTCATTTACTGTTGCAAAGCGCTTGATCATTGCGGGTTTAGAACTGAAATACATCTAAATTGGAAAATGTAAATAGATTTAACCAGACAGACTGTATTTAACAGGGGTGTTTAGCAGGGATGTGTTCATTACATGTCTACACTAATGGGCAGGCCCATTTTCAGTTTGTGTGATCTGTGTTTGTATTTACTCGTCCTCTCAGTGCCACCAAGAGCGCCTGTGATTTTGACAGGAAATGGGAAGCCCATAAATAAACACACAGAGAAGAATAACTTCCTGCTGTAAAAGCAACGGTTTTCCCAATGACCCCTTCACATCTTTTTTTTCCCTTACTCCCTGAGAAAGTTGGTCGCTGATAAGAAAGGATGGTGTTTAATTGCTCCCATGTTGTTCAGCCCTTCAGGCAGACCCTATACAGCGTAGTGTTTGTGTGTGTGTGAGTATGAATTTTGAGGGCAATGGGGTTGTTGCTCTGGCCAACACACACACACACACACACACACACACACACACACACACACACACACACACACACACACACACACACACACACACACACACACACACACACACACATACGCACACACACACACGCACACACACGTAGTCTGAGTCGCCAGCATCCATTTCCTGAATGTCTGCACAGCCTTCCCTAAACAATGTCCATATAACCAGTGACATGACCTAAAAGCCTGCACTCAGACCAGAGGAAAACACCCAGACACAGACCCATACACACTCTTTGACACAGGCACATACACACAGACACGCACTGCAGTGCAGTCATGTCAAACAGGACAACATGCATGTATTGTAACTCCCTGCTAAGTGGGCGTCATTAAAAAGCTTCTGGCTCAGCTGTTTCGTTTTTATACAAGATAAGCATAGTCTGATGCAAATGGGCTATAAGAAGACTCCTACACTTTCTTTATCTCTGTTCAAACCCTTGAAAACACATGCACACTATTGCAGACTCTCAGCTATATTCACGGAAAGACATACGTGGAGCTTCACTTCCTCTTCCCCTCCAGTTGATCTTATGTTGAAAGTAGCTTTTGCTCCAGATTGAAAGTTTTATGTCAGGGCTCCCTCTGAGCATGTAAGTGCTTCTACAACACACCATAACTCAGTCTTTGTGTGTATATATATGTGTGTGTGTGTGTGTGTGTGTGTCTGTGTGTGTGTGGTCATTTATAAGGTGTAACTTAACATAAGACATATGTTTTTATTGTCATTTTCCCCATCCTTATGCTGTTTTTCCACAGATTTGTTGCTTGCTCATTCCAGACTGAACAGGGATTCTTAACTTCCACCAAAGTACAATGCCAGTCTATACAGCTGTGTATGAAGAAGCACAAGGATACATTTGTTCATGTCGAGGGCTTCTAACTTGTGACTCATCTAAAATATACTCCTTCCCCAGGCTTTCCCCTTGGTTGGATTTGATCTCTTCGGCCAAAAGAATCAGCTGAGGAATCCCCAAGTAATGACTCCTCAGTCCTGTGTTTTATAAATCTGTGGTTCGAGATCATGACAACGATGTGGGCGATCTCGTGTGAATAGAGCACAAAATAATCTGTGTTCTCTCAGACTTGACACAGGGCTGACCGCTGTGTTTTTGGGTAGTCGTGACGCAGGTTGTTTTGGCTCAAAGGCGAACACGGTATCTTTAATCTCTCTGCGAGCGAAGTGATCAAAAAAAGAGCTTCCAGGAAAACACTGACATTTTTCATAACTATAAAAGCGCTGCAAACTTTTTCCACCTCATGACCAAAACACTGGCTTTTAAACAAAGTCAGAGCAGCAGAATAACTGCTGTGTAAGGGGCCCCTTACAGCTGATGCACAAAAGCTTTATATGGGGGGTTTTCAATAAAAGCGCGTGTTTTGTTGTTGGTCGGCTACCAGTCTCGCCTGTTTCCTGTAACGGTTAGCCACACAGGCTCTGTCTGAGTTACACACCTCTCTGGGGGGCTTGCTTTAAAAATGGCTGGAGGGAAATAGTGTGTGTGTTTGTGTTTTTGTGAGGGAGCCCATGTGGTCATCCGTACTGGTCACAGGTTAGTGCTGCATTTAATCCCCACATGAGTGCATTCTTACACTTGGTCTCTACATTCATCCCTCGGCTTTGGAAAAGCGAAAGCCGTTTTACTTTGTTGATCTGACTCTGTGCTTGAGTTGTTTCCAATCAGTGATTTCAGTCTCTGTCGAGGGAAGAGGAGCAGGAAACATGACCAAGCACCCACCCAAGTCACCCGTCCGCAGCTTGTGCATCACTTCCTCCTCATGCTGGCTGGCCTGCTTTTTGTCACATGCTTTTTGTTGCTGTTCTTCAAACCTGTTTTACATATCTGCGTGTGGCAGGAGAGCTAGAGAAGCTGTTTGCTCAAAATTACTTAGGAGTTAAACAACATGGATCCATGTTCGAGCTGAATGACATAATGGTGTGCAGAGAGCATTCATGATGTTGTTCTGAGAGTAACACAAGGTGTTTAGTTCAGAGCTTGTTGGATCTTGTTGCATAATGAGGCTTACAAGCAGATTGTAGCTGGGAGGTGAAAAAGGTCTGCTGGACAAAGAAGAGAGTGAGGTTGCTGAGCTACACTTCTTAATCCTGGTTATCCAAACAACAACACAACTTCTTTTCATAACAAATCTGATTACAGGACACAATACAGCTTTTGAAGCTAGGAAAGTGATCCTCATCTTCTAAGCATATAGAGAAGGGATGTTTCATAATAACCAACTTCTTGGTAATTAAATTCTTGTTAAAAGACTTTTCTAAAGTAAAGTAAACACTCAGAAAACAGTCACTAAGCAGAGTTTATTGAAAACAGTTATAGGATCACTGAGCGTGCATGTAAACAATGCCACATTAGTTTGCAGAGTGTGGCGAATGTTGCCAAAGCGAGCACCACCAGCCTTTAGTCCTGGACACTTTTAAAAAAGAGATTTTATTAAGTCCAACAAGTTTTTGGTTAGATAAAGGTTATTCCAGTGTCGATTAGTGAGGATGACCCCGTTCAATTGATTAGTCAATGCATCTTTACTACACAGTTGATCCTGATAGAGTGAAGGTCAGGGCCTGTGAATTTCTAACAGATCAGAAATAAAAACACTTCATGGTCCTTGGCATGGTCTGTGGCATTGAAATATATTGTGCAACTGCTGTGTGGATGAACTTCTCCCTATTAAGTGCAAAAACCTCCCAAATGGTGTTGCTGCTGTTGCAGAATAACTTCCTGTGAAGCTGCTGCTGGACTGTCCACACTTCCTGTTCACTTCCTGCTTTTAGAGGTGCTGATGAGTGTGTGGGCTTAGCTCAGTTAAACTGAAGCTTCAGAGATGTCTTCACTCTAAGTTCATTTAAGTATGATTCATTTTTCTGTTTTGTGGTGCAAAAGCTCTTTTTCTTTCTTACTTAAAAATGGAAAACACAAGTTCATCCTGAGACTTCTAACTGATGACACATCATCCCAAACTTCCCTCTAAATGTGTGCCCCATCTTTTTATTCTCTCCTGCTGAAGCTTGACTGCATGTGAGCAAAATTAAGCGTGAAAACTGTGACCAAAAAAGCTGGAATTTCACCAGCTTTCTCTCCCTCCCGGCTCCTTCCACTGCTATTCGCCCACTCCTGCACGTGCACACAGACATACAAATCTGTGTTTATTTGCATTCATCTCTGTGAATTCAGAAGAAATGAAAGACTCTTCAGTCTGGAATTTGCATTTATTCAGTTATCAGGGCCTCATCATATGTCAGCTGGAGCTGCCTTATAAATGGTCCTTTTTAATAATTATTCATGCTGTTGGGACATAAGGAAATGTTTTATCCAGATCAAAACATGTCCACAGGCTACATTTTTTAGCTTTTTGGCTTGAGTTAAATACATTTCAGAGGTCTGCATGTTTTTGATGAATCACACAGCCACTTTGTGCTGACATTGTTGTGGTCACTTAGAAATCACAGAGAGTCTGTGAGGGGAGGGGGATCAGGCCCTTTAAACAGAGCACCTCTCGGCTGAGTGTAGACAGAGGACACACTGTGAATGAGTCTGATGTCACAGGTCTTTGTGCTCTGTGCTGAGTTTGCACTCACACACAGATGAAGACACACTGAGCAAGGGCAGGGAAATGGAGGATAAGCGAGGATGAAGAAAGAGGGATATTTCCAGAGAATATGGTGTACAGGAAGGAGGGCGACAAAAAGAATTTCAGAAAGTCTGTTTCTGATGTCGGCTTTGTTTTATAAACTGCTCCCCCACTTCAGAGAAGAGCAAAGCTTCCTGCAATTGAACACAATAAAAACAAAGTCAAAGCAGAGAGGAAAGGAGACGGAGGAGGCTGAGGGTGCGGTGGGGGGATTGGGGGTGTCCGGAGGCGGAGTGGAAAAAAGGAGCAAGTGTGTCTTCTGTTGTCAAAAGGCCACTGTAGCGTGCAAATATGAGCTCCTAGCCAAACATGCAGTGACTGTGTGTGTGTGTGTAGGCATGTGCGCGTCCATGTGTGAGTCCAGGCTTGTGTGTTGGTTGTACGTCTGAGCATCGCGTGTATGAATAATTCGGGCACAGCTGCACGTGGCTGCTGTGTTCTCGCGACTGGAGGAAGATACAGAGAGGGATGGAGGCCCCCAGGTGTTGTGTCTAGACTTTATAGAGTCAAGTCACTTCTATGGTTTGATCTAGGGTATGAGCAATATAAAAACTATATTATCTTCTGCTTTTAATACATGAACTGCAAATAAAACATGAGCTGCTAGTAAACCTGTGACAGGAGTAGGAAATTAACCTACTCCACTTCTCTTTTCTCTCTTTTATTCATCACTGTATCTCTTTGACTGCTCTTAAAACACACCAACATCCCTCTGTAGCCTCTGAAATGTTCCCTTGAGCTCTGAACACTTTAAGAAGGTCAGTGTTCACGTGGCAGAGCTTTACTGTTCTCTTTCTGTTTAAGCGTCCATCTGAGGTCGATTTGTTCATATAATATTTTTTTTCCTCATGAGAGTTCATATAAGGGAATTTATTTGGTTGCGTGTGCTTTTGAGTCTTGTGAAATTGGATATTGTTTTTACAGGAAGTGAAGACATTATGGATAAGAAAAGAGATGGAAAGAATTTGAGTTTTGTCTGTGCCTCAGTCAAGCTGCCGTCAGCGTCTACTGTGTGTGTATAAGAGGGTTGGTTTTTGTGTGAGTCCAGCTGGCCCATAATCACCTTGAGTGCTAAGTAGCTTATCACTGCCGGAGTTTGTGTCTGAGTTTGTTTGTCTTGTTGTTTGTGAATGGGGAGGTATTTAAAATAGCTGAGTTCAGCAAAACAATATATAACACATCTGGTCAACAGACATTTTCTTAAAATGTGGTTTAAACAGCACAAAACTTCAGTGACGAGGACAAAGAAAAACTGCCTGTTTGCCCATCAGCCTCAGCTGAACTTTGTGTTAAGAGGTTCTCAGCAAATGTTAGCATGCTAACACCCAGAACTAAAATAATGAAACAATACACCAGCTGAAAGTCAGCATGTCTAATAGGGCCAAAAAGTTTAATAAATGACTGGTCATTTATTATTGAAAGAATTAATGGACTAATTGGCATATTGATTGCACATTTACTTCATGGTTCTTTTTTTGCAATCACTTTGTAAATATAAAATTACATCCCATTACAATGCAAGTTTGAACGTGTAGAATGGTTAGCATAGTCACACATTAAAGTGATGCTCCAGGATGGAACAAGTTGGGTCCTATCACAAGGTTTAGGGCAGAAATTACCCCATACAGCAGTGTTTTTGTGCAGCAGAAGCCTGGGGCGCACGCACCAAAGACCCCCTCCCTGCTCCTCTGCCGGTTTCCTCTGCACTCAGACGGGGCCAATTTTTACTTGACCAAAGACACAAATAAACGGACTCCCACCGAAAAAATCTGATATTGGTCTGCATTCACGCTTTATTTAGAGAATTTTCAGTGCGTTACTTGACCCAACTTGTTCCATCCCAGAGTACCACTTTAAGGTTTTTCTTCACCATTGAGTCTGAGGTGAGGGGAAGATTAAGTGTATGGCAATGAAAATGTAAAACTTTAACAGTGGTGGTGTTAAACTTTTGACCGCCAACATCAACATGCTACCATCACAGTGTGGTTGGGGCCAAGCAGTTTGCGTAGTCATTGTTGCAGCGGTTGCTGGCTCGGCTTCCAGCCATGACCCACCACTCCACACGTCCTGTCTCTCATCAGTAGTCATATCTAACAAAGGTAAAAATGCCAGACAATATAACATTAAAAAAGGAAACGCATCAACATGCTCCTATTATGAGTGGGCTCCAGTTCACAGATCTAGCAGCCAGGTTTTTTTTTTTTGCTTGTGCCACTCTCATCAAAGATAGTACGGCAGAAGGATGTCTAAATCCTACTCTTGATGGAATAGTGTTTACCTTGTGCTTTTTGTAGTCTTCTGACCACTCAAAGTGCTTTACATCACAAGTCACTTTTGCCCATTCACACACGATCTATACACTGATGGCAGAGGCTACTATGATAAGTGGCCTCAGTACGGTATTAATTTATTGCAAGGTTTTACTTGTGTCACCAAAATTAAGCAGCAATTTAGTTCATTGTTGTTTTTTGTAGACTGTTTGCAAATTGTTGCACAGCTATGGTCAATGTCTTTTCTGTTAGCCTAGCATGCCCATTGAGCTGGACTGTAGCATGCTAGCTCCATCTGTTTAACCACAATAAAAATGCATGAGAGTTTCATGATAAAAAGAAAAACTGGCTGTTGGACAATGGATTAGACTTGCCAGTCCAGAAAAGTGAAAGTGAAAGTATTTTTTATTGACTCCAGTTACACCTTAATAGGCTAGTAGTTTAAGCTAGCCTTCACCACATCTTGTAAAAAAATAGCATTTTTAGCTCTAGCTTGTCATCTCATTTACTTTCTTAGACTTCTAATACCATTCCTAAGCTAAAACTGTCTTGTCATGTATCAGTTGAACAAAATATTTTTGGAGAATTCATACATGTGAGCTTGTGCCTCACTGGGATGCTAGGTCTTGAAACCCTTGCTAATTTAGCATTCCTGCAGACACACAGACATTGTGGCTTGCTGCATTAGCACTCATGCTGAATGCTGTCTGACAGAGTGGGAGGCCGAGCTGGTGGTAATGCTAACCAACCCTCCAGGGAGGCAGACAGACGAGCAGAGTCATGGCAGCAGTCTGCCGCTCAGCAGCATATGTGAGAAAAGATGAACACAGCACAGTGTGTGTTTGTTTGACTGCTAACCTTTATGTTGTTGAATCATGCACCACAACATATAAATATCATATCACCCTAGGAGTGTCTGACGGTTATGTATGCTGCAGCAGGTCTCTTCTATGTGCATATTCCTCCAAACTATCGAGGAAAATGAATAATTAAAATGTAGGCTCATTTAATTTATGAAAAATTTTCTCTTGTGGATTAAAAAGTGTAACAGCACTAATATGTTTTATCCCACATTAACACATTAAAAACTCATACATAGACTCATGTGGATCAATTACAAACAATATTTCACATGTGGCAAAACTCATTAAAGGCACATCTGTGTTTCAGGTGTTTTGAAATGTTTTGCACGCTGTGAGCTGTGTGATTGAGAACAAATGTGAGCACTACCAAATTTTTTTGTGTCTCAGTCCTTGTGGAGGACTGTTTCTCATCACGTTCCTTATGATCTTTTTATGAGGTCTAAACTGGGTCTCCATTATGCCACTGCAGTAATTAAGTGTCACACCAGACCAATTTTTGCAACATACTCTGTGGTCTGTCAGTCAAGATTATCCATGAAACTCTTCAGATTATAGGTGTTCACATGGTGGCCTGTACTCAAATTATACACAGTCCTGTTGCTTAAAAGCACTCAGGCTAAAAGCATCCGCTATCCATGAAAATAAAAAAAACTCACACAAAAAAGCTCCTCCATCAGACAGTTCTTGTCACAGTTAATTGAAGTAAATCAAAAACTGGCCGGCACCTCTCTGACCTTGACAAGACTGTTTGTCATGTAAGAGAGAAGCTAATTTGATTCTGTCTCGTGCCTCCACCTCCCCCCATGGAGCGGCAGAGCAGACGAGACAAAGGGGGAGGGAAGGGGAAATGAGGAGGGGGATGAGGATGTGGGGTGTGGATTGACCCAGAATCAGCTCCGATGATGCGAATTGATGTGCCCTTGCAACAATAAGGGACGCTGATCTGAAAATGAATGATGATTAGCAGTCTTGAGCAGTTGTGAGAAGTTAGATTTTAAAATAATGGACACAGTTAATGCTGGTACTGATACCAGGCTGATGAGATTTGACCTGGATTTCTATTTCTTGAAAGACAAGCCGTTACTATTATTGAAATAATTTTTACTGCTTTGTTTGCGTTTTTGTTGTTATAACAATATCAAAACAAAGATTTTTTTTTACACAAGATAAGGAGTGTTTTCTGTTTTATATCTGTGATGGCAGATAAACTAAACTTAGGATGCAGTTTCAAACCCCTCTTACACTTGAGCTGAACTCCTGAATTCTCTGGTGTGATGCATCCACAGACAACCAAATTTGACCTGACCCCAAGTAAATTTTTCCTGCTTGTCACCTCACAAAAGTCTGTGTGAAGTGAGGCTGAGTCAATATGCGCACAGTGACACAGGAGAGAGGTCTGATACATATTTTGAATAAAGTATCCTTTTTTTTGGAGAGTGCATTTGGTACATCACAATATCCTGCTGTGTTTGTCATGTGTGGATATAAATCCTAGACAACACCAAAACTTGAGTGTTGAGTGCACTTGTCTGGAAATTGAGAAAGTTCTGATTCAGAGGAACTTTTTAATGGCTCATCTCTCTTTTTTCACTTCTGTTTACTCTGTTGTGTTGTATTCAAACATAATTTAGCGTGTCGGATGTTTCACCTGATACTGTCACTAAGAAATGGGAATCCTAAGAACCTGATGTGTATAGCAGATCCCACTCTCGAGACTGGGCCAGACGCCTATTTTTTTCTGATGTTTTTGAAGGACAAAGATAATGTTCCCTGAGGATTTAGGATGACAATTCATGGCAGAGATCACGAGAGTTAGCAGCTCAGTTGGTTGATCTTTCTTGAAGAGTTGACCCAGCCCTTTCGAGACAATGTAGGACATCTCGGTCCTTGAAGTCCGGCTCAGTTAAGAAAACGCTCATGTCATCATGGATGAACTAGTTCGTTCATTTGTGCTCTAGCTCATGCTAACACACCCAGTCAAACCAATGAGCACAATACATGTGAACCCATCTCTGGATTATCGCTGGTTCCCAATCAGCAGCCCCTCCGGCTATGGGTCTGCCAGTCTGTGTAGAGTGTTCAATTGATAAGGTTCATTCAAAGGCTATGAAGAGTTGGTCTCGTGGATTATATTCTGCTTGTATTGTATGTCTGAGTATGGTGGTGAATAGAAGGATAGGGTAGAATCAGATGAGTGTGTGTGAATGAATGCATTTCATCTCAGTCTAGCAGGTAGAGTGTGTCCTCTATTGGTAATAAGGTTATTTAGGATGTGATGGTACATTAAGTATTTTAGTGTTGTAAGTAAAAAAGAGGCTTGCGCAAAGTGCACTCTAGGCCATGTGCTGCCCGTCCCATTCCTCACTGATGCACACACAGGCAATATCAGGTAACCACTGGAATACTCCCAAGAAATATAAATTTATCCTATCCCCTGAGACTGTCATGTGTTTCCTTGACTGTTTTGTCTGTTCTTTTTTCTTTGTGTTCCTTTTTCTTGTGATCCCCGTCTTGTTCTAGTGTTCTTTAAGTGTGTGTCCATGTAAAGTCTTCTGTGTTTCCTGCGATATTTTGTAGTTGTCTGATTGAGGCCTTGTACAAACGTAGCCGGGTATTGTTGAAAAAGAATACCCTACCCCCTCATTTGTTTTCAGAAATACTTTTTCTTGTCCAAATGCTGAGAAAATCTGGCGATATGGGGCAAACCTGCATTGGGCAGTGTTTTTTAGACATATAACACGTGCCAGTCAATCAGAATGAACCCCCGACTTATGAGAACCAAAACTTCTGTTTCCTTGTGTATACATGAAACCATAAAACCAGAGTTTTCCAAAATCTTCACTTTGGCCAGGTTTCAGAAAACGTCATTTTTAGTGACATAAAACTGCAGTTTCGTGTGGATGACAGGCCTAAATGTATAAAAAAAATACGTGTGGTTTCCCAGATACTCAGCCACATGTGGACATGGACTTGGTCTTGCCTCATGTTCTTGGGTTTCCCTCCTCTTTTACTGCACTCCTCATTTTCACATTTCCTGTTTCACACCTGTGTTAATTTACCCTGTGACTCTTTAGTATCTTTGTTTCATCACTCCCTCAGTTTGTCTCATCTCTATGTTTTGCCATGTTTTCCTTTACCTTGTGTTTGTTTTAGTGTAAGTGAATGAGGATTATTTTGAATTGTGTTAATAAATTAGTGAGTCTACAGTTGGGTCCTCCCCTCTTTGTTTCTCTACAAACAGGACAGAAAGACCTGGCCAAGACAGGAGGAAACACAGAGATGAAGTAGAGATGGGATTGATTTACCTCACGTTATAAAATTTAGAGCAGCCAAATATTTGACTTTAAAAAATGTTAATCAATGAAGTTTGACGAAGACTATGTGTTGTATAACTGCTGTCACAGTAACATTGCAGCAGGCGTGGGCCGGCGCTCTGGGAGAACCAGCACATGTTCATCAGTGTGGCCACATAGACGTGAGATGGGAGTGGCAGAAGGTGTCGACTCTGAGTCCGTCTGTCATCTCTTGGATGAGCCAGCTGTCCAGGTCCAGCCCCACGCTGCCTCTTGTGACCACTGCCCCAGTTCTTCAGAAAACTGTCAGGATTTTCCTGTTTAAAATATACAACCCCCCCTTACTTTCACATTTGCATACTCCACTCTTACTCAGCCCTCTCCAGATACTTCACGCATGGCTGCCTCTGTTTGTTTCCTCATTAATGCTTCCTCTTCCGATGTTCCCACCTGAGCCAGGCGGTTACTCTTTTGAACCCTGCAGAAGAGGTCAAGGCTGGCTAAAGCAATTTCAAAACTCATTACTTCAATCTGATGCCATGTTATTTAATTCATGGCTAAAACGGCTTTACCCTGCCAGGGACACGACACAGTCAGGTGCCCTCTGCTTATTTCTGCCAACACCTAAGAGTGTGCTGGACCTGAATGTGAACTTCTGAGTGTGTGTGCATATGTGTGTGTGTGTTTGGCTAACAGCCTGTTACCCTGCTGTGATGTTGGGCCCATGTAGAGGATTGGAGGCCAAAGTGAGAGACGGATTTCGTAGTGAATGGCCTCCTTCCACAACCCAGTGTGTGTTGTTATTTCAGTGCACGCGCATGATAAAGTGATCAGTTTAAGAGCATATGATAGACCTAAAGTGGTTTCTTAGATAGACCGTGGTGGATTGACTAGCATCTGAAGAGATGGAGAGAGGAGAATGTCACTCAGGGCAGAGACAGTTGTGTGGTTTTTTTTTAGCAGAATCACTGCAGACAAGTCATTCAGGAAATCAATGGGAGGACTGATTAGACAGGCAGCAGGACAGAAATGCCTACTGTGCTTTAATAAGCAGAAGAGGGTTTTTCATAGGGTATTGCAGTTACTTGTTGGGGTTTCATGAATGAAAGATGTAAGTTATAAGAAAATGTGAATTAGTGCTGAATTCATTTACATAAATAAGATGTTAAGTGAAAGTACAAAGTACTGCAATCTACTTATTAAACAAAACTACTTAACTTCAACTTGTTTTATACAATTTTCATATTAATTCTGCTTTTGACAGCATTTTGTATTATATATTTTACAACATATTAATCAAGTTTTCAGTGAAAAAGTGTATTTCCTTTTTTAACTGTGGTAAAACAAATGAGCTCTTTTTTATAATGACATTCAGCTTCAGTGTCAATACTACTACTTTTCAGGAGGTGCTTTGTCCTTTTTGATGAGTGAAGCTGTGAGCGTGTTGAACTAGCTTTGGTTTACCTGAAGAGGAAGGAATATGCTAATTACACAATGGGCAGATGGATGCAGCTGTTGCTCTTTATGTTTCTTACATACTATGAGTGTTAATTACATCGCATGGCGTTTGTTGTGTTGTAGGGCAGCAACCCTATCTATCATGGTCATCTGCTTCCTCTTCCGGTGAAATTTGCTCACACTGAACACAGAGGCATACCGAGACCTGCTGGGTCTTGCCAAATCCAATAACAGTCCGAAACCAAAGTATTATCTGTGTGTCATTTAGGCTACGCTTGGTTTGTTCTTGCTTTAAAGGTCCCATATTATGCAAAAATCACTTTATTAAGTCTTTTAGTGAAATTTGTGTGTCTTTGGCTGTCCTCCCACAAAATGTGATATTTAATGACAAAACCTGTACTTAGTAGTGCTTGTGAATCTGAAATCCTGACCTAAAACCAGCTGTTTGGATTTTGGGGTTTGCCGACGTCAGCGATTCCCTTTTTTGACCAATCAGGAGCAAGTCTGACCTGATTGGTCCACCGGAGCAGATACCCCGAACCCCCTCCCTGCCCACTCCTCTCCCTGCTGCTGGAGAGAAATCTCTCCAGCAGCAGGGAGGAGAATGCCAAAGTTGAAGGGCCATCACTGCTTTGTTTTGGGCTGTAAACAGCCACACAATGCCATGCACAAGCTTCCCATCTCGGAAGAAGATAAGACTTAGTGGCTAGAGTTCATTTATCAAGGAAATGTGCCAGCTACACTCAGTAAAACTGTGCATGTGTGTGCTTGTCACTTCACGGCCGACTGCTTTTCCAACTTTGGACAGTACAACAGAGGGCTAGTGAATAGACTGGTCCTGAATCCAGGCGCATTATCAACCATCCGTGAGTATTTTAAACGCTGTGTGCTGTGGAGCAGATGTAAGAGCTTTTCCTCAGTGTCCCCCCTGTCTCTGTGTTAGCTTCAGGATGCTAATTTTAGCTGCGGTTAGCCTGTTGTTTTAGCCTGTAATGTTATGGTAAACTGTGCTGTTTTCTAAACTTGGAGCACTCCGAGCTCGTGGCACCGCTCTCAGCGATGCAGAAGAGCGGGGCAGTATCAGCGGTGGCTCATTTACATATGAAGGTCACGCCCACTAAATCAGAGCGTTCTGAACAGAGGGGCTATGAGAGCCTGGAAACAATGCTGCTGTGCTGGATTTATTGGCTTTTTGGACCAAAACATATTACTACCATTTCATGAAGACATCAATGATCCATATTAAACTGCAGAAAAGGAGCACAATATGGGACCTTCAACTAAGCTGTTCACATACATTTTAAAAGTCTGATCGCGTGCGAAGCTCACAGTCTAATTTCTTAAGTTGCAAGATACAAATGTAGTTCTACACATCCACTCTGTTGGCTGTTCAAATGGCTTTTCTCCCCGTTTTGACCTTATCAACCACTAATGTGCCCTCCCTCCCTCCCTCCACTCCTGCACCTCTGGGTGTCTCTCATTTCATCCTACAGTCACTGATATACCCAGAGCTCCAAACTCAAAATAGGCCGAGACAATTTCCTGACTTCGCAGGGCTTTTCATGTCAGATGTGACAATCTGTATGAACTGCCGAAGGCCAACCCCCCTCTTGTTCTCATTTTCCTTTCTTTCTTGTTCCCACTTTCTGTTCTGTTTTGTTTGACTCTTCTGAGAGGTAGATACAGAGGGACCACGAGAGAGAGATAAAAGAGGGTTAAAAGGCTCCACCTTGATGGCTTTTTAGATATACTGTATCAGGTGTACAGTGTGAATAGTAGAGTGTGTGAGAAAGGTTGCTATCACATGTTACCAGAGTGTTCAAAAGACACCTTGTACTGAGGTGTAATTAAAAGAAATAAAACTTCATGCAGTAGACCATTAACTCAGAAAGTGACTGTAAAATTAAAATAAGAAGGGTTGAGGACACTGTGAATAGTCATGGTCAGGCCTGAGTCTTTTTTTTGGTCTCATCTCTTCATTTTTGCTCCAGAAATGCATCATGATTTTTTTCATTTTTACTTTTTTTCTCCTTCTTTATCTTCTTGACCTTTGTGGAACTATATTTTTGGTGTCTATTCCAAGAAAATGTTATTTCAGTTTGTTTTAGTTTGTTTTTATAATATCAGGCTAATAATTTCCCCATAGCTCTTTTTTAAATAAAAAAACAACATTTTTTTGCTGAGTTATCTTGTCTCAGTTGCTTAGAAACAAGGTCTCGACGTGCTCACGTGGGCAGTGCCAGGCTGGGAGAAAAACACACTTCCCTTCTTCAAGATCGTTTTTATTCCTGGAGATTAAAGCAGTCTCGTAATCCATCTCTGAAATGTTTTATATGAACCCAACATTCCCTCTTTGTGAACGTCTGTTTCACTGTTTCCCTGCACTTTTAAGGCACAACGGGGAGAAATTAACAGAATTGCATAGAGTGTAAATCCCTGTCTTTGATGTGCAGAACTACACACATACTAACACACAGACATGCAAAATGCTGTGTCAGTGTTCTTAATCCTTATCTGAAGTCTGACAATGACAAAGCACTAATGGTGGTACAGTTTAAAGAAACAACCGATCCAGATGGAGAGTCCATCTCCTGTTTATGTAATCTCTGTTCAGCTGGCAGCGTGAGGTTAATCTCTGACAAAGAGAGAAAGACAGCTCTGTCATGTTACTGTGTTGTATTTTTACTTTATCATGTCAAAACACAGTCATCTTGCTAAATTTAGAGTAAAATAATAGAAATGTTTAAGTCTCCTTTATAAAAAGGTGGTTATAACTGCCCTTGTGGTCATTGTTGGCTTCTATTATAACAGCCTGCCTGCATCTTGCTGGCTCATAAGTATGCAAAGATTTGATTTGGCTGCATTTCAAGAAATAATGTATATTCACTCTCAGTTTAAGATTAATCTGAATGGCTTATTTGATGAATGAGGGCCTCTGCTGTAAATGTGTGTGCACATTATTTCTCTGCAAAGTACCATTAGAGTTTACGAGAAATGAAGCCTGTAGTGTGTATGTGGAGTCCACACCCGACGGCTGACAGTGGGACAGGGCTGTGGTGCAGAGGAGTCAGCAAGGATACATCCTGAAGCTATTTGAAAAACCACTCGACAACCACTGACAGGAACCGACAGGCAAGGAATTAGAGGGCAACACCTTTTCAGCACAGTTCAAGTTCTTTAGAAAAATAATTAAGCATGGATCTGGCTTGTTTTGAACTGCAGCAGTGTTTTCTTTACGTTATCTGTAGAGATTTTTGTTCTTGGCATATCGTGCTTTTAGTCTGAAACAACAACATGATAAATGAGGATACATTCACAAAGAATAGCGATTCTTTTTCCACTGAAGCAGTCATGTGCACCAATATTGAGTGATTACACATTATTATGTTGTGAACACAGCTGTTTCACCTGGAAGTCTACACTGGTGAAACACCTTTTCCAAACTCACACTCTTCACAGAGGTAATGAGGTATGTGGCAGAAGCAGAGTAGAGAAAGGATGAGATGACATGTTTTAGTGATGTCTCTCTGCTGAGCTGTTATTAATGAAGACAAGGACAAAATGGTGGCATCAGGTTTCACCACCTTTTATTCTGTCAGCCCCTGTTTTTAAGAGGTGGGGGGAGGATTCACATGCTAAATCACAAGGGTTATATTTTTATCAAAACATATTTTTCCATGCAAGAAGATTTGTCTTTTTTTTTTCTCCGGGTGCTTCTGTCTGCCCAGGGCAGCGGGACAATCTGAAAACACACATTTACATACTGGTACCCTAAAAGATAACTGAGGGATGAGTTTTCAAAACTGCTGATGGATTTGCATCGACTTGAGTCTTTATAATTTATTCTACATCCATTATTATGGCTCAATTTTGGTCTCCACCAACTCTCTGCCCAGTGATTTTCTGATTATTTGCAGACTTGTCAGTGTTCAAGGCTCTGAGTCAGGTTTGGCCATGGTTACTGTGGTACTACAAAGAGCCACATCCCACGCATGGTCTTACAAACCCACTTCCTGTCACACGTAAACTAAATGGTATAAAATGAAAACAATACATTTCCAATTTTCAAAGCGAGATTTATTGTGTTTGCAAGTGTGTTTAAATCAAAGACAAGTTTCTGTTTTTACTGCAGATGAAACAAAGTTCTATCTAGCTATCTATCTATCTAGCTATCTATCTACGATGAGCGCCTGAGGAATTGAGAGGAGCACATGTAGAGAAAAGAAACTGAAACTTAAGTATCAATCTCATCACCCAAGGATTAATCAATACTGATCCCAAGGTTGGCATCAACATATCAATATTTCAGATTGATCAGCACACCACTACTGATAACAATATTTTTTTATGAATTGATCGATGAGCCGCACACCACTACAAAAGGCAAAGAGCCACATGTGGCCCCTGAGCTGCAAGTTGGCCACCCCTGCTTTGAGTCATCCAGATCATGGTGATTCAGAGCTTGATTCTAAAAGGAAACTGGTTTTGGAAAGTGCTGTTTTGAACTGCAGAAGCCTTTTGTTGGGGGTAGAAATGCTCAAAAGAATTCTACATAACCTACTTGTCTTTTCTGTTTAAACTCTGAATATATGCTGACTGCTTATGTCTTGTATTTGGTGAGGACAAAAACCACCCTCACTTTAAAATGCTGGTATCACCTATAAGTTGCTGGTCTGTAAAACCTCAACATTTAGCTGAAAGGCAGAAAAATGCTGTCAGTTGGTGCAACCTACACAGTGAACTGCACCTTTTTTCAGCGCTGTCTTTATAAACAACCTTTTCAATGCAGTATTTGCATCTATTGCTTGTTCAAACCAATTATTAAGACAACTTTGACTCTGAAGCTGTTACATCTTTAATGCATTCAGGCTTAAAACATCCTTTGTATGCAGACACACTCCCATCAACATGCTGTCGCTTGTTTGCATTTGTCTGCTGAACACATCCATATGTGTGTGTGACATGAATCATAACAATAACTGAGTGTTTATCTATAAACCTGCCTGTGGATCTTGCTGTTCTTGGTTCGGACGATGTCAAAGATAAAACATGGGGCAAATTGATTGAATGAAATGACGTTTGTCCTCATGCATTAGGATGCTTTGTTGTCTCTTTTTTAAGAATTTAAAGAATACAGGGGTGATTGAGGCAATGGTCTGAGGTCAGAAAATTCCCTGCTTGGTTAAACTTGATTCTTGAAACACAATTTCTAACAGCCTTAATGTGTTAACTTCATCTACTGTTCTTTCGTCCTTTACCACACAGGATTGTCCTCACAGCACCGTTAGTCACCTGTAGAGCGTTCATTCTCTACCTGTCAGTGAAGCTTTCAGACTGATTGTAGAGCTCTCTGTCAACAGCTTTTAGATCCAGAGAGTGTGTGTGTGGTGGGTGGGGGCTTGTTTGCATTTAAAACAGCTGTTAAGGAACACACACAGTGATTGATTGGTTGATATGGGATGTTTCCATTATGAAGGTGATTCACTGTACACAATCGTTACAAAGAGAGAGAAGCTGAGAGGGTGAGGCAACGAGGAAAAGTTCACACCAGCGATTAGTCTCTGCTGTCATCAGGAGAAAAGGGAAATTGTACAGGAACCCTGAGCTGCTTCTGCCTTTCAGGCTTTTGTCTCGATTGCATCGGATACGGAGTGAGAGATCAAAACAGGCCAAGGTGTGAGGAGGAGAAAAGTGCAGCAATAGAAGATGAAAAAAATATGTGTTTTCCTGCACGCTAATTATAAAAATTAAAACTCTGGAAGAGGGAAAAAGGGTAATGGGTGGTTGTATTCTCTGATTGAGAAACTAGATGCGAAGATAAATGAATTGAATGATACAGGAAACAGCATCCTCCATTGGCTTGGTGCCAAATGAGAGACAACAGAGCTCTGAAAGACTCACAGCTCAAGAGAATACAATTAACTCTTACTTTGTGTGTGTGTGTGTGTGTGAGAAAAGTGTCTTTTCTGGAGTGTTTACATTAGGGAAATGAGCTCTTTGGCTGTCGCTGGCCTGTTCTTTGAAGGTTGAGTGAGCATGAACACACACACACATGCAGGCACAAGCACACACAGAGGCATAAGTGGCAGCTGCCTACAATGAGATGATTTTATTGATACTCTGCACTTGTCAGACTTGGCATTTGGTCCTGCGTATTTTCTGGATTTTGATCAGATAGCAGGTCAGAAGCTAAGTTTCAGATGAGGATGAAAGTGTAGCTGGGCATTATCGGGTAATAGCGTTTTATAATTAGATTACCTCTTGAAACGTATCAAACTTGACTGGTATAAGCACAAACAGATGCTCACACACATTTGGAGTTTGAACATTAGGAGTCCCAGAGCAGTGTGTGCAGTTCCCAAGGAAACAGAGCACTCCTCAAATGAGCCAACTGGAAACCAAACTAAGGCTCTCTATTTTTGTTAGCACTTATGGTGTCTCAGTGTGTGTCCACAGTGAAAATATTGGGGCACTCATAAAATCCTTCAATGTTGTTTCTTTTGACTGAGATGAAGCTTGATCCTTTGAAAACAGCATTTTCACTGTGACATAAATATAAATGATATCTGTGTTGATGTAGCAGTCAGTTTTGATTTGGGCACACTTATTCAAAAACCAAGAGGGCAAAAGATGGATGGATCAAAAAGAGTAAAAGCAACAATAATCAGTAAAACATATAATAATGCTCTAAAGCAATACAAACATTACCAGTCAATTAAGTCAGTTTTTTACCTGTCAAGGGGCTGCTGTTGACGAGCTGGGATTGGGGTGATGTAATGTTACCTGTTGAAGGCAGTATCACATTTGTCTGTTTCCTGGAATTGCTGAAGTGCATAGAAAGTTCTCTGTATTTCTGTAAGTATGGCATACAGCAGCTGAGTTGAGAGAAGCTAAAGTTAAAGTAAGCTAGTGTTACAAAATGGACCACATACTTAAATTAAATATTCAATCATGCCAGTGTATTTAATTGTAACATCAGTGAACATCCCAGTTGGCCTAAGACCGGTCGTTACATGAATTGGTCCATCTAAATAGTCCATAGGTAGGGATGGGTACCTTACACATTTGAAACGATATGTTACCGATGCCCGGTACCTAGCAATCTGTACCGGTACTCAACGGTACCAATTTTCGGTACTTTTTTGTGGTTATGTGGTAAAAAGTATTAATTTGTTTAACAATAAAACATATATTTTTTACAATTTAACATATGTATTCTTCAATATATAACCTTGAAATGCTGTGTCCATGTCCATGGTACCTTTTGACTCTACACGAATCGATACTCGTTACTTTTGACATAATTCGGTCGGTACCTAAAAAAGTACCTAATTCGGTACCCACCCCTATCCATAGGTGTGACAGTGTCTGCTTTTCTCTTGCCTAGGGATGGCTGGGGTAGACCCCAGCTCCCCACAACCCCAAACAGGCCAAAGCAGTAAACAGATAGACAGACTAATAATACTAACTTTCCTCTGGTTTGTTCTTGCAGCCTATTTTTTACATCACCAAATCTACCTGGTAGTTTTCAGTTTCTCCCATAACCAATTTTATCTCCACCCAGACATAATATGACACTCCTTTAAGCAGGAGATATTTACAACTCATGTCCTTCAGCTTTGCAGGGTGAGTAATAGAAAACTTCTGGCTCCTTGTTGCAGTTGCAAGGCTGCTTTCACATACCTTGAATTGGAACAAAGTGCTGTATGCCAGGTTGTAAATCAAACTGTGCTAATAAAGAGAGAATTACATCCATTTTGTCGCTCCATGGGAAATCATGCATCAATGAGTTTTGTTGCTTTCAGGCTTCTGCTTTGCAATAACTGAGTGAGTGTGTGCATGTTTGTGTTTTTCCCAAATCTAATTAGCACGACTTGGTTTGATGATTATTGTAATAAGTAGATTACTTTAAAGGTTGTAGATAATGAGATTCTGACTTTGTGTGTGTGTGTGTGTGTGTGTGTGTGTGTGTGTGTGTGTGTGTGTGTGTCTCACAGAGCAAGATTAATGCCTCCTGATAACAGATTGGGTTAATCAGTCCGGATCATTTCAGAGCCTGTACATTCATCTGTGTGTAGTGAAAGGAAAAAAGTATGAAAGAAAAAAAAGAAATTCCTGTGTGTGAGATTTTACACGTGTGTTTCCCATTACAAGGAGTGCTTATAGACTCTCAGCCTCTGACCGTTTTTCCTGTTAGTGTGCAAAGATGAGGCGAGATAGACAATCTTCACAATCTGCCTCTCAGTGTTTCTTCTCCTTCTGTTATGTACAGACATTTAATCCTGGTGCTTATGGCTATTTTTAGCTGCTAAATGTGTTTTAGTGAGTCCACAGTCTGAGTCTGGTGTGTGTGTCGGAGAGAGAGAAAGGTAGACATTCGACATAGGGATCAATGTTATGGATCACATCTTTTGTTGGTGCAGCTGGCTTAAATGTTAGCTGAGCCCTGATAGTGTGTGTTAGTGTGTGTGTGAATTGATTATTTATAGCTGTTCCATTTCTCTTTCCTGTGGTTCCTGACAAGCTGTCATTGTTTGTGTTTCTCTCTGTGTGTGTTTGTGTGTTTCAGTCTGATGCAGGGCTCGTCTAGTCTAGTCTTGGCTGAATTCAGCCTCATACTTGTCATGGGAATGTTTTATTCCCTTGTTGTCGAGAAGGGAAGACACCCAGAAGAAACATGAAGAGCATGAAATGCAACTCACATATACATTCATGCCGTATGTAGGGCAGCAGCCAAAGATTATTTGCTGTCTGTCTTTTATCAATGTTCAAATGTATAGAAACTCAGGAAACAGTGATTGATGCTAAGCCCACAATGACACCTTTTTAAGCATTATATTGTCTGGCCCAAAACCTAAAACAGTATACTGACAGTGATGTTACAGAAAAGCCTGAAATCCCACATTTCACATTTGAACTCATATATGTTTCTCTTGTTTTAGTTTGTTATTCATGAAATGGAGTTAACGTAAGTTCATGCAGGACACGGAAGTCATACGCCCAGCTGTGATCAGCTGACAGACTGATGTTCTAACCTACCCCTCTCAACCAATCACAGCGTGTGTCTAACAACAAGGCGGTGTATTTAAATCACGTCTTCATTCTCAGTTATTCCTGCTACCTCATTGTTGCTCAGCTGCTGCTGTCACAATCATCCCACCTCCACCCCAGCCTCCTCCTATTTAGCCTCATGTATGTATCTTATTGATCTGTATGCATTCATTTGATCTGTATGTATACGGGGGGTTTGCTATGCACTCCCTGGAAAGCGCGAGCAAGCTGCTCGGCTAACCCAGGGAGTACTCTGAAAAGCAGAGCTTTAACGCCAATTCTAACTGTATCCATTTGGCAATAAATGGTTAATCTATGACGAGTGTTCCTGACTGAACTTAAAATTATTAGTTATATTTTTCTTTGTTTAGGGGCATCTCTGGGTCTGACACTCTCGTCTTCATGCAGCACAGTGGAGGAGAGCCCACTTTACATGACGTGGTGACCTTTGAAAAAACAAAGAAAAATCCCCACAGACCTGGTGTGTTTTCTTGACTATTGTTAATCAAATCTCACCTTTGCTTTTCTTTATTTAAAGTGTTACATGAACAAACCTTTAAATATCACACTCCAAAGATAGACAAAGCAGCAGTGCTTTGTGCTAAATGCTTACACTAGCTAATCTGACTCTCAGCATTATGTAAATCATGGCTACTATCAACGTTTTATGAGCCAACATGCTAAAATGTTTATTTTCTTAACATCAACAGCAGTCACCCGTGGGGTGTCTCCAAAACTGAAGAAAAACAAAGTAACTGCTTTGGTCTTTAAAAAGTAATGAAAGAAACGGAGTTGTGGTCAAGAAGATCAGTGTGAGCTGAGGTAACAGAGACTTTCTTTGGAAGCCTTTGAACAACTTAATTTTAAAATGTTAGTCAGAAATTCTTAATAAAAATCTGCAGATGTTTCATTTTTTTGTTTCATTTGCATTTTTTTTCTCATAGAGTCTCAAGAAAATGTGATTTTTAAAGCTGTAAGGAACTTTCTGCTGGATTCTTTTCTTCTTTTCTTTTTTTCCCCTCTTGCTTGAACCACTTTAATTGACTCCTTTGATTCTTACTTTTTTATTTGTTATTTTACTTGATATGTGTTTTCGTATTTTTCAGTCTCCTTTTTTCATTCATTACTTGATTTCTTCCCTCATTCATTACATGTACAGAACTTTAAATATCAAACACAATAGATGGACAAAGTATAAACTGGAAAGAAAAAGGAATAGGGCATCACCTCAAGCTATTTTTGTTCTGCTGTTTCACACAAATTCAGCTGCACTCCTCTGAGGAGTTTATTTTGCTGATCCAATCCACTCTCTCTTTTACATCTACATCCACTTTGTGTTATTAACTGGCTTCAACAGCACAGATATGGGACCTGTGGTTTCAGATACGTTATCCTCAGAGTCAAGGTTGGCTCCAGTAATTAAAGTGTCTCATCTGTTTGTAGGCTTAGAAGGCATTAGCAGGTGGCAGAGTTAGTACGCTGCAGCTGAATCAGTCTGTTTTACTAACTTTACATTTTTCCTGAAAGACCTTGTTCTCCAAGCCTGAAAGAGAGCAAAAAGTACTGCTACCACTGTTCGTGTGTGTGTGTGTGTGTGTGTGTGTTTTCAACAGCATTTTGTGAAGGAATTACTGAAGAGTGTTAGTGGTGGGTGCGGTTCCTAATGCCTGCTTGAGAAGTGTAGATAGTCCTGTGGGTTGATCTGAGCTCTGTGTGTGTGTTTGCGTGTGCATTTGTGTGTGTGTGTGTGTTTGTGCACAGTGTGTGTAGTATTTGTCTCTTGAGTTACTGTATGTGTCTTTGTGGTTTGCCCGCTACAGCAGCTGTATGTGGATGGGGATTTCTCTGTGCACAGTGTATGTGTGAGTCTTTGTCTCGAGCAGCCCATGGGGAGTCTGGGGAGCTGTCTCAGTGTGTGGGAGACTTGATTTGCATCCCCTGAAGATTGACTTGGAGGGGGTTTAACAGGACCAAGTGCTTCGATAATGCTTGCTCATGGCTTTTTCTGCAGCTTTAAGTGATTACCTCCCACTGTGACCATACTGCACCTCTGAAAGCCTAAGATTAACACAGGGCCGCGCCACAGATCTTCAGTTTTATGTAGATTTCATTATGTGGGAGCAATCTCAGACCCTTAGTTTTCTCACATTTCATCATTGCTGCAACACAAGCATATAACAAGTGTCGCGTCTTTCTTATTGAATCTCTGCTTATCACTTATGCCCGCGAGACTTTCTGCCGTCCTGCTGGCAAACAACTTTAAGTGACACTAAATTTAAACACTCGGTCCTCATTCTGTCACCGAGTTCAAAGATGTCCAATCTGCTTGCCTTTGGTCTCATCTAATCAAGGATTATTTTACAACAGGGATGTCAGGTGAAAGTAATTAACTGCAGTGAACTACCTGTCAGGACAGAACGATGAGTCCCGAGCAGCAGGATTAACAGCTGATGAAATAATGAGTTATCAGGAAAAGTCTGCCTTATCATCACCGTTGGCTCTGCATGCTCCACTTTCTCTCAGAGCTGTGCGTTTTTGCCTCATTACTAATTTTCCACACGTCCACTGACTTTCTGTATCAACAGCGCACACCAGTGTGCTGGCATTGATGTGTTTGTTTTTATCCTCAGGGTTTTTTTTCCTGTTTAGTTCCACTCCTGTATAAATATCTTGTTTGTTTTTTAAGTTTCAGACTGCAGATTTGTGGAAATTTGCTCACTTTTCCTCCTGCAGATGAACATGAAGGTCAGAGAGTGTGTTTAATAGCAGCAGTGTAAATGGGTGAACACGTAACATTAGGAAGGTGTGATGACTTTTGGACATTCCTGGGGTTCATAAAGAGAAGCTTACGATAGTTTCTGTTGTAGATAATATACAGGCCATATTCATCCTGCTCCTGAGAAAATACCTCTGGTCCTAGTGTCCGAGTGTTTGAGTCGTTGGGATGCTCTCAGTGCTGTTGGGGCTAAGTAGATATAGTCCTATTGATGTACTATGTTAACATAACTTGGCTAATTGTAGTTTTATGGATCAACAGTGATGTGATCAAGGCCGAATCTCGTGTAGCAGTCAAGGTAAATATAAGTATGTTATAAACAGGTAGCGAGGTTGGATTGACAACAAAAAATGACTTTTCTCTGACATCAACCAGAGATCTTGTGAAAGACTCAGTAAACACCTGTTGGTTGGATGTGTAAGTCATGTTGTTACTCTGTCATAAAGCAGCACTGGAATTGACTTACTTGAGGTCACAGCAGAGTGTGAGGGCTACATGGATCAGATTGTCGTGCTTCATCATCACAGAGCATTAACTCATTTAAACATGTCACATTATGACGTATGATAGTATAATCATTCATTCACTGACATACTTCTTCTCCTTCTGCCAGGATTCGTCCTCAGATGGCCAAGGAGAAGATCGAGGGCTGTCACGTGTGCACACTGGTCACACCTGGTGAACCACAGGTCCTGCTGGGAAAGGATAAAGCCTTCACCTACGACTTTGTGTTTGACCTCAACTCTGAGCAGCATCAAATCTACCAGGCTGGAGTGTACAAGCTCATCGAGGGCTGCTTTGAGGGATACAACGCCACTGTGTTTGCTTATGGGCAGGTATGATGTGTTGTATCTGAGTGAATATTAAAGTTTATTTTTTTTATCAATATTTAAGCTCTTGAGGTGATGCTGCATCAATCAAATAGCAACAGAAACAAGAAAAAAAGAAAACTGAGCACCAAACAGTTTGCTCCCAGTCTTGTAAGAATTACATGTATTGCAATAATAATAGTTTCTAACAAGCTAAAAGTGTTGTAGCAGTGAGGTATGTTGAAAAAAACCTGCATCTTTTGTATTTTTCCAACCAGCGAGGGATTGAACCCTTTCACATTTGAAACGACACGGTACCGATGCATGGTACCTGGCAATCGGTACTGGTACTCAACGGTACCATTTTTTGGTACTTTTTTGTGTTTATGCGATAAAAAAATATCAATTTGTTTAACAATGAAATAGAAAGATTTTTCAATTTCACATATCTATTCTTCAATAAATAACCTTGCAATGCTGTGTTCAAGTCCAACATGGAAAATTGGCTACTCTCTCACCCCTTCACAGTCACAAGGATGCATCTAGGTACCTAAACATGGCGCCTTTTGGTTTTACATGAGTTGATACCTGGTACTTTTGACAGAATTTGGTCAGTACCTATAAAAGTAGCTAATTAGGTACCCATCTCTACAACCAGAGCTGTCAGGACTACCTTAAAAAAAACTACCAATCAAATTTTTGGGCAGATTCATATTAGTTGGGTTTGAAGAAAGCTTCATATAGGTTATATTTTAATATCAAGCCTAAAGCTGCTAAAAATGGCTCTATGAACTGGCTACCAACATTCATAATTAAATTACATTGTTTGGATTCCAAACAGCAATATCAAATGTTTGCTCAATAGGTTATAAAGTAGAGTTTCACATTTATAAACTTTGTTCTACAATTTTCCTGTCCTCAAGGCTGTATAGGATTGCTGTTCAATCCTTTACAGCCTCGAGGACAAATCATGATTGTCCATTTTGTGGTGTATTTGTAGGCTCCTTAAAGCTCCTGTGGTCAATTTTAAACTTGTTATCAGATAGACTGAAGTAAATACAGATGTCTTTTTACAGCCTCAAAAAGTCATCAGCAGCATCAACATAAATTTACTTTTGTGGCAACTTTTAATGTCTGAAACTGTCGTTGTGGAGGATGGGTGTCAGACTGTGGTTGTCTTTTAACAGTAAGACTCTTGATAAGTGATGAGGTTTCCTGTTTGAAGAAGGAAAAACGAGTTTCTCTCTTCATATAAAAATAACAGATAGCCATGAACATGGAAAAAAAGCACATTTTAAGAGCCGAGAGGTACTGATTGTCCACTGGGAGAATCAAACTGATCAAAGCCATGTAAAGTGGCTTTTCTGTTTAGTGTAACTGCACAAGGGGAAGATCCAAACAAGTGTGGGTATTTGTCACTTCATAGATGACAAAAACAGGATAAACATCGGTTAAATGCTAAATAAAAACTGTACATGCATACATTTGTGTTGAAATTCAATATTGTACCTATGTTTAAAAACATCTTTGAACTCAATTTTTTCTGGCTGTTGTTGGACACAACAAATTGAATTTAATGTGTTGTGTTTCAGACTGGTTCAGGAAAGACCTACACCATGGGGACTGGCTTTGATGTGAGCCTGAGCCCACAGGAGCAGGGCATCATCCCGCGCGCCGTTCACCAGCTGTTCGAGGGGATCCAGACCAGGAGGGTGCGCGCCCAGCAGGCCGGCAGCCAGCCACCTGAGTTTAAAGTCAGCGCTCAGTTCCTGGAGGTGGGTGTTATGCTGGTGTAGACATTTGTGAAAGACATGCTCATGAGCACGGTACTTTTAAAACAGCTGACTAATTTGATAGGCCAACAGTGCAGTAGTGATGGTCTTGCTACATGTGAATATCAGTCCATGATAACTGCGACCAGATGAGACAAAGCAAAGAGAGGTGGTGGGAGAGGATCAGCCCCCTCTCCCACAAACAGGAAGTGTCAGCTGAGTGACAGATGGGCAGGGATGTCTTCTTGTTCTTTGCTGGTCCTGATTAATGTGTGCCATTACCTCTGACATTATTCCTCATCACTGAGGGGCAGGAGACGGATACAAGCAAGGGATAAGAGGAAGGGGTGGGGTGCTGAAGTAGAAGCAATGAGATAATTTGACAGGTTATCATTTCCTCCAAAGGTTTTCTGGCAGGCACATGTTTAGTTTGTCTCTGGAAGTTAATAATTGTAGGTGTCAGCATGTGTATGCTTAATATAATGCTTGTTTTGAAAAAAACAATTATCCTTTCATCCTGTGTTCTTTTTTTTGCGATGTTTGCCTCACTCGCTTTGTGAGTGTTTTTTGACTCCTAAGGTCAAAAGGTTATCTCTATTGATGGTAAACAGATGTGTGTTTGTGTGTGTCAGTGTGTGTTTGGCTGTAAGAGGGAACAGCTGAGCTTTCAGCTGACCCTTGACCCTCGTTGGTCTTGGAGAGGTCATTCTGTTGACCTGTGTTTAAATGGGAAACACAGCTGAGTCAGTGAGGCACATAGATAAAACATACATAAGCTGTAATCCTCTCTGGTAAGATGCAAATCTCAGATATGCAGAAATTGTTCTGTGACGTTCATCAGTATTTGTTTCACACAGTTGTACAACGAGGAGATCCTGGACCTGTTTGACGGAGCCAGGGATCCAGAGAGTCGCAGCAGGAAGTCCAACATTAAGATCCATGAAGACTCGAGTGGCAGCATTTACACCACGGGAGTCACCTCCAGACTGGTGCATTCAGAGGAGGAGGTGGGTGCACCCTCTATCATCAGTATCATCTATCATTGTCCACCTTAGCAACAGATGATTTTTGTACACCAGGTGTCTGACAGGGTTTACTTTTCTGAGAGAGACAGGAATTTTTTTTTGAGTAAAGAGTGAAGAAATACCAGGCCAGTGTTTTTTTTTTGCAAAAACAGAAGAGCCTGATAAATTCTTCTTTTTATTGGTGGTTATTAATTTCCCGCATTTCTGCATTTGATTTAATCAGATTTTGACGGATGAGCATTTATGTTAAAAGAGGTTTTTATGATGTTGTGTAAGTTCTGAAATTTGTATTCAGTTTTTGATTGTAAAGCAGACTTAAAAGGCATCAATGGCTTAAATTCTAGTCTATCCTTGTGCTTGCCCATGTATGGCTTGATAAGTATCACTTTAAAACAGTCCTTTGCAAGTTACTGTATGAAGGCTGCTTTTTCTCTAATCATTATCAAGCTTCTGTCCTGTTTTTAGTAAAGTAAAAAATTCAAACTAAAAGGAATAGTTAAGCTTTAACTGAAAGAAAATAAAAGCATGCCAATTTTAGATGGAGACAGTGCAAGACTGAAATCTTAATGCTTTCCAGTGCAGTAACAAAGGGTTAACTGTAAAAACACAGATGAATATTGACATGGCATGAGAGATCTAGAGATCTCCAGCTCCCCTCAAACTCAACAACCATCTGGTGGCCAGTTCTCAAAAACATCAAACAGGCAATATTTCTTTAAGTTACTGTCACTGACTGTGATTGTCTTTTCTTGAGAAGCTGCCGGATATATGTGGCTGTGTGGAGGAGGGAGCCTGTGATGGGGTTAAGAGGGCAGGAGGAATGTGTGCGAGTAGAGATATGACAAACCACTGACAAAGAGGTTAAAGGAGGTGGCAGGTGGGGATTTAAGGGGAGGACTGCGGTCAGACTTTTATGAATTTATTCAGTGTGTGCTCAAATAAAGTCAAAAGAAAGATGTGAGAAGTCACAGACAAAGAAAGGGCAAATTCAGTAGAGGTCATCTGCCAATTAAATCCTCTAAGTTGAGTGGGCTGTGAGAAAAGTAGAGACAGATGGGAACTCCTAAAAGAATTGGAAAGTCATAGAGTAGAGGAGATAAAAGTGTGGAGGTGATGGAAAAAGAAAGAAGAAACAGACTCAGAAATCCTTTGTCAACCAAACATCCCTCTTTGTTGTCCTTGTGTTGCAGCTGCTGCAGTGTCTGAAGCTTGGCGCTTTGTCCCGCACCACAGCCAGCACCCAGATGAATGCCCAAAGCTCCCGCTCGCACGCCATCTTTACCATCCACCTCTGTCAGATGAGAGTGTGCCAACAGCCTGAAATGGTGAGACTGCTGTTTGGATTTTATGATTTAATCCTGAAATATCTGTTCGCTAGAGGAGGCAGATGGGATGAGGGGGTTGAGCACTGACAGGAGAAGGCTAAGTAATAATAAATGTGGTGGAAAAGACACAGACATGAAAAAAAAGATCAAAAACTTAAATTCATGAAAAAACGTGTTGAGAAAGTCTGAGTGGTATTGATGGCGATTAAATAATTTATGTTTTTTTAAGTGAGGAATTCAGAGCGATGAACTCATTTTGATTGTTTTTGTCTACCTCTGCTTGCAGAATGGAGGAGGGGAGAATGGGGAGTTGAACGGTGTGGATTCAGGACCCATAGCACAGCCCGAGTATGAGACTCTGATGGCAAAGTTTCACTTTGTTGACCTGGCCGGCTCTGAGAGGCTGAAACGAACGGGAGCTACAGGAGACAGAGCTCGAGAGGGAATCTCTATTAACTGTGGACTGGTGAGTGTGTGTGTGTGTGTGTGTGTGTGTGTGTGTGTGTGTGTGTGTGTGTGTGTGTGTGTGTGTGTGTGTGTGTATTTGATTTATTTCTTATCTGTTATGTTACATTATGTTATGTTACATTATGTTATGTTACATTATGTTATGTTACATTATGTTATGTTATGTTATGTTATGTTGTGTTGTGTTATGTCTCGTTCATCCCTGCAGCGTCTCAGCGCTTTAACACAGTCGAACGCTGGGCGTCTTCTGACTTCAGCAGGGAAGCGTAGAGTGGGTTGTTCTACTGTGGAAACTGGATAGTCATTGGATAAACACTGGGCTTTGTCCCACCCATCGGACGCTCAGCGTCTCTGGGGGTCTATGAGGCAGTGGGCTGGCCTGGACGCTGGGCTTCTGCATGATGATTGGCTGATCTGTCTGGGGTCGAATCCCTTTTTGATTGACAGTGAAATGAGCCAGTCAGCGATCTTGAAGTATAACCCTCCACCAGAGTATCTTCTGAGTTCTACATTTACTTGTTCTGGACTGATCCGGAGGCTTTATTGATCCTCCTCAGAAACAAGCATTGTGTTTAAAGATTCTCTCTTTTTTCACCAATAAGCAGCTACAGCTCCAGCTGCGGAGTTTCTCCCCCTGTCACTCACACTTAAAGCCTGTTGTAGTCTCACGTAGCAGCTCCAGCTGCGAGCAAGCTGACACAGAGGGTAAAAATTACGTTAAAATAAATAAACAAATTTATGATGTAGGCCGGAAAAAAATGAGCTTCCCCTCCTTGACTGACCAGCAACTGCCACTGGTAGGAAACTAGTCTGTGACGATTGTCTGAATTTTTGTGTGTCTGTGTTGTAGCTGGCCCTGGGAAATGTGATCAGTGCTTTAGGAGACCAGACTAAGAAGGGAGGACATGTCCCTTATCGAGACTCCAAACTCACCCGTCTGCTGCAGGACTCACTTGGAGGCAACAGGTAAATAGACAAACATTTTCTACAAACTGATCTGACATCTTGACAGTATTCTGAATATTTTAAAGGCCAAGAGCAAAAAAAGTCAAACAGTGGGAAAGGTGTTGGTGCTCTTTGGAGCTGAACAATCAATTGCACTTAAATCAGTATTATTGTGAATATATTTATTGCTGCATGTGCATGTCATCTCCGCTCTCTATTCGACACATTTTCTCTTTCGTTTTGGTTGTTTGGTTCCAATAAAAGTGACGTGTAAAAACATATTATCTTTCCAACTTATGCAGTCCTAATATGACCCTCATGATGACGATGATATAACTTTAGGACACTCCATGAAGGAAAACTAAATTTTTAGTCGTTTTTTATTCGTGACTGGATAAACAGGGTAATAAAAAAAGTAATAATAGTTTCTTGGAAGTTATAATTTAGTGTTTTTACCTGAGCTTCCATTCCTCTCTCTAGAGATTGACTGGCATGCTGGTTAGATAGTGCAGCCTAAGGGCTCTCATGTGCTAATCGAAGCTATAAAAATAAGTCTATTGCCTCACTGTTACAGAAAAAGATACAACATGCTGTAAAGTTATTGATGTGAAGGGTTGAAGGCCTTCTACACCCTTACCATTTTCTTCCTCCTCAGTCGCACAGTGATGATTGCCTGCGTCAGCCCGTCAGACCGGGACTTCATGGAAACACTGAACACACTGAAGTACGCCAACCGAGCACGAAACATCAAGAACAAGGTGGTTGTGAACCAAGACAAGACCAGTCAGCAGATCAGCGCTCTGCGTGCTGAGATAGCCCGACTTCAGATGGAGCTGATGGAGTATAAAGCGGTGAGAGACAGAGGGATGGACGAATGAGTGATAAGAGAGACAGATGGGAATAAAAAAAAAGATTTGAGGATAATAAAGACAAGGATGGGCTCAGAGAAAGAGATTAGAGAGGATGAAGAACAAGAAGTGGCAGGTGGAGGAAGAGAGAAAGCACATGGCTGTCAGTGAGTCTGATGCAATGATGCAGTAAGAGAGAACTGTTGTGATGGATGAAATTTAGGATAACAGCTGAGCAGAAGAAGCGACTAATGAGAGTAAAGGAAAATAATTTTGGAGGTTGAGTGAGAAGAGCAGAGGCTGAGCCTGCTGCTGCAGCTGATTACTGTATCAAATTAAAGATCTTTACTGGAACACACGCATCCATTAAAGCCTCGGCTATACAGAGGGGCCTGGGCATGGAGATTAATTAGTGCGATGTCAGCATGTTTAGAAAGTTAATGCAGAGATAAATTGATCCTGCTGCTGAATGAGCTTGTACTCTGCAGCTGCGTAACCTTTATACAAAAAGAAACTAAAGTGCAGAGTGATGCAAGGAAATGTGACCAGAAATGGGTAAAAAAAATTCAAAGAAAGTCTGCCAGGAGTCTCGCCTTTTTCATCAGCTTTGACCTCCAGGCCTGCTAGCAATCATTTAGTGGATTTGTCGGTCTCTTATGTGATTTAAAGGCGTTAGCACGGTTAGTGGAGGCAAGTGAGTGTGTGAGTAGGATGAGGGCAGCAAGCTGACCTAAATGTGGTAATAAGGATGTAATGTGACCAGAGTCTGGAAGTAATGGCGTGTTGGACTGGTGGAGGTAATGATGTCTGCTGAGCTGTGGCTGGATGAGATAGTGACTCTCTGTTCGACGCTTATGCAACGGGATGTTTTCAGCGTTGATCATTCATAATACAACAAGAGAGGCATAGACTGACCACGGCATTCAAAACAACAGAATAATGGAGGGAGGATTTGCAACATAAAGCATACCTATGAGTGAGGGTTTAGTTTTTCTGTTCTTTTTGCCCAAATAGTTCTGTTCTGTTTCTTATTGTAGTGTTTAGAGTTGTTGGTAATTATCTTCTCTGTGCAGGGGAAGCGTGTAGCATGTGAGGATGGTTCAGAGGGCTACAGCGACCTGTATCAGGAGAACGCCATGCTGCAGAGAGAGAATGACACTCTGCGCCTCCGAGTGAAGGCCATGCAAGAAACAATTGATCACCTGAACACCCGAGTAACACACCTTCTGGCCAATGAGGTCAGCACTCTGCTGACCAAGTCAAGTAAGTTTACAAGTTTACACATCTTCCTAAAGAGTTTGTAGACTGATGTATCCGTAAGTGCATCCTGTGACATGTGTCTTCTGCTTCTCTCGACTTGCAGGTGAAGGAAATGAGGAGATTGGGGCTCTGATCCAAAACTACATAAGAGAGGTTGAAGAGCTCAGGTAAGAGCTCCACATCTTTATTTAACTCCTCTTACACTAATTCAAAAAGCTGCAGTAAGTTTTCACCGTTGAATGTCAAGTTACTGTGCAGCCAACTGCTGTTTAGCTTAGCGTAGCATATACGAGCTGAAACCATGAATCAGAACTTCACTTCAAGTAGAGTGAAAACCTTACTAACACACCCAAAGCTTAGTATTTTAAATTTCTTATTTGTTTTCAAGAAGAAAAATATTTACACTGGTTGGAGCAAAGCTAGTTTTCTGTAGCTTCAGCTTTAAAGTAAAGCTAGCTTAGTTTATCCTGGCTAAAGCTTTGCTAAGTTTTTGTGAGACAAAAGTGATATAAATTCTCTCATTCAGAGTGATTACGTGCCTCTTCATGGCAGAAATGGCTTTTGTTCAGTTGCATCTGTACTTAGAGTCTAATTTAGGATTTTTTTCTCACCAAAGTATCATACAGACCATTGTTTGTTTTGGCCTTAAAACATGACAGCCCATGGCAGCTTATTGTGTACCGTGTTCCTGTAGTTTTCCTCTTTACTTCGGAAATGAAGAATGAAAGGTATCCTTTTTAATCACCTGGTTGTTCGTTATTTTTTGCTCCTCTGACAGAACCAAGTTGCTTGAGAGCGAAGCCATGAATGAGTCGCTGCGACGGCAGGCTGCCCGGCTTTCTTTACGGTCCCCTTTCCCTTCCACCAGCCTCACCCCTGTCCCTGGCCACCCACCCGGCTCCTCTCCTGCTCCCATGTCCATGGAGGCAGAGATGACGGATGTTCTCCGCCGGGCCAAGCTAGACATAGAGAGGCTGAAGAAGAAGGAGAGGAGGCAGAGGAGGATGAGGTGAGGACAGACAGACAAGTATTTTCACTTCAATTAAAAAGTTTAAGAGAACATTTTAAAGCCAGGACCTGGAGCCAGAGTAATCAAGATCCACAAAGCTCTAATTTCCCCAATTATCTAAACACCTTAAGTTAATGTAAATTTAATTTCTCTTGGCTCTATTTAACCCTGTTTCAATTAACCTGTGAATGTTTTTAGTACCGAGGGAGCCTGATGAGTACATTAGTGTTCATGCCTTTACACTGTTCCCTCCTCATTGCTTTTCTCCTCCAGCTTAAGAGGCACATCACAAGTCGATTAGAGTTTTGGGAAAGCCAGCTTCTGAATAGAATTGGTACACAGCCAGCGCTGGGTAGTAATGCTGGCTGGGACACAGAGAGGTCTAATTCAGTCGGCCAGTGGGTCATGAAAGAGAAGAGCACACAGCCCAACAGCCTAAATGAGGTTTAATGGGATAGACGTGGAGGTAGATGGGAATTTGGTGATGTGATGAGGGATAAGCTGGATGGTTGTAAAAGAGGGAGCAAAGGGAAAATAAAATTGGCAATAAACTCTAAAGAGCTAAAAAGGTAAGAGGTGGGGAGAGGAGCTTGGGAAGACTTTGCTAATGACTTCAGAGGTCTGATATTGATGTTAGCATACGACTTGGCAGCGCTCCCAAAGTCTTAATGGAGGTTGCCAGCCATGTGTGGCATCTAACTAACATAAGAGGAGTGTTTTAATGCATGATAATGGGCAAAAACACTATGAGCTACTGTAGTTGAACTGGAAAGGCTAAGAACCATAGTTAAAATGAGAAGGGGAATGAAGTCATGACACATGTTTGGAAAGATATTGATGTTTGCCTTTCTTTGCATCTTTTCCTCTGTTCTGTCTTACAACTATTGTGTTTTTTCTTCTTCATTTTTGTAGTCCAGAGTTGGAGAAAGGTGTGAAGAAGCGTGTGAAACTGCACACTCATGAGAACGGAGAAAACGGGCAGAGTCGTGAAAACGGACAAAATGGCGAGATTGATTCAGACGACAATTACACTGAGGTAAACTGAACCTGAGTCAGCATTCAGAGCAAGTTTGGTCTCAAAAGGAACAGATCAAAGTCTGATACCTCATTGTGCTCTTGTATAGGACATCATGTCTCCTCTTCAGGAGGAGAGTGGTTGTGATGAAGATGAAGGGGAGGATGAGGAAGAGGGCAGGGAGGAGGAGGATGGCTTTGACAGCGATGAGAGCCTGGTGGATTCAGACTCTGACTCCGATGAGAAAGGTGTGTTTTTGACAGTTGTTGGACAGAAAGTCTAAAACTCTTTTTCTTCTTGAATCCTGCATCAGTCAGAGTGAATTCATCATGAATTGAGATATTTCTAGTGGATAGAAATATCTCAACAGCTAACTATTTGATGGACTAACTAGAATTGGTATTAAAACATAAAGAGCATAAATCTATTAAATGAAATGTATTAAACTCTACTGGGGCTACCTACTCCAAAGTCTCTCATGCAATGAAATGTCATCAAACCATCAAATGAAACTACTTAAATTTGATATTTGAGGGTTTAAAAAGTCCATGGACTTCCCCCAGTGTTATAGCCTGGTCCAAATCTCACTTATGGCAGCCCAGTCTGTATTTTATTCTTATTGGCCGGCAGGAAATGTTAACATGCTGTCATACTAATCTAACATCATGTAAATGAAATTTATTTGCATGCTAGCCTTACGTTTGTGAGCATTCTAGCATACCGTTGACTCAGAGCACACTATTTGTAGTCTCCTACTTTACTATCATACACCCCCTTTCCTCTTAAAAAACTTTAAGCAGGTATCATATAGTTGACAAAATTAAGGAAGAAATCATTCACAGTATTGATGGTTTTCTGTGTCAGCAGCTTCAAGGGACAAAAGAAGTTTGACCCAACTTGAAATGGAAAAACAGATTCACTGAGCATGTTTATTAAACTTTCAGAATCAAGAGTGTGCAAGCAGCTTTTTCACTCTTTTGGTATTTCATTATCAATCAAAATCTTAGAACACCACTTTAACTCTCTTTTAAGCAGCCAACTTCCAGGCGGACCTGGCTGATCTGACCTGTGAGATCGAGATCAAGCAGAAGCTGATTGACGAGCTGGAGAACAGCCAGCGCAGGCTTCTGATGCTGAAGCTGCAGTACGAGGAGAAGCTCATCCTTCTGCAGAACAAGATCCGAGACACTCAGCTGGAGAGAGACCGCGTCTTGCAGAACCTCAGTGAGTAAATACAGTATAGGATTGTGGTCAGTGTACACATTTAGGTGTACTGACCACAATGGATAAATGTGAATGGGTAAATATGAATTGTTTGTAGTAGGTTAAAAAACATGTTTCATGGTCACACAGTGTCGATGGAGAACTACACAGAGGAGAAGGCCAATCGAATCAAGCAGGAGTACGAGAAACGTCTCAAAGAGATGAACCGGGACCTCATGAAGCTACAAGCAGCGCAAAAAGAGCACGCACGTCTCCTTAAAAACCAGGGGAGGTATGAGAGGGAGCTGAAGAAACTTCAGGGGGAAGTCAACGAGATGAAGAAAGCAAAGGTAAGGAAGAGGAAAGATGAGTTGTTCTGGAGAAACAGGGCCATGGATGATCAGAGTTGTTTGAGCGGTTTGAGAAACCTCACCACTTGACTACTTGGCAGGTTGGGCTGATGAAGCAGATGAAGGAGGAGCAGCTGAGGAGGAGGATGGTGGAGGCAAAGAGGAATCGTGAGATTGCTCAACTTAAAAAGGAACAGCGCCGACAAGAGGTCAGACAAGAGATCCACTTTAGCATGTGTCATTATTTGCTTAGTATGCAAGCCTGCTGAATCTGTGTTACATCTGTTTTCACTACGGTCCAGATTTACATTTGCTTTCTGTATTTAGATGGATGATTTACTCAGATGAGTTGGTTTAAATGCTTGCATACATGTGTGTGCATTCGGACGTCCATCTGTTTGGTAGCGTGGCACATCACAGATTGTTGTATTGCTTTAGATTTAAGAATTAGTTTATGTATTTTCCATCTTTTATCTTTTTCCTGGAGCTAGCAAGCCTTTTATAATGCTTTGAGTTTCATCTTTTATCTGTACTCTAAACATGCTTTCATGACCTGTTATTGTCCAACGTCAGAGAAACTTGGGAAAATGTCAACAACGCATAAAGACGATGTTCTTTCTCCTCCTGTTTTTTAGTACCAGATCAGAGCGCTGGAGTCTCAGAAGCGGCAGCAGGAGCAGGTGCTGCGCAGGAAGACGCAGGAGGTGACTGCCCTGCGGCGCCTGGCAAAGCCCATGTCGGACCGCGTGGCTGGGCGTGTGGCCCGCTGGAACCAGACCCCCTCAGTTACAGACTCTGGGGCTGAGTTATCAGCAAGCACAACCGCCAGCAGCTCTGAGCCGGAGACTGGGAGGACTGTGAGTGGACTGGTGCGGCAGTGGAACAACAAGAACAATGGGTTTGGATACCTTGGAGAGAGTGAGGGGAGCATGGATGGCACCAGGGTCATTGGGTATGATATGTTCACAGCCTTGTTGAGACGCCTTAGTTGATGCTTGTGTGCTAACAATATAAAAATTGCTAGTTTGTAGTAATTAGCATGAAGAATTGTCTGACAGCTTTATCTTTAATTGCACTAGGATTAAATGCATAGTTCACAATGTCCCTGCAACTGTGTTGTTCACAGGCATGGCTATGAACCCTGAAGAGCATGTTGCAGCTACAATAATGAGCTACTAAACAGACAACATAAGAGACGATCACCAATGTTGTCTTCACTGCTTGTTTCTGCTGCCCCCCTGTGGCCTTAAAATTTTTTAACCATTGCTCACACAATTTGTGGTACTAACAGTGAATTGTGTGGACTATGTGAGACTCATTATGAGTCAAGTGCACCTTTAATGAATTTATATTTAAAATCCTGAAACTTTTTGTTTAACTGATAATAGGATAAAATGAGGCAGCCGTGGTTTAAGTTAAAATCCTCATGAGGTTGTCTTTTACATTCTTGGGATAGGCATTATATTTATGCATGACGCACTGATCACATCAAATCAGTCTGGATTTCCTCAGTTTGATTAACTGTCTCCGCTTTTCCATTTCTGTGTATCATTCACACTTTGAAAAATATCCTTTCCTCTCCTCTGTTCTTCTCCAACCCTCTTTGTCTCCTTCCAGCAGTAGGAAGAAGCTGCAGCGTAAGCCAGCAGGTCTGGGCAGCATTGCAGCAGCTGGCAGAGCCAGCAGTTTCTCCAAATCTGCTCGCCAGAAGTGGCAAACCCTTGAGCGCCGCATCATGGACATTGTCATGCAAAGAATGACGATCTCTAATGTGGAAGCAGACATGGACCGCCTTATCAAGGTACAGATGTCCGTCAGGGTTCATATCTAGATGTAGAAGCATGAATGGAGGTGATGTCATTGACATCCTCTAGTCTGGTGGCTATGGCGACACTGGTAACACTTTGGTCACATGACCTTGACCTGGTTAATTCAAGATGGAAATGTTTTGAGAAGAATTGGCATAACGCGAGTGGGATGAGCAGAAGAAAAAGAAATAGAAATTTAAAGACCATTTAAAGAAAATAAACATGTAAATAGAAACATCAACAACAAAACTACTCTCTCATGTCAGACTTTTTGGCTCGTTTCTTGAAACTTGAGAGTGCTTAGTTTAAGAACAGATTGATATCTAAAAATGATTTCTATACTTATCTATGAATTATATTGTCCATATGTTTTTTAATCAAACTTTTTAAAAGTTTAAGTCTGATTTTCTTTTTTGGCCTGTATGTGTTTTTGCACTTTTGTTTGTTATGAGTCAGAAGCGAGAGGAGTTGACAGCCCAGCAGGAGGCGCTCTCTCACAAGAGGGAGGTCCTGATGGCAGATGGGGAGGGGCCAGAAGCAGAGGACCGCCTCCTTCTGGAAATAAATGAGGACATTGAGGTGCTGAATGCCAACATAGACTACATCAATGACAGTCTGTCTGACTGCCAGGCCACCATTGTACAGATAGAAGAGACCAAGGTATGGACACACACTGCCAGAAACACGCACACATACACAGACCAACATAAAAGGAAAGGTGTACCTGTAGCTGTCTATAACCCTGGGTCTCTGCTCACACTTGACGTTGTTGGCTGTACTTTGTTTTCCCAGGATGAGCTGGACTCAGTGGACACCTCAGTGGTGATCAGCTCTTGCTCTCTGGCTGAAGCTCGCAACCTGCTGGACCACTTCCTAAAGGCTTCCATTGACAAAGTGAGTCATTCTAAGTCCAATGTAAATAGATACATTTTGTAAAAAAGAAACAGTTTGAAACTATTCCTTTTGGTGTCGTAGAAATTTATGAAAGTGTTTAATTTTGGAATAACATTTTGAATCAATAATGAAATGTAAGCATGCTATTCATATTAACTGATGCCATGAAGTCAGTTGCTGAAGTGTATGATTTGCAAGTGCCCAGGGTGCCATCTAGTGGAATCGTATTGTACTGCAGCTTATTTTGTGGTACTTGCCTCTGTGCAAAAGATTTATCTGTATGTATTTTTCTCACTAACTCCTCTGCTTGTTGTGCATTTGCAGAGTTTACAGGTCACTCAGAGGGAAGCTCAGATCAGACTGTTGGAGGGTCAGCTGAGGCAGACTGATATGATTGGCTCATCTCATAATCACATCATCCTCGATGCTCTTCGAGAAAAGGCCGAATACATCCCTGAACTCCAGGCTCTTATACACAATGTACAGCAGGGTGAGTGACAGCTCTTGTTAGATCAAGTGTCTGTGTCTGACAGTATCACGCCATCTCTTTCGTTTTATCAGCCTGTGTATAGCTCTTGGTCTGTTTGAGCTTTCCATTTTGCATTTCTTACAGTCATTTGACAATGATTTACAATCAATTTCATATTTGTTAGTGCAGTCTTTCAAGCAGCAGTGATTATTCCCAGACACATACATTCTCTGGAGGTAAAAAAATAAAGAATAACCAAGTCTGATCATCCGTACAAAGTATATGCTAGGCAAATTCCTAACATGGTGTCTATTTTAGGGGTGTATAAATGATATGTAGGAGAATTCTTTACGGAAAATATGGTTAAATATTGAAGATGTAAATGAAATAGTCTGTTTTGTGAGCTGTACTGGAATCTGATGAACATTGTTTTTTTTCCTCCAGAGAACGGCTATGCCAGCACCGATGAGGAGCCCTCTGAGTTCAGCCAAGCCTCTGACAGCAGGTGAGACTACAGTCTGCTCGCCCACTCAACAACTGGCGATACACAGCATCACTCTACATCCTCCTCCTCTCACAATGACCCTCTTTCCAGAAAAAATATCACCACAATCTGCTACTGGAGGCCATATTTTTTTTAATAAAAACAGTTCATTCTTTACATCTTGTATCTCAAAATAAAGTTTTTCTTTTCTCTTCTCTTTCCTGAATCATTTTCTCTCTACCTGCAGTGTTTCTCAAATGAAGGAGTCCAACAGCCAGGATGATTTCAAGATGAAGGTACAGGTTGGTAACTGTTTTGTAACTGTGGTTTATAGTTTTTAGTTGATTATGTTAAAAATAAAGAAAAAAATATGTCTTTCAAGTTACAAAATAGTTACTGACTAATTTCTTTCACAAGCAGTGCATGATTGTTGGTGTATTATCCCTCAAAATAGCAGTTAATGTTTTATCTTACAGTGTGGAAACCATGTGGTCTGTCAGTGACTCTGTAATTCTCAGTAGGAACCATGAGGGGGCAGTATTGGCAAACACTTTAAAAATCTTTTACCATCCATAAAGCTTTGTTTGATATTTTAAAGGAGGAACCCCTGCTTAGACATCACTCCCTTTTATCTGTAATGATGTGCCCTTTATCCTTTTACAGTGTTTTTTAGCTTTTGTTTTGCTCCATCAAGCCTTTGTTTGATACCACAAAGGTTGCTTTCTCTCTAAAAAGATGTTTGTTGTACTGTTTTCATATTCTCTTTGCTCTTTTTTTATCCCAGCTGAATGCTGTTTCCAGGCTGTATGTTATTATCCTCTCATAGCTCGATTAACTTAGTCTTTGTGTTTATTTTATGTCTCTTCTTTCAAATCTCCCTGCTCTCCTCCTCTTTTATTGTTTTCTCTGATTTATGGTCCACTGTAACACAAATGATGAACATTTTTTACTAGACGGAGCCTCGTCTGTCGGGTCAGATGAAGGCCGTGTCAGCAGAGTATTTGGGTCCCATCCTGGACCCCTCATCAAGCAGCAAGCCGCAACACATCACCAAGTCTTTGGCGTCTTTGACGGACATTCAGGAGGACGGGCTGAGCCTGGGGAGGATGAGTCTCAGCTTGGCCCTGCGAGAACCCTACCACAGGGACCGGGCATCCCGCACCATCAGCCTGCCTATCAGGGGACATACCTTGTAAGTAAATTTAAATGATCACTAAAATTAGTGTGAGGCTTTTCCAAGTATCACCTGCAAGAGGGATAATGGTGGTTTAGCGCTTGTTTGTTATGAATAAATTAAAAAAAAAAACTTGAGAAGATATAACTACTGGTATAATTCTGATAATGATTTTTTTTATTTTGAACTCTTGATTTCAGAGTTTCCCAGCTCTTATGTGACATGTTTCGACACAGCTTGTCAAGCGGCCTTCATGAACACCACAAATACCATGCACAACTGCACAACTTTGAAAGACAACAAGTGAACTCTTACAGGAGTTTTTTTCAACATAATTAAGCACTTTCATTACCAAGTAGACTATTATCTTTGACTGGTTTACAACTATTAAACCTCTGCAGATGATACAGAATGCAGCAGCTCATCTGGTCTTTAACCAGCCCATAACAACATGTGTCACCCTGCTGATAATCTCTCTACACTGGCTTCCAGTGGCAGCTTGAATCAAATTCAAAGCTCTTTTTCTGGCTTACAAAACATTGACAAGAACGGCTCCTGCCTACCTGGGGATCCCTAATCCAGGTCTGAACTCCTGCTACGCTCTGCTTGTGAAAGAAGCCTGGTGCTCTCAGCCCAGCATGGCTCGCAATCTCTAGCCAGACCCTTCTCCCCTATTGTTACCTAACTCCATATGAGCCACAGAGTCTCTTTCTACTTTAAAGAGATGTCTGAAGACTCATCTGTTTAGGTAACACTTAGGCACTTAATCTGACCCTTCTCCTCTTTGTCCTCAGGGGTAGGATGAAACAGAAGGTCTGTTGCAACTATTACCAGATTTCCTACATATTTTCCAAAATGTTCACCTGACTGTTAAAAAACTCTCAAATTTTCCCTCTTAACAGTTAATAAATAATAAAAGATTATCTCAAAAGGGAAGCTCATCTAGAATCCCAGAACGAAAAGACATTTCTTCTGCTGATGTAGCCTTTAGCTGGAGAGGAGTCACTAAATGCAGATGACATGAGTGGTAAAGTTTAAACCGGAAATGGGAATAAGAACATAACCCCGGGTAAACACCCTGCTGTATTTCACAAATTTACTCACATTAAAAATTTACATTGCAATATATTTTCTCTCTAACACTGAAAGAAAGTTGTCAAGATTTTTTCATTGCACACTTCCCAGAAAACAACCACGAGCGACTTGCAAGAGGCCAGGAATGTTTTAGGTCATAAAACTGCTTAAGGGGAGACAAGGAGAAATCAATAACATTTACATCAGTTCCTGGGAAAAGGGAGCCTGGGTTGTGTGCGATTTGATATTGCAAGAAATGTGTCCGCCAGTTGCTGAAGTCTCTAAGCAGTATTGTTACACTTACACAAAAAGCTGTTGCTTGTCGATCTCCAAAGTTTGCATAATTTTGTATCATTCTGTCCACTTCCCAAAGATGTGCTCACTTTTTTTTTGTGTGTGTTGTGTGTGTGTTTCAGTCCCAGGCAGTCTCGGGGTTATGACACTTCCCCCATAACCAGGAGGAAATCTTACGACCGCTCTTACAGGTACATGTTGTATTGCTCCGATTTAAACTATTCTGTTGGATTATTAAATACATTTTTTTAAGATTTCATTCTGAAGCTCTTTTTTCTGCTCTGTCCTCAACCTTCCTCATCCTCCTGCTCTTCGTCAGGCCCACTGATGGCTTTACTCCCCCCTCCTCCCCTCCTCTGAGGACCAGGAATGACCGTAACGTCTTTTCAAGGCTCACCAGCAACCAAACCCAAGGTTCTGCTCTGGACAAGTGAGTGCACACACAACAAACACATTTACATGCTACTGCAGTCACCATGTTCCCATCTGATCCATTGAGTCTCCTTGAACCACTCCCTTCTTTCCTTTTCTTTTCCTTTCCCTTTCTTTTCTTTTGTTTTCTTCTTTTCAATGGTTCAGAGTCCTCCTTGCCCCATAGACAGGCTAAAGGGCAGGGCTTTGGAGAGGAAACACCTTTGTCTGCAGCATAGATAAACCTATAAATGATAGAAGAATGTGCTTTTCCAGCTGTTTGTCCCCAAATGAATCTGCCTCATAGATTAAGAGACTTTCTTGTCTAATTCCTTTGGGAAAAGATGGTGAAAATGTTCATAGATTCCAGATGCTAAATGCACTCCAGTGGCTCTGAAGATCTGACCATGGAAACCACAGGCTACTCAGACCTGTTTTTAGAAACACTAACACCGTGTTTGTTTGTGGTGTGTTCTCAGTCCATAAATAGCTGTCACCAGGAAACAAGTGAGTAAAAGAAGTGGAGCAGCTCAGATTATACCATCTTTTCTAGAAATACAGGTCTGTTGTTGTCAATGGAAAAGGGAATATGGTGTCTGGTCCATAATGATTACACTGATTATTCCTATATTTTAGGAAAAAGGGTTATTCATAAAAAAAAGATGCCCATGATATGAGCAAAAATAAAAAAATGTAATTGACTCTGATCCAACATAAAGCATCTGAAAATATTCATATATGACATTTCCTTCATTCCTGAGGTGGAATTGTATCATACAAACCTCTCATGGTGTGTTTAGTCAAGCTTTATGCAGATGGAGCAGCAAATTAGGAAGGTATTCGATGCATGTGTACACCAGCTGCTAAGGTGTAAAAACCACCAGTTGCTGTCCTCTAAAGTTCTTTGTTATCTTCATTATTCCGTCACATTCTTCATCTTTATTAAGTCTTAATTGTCAGCAACCACATGTGTGAAATGGGTTCTGGTGTTGGGCATGTGTGTGCCCTTAATGTGTGAACACTTGTGTGTTGGATCCTGTGGGTCTTCATTATTTGGAGCTGTGGTAGGTAAATGAGTTGGCTCTTGCCATCTTTCCATGCAGCTGTTTTCATCAGTATCTGTTTTGTATGGAATCAGGACGATGGTATGAGCAGATCTTTACATGAAGGGTCATGTATGTAGTTTCCATGGTGAAGGAGGATGAAACAATGTGAAGTATTTGCTTTTGTCTTGTGCATTTTGCTGAAAGCAGAAACATAATCACACTTATTTATTTGTACTCTTTTGTTTAAAGTGTGTTCATATTGTGTTCACTAAAGCAAACCCAAGATGTGCACTATCCTGAAATTTGTTACCTAAACCATCCTTTACATGTTGTTCAGTTTCATTGACCCAGTATGACTAACGCTAACTTGCTGACCTCGCTCTGAGCTGACTTTATAGAAGCATTTGTTCAAAGCTGAATGGGGATAATGAATATAAAAGCATCAGAAAAGCCAGTATGGATAGTTCTGTGTAATTGGCTTTTAAATAAAAAGCTGTCTGCCAAGAAAGAAAAGAAAACCTCTGGTTCTGATTTTACAGAATCTTTTGTAAAGTAATAACATTTAGTCATTTCATGTTTTAAACGCGTTTTGCTTATTTTGTTGTTTGTTCTGATTTTGAACTTTCCTTCAACATGGAGGTTAAACACTTGGCGGAGGTTTTAAACTGGCATTTCTATTTCATTGTATGTAATGGATAAATATGCTTTGAATTCAAAACACAGACTTTTTTCTTATTTAATTTTCTAACTCCCTGTTCATGTCTTTAAAATTCAATGAATATAAAAAAGGATTTTGTCTTGGGAATCCGTAAGAAAAACAGAAATTACCATGCTAATAGCCACCATTGCAAACAACAAATAGCAAGCAGAGAATTTGGAGGAATTTGTATCACTCTTTTTAACTCAGTTTCTCCCTCCAGACATATCCAGTACACTTTTATTATTTCATGCTCAGGATGGTAAAGCACGGGCTCATGTGGTGACAAACCAGAGGCTATGAAATATTTACAATATAATAACATTTTTACTGCACCTACTGTTACACACACACACACACACACGCACACACACGCACACACACACACACACGCACACACACACACACACACACACACACACACACACACACACACACACACACACACACACACACACACACACACACACACACACCAGGTGTTCCCTTTAGCAAAAGTGGAGGAGATTTTACATGGGGTCTGGATTTTGAACCTGGACTGCTTCGAGCAGGGTTGCATGGAAGCTTTTATCAAAATCTTTATCCTCTGCTTTGGATCATTCCTGCTGCTAACCCTGTCTGCTCTTCTACTCTGTACTAATTTCCTCAACACAACCAACTTAATGGAGCTGACAGTGCTGTTAGAGGTCAATTATTGAGGAGTAGGGGTGAAATTACTGTGGAGTTGTTTGAACAACTTAGTAGTCAGTGTTTCTTTGTTAACTAATCCCTGTTTTGTCCAACGCCAGTCCTGTTTCTGCCTTGTTCAGAGAAGTTGAACATTGAATTCTTTTGGAAAGAAGGTGTAAGAGAACACTGACAATGCTCTCTTGTCCATAAGCTTGATAAAGAAATACAGCCGGCTGTGTGTAAACTAAGCTTTGCAAACACCTCAAAGCTCACTTAGCTCATTTCTGTTCAATGATTATTGAAACAAGTACAAATAACCGTCCTTGTCTTTACCCATTTTGTGCTCAAGGGTTTCTTTTTTTTAAACAATATGTTTGAGTGTTAAAAAATTTTTGAGACACAAAATTACACTCAAAGAAATTCTAAGGACAAATAAATTTATTAATTATATCAATAATAATAATAATAATAATAATAATAATAATAATAATAATAATAATAATAATAATAATAAATGCATTTTATTATTATTGACACAAATTACAGAAAGTTGCTGCATTATTACTGTCCGTATTACAGAAAAAAAAACCAAAAGGGAGTACATTGCCATATATGATTTGTTTATCACAAATATTCTGTCAGAAAACAGTTTCTGCCACAAGGACCACAATGACCATTGTAACAGACATCTGACAGTTCTTTAACAGCCTAGCTCAAGACATCTGACGAGTCTTTATCTTGAAGAAAAAAATGGGCCCCAGATAAATAATTCTTGTTTGTCTTGGAGTGTATATATTATTTTTTCCAGAGCCAAGCACAGGGACTCAATTGTTCCTTTCAATGTAAATTTCATGTGTTTATCTCATAGTGGGCTCTGTATGTTGTTGTGTTTTTCCTTTGTAAAGCCCAAATCTGTCTACTATGTTTTCAGGCTAAGCTAATATTCCACTAGCTTACTAGTAGCTGTTAGCAGCCTTATTTAAAGCAAACTTGAGAGACATAAGATTGAACCAGAAGCGTCTACTGGATTGAAAATAGTGAAAAGTGAAGTTGTATCTTTTTTTCAGACTGTTAGCTTTAAATGCTGGTGCAAAATGCAATGGGAAAATACGTCAAAACTAGCTCTTGTTTAGCTTCTGTACGTGTACCAATAGTAAACATGCTCTACAGAGGACAACGTCTGCAGACAGTGGTCAAGTCATAAAGCCTGTTCAGGGGTTATCTTTGGGGAAATACAGATTTTACATCAATAATCCTCATAATCACCTGACAAGCTTTATTCTTTGACTGAGCTTCCACTGCTTTTATCTAAAACCCTTCCTCCAGTCACTCCTCCCTTTAACCCTCTGCCAGTAACCCTTCTGTCTCTCCTTAGCGTGGTTAACCCTTTCCTCTTCCTGCCCCACCCTCTCCTCTCCTGCTCCTCTTCTGCCTCCAGGTCAGATGACAGCGACTCCTCGCTCTCCGAGGTGCTCAGGTAGAGGAACTGTGTTTGTCTCTCTCTGTTTTTCCCATCTGCCTGTTTCACTCACCTGGTGTCATGTTGTCTCCACTGGTAGTCCTAGCCTTGCCTGGCCTCCACCTCCTTTTTTTCCCCCTCCTCTGTGTGGGTGAGGGCGGGGTAGCTGTGGTGCATGTTTTAACCACATGCAGCTTTCTTGAACTGCAGGCCTTTCTCACCCGTGTAACGTTTCTCTGTGGGGTTGCTCACACACAAGACCTGAATGAACTGGAATGCCCTGTATAAGAGGTGAATATTGCTGAGCATGGCTTTACAGCAGAGACCTCCTGATGTTTCATGCATATTGATTATTTCATTATTGGAATTATTAGGGGCATATAGAGAGAGTAAAATATATAGGAAAAATATCAGTTTAGGAAATACAGATGTTGTTTTGATCTCTTAAATATGTATAGGTCATCATAGATCATAAGTCAGCCTATATCCCCATGGAGAAAAACTCTAGGCTGGTTCTCCTCAGCCACAGTCTACCGGAAGCCACTTATTAACTAATATGATTTGTTTTCACTTTCAAAAACAAATACAAAAATAGTTGTTAAGGGTTTTATTTTGACTTCTTTACCTGATTTTTTTTCTTGATTTGTGTCCAGCTAGAGTATCAGAGAGCCCTAGGACAAAGTTTTTAATTCTGCTTCAGTTTCTGGGCTGAGCCAAGTGGCACTTAAACAAACATGAGGACATTAACAATTATATAAAATAATTATGTTCTACAGATCCAGGTATTTTCTCCTCTTTTTTCACTAATTAACCCTCTGTCTTTTACACACACAGAAATTTATGTGTTTGTCAACATGGCTCTTCTGCCTGTTTGTGTGTGTATGCAGATAGCACACACTGATCTCCCTCCATGTTTAATCGGTCTGCTGGTCACACTATGTTTAGGCCTGGCCATACTCATTATTACAGATACGGTTTTAAGATAGAACAAAAACTCGTGTAAGGTAATCTGCAAATAAAGGTTTCTCTTTCAGACAGGCTTGTTTGATGATTGTAAGTTTAACAACAAAAACTTAAACTTTAAAGATTATCAGGGATTAAAATACATCATTTGTCTAGGCCCAGGACTAGAGATGGGTACTATCACATTTAAAATGATACGGTACCGATGCTTGGTACCAATGCTGGGTAGAGATGCTTGGTACCTGGCAAATAGTATTGGTTCTCAGCAGTATCAATTTTCTGTACTTTTGTGTGTTAATGTGGTAATAAATATTGATTTGTTTAGGAATAAGTCTCAAATTTTCTAATTGAGCTTATTTCAATATATATAGACTTGCAGTGCTGTGTTGAAGTCCAGCATGGAAAGTTGCCTACGCTTCCACACCCTCACAGCCACAAGGTTGCGTCTAGGTTGAGAAACATGGTACCGTTTGATTTCATGTCAATCTGTGCTCCTTACTACAGTCAGAATTCGGTCGTACCTGTAAAATTATATAATGCTGAATCCATTCCTACTCTGGGCAATAATGTGTTTTAGTGTTTTCCATTTTCACCAAATAAGTAAGGGTCGGAAAATCTTCCTTCTCAGATGTTTGGACAACAGTAAAGCTTTCAAGTTCATTCAAATCAAACTGCTGCTCAAAGCTTACTTAATTTATTTTTCTAAATTCCTCCTCCCGTCTCTTCTCTGTTTGTTCTAAAAGATAACAACCCTCCTTAGTTGAGCAGTCATATGAATAGTTTCCTCGTCTTTTAAGCAAAAATCCTCGCTCTTTCAACAAGAAAAAAAATGGATTTGGTCCAAAAAGAGGATGGTATGGATCATACGTGATGCTGCGTTCACATCCCTTCACGGTCAAATTTCTCAGCTATGCAGAGAAGAACAAGCCAATAAAGTCACTGTGAAATCAACATGTTATATTTCTCCACTGTTTCACCACACTTTCTTTTGGTCCCGTAACGCAACTTGCCATGAAGGTGCTGACCTGAGAGTCAGCCCTACCCTGCATGTGGTGATGATGACATCTGTAGATGCTGTGCTGTGGTTTATATTTGAGTTTAAAGCTGCTGTGGAGCCTGAGGTCCAGACTATGGCTGTTCCTATCACTTGTTTTGAGCTTCTTTGTGCATTTTTTTTGTGTTTCATGAGACTTTGCAGAGATGCATGAAATATTTTCCACCGTCCAAAGGCTGACAGCTTTTGATTTTCGTTGGCGTTTTCAAGCACTGTAAAAAAAGCATCACAGGAAGTGTGCTTAATATTTCGGTTTGATTCGATGTGTTTGTTTTCACTCTGGGACATCATTGTAGTTATTTGCAGTCACTGGAGAGGAGCATGCTACCTTATGTTTCAAACACACACCTCTATGTTTTTCTTGTCCTTGCAAACCGACCAGCCCAGAGTTTTGTGTGTTTTCACCGGTTCTCTTCTCTCTCCACACATCCTCCAGCTCTCCCTCTCTACCTCCCTCAATCTTTCTCACTCGCATACACACCAAACCACCACTGGTGTTATTAGGAGGCCCACCAGGGACCAATTTTCCCACATTCCTCCCTCTTCTTCTCACACCCTCTGTCGGCTTTGTTTCAGTCCGCTGACTGCTCTCCAGGCACTTTGGGACTCTGGTCTGTCAGTGGGACATAGATTGTGGAGTGTGTGGGGGGCAGAGATGGAGTTCGTATGGTATGGTATAGTTGGGGCTGTGTGGGTTTTATATATTTGAGTGTGTATGTGTGTGTGAGTGTGAGAGGAGGAGGCAGCAGACAGACGAGTTGAATAGAAAAGCAGCTCTCACTGCTGTAGTGTCTTAATTGGGCTGTTCCAGCAAAAAAAAAAAAAAAAAAAAGGAAAGGTGGGAGTCGAGGCAGGCCAGAGAGATGGAGCAGGTGGGCTCAGCAAACGAGAAAGACGTATCAATGTGTGGAAACCCATGTGTAATCACAAGGGAGTACATTTGTATCCAGTGACGTTTGCATGGGTTTGTATTGACATTTTACAGTGACTGATATTTGTGTTTTATTGTGCATGTTTGTGATCAGCCTGTGTTTTCTGAAGGTATGTTCAAGAGGAAAGAAACAGCCCCCATTTTCTTTTTAGTGACTGATAGGCTCTATGTGCACGTATGATTTATAGGGGTGTGATCAATCCCATCGGGGGTGTGAAGGGGGGTCGGACAGCGCCCCTGCAGAGTGTTTCCGTAGCTGAGGGCCATTCAAAGCCAGTCCTTTGTGTGGATGCTACAGATGAGCTGCTGTTCACTGGATCCAAAGGTACACAACCTGCTCACTGAGCTGGCAACAGTTCTATTTCAAGTATTCAAACAACCTGAAATAGTTAACCTTTTAAGGATGTTAACAGCTGTTTCCATAGCAGCATACTGTCACATACGTGTACGTATTATTAAAGCCTCTTTTTGCCAATCTCCTCTTTGAAGCATGTCGCAGAATAACTGAAAAAAGTCATCTCAATGCAAAGACATGGAAAAAAGAGTTTATGGGTAAATCTTTTTCTAACTCAGCGCTATAGAAGATATTAAGGTCACAAGATTACCCAATCAGAAGTGAAGCTTACAGGACTGACAGGTCTGGGGTCCTGTGGCTGTTAGTGAGGAGGCTCAAAGCCCGCCTCTTAAGTCAGCGTTTCAAATAAGGCCCCTGCCGACGATTGGCGTCATTACTCTGTTCAGGAACAGACAGGTGATGTCACAGAGACTGGGTTTATAAACCATACTGTCTGTAGCCACAGGCTTCTTATGTTGGTCAACTATAGTATGAAAAAGTACTGGAATGAAAATATTTTGTTTGGAAACTCAATAGAAAAACTGAAATATAGCCTGTAAATTCACAATAGATATGCACAGAGGTTTGTTTTTAATCACCTTAAAACAGAACAAAGCTAACTGTTCTTTTTTTTGGTATTTTTGTTAAACAAAGCTAATTGGAGTTTTCGATGGTACTTTTCCGCGCTCTTGTCTAATCTTGTTAAATAAGACAAGGGCTGGCACTTCAGCAACTTTTTAAACATTCTTATTCCCAATTATTCCTCTCTTATGTTGTTTTTTTATATTACTCTTTTAAACGAATAGCTGACAATAAGGAATGCAGAAAAAAGCAAGAATACATCAAATCCCCCTATATGCAATAGTAAAAGTAGATATATAGAATAGATAAATGAAAGTTATCCTTTAATCAAATAAAACGTAACTCCCTCCTTCTCTACTTCAGATCGTACCTGTAAAATGTGGAACCTGGTAACAGGTCAGGAGATTGTTACCCTCAAAGGCCACCCAAACAATGTGGTGTCAGTCAAGTACTGTCCCTCCTCCTGCCTGGTCTTTTCTGTCTCCACATCCTACATCAAGGTGTGGGACATCCGTGACTCTGCCAAATGTATCCGCACGCTGACGTAAGTTTCATTTAATGAGACAAAAATAAATAAATAAATTCTACAGTTTAGAAGATGTTCTGTTTGTTCAGTGATGTTTCAAATTGTGGAAATTATGAATAAAATTGTTAAAATTTGATGTAAAAAGCTGCCAGAGAAAATCAAAACTGAATTGAATATGTCTCTGTCTACTGCTCCCTCTTTTTGTATCCTCCTCTTATTATGAACCCACTTTTGGGCCTCTCTCTACCCTCCACAGTTCATCAGGGCAGGTGGTCTCTGGGGATGCATGTGCAGGAACCACCACCCGTACTATAACCTTTGCACAAGGAGAGTGTCAGATCAACCAGATCTCCCTCAACCCGTCAGGGTCTGTGCTCTATGCTGCTGCTGGAAACACTGTTCGCATGTGGGACCTCAACAGGTATGACTAATTTATTTATTCATTAAAATGCTCATCCAGTTTTGATTAGATTGCAGTCATTCATATATTATTCATAATTAAAATACTGATTCATACACACAGCCATTCCTGCTTTCATTGGATCATTCATGCAGGTAGTTCCAGTTATGTGCACTTTCAATTTTTTAAAATGCAGATGGATGTGTATATCCATTTGTTTGATGTTGTTCAACTAAGGAGCTGTCAAAAGAAAATCCTAGAAGCTCAGTCTGATATCAAGGTGGAACAGGAGCAGGGTTTCAATAAGGCACCTGTTACTGATATCTTGTGGAAAAGCAGTTTCCTCCTCAGCTTTCATGCTTCCAGAGGGAAATGATCAACAGATTGAAGCAGACAGTTTACGCTGACGGCCTCAGACCAATTTAATGATGCATAACAACCCCCAGAAATGAAAAATGAATGTATTAAACATTTCTCCAGTATCATCCCAGCCTGTGGCATTGCTGTGTCTCAGCAGTTTTACTCTTGAGACGGAAAGCTATTTCATTCAGTGAAGCTGGCAACTTGAAAATCAGATTCTTGTAAGTAATGAATTTCACAGACCTTTGCTTCGCCTCTTCTCCCCGTGTGTCCGTCTGCCTCCATGTGTGTGAATGTGTGTGTGTTTAGGATGCAAGCGATGGGGAGGCTGATGGGTCACATTGGCTCGGTCATGTGCCTGACAGTGGGACAGTCTCTGCTGGGCAAAGACCAAGTGATCACTGGCTCTAAAGACCATTATGTCAAGGTAACATCTGCACACACTCACACATCCAACCACAATTAGGTCTCACATATGCAGGCAGATCTTTTACCTCTGTTTTATCTCTCTGTAGGTGTTTGATGTGGCAGAGGGGACTCTAGGCAATGTAGGTCCCGCTCACAACTTTGAGCCACCCCATTATGACGGTATCGAGTGTTTGGCTGTGAATGGAGATGTGCTGTTCAGCGGGTCGAGAGATAATGGCATCAAAAAATGGGATTTGGAGCAACAAGAGCTCACACAGGTGTGTAAGCCTACATATAAATATGTCCTAACGAACTTCTAAACTGAAAATGCAGACAATATTCAATGTTTGTATTTGCATCAACTGAAACACAGCATGCATCGAATGTTGCTGCGTAATGTCATTGCAGTCTTGTAAATCGTCATTTCCCTCTACTGCTAGTTTGAAAAATACTGCTAATAAAAAAATAAATGTGCTCTGATTATAAGCAGAGCACAGAGATAATACAACACTTTTTAAGGAGAGTTTTTGACTGCTCGACACCTGTTTAATCCTGCTCAAAATACAGCTACTGATAATACTGTAGCCACAGATACAGACCGTGTGCAATGGGCACATGTGCCAAATGTACATATAAAATAGACTAAAGATTTAAGCCTACTGTGTGTACAAAGTTTATGGTCCTAGCTGCAGGGGTCTGTGGTTCGACTACTAGCCATGAGCATTTTCTGTGTGCTCCACCACTCTCTGCTTCCCAGGTTTCCAGTGATTGGTTGCTCACTCTCAATGCCCAAAAGTAGAACTTTAAATAAAAGAGTATACTATAAATACACAGGCCACATCATTGAAAACAACTTGTGTAATTCTTTGTTTTGTATTGCAGGAAATAAAGGCTTGCCCTAACACTCTGGGTTGGGTTTAACAAGAAGCAGAATGATTACATATTCTAAATGTATAGCACAAATAATTAAAGCTGAATGTTTTGGGTCAGTACTGCTCCTGGCATGTGCAGTGAGCCTGCAGGCAGAAACAAACCAAGTTCAATGATCTCTGAGGTTTATTATGCATGACCTTTGACCTTTGACCCTCACCCTCCTCTGGGTAGATGTGTTTAAACAGCATGAATGCAGGATACAGTGCAAATAGAGCACCAACACAGTGCAAGGGGCCTTGTCTACAGTGAGAAAATATGGCTGTTGGGTGAGGGCAACACATTTAAGGACAGTTGTGGTGTTCCTTGTGCAGAGCATTATTTTTTTTTATCATTTGCTTTTTTTTATTCAAAGTAGATATATTCATGGTGTCACCATTTTAATTGAGCCTCTTCAAATCATAGAACGGACAGAATATAAACCAAACAATGACGCCATGTTTTAATGACATTGCTTGTTAGTTTCTGGAGGGCAGTTGTGGAGCCCAAAGGTGTTGGTTGCCACCTATGTTATGTTATGCCCACGTAAAGCTCTTCATTTTCAGTTTGTGTTGATGCTAGTGCCCCGTATGGACAAAATGGTACCTTTAATGTCTTTGCTGATCTTATTTGAAAACGTTTAGGCTGTTTTTAAACAAAACTTTCTTCAAGGGTTAAATATTTGTAATGTGAAAATACTCTAAGTTGTACAGTTAATGCAAAACTATATTTAATTCAAAATGATTCAGTTATAATCTTTGTACAGTTTTTGTGAAGTAAGAAATGAATTATGTGGACCAAATATGTTTGTTGAACCAGGCTGTAAACATATTTTTCTGCTTAGAAGCTACACTAGAAGTGAACACTCAAAGAACACCATTTCTTTTTACTATACTCAATAAACAGCTTACAGATTTTACATCTTTTTTCATACACTTTAAATGGTTAATAGCAAAAACTACTTTGAAGATGTTTTACTTGTGTTGAAGCAATTAAAACAGAATTTATATTTTATGACAAATCATCGTAATTGTAAAAAAACTTTTCTTTCAGCTCACTTTTGGTATTTCTTGTAATTTTTTATTGTCCATGATGGCAAGATGTCTTTTACCACCAAAACTGACTCGGCCATGGCAGTAAAGCCAGCAGAGTGTTTAGGTGCTATTTAGATTCCCCCATGTCTTCTTTTACCCTGAGTGTTTTCTCAGTGTAGAAAGCCAACATTGTGTTGTCATGTGTAATGTGGCTGAAATGAACGGAGTCAACACTGACATGTTGGAGCCTAAAGGCATCACAGCCACAGGTACCAGAGAGGAAAGTTATCCTGAGTGCATGTGCTCACTCCTGTGGTGCCTCCTGTGTGTCTTTTTTTGCATGCATATGCTAATACTGCATTAAAATGCACCTTGTGGGTGGATGAGGTTTTCTCATTTGCATGCTTAGTAATTATATTAAGCGGCTCTTTTCCAAGTTGTTTGCATAACTTCTATTTAGCCTTTGTGTATCCAAACAGGAAAAAACAAGCACAGAAGACATTATTATTTCAATTTAAAGGTGAAATTAAATCACTCTGACTGTGGTCTGCTGCATGTGACCTCAACCTCATTTGTGAACAGAAAACACAGTTCCTTTTACAGCCTCTCTAACTCTGCAGTCTCTGTCTAATTATGTAATAGGATCAAATTGTGGCTTAGGGTGTTATAGAATATATTACAGCAGAGTCTGAAACTCCTCCAGAGTTGCTGCTGCAAGCCTTTCTGCTCCAGCCCCCTCAGTTAAAATGCATACGTGTGTTTCTTGGGAGAACATTCGAAGCAGTTTGTTTATAATTACTCAGCACTGTGGTTTAGGGAGTCCCAAATGTTTGATAAATATTTTATATACCCTCCGAAAAGCAATATCAACTTTGCATGTTTACTGGTTTGTTGACATGCTTATGCAACAGTTATTGCAGTGTGATGTTGGGGTTTAGTTGCTGGATAGCACATTTGAATTCCAGTTAAAGGTTGTTAAGACTGACTGAAGAGGATATGATCTTTTTCTGTGTCATTTTTATAGCTCAATAACCCTAACCTCTTAGCTCCCTCAAGGTTTCCTCCATTCCTGCCTTTACAAAGGACAGATTCAGTGTTTCCTTACCTCCTTTGTTCTGTAAAGCCTGTTTACATGACAAAACTCTTACAACTAATTTGGAAGGTTTTCTCAAGGTTTTACAATAAAAGATGCATCAGATAAGTTCATATAAACTTGTTACATCCTTTGAGACATTAAAAAACATAAAATACAAAACGGCTGACACTAAATGATGGTCTATTCTTATTCTACGTTCATATCCTGAAGGAAGCTGTAAATGGTCTACAACCGGGAGGTGCCTCCAATGTTTAATTTATCAAGCCCAAGAAGTAGTCGACTGCATGTAGGTCTATATATGTATGAATTAAATATCTAACATAAATTAATCATGTTCACATACATTTACAACATCAAACATGGCATACTGTAAACTCACGCTACATGCACTTGATTTAGTTTTCATTAATTTCCAAGAAGTGATAAGACGGACACATTTTCAGTTCACTGATATTCATCAAACACTTTCTGAGGCCATCTGTATCTTTCTGTGTCAAAATTTAACAGCTTGATCCTAAATGAATAGTATCTGCTGCAGTGTGTGCATCGCAATCAGCACCAACTCATTCTTGTTTTTAAATTAACATCTTTGTTTATGCAAAGTGATGTGACACCTGCTCCAGATAATGCAGTGGCAAACTAACATGGCAAACTAAAGCCATTTGGGAAAGATGTATATTACTCATCTCTCCAATGACAGGGGAGACAATTTAGCAAAATAAATGAATAAAACAGTAGAGAAAGAGACAAAGAAAGAAAGGGGAAAAAGGGTCTTGAATCTGTACTCTGTATTAGTATAATGGTCCTCCAATAGCTCAGGGAAAGAAGGAAGGAAAGAAACATGCTTTTGTTGAGATGATACTGTTATTTGAATAGAGCATGCAAATGAAAGTGATGAAGGGCAGACTGCTACCTGCTGTGCATAGAAACTACTGTATGCGATGTTTAACAGAGGCAATAAAGAACAGAAACTTGAAGTATTTTTGTAAAGCTAATCTCAAAATTAAAGACATAAACAGACCTTTAGGTATTAGAGACCTAAAGTCATTTTACAAAGCAGCTGAGGCAAATAAACAAAAAACAGCTTGAGATTAAATATATTACAGTTTATCTCCCTGTGCATGGTGTTCATGGATTACAGCAAATTGAACCTGTAGCTCACTTGGTTGAGATAAGTATAATTAAAAACAAGTAAAGATGTTTTTGGCACATTACATGCCAAATATAAATCCATATGTAAGGTTAAACTTGCGTTTTGTATGACTGCTCTGTATGTTAGTGTAGTATATGAGGGGTGAAAGTAGGCCACCACGGTCTGGTTTGGTCCAGTATTGCATACCACTAAAAGATTCAGTGGCAATACTGGAAAGTAGGGAGAGCTGCTCCCTGCCACCCTCATTTAGAGCCATCCACAGTCGCACTTTGAGCTGAAATCACGTCTGATAACATGTCATCTTAAACAACATTTTGTCTACTTAGTAATTGCCTCTTAGTCATTTCAAATTGCTACTGAACTGCCCGAGTTGTCTTTTGATTTGTGCTGGACAGAGTCCAGCTGCCTTTCATTAATGCTAGTTAACTTGATCGTGAGTTCCTGCCAACATGCTGCAGCTGACTTGTATCCAGTGCTGTGAGGTTTTGGCAGTCAGACATTTGTTGTAAGATCTCCCAATTAAACTGTGTGGCAGAATAAGTTGTGATGTTTTATGAAAGTCTCAATTTATTCCATCAACACCGACATCAACTCAGACAATGATTGCTCCGTAACTCATTCCAACTGTATGTGACTGCACATGTTCATCCCAATACAGCCTCTGTGAAAGGGTGCATTTGTTTTAGATGTACTTATCCCAAAATGTGAACTAAGACATCCTAATATTTTGTTTGTGGCATTACTTTTCACATTCAATACCAATTCCATTGGAAAGAAGAATATTAGTAATGATAATACAATTATATCCATATTGTTTGCTGTAGACACATTTAAAATGTCTCTGGTTGTTTGAGATTCCTTTAAGGAAAAACAGGTGAGAATGTGAAAGTAACAGTTGAAGAATACTAAGACGTAACATAAAAATAAGAGAATGATCATTTAAGGGTGTGTTCATGATTTCTTTCCAGCTCATTCAGTTATTTAAATATTTATATAATGTTTATTTTAAGGTGCATGAAGCCCATGAGAGAAGAGCAGTTTGGAATAGAAAAATGTTATTTCTGTGTTTCTCTCAATGTTTGGGGGAAAAGTATGGGCACAGAAACACAGTGGAGCTGAAATACAACCTTTGTTAACAATATTACAAAGTTCCCCTTAAGAAGCTTGTGATAAAAACAAGTCCCCATGGCCTGCACTGATTGTATCAGCAGATCACTTCATGTTAAAGTCTTTGTAAATGTAAGAATGAAGACCCTTTACTTAGTCTATGAACCATGTTTGAAGCCAAACTAACATCCTGATCTCAGACACATGAGCTAAGAATATCTACAACATCGAAGCCAAATACAGCATTAGTGAGTCTGAAGCCTCCTTTGTATGTTGCCTAGCAACAATGTGCATTCTCCATTCAAGAAATATACTGCATTACTGAAGAGGATTTACATCTATTAAAAATGAGGAACTGAACATGTTTTTCTGCTGCTATTTTAAGACCCAGTAACCCAGGGGACTCAGATTCCTGTAACTGTTAAATAACTGGAACATTATATTGCAAAAACACAGTGTGATGTCATTCAGTTCGTCACAACGCTATGTTTCTGCTCTGAATCGACAGCAAATCCCCAACGCTCACAAAGACTGGGTGTGTGCTCTGGCGTATGTTCCGGGTCGGCCCATGCTGCTAAGTGGCTGTCGGGGGGGCATGCTGAAGGTGTGGAACGTTGACAACTTTACTCCCATAGGAGAGGTCAGAGGTCATGACAGTCCAATAAACGCCATATGTACCAACTCAAGACACATCTTCACTGCATCCAGGTAAGATGATTAAATTGTGAGCTACTTCACTACCAACCTGAAGATGTTTTCCATCATTGTCAATTGACTGATTTTTTTTTTTTTGTCTTCATTGTTGTTGAGCCTTTTGTTGGTGTAGCGAAGGGTTCAGAGAGGGGAAAAAAGAGACCTGTGTTTCTAGATTATTAGCTTTTGATTTAAGAGTCTTGATAAAAGGAAATTCATCCCAATAAAACTTTCACATCAGAATACTTTTATACATAAAAAAATTGCACTATGATGAAGGATAAGGGTCACAGTTAAAAAAAAACAAACAAAAGGAATGGATTCATAGAGGAAAGTTGAAATGTATGAGATTATAAGCGTACTGTTAAGTGGATAGAGCAGTTATACTACAAGAATAAACTCAAAAGTCTGTGAGAAAAAAAAAAAAATCACAATGTCACTATGAACTCATGGCTACCACAGGCCAGTTATCCCTGTGGTAACTTTTTCTGACACCTCCAGTTAAAACTCCAAAGGCCAGAAGGATCACGAGGCCCCGCTTTCACGGTCTGTATTCATACTGAAAATCAAGATCAAGCCAGTGTTTGCCCTTCTGCTTCACAGAAGGTTTTGGTTGTCCCTCAGCCCACCTTAGGACACCTGCGTTACCATTTGACAGGTGTACCGCCCCCATCAAACCCCCCACCTGCCACTGTCCCCAGAGCACAGGGTTTGAACATTAGTCACTTTGAACATTAGTCAGAGTACTTGGTGTTCCTCTCCGCTGCAGAAACTAGTCCCCACACAAATGGACTGTTTCCTACTGTTTCACAGAGAACTGCAGTGCCTAGCTGTTATTAAAGTTCTTTGTCACCAAAAATCATAGTCATTATGATCGTTTTTGGTTCCATTCAAAGATTAAAATATTAAGGAGTAAAAAACAGGCTTGGAGCAAAATCAACAGGTGAAACACACAAATACACCAACAACAGTAAAAAAAAAAAAAAAAGTACTCCTCTTGAGAACATGCTCTTTAAATTTTTTTCGGATTAGTAGAGAGAGTGGTACAACATTTTTGTCCCTTTCCACTGAACATGTTTCTTTCTGAGAAAATAGCTAGAGCATGATTCATCCCTGCTTTTTCTCATGTATTCATCTCTAGGTGAGCTCAGCGTCCTGTCCTTCAGAAAGGGTCACACACAACATCCTGTTTGTTGACATCATGCTTGTTAACTGTTAGTGTTAGTGCTTTTGTGTGTACACGTGTCTGTATGTGTGTCTAAGTGTGGCATTCTGTGATCTCTCCTGACTGCCTATGATAGTTTTTTTTCACTTTCTATCCGCTTGCTGAGCTCTCACTGAAGTGAACTCTCCACCTCTTCTTACTGTCTTGTCTCATAACCTATTGACACCTCTTCATCACCTCTTGCTGTTAGTCTTATGCCATCATTTCTGTGGACAATACTTCTCGTATTCAGACTCTCAAATTCTCCTTTCCTTGCCTTCCTCCTACTCTACCCCTTCTCCCTGTGTTGATGGCAGTGACTGCAGGGTGAAGTTGTGGACCTATGTGCCGGGTTTGACCCCGTGTCTTCCTCGACGGGTCTTGGCAATCAAGGGACGAGCCACCAGCCTCCCATGATTGCCTCTCCTCAGCTCACCAACCCTCCTTTCCTCTGGTACTCTCTTCGCTAATATCAAATGAGTTAACCTCATTTCACCCCCTTTTCTTTACTTTTCACTCCTGTGTGGCACCCTAACTTTTCTGTTGTCTCCTGTTCTGTTTTTATTCTTTCTTTTTTTTCTCCAGGTCATTCTTTCTTTAACCTTTTTTATTGATTTCCTGTTTCCAACTGACCCAGTTTGACTTCTATTTTCTAATGTTTTTTTATCAGTGTTAATACCTCCTTTGCACTGTGATGAAGAGCTATTCATCAGCTCAACTATTGATCCATAGTTCTGTCTGGAATAACTTTTTTATCATGTTTTTCTCTCCCAAATTGATCTGCTGTGATTTGTTTTTCCTTAAAGTGGAAGTTCTGATTTGGTCAAATTCGTGCATTCACTTTCGTACTAGAAGTCAGACAAAAGGACCAATTATCTCCATGCTAAGCAGTACCACAATGCAGAAACAAAACAACTAGGCTGACACATCTAGCACGCGTATGGAACAGACTCATTACCTTTAGGAGCCGTGTCCCCCAAGGCATTTTTTTTGTGCTGGCAGCTTCCATGACCTCAATTTAAGAGTGCTTCTCACCAGTGTTTACTGTTACAAGGTTACAAAAGTTGTTCCGTTGAACTGGTACTGTTCTCTTTGAGTACTGACTGTTAAATTTGTTTTAAAATGCTGTGTATGCTTCACATTTGCTTCTATTCAATGGCACTTTACCCTAGTCTGTAAATAAATAGATTTAGTCTCCTTGATGTCACCCATCTGTTTCTGAAGTGGAGTTTTGATGCAAATTCTCAGCGGGGCCGTATTGGAAAGGGAGGCGGGCTTTGAGCTTCCTCACAGCTGTAGGGCGCCCGCCTGTCAATCAGCTGAGCTGTGCCTCTGGATAAACTCATCATCTTAATTTCTTCTTAACTGCTCGGTTAGAAAAAAACTCTCCCCCTTTTCAGTGTGTGGCATCAGAGAAACTAGCTATTGAGATGGGAGACGTGTTTTTTTCAGACTGTAAACATGTTTATTTCTGCCATGAGAATTGTCCTTTATGGCTTGGTGTGTATGATGTTCCTTGGACTTCCGTAGCCAGCCTCAAGTGGACACTCAACGAACTACAGTTATTAGCTCTTCCAGATTGCTTCAAATTCTAAACCAGAGGTTGCCGCTTGGTTTTAAAACAGAAATGTAATAACTAAGGATGCAAATCCTGTTGTAGCATTCGTAGCAACTTTAGGTTATACCTTCAAAAAATGACTATGGTGAATTTCTCCTCATTCTGGAGCTCCTGCATTACTGTTGACAGAGTAGCTATCCAAAGTCCTGCCCCTTCCTAATCCTGATTGTTTTGTGATAAAGAGGTGACATTGACGAGCGTGGTGATGTTCCAAAATCTTTTATAAGCTGTAGCTAAATTCAGCTGATGTTCAGGCCATTTGCCCACTGAGGACGCTGAGTGCTGTAAACGCTGATCTGCATTTTATTTGAACAGAAAATAGATACTGATAATGCAAAAAGTGTGTTAGTGGGCATGGCACCTTACACTTAATTTTTGGTTTGATTTGTCCTTTAAAATGAAGTTTGTCAAACTGTGATGTTGCAGATTTATTTTCTAATACTGTAATTTTTTATCATTATTCTTATTGTGTCCCATGCTGTGTTGGTCTACTAGTTCTTCTGCAACTCTCAGGCCCCGTTTACACGGAGACTCCCACAAAGATTCTTCCTTTGCGTTTCCAAAAGCCACCCGCGTTTACACGAGGACGACGTGAAAACGATCCGCGTTCATACGACTCCTGGAGGACAAGTCTCTTCTTCTGTTTTTTCTTTTTCTGCCGTTTTGTTGTGTGAGACGGTCGGCAATCCAACCATGACGCGCATTACCGCCACCTACTGGACCGGAATGGCTCAACTGGAAATGTGGCTGCGCGCAGAGCCTTCACCTGAAACTGCGAGTGTGCATGCGGTGACGTCAGCGTTTCACCCTGAAACGCTCCGCTCTGTGTTTACACGAAGCTGGATGGAGGAGCGGATTCAGATCTTTCCACTGTGGGGAGCGTTTTCAAAAGATTGTGTTTTCACTGAAAACGCAACGTGGTCTCATCTAACGGAAGGCCAAAACGCAACGAAATGTTTGCGGAATTGACCGTTTTCGGCGTCATGTAAACGGGGCCTCAGTTATTCAATGGAGTATCTATAGTGAGCAGTTTGTAAATGAGAGACCTGCTCATCCTGTCAGGATCCTAATGCTGATAACAACCCATTCAATATTCTTTATTTCCATTTATTGTTTGAACAGCAACCAAAAACATGTAAACAAGTTTCACAAAGTATTGACTTGTAGATGATACTTCTGATTTAAAAAATAATGGATAGTTGTGCTTTTGAAATCTTACCAGCCTCCTTTGTATAAAAAAATTGAATTGGACTTCAAAGTGAAGTGAAACCTTGACCCTGCTTTTCTTGATTTTTGTGTCAGGAGCTTTAAGTAAATCCAGAAAAAATAAAAAAATGTTTATTTAAAAATTTTAATAAGCAAATTTGAATCACCTATTAGAACTTTTAGCATTTCCACATGCTAAAGTGATCAGCTCACCCCTTTAGAATGCAGTGCAGTTTTATTTACTTCACTTTGTTTACCGGCACATGGTAGAAGGTTTTTTTTGTGTGTGTGTGTGTGTGTGTGTGTGTGTGTGTGTGTGTGTGTGTGTGTGTGTGTGTGTGTGTGTGTGTGTGTGTGTGTGTGTGTGTGTGTGTGTATGAAGTTTACTTAAAAGTGGATGTTTTGTCTGATGTACAGGGGGTTGTTTTGAAAGGGAAAATAGCTTGATTGATGTTTTGTTATTTTCTCCCTTTTGTTGTGTTTCTGTTGCTTTCCTTTGCTCAACATCCTTGCTCTTTCTCCATTTCGCTCTCTTTCTCTCTCATTCTTTTCAGTGACAAGACAGTGAAGATCTGGTCATCAAAGGTTTGGAGGAAGAGGTGACAACCGAAGAGACGGTGTGTTCTGTTTGTCGGCCATTTTGCCTGAGCTGCTCACATCAAGCAACAAGACACTGAAAAAAAACGTGTCTAAGGAAATCAAGGCACTTCTTCTTTTTGACAAGATGCAAAGGCGAAAAAGGTCTATTTGCCTCCTAGATTTTTTTTTTTTATTGCCAATTTGAAAGTGCCATTCAGGTGCGATGTTACAAGGGATGAGATAAACCCAGCTTTCTCAACAGTGGATTCACCAGGCAGAACAGTTTCTCTCGACTGGGGAAATCTACCACAGCCTCAAAAGAAGAAGACAAAAGTGTCCTTTCATTCTCCCACCAACGTTTTTAAACGCCTGAAGAACAGTGGGAGATTAATTTTCTGAAAGACATGTCTTCATGTACCTGTTGTGGCTGAAAGTCAAGACACAGAGAGTATAAACCTTAAGGGATGTTATCTAACACCCAGGATGTCTGTTCCTCTGTTCAAGGCTGTTAGCACCTTAACAGTCATGACTGTTTGGATAAAAAACACACTGGCCGGTCTTATGTTCGCCATGGTGGTTGATCAATAAGCAGTTATTGATCTTGGATTGAATATTAGTGGAATACACAGAAAATTCCCTCTCTTGGTATTGTTTTTTTTTTTTTACCCTGGATGCTCTTTTCAATCAATTTAAGTTTCATTCGTTTTATCACTGACACTTAACTGCATTCTACAAGTCATGTTTTTAATGACTTTACCTTATTTATTATTTTCCCTACCTCAGTTGTTTTGAACTTGGGCATGAGGTGGGTGGGAACATTTTTACGGGTCTCCGTTCAAACACCAGGTGCTTGACATTTTGAAGTCTTTATTTGATGCCTGGCTCTTCATCTCTGTGTGGATGTGTCCTCTGTGGCCCTCCAGCTATCAGCCTGTCCAGCTGCTGACCTTGCAAACAGGAAAGCACACATCTTGTAGAACCTGCCAAGAAGCACCACCTCTGAAGGAATCTTACTGGATTGTATTATATGTTCTATTTTGTGCTAACTACAGCAAAAAACGCACACTAAAAAAAGGAATCTGACAGTGTACACCCACACTGGACGCTCCTGACATGTTTGTGAGTTGGGTACTCCTTTGGGCCAACTTAACTGAGCCATCCTGCAATGTGTCATTCAAACCTGCAATTTATCCTCCACAAATCGCCCCACCCGTTTCCGTCTACCTTCAGTTCGCCTCTGATCTTTAAGGTTAGCAACTGTGTCAATCTGACCAGCCTGACTGAAGAGTCCACCTCTTTCCCAGCTACCAAACTTCTCTAGAAATCATTTTTAATTAGAGGTCTCACAGCTCTACCGGCTGCTTTTCAGGCAAGATTACTCGGGTGAAAGTAGGTCATAACTGGGGGGGATTTCTTATTAAAATCCCAGTTTTCTTCCACCATTTTTTTGCTGCTACATCTAAAGGCAGGAGCAAACTTCCTGTCCCTGTGCACTGATGTACAAAGCTGTGTATGAGGCAAATTATACTGTATTTCTGTGAAAACACTGACTGTGGACGCAGAATTATAAGACTTTCCAGTTGATGTTTTGGTTATCCATCTTCCCTGATGGGTCTTGGCATCCCTCACTGTGTTGATTTAGTGTCTCTTTAATGAAGCAGATTTAGCACTGCAGCACTGCACTGACACACAAACACATATGCCAGCAGGCAGCAGTAATAACCCAAGTCTTAAAAGTCACTTCAATTATATGTGTTTGTCTGATGCTTCTGGATACAGATATTAACAAGCATGCATATCACTCTCAGTTTATCAACATGGGCTTTTTATGTTGCTCCAAAATTACTTAAAAACCTCTCGCTGTTGAAATGTCAAACCAGAAACAAAATAACATCTGTAAGTGTCACAAATCAGATTAGAGGTTTGTTGAGCTCCAAATTTTCAGTCTTTTTATGGAAAAGCTCTTCTGATTGTGAACAAAAGACACACATTTGTAGTAAAAATTAATCAATGCTTGGACCATAAAATAGCTTTTAAAGGTGCTAAGGCTGCTTTATTTTATTTTTTTTACATACTTCTTGCAAATCTTCCCTTTGTAAGAGAGAGAGAGTACTTTATGTGCTGCTGATGGCTGATGTTGCCAACATATGTTTGAAGCTGCTTACAATCTCCAAAAGCAATTGTGTGGGTTATGGTTTTGTGTTTATGGAGATAAAAATGTGTGGAAGTGGTAATTTGTTAAAGCATTCTTGGTTTTAATGTATTCCCACTCGTAGAAACTCAGGTAGGGGTCAAAGGATATTATTTTTCATTATCTAGTAATCTCGTAACCCTGTGGATTTTGGTAGCTCTTCAAATCAACCAAATGCCTTGTTCCAGAGATTTCTTTTTACTCTGACAAAAAGGTACCAGTTCATTCATGTTCATGTTTTACTTCTGCATATGGGGTCCCTTTACTGTATCTATGTACTGTGCTTTTTCTGAACAAAATGATCACAGCTTAAGTGACATCTTCCAAATCTAGTCAGAACTACAAGTCTTGCAACTTTGCAGAGATGTGCACTGATTTTTGGCCATATTTTCCTGTATAAAATGTTGTACCTGTATAATAGTTTACCTGAGGAAAAAAAAAACTGATGCGAGTGGTATCTAATGTGGTCATCTGGAAAGCATAGTGCTGGACCATAGTAGGGTCTGTGCTTTCAGACAGGGTCCCTCACCGCACACTATGAATTAATCTTTGCTTATTAGCCAAACTGATCCTGCTCAGCAGCTCTGTGTTGGCTTTTGTTTGGAGGCAATTCTATGGCAGCTGGTCTCCATTTTCACTTTCCATTTTCCTCTGACCTAATGCTCAGGCTGAGCAGCTAAAGTGTTGTAAAATATGTGAACAAAATCAATAATATGAAAATTACTTAACATTTCACTGCATCTTGATCGACCAGAAAAGTAAAAAAAAAAAAAAACACGAATTGGCCAAATGTGTAAGCACCTTGATTCTGTTTCAGGTTTAAAATAAAGTATGTATGACTACAATTTTGATGACTCATCAGCATGGGAGCAGCTTATGCTAACAACAGCTAACACTTCCAAACTTACAGATTTTTTATGTTGTCACAGAGTCAAAAACTGGGCCAATGATGGCTGGTCAAAATTAATGCTAGGTGTTAGCTAAATGATTTACTGTTGACTTAGTGTCACCACACGAATTCACAATCAACAGTTGAGTCACAACGGCGTTCTGCAACATGCTGACATTAGCATTCAACCAATTTCAAGCCAGCATGTAGAATCAGTTGAGAAGTAATATTACCATCGGCTTTAAAGCTGCTCCTTTGTTGTAGTTTTACTGCGAAACAGGTTGAACACTAATGACAGCCCTTATCTAAAGGCAGCTAATGAGGAATCAAAAATGTTGGTAACTCTAAATATCCTTGAGGAGTGAAATGTTAGAATTTCTCAATTTCCCAATGTTTCAAATTAAAATAAATGCAATCTTATTTGTCCACCTAAAGCATAATTGCAGTATTTTAGCTTTCCACCTTGACCTCACAAGAAAATGGAAACCATGTGATCACTGAATTGCTAAAAAACTTGTAATACTGTAGCTTTAGGCCCTCTCTTAGTAGCTTGTATATTTGCTAAAGGATGCACAATGTTAGTGGTGCTCATCGACTGATTGATTAAACGTTTCAAAAAACAGAAAACTTATTTCTGCAGGTACTGTCAGTAATATCTGAGTGGTTATGTTACAAAAAATCTACAGGTATCTGGCCATTAATCTAGATTAAAAGCATAAATCTGTTGCATGCTTTGTTTTCGGCAAGATATGTGCCAGAAAACCCCCAAATGATGTAAGCAAAGTCAAGACGAAAGCTTATCGTCTGGTCTTGAATTAGCTAAAGCTAAAGTTAACCAAAGGTCAAAAAGCTTCCATTGTGACGTGAGCACCACTTCATTGATTGGTGATGTGTAAATATGTGTGTCATACCTTTTTTAATACTACAAAGAGTTAGCTGAGGCTGACTGACCATTCTCATCACCTTAGAGTAATCTTTTCAAGTTAGGATAAACATGCACTTTGGATAATGAACACTGCTGTGAATACTATGATAACTGTTTCCAATTATTAAGCCTAGAATTAGACTTAGTTTACGAAGGCAGAGTTTAAGAGTCCTCAGTGTGGCACACATACAGCTCTGACAATGTACTAAAGCAGAAAATGTCTGATTAGCTTCACATTAGGTTTAGAGAATAATTTTAGCGCTGATATGGTTTGAAACATAACAGTCCGGACGCAGAAAGCTTGTGCCCAGTATAGCCCTGCCTTTAAGAGCCCCCTTTAATATGGCTAATGTTTCCTGGAAATTAGTATTTTCTCCTTCCTTATTTCCCTGGCTGGCTGCTGGAATTTTTTAATATCACTGACCACAACACCTCATATTACTCCATGAAAGACAGAATGTGAGATACAAAATGAGCGTTATCTGTCTTTAGTGGATGATTTTTTATAATATCTTTTTTTTTGGAGGTGCATTATCACTTAATGTTCCACTGAGCACATTAAGTGAATTGACCAAAGTTAAATATCAGTTGAACAGATGTAAAATTGCTCACTCTGAAGCCATAATGTAAGTTGAATGGTATGTTTACAATTTTATTACAACAACCCCCCCTAGTGATATTTACTAAATAACTGGAACACGCAGCTCTCACCTTGAGACACTGTGTAGGTTGATAGATAGCAAAGTGCCCCCCATAGCTATAAATACTACACCCATCCAGCTTTCTGACTTTGCAAAAAACATATACAGTTTGTGCCAAAATACAGCACCAGATTAGCCATTTTTTTTTAATGACTTGCTCCGATTCCAGGGAAGACTCAGAGCTTGTTTTATTAGAGGTGCCTTGTTAAGTTAACAAGGATATAATTGGACAGTAGCTGTTTTAGGGCAGGGTTTAATTTAGGTCAATTAAAAAAAAGCAAAACAAAGGCTGCAAAGTCACAGAAAATATGTGGACTTTTGCTGTAAACCAGTATGTCTGGTATTGTGTTTAGAAAAAAAAGAGTCAAGCTGCCAGTCAAAGTGATTGTGTGATTTCCACCTTCAGCATTTCCAGCCCTAACAAAACATCTTACAACTACTCAGAGAGGAAACCTCAGTAGTCAGCGTCTTAGCTTCAGCCTTGTGCCTCTGCCAACAGGCCTTACTGCCTTACAAGAACAGAATGTGTATGTAGGACTTAAATAATCATCCACTTGATATCCTGAATCTGTAACAGACTCCTTTAGAGGATTGTAGATTGTCCTACAGATTGTGTCTTGGCTCACTTTTATCAGTACGGCTGAAAAGACTTTGCCCTGGGCTGCCGAGGGGAGGAGACCACTTCTAGACACAATCAAGAGGGCTGCTGAACAAGAGGGCACTTCACTGGGAATCGCTTTCTCGCACCTACACACAACACATGTCTGCTCTGCAGCTTTCAATTTGTGTCTTTCTGGGTGGATGGGTGCTGTCACTTGGATCTCAATAATGGGGATACAGTGTGTCCCAGTGTATCACCGTATGTACTCATAGGATAGGATTAAATGCAGGGTCAAAGGTCATTTGTGCCTTTTATTGCACAGACTACTCCCTCTTCAATGAGTGTAAATGTGTGTACAGTTTTTTTGATATGACAATGTGCATGTGACCAAGCCATGTAAAATACCTGACTGTAAATAATGTAAGTAAGTATTTAATGAAACAACGTTCCCTCAAGACAATAAATAAACTTAAAAAAACAAATAAAAACTGTCCTTTGTGTGTTATTGGTGTGTTGAATTCATATTTATTATTTAATTTCTTTGATTTATTTAACTTCGATTTAACCAGGTTGGGGACTGGAGGTTAAAAACATATTTTTCAAGAGAAAGACGGGCAGCTGCAAAAACACAAAATGGCAGGTGGAAAAATACAAAGAGAGACAAAGCGAAACAATTTACGAAGCACATCATTATGGATAAAAATAGAGCCATCTATAAATCATATCTTGGGAAGTAATATTCAAACAGCCAAGCTAAATCATCGACACCTTATATTAACTTCTTCTACATCATTCAATTTCGATATAAAAATATTTATAGACAATAGCCCCTTGAGCTTGAAGTTATCCTGCAACAAATTCTAGGCTGGGGGGTCAAGTACCCAAAAGTCCTTTTCCCAGTGTCAAGAGAGGTCAGGAGAGTGCAAAAATACTGTCCTCTCTGCATGATAAACATTGGGCCTTGAAATAAAGTACACAACTTTTAGTTCAAACCAAGTAATCTGATTTGATGAGCACCTCAGGTGTTTAGAACAGGGATAGAGAAACCGACAGCAGATATGTATTTTATTAGTTTCATGGTGAAAAAATAAAAAAAAGTTCTTTATTGCTTTTAAAACTTCAAACCACTTGTGTATTAAATATCACACTCAAAGTTGTGATGTTTTACTGTTTTACTGAATACACTGATTCATGAAACAGATGAAGATGAAGAGAATTGAAAAGAAAGAAAGAACTTTTTTTTTTTAACCCTTTTCCCCTTCACTTGCATTGCATTTATTTAAGAATACATCCACATACTTTGAAAAGCATATTAACCACACTTGTGAAGAAATACTTACTATGAGTGTTAACATAGTTTATGTTCGCATAGTTTTAAAATATTCACAAAAATGCAACCTGCATAATAATTTGGAACACATTGTAAACTCAACAAATCTGTCTTAACCAGAGAAATCAGGATCTTCAGTCTTTTCCAGACTGCTGCACTGCACACTTCAGCACTCAATCTTTTCCTGTCTGAAGACAAAATATAAAATTAAATGATCCTTTACCTTGCAGACGGCAAAGGAGTTTATTGATCACTTAGTATAAACACACTAACAGGTTGTAAGGGATGAGTTGTACACATGTGGGGATGTTTTTCATCCAGATGCATTTCTTCCTACTTCAGTCCTGGAGATTCAGGCTCAGAACTCATACATCTTCATTTCCTTTGCAAACTCTGATCATTAACTTGACTCGAGCTTCGCTTGTCCCCGCAGCAACGGGAGACACAAGTGCTGTGATGTACGATGGCCATTACTGCCTCAGAGGAGGCAGCAACCATTTGAGAATGCCAGTCAGAAAACAAATAAACATCCATACGGAGGCCCTGTCACGTCTCAGCTGTTTGTGCTCCATCTGCTCTCACTCCATATGATAAACTCCTGAAATTTCATTTGAATGTCTCTGTCTGTTTGAGTACACTTCAACGCTCCAGTAAGGCTGTTCTTACACTCTGATCCATCAATCTCTGTCCCACTCGATCAATCACCCTGTCTGTGTAGAAATCTATTTGAAATCTTTCCAGATACACCAAAAGAATAGTAAATAGGTAATCAATTATGTGTCCTGGTGAGTCAACACGTATGAATTTCCCCACATTTTCAAACAAATAGGAAATACTCAGGGTTGCAAATGCCTGTAAGGCAGCTGGTCAGTCGTCAGCAGTTTTAAGACTGAAAATCTCAACAAACACCAGACTTGTCTTCATATTTGTATTGGCATTACTGTTCTCAGAGGGTAATTTTTACTTTGATGCTTGATTATGGGCCACAAAAACATCTAGAGTATTTCACTCTGTTCAGATCTTAGGTTTACAAAGCCCCTTAAAACAAGAAACATTTCTGTCAGCATGCCTGCATTATAATTAACACGGTAACCATAGGCATGTTGACATGTTCAGCTGAAGTTAGCAATTTTTTTTTCTGTCCCTGTCAGCTTGAGGAACAGCTTACTTGAGAGTTGGTGACACTAATTGCAGGTAACATTGATACATTTACTTTCTGTTATGACAAAGAAACACAGATCTCCAATTTGGAAGAGCCTGAGTGACACATGGTTCCTACAATGTTCAAACAAGATGGCAAAACACACACACACACACACACACACACACACACACACACACACACACACACACACACACACAAAAAAAAAAAAAAAAAAACCTTCTACCATGTGCCGGTAAACAAAGTGTAGTAAATAAAACTGCACTGCATTCTAAAGAGGTGAGCTGATCACTTTAGCATGTGGAAATGCTAAAAGTTCTAATAGGTGATTCAAATTCTAACTTTTGCTATTAAAAAACAAAAATGAAGGTACCAAAACAATAGCCATGGCAAGAATCTGCTGTATCAAGCCTATTACGTATCTGTTGTGCAATAACTTTTCACTGAAAAAATATTTCAATATATTTTCAGTTACTTTTTATTTAATCTAAGAAACTTGTGTTTCTATTTTTAAGACAATTCATCCTCATATTACATATTATATATCATATTTTACATTCATCATTTGAGTATGACTAATGGTATTTTTAAGTGCTGACCTGTTGACCAGTCATGATATAATCTTTTTCAATGCACTGAGCTTAAACTTGAATAGACTTATAATAAGCTGCATGTTAAAAAACAAACTGGTCATAAAAGGATTAAAGTGTTTAAGTCTTTGCAGAAGCTAGAAACATCTGAAACACAGCCTACCTAAAAAAAAAGGAAATGAGGAAAGAAGATGTCAGAAAAAGTAGATCACCCTTTCTCCTTCATAATTCTGTAAGAAGAAAAGAACAACAAAAAAAGACACAGTGACACGTAGAGACACAGTAAAAGCCTTAAAAATGGTTCAAAGAGGATTTCTCCGCCAGAGGAAGTCATAAAAATCATCAAAAAGAAAATCCCTACTGTTTCACAGATACACACAGCATGCATCTGCACCGCCACGGAACAAAGCCCTGCACTATCAATTGAAAAGTGTGGTCTAATCCCATTATGCACTCTCTTTGAGTCCAGTTTTGCACAGCACAGAATCACTCACACATGTGTACACAGGCTCCCACTTCAGAAGGACACAGTCATTCATAAAAAATGCGGATAATTAAAAAACAAACAAACACAAAGAGTGTTTGTAGTGATTAGGTTTTTGTGAGAGAGAGTTGCAGACAGTTCACATGAATGTGTGTAATGTGGTCAGTAAGCTATTTTTCATTCAAAGATCACTCACATCCAGCTGGAGTTTGTTTTGTTTTTGGTTAAAATGATGTTTAGTGGAAATGATTCAGCGTTCAGTGCAATTTTAAAATTGATGAAAGTCTTTGAGTAACTGAACAGAGTCCAAACAAATATGCTCTTATTTAAGGATGTAGAGCCTAATTAGCACTCAGAAATGGAGGAAAGTTTGACTTTTTTTTTTTTTTTTTTTTTTTTTTTTACTTTTATAGTACAGTGTTGCTTCAAGACAGTGTGTCCCAAAAATGAAAATTTCTTTTGGTTATGTTTATTTTATCTATTTCATGACCAAAAAAAAAGAAAAAAAAAAGAACAAACAAAACAAAGCAACAACGATCAAAACTTTTCCCCCTCAAATTGCATAATACTGCATTGCATTGAAGGTTTTATGAGGTGGTGTTACACTTCAGGACATATTTTTCTATTTCCATGTCTGTCTCTAACTCAAAAATTAGATAAAACTCTTTAATTGTATTGTAGCTTGTACAGGTGCAACCTAAATCAGTCAGAACATGATGGAAATGTTAATTTATTTTACCAGTTCATTTTAAAAAGTAAAAACTCTTAAGTTAGATTGTTTCAGTATGCAGAGTGACATATTTCAGGATTTTTTTTATAGTCGCGATTATGGCTTACAGTTATTAAAAACCCCAGATTTAGTATCTTATAGACATCCAAGTTCAGTGTAAATTTTTCACAGTTAATGCAGCCATTTCCCAGGACATTTTAGAGCCCCTCGTGCTTCCTTCTGCTGACAAGCTTTATGAAGATGCTCATTTCAATTTTACAGCCGGCTTTGGCACCTGCCCACACAGCCAAAAGTACCAAAAACTTGAAAAACTTGCTGGACCTGAACTACACAAAGTATCTGTGAAGTACTGCCAAGAGGAAAATGAAAGACACACGAAGGCCGCCGTCAAAGCTAAGAGAAACAGACACCAGACCAGAGCCTGTTGCTGAGAAGAAGCATCTCATCAGATCAGTATGGACCACTCATGCAAAAAAGCACTCTGTTTTACCATGAAGCTGGATGTTCCATGATGAGCTGCATGGACTCAGATATTTTTTATCTGGGCATTGGGTGCTGATCTAAAGAGTGCCTGGAGTTTCCTTGTCCTCACTTAAAATCTGAATGGCCACCCCAAAGTCCTCTAAAACATTATTGGGGTTGTTTTCAACAGGCTAATAGCAGTCTTAATTGGATTTTAATGCAGCTTGCTGAGTTTTCTAAAGCTTTGAAAGCAGATACGATTATTTCTCACTGTAATGAATCATGATTAACCACAGCCTCTACTGTGATTGATCATGATTACACTTTTTAATCAATTAACAGCACTACTTGAATCAATCAACAAACTGGAGCTGGAGCATCCTGGAAAAACACTGCAATTTGCCCATCTGTCTGTCAACTTAGCCACACTAATTATTATGAAAACTTATCTATAATATCCAGTACATCAGTATCAATATCAGTACAATTGTAATTGGTAAAGAAAAAATCTCTCAAACCAAACTTTTTTTTTGGTGACAGGCTGTATACATGTTTACTTCTGTACAAATACAGGAATTTAGACACAATATCTACTGTGAGTTCTTTGGCTTTAGCAGTCGGCCTTGAGTGAACACGCAGGAAACTTTTTTTTTTTTTTTTTTTCCATTTGAGCACTAATTTAATTGGTGATTACCACAGGATGCTGCTTGGTTTTCACCCTGTCTCCAAACATGATCACTCTGGGTTCATAAAAAGAAAGATAAAACTGGCCAAATTACTGAACTCAAGACTTCAAATTGAGTATGATGTTGATCATGTTCCTTCTCTTTTACACAGTCTATCATGGATCACAAAGTCTGCCTTTCAGACCCTCTGAAGCTGTCACCTTGTATGTTTTGGCTTTTGCTCATGCCACATGGATGCCAAGCAACCACTGCAAACTCCATTAAGTGATTCTGCTTGGTCATTATAATTCATCACCTCCTCCTTATTAAAACACATAATTTTTCATCAAGGCTTTAGTACAGATCCAGCAACTGAAGGTAAAAGCATGTACCTGTGTATGGTGATGAGATGAATGACTGCTTGTTGGACAATATTTGCATCAAACCCTCAGTAAGCTACACGGCAACTGAAAACAAATATTCTGTTTGATTTTATAAAAACAAATTTTGTTGAGAAAGGTTTATTTTAGGACACTGTCTTCCTAGTTTTTTTTTTTTTTTTGGAAACTGAAGAGCAATCCATTTATTTTGGGTAACATTATGAACCTAATTACAGCACCAGGAATTACAAAATGAGTGAGTTTCTCTGCAAAAGAGGACTGGATTTACTTTGGTTATGGACTCTTCAAAATAGACTAAATAATGTCAGTAAGGAGAGGCAAGGTAACAAAAATCATTTAATCACAAAGATAAGATGTTCACAATTGTTACACGTTCTCAAAAATCATTATTCTTTCCTTTCGTCTTCCACTGTCTCTCTACTGCAGCGTAAAATCCTTGTCACTTGGTCTTCTTCTTTGAGTCTTTGCTCTCCTCAAGTGGTTTTGTACTCCTCCAGGGCAGGAAGTTGTAGGACACCAGGGCTGTGAGGAGATACGTAGCCATGCCAGTGTATCCTCCTAGTACCAGACACAATGGCTGAGCCAACACAAACAGGCAGAACACATTCATGGATGCGTGATCTTTAAGCTCCACCAGATCGCCCTGCGTCGCTCTCATCACTCCGAAAAAATACATCAGAGCCACCGCCGGATAGAAGGCCAACTCCACCATGATGCTGAAGACAGGATGCTGACACGCACTGGAAAGCCTTCAGATTTAACATGAGCACATGTGTTTGGAGGTAGTTTGTAAGACCTACTGAAGCATTAAAGCAGAGAATTTCAAAGACACACTCACCCAGATGAGATTCACTTACACGCTCAGACAGAAATCCTTCCAAAGTGTAAGGGTGGATCTGACAGGGGAATTGACTTAGACCTTTGATCCATTATACAGACTCTGTCAAACATTATCCACCTCACGTGCTCCTTATCAGAGCATTTAACCATAAGACACTCAAGATGATAGTCCAGCTTACTTACAAAAAACAGTTGTACCTGTTTTTATCATGTCAAACTGTTTAATTATACAAGCTTTTTTCCTCCAAACATGAGTCAGCTTCTGAGCCTTGAACAGTGTCTGAAAAAATCTATAAAAATCTAAACCATGAAAATTACTGCCTCTTATTTTGGTTTCTATTCTAAGTGTCAGTTAGGGGCCAGTTGTTTAATGGTTTAACATGGACAAGAATGATCTATTCTAGATCCTCTTTTTTTTTTTTTTTTTTTTTTTGCCATTTAGGATCTAGTTTCTTATCAGCTTTTTGTCAAGAATTGTTTTTATGGAAACTGGAATTAATCTGAGATTCAGGCTTTAAAAGATAACCAGAACCAGAATACATCCTTAAATTGAGATATTTTGTCCACAGTTTGTGCCAAAACTCTTGTGGTTGCTTTAATTTTTTACTATTTTTCACGTTTGGTATTGATTCATTTTGGTAAAGGATGTAGTATTGACATAATTCATTATTCCATTACAACTTTATGTCCCGATGACAATCCGATAAAATGGGGCAGGTGGGGGATCTTAAGTGTAAGTGTAGCAGAGGATAAAGTACAGGTTATGAATTTCACCAAAACACTAATTTCTAGTCCTACTTTAGTGATTCAAGCTTATTTTGTCCTCTCCTGCATGCAGAGAGTCAGTGTGGTGACGTCTGTCAAAGCGCGCAATACGTGCGCGCGCGCGCGCGGTGCGCGTTCTGATCAACGCTGTTCCCACCGTGATCACAGGTATGTGATATTCAGCAACGCTCCGCCGATAAATGTCTTTAAAAGTTGTTATTTGCTCTCTAAATATCTAACAACTGCTGCTTAAAGTTCTGTGTAATGTTTTGTTTATTCTGTGCAAGTTTCACCACTTTGTGAAGTTTCTAACTTAAGTTCTTTCGAGTTTTATCCAGAAAATAGGAGCTAACGCTAAGCGGGGTGCAGCAGCCTTTATGCTAGATGGGAGACTCATATTAAAGCATGTGTACTGTTTTATCAGGGAGATGTGTGCTGCAGAGGAGAGCACAATGAAGCTCATTGATTTACATTTTTATCTGTGAATGCAGGTATGGAGACATCTGTGTTTGATAGTGATATTAAGCTGTAAAGATAAAACATTTTTTTTTGTCGAGGGAGCTGCTTCTTATTATGTTTGTATTTAGTACCACAGAGGGTACGAAGCCTATGAGAAACTTTTAGAGGCCTCAGAAAATGTTCTTATTTTGAGATATCGCAGTTTTTTTTTTCCCCGAATCAGCAAGTACTTTCATGATTCACCCTTTTTGACTTTTTCATCAGTAGAACATTGCTTTAGCAAAAGTGATCTCTGTTTTCATCTGAGTAGATAGTGGGCTACAACCTGATTTTCATCAGTACAAGCTGTCCTTGGAGCTGCAAAACTTATGTCTGCTGAGCACATTTAGCCATGACTTCAGTGTACAGGAACATCTAGGTGGGCTGAATCTGTGAATATTAGTCATTACCTTATATGTCTGACTGTAAAACATTTGTGAGCTCAACTTATTAGTATCCTATGTAGGGGTTCATACATGTAGTGTACATAACTTAAGGTTGTCACCCTCGCCTATTAACACCAGAATTACTGAATCAAAGAAGTAATTGATATTTTATTAATGTAGACCTAGAATGGGATTTCATGCTGTGTAACAGCGTCAACGTTTGAATGAAACAAAATAAATACTGTACCTGCAGGAATTTAAACTGATGTAAAGCCAATAAAAGTGTGGACTCAGCCATCACTTTATTAGAGGTCTTAAATTTTTGTTCAAAAACATAGCTCACCGTTACTTACTGTTTTGACCTCCAAAGACCACAGTTTTTGATAAAAAATAGGAAAGCTCTCTCTCTTTCTCTCTGGTGCTTGTTTGAGACACATGAGAAACATTTAAAAAGCGAAGCATTCAAGGACCTCAGGAACATGAAATGAAAGCGTCTGGAGGAGCAAGGCTGTACCAGCCACCATGAGCCACCAGCTGAGGCTCTGTTAGATGACGACAGTCATCTACGTGGATAGAAACAGTATAGTTGACAGATGAACATTTTTTAGCCCAGGGAGAAAAAAGTTGGATAAATGCTGTGTTTAAGAAACACAGATACATGTGTGCACTGAAAGCCAGTGCTGCTATCTCTGCTAAAGTTAGCCACATTTGGCAAACCTTTCGACATCATCTGCAGAGTGTGATCTTGTGTCTAGATGTGTTTAACGAAATGTGCTCAAATGTGAAATTCTTTTTTTGTTTTGCCTCCTCAGGAGCTCTGCAAAATATCACCACACCATAGCAAGATCTTTGGAGCTCTGGTTTGCGCAGTAGCAAAATGCTGTAGTAAAATGTAGTAAAAAGAAAAACTACCTTTGCTCCTTGATGGATCGTTACAATATAAAAATTTTGGACGTTTTTTTTATGCACACGTTGGTGACTATTTAAGTTTTCTGTGTGTATGCCATATGTATTTTTATTTAAGTCAGACTGACTTATAGATGTGAATATTGTAATGTGAAGAATAGGTTAAAGACAAAAAGTTAATCTTTCATGTAGTACTGAAAAACTACAATAGTAAAACAGGATGTATGTACAACAAATATGCAGCATCCTGTCATCTGTAAGCATCACATACTCAGTTTTATTTATTTAAAGACGTGCCCAGAGTCTAAAAAGTCTATAACAGACAAATATAATTAAATCAAGGAATGTGTAACTGTGCCGTCATCCACAGTGATGACATTAAGCAGCAAGTGAACAGAGCACTCACTGTTGATTCCCTGGTGGAAACTCTGCCAGCAGGGAGGTCTTTGCTAGTCTTGCTAATTTCTCTCGTCATCTTTTGACACTGGAATTATTTAACCTTTCAGACATCTTTTCAGCTAAGAGGTAAGCGAACATAATGGAAACCTTCCTAAAAACAAAACAAAAGAAAACAGAAAAAAAACAAAGAGCAGCAGAGAAAACTTTCTCTAGATGTATCGGTGGTGAACTTGTCCTGTAAATAAAAATACTGTATCATTAAACTTTTACGCCAGCAGCTGTGTCTGATAAAAGACAGCAGAACAGGGTTAAAGGTTAAAGAAAATTTTGAATCATTTAAGAGCTTGTGCATCTCCTACTTGGACAGTGTGTGTGTTGTTATTTTTATTACCCTTCTTTGCAGCTGTAATCCAACGTCCAGGTTTCTGAATCTCTTTTGCTGCAGCCTGAGGGAGCGCTGGGCTGTTAGCCAGTCAATCAGCCTCCCAGGCCACTGCAGCCTCACACAAACACAGCATGTGTACTGTGTCTGTCCCTGCACCCCTCTGTCTGTTTGTCCGTCGATCTCACTGCAATCATTCATGAAAGGTCTCTCCATGATGTTTTTTCTTTTTTTCTTTGCCTCAGGAGGGGTTTGATTCTGGATTAGAGCACCGGGCTGCAGAGCTGGATTACACTCTGGGAGGGAACATGTGGCCTCTTTGAACAGTGGTTTATCAACCCCCCACCTCCTGCATAAGTCTGAGCTCACTGCTGATTCTGTAAGCTTCAACAAATGGGTGCTACTAAAATAGAAGAAACTAGCTGATTTATTCTAAATCAGAAAATCTTTATATTCTAAAAATCAACATCAAATTTATGTAGTTTTAGATTAACCTTATTAACTAATATAATATTAGTGATTTATTGAAAATGGTGTTCTGATAATTGTATCAGTTTAAGTTTTGAGGTATTTAAAGTTGCATGATGTTTGTACTCTCACTGTATTGGCAGCTCACACAAAAAGTAATCTAGCTCAAAGTTCAGTTCACACTAATTTAAAAGAAACAAGTTCAAATTCATTTTTTCTCCTTTTTAGTAAAGCTATCTATGCATTAGTCCATATTCTTCGGGCTAATTCCCCAAATAAATGAATCTATTTATGCTATTATAGCACAACAAACAGAAAAATCATAACTGTATTGTGTGAACTGTCTGCAGGATGAGCGATGCTGAATGCACACAGAGTGTCATAGTGTATATCTGAGTCCTATCGCCATATATCACAGTCTTCAGCATCTTTCGGTACCCCCCTCACTCCTCTGCACCTTTTAGTGCCCCTGGGATTGTGAGTAGCCGTTCATTGGACTTCGCTCACATTCCCTTTCATGAGTCACTTCACCATTAATGCACAAATGATCGCATTCAATGAACATGCTCATTTTTACTTGTTCATGCACAACACTGTATTGGTACTGTGAACAACTGTAGCCCAGTACCTGTATGGCCTTAGGCCTAAGACTGAAGCCAAAATATGCGCAGACAGTGTAAATGGAACTCACATAATAGCCACCTAAGGGTTATGCAAAATAAAATGAATCTATGTAAAGGCAAGCTCTTTCCAGTTGCGCTATGTCTTCCTCTCCCCTGCATACTCCTACACGCATGTTGTATCAGAAGCTGTTTGAGTCAAGGGTAGAGACAGTGGCAGCTGGCCTATTGAGGGTGTCTGCAGTCCGGCTTTGCTCTATCACCGCAGTGGAGTAGCAATTCATAGAGTGTCCGCTGGCTCTGGAACAACCAGAAACCACATATACACCAAGCCAAAAGAGAAAAAAACCCATTTCACAGCAGAAATAAACTTGTTTACATACAGCCTGGTACAAAAAGTGTTAATTAATTTTTTTTCTTACTTTACAGGTTAGAAGCTAATACAAATGCTAGTTTGCCCAGTCGGAGGCACAGCTCAGCTGATTGACAGGTGTACCCCTTATAGCTGTTAGTTTGGAGGCTCAAAGCCTGCCCGTTTTAAAATATGGCCCCAACAATTTGCTTTAAACTATCCGAAACATATGGGTGACGTCATTGAGACAATGACCATTTACAATACAGTCTATGGCTCTGTCATGTCAGTTTGGAAAAAAAAGCAGATTGAGCAGGACCGGAAGTTGTGCACGGAAACCATGCACCTACAATGCTCAGCAACTTTCAAAATAAAACAAACCGTGTCAAAACCAGATTCAACTTTCAAAATAAAGAAAGTTGAATCTCCCAAAAAAAAAAATCTCCCAAAAAAAAAAAAAAAAAAAAAAAAACAGATTCAACTTGACCAGAACAACAAACCGGCATAAGGACCCAAGCCAGGCCAGGAGTCTACAGGTTTGAAGTTTTACAAGCCAAACAAGAATGAGGAGAGGCTCATTAATGTTTCGGACTGGGAACGCTCATTCTTGTGACTCAAGCTATGTGGTGCCCTGCTGGATTGAACATGCAGTTAGTGTGAGTTGATGGAGCAGAGCTGCACTGGAGACACATCTGGTGTATTCCCAGCATGAGCGGCATTAACAGCAAACACATAGCAAATATACAGTTTGTGAAAAGTCAAAAACATAGAGAAGAAAACAACTGCAAGTGCAATGTGCTGCTCTGGGTCCAGGTTTTATTGCATGTATATTAAGTCACATTTTGGCACAGTTGACAGAAAGAAATAACCTTTTGACACACGCTACTACACTTACATTTATCAATACGTTGTCTAATATCAGATTAACCTTGTAAGATATAATCTTCTCTCTTGTATCAATGAAAAATATACTGTAGTTAGCGCCCCCTTCTGGCTTGTCATACTTTTCAAAGTTAAAAATCATCAAGTCTTGATTTACAGCGTTAATCTTTCACACCTCATTTTCTTCGTCTGTGTGAATGTTTCTGTTGTTACAGTTACTTTCGACTTATGCATGTGTTTTTGAAAATGCGCTGTTTTTCTGCACTTCTAACACTAATCATAGATACATATCTCATACCACCCTACTACCACCGAAAACTAAAACTCGGTAAGAAAAAAGTCTCGTGACTCTCAGTATCTTGTTTTTTACTTGCTTTTATTTTTGGATGTATTCTATTTTCTTTGAGCTGCCGCAGTCAGTTATCAAGTTCCTATGTTTCTCAAAAGCCTTCAGCAAAACACCAGTTGGATTCCATAAGGCTTGAAACACATTTTTTTGTTGTTGTTTTAAAGGAATTGAACCCATTAGTGAATTCAGTATCGGAGCGCATTATGGTTACTGTAAGATAGCTTTTATCGGAAAAAAAAAGCCTTTTAATCTACAGGTAAAACCTTTGCTACCAGAGACCAAAATCAAAAGATCCTTTTAATACTTCAGTAAATCTTTTGTTTTGTTGTTGTTGCAGACTGGTGCTCTAAAAGCGCCTCAGCAGCAAACCCCATCATCTTTTCTTTTGTTTAGTTACATCCAGGAAAAAGAACGAGTCAGGCCCAAAGACCAAACTGGTGGCTAAATATAAAAATAATAGGAAATTTCTCTTTTGGAAATAAAACACAACACTGTTCTGTTCTCCCCACAGCAGAGAGCACAATAAGTCACGAAAGGACACATCAAAGTCTGTATGCTCTCCTCTGGTGCACATAACACCAAATATAATCTTTGAACACGTCTTGAGTGTTCACCTTTCAGGACCTGGTGGCCTCCTTTAATGTAGCTCTGTTGTATCCGTTTTTATTATGCATATGCTGAATGTTTTAAAGCTCCGGTGAAGATCTTTTTAGGGTTACATAACAGGGTGTAATTGATTTAGATGCAGATAACAGACCTACTACAGTGACAAGATTGATTATCAACGTAAATACATTTCTAATGTCTAAAAGCGCTGGCAGGAGTACATGTCAGTCAAATGAGTCAGTGTGTCCCACCATTAATCTTAATGATGTTTTATGTGGCAGAATTTGATTTTATAAAGTTAAAAAACAGAGAGGGGTTATCTTTAGCTGGAAAACTTGACCTCCATGTGAACTGACCAAATCAGCAGTGAGATAAGGGGTATGCGTTTGTCCATAGGGAGCGCCAAGATCAGGTGAAACTGGGAGTTCCTAACAGAAGCACATGTTTTCAAATTTGCACATACACTCAACGGCGACTTTAATTAGGTACACTTTGCTAGTACCGGTTTGGACCCCCTTTTGCCTTCAGAGCTACATTAATCCCTTGTGGCATAGATTCAACAAGGTACTGGAAACATTCCTCAGAGAGTTTGGTCCATATTGACATGATAGCATCACACAGTTGCTGCATATTTGTCGGCTGCACATCCATGATGAGAATCTCCCGTTCCACCACACCCCAAAGGTGCTCTATTGTATTAAGATCTGGGGACTGTGGAGGCCATTTGAGTACAGTGAACTCATTGTCATGTTCAAGAAACCAGTCTGAGATTATTTGAGCTTTATGACATGGCGCGTTATCCTGCTGGAAGTAGCCATCAGAAGATGGGTACACTGTGGTCATAAAGGGATGGACATGGTCAGCAACAATACTACAATACAACAAGGGGCCCAAAAGTGTGCCAAGAAAATATCCCCCACACCGTTGCACCACCACCACCAGCCTGAACCGTTGATACAAGGCAGGATGGATCTATGCTTTCATGTTGTTGGCCCCAAATTCTGACCCTACCATACGAATGTCTCAGCAGAAATCCAGACTCATCAGCCCAGGCAACGTTTTCCCAATCTTCTTTTGTCCAATTTTGGTGAGCCTGTGCTGTAGCCTCATTTTCCTGTTCTTAGCTGACAGGAGGGTCACCCGGTGTGGTCCTCTGCTGCTGTAGCTAGGGCTGCACGATTATCGCAATCGCAATCGCAATAGCAATGTCAGCACATGCAATTACATAATCGCAAAAGAGGTTATCGCAATCGCAATCACAATGTCAGCACATGCAATTCAGATTTTTCTCCATGATAACCAAGCAAGTCTGTAGACTCATCATGACACAACTTTTTTTATTAAATCGCAAGCACAATCGCAATATTGTCCAACTAATCGCAAATCGCACCTTTTCCCCAAATCGTGCAGCACTAGCTGCAGCCCATCTGCCTTAAGGTTGGACATGTTGTGCGTTCAGAGGTGCTGTTCAGCATGCCTCGGTTGTAACCAGTGGTTATTTGAGTTACTGTTGCCTTTCTATCAGCTCAAACCAGTCTGTCCATTCTCCTCTGACCTCTGGCATCAACAAGACATTTTCGCCCACAGAACTGCCGCCCACTGGGTATTTTCTCTTTTACGGACCATTCTCTGTAAACCCTAGAGATGGTTGTGCGTGAAAATCCCTGTAGATCAGCAGTTTCAGCAATACTCAGACCAGCCCGTCTGGTACCAACAACCATACCACGTTCAAAGTCACTTAAATCACCTTTCTTCCCCATTCTGATGCTCGTTTGAACTGCTGTAGATCATCTTGACCATGTATACATGCCTAAATGAATTGAGTTGCTGCCATGTGATTGGCTGATTAGAAATATACATTAACGAGCAGTTGGACAGGTGTGGCCAATAAAGTGGCCAATGAGTGTATAAATCAACTGCAAATATCAGCCCCTTGCACTGCATTCAACCTCACTACTTCCGCCAAAAGTCAAAATATTAGACATACTCATCTCATGTCTCATCTGTGGAAGATTGTTTTTAATCCCTGTTCAGACTGGTATTTGCTGACCATGCCCTGGGTTTGTGAAGTCTTTTTCTATTCACTATAGATGATTTTATTTGTTCTTTTTTAAATATTTCCAGGACAAGTGGGGTTGGATATGGAAGCAGTTAACGAATGTCTCTGCTCCTTTTATCTTTATTTCCGAAAGGAGCTTTACTTGTTTGACAGGGCATTTGTCTCTTTTTGCATAATTGCTTGCAGAAAGACGATATTTTTGGACAGCATGACGCAAGTGAGCATAAACACAGTAATTAGTGCTTAGGAAACTGCAGGGAGCTGGGGGAAGAGGACAGAGGGGGAAGTGAGGGGACATCTATGGTGTAATTAATGTGACCAGCACAAAAGCATTGACCCCCTCCTGGTCCTCTGCAACAGGATGGCAAGTAGCATTTATGGAAAATATGCAGTGCTTTCTTCTTAAGGCATTAAAAGGAGGACATGGCATTTTTATGTTTCCTAGAAAGTAGTTGCAATTTGTATAACCAATGAATTTTTTTAAAGACTCATTTCATGTCACTGTTATTGTTCTTTGTTCTTGAAATACAATAAACACATTGTGTCAGCAGTATTAAATTACTGCATTAATTATGCCATAATGGCACTGGTTCTATGTGCAGTATTCCTTACAATAAATGCTACACATTTTGAAGTGCTTTTGTTGTTGCAAATTGTAACTTGTTGATATGAGATAATAACATTTACCTGTATACGTGTGGACTTAATTTCATTTCTAAAATCCCAGGTTGTATGGATTTGTGATACCAAGGTTACTACTGATCAAGACATACTTGATGCTGTTCAGGTATTTCTTCTCTGTTTCCTCCATTTCCCCTTGTCCTCTGACTGTGATCCTTCTCTTGTAACTCCCTCCTTACAACATGAGCAATAATATGCTCACCCACACTAAACAAAAAAGCTACAAGACATGAAACACTCTGGTGGAAAAGGGGTGTGTATGCTGAATTTTTTGTCTTTATCTCTGTTTGTGGGTCCTTTAGTGACATGGCTAATGTGATTTTTAGATGTGCATGGTGGTGTGTGAAGCAATGTGTTTAGTAATTGTGTTTATGTGTGTGTAGACCTGATCCTGAGCTGGAGGGCTGTGTGGGCAAAAGCGTCTTGTGCCGGTATAAATTGATTTCCAAAATCCAGACACGAGGTGCTTCTGTGTAGGAAGGATTTTTTTGCTGCTGCACCCATTTATGATAGGAGGTAGAGGGGTTTATAGCTGTGTGTCATTGTGTGTGTGATGTGCATGACAGAAAAAGTTTGAAGGTATAGAGAGCCAAAAAAAACCCCACACTGAGGCAGACAGAAATGTGATGCCTCTGTTTCCATATTGACAGAAAATGTGACAACTCTTTCTGAGTTGGTCAAAGGTGTGTGTTTTTCCCCACTGCAATCAGCAATCTGTGAGAAGCAGCTGGTTATTTGATTATTCATGACTTGTGTTTATGTGCATTTTATATTTTCACACTCAGTGTTAAAGCTTTGTTGATGCATGAAAAAAAGATGGAGAGACATAAAGTGTTGAAAGAACTGTGCTGAACAGAAAAGAAACAACACACTCACAGAGAGACATACACACAGAGTTACACACAGGCTGCGTTTAGGAACTGTAGTTATCCCAAAATGACAAAGCCATCAATTTCTTGGCAGGGGGTCAGCACCAGTTTAGCATATTTATTACAGCAGGGTTTACAGGGCAGGTCTTAGCTGCATATACAACAGGCTAATGATGGATGGCGGCCATTAAATCTCCATGTAATTCCCTCCTCTATAATTAATATTGATTTTAAATCAGCCAGCAAGAACACATTTTAATTGGCAACTCACACTTCTTCAAATGTCATGCCCTCTCTGAAACAGAAAAGTGCAGAATGAGAACTTTAATCCTCAACTCCGTGTTCATTTGGGTAGAACGTGTCAGGTTAAGTGTGCAGTCATTATTTATTTTTTAATTCAGGATACAGAATTTTTAAGGAACTTGTCAGCACTTCAGTACCACTTCCCACCACCACCTTATTTATCTTTTAGCAGCTGTCCGTAACTGTGGTGCTGAATTCCCCAACATGAGAGGCCAGTCTAATGTAACCCACTGTGATTCCATGGACGTAAAAGCTTTCCGCAAAGATGTAAACACTCAAGAGCCCCTTTCATTAGTTGAGACCTGTGCTGGAGATTACTTCTTACGTGATAAAAGTAAGGCAGATTATTCCCCAGCACGTCTTCAGAGGCATTTCTTGATCTTCAGGGAGAAAAGACGCATCACCAGCTTTATGACAGCTGTAAAGGAATTCGCGCTTTAAGCTCTTCTAAACGAATGGTTTTTATTAGATTTCACTAAACATTGTTCTGCCACCTTCATTAAAGTCCTGAAATATAAGCAGGAAAAGAAAAAAAATCCCAATTGAACCAGCGCACATTCTGCCAATAAAAGGCGCAGAAGCTGTTGCAGATCTGACGGCGGCAGCAGCAGCGGGGCACGGGCAGGGCTGCCAGCACTTGAGTGTATTTCTGTGTGGGAGGAGGATGGGTGTGTTAGAGAGTATCCTGCTTCTTCTCTTCACACGCTCTGCCGTGCGCTCACACTGAAGACAAAGCGCGGAGAGGAGTCTACCTCTCCATGTGACGCGCAACAGTCCCCCTCAGATCCTGTCCCGCTTTTTCTTCTCTTGTCTTTATCTCCGCTCCATGGACAGTTAACCAGGTGCCTCCCCCATCCATCCGTCCTCCCTCATCTTCAGCTTCAACATCAGTGAAGTGGCTGCCTCACCCGTTCGCACCGGAGGCCGTCTGGTCTCTGATCTGGTCTCTGGAGTCTCCGGAGACTCGGCGCGCGCCGTCAGGACCAGGTTGTGCGGCTCTCGGATCAGACCTGAGCCACCCCGAGATCTGGCGATGGAGCTGATGGAGGGAGACGTTCTGGACAAGCTCGAGGACATGTCATCGGTATATGACTTCGACCCGATCACAGGGAACATCCCGGCCACCAAAGTGGAAATCACCGTCTCGTGCAGGTGAGTGGACGCGAAAGTTTGCTGCGAGGACAGCGCGCGTTAAAAAAGTTGGGACGGGGCCCCACCCTTCGTGTGTGAGGGAGTTTTGTTAGTGAAGGGTGGGCGATTTACGACAAGTAGAGAGAAAGTATCCAACTTTCAGGTTGGACGTATTGTCGCAGCAGGTTTTGGGCGGGGGCTCAGTCAGACTGGTTTGAGTTCACTTTCAGTTGAATTTTGCAAAAGATAGTTCTTTCAATGTGTGTACCTCTAGATAAAGATTTGGCGCGTTTATGTAATAAAAACGTTCAAAAAGCGTCTGTCTTTGTAGGTGTTTCCACCTGTGCCACCAACAGAAGTGGGTTAAAATCTGATATCAAGTCTTGAATTCAGGCATTTTTATGGTTGGTCCACGGATGTGGGCACAAATGTGTTGAAGAAGAGAAACTTACTGTGATTTTTGTGGCACGGTGTAGTTGATGAAGAGTTTACAGCACATCAGGCACATCTGCTGCTATGAGACACTTTCAGTAGAAGAGCTTAATGTTTCTCCTGTCACCACTGTTAGCTGTAGGAGCCTCTCTGCTCTCCCCTTTTACATTCTTACCGAGTGCATGTCATAAAGAATGGTTCACATCACAGAACACCTGTCCTTGACCTCAATCCAAGAAGCATTTCTCCCCCAGAATTCAGCTCAAAGCTTTCATGTTTTTCAGGCAAGTAAACTGCTCCAGCAAATGAATGTCTCCACAGTGTTTGTTCACTGAGAAGAAACAGTCACTTCTCTTCCTATTAGAAAGGTTTTTAAGTCAAAGCGCTCTACACTTCTGCTTCTCAGACAGAGTACATCAGGTGCTGGCGCACACACACACACACACACACACACACACACACACACACACACACACACACACACACACACACACACACACACACACACACACACACACAGAGACATCTTTCTGCTCTTTGATTCTGTTTTTTTAGGTTGGTAAGCCATCGGAGCAGAGTGAGTTTGAGCTATAACAAGCTGTGTGTGCATTATTGATAGGCTTTCTGACGTTCAGAGAAGCTTGGTGCCACATCCCCCAGCTTGGAGAAAAAGAAGGAAAGAAAAAAAGACCCTGGCAAGAGACAAGTGTGTTTCAATATGCTGAATGAACAACTGTTAGCTTGATTGTGGTGAGTGGGGAATGCTGAGAGATGGTTAGGGAATCAATTTGAGTATAAAAAAGAGGGGGACAAGTGTGGGTCTGAAATTTGTGTATGTTCTCAGCTTTTAGCAGTGAAAACATCGGAGAACATGCCACACTGATGGGCAATTAAGCACCATTCAGGTAAATGATGAGTCCTGCATTTATGTGAATGTTATCTCTGACAAAGTGTGCATTTGTGTGAGTAAGCACACACCGTGTTAGAAAAATGAGATGATGCAAGTGATGCAGAAGCCTCCTACCAAAGAGGAGTTTGGGAAGAGGAAATCATTAATCGAACGAGGGGGGCCTATGCTTTCCCTTCTGCTTCACTGCATTTAGTGTGTGTGTGTGTGTGTGTGTGTGTGTGTGTGTGTGTGTGTGTGTGTGTGTGTGTGTGTGTGTGTGTGTGTGTGTGTGTGTGTGTATGAGTTTATGTATGAGTTTTTGCAAAAACAAACTTAAAAAGCCTGAGAATTCATCTTGGTAAGCAAAAATCGATGCATGCAAGATTTGAACTTTTATTGCCATGAGTCTGATGTAATCATTGCAAAATACATAATGTTTTCTGAATAAGCTTTCTGATTGGGGGACGGATTTACTGTCATGGACTGACTGCAACTTTTGATGATATTTGAAGACAGATTGGGGTTTGTAATGGGTCCAGTTTCCCAGTTATCTGTCATTCCTGTGGTGTTAAAATACAAATTTTGATGGTGAGGCACTGTTTAAAGCCCTCCTGAAGCAACAGTTTAATCTTTCTGTACACTCAACTCTTCCAGTAGCTCTTCAAGGCCTCTCAAATCCTCTAAATCCTTTGTACAGATGTTGTGTGAGTCAGATTTGTATTGAACAGAACAGCCCCCTGGTGGGTCTTCTTTCCTGCTCTCTCTTTGTCATCACGTACATGCACTCTCTAAAATCTCTAAACCATGATGATAGCTATTCGCTCTGGGTTAATACCCCTTATTACAGGCTACATCCCCTGCTTTTACAAGGTATTATTACCATGACTGCTGATAAACATAGAGGGGTTGGTGAGGAGCTGTTGGTTAGGGGGGCAATGATAGGAATTGGTTCAGGAGGAGAACACTCGAGTATTTTATGGCAGAACCTTTGAGGTTGAGAAAGAAAAGTTTAACGGAAGTGACAAAAACTGCAGTTCTTCACCAGACCACTTGGAGCTGGCTCCAAAAATGAGTCAGCCTCATAAGGTCCCAGCAATTCAGCAAGTCCGCTTTAAGATCTGCATAAATAGAGGTGTGATCTCATGGAGTTATACATGTATATTACTTGCTTTGTGCAAAATGTTCTTTAGCTCATTCAGCCAACAAACTCAAGATTTAAAAGTGCTTTTATTGTCAGTACCCCTTTTTGGACAATTTGGTTCAAAATATATTTAAAAATGTATCTTTCAGTGTTGCTCAGTGCACAAATATCTTTCTATTAAGATAGGGTGCAAGCTCTTTCTGAGTGAAAACCCAGTGTTATCATATGGATATTTTTGTACTTCAGGAGGGATTCAGGATTGTTGTTCACTTTTTCCTAGTACAGTACACCAAAAATCCCCGCCAGCTAATAACAAGTCTGTGACCTCACAGTGTGAAATAAAGCCCTGGTCAGCCACCACAGTAAATGTAGAATCTCAAAAAGGATCAAAATATTAAACTATTGAATAAGCTGGCAAATAACGGACACCATACAGACCTATTACTGTTTACTTAATAATGTGAACATGTGCCCCAATCTGAGAAAGCCAAATACCTAGTGAGTTCTGACATATTTCATTGTGATGTATTATAGAGTGAAGGTATTTGGTTGATGCAATTTGCCTTCATGCCACCCTTTCTAATCTCTGATTTATGGATCCCCCTGTTTTGCTTTGTCTGCAGCCCAAAAGATTCTGGTGAAAGTTTGATGACACAGTCATAGTCATGGAAAGTTCAATAACTCTAGTGTTAGTTTGTGGTCCTCTTCGCCTCTTCCTCCTCTTCTCTGCTAATCCAGTTAATATACCTGCGGTATATGACATCACTTCCTATACTGCAGCCAATCAGTTAAGGAATTGGTATTTTGGCTTCCTTTTTGGAAGCAATTGCATTGTCCATCATCTTCTTTTCACTATATGCAGTAGTTTAGGTAATCTTGTAACTTTCTGCCCTATGCTTTGCCACAGTTACTATTTCCAGGTAATTTTTATCCGTACTTAAGTGTTTATGCAGGGTAATGAATGTCTGTCCGATGGCCTTTATCATTTGCTTTTGGTCATTTGACCCCATGGCTTGAAAAGATACTTTTCAGATACTCTAACGTCCTTGTCAGTGATGGTCTGGTTGGGGTAGAACCAGCATGTGGAGAGCAGAGGTGTAAATCCTGTAGCCACAGAGCAAAACCACAGTTCCCTGATCCGGCCTTTGTTCAGTTCCTCTGTAGTCATGCACAAGCAGGTCAATGCCTGCTGTTCAATCCCTGCTGCACTATGTGGCCATGCAGTCGATTCAAACGTCGTAAAGAAGTACTTATGTGTCTAATATGGCTCATAGCCTCTTACCAGCCTCCACAGTCAGCTGGGACTGTCTGGATTGTGTATTAAAGAGGGGGTCAGTCAATGGAGAAGTAGCAGCTGTTCACGGTGATATTGATAAGCAATGAGCTCACCTGGCATTACTGGAAGCTGTGTATTTGTGCTCTGGCCTGCATGGAAACGAGAGAAGCCACGTAATATATACGCAACTACAATTTTCAAGTAAAACTGATAATTTCTTCTCACAGTTGCAGTTCGTCTCTCTAATGCATTATCATTAAACCTGAGTCACTGAGTTCAGCCCAGGTTTTTCTGAAAAATGAGTACACAGTGATCTTTGAACAACCCAGAAGAAAAATGAACAGTATTCACAAGATACCTAAAGGCATTTCTTTTATCCTCTCAGAATCCTCTTATCATTTGGATGAAAGAATATTTTTGCCAAATAAAAACAGCTTTTAACCTGTTTACCAAGGTGCAGTGTTGATATGCTGTAACTCCTTCATCTGGAACTCTGTGCTTAGACGAAACCAACTCCTGAACTGTGCTCTACCTGTTCAGATAGGTGCCCTGCAAATTTGAGACCTTAAGCCACTCGAGAAAATGCTATTTTTTTCAGAGCTTGTTTACTTCTACAAGGACACAAGAAGCTCTTCTTGTTTAAAATTTAGCTTTGTTTCCTCTTCAAATACAAAACTAGCATGTCAGGCAGACGCAACATATGGACATCGTCTTTGTGACATCACCAATCTGTTTCTAATACAGTGAAACGAAGCCAATCTGTGGATGGGGCCATATTGAATATGAAACAGACTTTGAGTTTCCTTTCTAACAACTGTAGGGCGCCGTCAGTCACGTGAGCTGAGCTGAGCGTCTAATTGGACAAACACATGATCCTTATATTTTCTAGACTGCTGAGTTAGAAAAAAATACTCTCTTTATAAAGTATGTACCAAAGCTGTTTTTTTTAACCAGGCTGTGAATATGCATTTTAATGCCGTAAAAGTCATTTTTTAAATTCTTATTGGCTTGGTGTATATGTGGTTTCTGGTCTTTCTTCAGTCAGTCTTAAGCAAATTCTCAATGAACAGCTAATTTTAGCACTTCAATTTTCTCAACCGGATGTTGCCCCTTGGATGCAACACAGTGATCATGATATCCTCATACTGCCTCCTAGTGGACATCGTTTCATGTGTTGGACATTTTTGAGTCAAGTTGGAAAAAATATGATTAATATTTGTTAAAAAGAGGCTCAAGCTTTTTACACTTTCACAGTTTACACTTTTACTTAGCGGACGCTTTTGTTGAAACAATGTACAATCCTGAGCAGTTACTGGGTATAGTGCCTTGTTCAAGGGCACCTTGACAGTGCTCAGGATATTATGCTAACACCTCTCCAGCTATCAGCCCAATTCCCAATCTTGGTCTATGCTGGGACTTGAACCAGCGACCCCCGGGGTACAAAGGCAAGTTGTTATGGAAGTGAATGTAAAGCAGATGGAGAAAAGAGTCTTAGAGAAATCTTAATATGCCTTTAAACTAGAGGTTAGTGTACTCTAACAGACTTGTGGGTTTCAGTTTTTCTGTAAAGCAGCTGCTTTGAAACTCAGATGCAATAAGTAATACCTCAGAAGCACACATTCAGTAATGGATGGCCCTGCAGTAAAGACTTAAATCAAAGGTTAACAAGGCTTTTAGTCACATACCCATCAGCTACTGCAAAAGATTTTTCTCCTTTCCTGCTAAACCTTTAGCAATTATTAACTGGTAGCATGAGCCTTATGTTGGACCAGTTAATAATGATTAATTGGAAGATGTTAAAAAAACACAGGACTTGAATTACATGTTGTGAAAGCGTAGTAGTGAATGCAATTACCTTTACCTTTGTCTGTGACTGTATGTAAGGGGGTTGATTGATGGACAACAAATAGAGGTCAGGAAAGGGGAAGCTGACAAGCACAGGGTCAGAGGTCACATCGACTCACCTCAAAGCACAAAGAGCCAATTAAACCTCAATGGATTGTTCATTTCTCGATAGCAACACTTGATCTAAGATCTTGAACCAGGTTAAGATGGGTGTTGCCTCTGAATCTTACTCTAACTGGTTTCTTGTGGTCTTTTATGTTTCTACAAGTATATCTGTGGTGAATGAGCCACTCTCAAACAGCAGGGCAGTTTTGTAGGGCAGCAGTTGCATATGTTGTAAAGATTACACTTCCGTGCTAACTGTCTGAATGGTCTGCATTTGCATGCAGATTAGCACTTATGGGAAGCCAATTTTTCAGCATCTGATAGGTTTCTGTACAGATCTGGGACAGATACGAAAGTGTCTGACACAGTATGCAGAAGCCCTTGGGAGATCTAGCACCACGACTTATCATCACTTAGATTTCCCTCATTCTTTCACATCACATCTGTCTCTCCCTCGGTTTAAGTGTGAAAATGGACTGTAAATGTACTGCAAGGCTAAAACCATCCAAGCTTATAAAACATTTGTAGGGGTGGGATAAAACAAGAGGCCAGCTTTGCAACCTGCACCATCATTTTCTTGCAGATGACTCCAAAAATACTCCAAAGGGGGTAAACCTCTCCATGCCCCACGCACATACACTGCTGCCAGTAATTTTGTGGCACAACAGATTGGGCACACTGCCTGATGTCTTACTGACTTTAGATGGAGAATTAGGTGTAGAGAGAGGGGGAGAGAACAGAGAGGAATGGCACGGATGCAGAGGAGGAGATAAACAAAGACAGACAGAGATGAGTAACATATGGGTGTAGGCATGCTCGTCATTGAACTGTGACTAGAGAACAGGAGAATTAATTTATATAGAAATTGAAATGAGGCTGATGTGTTATGAAACAGAAATCTACAGATGAGGTAATAGAAATGTTAGAATTCAACTCCAATAAGTTGATTTTGTTTTATCATCAGCAGCACACAGCAGCTGCAGCTGGGTCTCAATCATTCATGATGCAACTTCTCCATGAAACGTGAGTGCAAGCGCTACAGTTGGAGGGACAATGATGTTTTAAAATTAATCCAAGTGCTAGAGGAAAGCAACCATTGCAACGAGGTGACACTTTGTTAATCTGCACTAAAATTGAGTTTAGCTGTTCAAAACTTAAATTTTCAACATATTTTCAATTTGAAACAGGACAGGTTATCAAACATCTGTTTGTAATTAAAGGAAACTTGAACATAACAACACTTTAGATCCCAGCCCAGTGAGGAGCAGCGCCCTCACATCTTTTAATGTCAATGGCAATTATGCTCAAGTACAGCATGGTTGGATGGCCAGTGCCCTAACAGGAACTGCATCACCAAATTTATCTGAAACTGGTGTGTTGTTATGAGCTTTATTAGTACGACACATCATCAAACAAACAAGGTGAGCCTCTAGAGTTAATGAAGTCTTGAAAGTGCTTTGATATTTTGTTTGTTACATAATTATCAAATAGTCACCCTCTTAAAATAATTGTAAAAGTCATTTTTTGACAAAAATTACTTTTTTGCCTGAATCAACTCCTTGGGACTCCTTAGGGATCAATTTATGGTGTTTCCTGAAAGACTTGAAAAAAATTACTAGAGAGATAATTTAGATGACATAGGACAATACGTTGCTTAAATATGTTGCTGGGCATGATGTGACCATGGTGACTGAAGGAAGGGTTTGGCATTCAATGGAATAATTCCAACTTGAAAACTTCAAAGTAAAGGTACTGGGAATTAACACATTGCTCTGAAGCACAATTTCCAGTGCATTATTAATATATTTATATTGGGTGTTATTCCAGTTCAGCTGTTTTAAACACTAGCAGGAGAATTTGGTCCAGAAAGAAAAAGAAATAGATCAAAGAAAGAGACTGGATGAACAAGTCTAGATGAACGCCGGGCCTTACCTCGACTAGTCTGCTGCAGCGATCTTAGCTTAGCAGTTAGATAACGTTTCCCAAGAAAACTCTGATTTGATTCAGGATTTTCAGCTTGAAGTTTTACTGAAGAACTGACTTCATAAAGAAATGTACATTACTCTCTCTCAGGGGATTCATTTTCAGTACATTCAAGATGTTATAAATCACCTTATTTACCAAAATAAAGTATCGCAAGCTTGATGCTGACGTATATGGGAAACTGCATTGATATGCTAGCAGTTAGCATACATCAGCAGTGTTTCCCACAGGATTTTAGGAGACTGTGGTGGGGGAGTCTCTGACCCTCGGCGGTTTTAATGTGTGTGTACGTTTTAAAGCGCGATGTATCGCCCTTACAGTAAGTGCAGTTTGGGATCATGGACATGAACGTACGCTGATAAATAAGAACTTACAAAGGCATATCAGAAATATTTTAAATTTGATTCAGAAACAAAACCAAAAACTCACTCTCTCACAATATTTTGAACAATTTACTGAACAACATTTCAACAACAGATTATTTACACTATTTCCCGTGATCTGTGATCAGGCTACTGAGACTGTAGCCTACTGTTATTCTCTCACCTGAGTTAACGAGGTGTGTGTTTGAAGCTGATGAGAGAAAAGAGAGCACGAGGATGTGAGTAGGTGAAAGGGAAGCAAAGTGGAAACCCTTTATAATGTTTTAACATCTTAAAAAAATATTTTTTGGGATAAAGGGTCAGATTACGATTCTTCTTCTCTCTGCTCCCTTATCTGGATTTGGGAGTGTTGTGTTTTCATTCTGTTTTTTTTTCTACAGTGACTGCAGAAAATAGTCTAAATAAATAAAGATGCCTAAATTTGCTGAGGCCCACTTCATCACAAACTGTAGCCTAAATCATTAGAGATCATTTTCTGACTGATATTTCCTGATATTGCTGTGTATCTGACTTTGAGAGAAATTCATCTTCTTCCATGCTCTCTCCATCTGTTGTGTTCACCGTCTTACGCTGACTTCACAACAAAAATCGCAGTAGCACATGGCTACTTAATATGCACGTACTGATTTGCATTGACCATATATGGTAAAATTCGGGCGCGCTGAAGACGGGAAAGGAGGCGTGCCCACCACATTCACACTTTTCTCGGTGCAGTGTGATTTATCACGGAGAACAGCGTGCAGCCGTGTGTATGCAGAGTTTGATAGATCTAAAAAGAGTGTTGGTCGTATGCACGTTCTGCCTTTTCGTCGTTAGTGAAACTTAAGAGGACTTTTACTCACTTTAATAAATGAGGCCCCAGAGGAGAGGAGAATATGAAATAATAAGCCGTGTCAGCTCGTTGGTATTGTACAGGTGATTGTACTGTGTGCCTGCACTGACTCTGGATGCGCAGTGATAATGAAACTCTGGAACCGAGATGTGCGCGGTGCAGCCGTTCCTCTTCCCAAGAAGGGAGGCAGACAGCGCAGTGAGATACTGTGCCCACGGCCGCAGTTAGCATGGCCGCTTATGTCCAAAAAAGAAGTTACACGTACCTCAGAGTCAGACGCCCCGCTCTAACGTCGCTGGAATCTGGTTCGCGCCAAACCTAACAGGTAAAGAGCGACGTCTATGAGTGTGACCAGTGCGCGCGCACTCTTGTTCTCGCTTGTTTACGTGCGGTAGGAAAGTACAGCTGTGTAATGGTCTGACAGAGTGACGGATCGTATTTTTGTCTCCATATGAGACTGTGGCGGGGCCAAATGAGACTGTGGCGGGCCGCATTAATTAATGGGAAACACTGATCAGTATAACTTCAGCTTCAGAATAGAATTTCAACTTTCATCACAGAAACATATCACATCAACTCTTTGTAAAAAATACTGAGAATTCCAAATGTCAAGAGCTAACAGGCAATTGAAAGGCTCATTGCTGACTCCATAGCTACAGAAAGCTTCCAAACAACTTAAACCACTGCTATAACCACTTTGAGACACTAGATGGCCCACTTGAATTATTCATATATTACAACACAGTACATCAACATCACACTGTGTGCAATTTTTACCTGTTTCTGTATAATTATGCCCAGAAATATCCAGACTCAGGGACCAATTACATTTCATTCACTTACAGTATAAACTTAATTAAATGTTGTTGAAACAGAAAATCTATAAAGCTACTTTTTGTACCAAGAAACTTCACAACAGGAATTGATAATGGAATCGATAAAGAATCAGATTGATGAGCAGAATTGATAATGGCATCCGTATTGACAAAATGATATAGACATTTCACATTGACTTGGAGCTTTGCACAACCATAGAGTGCAACACAACCGCCACCTCTATCTGGCTAAGTCACACACACACACACACACACACACACACACACACACACACACACACACACACACACACACACACACACACACACACACACACACACACACACACACACAGCTAGAAACACATCTGAGTGTAATTTATGCATTCAATTTTGAATGTGGATTTCACATGTTGAATTATTTTTCTGGTTGAGGCCACATGAATCTTGTCCCTTTTCCTTCCTCGAGGTGCACTCTGTTTGAGCTGTTATTAAACTGGAGTGTCGCCACAGAGCAGTCCACTCGAACACCTGCAATACTGATGACTCTGCTGGTCTGCCTTTCTCTGATTCCAACCATCTCCTGCACAGTCCTGCAGCCCCCTGAGGGCCATTACACAAAACCTGGCGATAGCAGCTCACAACCTTTTCTCTTCCACCTCTACTGTTTTGCACATAACGAATAGACAGCTGTGTGGTCACTTGTGGATGTTTTAAGACTTGCTTTAAAACAGCAAGCAGCTCATTTGGGAGACATTTAAAAGGCTCTATGAAGCTTTGACGCAGAGATGATTAAATATGCATTATTGATGCTGTTTCTGCTTACAACAACAGCTTTATTCTGTCTTTAGCACTGATATTCAGAGAGCTTATTGTGTGCCTGTTTGTCTGGTGCAGTTTCCAAACAAGAGATACTTGAATGTCTTTGCAACAAAACGCTCCCTCTCCCCTTTACCCAGCGGGGCCAAACAATTCTCATACTCAGTGAGGCTTCGCTTGAGTACACCGAGGACATCAACCATAATTTCTGAGTTCCATTCACTATCTTTCACCTTTAAATGCGACTACTTGCCATTTTAAACACCTTCTTTTGTGTAGCTGTTATACACTGATGGACAGACAGTGACTAATGCTTTCAGTGAATCAATACAGTGGACTGTAGGCTGCAGAAAGGTTATGAATGTGTGCACGTCAAGGGCTTGCATCCCACTTTCAAGCTATATTTTTCTTTACCTGCTTTTTTCATTAGAATAAAAAGAAAATTTCATCACCTTTTCTATTAAATCCAAATTTTATTCTTTTCTCATTACCATGATACTATAAAGAGGCTGATTTTTATCCGTCATCCAACATCCAATAATCCCCTCCAGCCCTGACAGCAGCACTGTTCAGTTGTCAGCGTCTTAACACAGGAATGACTATAATCAGCTCTGCCAGCTCTGCGGCTGAGAGTTAACTGTCTCATTCCTTCAGCCGTCAAATTCTTCCCTCCACACACAAGCTTGAAACTTTCAGCCCTCATACACCTAAGGAAGAAATTATCCTTGGATAAGAAACAAGGCTCGTTGAGGCTGCGGTATACGCCGGCTAAGCATCAGAGATGTTCGGTCCAAAGGAAAAAGGGGAGCGCTCTCCATGCGGGTTGATGATGGTACACTGTCATGCTGGCTTTGGTGGCTGTGAGGCTGAAACACAGCTTTTGATCTGTGCTCTCTGGTTGAAAGGCTCGCCTGCTGACTGGAGAGAGTAGAAAGGAGTCACAGGAAGATGAAGTCAGATTTGTCAGTGAAGGACTGTGGAAATGGAGTGCCTCTCAAACAAACTCAACATTGCTTTGTGTCAAAATAACTAAAAATAAGTACCATGGCCTTTTCTCCAAGTTATCAGTGGTTTGGATAGACCGCCTGCCAAGCAGTTAGGGTGGAGGGTCAGGTTACATAACAAAACCTTAAAAGTCCAGTGTTCATGTCCTGTGTATTTGTACCAAAAGTGCTTATGGACTACATTCAATGCATAACCAATCCCAAAGCCCACTTGACTACAACCAGGGCTTGACATTCAATGTGGCTAGTGTGCCTTTCTTGGTTAATAGCTCCACGAAATAGCATTTGTTCTTTTGTTTTTGATGAGTCTGATGGGTAAGTTAAATAGAGGCTTCATTTTTAGCTAATTTCAACAACAATAATTCTCATAAAACTTCTTATTTTACTTGTCAGACACACTCAAACAAGCAACTTTATTCCTTAAGCCTCCCTCAGATGAAGAATCGGTTAGTAAACATAATTGCTTGGTCTGCTTGCATGGAGACACGAGTTACCTTAATTGTACTTCTAATTGAATAAGCCATTACAAAACATCTGACTGGAGTCTGTATCTTTCCTTGTCTCAGCCCCTTGATTAGCATTTTATCAAAATTATTCCAGGCTGAGGGATATCCACCAGTCTCTCATGAGTCTTATCATTTCATGGTGTAATTAGATTCATCTAGCTTTTCATTGTGAGCTCCTGACAAACCAAACTCAGTTAAGAGGCCACATCTCCATTGGCAAAACACATCACAGAGCTCGCCACAAATAAACGCAATCTTTAGAAGAGACTGACACGTCATCAGCACAAAAGGACCTGTTTGATGTTTGAAGATGCACAAGAGCTCACATCAGCCTTACATTTTAGATCCTTGCTGACAAATACTGGCAATGATTTCATGTGTATCTGTTTTAAGGGGCTGGAGAAGAGTGGAGTTGGAGAGTGGTGTTTAAAATGCACTCAGAATTTTTATCTTCAAATTAATGTTAGTTTTCAAAGTCAAATTTAGACAAGCCCACCCTGCTCTATGAAAAAAACTCATTTGAAAATCCAACACACTAAACTCTAAGCCTCAAAACCTTCTGGTAAACAAGGCAGGTGCACGAGCAGCCATTAAGCAGCATGACTTGCACCCATTGTGCAGCATTAGAAGCATCTGTCCTCGGCATATGTGATGGAGTAATGGGAGCTTAATAGCTCTCAGTCAGAGCTATTGAGGAAAGTGAGTCACAGCTGCGGACAGCTACTATCACCTGGTTATTAGAAAGATGAGCCTTTTCCATCCTCAATGGGACCCCATCCACTGAAAGTGATGAACCCTCATCAAATACAATGATCTAATTTATTTTAAACGACATGCCAGGGACAGCTAGGAACACGGGGGATTGGATACTTATATTTTATGGCTGATCCCAAAGAATTCAACACATTTGTCTGTACATGTTGCACCTTATCATAAATGTCATGATTCTGGTGGTGTATTCCAAAAATTGCGTCATGCCTGACATGGTGATGCTAATTTGAGTGTGCGGTGACTAAAATTAGGGGGCATATCTGCTTCAGCTAATGAGCCCAGCTTGCTGCAGGTATGTGGCCTCTAGTTTTGGAGCTGACAGGAAATCTTCTCACTGTGCATCTGATGAAGCTGATAAGCAGAAACAATGCACTTCACCTCAACAAGAGTCCAATTTGACCAAATCATGAGAGCTGTTTTGTGGTGAGAGGCATTCAAGCAGACACAGGGTACTGCTTTTAAGCTGAAACATGATAAGTTCATTGGGGTGGGTCTGACGATAGTATGGTTTGTCAAAAACACTGTTTAGATCAGGTACATTTGAGATGATGAGCGAGTTGCAAGTTACTTGCATGCAGTGCTGGTGGAACCTCTAGGGATAATTTTAGTCATTTTTGAAGGGAGGTAGTATGAATATGAATATGTATTACATGCCAACGGTAATTGTATGATCCACAGCAATGCCCATCAGCTCTGCTCTTTCAATGAGAAACAACAAGCTAGGCTACTGTTCTCTGCAGATGGGGTTGTGAATTGAGCCAGTTTGAGAGACTAATACCCAAACAATCATCTCAGTTTAATTGTACACTCCATCAGGAAGCCTGTTTATTTGCAGGTGAAACACAGCCATACTCCTCTTCCTGCAGTGAACTGCTGTTTAATCAGATTTATTAGGTACGTGATATCTTGTGAAATTTGGCATTTTTGCATCCTAGTTTTACATGACAAACCAAATGCCCGAGATTAACTGGCAGACACATTTGTGGCTGTGAGTGTGTTACTTCAGCTCATTCTTTTCCTTAGCAGCTAACATTGCATACAAAACTTTCACCTTTTTTTGCAGAAAGTGGGCAGACCCAGTCATCATCGTATCCCTAAATATCATTGGTTACAGTCCACATCTTGTATGATTGACTGCTTCATATAAAGAAGAGCAGACCTTCAAACACTGATTTGGTCATGATCTGTAATACTTTTTCAAGTCAAAGCAAGTTCTCTAATATATCAAAACCTCAAAAAAACATCCACCCCTGTCCCTGAAAGTCATTTCATGGTTTGAGCTACTAAACTACTGTGGAAGTAGTAGAAACTGCTTTCTGTTGAGTGTCCACTTGAGACTGGCTTAAGGGGTTGTGGAGTGTAGGAATACATCAATTAAAAATGCAAAAAAAAAAAAAAAAGTCATATTTGAAACCTGGCACACAGGTGACTTGAATCCAAAAGGCTCGTTCCTTTATTGGCACACAGGTGACTTTTTTAAAAGTATTTTTCTAAGTTTAAAAGATATTACGATTCAAAGTTTGCCCAGTCAGAGGCACAGCTAACCTGACTGACAGACAGGCAGCCTGTAGCTGTCAGTGAGGAGCCTGAAAGCCTGTCCCTCAACCTCACAGTAGTGAAGTCAGTTGAGTTTCACATTTACTATATGGCTGCCACTGACCGCAGGCTTCAAAACTCTGCAGAAGCAGGAACAGATGGCTGATGTCATGGAGAACCCATCCATGTATTATACAGTCCAGCCTCTCTCATGTTAAATTCAAGTCCTGAAGAAAATCTGAGCAGAGTGTGTACTTAAAGATGCTATGAGGAGGATCTGTTTTTAACTGCACTCCCTCGCCACCTTCTGGCCTGGAATCTTACACACACTGTCGTAAATTACTTTGAGCGAGGCGTGTGTGTTGTGGAATTAAATGTAGATGGGACTGAAACATTTTTTTTTTGTTAAAGACAACTTTTTACTGTAACAACACGCTGAGGTAAGGTATTTATCAGTACAGTTACATAGTGTTACTGTTTGAAACGTGACATCAAGCAAACGTTGTAGCAGCCGGCTATACTTTAGGGACATCAGCAGCCCTGTGTTCAGATGTATCTGTAGGCCAACGTGACAAGTAAACACTGTACTTTTACCATCTGCCATCTGTATTAAGCACAGCTGGCAGCCGGTGCTCTAAGACATGTCCGCAATGTGTAACGTTAGTAAATCCTGGTTAGCTTTGTCCTGCCAGTCATCTACCAAGCAGAACTAATGTAAACCTCACTCTTCATTTTATTGATAAATTCTCAGGTTTGAACAGACCACTGCAGAATAACTGCTGCATGTGGGTTGGAATGAACAATATCACAAACAGCTTAGTCCCTGTGTTGTGGTGTGATACAGCCCAAGCTTAAGGCTAGTTAGCCTTTAGCTTGGGCTGTATCACTCCCCCATTTATCTTTCTTCTGCTCTTCTGTCCTTTTTCTGTCTAAAGTGGGGATTACAGTCAGGCATATATCTAGAAAGGAGCCTTTTTCAAGATCACATTCAAACTCCTCACGACCCATTTAAACTGAGATAATAGTCCGGTAAGTATTTTCTCAAAATTAGCTAAATTACATAGCACACACACCCCCTGGAGTTACTCATACAAACCCACTTAAAAACCCTGGAAATGTCCCTTTAAATATAGAGTGGTAACACTAACCAGAGAACATTCAATTAAATACACACTGTAATTTTTGCTTTGTGGAAAATGGGTCGAAAGCTGTCAGTGTTATAATCCTCAGCATTCAAAAGTAAGCCTCAATGATAGATGATGTTGAAGTGGGAGGTATGGATTGATTTAGGGGATTTGGGGGAAACTGTACTGTGCTGTTTGAGGGAGCAGTGTGAAGTGTGTGGGTGAGGTAACTGGATTTGATTATGGGAGAACACACTTGTGTGTGTGTGTGTATGTGTGTGCGTATCTCGCAGGCCTAAGTTGTTCCCCTGGCTGCTTTCATAAAGATGTGATTGCGTTTACGATGCTTCAGGACAGTTATTGTTGAGAATCTTAATTCAAACAAATGACTGTAACTAAAGCTGTACAAACATTTCTCTGTAAGCTCACCGAACATCTGAGTGCTGCTTCACAACCCTGATACTGACATTGGACCTAAAATATACAGCTTGGGCTTCCTAAATTTATCAACAGTCATTTGGCTTTATCTTATATATTTCAGTTTATTTTGACACCACTACAGTCTTTAGTTAGTCTGTCTTTGTTGTTTTGAGGTTTAAATAAAGGATCTGTCAGTTTTGTATCTGGACCATCATGTTTGTTAAAGTTTTGACTCAGCAACAGTTTTTGGATAGATTTTACTGAAATAATTGATGTTCATGGTCCCCTGAAGATGCAACACGCTGACTTAGCTCTTCTAGCCCCACAAACAGGTTTACAAATTTCACAGAGTCAGATTCAAATTACCACAGGGTGCCTGTGCTTTGATGTAGTTTGACATCAAGTTTCTGAGTATGTGTTATGGTGTTTACTCCAGACATTTATGATCCCCACATGATGAGTCATCTTTTGTAATCCTTCTGTTTCATTAAGAGCATCCATGGGGACAAAAATCTCAATCTGTTTTTTACTTTGGTTTACAAATAAAAACAAATGGAAAGGGGTGATTAGAAATGCCAACATACCAAGCTTGAAAGTCTACCAATACCACCATTTACGGCTAGGTGATATATTAGAAATTAGCTCAACACCTCACTGTGTGAAGCTTTATAAGAGTTAAAGGGGCATGTCTTAACAGATAACACATGAGAAGTTAGCCTTAAAGAGAAAAAAACTGTTAAGTTAGTTCTCTTTCACCGGGGATCCAGTTTTTGTCATCTGATGACAACATTTGGCATGAGAGCGATGGCCAATTTTTCTGTGCTTTTGGTGTGTCAAGAGGTTAGCAGAAAAGGACTTTGTACCAAGACTTTCTTCTTTGTGCTGTGTCGTTGTTTTTGAGTCCTACTGGCAAACACAAGAGTTATTTTCCAAATTTACAAATTTTCTCAAATTTGATCTGCTCTGAATAAAAACAGAAAGCAGGACACAGCTGAGAAAATGGCATTGCTTGCCAACAGAGTCTGACTTTTTTCATGCAGAATTTGTTTGTGCAGACTATTCTTTGGACAAATCATAGTTTATTTCTCAACTAAACTTATTTTTTTCCTCCCCAAACACAAGTACCTTTATACACTGTTGTGCAATTTTACAACTTTAGCTTTCTATTTAAAACATTACTGTCACTGACTTAAGAGTCTTGGCACTTAACTACACAGTTGGGTTTCAGAGGGACTTGTGATGTGTGTTAAATGATAACTCACTGGCTGAACAACAGTCCGGTTTGTGTTTGACATATTCATTCAACCCAACTTGCTCCACACAGGCTTTTTTGCTCTTTGTCACTAGAACCTTTCCCAAAGGGTTTTCTGGCAGAAAGGCCTGAAAGCAAACTTCTCTCGTAGCAAACGAGGGTCATCTGACAACATGGTCCTCTCTCTGTTCACTGTCCCACTTCACTGAAACAACCACACATTTTGCACTGACCTACTTTGCAGCAGTTCCCAAACTTTTACTCCATGAATATTATTTTTGCAGACTCACTTTGGTTTCCATTCTTATCTTACTTTTGTCTGCATTGTTACAGCTTTCTCTCAGGCAGTGAGCTCTAAGTCTTTCAGATGGTGGGATTCGTAAAGTAAAAAAAAAAAAAACCTTCTTTCTGTTTCACAAAGAAAATGAGCTAAACCTTTTTGTTAGGGTATCTGAAACCTGTATTGTGAAAAAATGGACTTTTTAACCCTTACCTCAGCGCGCAGTAAATTGTTAGCAGGTAAGATAAATGATCAATGGCCCAGTTTATCAATCTCTTAACAAAGGATAAACCATAGACTGAATATAGAGTGGACAGTGTGGCTCAGCCATTTATCATTGTATGGTTTTGAAGCCAAAATATCGCCGTCTCAGGCACAGCCATTGGCAGCAATTGCAGCCAGAGTCTGCGCAGTAGAGACGATGAGGGGTTCTGGGAGAATCTGAGTGGAGCTGGGTGACAAAAATAATAATTATTTTTTTTCTTTCGAGAGTGTGATCACTTCTTGACTCTACCTTCCGACATGTTTTACAATCCCCAGAAAAAACACACGTGAACAGCAGCTGCCAATCATCATTAAACCTAATGTAAAGCCTCGTTTTTAACCTCATAAAACTAATGAAAACAAAACATTTCAGAAAAAAGAGGATTTGAATACAAGACAGCCAAATGATATCTTCAAATCACCACAACAATCGGACGTGAGAAACATTTCTACAAGGAGTATTTTTTTTTTAAGTTTGAAGTTGCAGGAGAGCCAGATTTTTTAGCCTGTACTGCAGCCAGCCACCAGGGGGAGCAGTTTTTGTGGAGACCTCACTTCGAGCCGAGCAAGCGGATGTCCATTTTTTTTTACAGTCTATCGGATTAACCAATTAGATCCTGGTATCGGCTATCAGTTCGATATAGACCTAAGGATTATGATCTGATATCGGTGAGAAAAAGAAAGGTCTATTGAAAACAATCCTCTGACATTCTGTTTTTACAACAACCATGTAGGTGTGCTTCGTTATAAACATAGTAAGGCAAAGCTAAAATGGCATTAGGGAAGATCCCCACAATGATTTATCAGCTTGGAGGTATTTCACGCTTGTTTCACCAAAAACTCAAAACTTGAAGTATGTGAAGGTTTGATTCCTCATCGATTCACTGCTGAGGTTTACAGTTAAGTTGTACTACTATTAGTGTTGACAGAACAACTCACAACATGTTTAAGATCCTATGAAATAATAGGACAGTCAGTTTAAATGTATTTCTGTTTTTATTTTGGTTTATTGAATTAGAAAAGCCTGAAGTTGCCAAAGCACAATTCTCAGTCTTGTCCTCATTTTAAGGGGCAGAAAACATTTAAGCAATACTTGTATCAGATCAGTAACAGAACCAGCCAATACTGACACCCCAGGTGTCAGTATTGGCATCGGGACTTAATAAGTTGGATCGGTACATCCATATGCTACAATTTCCAAAGTTGTCCATTCTCTGACCTGCGTTGACTCAGGAGGTGTAACAATCTATGCTCTTAATTTTATGATGATCCCAAGCTTCCCTGCCAAGCTTCTTGCTCTCCGTGTCTGTGTCTGGCAGCCTGAGCAGGATTCTCCCTTGAGGAAGCCCTGGCCTGAATAATTCAGCAGCTGGTGGGAAAAACGATCCTGCCTGGTTCTGCCATCGATCCGAAAGTGAAGCTATGCCAGCACTATAGTTTAGATGGATGGAGATGATTGAAGAGATGGAGAGAGATATTTAAATGAGATTCTGCTGCTCATTTTGTTATTACGGTGAAACAGATTAAAGTGCATCATTTGTAGCAGTATGTGGGTTTGTTAATCATTCTTTGTGCACACTTAGATTATGTATCAGCACAATGATAACATTTTCAAATAACAGGAAAACACAAATGATAACTCAGTGATTAGTTGAGACACTGATGGAGGACCTGTGCATGTCTTCTTCGATGCATTTCCCCGCTTTAGTAACACAGTGCTGCATAATGCTTCTCCCAACACCCTTCTCCCTCTCTTATAAACAGATTACCCTCATTCTTCCACCTACACATTTGTCTCTAGTGCTTCCTCTACATTGCCTCTTCTCTTCCTCCTCCATCTGTTTGCTACTATTCCATCTTTCCTCTCTAAGCTCACATCTACATTCACCTTGTTCTCTGTCCTCTCCTCTCATTAACCCTGCATTTGCAGAAACGCTCCCTTTAAACATGTATTTCATGGTCTCACTGGAAACACTTTTCTTTCATTGAGGAGCGTAAGGACAGCCCTGGTACTAGAATTTATCCTGGTTTAAATGGCCTCAGGGAAAACACTGTCCGTGTTCAGCTATTTTTTTTTTTTTTTTGATGAATTGTCATCGCAGGATGAAAGCTCCAGATTTATCAAGCCTTTAGGATTCAAGAAAGCAGGTCCTACTTTAGGCCCTCTTTTTTCAGCAAAATAAATTTAAAAATATTTTGTGAGTCAAGGACAGGCTATAAAACAGACAAAACCAGAACAGTATCTGGAGCCGGTTTAAGATAATTTTTAATTTCTTTCACTAGCCACAGTTACATGAGGAGTTTTTTGTCTTCCTGAATGTAATCTTTCTGAATGACTTTTCCAAAAACAATAGTATACATGGAAAGGAATATTCCAATCTCTGGTCTACATGCGCCACTGTAATCAAACAGAATAGTCAATGGGGCATGCGCAGAAAAACGTAAACATCATGAGATTTATTAAAGCTGGGGGACGACAGTTAGTTTATCACGGTGTTGCAATACTCTGTATTGCGAGTTTGTTGTCCGTCCAGTCTTGAAATTATGTTCATTTCTTTCAAAGTTTGGATCAAAAACAAACTTTCCTCCAGTGCTGACGGCTCGCCACCATTTTTAAAGTTGAGGAACGTCTCCAGCTGCGTCTTACGTCATATCTGAGCATGCGCTGAAAGAACGCACCCTGACAACTTTCCATTTGAGTGGACACATGATACCTCAATTGGTTTGGGGAAAGGAATATTCCACCCCTGTGAAATAGATTAAATGTCCATTCGGATTGGCACTTTTCTTTCGGAATGAGGTGTATACAAAGGTTAAATTCTTTCCGTTTGAGCAAATAAACCGAATGCAAGCGGAATATTGGGGTCCATGTAAACGTGGCTACTGACACACAGTGTGTGAACCCTAGTGCACTGAGCATTCACTTTCTTCGTTTCCCCTCCCCACTTCTTGACAAAATTTCTCTTGATTTCAAGTCATTATATACAAAGCCAAATTCTTCCATTGAACTGTTATAGTAAGTTTGTGTTATCAGTGCTACCTTGAGGCAGAAGGTATTGAGTACCAAAGACTATTCAGCAGAGCTCTCCGCTCAGTATGAATGGCATAATCAGCTTGCAGACATGCTCATGGGGAATTTTCAAGGCTGTTGTTATTAGACATCTGCTGCGTTCACCTGGAACAAGTGGTCAGCTCACCCCAACTACACCCAGGCCGCTTACTCTAGGGCTGTTAGGAAAAAGTCTTTATAAAGTCAGGGTGAAAAGACTAGTGAAAGTGTGAAGGGGCTTAACAGTAACATGACAATATTTCCATTTTCTCTGAGTTGTGTTTGGATCCATCTAATGACATTGAATCCAACATTTTCTCTCTCCTGTAGCTTTCTTCGCCCCACAACCGTCATAGAAAAAAACATCCATCTCTTCAACTGATAAATGTCCTGCTTTGTTCAATTCCTCTGTCTGCCTCATGCCTCAGAAAAGTCAAGGTTTTTTCTCTGTCTCTGTATTAAATCACAGCGCACCTTAAGCTATCTGTGAAGATCTATCTCAGGTGTACTTTGCATGATCTGCTCTGTGAATCAGCAAGTGATAAATAGCTGGTTTGTTTCCTTATTTGGTACAGCAACACACACAAACACAAACACAAACACACACACACGTTGGGATACAAATCCTTCCCCTTGTCTTGAGTTGCTGCATTGTATGTGCGAGCAAAGGTTAAGTTAAGAGCCTGGGCTGTATGAATACAGTATAGAATCATTTCACACCCACAAACTCTCCTCCTTCAACAGAAAAATAAACCCTCCATGAGCTTTTGCCCTTACTGCACATATGCATCTCACAGTCTTTTGTTGGGCTGTGATTTCCAGGGAATACTGTGTTAGAATCCTTGTTTTGTTGCATATGTTGGCTACAGGCACAGTTTCTTCCACAAAACTTGGCATTTTACTGTATTTAAACACTCGAAACTGAATCTTACAGGGTGAGCATGACCTTGATGGCATTGGTCTATTTGTTTCAGCCAACATAAGGACCAAATTATTAAACATTACACTTCATATTTTTCTTTCACGGTGGCGTCTTAACACCAGCTATTTAAACCTGATTGAGTTTTCTCTGCCTCATCTCTTACAAACTGATGCTGTTTTCTTGTCTCACAGTGCTTGATCGTCCTAGCTGTTTCTTCTTCTTTTCATTGTCAGATAAAGCAGAAGGTATGGTAAACTGTCCTAGCTGTTGTTTGTCAGATCTAATAGGAAAGTAATTTTTGCCACAATGTCAACAGGAAGAGGAGAAATGTGCTGCCTGCTTACTGTGGACTGATTTGAAATAATGTGTGTGATTTGACCATCCCTGATGTTGCATATTAAAGTTGTGAATCAGTCAACATTAATATGGGGTTTTGCTTTATCAGAATCAAGTACCAACAGCAGAGTGATGAGAAATTTTAATGATCAAATTAATTGAAAAGGTGAAACATGTCCACAAGAAGCCATCATTTAGTTGTAGCCTATTTTACACTGACATGTGCTCTATTCCAGGTTAAGGATGTTGTCAGCTCAGATGTTTTGTAACACGTTTTAAAGGTGAAAAAAAGAGGGAATGTTCTGCAGGTTTGAGGAAAGAAGCTGTCTAATTATCACAGTTTGTTTCTGATCTCGGAGAATAAAGCTTGTCTAAAAAGGGGCTTCTCGCTTCCTCTTCTCATACAGGAGGATCTCTGTTACGCTCTCCATCTATCTCTGATCTGATCTCAGAGGAGCGAAATTTTTCTGCTCTCCTTCCAGCTCCCTCTATCACACACTGTCTCTGACACACATTTCCGCCCCTCCTCTTTTTTCATGCCTACATTTGATTTTTTCCCCCCTACATTCGTGCTCTCTTGATTTCACAAATTCCCTTGTGCACAGAGACATACATACCGAAAATCCTGCCTCTGCTGCCTCCGCGTGTCTCAGATCTTTTCATAACCTCATTTACATACGGGAAGTTGTGTTGCACAAAGTAAGTTTGAAACCCCTGTAGTACTGCCTGATCCCTTTGAAATGGATTATGCAACACCTAATGCAAATCTGGTGACATATTTTAAATATTTAATGCAGCAGCGGTGCTTGTTTTGATGCCCTGGTGAAAAGTTTATTCCTGTACTTGGAGGCATATTTAAAGCTGACTCACATGTGGTTTTGAAAAGAATCCTTTTTAATTATCTTAGTGACATGTTGAAGTTATTCTTTTGCTCCTCTGCAGATTTGGGACTGGAAATGACAGATATCTTTTATGAAGCTATGACTCCTGATAACTGTGTCATAAGGAGGGATAGGGAATTTTTTACAATGAGTTCAAGTGGAATGAATTTAAGACTTATTTCTGCAGTCTGATATACTGAATACATTTATTTCAGTCTATTTCAAAAGCCTCTGCTCATGTTAGATTTTTAGCAATGGGTTCGATTTTCTTGGCTCATTCGAGTACACATCTCTAAAATGACATTTGTTCATCAGCATCTTTATCAGTTCAAATTTTGGATGAGTTTGACTTTCAGATTTTGGGCAGGAGTGATGTTGACTTGGGATTGGAATGTAAGGCACATGCTGTGGGGTTTGCCCTTGAACCGGGGTAATAACTGAATCACTTTGATGAGGGTTCATGCTGCTGATGGAGATATGAGAACAGTCTGGTTGAGCCCTCACTGGCAGGGTGTGAAAGAAACTTTAGTTAATGCAGCTTTTGGCTAGTTAAATGTCTTCGTATACACTTATTGAAGGTCTGTGAATGTTAGGCACTTTCATACATCTGGGAACTTATACTTTATGACAAAACATGTATTGTTTGTATAAAGTTTAGTTTTATGTGTACCGTTGTGAGTGGGAGTATCTTGAATAAAATGACATCTTTCACCTTGGGTGTCATATTGTTGGCTTGCTCAACTATTGTTAAACTTAAAAGCACCATGAATTCTCACATAAAACCTGTCCTGTGTCAGCTGGCTTTCAAATCATAGCTAGAGCTATGGTTAACATCAACAAATATAGGCTTGTTTTGACCTTGCAATTAATGTGAATGAGAGGATATGAGGAGTATTGATGCCTTGGCTGAAGGCCGAGCTCTTTCTCTGCCACTGAGGTAAACCAACTGATGATTTGTATTTCCATTGATCCAAGGTTTTAAAACAATGTCAACACAATTGTTTCAGTCCTGTTTAAGGGCTATGACAGAATTTAATAGATTCCAAAGCTTTTTTATTGATTCGCATCTAAGGGTTTGTTGAACTGTCCCCACGGCAACACCAAGGCCTCTTCAAGGCTACGAAACACTGAGGCTCAGCGTACGCTGAGAGAGAGAGGTGGGTTGTCAACTCTCACTGTGTGAGTGTTTCATTTAAGTTGTATACAATGGATCACAAAGTGTTTGCTTACTGTATAATCTAGTCATGATGCAAGACTGGGAGGGAAGCGTGATTAATCAGAACCATTGACGCATGTCAAGCAAGTTTCTTTGACAACTTCTGCAAACAGAATTCAGATTTAATGATAGACACAAAGTTGAGTTATAAAACCTGCTTTTCACTGCATTAGAGTCAGAACAGCAAATATCAATATCAAGTTGACATCTGCTGCTGCAATTAAGTCAATGGTGGATCTCAAACTGAGGTCTGTGGCTGTAACTTGTACAGGGTTTGTCCAGTCACAGCCTTACTTTTTGTGTTTTTTTTTCTTACTGAGGCGGATCAATATCAATACTGAACATATAGGCCATTTTTCCGGCTTATAAGATGTATGTAAAATTAGAGCCCTTATAGTAGACAGGTTCAGCCAGCCAAGAGTCCATAAAGTTGTGAAGAACTTCATTAGTTTGACATGAGGAAACTTGGCCTGGATGTACCTGATCAGCTTGAGGTGTATTTTTACCAAGGTGATCCAGACCTTCAAGTTATACAATCTGTTCAACAAACAAACAAAAAGAAGCTGTTATATATTATTTTTTCTTTCCATACTGCAATCATTCTGCACTTGATATTAAATGAGCTGACATGAAATTGGTTTTGTCTGTGATGCAGAGAACTCAATTCAAAAAGTACTTGTCAGGGAGTAGAGGCTTAAGGTTATTCAATGGCTCTGAATCTCTGTTGTTTTTCAATGGCTGCAGAAAAATATCTTTTCATTCTTAATAACTCAGATGGACCCCCCCCCACACACACACACACAATTTTTGTGTGCAATTAATTATTATCATAATTATCATTATTATTATTATAATTATCATTAATTTATAGCCGAGTTGTGTTGTCTTAATGAATATGTAAACCCTCACTTTTAAAGGTGCGCAGAAATAAGAGTTTATTGTGCAACGTATGGTCCAGGATCAAACTTGGATACGTTCTCTAATAGAAAAAAAAGAAAATGCTCCTATTGTAGCAAGGCGCTCATCCATCATCCTCTACAGAAACCATGTTAAGGTTATTTGATCCAAAGTATAAAAGGATTATATTCCTCACCTGTGGTGTTTTGTTGAGAGATGCCAGCCAAACTCCCAAAGGACCATGTGGCTCAAACCACAACTGCTCTACAACAGTCAGGCCCAAAAGAAAAAATAAAATACCTCAACAGGAAGACCTCCCTCGACAAATAAGGATAGCATATTGTAATCTACACAATTCAATGACTGCTTCACACTAAAAGTGTTAAAATTGATGAACTCAGTTTGCTGCTGTACTTGATACATTTAGATTAATCTTGAAAGCATTTAACAACCTTAACAATTTCAAACTTTAGACCAACTAGTGATATGGAAACAGTTATTTCAAACAGATGTCAGCAGCCAGCAGCATTATGGTGTTAAAGAAGGCCTCTAGTGAAAAGTTATTTTAGATGACCAATGCCTGCTTCGGGTGGGATGTGTGCTGGCTGTGTTGGCTGCAGAGACAAGTCATCCTCATGTACATCCATCTCAATTACTGCTACAGTTTGTTTATGTCACAGGCATAAGGAATATGATATGGAAGCACTTCCTGAATGCTTTTCAAAACACAAGTATTTGTGGAGAGATTCCCCTCAAATCACACAATTAATTTATCCAGAAATTTTGTCTAGAGCAGTAATTTGGTGAGTGAAGTCTTTACTTTGGACGTCTTTATTTTAGTTTCTGCTGAAGTTTTGTCTAAATAAGGGAGTTGAAATTCATGTTGACCACAGTTATGTTACTTATAAGATCACATCGGGAAACAAGAAATATCTCCTTTGTTGCTGTCTCTTTTTATTTGTCTACTTTCTGCCCTTTCTCTGATCAGCTGGTGTCTGTAAGCAAATCAAGCTTTAAAGAAATGATCCTCATGAAATGATCCTCATGAATACAGCTCAATCAGTGATTATCACTCATCACTGATGGTCCATATTGATCATGCTGAACTCAACTTAGCTTCAGTCTGGATTGGATAAGACAAAGAGGCATTTTTTTTCTGCTACTGGGCTGGAAACACATTCATTTTTTTCTTTAAAGGCAGGCTCATTTTTGACTTGGTGCGACAGTGGTTTTTGGGGTTTCTGCATCCAGTCCAGACAAGAATCTTGTAGAACTGAAGTCAATGTTTTTAAACCGGGTATAGTAGGGGTCAATACATTAGACCAGGAGTAAGCAACCTTTTCTATGACTGGTGCCACTTTAAAATACACTCATGCCCAAAGTGTCAATACTTGCTGCTTTCATTAAATCATCGTCAGTCGATAGGAAAGTCCCCTCTATTTGTTTCCTGTCAGCGAATGGTTTTCTGGTTCTCTTCTGGTTGCCTGGTTTTTAATAGAAAGTTTTAAATGTGTTTAGCATACTGTGCTAACGCTGTTTCTAGTTTGGTCCCCAACAAAGTTGCACAATTGATGTCCTACGTATGGCACTTTGACAGCACTTGTCACACTATGTTGGAAAGAACAACTGGAACTTGGTTTGTTTGCCATGAGAAAACCACAAAATAGATGTGATTGCAAGCTAGCAGACTGACCTCCCAAGAGAGTTGCAGCGACACACTTGCAAGTCACATTTGAGCACTTGCAACGTCATGATTTGAATCTACTATTTGATGTTATTTGCTAAATTTTGACATAACGTCTATAATATGCTGATTTTCTTGGGAAGTGTTTCAAAGAAGACAATGCAATAGTTTTTATTTATTTATTTATTTTGTCATCTGCTTCCCTGTAATATTCTCTGTGTGCTAATGTTAATAGCCTCACGTGCCAGCTATGGCACCCGTGCCCCAGGCTGCCTACCCCTGCATTAGACTGTGACTCTGAAGAGATAGTACATCCTCTTTAGTCCATAAATAATTCAGCATGGGTGACCTGTATTTTGACAGCCTGATGCATCATTTTCTGAGTGGCCTTGACTGTTGTCAAAGAAGTAACAAATGTTTGTAAACATTAGCACATATATGCAAGTCGTAGATTAACTACCACAGTCAGATGTTTTGGCAGACCCCTGATGTCAGATATGAATGGGAGTCATATTTAGCCCCATGCAGTGTTACAATGTTTGAAGTGCTAGATAACACATATATTCACTTAGCTGCAACAAAAGCACAATTTTGTCTCTTGACAAAATATTTTTATCACATCAGTTCAGCATAATCAAGTGCAAAATGGGTTTCTTTGGTTATTGGAAGGTTCAGAAATGTTTTCCACACACAGTTGAACCATTGTTTATTGAGGTTTGAACCAGTGGTCTCTGGCATGTAGTGGTCATCTAGGATGGAGTGATTAAAAGCCGTCTGTTTACATCTCATAATAAGAAGTATAAATAAATGGTGGCTGAGTAACATGTTTGAAGAGGAGAGCAGCAGCACAGGGATGAAAGCAATTTGAGGCTATGTTTAACCTAACTGATAATGGGGAGACCATTAGAGGGATAAACCACAGCCGGGAGGTGGAATTGACAAAGACAGAGAGGAGGCAGCGGTGGATGACATACGGGCTGATTCATTTTGGACCAGCGCGCTGGAAAAACAGGAACTAAATTAAGAAGGGGGGGAAGGAACAGAAAATACTGGAATAATTGGTTGGATGCTCACATGCTTGGAGGATTATATCTACACTGCACACACACACACACACACACACACACACACACACACACACACACACACACACACACACACACACACACACACACACACACACAGTTTTTTTTCAGAAAAAATGCGAGTTTAAATGCAAGTATGTTTGAAAGAAAAATATCCTGCTCCAAAGCTGGGAGCCTTTTAAAGCACTTTTCTTAGATTATAATTTATGAATTTTCTCTGAACACCCCTCAACATTAAGACAACACTTATACTCCCTCCTATGACGAGCATAGTTATTTTATTTTTACTTGAGCATCTATCACAAGAGGCGAGTGTGCTATTATTACAGTAACAAGCCATTGTGAAAGAGAAGTATTCAATCAAGGTTAAAAATAGCAAATACCCAATCTTTGGATGCTCAACCAGTTCACATTTTGTAGCATTAAAATTGTCAAATCTATGACATGTCTCACACAAACTGTGTCTTTAATTGGCTCCTCCAGCATTGACAGGATGTACAGTCGGCTGTATTTTAAGGATCGCTCTGACATTTACACATTGTCTCTGTGACTTGACACAAGAAAATTGTAAGTGCCCGTCGCCAACACTTATTCACACTGGATTTGGTTAATTCTAACCAGACTATAGGCTGTTTGGATTCATCTGGATGGAATGCACACATAATTAGAAAACATGAAAGGTCAGGCAAACTCCCACAGCATCTGCTTATAAATGAGATTGTAATTTTCACATTGAGTGAGAAAATGGCAACCTGTCTCGGGATCTACCTCTTTATGAAAGAAACCAAGTTGCAGTTTTGAAACAAATCAAAAGTTTGCTTTTAAAATTAGACTTCTCTATGATCACCAAGCTTTGGATCATACGTTTACTGGCAGCTGGTTATTTCTTCCTCAGTGTCAAACAGCACTTGATTTTACAAACTTTGGGCACAGGTTGGAGGAGAACATTTGATATCTTTAAAGTAGCATGAGCACATTTGAGCATTCACTTTACAACATCAAACACATTACTCAGGTTAACTTAGCTGTGATGTTTTAAGTGCAACTGGTTCAGAGTGGTTGTGCTTAGAAAATTAGAAAATCAATAATCGTCTCAGCTGTGGTGATTCGAAGATATCATTTGGCTGCCTTGTATTCATGTCCTCTTTTTTTCTGAAGAGTTCCATTTTCATTAGTTATAAGAGGTAAAAAAACAAGGTTCTATGTCACATTTAACAATGATTGACAGCTGCTGTTCTCATGTATTTCTTGGGGGATTGTAAAATATGTCAGGAGGTAGAGTCAAGAAGTGATAAGGCTCTCGAAAAAAAAAAAAAAAAAAAAAAAAAAAAAATATATATATATATATATATATATATATATATATATATATATATATATATATATATATATATATATATATATATATATATATATATATATATATATATATATATATGTCTTTTTTTGTCTCTCGGCTCCACTCAGATTCTCCCAGAATCCCTCACAGTCTCTACAGTGCAGACTCTGGCTGGACAACTGCTGCCAATGGCAGCGCCTGTGATGGGGGTATTTTGGCTTCAAATCTGTACAATGGTAAATGGTGGAGCCACGCTGTTCGCTCTAAATACAGTCTATGCTTCCACTACAGCAGACCATTCATATTTCTTTTAAGTAAAGCAGGCTCTACAGTAAGATGACACAGGAACAGTGCTTTGGTTCTCTTGTAAACAGGTAGGATCTGCCAATAATTCTGCAACTCAGCCTCTGCTTTCTCTGAAATTTTGCTTGAATCCTACATTTTGGGATCACACTCAAACTATGGAAAGGACAAATAGTCAGAGCTAGCCTAGCTGCAACATGTTCTGTACTTATGAAGGGCTGATGTCTTGGTAAGTGAAAAAAGCTGAATATACTTGGAGGAGGGCTTATATATGACACCAAACAAAACATCAAAACAATTTTCACTTATTACAAAGTAAGTAAGTATTCCAAGTTTACTTCTCCAGTATGTTTTTCAGCACTGTTTCTGATTTAATGAAATGTCTTCTTTAGTCATTTGCTCTGTACTCTCCAATTTGCTTATTTAATTCACTTGCTGTAGCTGTGCCTGTTGACTTCTGTTTTCAGCTTAGATCAAAATATAATGGAGGACACTCTTGCCTGAAACCTTGGACTCACCAGCAAGGTTATATTAGTTTTGGATTTGTCATTATAGTTTAGTTTTAGTTAGTTTTGACATTTTATTTTCCATTACAGTTTAGTTTTAATTCGTTTTAGAGCAGGCATTCTAGTTTTTATTTAGTTTTGATTTTTGCAACAAGGCTTAGTTTTAGTTTAGTTTTTGTTAAGTTTTAGTTTTTTCATACCTTATTAACCAGGTACAGGATTCAAAAAGGTCAGAGTAAATATTTTGTCATACTGTTTATTTTCAAGTCCAACGTAGTGCTCACTGCTCAGTCAATGCTGATACCGAAATGTTGGCTGCTGCCTTAAACACATGAAAATAATATGAACTTAGTATAAAAAAATGTAAGCATCAATTATATAAAATAATGTTGACAAAAATTACATAAAAATAATATTAACATTTATTATAAAAAAAACAATATAATATGAGCTTCAATAAATAATAACTTGGACTCTGTAACAATAAAGTCAGACTCACATGAAATTAGACTATTATAAATGTTTTAATTCATTGCTCCTCTACGTTTCGTCGCAGCACAGCACACAGCCAGTCAGTGCAGTAAACAAGCTCGTCCCTATATGTCGCTATGATGGTGCTGTGCGACACTGACAACTGCCTAAAACTGTCTAAAATTGGTTGGGAAAATGTGTCGGATTAATTTAAATCCTAAAGGCTATTAATATTGTCAAAAACTATAACTAAGGGAATTTTGTCTATCATTTTAGTTAGTTTCAGTTAGTTTTGTGAACACAAGATACAGTTTAAGTTTACTTATCGTTTTTGTTTTCTTTTCTAGTTTTTATTAGTTTGAGTTAACTGCAATGTATTTTAAATTTTAGTTTTTGTTTCTAGTTTCGTTTTAGTTAACTATTACAACCTTGCTCACCAGCTTAAAGTTGGCAGGGAAACACTTTGACAATCAAACATCAGCAAGTATTACTTCTGTAATCTTTTTCAAGATTTCATAATTTTTGTGTCTCCTTTTATCAGTAATTGTCTTGTTATCTTGTCCTTGAAATGTATAAAGAAAATGGGAAGAAACAGGAGCTGAGAAAAGATTAAATGAGATCAAGAGTGATGAAAGAATACAGATTTATGGCCAAAGAAACCTGAGAGAAAAATAGAATAGAAAGCTCCGAGAACCCAGCAGGCTCCAACACCTTAGTTGTGAGCCTTTGTGCGCTGCAGTGAGTGTGCGATGAATAGGAAACATGATGGGTAATGGTGTTAGGTACACAGTGACCTCTGATTGCCTTTACGAAAAGGTCAAACAAGCATGATGAGGGTTTATCACAAACACTTGGTGGAAAGAGAAGGTTGACTTTATAAAAATGATCTTATACTGTGTGTGATGGCCAGGGCCACACAAGGGCAATCTCAGCTTCACTCTCACCTCACACCTCAGCTGTTAAACAAAACTGTTTTTCATTTGCAGTGAACCACTCAAACACATTACATTGCTTTGATATTAGTTTATTTCAGCATTTTGTCTTATAGTTACCAGTAGTTCGAAGGTAATCCAATTTTTGGTAATCAGATTGGATCAAATGTTGAAAATGCATTGTTAAAAAGGGAAAGAAGGATTTCAAAATTGGATTAGATTGCGTAATCCAGTTCCATTTTTAATCTGAACCAAACCCTTAGTTTGTGTTGTTCAAAACTTTTCAGTAGGGTCTGGATCACTTTGATCCAAAAAAAAAAAAAAAATGGATTACCCAGATTCAAACAGGGGGGAGGATTTCAAGGTGGATTTCCGGAAAAAATGTAGTTAAACTTTCAAATTTGTCAAATTCTCTATTTTGTTAACCGTTGGACATTTAGCCTTTTTTAAAATTTAGTACATTTTCAAAATATCCCCCATGTATTTGTTAGTATATACTATTTGTTTATTATTTGTCGTGGCTCAGATGAGGGCTCATAAAATAAATCATAAATAGAAGTGGATGTTTTTGTTGTTTTTGTGTTTTGTCACAGAATAAGAAACACTTAAAGTGAATCTTGGCTTACCTGTTCTTCATAACAGAGCTGGTGGCCCACATTGGGATATATTGTCCCATTTAGAGAACTGGTAATCTGGATTTAGTATTCCTGAAATCTGTGTATCTGGATGGGGTTATCCAATCCAATGTTGCTTTAAAAAATTGGCATAAAACTAAGACGGATTACCTGATCCTGGCAAAGCATAACATGGGATTTCCAAATCCAGATCATTTTGATCCAGATTAAGTTCTTTGAACAACTGGCACCTGTTGAATTAAGTGTGCACATTTTTAAAATGCAAGATTAGACACATTTCTGTTGCACTAATCATATTTTCTTCGTCTTTGAGTTACCTGACTGCTGGTGGAGGGCACTTCCTGGACTGGGGCAAAAGGTGTGGCCAAGGGCAGAAAACACACTGGAGCCAGTTTATTTAAAGACTCCAAGTATTCTGATATCACGAAGGGATTTAGGTTTACTTGGTTTAGTTATGTATTAGGTTTTTCCGCTTGTGTTTGAACTGGTTTGGTCAATCCTCTGTATATGTAGTCCCACTGTTTCACTGTGTCAGGTCTGTTTGTTTTGGTAACCAGCTCTTAAGTTCAGTTTGAGTTGAATTTTATTAAGTTGACCTCTTTTATGGGCTGAATTCTTATGAGTACTACATTTAATTTTCTTTTTTTGTCTTGTGCTTTACTGCTTGGTCCCTGACACTGTGGCTCAGGCATAAACCATGTCAGCCTTTGTGTCATACATGATAGTGGTATGCACAAGAAAGACTAAAAAGCTGGTGGTGAACAATTGCAGGGGAATTTTCATTTACTAAGGCACAAAAATGACTTGAGTTACATTTTTAGTTAGCTTGGGTTAATTTTGGATGGTAAATCATTGTGTTAATTGTGCCAGGCTCCTGTGAAACTGTGATTTAATTGATTTTAGACTTTTTAATGCTTGTTTGTCTTGTTTATTCTAAAACCTTTAACTCATATTATCACTTCATTTGCCGATCTGGGCATCTTCATTTGTTTTGAGGTGTTCATCATAGAATATGAGTTGTGGCGCAAATTTTCTCATGACACTTCAAAGCCTGTATGATCATGAATAGGAGTTGTGTAATGTGCCTGGCAACCACAGTTTGATACTGTGTCAGAATAATGTATTCCTAAACAGAAAAGAAAGGATATAGATTTATGTGATTAAAGCATGAAGTTCTTAAAAACTATATGAGAGTATGTGTTGGAATATGAATGGTAATCAAATAATTAATATGATTAATGAAAAGCAGTAGAAATGATTCCTTACACATTTTCTTAGCTGATGATCCCCTTATCACTAATGTTCAATTCAGAGATTTGTTTTTAATGATGTTGAGAAAATTGCCTTTCTCATGCACTCTGTACAAACATTAGCATTTAGATAGGTGAGAATCTTGGAAGACATCCATTAAAGAGAAGGAATTTTAGTGAAGAGTAACAGAAACGAGGAGAAGTATGTCTTCCTGCTTCACAATGAACTTTTTCTGCCTTGATTTCACCCACATGTAATTTTCTACTAACAGTCTTAGTTGTTAATTACAGCTGCAGGCATGAATCAATTGTCACATTTAATGGGTTCCTTAACTTGTTACTTTTCATAGTTAACCAGAAACATCAATTACAGTTTGGCATCTTTTAACAACTTCTCCCTCTAAAACCCTGCGGCTGAACAAGTTTAATGAATAGTCAAATGTAAGGAGACAGACAAATACTTATTTCAATCAGAGGAGAGCAAGTAAACACACTGTGTGCCATTGTAGTGAAGGTTTAGTGAGGGTTTAGAGGGCAGAGCATCCAATAAACATGCACACATGTCGCTAATCAGGCAGCTATTGTCTGAGAAGCCATACCCAGCAATTTTCTGCAGAGATGAGCATGAATTTGTGGGGTGAGAATGTATTAATGAATATGGGCGTGTGCAGATTATGCTGATCAGATGTGCACATGCATAAGATTGTAGCTGTATAATTTATGCTTGCAGTGAGACAATTAACAGTCTTTTCCATGTGCTTTCTTATTCAGCAGTCATACAAAACCTATCAATGCCATTATCTCCTTGCTATGCATACAGAGTAAGAAGCATGCAGACTCATTGATTAAAACCAGAAACAAGTTGGTATATTGATTTGAATAGCTTTGAAAGTGCACCCTTACTGTGTAGTCATCATGGTGCTCTAATTTAGCAAAATCAATACCCCAACAGAGTAATGATATTAGAAAATAATACATTTTAAGTAGACAGGATGTTTTGATAAGGGCCACTTGGGAATAAACTGTTCTGTAGATTAATGTTTCTATTCTGCACTGAACCAAAGGCTCCAGCACTAACTTGTTACAGGAGGTCTCTTTTTTCTTACTGACCGGATCAGGTCCTAGGTTTAGAAGTAGGCATTGATATTACTTTATTGACAACTCTCTGACTCATCTGCCAGGCTGGGACAACTTCAAAAGTACTACCCCTTTTTATGAGCAAGCAAGATTTGGTTTCTTTTTTAACATACCATAACTTGACACGAACCTCTGCTTAGAGTAAACAAAAAATAACCTAAAATTTCTTGTGATATGCCCAGAATAATTGAGTACAAAATAAATGTATGACAAATACAGTGTGCCATGAACCCAAAGTGTCCAAGTTTGTTAGGTTGCTTTCGCAAAATGCATGCCAACAAGATTTGTCCATTTTGACTAAACCTGTAGAAGTGCTGAGGTGTTTTTAAAGCCCAGGTTGTTTGAATCGCCGTCTTGCACTTATCTATACTTTGGGTTGGATGTTTCACATCTTCCTTCTTATTCTGTTTGGGGTTCAGATCACACCAGTAGAGCACCGAAATGTCACAGTGAGCACACCATTTAGTTTTGGCACTGCCGGCAGGTGATAAGTCCTCCCAGAAAAGAAATCTGCATTTCTGTGCCACTTGTCAGGAAAGGAAGAAGCATGAAGTGCTCTGAAATCTCCTGGTGACAGATGCTTGACTTTTGACTTGATGAAAAACAGTGGAGAGACGTCAGAGGATAACAGACTTCTCACCAGATGGAAAATTAAACTTTGACATTAGTGTTTGCCTCTCTGAGGTGTACTTTTGTTTTGTGTTTACACTAAACGAAGTTATTGAATTAAACCCTGTTCACCTTTAGCCTAAGATGGAAATCAGCAGACTGGTTTGAAGAACTGCAGGTATGGAAGGGCTTTGAAGCAGAAGTTAGATTATTTGTGTGAAGTTGTCCTTAAAGCACCTGGAGCCAGACACTTTATGAGAACACACAACTTGTAACTTGACAGACAAACTGAAGGAATTGGTGCAACATAAGTCTCTATAAAAAATGGATGTGTAGGGACGTGGTTTGTCTTCCTCTTGTGTTAGAATGATTAGTTTAAAGTTACACTGCCGCCTACAGTGTTCTTTGTATAGCCATGAGCTATTTCCATTTGTTATGGGTTGTTTTTGATGCCAAGTGTGGGGATAAAAAAAAATTACCAGGGAGGAGGTGGAAACTTAACCGAGGAAAGTTCTGCTTGTTTCATGTCTACAATCAATGACCAGAGAGATTGAGAGAGAGAGAAAAAAAATGATGCAACAAAAATGTTCCTAGAGAATTACCGAAACACTTAGTCACCCTGGACAGTCTAATGTAGCACTTACATTCTGAAGTGATTTCACACAAAAGCCAAGCGCAGAATAGAAAAAAGATATTTCAACAAAAAGTGGTTCGAATCAGCCACTTCAGAGCTAAATAGGAGCCCCCACTTCAACATTAAAAAACTGACATTGAGTAACAACTGTTTCTCTTTTTAATTGTTTTGCAGAAATCTGCTGGATAAAGACACATTCTCCAAGTCAGATCCATGTGAGTATACTGCACAAAAGTGTCTGTGCCTCTGTCAGGCTGCAAACTCAGTAACTCAAAAACACTCAAGATCTTTGTCCCCTTGTCTCTTCTCTGGTTATTGTGTTTTGTGTCTGTTTTTGTGGTTTTGTTACCTAGTGTCTGGGGAAATCTTTCGGGCACTGTGGCCCTTTCTTCACTGTACTGGAGCTGAAACCCTTCACATTGATTTCCCATTTGGAATCTGCCTACATTTCTCTGATTGTCTCTTTCTCTTGATGCCTCACATTTTATCTCTTTCTGCTACTTCTTCACAGTGTGCGTGCTCTATACGCAAGGTGTTGAAACCAAACAGTGGAGGGAGGTGAGTTTTACAAACACACACAGAAACACACAAAATAAGACAAAAGGCAGTATCTCCAATTAAGTTCTTACAGGGCTTGCTGTGTGTTTGTGTTGTGTTTATGAGTGTGTGCCTAGGTGCTCAAAGGCTCTAGTTGAGACATTCCTGTTCTGTGTGGGCATGTAGTGGTTGGCTTTTACACTTCATTAAAGCTGTTCAGCCATCAGTTGTCTGAAAATACTGCGGAAATATCCTCTAATTGGACACTTCAGCCAACAAAGAAAAGCCTGGACAATTTAATGCTCAATACGCTGACACTATGGTGACCAAGTGGCACAGCGGGAATGCGTTAAAGACAGCTTATTCCACACCTTGTTTGGTTAGGAGCAAAATACCATTTCTTTGCTTTTCATCTGACCAACTCACCTGTTCATGCTTTTATTCTGTAATTCTGCAGGAAGATGACAAGAAAACAAAACATGAAATGACATGAGAGAACTGGAGTATGATGTTGAGCCAAAATAAACTCTCTTTTAAAACTCAGATATGTATATATCTGGAGGATTACGCCTGTCAAATGAACAAATGCGTCCTCTTGCACACATTTCCTGAACACCACTGTTGTGGTCTTTCATGTCAACCCCCTCATTTTACATCCCCACTCATCCCACAGTGCAACGTGTCAAAGCCTCCAAGTAGCCACAGAGATTATTTTTGCAGAGCAGTCCTATGTGGATGTATAATGCAACCGAACTGCATGTAATTTGAAAGTATTTATGCAGGCAGATGACCCTGTCTTGCTTGTGTGTTTACCCGTTAAAAGCAGATGGCTGTGTGGGCTCTCATTCGACTGTGAAGAGGTACTGCGGGGGAATATTTAATGTTTGTGAGAAAACATGCATGCCAAATAAAAGCATACATACATATGTAAGGATATTCCCATCTTAAAACTGTCCCTCACACTTACTTCCGTAGTTTCACAACCACTCTGTGCGAGACAAGCTGTGACTCACATCAGCTGCACCGATAATAATTCATATAATGAGGGTTTCACTTTAGTGTACTCTCAGGTCAAACTCAATTTTTTTCTAGTTTCCTCTTTTTGGTACCTTAATAGGAGCATTTAGAGCAATTAACTGCTAGCGGGGGTAAACCATCACAACAATAATCACATTGTTTGGAAGTGGTGGGTGTTGGGGAGGCTTCAGGTGATGCTTTGTGAAAGAGAACACCCACAAACCTCACTCAGCTGAACAGGTGACTCATGGAGATTTTAAAATAACATTTTCTGACAGGACCCTCTGGCACACCTCCATAGTGTCTGTCATTTCATTAAAGTTGGTGCTCTCCGTGGAAGACTTCCTGCTCACCGTCTTCATAATTTCTGCAAGATCACTCAACTAAATTATCTTTGCACTTTTTCAACTGTTCAGTCTCCTGTTCAATGAAGAGCTTTTCACTCTTGATTTAAAGGGGAAAACGCTTCTGGGTCAAATTTGATGCTTGGGCTGTTTTTCTCTTATCCCCCTGAGAATATAGTATGTTCGGTGAAGTGTGAAGGCCTGTTGAAAGACTATCCCTCCTATATCCATGTACTTGAGGGTCATGTTTCTTTGACACATCATCACTGTCAGTTTACCTTTTTTTTCTAAGATAAAAAACACAAATAAATTCTTGTAAGAGTGTTGAGACGTGTTATGGAGTGATGGAGACAGGATTACTAAACTGCTGCAGTAGGCAGACTTTGGATGGATAGTTTTAAGTGACAATGGTGAGTTGATACAGGCAACAAAAATCAATGACTGAATTACCGTAGTTTCGAAAAATATAGTTCTTAGTAATAAGTGGATTTTTCAATTGCACAGAAACAGTGTTAATGAGATTAGCCATCCTGCACACTAACGTATCAATGTACTGCTGAGAATTAAACATGTAAGCAGTGGATGTAAAGCAACAGGAAAGGAAAACTGAAGCACAACAGTGTCCAAATTTATCTGGAAGGCTGGAAAAATTGGTAAAACAGCAGTGTGTGAAAGCAGCAAGCTCCAGTGTAAATATATGAGGCCTTATGTGGAAGTGCTAAAAAACCAGAGTTAAGTCGTTTTTTTTCTTCTAACTCACTGATTGAGATGGTTGGTAATTCTAAAAGTGAAGTCCCAATACTCCCACCCAATTTCATTTTTTTCTTTCTTTTTTTTCCCCCATGATATCAATTCTTATTTGTTTGTGACATGTCTACCACTTCATAGGGCGCAAGAAAAAAAGAAAATAAAAAAAATCTCAAAAGAAAAATATCCTATGAGCAGGCATTCACTTAAAGATTAAAAAAAGTGTATAGATGTAACATAATTCTGTGACTGCAGAGTAATACAAAGTGAATTATTAAATAGTATTAATATTAAGCTTATAAATGACATGACGATGGGAGGGTCTGTGATGCCACATTATGTAATCATGCCCTAATAAGTAATTATATAATTTTCATTTTCACTTCATTATGTAATAACTCCACATTTTGTAATATACTGCTGCATTTTGTAATTATATTCTTGAGCACAATATATAATAGACTTTATTATTATCAAGACACATTATGTAATAAGTTCTTATTATATGCGGGGACCTGTGTTTTATAATAAGTGATGGCCTTACAACATGATGTGGCAGATTATTACAAAATGCAGCGTCATTGCACAATGAAGTGAAAATTTATTACATCATTGCATATTGGGGCATTATTACATAATGTGGCGTTACAGGGTTCATAGACAAATGTCTCACCTGGAAGGGGTCCCTGATCTAAAACAGTTTGAGAACCCCTGGTTTAGAAGGTAGAAAAAGTGAAGAAGATCACAAGATTGTTCAATCAGAGGCGCAGCTCTCGAGGCTGACAGGTCTGTCCCCCTGTGGCTGTTAGTGAGGTGGCTCAAAGCCCACCTCTTGAGTAAGTATTTCCATCATGGTGTCCTCTGACAAAGGCTTCATTGCTCTGTATCAGGAACAAATGGGTGATGTCATGGAGACTACGTTTATAAATTAGACTGATGCTTGTGTGTCATTAAAGCATGCTGGTAATGAGTGGGCGAGAGATATGTTTAAAGAAAGTTCACAGTGGACATCTCTTTTGTAAACACCAGCACCAACCAAATTTCAGTCAATGATCATTGTCAGTCAGTGATCAACTTATTCAGGCCCTCAAACTGAGTGGCTCCCTTCTTGAGAAATGAAGCCAGTGTCAAGTGCTTAAAACTGCAGTTTCTTGAGTATCCACTTGAGGTTGAATGAAAAGGCCCAAGTGGAAGTTTGTTTTTCGCTCAGCAGTGACAAACAGTCAAGTAAAATTATGTACTCTCACAACATTGAAACATTTAAAACAGCCACTTCATAAAAAAAGATATGTGTTATGAAGCAAAGCAGGCCAGTTGCTACAGGGACAAAAGAAGATGTTTTTTTTTCTGTTTGTCTTGCATCTTGGCAGAGCATATCTGCCACTCGAGTCAAGCAGCTAAAACTCTCCAGAGAGAGGATGATACAGATCAGCCACGGTGTTAGGATGATGGATGAGAATTTCTTTTTTTTCTGCAATAGTATTGAGATTTTTATTTAAATGACTGATATTCCTTGTAAAATAGAATGGAAAAGAATAGAATATATTTTTATTTACCCCTGAGGGGAAATTCAGGAGGAGTCACAGCAGCAATCAAGAAAACAAAAGTAAGAAAGTGTATAGAAAGTGTATAGAAAGTGCAAAAAGCTCCATAAGAAAATAGATGCTGACAGCTTGTCCATCATTCTCCAGTTCAGCCAGCCTCCACCTCCACAGGGTCCAGGACTGAGCTTCTTCAGCAGTCTGTTCAGTCTCTGTCTCCTAGATCCTGTCTGCTCACAGCAGGTTAAGCTCTTCCAATGTGATGTTCATGTACGGTGTTAGCTCTGTTAGCCATGTCTGTGAATAGCATGATGCTACTCTACCTTCTGGTATTCTCTCTGTTGCTGAGTTAGCACAGCTAGCTTGTCCATCTTATTGGAGATAGATCTTATGCTTCCAATGACGATGGATGGAAGGACAGGTCCATGTCGTCACTTCTGAGCTCACACCTGAGAACCAGCACGTCGTCCTCACCTCCTTCTCCTCACCTTGTGGGAAGACATCAGGCCTTACACCAGTTAGCATTGACATGTTACAGGCTGCTAACAGCTGAGTTCACATGTAAACAATGCAACAATGGTTACATGTAGGATCTCCAGGACAAACAAAGGAGCAAAAATAGTAAAAGTATCACTAAAGACAAAGCCGGTTTAGTGTCCATGACCAACAAATAAACCATACAAATGACGAAAAAGTGATGAAAAATTACAAGAAACGGACTAGGAAGAGAACTCTGCCACAACAGGGCTGCACCTGTATTGCATGAACTACAAACATACATAAAAGCAAACCTTTTTATTTATCATATTATCATATTTATTTTATAAAAACTGTCAGCACATCACTCCCAGTATCTTTGGAAAGGGCCCAATGTTGATCTCATCACATAACCAACTATACTAACAGTGTCATCACCCTGAAACCAAAGCCTTGACTGTATAGCTGATTTCACAGCAGCACAAGAAAAAAAAATGGAACAGAGCTAAATTTGCTCACAAGGAAGAAATTGTTTAGCTGATTTCTCTCCCTTCAACAACCAAAATATCCGTATCTCTCTGCCATTCCTGTGGCTTTTGGATATTCTACTATATATTTTAATCCTTCAACACACCACTGCACTTTTCCACTCAGGGCCAAAATAGAACTGTCTTTACTAATTCACATGGCCTTCGTATACCTCTGACGGTGAGAACGCTAGACTCACAAAGCTTATTATATCATTGCTGTGTTACTGTCTACTGAACATGGCAACAGAAAGGAACAGAAATCCATGTTGCCCAGAGAACTACAGGACAGTCATCTGACACAAATCCCCAGAGGTGGTCTGTGTGTGCTCCAGGGAAGAAGAAAATGAAATTTTGTCAGGTTTGGAACACAGGAAGCAAAAAGATAATATTAGACATGTGTTCTGTTACTGCTCTCTTCTGCTGGGGTTTTATTTAACACCTCTGTCTCACCTACAGTAAGTGTGTCTCTGAGTGATTTCTCCTTTTCATGAGCACATTTACATGAGGAATAATGACTGAAAAGGTTTCCATTTTCAGGTAAATATGACTATGTGCACTTTAGAGAGCATGGGGAACCCTCACAGAAAAGAAGTCAATCAGGTTTCTAATCAAATTTAAGCTTTGCAATCAACCAGACTTAAATTCACTGCACTAAATTGTGAGTAGCCCTGTTGTGCACAGCCCACCAGTGTTTTTCCTGGTCAAGTCTTTTGTGTTTCCTGTTTTATTTTGTGGTTCTTGTGTCTTTTGAGTCTTGTTTAGTTTTATATCCTATCCATCCTATCCATGCATTTCCCTGTCTTGATTGCTCCTCATGAGTTTCACCTGTGTCTGGTCTCAGACATGTTGATTCAACCTGAGTCTATTTAGGCCATGCCCACATGTAGCTGGGTATTTGAGAAACCACGTATAATTTTATACATGGGTGCCAGTGTCCACACAAAAGTGCAGTTTTATGTCACTAAAAACAATGTTTTCTGAAAACCCCAGCTGAAGTGAAGATATTGGAAAACTCCGTAGGGAAACAGTTTTCTCAAACGTCACAGATGAATGACGGGATTCATCCTGATTGGATGGCACAGGTATTACATCTAAAAAAACACTAAAAAATATGGGTTTGGCATGCTTCAAGCTGCACTCACCAGCAGATTTGCAGATGAAAGTATTTTTAAAAACGAATAGGGGCGGGGTGATTGGTTTTCGAAAATACCCGGCTATGTGTGTACAAGGTCTTAGTCTCTGTTTCTCCAGTACTTCATCAGTTTGTCTCATATTCTCACCTTTTCTTCTACACATCATGTACTGCTGTGTTTTCTCCTGGGTAAGTGGATTGTTTTTTTTTTTTTTTAAATTTTTGTTTTAAAGATATTTCCAGTTTTATCTGCACTTTTTTGTTTTCTGCTCGAGGGCCGGCCAATCAATGGTTACTGTAAGTAGAGCAGTGTCAGTGCTATGGTGGACTCTAAACCCTGGGTGAAATTCCTAAACAAGACTGTTGCTGTAAAGAGGGCTGCAGAGCTGTCTGGCCATTGCTTGCTCTATGATTTTCAAAGTAAAGGTGAGGTTGGATATTGTTCTGTAGTTAGCTGAGGGGTCTTACTCAAAAGTAGGCTTTTAAGAGGCTTTAGTACCACTACTTTAAATGACTGGGGCACAAACCCTGTTGGTGATGACATAAGTAAAGAAGAGCTAACTAAGGAAGGGACTTTCTTCAGCTTAGTTTGGATGGGGTCTAAAAGACCCCGTCAAGGATTAAAACTACGGATGCACGATATTGGATTTTTGCCGATATCCGATATGCCGATATATCGAAACCCCTTTTGGCCGATACTGATATCGATTATCACAAGTTTGTTTGTTTTTTTCACTGTAAAGAAAGCTAAGTCTATCCTGTACTGGAATTTATATGTTACTCTTATTGTGACGGTCTTATTTGTTTAAGAAACACACATAAAACAAGACAAAAAACATTTGATTTTACCATAAATAAGAAATGTATTATTTTTTCAAACTCAGGACATTCAGTATTGAAATACAGAAAAATAATTTCTTTAGATCACGTGAACTTTAAATGTACAATGCATTTTTAAACATAACCAAGTTGCATTTGATTATTTTAGAGCTACTGTAAGAACCTGGTGACAGACACAGAGCTCTGCAGTGCAAATAAATGAAGTGCTACATTTTATTTAAGGAGCTTATTTTTCCAGATGGAAAATAATAATAATCCTAACTGAATAGCACCTTATTGGCTGTGCTTATCGGCAAAAATTTTCATATCTGCAGATACCGATAAATGTGTTGTTTAAGATTTTATCAGCCGATACCGATATTGTGCCGATAATATTGTGCATTCCTAATTAAAACCAATTGAAATAACAGGCAGGTTGTGACAGTGTTTTTTTTTTTTTTTTTTTTTTTTTTATTTTTTTTAACATGTTTAGCCTACACTGTTGGGGCTTATTTTCACCTGACCCAAACTGTGCAGTCTCAGAATTTGCAAATGTCCCCACGTATGCCGTCGCAGAAAATTAAATGTTCCAGGTCTTTTTGGCTTGCATCCAAGATTTATGTTAAACTGTTCAAAATGTAATTAAAAAAAGAATCATAAAAAAAGAACAAATCCCAAATCTTAAAAAGTGTCTATACCTCTGTTGCCAACCATTACAAAAGAGAGACTGTATTATCTTCGAGACGCCAATTAGTGAATTCTTATTTTCCTGGCTGCAGTGCAGAAATTTAATGCAATGGTGGTTGAGGCACATGTTTTGAATTCCCAGAGGCCTACTTGTTCCTATGAGTTGCTCATTTACATAATGATGATGAATAGAAAACTGTTAATTTAGTTTGGAAGTTTTAGTATCTGAGCAAAAATGATATGTATAGCTCTCAAAAATGTGTCCATGCACTTATCTGTGTGTGTGTGTTTGATTAACTGTAAACAGAGGTTATGAAAAAATGTTTTGAGACACAAGCTTATTCTTAGACAGCTCTTTAATTTGAAGACCATGAACAGAGAGCTTTACCAGAACTGCGTTATAGATGTGCTATTCTCGGGAAGAATGGGATACCTTACAGCTAATCAGGGTGGGTATTCTACCACATCATATCATAGAATTATAGAACATAGGTGTTTCCTGTAGCCTGAGGAGTTTAATTATAACATGTACAGTATGTGTGGGAGCTGGTGTGCATCTGTGCGTGTCAGAGTTGGTTCATGTCGAGGGTTTGGGTCAGGGACTTCATGCCGGATTCTCATTAGCCGACGGCAGCAGCCCAGCAGCATCTAATGAACTCTGCAGCACTGCACTGTCTCTTCCACTCAGCAGGGAAATCACATTACAAAGCACATCTTCACCAACACCTTTCTCTTTGCTAACATGTGCTCATTGAAACCTCAGGGTCTCCATGAGAGTCTTGGTGGCTTACAGATTTATCAGCTGTATTCTTTCTTCCACTTTGCTCTCTTTTGAAGCTAAATTTAGATTTACAGTCAGAAAGTTCACACAGAGAAAAAAAACCCTTAAAATGAAGGTTATACACATTTTTATAATAGTGTAACAACAAACAAGTGTAGATTTTGTCTGTTTCTAAATGCCCACATCGCATTGTATTTGTTGGTTTTACAATAATGACTGGAAGATGAGGTAAACTCAGGCAGCCTCCTACAGTACCTGCTGCTCACATTATGGACCAACATTGTGAATGGTTCCTGATAAACAGTGATTGAATTGTAGAGTTTTTGTTGCTTTGATGGATTAAAGATAACAGCCTTTAAGAGCAGAATTTAAATCTTCTCTCTAGACACACAACACAGGATACAATTTAAGTTTTAACTCCGGTCACAGATTAATCTGTGACCACTTCAGTAGTTCAGACAAAATCGATGAAGAATCTGGATGAAGATTAATTTGTGAAATTAAATGGGTATCTGTCTGAGCTTACAGTATGGAATATTTATTTAATATTTGATTATATTTATATTTAATATATTTTGGTGTATGTGTTTGTAGTGAGATGCTGACTGGATTGTAAATAACCAGAGTGGAAGGAAAAGTCAGTTTTTTGATAAAACAAAAACTGTAGATAAATCACAAGACAGTGTCAGACCTCAAATACACAAGTTCCCAAAATAAAACTGTGTTTTACTCTCTGTTTAGTGTTTCAGCCAATTTTTCCAGTTTTACTTGAATCTTTTATTTTTATCACTCAGAATCATATCTCTTTTCACTTTTGCTTCCTCATGGGGTAACAAACTTTGCCACAATTTTCAGAGTCAAATTTGTAGAAACAAATTACCAAATACTCCAAAAATATTTATTTCATGAAGTATTGGATGTAATAAGGGAAGTCCAGAGGTGCTTTAAATGATTAATGTACATAATGTTTCTCACATTTCAATCCCATACTCATCTTTGCATAATGTATTTAGCAAGTGGTGTTGCTGGGCCTCTGCCAGGCCTTTTTCCGGCACATTTCCCTGCGTTTGGCTCTTTGAGAGTGAAAATAACACTAATTGGAGTGTCTTAATTGCTGCTTCTCCTCTCCTCCCTCTTCCCACTCTTTTGCTTTCCCTCTCACCCTCCTCTTCATCACGTACAAACCCTCCACCCCAGTTTTGCCCCCTTATCTTCGCTCTACTCTCCAAACCTCTTCAGTAATTTTTCTTCCACTAGTTTTCTCTCCAAATGCACTATGTTGTTTGTCTCTGTCTATTTCTACTAATTTTCCTCACCTCTTCCTCTACCTCTGTCCCTCTGTGGGGCTGATGAGTGAGTTATCCTTCTGTAATTAATGTAGGAGGGGAGCGAGGATCAAGGAAACAGGAAATGCACCTCTGGCTTATCCTGCACAGCAGCAATGTGTGAAAGCGCATCCATTAATCGGGACTGTAATGTGTCTATCTATGCATAGAAATGTAGCAAGTAAAAATCTGAGAAAGAGGGTAAAAGCAAGATCAGAAACTGTTTTTTTTAATGTAAACACTGTTTCTCCTTTAATCTTTCTCTCTCCTTGAACTTCATTTGTCTCTGTCCCCCTGCAGTTTGGAAGAACAGAGGTGATAGACAACACCTTAAATCCTGACTTTGTTCGAAAGTACATTTTGGACTACTTTTTTGAGGAGAAACAGAACCTTCGCTTCGACTTGTGAGTGACTGACTTTGTGGTGTTTTTGTCTTCTCTTTTGAACTAAGTTTTCCTTCACTAAACAATGACATGTTTCATAACCTCTCCCTTTTCCTTTGTTAACTGTGAATTTGATGGCTGCAGTTTTTAGAAACTGACTATTCTGTAATTTTAATTTTGCATCTACTATCAGTTAAGAAGTCTGGTATCAACAAAAGGCATTATGTGACTAAAAAAGTTTTCAGAAAAGGGTCAGTTACTGGCATGACCCTGAGTACACTGGCTGTAAGGTTACACAAGCCTTAGCGCTTCATGCTAACTAACTTAATGCTAAGAATATTACTACTAGATCCAAAAACAAGAATTATGCTGAAAACTAACTACATTATCTGTCTGTTTTTCCTTTTCTGGACTTACTGACAATCATCAGTGGGTGTTAGTGTATGAGGGGGAAACTGTCTCAATGAAAAGCAAAATTATCCCAGCTTAAGTGTGTTTCTACAAACAGATACTGTAAAAGTGGAGAAACCACTCAGCTCTACATCAAGAATTTCAACTTGAGGGTTAAGTTAACTTGATTCTGAAAAAAAAAAGTTTTTTTGCTTTAAGAAATCTGTGTCATTCTGTTGAGATCTTTTAGAAATCAAACCATTATTAACTTCAGCTCCTTGAACTAATCTTAGGTGAAGCCTCTGTGTAAAACACAATCTAGAGTTGAACAATGTGACTGGGAATTGCTTTAGGTGGTGTTTTAAACCAAGAGATGGTGTGTGATGTTTTTCTCACCACCTTGAAAGGGAAGTGCTGTTTGAGAGTTACTCTGTGCTCACCACTGAATACACTGGAACTACGAGAGGCTGGTGTTCACTCCCAGAGGCTTAGTTATTTCATCATCATCAGATGATGTTCCTTTTTTTTTTTTTTTTTTGCTAGACTCAGTTATAATGCATTCCTTTTCTTTAATAGGCATCAAAACAACCCAATAAGAGCTGAGTGCAATCTTGCAATTACTTGAATGTCTTGTCCATAGATAATAACTGGTGAGGGTGTTAACTGTGTGGCGCACACATTTAGCTCTGACACTTGATGGTCTTTAGCCAGATATCACAAATAGGATCAATGATTACAGATAATTTTAATGGTCTATCTGTCACTTTTCTTATGATAGCCTGCATTTGCATTTTAAAATCTTACAGCTATATATTCAGTTCTTGTACCATAGCTGATGATTTTATCCTCGGCTGTGATACATAATATGATCCATTTTTAGCAAATGCCCCCCACTAACACTGTAATATTGCATCCTCCTATCATTAACATACTGTATTCTTGTGCTTCATTCATTATGTATTACTGTCTATTTGTGTCTGATTTGTTTCCAGGTGAACTAGAGCCATTCTTTGATCAAATTTTCAGGCTTGTTACATCACGTATTGTGCATTACCCTTACCTTCATAGCTTTATATTCAGATGTAAATCAGGCCAGGCCCTTCAGTCATCATCATGTCAGTCTCGCTGAACCCTTCTACAATTAATCTCTCCCACATAGGGTAACATCTGAAAGATTCAAAGATTCTGTCCTCTTTTCATCTTGCTTTGTTCTTATTTTACATGTTAAATGACCATTGCTTATTCAGAGTTCTCACTTTCCAACCCTCCAATCCACACAGTATAATTTCTATTAGGTGAAATATATCTTTGAATCCTTTATCATCCCGTAGCCAGTGTCACCCTAATTGATGGCATTTCCATTCTTAAAACATTTGAAATGCTATGTCTTTTTATAATTCAGAAAAATATATATCTTAAAAATCAATTCTGGAAAAGTGTTCTTGATCTGTTTCTTTCTTGTTCACTTTAGTGATATGGCAATGAGTCAAGTAAAATTACTGCTTTAATTTTCTGTGCTCTCAGATACGATGTGGACTCCAAAAGCCCAGACCTATCCAAACATGTGAGTATTTGTATTTTTATTTTGAACTGCAGGTAAATGGAGGCCAGTTCAGGATAAGATCAAAATTGTTTGCTCAAATATCTGAAAAGGGGGAAACTTCACCCCGCTTGATGAAAAATGCAGCAACAAATGGTTCTATATTGGCCTTACATTTTTATCTGTGGTCTCAGTGGTTGCAAAGTTGGTGTGTTTTCTGTTTGTTTTGTTTGCCTGGTGCATGATATTCTTGATGAAATAAAGCAATCCCTTCTTATTGCCTGATCCAAGCTCTCCAAATACAAATATGATCCAATGTCCTTTGGTGTAAATCTAATGGGGGGTTATATATTCACTGTTATCATGTTATAAACATGTGAAATAAGTGTGGTACTTATTAGTTGTCACTTCAGATAGAGGTATTGTGGAATAACTTGCTATGTAGTCACAGCTCTGACTATACAATGCTTTCATCCATTAGTTTCTGTGTTTAATTTGATAAGAACAAAACTTTTTGACCCATGATATTGGAAACTATGGTGATGGAAAGCATTGTGTTCAAAATAATCATTTTGATTATTTGATGTATTTGGATGAACAGGGTTTGCATTTTTTCATCAGTAGCTCTAAATTCACCTGCGTGATTGGAAGTTTAGGCTCTTCCCAGCATGTCCATTCTTCTGTCTCCTTTACATCAGTACTAAGAGTTATAGGTATACAATAAGACATTCAGGAATATGATGTGCTCTATTGTTGCTGTTGTTGTTGTTGTCAATGCTGTTGTTGCTCCTGCTGCCCAACTTTTCTGGAAGCCCGCAGAACTCAATGTAGGTTCCAGCATCCCTCTAACTTTGACACTGCATGGCTGCTGTCTCACATTATTGATCCTTTTCTCAGCAGGAAGGATGGTGTCACTAATTAGAATGACAAACTAAGAGTTAACCCAGTTTGTCCGTGCTGTTCGTAATCATCCTCATCATCTCAAATGACCCCACGACAGTCACGCTTTTTAAAAAAAAAAAATCAGTCATGATGTCTTTTGGCAAGTTTTTGAGACAAAATGAAGATCACAAAGTGTTTACTCTCTTTTTATTGAAATGTTGGGCTTGGTTACAGCAAAAACTCACTGAAGTTCCTTTTGATAGCTTGGTGTTGAATTATTTAATGTGTCCTCTGTGACACTGACAAAGTTAAGGAGACACATTCTTGCTGTAATCAGTTCAAAGATAGTTGAAACCAAACACTGTGATTTTTGGGTCCTGTCTGATGGACCTGATTATTTTTTCAATATACTGAGATTTTTAGTTAAGACATTATAATGACTGAAACTATATCACTGTCTCCAAAAAGGCTTTTTATTAAAGCTCTACACTGTTGTAAAGTGTTAATTGCCTCTGTTCAAAGAACTTTAGCCACACACATCCTTCACAGCTTGTCTCTTATCATCGCCATAAAACCAGTGGTTCCCAACAGGTCATCAGTCATCAGTTGGGGTTGGTCTCATTTAGTTACATTGGCTTTGGTAAACTGTGTTGTTAATTACCTCAAAAAACAACAACAACAAAAAAAAACACCATACCTCTGAGGATGCTTGCTTTTGTAAAGATTTGAACTGTAAGTTAACCAGTTAACCATTACAGGTTTACCTTAAAGTGATAGTTCAGTTTTTTTGAAGTGGGGTTGTATCAGCTCTATGTGACCACTAAGGATATTAGATACAGTAGAAAGTTGTCTCCTCTCCCTCAGTAAGACACAAACTTTAATCGATGGTGACAAGGAAATAGACGCTAACAGGGACAGACGGTACCAAATTCAAAGGCTATTTTCTCTGTCTACAAGAACTAAAATCAAAAAGTAATACCACAGTTTAAGAGTACGATACATAAAATATTTTTTAAGTGCATTAAGTCTTCGGAAAAATAAACATTTATCTGGACCTAACTAACTCGTGTCCTTACGCGCAGCGCTAGTGCGCTCTGCCAGTGTCTCCGGTTTTGCAATATCTTAATCACAGCCCCCCCCCCCCCCCCCCCCCCCCCCCCCCCCTTCAAGACTTTAGCCTCAACTGTAATCCAATCAATAACTCAAAGCTTCTGTGATCAGCTTTCTGTTTTGCCAGGCTCGCTTTCATTAACTGAACTAGCTACTCGCATGCAGAAAGTTGAACTTGGCAGCATGGCTCTGTTCTTGGAGCTCCATGCCCTCCCACATGTAAAATGCTAAAGCTTGAGATGTGGAAAGCACACCTCCCTTGTCTTTCCATGTGCATGCATGAATGAAAAGCCAAATGCAGGGAGAGCATTAGAAGAAAAGACCTACCCAATCTGACAGATTTATGCTAAATTTTACACTCCCTGGAAACAATGTGAAACATGGTCTTACCCTCTTTTGTGGTAACTTGCACAAAAATATAGTGTAAATTAGTCTTTCATGCTGCTGATCATATTTGCTTTTTTTAGGTCACAGAAAGCCATCACTGTTAATTTCAGTGTTTTTCATACCTAGTCAAACCAATGAAAAAAATTCACAGGAGCTTCAAGTCTCTGTGAAATGCTATATCCATATTTTTGGATTTGTCTTCAGTGAGATCTAAAAATGAGTTTACCGTGAACTTCAGGACCTTAACAGAAACTCTTGTGGGATTTTCTGACAGAGGATTGAGACCAGTTGGGACTCACTACACATTTGATTGTACCATGCTGTGCCATCTCATTAAAGTAGCCCAACACTTCAATGTGTACAGCTATTTCATGTGATATTACAACATTTTTTATATTGCTTACCATGTATCATTTTATAACCATTGTCATGGCAGAAGACCAGTTATTTTGTGGGCAAAAAATGGAGAAAACATGCCTGAAGGTGTGGTTTGAAGAGCAAAAATTCACATAGTGGAACTGTTTTTTTCGCCATCGAAGGGTCTGACAAACATAGAGGCTTTACTCAAACGACTGCTGTCCTGGTCCAGTGAAAAAAAGATTCAAATTTAAAAAAACAAATGCAGTCTTGCAATTTATTTTTATGTCACTCACATGTTTTAATTCAACTCAATGTAAATAATCTGATAGAAAATACGATTTCCACATCCTGGCCAGATGGTTGTTGGACCAAGTTTTACTAAATGTTGTAACAGACCAGAATCAGGAATTGTCAGCAGAGGTAACCTGAAAATACCTGTGCATTAAAAGCCTTGTGATATATATATTTTGTTTATATAAAGCTGGCATGGTATAAAATCAAAATTAGCAATCATCATCTTTGAAAGCCCAGTAGATACAGTTGGCAGTTCACCATAGTTGGTATTGTGGGCCATTGATCCTTCCTTAAGTACAGTTACTTACTTTAAATACTGCAGTATGTACTTGAGTTCCTACTCTTTGTCCAACACTTGTCGCACCCCATTCTAAAAAATGTTTAAATTAAATAAATGTAACATTTGCTGAAGTGCCGTCTACTGACATACAGGGTGCAATTTGTTGCTGGCACTAACTTTCACCTGGCTCAAACTGTCGGCAGTCTTGAAACTTGTGAAGGTCCCTGTTGTTGCTTGTGCTGTGCTAAACCTCTCAAGCCAGCCATCAGATGGAGATATGTGCATGGTGTTTTAGGCTGACAAACTTATTACCTTTCAAAAATCTCTTGCGGCTGAGGTTTCAAACATGCCTTTGCTTCCAAAAAGATTTGCGAGAATATAAATACCATAAAATCTGTGGCGACTTTCTTCGCAAAGTGTTTTCTGCTGTCTCCACGCCCCCCGTGTCAACAGTAGAGTGCAAACATGGATTTAGTGCCATTAACCACATCCCCACTGATAAGCGCAACAGAAATAACATGTCAACATCGACTGATCTTCTCTTCATCTCTGTAAAAGGGCCAGATGTGCAATAGTTTCCTGCTGAGAAGAGACGTGAATTAAAGAATGGCAAAATGCTGTAGGTGATGCGCCAACATAAAAGCCAAAAAAGCCACATGAAGTCCAACATCAGAGCAAACTGTTTACCTAGTCTAATTAGCTGAATTATTTTGACATGATGTGAAATCTTGATTGAGTTTTATGTTTTTCAGTCTGATTGAGCTGCCCTAATCCTCTGCCATGTTTGCATGATCTGCCCTTATCCATGGTCCTGAAACTTAATGAGGCCATCGCAGAAAATTTAATTTGTTGTGTCTTTTTAGTCTGAATAAAAGATGAATGTTCAACTGTTTGAAAAAGAATAAGGCCTGTTTGATAGATTGTTATTCATGATTTCAGACCCCCCTCTCCGTATTTTTTTTTTCCCTCGACAAAATGCACCCTGCTGACATGAACATGTTTAAATTCTGGATCCAACAAGCAGCTAAGTTTGTCCCCGTGTTGGCAGGCTACAGTGTTCTCCTCTTCATCCTTGTTTGGTTCAGTTTTGGTAAAGTGCAAAACTTAAGCACTGTAGTGATTTGTTTTTCCGATTAACTAGATGTGACAATTTCTGGGATGCTCACTGTGGAGAGGAAAGAGGAAAAAGTCCCTTGTTAGCATATGCTCAAGTGATAGTAGCACCAGTTAATTAATCCCCATTAAGTTCTTAATTTTTTTTTCTTTCCTTGTGCAAATCTATCCATCTCGTCCCTTTATTCCCGCTGTGTCTCCTTCCCTTCAGGACTTCTTGGGTCAGGCGTTCTGTACTCTTGGAGAGATTGTTGGATCACCAGCCAGTCGACTGGAGAAATCATTGGGGTGAGTACAAGTTTCAGCTGATTTTCACTCAGCCTAAACACCCCTGCTGATTGAGGAGCACCACACTGGGCAGGGAGAGGAGTTAAGACATAAGAAAAATGTAGTGGTGAGCTAATCAGATGTGGCTGTAATTTTTTTTTTCGTCTAGTGTAGAATGAAGAAGAGGATGTAATGAGGAGTTTTGGGCATCAAGAGAAAAACTGAGTAGAAAGGAGGATAAGGATGAGGTTGTGTAAAAATAAGAGACAAGAGAAGAGGACAAGATCAGACAAAAGAAGAAAAACAAGGGAGGAAGAGATGAAACAACCTACAGATGTTTCCCGGAGACAATTATTGTCATTAAAGAAAAGGGTGAAGCGTGGAGCAAAATTACCTAAATTACAGCTCGTCTGCTCAGTTTTTGCTCTTGAGAGAAAATGTTCATGTTAATGTGGGATCCTTCCTACATTTACCATCCATCCATCACAATCATCATCATCATCAGTCTGCCAGGCCCTGGTATAATTCAGGTGGACTCATTTAAACGTCTTATTCAGAGAGATTCACTGGTCTGAGCTCTGGAAATATCACTCCAGAGAACATTTCAATAAGTATTTCATTACTTCTCACAATTCGTTGAAGTTTTATTTCCATGTGCCGCAGTTGATAAACATTTCACACTTATTCATGGTTGTAGACAGTCAAAGGGTTTTCTGAGGTGTTAAGTTAATTCTTTTCCAAAGGGTGAAACTGGTTTGTACAAAATTTAAGGCAATTAATGTTTTTTTATTACCTGTTCTTATATTTCTTATCAAGTATTAAAAACTTCACTCTTATTGGTCAAACTCAATGACAAATAGTTGTTTCTGAATTTTAAAAAGAAACATCAGGGGCATCCAGGTTAACAGATACTGAAACATATCAACCACCTGCCCTCTTGCAATAAAGCAATATTAAATTCTGTTAGCAGTCTAATTATGTAAGGATTGTTGCAAAAGTATTATTATTATGTTTATTATTATTATTATTATTATTATTATTATTATTATTATTATTATGGATGGGCTACATGGACAAAGTTTTAAATATAAGCTTTGCTTTTAATTTATTTGGGAAACACAAAAAATATAATTTGTGATAAATGACTGACCAGTCACCACCAAAGACAAGTATAAGAAGATGAGTTAAGGAAAAAAGGGCACACATTGACAAGACTCGTTTAAAGGGCGCTGCCTGAAGGACACGCTGACCAAACCAAAGATAACAGCCATGACAAACCACAAAGCTTTTATGGGCCTATAGTGAAAGCGATCTTACTAAGATGCTGCTGTCTGCATCAGTTTCAAATGCAAACAGAAAAAAGCTAATATCTGACTTAACCTCAAATGGAAGTGTAAAGTTTAATGTGATATATACATTAGCAAAGCATGCTTATGTTGAAACTTTAAGGTAAATTAAGATGAATACTCTTTCTGTGGGGTTTTGTCTCACCCTGCCAGGACGTTAGTTTGCATAACAATAAATATGTACACCACATTGTCTTTTACATTTCTAAGAAGACTCCTAGTCATTTGGATCACAGTTATTAGGTTTGATCCGAAAATGCATTTATAGATTAAGAGCCTGAAGTGACCACAGCAGCCTCCATTTATCATGCCATTGATCAAATTAGATCCTAACGAGACTTGCAGTTTGTGTAGATGCCCGTCATTACTGGGTACTTGACCCTAGTGATCAGGAGCAGTATCTTCACTCATGGATTTCCATAGTGCCTGGGTTTTGCTGTAATTAGCATTAGCATATCCGTTGGTATAGCACACAGAGAGATTATATACTGATGATTACCTGATGATATAACACCTTTTGATGCTTGATTGCCTGAAAAAACTGGGTAAGGCTAAAAAAAGGTGTAGTTTAATTCAGGCTCCAGTGTTTAAAGGCTTGCAAAGTACCTACTGTTCAATTACATACAGCATCTCTAAATTTTGAAGTACAGTATTTGTTACTGTAGGCCTTTCTGACAGACGTATGAGCAAAGAACAAAAAGCTTTTCCTTAAGCATCATGGAAATATTTGCTCAAGATATATAATAGGGGTTCCTGGTGGTTTCCCTGCCTTCAGAAATAGAAGAATCACTTAATATGAATGGTTATGGTATACAGAATTCTTTAAAAAGCAGTCGGTAAAGCTTATGAGTGGGATTTGCCAGCGTCCAGCAGATTGGAAACAGAAATCTGGATTAAATGATTGTTCTTTGATTCTTTGGTTGGCAGAAGATTTGTGGCATGAAGCAGATATTTTCTTGACAACTATGCTATGCGCTCTTTTGGCTTGGGCTCATATACAATATGTTTCAGGCATCATGTTTGATGTTTGTCACTTGTTTGCCATCAGCTCATCAAAATGAGCTTTGATGTTTGCAGGAAGACTTGAATGTGTTTTATATTTGCAAATTGCACACACAGAATGTCAGAAATGTCCCTCACATTTAGCATACGCCTAATGATGACACAGTTGCAGTACTGTTGCAAAAATATTTCCTGACAGACTGTTTTTATTTCCCCTAAGGGTGCATCTATTGCTGTTTCCTACCGGAGGTAATGTTTGCAGTGAAAATAGAAGTGTGCCTCAGGTCTCTATTCAGGAGCAGAAACCTTATTAATATTATTACAAACTTGATATTAAACTTCCTATTTTTAAACTGGGAATTAATATGTCATGGTTAGAAAAGAAAAAGGGACTCCTGCCAAACCATTCATTTTTTAATTTCAAGCATTCTGAGTCTGAAAGATAACACCACTGCTTGCCAAATGTTCTTATAGCAGTTTTTAATCTGGCTGCAGAAAATAGAACGCTCATCATATTGACAACTTTGGCAACAAAACTGGGAGATTTTTTTCTGCTCTTTTTGCATAGATAGAGGTCAAGTCAAACTTTGAGACGGTCATCATACATTTAGCATGAAGACTGCTCACTGATTCATTTTATAGGGTTTGGCTGTTGATGGCTGATAAATCTAACTAGGCTTTCCTTTGGAGTCTTTGAGCTTTTTATCTTAAACAAATGTGAACAAGTTAGTTCATAATGTTAGCTGGCATGTTACTTTCTAAGCAACCTCAGAACCACTGACAATCATATTGACAAAGTAGCCCCTGGGAGTGATGGCGACTTTTTCAGGGATTCCACGGTTCCATGGTGGGAACCAGGAATTGACTTTATCCTGGACTCCTCTTTCCATGTGTTGCTGATGTTTAAAGGTCCCATATTTTGCTCCTTTTCTGCAGTTTAATATGGATCATTAATGTCTTCATGAAATGGTAGTAACATGTTTTGGTCCATCAAGCCAATAAATCAAGCACAGCAGCATTGTTTCCAGGCTCTCATAGCCCCTCTGTTCATAACGGTCTGATTAAGTGGGCGTGGCCTTCATATGTAAATGAGCCACCGGTGATACCGCCCCGCTCTTCAGCGTCACTGAGAGCGGCGGCACGAGCTCCGAGCGCACAATGTTTAGGAAACAGTGAAGCACTGAAGAAAAGCTCTTACATCTGCTCCACAGCACACAGCATTTAAAATACTCACATTTCCAGGGTCCGAGGTTTGTTTGCGGATGGTTGGTAATGCGCCTGGATTCAGGACCAGTCTATTCGCTAGCCCTCTGTTGTACTGTCCAAAGTTGGAAAAGCAGTCGGCCGTGAAGTGACTAGCACACACATACACAGTTTTACTGAGTGTCGCTGACACATTTCCTTGATAAATGAACTCTAGCCACTTAGTCTTGTCTTCTTCCGAGATGGGAAGCTTGTGCATGGAACTATGTGGCTGTTTACAGCCTAAAACAGAGCAGTGATGGCTGCTGGAGCAGTAGCAGGGAGGGGAGTGGGCGGGGAGGGTTTGGGGGTATGTGCTCCGGTGGACCAATCAGGACAGACTTCAGGCTCTCAAGTTTATTTAAGTTTATTCAGACAAACTTGATTACTTGAGCGAAAAATAGCAACACAACAACATGGTAGTCTGAAAAGGAGGGAATTGCTGACGTTAGCAAATCCCCAAAATCCAAACAGCTTGTTTTAGGTCAGGATTTTACATTCACAAGCACTACTAAGTACAGGTTTTGTCTTAATTATCACATTTTGTGGGCTGGGAGGAAAGCCAGAGACCCACAAATTTCACTAAAAGACTTAATAAATTGATTTTTGCATAATATGGGACCTTTAAAGTCAGACAGGCAACCTGAGGGGTGAGAATGTAGTTGGTGTTGAGAGGTGACATGTTAGAATTCTTGCAGATCTCTGTTTGATCTGGAGCTTAAGCTCTGTTAGCTGACCGCACCTTTTGATGTCCTACGAGCAGCTAATGCCTGTTGTAATCCTGATAGGCAAGTAAAAATCAGCACAAGAAACCCACTTCCAATTGAACAGATTCAGCAGACTCAGATTCTCACAGAATCTGTAAATAGAGATGACTTTTTAAGTCACGCTTGAGAAGTTTGGGTCATATCTTAGTTTTACCTTTCTGGGGGAGAGTCACTGAGTTGGAGGAGCAGTGTTAAGCAGCTAAAGGCTCCCTCACACACACACACACACACACACACACACACACACACACACACACACACACACACACACACACACACACACACACACACACACACACACACACACACACACACACACACACACACACACACACACAGAAACTTTGATGCATTGCCCTGGTAGAAATGCTCCCCAGTGGAGTTTGTTTTCATGTTTCTGTGGAAATGAAGAGTGATTCATATTTCATTGCTTGGAAATGTCAAGACATTTGTCTAAGCTGTGCTGAGCCAATGGGAGAATGTTTCCTGGGCCTCGGTTTGTTTTCATGTATGCTTCAACCTGTCTGCTGTTTCTCCGCTTACAAACACACACGCAACATATGATGGAAAAAAATCTGTTACAAGCGTGAGTAAAAGGATCTTTGGTAGCATTGGGCTGCTGAACTATTCATCTATCTCATTGCCTTAGCCTAACATATGTATCATCATGAATACACCACAATCCTGGTGTGAAAACCTACTTTTGTGCTGCCTTAAGAAGATATACTGTAGGTGCACACACACAAAAACACACACCCACACATCATGCACAGAGCTGTGCACATTGTGCTAATTGATTTCATAGTTCTTGTTGCCTGGATAAATGTTACATCAATACATAACCGTGTTTTTTCTTCTTTTATGTTTTCTTTTCTCCTGCTAATTGTAATTGCTTTTATCCCCCTGAAATGGGTGCTTGTTCAATGAGGCGGCAGACGCTGTGATTTTCACAGTTTAAAGAAATACACTCCTTTAGGTAAACACGGAGGGGGAGACAAGAGAGTGAGGTTGTTTCATTGATCATTCAGTGGCTGGCATTTTAGGCACTGAGACAGAAACATCTTTAAGTATTAAGAAAGTAAAAATAACCGATCATTTCTGCTGAACTGAGAGTCATCATAAAAAGAAAATCATTAGCATTAACATTTAGTAAAAATGTTTGATTTTAGAAAAGTGAAAACTGCATGACTTACATTAAGTGTCTGACTAAATCCTGAAATTATTTCCTGTGTCCAAGTCGCCTGAGTTTTCAAGGCCAAACTCATCCCTACCCTGAACCCATGCATGAACCCCAAAGTCCAGTATGTTTGACTTCTGTGAGTGCTTTGGATCATGCTCAGGCACAGTGCTCTTCCTTGGCCCTGGCATGTTTGGTTGAGATGGGCTTCAGCCCACTACAGTTACTCATGCATGAGCGCAGTGCAGTGAGGCATTCAGTTCACACTGCACTACAGTGAGTATGCTGTCAGGCTGGGAAGGTTGATGGACAAAAGCAGCCAAAAAAAACCCATACATTTAGCTAAGCTCACATGACTGAACACTGATCAAAGCAGAAATGTTCAGAACTCCTTCATTTCCCCTCACTTGTGTTTGGTGTTTGGTGTTTGGAGTTGGTTTTTATGTGTTTTTGAGATGTTTATGGCGCTTGTTGGGTGCAGTTTGGGCTTTTGTGTTCCATTATTTCAATGATATTGCTTTTCAAAGTTACAAACTTTTGCCTGTGTAGTTTAATTTTGCATTTTCTTTTCATGTATACACTGATTCCTCTTATGGAAATCCTTTTGGTTGCCACTTTCAGTGCCTCTGTTGACTGCTGCAAAAATATGAGGGTAGTATGCGTGAACATGGCTTGTTTTTAAAACATCCTTTGGACTCCAGTGAACAAAACTAACCTCAGAAAGGCTTTAAAAAGAGTAAATCACCTCGTAACATCTGATGTGTTTGGTGTCGTAGCAGGAAAACTGTTTTGAACATTGTTAAAAGATTATTTAGGTGTTTCACTTGCTGGACATTTTGCCTGATTAGCCTAAAAAGAATTAAGCCACAATTCAAACAGTGAGCTGTGTCATTTTAAAAATGTCTGGCATGAAAGTGTTAACGCAGGCACGAGCAGTGTTTTCAGATCATCATGTGATACGGGTTTGGGGTGTAACGCATGACTTTTGCACTTCCTGAATAGTTAATGAACCCCATTCACGTACTTTGTTTGTGTTGTGTTGGGTGTGAGTGTGCATTTCAGAATTAAAAAAAAACAAAACAAGAGCTTGTGCACAACAGGACATTTGTTTCATCTGCACATCAAAGCAGCTCAGCTCTTTTATGACTGCATCAGATTTTACAGCCGTCTCTAGCCACAGGCCTCAAATACATATTCAATTAAAGAGATTTGAATTCTCTTGTTTTTTATTTTTCCATGGAAACACATCGTGCAGTGAAAAGGCTAGCTGACTATGTGCAGTTTGGTCACTTCTTGATTACATGTCACAAAATTGGCTAAAGTCAGTGCCACAGACGTTACATAAGTTACAGATGGAGTTCTTTCTTTTTCTTTCTTTTTCTTTTTTTCTTTTTCTTTCTTTTTTTTTTCTTTTTTGCAAAACTTGTTATGTATTTGGTATGAGTAGTGAGCTTGATGTTTCAAGACTTAGTAAAACTGAAATTTTAGCTGCCCATAGTGTTAAAGGTCATTGGGAGCTGTGTGGAATTGCTGGGTTCAATGCCGAGACATTGGTTGAATATGCATGAGTTATAAATATGCAGACAGATAAGTAAATGTTATACTCATTTATTCATCTTTTCAGAGAGTTCCTGGTATTTCTGAGTGTTATGAAAAGGTATCTAGTATACAAACATGATGTTCTGCAGCAGTTGCTTTCACTTTTAAACATCATTTTAGCAAATAACACATTTACAAGTTGATCACAGTTTAACTGACAAGAAGGGGGAAAGGTTTTGGGTCAAGCTTTTGCTAACACAGCAGCATTATTATGACAGCGCTGTCCTCATTCAACGACCAATAAATTTCTCCCTCATACTCACGTGACACTGATGCAAACTCATTACCAACTCAGCAATAACAACAAAGCTTTGAATTCTTACTTTCAAGCTAATTTGTCCAAAGTTGGCAGCAAAACAGCAAGAAAACGTGTCATGCAGTAAACTGTTTGAACTTGTAGCCTACCAGATCGGTTGACACAAAAAGGTCATTTGTAGGTCCCCATAAGAAAAATGTATTACACATGTTTATCCTGTAACATATGTCATAACCCAGCTGTGCTACATACTTGATTTTAATTGGTCAAACCCCAAAACAATGTTGATTAATTCTTAGCATCAATAGTAACACCTCTGGCAACTTGGTCACACACACATACACTACACCACACATTTCACCTCAGCCTGTTGACACTGTGGCAAAAACAAATCTGTTAGCTTTCTTTATTGTTAAAAATTGCATTCAACTAATCATTTAGTGAAATCAAACATGAAGTTGTTGACCACAATGCTCTGTTTAAGATTAGCTTTGCCATCTCCCACAGACAGTAAGTATGTTTACATGTGCGTGGAAGTCCAACTAAGGCCATAGCTCGATCGTAAAGCTACAGGGGGTTATCTAGTCGTGTCTGTGTATTCATGGAGAAAAAAAAGGATCAGACTTCTGCCAGAGAACACCTCACTCTGCTTTGAAAGTCAGCGCTTTTTTGATTAGTGCAGCTCCAGGCGTATCAAACTAGTTTCACCTAAGAGAAAAGAAGCAACATTATAACATCAACTGCAGAGATGGAAGCAACTGTAAGTATGTGCCATATTGTGTTTTTGTTGTGTTTCAGCTATAGACTGTATGAGCGCAGACCCGCTTAATAATGGTCATCTACTTCCTCTTTAAGCTGAACGCCGAGGCGTACAGAGTCCTGCTGAATCCAACTATTGTCAGATATCAATCGCATTATTTCGGTGTGTCAATCAAGCAATGCTTTGTCCAATTTTTGTTCAACTAAAGTGTTTACATGCATTCCAGTAGTCTTGCATTGAATAAGCTCATAGTTTGATTTCTAAAGCTATATGTAAAATTACAGATTGACGTTAGAAACAGCTCAATATGTGAGTATTTGAATCAAAACTACAGACTGGGTGCTTTTCTGATCCTTGAAGTTATTGACCTAAACTGGGCTAAATCTTTCTTTTCTCTCTTTCATTTCAAACTCACTTTATTCTGTATGTTACAAACAGTGTAGAGCTCCTTATCACCAAGTACGCCTGATGTATGCTAACAAAAACATATGTGCTACAAGATAATGTAAGAAAAAAAGTACAAAAATCACAGGTAAAAATATAAAAGTTTGATTCAGTGATTAAGCAATATCAAATTGTGGGTTGAGTCTAACCACATTCATTCCTTAATGAAGTTTTGCAATGCACCTTGTATTCATACAATGCACTGATTACAAACCTCTATCTAAATCTCTATCTAAATCTCTATTTCGATGGGTTGTTCTTAATTTTTAAAATCTCTCTGTCCATGGTTTCTGTCAAAAACTAAACAAATGTGTTGAAAACTTTCTTGAATTATAAACTCAATCAAGTTTACACTATTAAATTGTCATGGGTGAAAATGTTTGATTTTGTATAATTGAGTTTTCACACATGCTCAATACACTGCAGAGCACTCCCTACACCTGCAAAGTGAGCTTCCTAAGACGACTATAAACACAAGTTTTCAGCCACAGCTCCACTGCAGCAGATGTGAAATAAATGGCTCATTTAGAGGCAAACCTATTATAGACATACAGCCAAAGGAGATTTGCTGTCATTCACTACTTCTTCTCCTCATCACTCAGATGAAAAACATTCAGACTGCCTGTGTTGCCTTTCCCCTGTGGCTGCCACCATCCAGATCCACTGACTGCTTTCAGTTTTTTTATATACAATATCTGTTAATATTTTCCAAATGAACCCTTATCTACCAAGATAGAAATGTACTAGCTGTAACTGGAGGCATATACAGCGTATATTTTGAGCTTGAACAAGAAATGGCTTACAAGATGCAAGGAAGTTAAATCACCAGGGAGAAGGCGACTAGCAGAGAGGAAGGTGGACTCTTGACTCAAAGCGCAGTGACAACACAGGAAATTTGTAAGAGGGGGCAGCAGTGGATGAGGTGTGTTCGAGCATACTTGGCCTTTAAATATTCTGATATCCTCTGAATGTCAGTGTGGATTACTACCGCACAGTGGCAAGATAGAGAGATTTTTTTTTCATATGTGAATTGAAGCATGTGTGCAGAGGCAGGATACCCAGCTGAGTGCGATGACAAACCGAGCCTGACACCACAGCCTCCCCGTGTGGGACTTGGCCCCAGGCGCTGTAGGATGAAGTGACAGATACTCCAGGATGTCTGCAACCAGAATAACTTTAAGATAGGATTTAATACTATTTAAAGAGTGTGAGGTCACCCGTAGAACTGCACATTTGTACTCTATCAGCATTACTTTCTCACTCTCACTGTCCAGAGTACGGTTTAACACTGACACCTACACTTGTATCATAATTCCACATGCAATCTATATTAATTGGGTTTTATTTGTGGTTCTGAAAGCAAATTAAATTTAGAGAGCAACTCCTTCTATATTTTTAATCACAACTACCTGTTTTGTGTCTGTATTGGATCCACAATAACATACGTCAGTGATCATTACAAAAATCTGACTTCTTGGATTGTTAGGCCTATTTCACGTGAGAGTTTTGCCCCTGAAATGTTCTGAAGTTACACAGCATGGCCTCACAGCATGAAGTCAGACAAGGGGAGTGGTGGTGGTGGTGGTGGGTGGGGGGCAAGTCTCAGTAAAGGAGACAGGACATGACATGCTGCAAAACATCATAACAGTGAAGCAGACAAAAAACAAAACAAAACAGAGTCTCATGCTTTGACAACAGATGTTACAATTAAATTTCTAAAACATGGAATGAAATCCTTTGTTACCCTCAGATGCTTTTATGCATCCTGTTACATGCCGCTCTTCTGTGTTTACATCAGTTGCATAATAAACATCATCACCTCTGCTTGCTGACTGTAACTTTCACTTATATATTCTTTGTGCTTAAACATTTCATAATTTAGCGTAGAAATTGGACTGGAGCTGTTGAAGGGAAAAAAGGCTGAAGATACAATTTTTCTGTTTGCAGTCAAACATATATCACATACCCTAATGCTGCACAATTTCACAGGTTAAGCTATGTGACTACAGCTTAATAATCTTCTTTGGCTGAAAATATAGAAGAGATGTTTGTCAGTCCAAGGTTGTTGGTTGTCGATGTTGGTGTTGGCTGTTGTTATTTACACTGAAAGGTGTGATAAAGGATGATCCAGAACATATTTCAGACAGTTTCACCGAGAACCAAACACTGTAAGCTTTGAAAGATGGCAGGGATGTTGTATTATACAGTATTGAACTAAAGAAGCAGTAGCAAAGGAATGTATGTATGTTATGGAATTTAAAGTTCTTTAAAGAGCACAAGTCAATTTATATCACATTAATACAATCTGTGCTTTTTAAACTCTATCACTGAAGAAAGGATAACACTACACCAAAATAAATGCTTGAATTTTAAATGATTTGGCATTTAATAAGCATGAGAGCTAATGTAGCACTTCTCAGTAAATTGACTTTAATATTCATTATTTTTGTGCCCACATGCTTTCAAAATATTTTCAAGTCCAAGCTTTTATAACCTCCCCTTCCACACAGAATACAAGGCAAGTACTCAATGGTTTTGTGGGTTTCACAGCATTTCTCTTCCAAAACAATTTCCATCCCACACGCTATCAAAATATTTCTCCTCATCATTCATACCAGAGGTTGGATGGGTCAATTTGCCTCTGAAATTGGAATTACAAAAATACAAGCACCTATCACTTATTTCAGTGCTAAAATGTGGGCTGCACATTTCAGTTTTAAATGTGCAGCATCCTGAGCAGCTGAGGAGCCACACTGTGAGCGGAGGCTGCACACAAATGGCCTTCAGCCATGCCTCAGTCCCCCTGCATGGTGCTGCTGCATGTGCTGGAGCTCATGTGGTCAGAGGAGGTGAGAAACAAAAGAGCTCTGGGGTTTAGTCAGTGCTTGCTAGAGTCGAGTCAGATGGGAGATGCATTACAATCTATTCCATGAGAACAATAATGCCACCATTATTTTCAATAAATTTATGTATAAAAAGGATTTTGTCAAACTTTTGACTATGCTCATAAGCACGCAGTGCAGCACAATTTGCTAAATCATAATCTAAGTGGCTATCAGGAGGCGTGGAAGCATGAGCATCTTCAGCTGTACCAATAGATACTGACCGCAGGAGTAAGGTCCACACATTTATAGACCACTTAAATGTGTTGGTAACATGTTCAAACATGACAAACATCTTTGCCATTAAATTGTGGGACTCAACGAATACATTTGATTAAGTGTTCCCTTTATTATGACACCAGAATCATTAAAATAGACCTTGTAGATACAGGGAGGTAGTCCTTTCAATCTGTGTACCTCATTTTTCTAGCAGAGACCCATTACAAAAGGCCAGGGCTTAAAGGGTTAAACAGGTTTTACGTTAGCAGCTGGAACTGTACCGTTTTAAGAGGTAGGCTTCTGTATGTGCGGGGATGCTGTGACATCAAACTTCTCTTTCTTTCTGCACCCCAGTTTATTCTGGCACAGACACAGACAGAGCAAATATTAAAGTCTACACTAGCTCCTCAACAGCTGGGAACAGCACAAAAGAGCTAACAGAGACCTAAGATTGAACACAATGGAAGGAAAAGTATTCTAAAAATACGGTTTCTACCTGGCTTAGAGGTAGACTGACACTATTGTCATGTTGACAGCCTACTTCAGCTTCCACACAGATGAAAAATAATATGCAGCATGTTGAGCAGTTGAACTTACTGTGCCCATTAGCTAACTTACTAGCTCAGAATAAGTTTTTTTCATGTGACATTTCAATCAAATCAATATATTTCACAGTTAGTCAAAGACACCTAAACACTGTGGAGAACAAAACGTGAGCAAAGTGTGCACATTTTCCACAGAAAAGACGTCTGTTATTGCAGAAGCTTTGGTTGTCATACAGATACACATGACACCTGCAAGTTATCTTCCTTAATGGCACTGCTGTATAGTCTAAAACACATGCCTTGCTCAAGAGCAGTTCAGAACCAGCCATCAGAGGACTGGAGTTCTATTTTAACTTTGTTTTTCCAGACTTTTCTAGCAGGTTCAAAATTTTGGATTCTCTCTACGGGGCCAGGTGTGTCTACCTGACTGTGCCTTTTTCTTTAAACTCATGATTTTTTTTCCCCATTCTCTGCTTCTCATCTCTATTCCCTCTATTCCCTCCTCACCTTGCCTGTCATAAAACTGCACATTTCTTTCTGTTGGTATGGCTGCCAGCTATTTCTAACCCACACTTAACTCCACTGTGCCTCATCATTACCTATCTAGGATAAGCACATGCATATAAACACATGCCCCAGTGAAGAGGAAAAAGCACAGATAATGCCTGATGTACGGGCTCTGGATGGCATTTTATGTGCCTGACATTTTTGGGTAATAAGGCTCTTGAGTATATTTTGCTTTTTGACAATTTGCCCTGTTCATAGGAATCAAGTTTCAAGCTTTCTAAGTCCCTCTCTGTAAACTTATTTTTTGTCTGCTTTTGTAGCTGCTTCCTTTTTACTCTTTGGTGCAGCTACAGTTTATATAGCCTGAAACGCACCATGCTATTCCTTTACAGTAATTTGAGATTGGTGTTGCCATAGTGACTGAGGACAGTTCACGGAAAGTGAACAAAAATGCAAATTAGTTTTTTTTAACCCACAGGTGATTTTCATACTGTTGTGATACAAGTCATTTTACAAACCAAAGAATATTTTACAAATAAGCTTCATGAGTATGATTACTGACAGAGACAGGCTGGCCATCAGGAAATTTGGGACTTTTCCCGAACGGTCTATTCCAGACCGTAGCGGTCGACCACACAGCCGATGGTCAGTGCTGCTGTGTGTGTGTGTGTGTGGGGGGGAGCTTGTCACCAGGGCTGTTTTTCAGTCCCCAGTCAGTGATTACTGGTTACTTACTGTGAGACTGCAAAAGTTTAGTTAAAATAAATTATACTTTTGACTGAAAACTTGCAACGTAATAAATAAAGGCTGTAAAATCTCTTTTGACTAGCTGAAGAACAAGTACGGTGGAACGGCTTAAGTCAGATTGGTGAGGAATTGAAAAGTTGTCTTAGTTTATTAACAGGGGATGGCAACCTTGTATGGTCTAACATAAATCTGCTAAAATGGTAAGGAAATGTGTTTCAGCAAGTTGCCAAGGTATCATCGATAGGTGTCAAAGGTGGATAGTGCTCTCATACTTCTTTATCATCTCCTCTATTTTTACTTTCAAAGTCAGTAAGAAATGTGAACTGGGTGGCTCCTTGAAACAGCAAGCATCTAACCAACAGGAACTCAATCCTGGGGAAAGCTTTTTGCCATTTCCTTCTGCCTGGACTGGACAAATATTCCACTCAAAAAGCAGGTGTTTTCCAAACATGTTCTCAATCTTAATTTCTCTAACAACCAAGTTTTACACATGACAATCTAGAAACTGCTCTACCATTAGTTTGCACACAGCTTCACAGTCTTTCCTTAAAATAAACCGCTTTACAAGGTGAAGAACAACGATCATGGGTTGTGTCTTAATTGGTTGTAAATGTAAAAGAGCTGAGTCCCTCTCACAAGGTTTTGTGTCATGTGCAGATATGGTTTCTTTTGGACTTGGCCCATATGCTCTGAGTTTTGTTGGCAGTGGGTATACTACTTGATTGTTTATTTTGACTTAAGATGTCTCTGTGGCGTGGCTCTTACTGCCACATTTTACGGTCATTTTGCATTGTACCACAGGCAGCGCCTCTTTGAGATGTGCCATCACATCATCTGCTGCTATATGGATTCTATGATATATGCATTGGTGCAGGCTTTGTCAGAGAGAACATGATGATATTTTCTTTTTTTTTGTGTGCACAGCCTGATAATGTACAAACCATAGACTGTATAAAACATGGACGTAGTCTCGCCGACGTCACCAGTCTGTTTCTGAAACAGAAAATGAAGCACATTGGTGTGTATGTAACTTCCGGTACTTCCGGAGCCAGCCTCAAGTGGACACTCAAGAAACAGCAGATTTTAGCACTTCCGCATTGTCTCATATACTTAGACCGAAGGTTGCCGCTTGGTACTAACAGTAGTTAAAAGCCTGACACATGCCACACAATGTTCAAACCTGACAATCTGACAATTTGTTTCGAAAGGGGATCAAGCACTGCTTCCCTAAATAAGATGATAGTACTTCAAAATCCCACCATGGCCTTTGACCAAACAACAAATCAGCTGAAATGTACAGTATTAGACTAAATAAATTAAGTGGAGAGAAATGCCAGTTTAGGAAAGATGCAACTCCGTTCCAGTCTTAGCGGACACCTGCATGAATACGCATTATTGACTGACTGATTCATAGTAAACAAAGCACAACAACAAGAAAGACTTAATAGCAAATCAAACAGAAATACAAGATGAGCAAACATGGTGTGCATGTGGTACCAGTATGTGGACTACTATCCCATCTGTAAGAATTCATTCCCCAAATCATCAAGATACCCAAACACACTCATGCATCCATCTGTGTTTTCCTCCTCTGGCATAGTGTGTTAATGGAGGTCTGGAACTGCGTGCTGATAAAGCTTTCATACCGCCGCTCTCCCTCTTCTGCTTTTTTCCTACAACACAGAGCGATAAATCTACTCTCTGCAACGGTATCCCTGCCATAAAGGGCCTCCTGTGTGCAAACGCGTCTGTACACAGACGTGCGCCTAACACACACAATCATCACGGACAAAAAAACACGGGAGCCCAGGCTTTGAGAGCAGCTATTCATAGCTTCTAAACACAATCCCCTCACCTCTCTCTCCCTTTGTTTTATTCTGTCATGTAACTGACACACACTCCCTCTCAGATTAGACCACATTCCTCTGGATCCAGCAGCAGGGCTCTGCTTGCTCCCTCAGGGAGCCTTCAGTGGTGGCCAGGGTCACCATCACAAGAGTAATGTCTGCTCAGGGAATAACCAGCAGATTCAGGTCTCCTTTGGGACTAAGATCATACAGTAAATATGGGGTAGAAGACTTATTTCCTTTGGGGGAGTTTTGGTGGACAGAGAAGAGTAACGGCCAGAAGCATAATTACTACTAGAGGGCTCCTTTTCCACATCAGTGCTTGACCTCTCTCTTTGCTCTATCTGTCTCTCTTCATGGTTGCAGTTGATGGGAACCTGGTGGGTTTTTTCTGCAGCTGCCTCCTGTCTTCAGGGAGGTGAATGTTGGAAATGACTGCAGTTGATTTTTGATGAAGTGAGAAAAAAACGACAGACACTCTTTGAAATTGGGTTATTGAGTTAAACCAATTTTTAAATTGTCACAGGATTGGACAAAGTGACCTTTTTTATTAGCATGGCTAACGATGACAAGGTAGATTTACAACAGTCCAAGGGGCCCATTTCTAAAACATTTGTTTTATAAGAAAAGAGGAAAAAACCCTTTCTAGCTCACACTCACACCTTGTAGCATGTATGGTTAACTAGTCAGTTGATGCCACTTGGTGCTGTTTTTCACTTATAGCTGAATGATTTAGCTTGTGGTGTGACAGCTGATTTAGCGTGTTTTGGTGAAAAAAAAAAAAAGAATCACAAGCCACAACCTTTTTGAGGTACTCTAAGGCTAAATGTGTAGTTATGGTTGGGTTCTCATAAACCACAAGTGTTCAGGGTATTATTTATCTGGGGTAATCTGGTGAAATAAAGATTAAATGTGCCACTGTAGTTTGTGCAGGGTTAAAAACAGAGACATAACATGCACAAGAACGGAAGTTAAAATACACCACAAACCTGTGCCTCATTGAAGATCTGTGAAGACTGCTTTTAAGAAAAAAAGGGCTACTCTAACAAGATGACTGCAGGCATGATGATAGCTCATCTAATTTAATAGAGACAGATTAAAAGGATTAAAAGAAAGACGACTTTGTTTGAATTTCTACTCATGAACAAGTATGCATCCTTTGTAATCTTGGATATGCAGGCAAACCAGTGATTCCATGCAGGAAGGATGCAAAGGAAGGAAGTGAAGAAGGAAAGAGTGAAGATTTATTTCCCTCCAGCCCCCCAAGCTCCTGACACTGAAGACTTTGATGCTGTGATGAAAAGTGACGGCTGTAATGCCCAGGGCAGCTCGTGTTTGAGAGACTAGGTGAAGTGAAACGGATGGTTGAAGAGTGCAGAGCTCCATGAAAATGTGCTCAGCAGAGAAGGTTGACCCCCCAGGAATATCGCCAGATTCATTCAGTGACGTCTGAGACTGAAATCTAGGGAAAATTTTGATTAATGCTGTTAGGAAAAACACCACACCATTGAAATGTGGATCAGGAGATATAATGTAGATATTATTATGATGTGATGAGTCAAGGGGGCCGTGTCGTTTTAGAGGTCCCTCCTGATTTTCACATTTTTGTTACATTTCAGAAGAGGCAACAGCTTCACACACTGAGCAACATGTTTCACATTTACATTTGTACATATAAATCGAAATGCAGCTGAATTCTTATGGTTAGAAATGTTCAAATGAGGGTGGTCAAATGTGGTATTAGTTGAAGATAATGGACAGTAAACAATAACTCACACGTTCCATTGATCAGTCTAAAACTGACTCTGTCTTTTGGTTCATGTATAGATGTAACACATGGAGATGCTGAAAGAGCATCAACCTTTGCTTAACAGAGGATATGATTCTGAATAAATGTAATTCATTTTCTTTGGGGAAAGTGTTGCTAAAAGAAAAATCTGATTTCCACCACACTGATATGATAGCTTTGTGGCTTTGGTGGTACAAATGGGACCTCAAGGCCATTGTAGATGTATAATGAGAATTTATTACAAAAACAACCAAAAGACCCAACAACAGAGCAATAAAAGTTGAATTAAGAAGACAAATGAAAGGAGCATGACAGGTTGTTAAAACATGTTTCATCTTTTATGTAAAAGACAAAGGCAGATTTGATCTGGAAGATAACAAGGGTGATATGAGTTTTCTGTCTGGCTGCTCAGCTTAATTTGTTTTGGTTTGGTTTTTTTCCCCCTCAGGTTTGATTTATTTACCTCAGTAGAGAATTGATAACAAACTTTTTTATAGCCAATAACCCTGATAAGAATAGAGCTCAATACAATTCCTTCATTTTTATCATCTTTGATTTTGGGTCTGCAATAAGTGAAAACATGTTGACAATGAGCAACTGCCCTCAGCTGAGCTCACCTTCTGATTTTTAACTGTTAAAAATAACTTGTTTACTTCTAAGGATGCATATCTCATCTCTAAATTAACGCCATTTAATTTAGATGAATAAATAATAATAATAATAATAATAATAATAATAATAATAATAATAATAATGATAATAATAATAATAATAATAATAATGATAATAATAATAATAATAATAATAATAATAATAATACATTTTATTTATAAAGCCTTTTTGATCAGATAATCTCAAGGGGGGTATATTTGATGCAGCAGACAATTTTAAAAAGCGTTATGGTGACTGAAAAAAATGTTTTTAAAACAGTAGACTGTGTTGCCCTCAAGGTTTCAGGGTCGATTCCACAAACGTGGAGCAGCAGCACAGAAGGCCCCATCTCCCATGGTACTGTGTCTGGTTCTGGGCATATGGAGGTTTGGGTGAGTGGAGCGTAGGGAACGTGTTGGGTTTTGTGGGTCTAAAAGTTCTCTGAGGCAAGTGGGGCTTGCCATAGATGCATTGGTGTGTGAGGAGGGAAACCTTATCCTCAATCCTTGTGCAGAAGGGAAGCCAGTGGAGTGAGTGAAGAATGGGGAAGATGTGGTTGAGTTTCCACACTTTCATAGCTGCAGTTCTGGATGCACTGGAACTTCTGCAGGCTCTTGCTTTGGATCCCAATGAGAAGAGCGTTACAGTGGTCCAGTATCAAGGTGATGAAGGCATGGACCAGCTTTTCAGCACCTGAGAAAGATGGAATGGGGCGCAGTTTGGCAATGTTGTCAAGGTGATAGAAAGAGGTCTGGCGGAGATGGTTGATGTGTGATTCAAAGGTGAGTTGAGGCTCCATTTTTACACCAAGATTTGTGATTGATGAGGGGTGGTATACGGTGATGCTGTATATGGATGATGATTGGGCTGGTGAGGGGTCAGTTTCCCATTAATCTGAACATTGTTGAAGCAAAATTACTAATCAACAGGAAACAAGTGTTAGTTCAGGTTGTCCTAAAATTACTCTGTCATCCTGACCCAAAAGGGAAACAGTGACGATGCTAATAAGGATGTATGAGCAGGAGAAAGTTTGGTCTGTTTGTCTGTATAGGTTTGTGTATCTGTGTTTACATCTGGGAAATCCTCAGCATCATCTGCCGAGAGATATGTGCTTTATGTGCAATCCAACCAGAAAAAATCTGACATTTAAGACAGATCTAAATTGTTTCTGGTTAGCTCTGGGAGCTCATGTCTACATAATCATAGAAATAGTTAAATGAACTCATAAAGAGAGAAATGGGCAAAAAAATTAGCTCAGAGACCAAACTCACCCCTATGCGAGTAATACACAGTTTAGCTAATAGATTTAATGTTAGCAACAGTTGTTGTTTTCCTCTGAGTAATCTGTTTCAACTTAGAAAATAAACTTAATAACAAAGCAGCATTTGAATTCGTCAATGCTCACTTCTTTGTTTTCCTAAAATTAAGATGACAAGGTAAAAAGGTATTCATAAATAAATTGATATTTTTTTCTGAAATGATATAAAAGTTATAAAAATGTCAGCCCAACGTAACATAAAACAATCACTGTTATTGCTTGAGTTCAAGACAACGCCTCTTTTTTAAGACAACTAAAACATTCTTTGTTGACCAAATCTTGTATTGAATGTTTGTATTGAACATAATGATAAAAAAGTCGTTTAATAACACCGGAAAGGTCTTTGCTTTTATGTGTTTTTAAGTATGAATGGTTTTTAGCTTTACACATATCCTTTTTATCAGCCTGAACACAGACAGATTGTTTTACCCATCCTGGATGTGACCAGGGCTCTACAGCAGCTCGTTCAACCCCTGTAGATTCACAGCAAATAGGAAACAGATTTGTTCCTCTGCGGCTGCTTCTGAAGCCAAAATGTTGTTTGTTGTTTGGATGAGAGCTCATCCAGTATTGATACCCTTGTGTCCAATATGTCTGAGCAAAACTATGTTTCCTCTCCCTGCAAGGAAACAGCTGATCAATCTCTCTACAAGCAGAGCCATCTGTTAGACAACATTTCTCTGTCACTGCGGACTCAATTGAAGCTTTCAATCAACCTGACGGAGGAGGTTTCCTGCTCGAAATTCAGGATTTTCTCTCTGAACTTAAAACTTGCTATCAACTGGTTGCTGCAGCCTGGTGGGAATCAGCAGAATGAAATACTCCAGCACTAAGCCCAGCCTGTTTTAACATTTGGAGGGAACACTCTGGCAAATAAGCGTTGATTTTCCTCCAAAACCAATTTGAGGACTCTGCAGCATTGATGGCAAACACAGCGTTAGAGAGATTGGCTGCCATTGTTACGGTACTAATTGCCTGAGGTGTCATTTGCTCTCTAACAGAATGAGGAAAAAGTTTTTTCTTTTTATTTGGCCCCCGTTTGTGACGGCAAACAAAGTAGAAAAGAAAAGTGAAGCCACATGTAATGACATTTGTCAAGCCTGTTTAATGTGCCCTTCTCTGTATATTGACTTCTTTTCTACACACGTTTTATTATCTACCGCGTTTAGAAATTGCAATTACAGATGTTCGCTTTGACAGTTGAAAGGGCTTTGGAAGGAAATGCAATATTAACCAAAAAGTGAATAATAAAGCACATCAATCAAGTTGCACTGCCCCTAATTACCACATATCCGTCTCTAGCTGCTTTTATTTCAGTTACTACAATTCCTCTGCAGTGAAAAAGATTACAGCACTTCCTTTTGAAGCAGCGGGTTCTTCATTTGTGGTGAGATGACTGTTGTTACTCTCTCTCTATCCCAGGCAGAAGCAGACCAGAGATTCCCAGCAGCCATTGCAGTTCATTTATTTTCTCTCCTGGGCGGCTTCTCAGTCTTCTCCCTCTTCTGTTTGATTAATGGCACCTCCTCTCCGGTGGCTGTTGTAATAAAGTCAAATGAGGTCCCTGATGGCTGAGGCTTTGTAGAATCAGCAGCGAGTAACTGAGGAGGTGGAAGTCTCAGGTGGGGGGTCTGAGTCTGTCCTTATGGTGGTGAAAAAGTGTTTCACTTTCGTCCCTCTGGCAGAGTTTAGTGGAGTCAGTAATTGTGTGAGAGCGTCCCTGCTTCGCTTCACATTGCTGTACATTTCAAGATGCTTGAGCTCAGTAAAAAGAGGTTGCAAAGTTGCTGGTGTGGAAGGAACATGCCTTGTCTCTGAATGTGTGCTCAGTTTGTTCCCTGAATAATACAGTAGCAGAGGAGTCATAATTGAAACGTTGTAAGCCACAGGGTCTCCCTTTCCCCACAAAGATGTTTCTTTCTCACATAGCGTGTACGGTTTCCCAGACTGAAATCTCTCTCTAGAAATTTAAGACAATCCCTGTGTAAAACCTCTAAATCCTCAGTATCTCCTTTCACCAGGCGAGATTTTACTCCTCCTTTTGAAGAAACTCAGCCATGGAGTTTTCTGTGATACCGAATAGTCTATTTGGGAATTAATGGGGGAATGGATGCAGCAGAGCACTCCATTTCTTTTGGGAATATGGCAGAGGATGTGGCTCATCAGTGTCTCCTTTTTAGTTCAAAATCAATCCATTCTGCAAAAACTTTACCCCACAAATAAAAACATGGCATATGAACCACAGATGGACTAGAAATCACGTTTGAAGACTGTATCAGGTTAGATATCACTCACTCACTGTTTTCTGTAAAAGCACAGCAGCTTAGATAAAAGCTGAGTTTCCCCAGCCCTCCACTGTATGAATGTTTGAGTGAGCCTACTGTTAATTACTGTCAAGGCCACAAAAGTTTAAATAGTTATGTTTTAAAGGCACCTTTGATAAGTCTAGCTGCCTATGAATAAGAGCCAAATTAATACTGACTTCTGTGTAACCTGAGCAAATGATGGTGGTGGGAGACCGCAATTGGTGATTTCAAATTTCTGCGACCACTGCTACTGCTGTTTACTGTATATCAAAGTGTTTAGCATTGCACAGACAAATCTGGAACCAAGCTGCAACCTCCAGCCTGAAAAAATGAAGCCAAGGCAGAGGTGTAAAAAACTGCAGTTCATCAAGTGCCCACTGGAGGCTGGCTGCAGAAGCACAGGGAATTACCTACACAGCCATTCAAAAACAAGTGATATTTTTCCTCTATTGGCACAAACGAAATTGGGATTTTTTTTTTTTTCATAACTCATTGTTTTCATTGGCACTAAACGAGTATGTTTTTCCCTCAGTGACAGGAAGGCACAATGTAGCTGCCAGCAAAGGAGACAAAGAAGCTAAAATCGACTCTAGCTGCGTTTCCATTACACTTCTACGCAAAATAAAAGCGATATTTCTGAGGTTTTCGATAAAGAACAATTTAACCTTGCCGGTGTTTCCATTACGACCAGAATTGCGCACAACTTTAGTAAAATAAAAAACAAAGTCCGTCCGGACGCTGCCAATTCTTGAACATTAGAGTTTTTTTTTCACTGCTCAAACTGTCAGCCGTGATCACGCTAACTCAAAACAGGCACCAACAAAACTCTGAATGAAGATCATCATCTCCAGCTCACAGGTGTGTTGTTATGACAACGTGCGAAAAGGGTGTTTCCATTGCACTTTTGCAAGAAACTTCAATATTGAAACTTCTGAAAAAAACCCTTATGAGAGCGTAAAATCTTACTATTGAAGTTTGAGAAGTTTTTCAAAAATGTGGCGTTTCCATTATTATTTTTTATTGCGATTTTTACTTTATGCGCAATTCTAGGTGTAATGAAAACGCAGCTTCTGCCTCTATTCATCCAACCCCCAAAAAGTTAGATCCAGTCAGCTGTTTTTTTTATCGCACCTGCTAATGATAAATATCAAAACTTTGTATCAGAAAAATTTGTGACATGCATTATACAGTCTGTGGTTCAAACAACCCATGCAACAAAATGACATATAGCTTGGTTTGGGCCAGTTTGTTCTGTTGAAGGTGTTAATCCAGAGCAACTTCATTCAGTGTTATTTTTGACAATTTATGACCAGAATATTGTGCACCATGTAAACACAGTTATTGACCTGGGCTTGAGACAAATTATCTTTGTCTTTCCTTGGATTCACCAATTTTCCATCATTTATGGATTGTTTTTGATGAAAGTTCATGAATATTTGAATTTTGCCACTGCAAAACAGAGATACAATGATCAAATCTTTAACCCTTTCCTGGAAAATTTCCCTTGCCTCTCATAATGAGTTGAGAGGGAGCACTAATTGTGTGTAATGGCATGGGTAATTATAAAAAGAAACATATTAACAGAAAAATCTATGAGGAAAAGTCTACAATTCTGTCTTAATTATTGAACTGATTTATTGATTCATGGAGAAAAAAGAAAGCGCAATCCTTGATTACTGCCCAGAACTAATTATCACTAACCAACCCCCAATGGGAAAAAAAGGTGTAAAGACCTTTTTCTCCTAAAGCACACACCAACAAGCAAACACAGCCTTTGCATCCGTAGGGTCAGTTGTTACACTTTGCCACATTCAACACATGCATCCTCCATTAAAGTGCTGCCTGGTAACTCAAAGCTCCAAGACAACAACATTTTCTTCAACAAACTTAATGAGACCAACTTAGCAGAATCTCTTGTCCCAATCACCTCAGCCTTCTTTAAAAATCAGTTTTCTTACATAAAACTCAAGACACAGCTTATTGTTTTAAAACCTACATTAGTGGATCAACAAAAAACTGTCACAAAAGAGTTCAAAAGAAGTAATCACGTATCACATTGAAACTTCTCACATGCTGCATGCAGTAGGTAATTCTAAAAGATGTTAATTATGAGTAAGTTTCAAATAAATCTCACCCTAATCCGTCTTCAGCTCATTAGCCCCTCTGCTTTTCCTAACTGACATCTCAGCTGTCATGCTGAGCTGAGCCTGCATAACAAAGGCACTGAAAAGACAATGAAAGAAATGAAAGAGAATTGAGGCTAATTTAGAATAAAGAGGATGTAAAATACTTGAGGAAGCCAAAAAATGTTAGTGCTAATTCTTTTCTGTAGCCACCCGTGATTCTATTTTGGCCACTTTTTTCTGCATTTAATGGCCCTCATTTACTAATAAATGTGTAGAGATGCTCTTACTCAACCCATGAGTTCAGTGTTTATGCAAAAACACCATCAGATTCAGGACCATCTCTTTTCAGCTCTGTGTGTATGCTAGTGAATCAGAATCATTCCTAATTGACGTGCGTGTGCTGCAGTTTGCAATCAGCATACCATCACTCCCTGATTCATCTATATAAGGACATCTGTTCTTTGCATCATGAGGAGGCGCCATCAACTGCCGTGTTGCCAGCATCAGCCACACAGCCAACTCCCTCACCAGGGAGTCTTTACAAGGTGATCAATAATCAGATGGCTCTCTTTGGTGCTGTAAGGGGGATCGCAACGGGGATCCAAAATAAAACTACATATTAAAACAGTTACTGGATATTTTTGAGAACAAATAAATAAGTATGAGTGAGCTGTGAGGTTGTGTGTGTCAGAAAATGTATAGAGTAATGAGAAGAAGCAGTCATTTCATGTTTTCGTTCAGTTCTGAAAAGTGCTTTATGACTGACCTCCATTAGAGACGCTACGTTCACCATACCCAACCATTTAATTAACACCAAAATTGTGACACTTCAAAACGTACATTGTGATATTTTGAATTTTAATACTAAATGTTTAATCTAAGATTAATTATTATATGTATGGTAAGTCAATGCAGTGAAAAAAAAATCTGCGTTTACACGCAGAGGGACTGAAAACACTGTAGTAAGCATGACAGGCCTGTAGTAGGCGTTATAACTGTCTTGCCCAGAAGCCGCTTTTGGAGGTCTCCACTGAGGTAGAGTTGGGTTGATTATCTGGTGTTTTGGTGAATACTAAGTGCAAAAGTGGAGCAACAGATGCAGATTTTGTATAAAGACAGTCAGCAGATACAAGAGATTGAGCAGCATAAGCACAACACAGTAGCTAGAGACGATCGTAACAACAGTACTGTGGCCCTGTTGTATGCGCTTGCGCGAAGCGGAGTGTGACGTCACCGTTTCCACCAAAAACGCTGGCTTACTGTTTACACTGCAATAATGTTGGAAGTGTTTCAGAAAAATCCCACTCTGGAGGCCGTTTTCAAAAGTTTGCGTTTTATGTCGGCTGAAATCCCGTTTCCATGTAAATGTGAGGCTGAAACGGAACAAAACTTATGCGTTTCACCCTTAAACCGTTGTCGTGTAAATTGCCCCTGAGGGAGTTGGTCATAATCATTTGTGCGTATGTATGGTGGGGGGAGGCTAAAAATTTGTTTGCAATGTTAGAACAAATTCAAGTACGAAAAAACTGATAAATCACAGATTTGTAAATCAAATGTTCATACACACGATTTAAGATGCATATGCACTGTTTGCGAATGAGGCCTAATGTTTATTATAAACATGACTATATAAATTTCAGGCTGCAGGCCTCAAGAAGCTGGCTGCAAAGTTTGTTTCATTGGCTTTGACTTAATTAGTTTAATTTTTGTGTGTTACTCATTTCCGTGCTTCTCCATTACCGCTCAGGCAACTTCTTTTACTCATCAATTATCTGAGCATAACTTAGAAACTTCAAATCTGAAGAGAAATACATACCATGACACCATAAACACCAAACATATCTTAATGCATGTTCTTCATAAATTACTTTTAGACTGTGTGTAGCTTGGCCTCTGATGAGAAGTCTGAAGATATGTCCTCAATGTGTTCCTCCCTGTGAGCTCAGGCCCAGCTTTCAGTTTGCAGCTTGAAGATTGGCAAAAAGCCACCAGGAGACAAAATGCTTTCCCTCTCTTAATTCTTGATCACCATCTCAGACAAAAGCAGTGGGGTGGAATAAATTCAATAATCTGTGGGTGGGAACCTGGCAATGAAACAAACTCAGAAACTGGCGCAGCATGAGGGCAATTCACTGACCAAAACACAGCATCCTGACCTGACTGTGTGGGCTGGGAAACACAAGGGTTGTACTTCTTTTTATCCACAAACACAATACAGTTTGAGCACATTTTAATATTCAGGGCATATGACTGAGTTTGCCAAAACTTCATATGCAGATCAAGTCAAGGCACTTTTTCAGGATAAGTTAACTATCTGCTGTTTCTGGATGGTTCAGTTGGATTGGACAGTCTTAAAGATGGGGTAAAAATTTCAGGTCTCTCAGTTAAACTGTCCTGGTTTAGAAATCATGTTTTAAGACATGTATCTAATCAAGAAGCTTTTTTTGTGTTGTGTGAAAGATGGTTGCTCATTATGTTAAAGAATGCTGGCTGTCTTCAACACATCAAATTGATCCAACACGAGTTCTTACTGATGCTGAATGAAAGGGCTGTCAGTCAATTATGGCCCAAGGAGTGTGAACTAACCTTTATTTTACAGCACAATTCTGAGTACCTGGTTTTCAAATAGACTAACAGCTAGAATCGTATAACTTTCAGTCAAAAGTTCATCCTCATTACGCAGAGGTACTTCTAACTCTTTCCAAGGAGATCAGTGATAGTCGTCTTCAAGAATATAACAACATGGTTGATTGATCCTGCCTCTTTACACTTCCATTGTTCTCCAGGTGTTAATGAGCGCAAGCCTACTACTAGTCAAACACAGGCTGACTACTTCTATCTGAACGTGTCGAAGCACCTGATGTTGTCAGATGAGCTGCCTGCCTCCTGTGCATTCGACTCATCATTGTTGATAATGAGGTCCACGAGGGCAGTGTCATCTGCATTCAGATTGATTTAACTGATGGCTGGCAGGATGTTAATCATTTGGGTAGTCAGAGATGTGATGGGTAAACATGTTTTCTTGTGAGACATTATTGATGGAGAGGTATATGTCAGGTTCCAACTTCAGACATTGCTTTCAGTCTTTCAGAAAATGCCAGTGGATCGAAGAATGATGTGCCTTTCCACAGCACATCTCTAAAGAAGAGTAATTTTCCGAGTTGCACTGGAGATAGAGATCCTATCTAAGAGAATATATGATTGTACAACAGACTGATTTTCCTAGTTGACAAACTGCAGGCAGGACACAAGACAAGGGTTCATTTTGTCTAAACTGTGGTCAGTAGGCTGTGATGTGAAGTCAAAACAGTGGCAGGCAACCTTTATTCCCCTGTTAGAGCTGAAAGGAATAAAATTATATAAAAAAAAAAAAACAGTTTTGCGTTGTTTCCTTAAGGTTTATACCTTTGAGCAGGGGTGGCCAACCAGTCAGAGACCAAAATCTACATAAGTTACCGTGGTACTACAAAGAGCCACATCACACATGTGGTCTTACAAATGCACTTCCTCTCACACATATACGAAATGACATAAAATAAAAATCAATACATTTCCATCCATCTGGATAGCTATGAGCACATGAGAGACTGAGAGGAGCACATGCAGAGAAGAGAAACCGAAACTTAAGTATCAATCTTATCACCTAAGCATTGATCAATACTGATCCCAACGTTGGCATTGATATATCAATATTTTAGATTGATCAGCACACCATTACTCATATATATATATATATATATATATATATATATATATATATATATATATATATATATATAATTTTTTAATGAATGGATCAAAGAGCCGCACACCAAAAGGCAAAGAGCCACATGCGGCTCGTGGGCAGACTCAAAGTCATCTAATGTTACCTGTTCTCCTTAGTTATCATTAACATTTTTATAATGGGCTGATCATTTTCTCAGGCTGAGAACTGTTATTGTACTGAAGGACAGTGAATATTGTGTTGATTAACCCTTATCCTGCAGGATAAGGGGGTTAACTTGAAATGATGATAAACGACTGATTAAAACAGACTTTGCAGCTCAAGTCTGTTTTAGTCAGTCGTTTCTCATCATTTCTAGTATATGATCAAAAAGAAAGTGTCATTAAGTGGCGACTTAAGTCCTGATCACGGTTCCTGCCTGTACTGCTGAAACCGTGTGCGTTACTGTTGAAATTTGTGAGTTGAAGTGCATGCAGTTCTTAAATTATGAGTAAATGGGAGACAATGACAGTTTGCCTGATGGTAAATTAGTTTATTCATTTCCAGATAACACGATCATTTTGTAAAGGCTATGCCTTTCATACCATCCTAGTTTATAAATAAGATATCAATGTGGAGGGACTCCAAGCAAACTTAATTTAAGCTGATCTGATGGGAAAAACGAGTCAGAGATTTTCTGCCCAGTAATAATTCTGTTTACACAACTTTGAGCCATGGCCATCTGCACCATGACAACACACTCAAAAAACTCCAGTCTTGCTCAATGCCTGATGAGGAGAAAAGCACACTGAAAAATTGTGTCCCACACATAGTCTACACCTGTAATGACATACATAGCCACCCAAGTATACTAGATGTCGAACTGAAGCATCTTTACAATCAAATAAGATCCCCATCCAAAATAGATACTGAAAAAAACTACCCCAGATGCCTGTTAAGATATAATCCCTACACATAGATGAATACCGGATGAGTAACAGCACATACAGATATAGAAAAAGATAAGCCTGGCAGTGCCTGACTTCTTGAATTGCATTGAGTGACTAGTGATGCCTTACTTTAGATGTCTCTTATCCTGATGCTTTGAAACATCTCAAGTGTAGCTGTTGGTGTCATCAGACTTGTACTGATTGTTGGAGGCGCTACTATTAGCAACAATCCACAAACAAAACAGCTTCCCCTGCATTTGTTTGAAAACAGTCAAGGTGGAAACATTTAAGTTTGGGACCACTTAAAAAAAATTAAACTGATGACTTGAACCACCAAGACTGAGGAGACTGATGCTACAAAAGAACCACATAGTCTGAACGCAGCTCTATGGATTGTATCACAAAACTTTGTGGTGTAAACAAAAACAAAATTCAGACAGAAAACCTAACATAGGGAGATTTTGGTGAACAGGGAAATCTTACAAAGGAGCATCATTATCAAGAAACTTGTTGTAAAATTAAAAGCATGACCTAAAATGATAAGTGTTTTGTTTCTTTATCTGTGTGTATTGTGAGCTTATTGGTGTAAAGGCACCAGAACGTTCAAGCATTCAGCTTCATTAAATGGATGTTTTTGAAGCACCTTCTTTTGTAGTGCACACTCTTAAAGGCAAAAGCTGAAATATCTTTGTTTTTTTTTTCCTTTGGCTGAAAGACACTTAAAAATGAACAAAAGGAATAATCAACTCAAAGTAAAAAGCACTTCAGATCTCTTTTTCTTTCTTATCTTTGACTGATTTAGTTGTTTTGTTTTCCACAAAGATAACACTTACAAGTTGAAAAACTCAGCCCCTTCACAGATCGGTGGTGTTACTTTGTCCTTTAAAAAGTCAATCAACCTTTTTGACCTTTTCCCTCAGTAGAAACCTCTCATTTTTCTGTGTTTATCACTGGTGGATTTTTCCAGGCTCTCAGTCGAGCTGTTGTGCAGAATGAATCAATGAGTGGCTATTCTTTACTATAGATCCCTTTACTAGAGTGCTCTTCTGGAAAGCCTCCAGCACAATGTCACTGTCAAGAAGTCTAATTATGTACAATCCCCCATCCCAGGACACAACTGAGGAGTTTGTCTCAAGTCACTTGAGTACTTTTCTGCCTTTTATGCTAAAATCAGATACAGGTGTGGTCGTTCATTTATCAGTATGAAATATGACTGTACCTTCAATCCTTTCTGAAATATAAATGTTATAGACTCTGTAAAAATATCTGTTGTCAGATTTCAATGTTAATATTACATTATTTAACATACAACATATATTCAACCTAATATGAACATTGAAGCACCAAAATGTCAAATGTTTATGCATTTATGTAGCAGTATTAAAACCAACAGAAGGGTTTTTAACAGTATAAACATGAACACACAGAGAGCCGGAAAGAGCCAGGAGGTAGCCATCAAATTACTTTTCAGTCATCTTTTTTCCCCTTTATCTTATCGTCTTTTTTATTTGTACCTGGCATAACTCTGTCAGTTTACCACATGTGCTCTTCGACTTTCATTGAAAAATATCAGCACTTAAGAAAATCGTGTTTATTTTGTGACAGTGTTAATTTTCTGTTTCTGATTAGTCAAAACTCTATGACAATGATGACTAAAGCCGTACTTCCACTGAGCAGACTGGTTCAGTTTGTCTCGGCACGGCGCACATTTTGTGGCGTTTCCACTGACTTATCCCAGAATGGATCATCATATAGGCAAGACGAGCCATCCCACTTTTTGGGACCCTTTCCTATGGGTGCCAGACTGAACCGATCCGCTCTTGAAAGGTGGAGCTACAACATTGCAGACCGTTGACTGGTTGAAAGAATCATCACAGGGTTAAGGCTTAACTGTAACAAACTGTGCCATCCGTACTGAACCGAACTGGACTGCTTGGTGGAAACGTACCTTGATTCTTGACAGCAACAGTGAGGCCAGGAGAAGCGACTTGTTCCTAACTCTCTTTGAAAGGGAAAAAGTAAGAGGGTTTGGGGTGAGATGCAAAAGTAAATGGCGTTGCATTTACACGGAAACTGTGTTTCAGCCAATCTAAAACGCAAACTTTTCAAAATGGCCTCTGGAGTGGAAGTTTTCTGAAATGCTGTAGACACCGTTGCCATGTAAACAGTATGCCAGGGTTTTCAGTGGAAATGCTGACGTCACACTCTGCTTTGCACGATCGCATACAACAGTACAACAGTAACATTGTTACGATCCTTGTGGACTACCATGTTGTGCTTGTGCTGCGCAATCTGCTGAAGCTGCTGACTGTCTTTCAACAAAATGTGCACCTGTTGCTCTACTTCTGCTCTTAGTATTTACCAAAACACCTGATGATCAGCTCAACTCTACTTCAGTGGAGATCTACCAAAAGCAGCTTCTGGACAAGGCATTTATAGCCCCATCTACAGGCCTGGCATGCTTACTACAGTGTTTTCACTCCCTCTGCCTTTCCGTGTAAACCCTGATTTTTTTCACTTCGTTTTAGCGTTTTCAGATGAAACGTTGAAATGTAAACAGGGCCTGAAACAACATACTGTCCTGCAATCAAGGCAACAGCAGGTGGGCTAGGGATTCATCAGCCAGGTGTTGATTGCTTTAAAGTCACTTAAGCGATCTGTGGTTGTGAAAAAAGTAGCAATTTTGAAAGCTTTGACATTTGCTTTATGTATGTTAAAAGGTCCAAGCAGAAAGGGAGATGAATGGAGACACAAATGCCAATATCAATACTTCTGAGAAGGCCCTTTACTCCTTGTCTACCTCCAGTGAAAATCCTCAGTTCACTTATGTCCTCCTGATTTCTAACATTCAATTTAGTGTAATTTGTCATGCATGGAGGCTGATAAGAGCACAGTGTCAGGGAGGTGTTAACGAAATTGGAGTTGGAGGAACTGTTCTACGTAAATAAGTCTCATCTTAAATCAATGAAATTATTTATAGGATGATATTTTTGGTCACTTTTTAGTGAGTATAAAAGCAGGATCTCAGAGACGTGTGTGACAAAAAAGGTTTTCCAGATTTATGTCAGGCTTTCTCACACTGTCACAAACAGTTTTCCAAACACTTGTATTAGTGTGTTTAGGGTATGGTTTATGCTCTCTTACATGATGTTATGTCCAATGACACTATTCTGCCTCTCTGCCTTAATGTGTGTTTGCTCTTTCTCAGTAAAGGAGCCCCCATGTAAATATTGGTGGTTCAAAAGAGCTCCTGTGTGTACCCTGTGGCTCTTTGAAGCATTGTGTTAAGGGAGAGGTTATATTATGCATGCACAAATCCTTTGATATTTCTGAGTCAAAAAGAAAGAAACAATTCCTTTTTCACATCCACCTCAAGTTATTGCAGGAAGAGAATTCTAATTTGCCCAGGTGCAGTTCAAAGAATACAACTTACACCAGCCTGACACATTTATAAGATTACTGTTTCAGCTTTTCAGTAAAATAAGGAGGACTGTGTACTGGGCACCCTCGGGAGGTTTATATTCAGTAACAAAGACAAATTCTAATCAAGTCTAGCTCTTTTCTGCTGCTGCAAATCAATATCAAGGTGCAAATTGGATCTTATTAGGTTTGTTTTCATTCCCTTATACCAATGTTTGCTGAAGCAGAAGGATGTGCTGAGTTTCTTTGGCATGCCTGGGCCTGTTAGATTGGTCAAATCCAACAGGAGACAGATTGTAGTTTGTTAAAATCTGGGTGGATTATTAGCTTCAAGTCATTCAGAGGCAAAATTATGAACATGAAAAAAATTTTGTAGTTTAAAAACCTGAATACAGAGAGAAAACTTCCCTAGGATTGTTCCAAATTGATTTTAAAAAATTTCTGTCCTTCAAAAGATGCAGGCTCTGACATGAGGAAGTGCTTCAGATCAAATGTTTCTATTTTCTGATAATGTTCAGGTGTGTCTTTAACAACTGGGTTGAAATTATGGACAGGTGTGACAGCCCACTTCCTGTTTTAAGAGCAGCAGTTACATCCACAAAGTTCAACGTCCTGTTTGTCCGTTGAGCTTTTTTTTTTTTTCTTCTTTTTTTTCATTTTTTTCCCTTTTTTTTTTACGATTTCTCATAAATTTCTTTTAACGAGATTGTTTCTTGTCACGTTCTGTATTTAAAAACAAAATATGCACTAAAGATGTACACGCTGCATTTTATTCCTTGGTGCTGGAAAACTCTGCCTAAATAAAGGGGTAAAGCAGCACCCAAATTATAATATTATATATTACTTTATTGGCCCAACGTAGATTTTAGTCTTTTAGTTTTTTTGTCTTGTTTTTTTTTTTTTTTTTTTTTTTTTTTGTTTTTGCTTTTGTAACATTGGGTAGTTGTTGGGGGCAAGATTAAAAAATGTCAGAAAAAGCATTGTGTAATAAAAACGCACAACATCATATCATTTTTTAAAATGTAGTCACTGGATGTAAAACCATCCGTATTAAACAATAAAACACATCACTCAGTGATATTCTGTATGGCCACTGACAGCTGGAAAACAACACAACATTTTCATGTTCATGTACAAGATAGATAGACAAAGATGAAACTTAAAGACACTTTCTCAATAATTTTAGTCTATTTTAGTCATCAGGTTTAGTAAAGCTTCTTTTTTTCATTTCAGTTATCAAAACTGTTTATTGTCAGATGTTTATTATCAGACTTGGTAACAACTTACTTGGCATATAAATGTATACAGTATCACAGTTTTACTGGAAAATGCAGGTTTGTGGTTGCAAGCTTGTTGACTGTAGCTGTAGCCTCTTTTCACTGGAGCTGTTTTTTTTCACCACAGCTTGTCAGAACAGCATGAATTCACTTCTCTAACCCCTTCTCCCCTTAGACTCTTTATTTTTCACTTTTCTTTAGCCTTAAGATTACAGGCTTTAACGCAGGAGACCCATGAGGCAATCGATCGGGTCACTGGAAGTACAGGAGGAAATGAGGGAAGAATGTAGACATGAAGTCATATGTCTTTTGAAAGCGGTATTTTGAGCCAGTGGCTGATGGGGTGCCAAATGTCTGCAAGTGTGTCAGGCTTTATGATGAAAACACCCTCTCAGTTTCTTGCATCACTATAACCCATGTGAACAGGATGGTTTCCTCTGTGGGAGCCTATTGCTGAGTGGATCAAAGGTCTCTGACTACCTCCTCAGACATACACCTCTGCACAAAGAAAAGGAAGCACTTATAAGCACAGCTAGAGAGCACTTTATCCACTCTTTTGAACTCGGCACTTTTTGTGCAAAACAGGAGTCCTTCAGGTCAGGTGTGTCAAACTGTCAGTAGAAACAGGAATTTAACTTAAAGAAAAAACAACCATTGCTTATGAACACGTTTTGCATAAAAGAAACAACTATATAACTAAAACTACTATATAACTGCTATCAAATGCTACAAGTGCTTTGTTATAAAGTACAAAAACAAACCGGATCCAGCATCAAGTCCCACCATTTCTATATATCTATTTTTAATGGCTACACCTGCTAGCGTGGGGTGGGTGTCATATGAAGTAATTAACAGCACACTGCAGAAATAGCTTTAAATAGATATTTCCTAGGGCAAAGATTGCTAATGAGTGCAATGTTTGAATCTTAAAACTAAAGCAGAATGAGATTTTTTTTTATACTGTGAGAAAGACTGCCTTCATATGTTCAGATCAAAAGCTATCTGCTTTGTCCACAGACGGGGGGATGAGATTCTGAAATAAAAGGGAGCTGCATGATAATTCGTTCAGTTCTGAGCCTGATACCCCTTCATAATGAAGGACAGCGAAGTCCTGATTTCTAAATAGATTTACAGATAATTTTGCCAAAGTTTCCTGTGATGTGAATTATGTTAAAATTGATTTTACTGCGCCATTTAAATGTTCAAACTTTCTGTATGGTCAGAGTCCCCAAGGACGTGAAACAAAAATCTAGCCAACCTGGGCTTTGAGTATTGACCTGCATGCCCTTCTTTGGGATACGATTGGTAATGTTTTGAGTTAAAGATAAAAAAAGGAATACATATAAAATTACTGAAGTTGATATTTATCATACTATAATTGTTCAAATGTTTATCAGCAGTTTGGTTAAAAAATGCTGAAGAACTTACAGAAAAGACTATTCAATTGCAAAATTTTAAATCTTGGTGACTAAATCATAGTTAAGCCTTAGGGCTCTAATTTCGTAGACCAGGCACAAGCGCAGGCGCAGGCGCAGGCGCAGGCGCCTGTCGGCCCTCACCGCGCGGACAGGGCGTGACCAGCGCACTTTGCAAGTTTCCTGCAGTGCCAAGAAAGGCGCAGGGATGTGCTTCCACGCCTCCCTTCGCGCAAATGGCAGAGAGGGAAGAGAAAAGATGTGAGTGGGTTTAACACACCCCAGCGCTGTCTTCACCAATCAAATGAGCGCCTCTCCTCGCCTTTAGATGCCCTGCAGCTGAGGTGCAGTGTCTGATTGGTCTGACTGATCCACAGCACCGCAGGAACAGTGCTGGAAAGACCCGGCAGCGGAGACGGTCAGAGCCGCTGTCCCTGCAGCTAGAGACTGGACAGCGAGGCGCATTGGAGGACACGAAGCGCGTCACTGTGTGGGCCAGCTCCTGGGACAGATGTAATCTATTCCTTTGTCATTAATAGGAGTACAAAATTAAGAGACAGTTACACAGCTGGCTTATCCATTCAGAATACTCTTGATCCACCTGCACTCCTGGTTTGTCATCGCCAAATAGCAGAACCTTTGGTGATACACTGTATACTCTCCCGGTGTCTCCACCTCATCCTCCTTACAACAATGTACTCTGTCTTTATAGATCAAGTTAAAAATAAAGACTAAAACAGAGAAATATGGGAAATCACGGGTAAATCCTGAGTGACATACATTTATTTTCTCTCTTTTTTTCTTCGTCTTTTCTCTCCCTCTTTTCTTTGAATTAAATGAAATGAGAGAAGCCAGATATATACTCAGTATCCGATGTTAAGGCTGTTAATTGTTGTTGTCTAACTGTAAGATGCGTATCAAATTTCCAGCTGCCGTCAGGTTAACTTTCCATTATGACAAACAGCTTTAATCTGACATCAGATGTGATGGGAAAATTAATATAGATATAAATGTATATGCTGGTTCAGACAGTTACATTTAATAGTGATTACTGTGATTGTTTATTGCATTAAAATGTGCCTGACACTCTGGAAACCTGCCTCTGAGGCTTTGTTGACATGTGCGCACATGTGCGCCTGTCACCAAATCACAGCTGCGGAGGGTGCGCTCTGCTTTGCGCCGAGAATAGACCAGGTTGGAGCTGGCGAGCTTTCAGCCCACTTTCTGCACTGGTTTTGGCACGAAATTGTCACTGTGCCAACATGAATCTGCCGATACCTCCCCCTGGCGTGCCGCCACACCCATCTCTGTGCAGACAGTCTACCAAATTGTCAAATTGGCAGCGCACGGTGGTGCACCGCACGAAATTAACACTGGCAGGGTGCGCCAGGCTTGTGCCCCCTGTGCCGCGCCACAAAATTAGAGCCCTTAGTGTCAAGTTTGGCCTGATCCTTCTCCACTCATACCGGATCCAGCTTTGAGGGGCTGGATCAGGCTGATAACCAATACCAGGATTGGATTGTTGGATCCCTAGAAAGCAGACCAGACAAGACAACATATCACATACAGCCATGGCAGCAATAGTGAATGTTCAGCATAGAGTAGGACCTACTTGTTTGTTAGTGGAAGCAGGATGTGCATTTACACATTACGTACCATAGAAAATATACCACAACCCAAAACTCAAAGGACGGGCCTTAACATAAACTGGCACTGCAACAGATGTAGCTACTGGCATTGACTGGCATTTAAAGACACCAACCCATCCACTGACATAATTGTTTGCTTTTAAGTCAGGAGTTTGGATGTTGGTTAATGGAGTGTGGGAGTCTGTTGGGTATTAAGTTGGGACAGTTATTGCATTAAACAGAATATAAAAACAAAGCTGTGAATTATTTATTTATTTATTTATGTATTTATTTATTTATTTATTTATTTATCTATTTTCAAATCAAGATGTGTGTGCTCTTCTATTTCCAACATCTGTTAGGGTATTAACAATCTTTAGAGTTGGCCAGCCTTTAGTAGATTTTTTTTTTTCAAATCAATATGCATGGCTTTTGGTCTCAAAGAAAACTGCCTCAGACTTTTGACTCCTGGTTCATAAATTGTTGGCCACAGACAACCACAGTGCCACCTTACATCAAATACTTCAAAGAAATAAGGGACATTCCTCTGACTGTGACACACAGGAGATGGATGAGGTTATTAACGCTCTTGCAGATTGACCACAATAAACCTCCCCAGTCCCCTGGTGGGGCAGTAAAAAGCCTGTGAGACTTGTTGAAATTACACAGGGGGATGAATAAAAGGGGTTACATTTTCAGGCGGGAACATGGAGAATGTTTTTGTAATATGCCTCTGAGTTAAATGGGCTTGTTCTGCACAGAGGTCTTATCTGAAGCACAAAGCGAGTGGTTATTTTGGGTATGATGCAAATCTTGGCCTAGGCAATTCAAACAACAGAAATTAAATTAGGGAGGGCATAGAGCAAAAACAACATAAAATATATGAGTATTACACTATAATCAAACAAACAAACAAACAAACATAAAGTCATTAAATAAAACCAGGCCAGGTTAAGTTTCTTGAGAAAAAACCTGCATGCAGAAACACAATATCTCGACATGGGCAAAGAAATGTGGTCATTGAAATGTACAAAAAACAGAGTTTTAAAGTGAAGTGCACCATACTCGGGTCGGTACACTTAGTTGCACTCAGCCTTGGTACACTTCATGTACGAGCACAAGTACACATAGGTGAGAACATGACACTAAATTCATGATGTATTATCCTTGCATCCACTCCCCTTGACAATAATTTTAAACAATGGCGGGGTGTTAGAGGGTTGTGTCAGACAGAACCGACTTAACATAAGCCAAAAAGTCACTAAAGTTGTAGCAATGTTCTCCGTGTTCTCTATTGTGCTTGCTCTGGTGAGACCGAGCTTCTTGTAAACAGATGCTTCATATTGACATAGATGGGCCATGCATGTGTCGGCAATTGTGCCTAAGTCTGTTTTGTATTGCAGTAGTGCGACCGGGGGCCGTACTGGCCATTGGGTCTTTTGTATTCACGAATAACAAAGCTTGAGCCTGCAAGCTTTACAATGTACAGTTAGCTGTTCTGAGATCTGTAAGTACACTACATGATTTTAGATTTAGAAGTGATTTAGTTTCCATTTGTTGTATTAGAAGTGCCTGCAGAAAAAGCAGAACCACATCTCTTGTAAAGCAAAGAAGGTATCAGCAGACATTAGCGATTAGCTTTATGTCTAAACAATGGCACACATGGGAAGAAAGTCGTTAATTGTTGACCACAGGGTACACAAAGCATTAAGAGCAGTTGACCATCATTCCCAGGGGTATGTTGCACTGGCAGAAGATAGCCAGTGTCTTGCAACATGAATAATTGAGTAAGCTATACATGCTGCTGAATATTTAGAGAAATGTACCACCGCAGAGGAAATGCAGAGAAGGTAGTAAGGCTGGATTACATATTCCTGATGAGCTAAGTTTAGTTTAGTTTGTTGTCTTGAAGGTTTATGGTATTTGGTTGTCAGCAATACAACAAAAAATAATAATTTGATTCTGTCCGTGTACAGGTAGTGCTATCTATGAACTGTGTCACTGCTTATGTATCAATTCATTTCAAAGAGCATTATCTTTCAGGTCTATATAAGAATAACAGCAGGCTTAAGTTTGGATTAAATGGATCTCATTGGACAGGCTCCCAGTTGTTCTTTGTAGATAATTAGTTCTCATTTAATCAAGTACAAAATAATGTGAGAAAATCTGGGTACCTTGAAGAAATGTTCCTTACCACTGCATGTATTAGATGGGTGTGAATAAGCAAAATACTTTAATCTGTGTTGAATGTTGAATCTGAGTGGAAGGTTAAAAAAGGCTCAAAAACAGACAAGAAGCTCATGAAGAAATGAGGCTTTGACATTATTATCTTTCAGATGAGGTTAAATATTTTGTCTTCTGTGTCGAGGACAAGTCAAAGGATTAAAGGTCAGAGGGCAAGCTCTTATGTAATGAGGGAGTAAATGGCTTTGCTCAACTGTGACTTCAATAAGCTGCAAACAATGTGTGTTGCTTTCTCATTTTCATTACACCATTATATGATACTCTTGCTATCTGTTTATCAATAATTGCATAAATGAAGGGAAATCAACAACAATTACCTTTATAGAAGCAAGAGAAAAACAAAAGTTAAAAGTAAGACAAAAAAGCCCTGTGAGGTATGTTTGAATTTATAATTGTTTTGGGTAACTAATTAGTTTAACAATTTCTAAATAAATATATGCTTTAGTTGAGCTATTATGACAACATAACTCATTGCAAAAACAGCCATGAAATCCACTTCAGCTTGGCTTGTTGAGTTATTCCAAGCTCTTTATTGATCACCAAAGATTCAAGAGTGGACAGACAGGAGATTTGTTTCCTTTAATCTCTGCAGAGCTCTCATTGTTTGCTCTCTCTCTGCTCCACAGAGGGATCCCAGGAAAGAAGTGTGGCACCGTCATCCTGTCTGCTGAGGAGCTGAGCAATTGTCGAGTGAGTAAGCCGTAATAATCTCCACTGACAAACACTCGTTAATGGGCAAACATCTGTCAGCGAAGCCTGGTTAAACAGACTTTGTACACAAAGTGGATTGAGCTGTATGGAGATGAAGAGGAAAGAGTGAAGTGTGGGCGCACAGCAGCAGACAACGGAAACTTCTGAGTTTGTTTTGTCTGCCTGGGGGAAGAATTGGATACTGGTCACGTAAAGTTAAAAAATATGTCTTCAGTCTCTCAATTTTAAATAACTGAGTCTGGCACTTTACTGAACTTCAACACTGAAATCTCGCTTTAGTCTTAAATACTGCCATTGGTGATTTTTTTTTTATATTCTTCATCTTTTTTACTTTGGAACATTTTGATTTTTTGGCAGTTGTTGTCAAAATAAGTCAGACTCTGAAGAGTAGTGTTTTTTTGTTTTTTTTTTGCTGGTTTTTTTGGGGGGGATAATTGCCCTCGCACCAGGCCCCTGTGACTCAGTGGAGTTGGTCTGAGAATAGAATAGAGTAGAATAGCATAGAATAGAATAGAATAGAATAGAATGGAATAGAATGGAATAGAATAGAATGTACTTTTTTTAATCCCTGGAGGAAAATTCAGGTCTTCTCTTGGTCAAAGGTCAGGCGTTCAATTCCATGTTCATTTCCTGCTGCCCACATGCTGACATGTCCTGAAGTTAAACATGTCATTCCAAACTGCCCTCAGAGGCTGTGTCAGCAGTTTGTGAATGGGTTTACTAAATAACAATGTTCTCCTACGTTTGACATGTACTGTAAAAGGGTCAGAAGACAAGAGATAGCTCCATATTAACATAGTTAAATAAAGACAAAACTGCATTTTTCACCATTTTTCAGTGATATATTTCCTGCTTTTTAAAAAAAATCAGATTTAATAAATAGATAAATAAATGTTAAAGCACTGTTGCTCAGCATTTTAACATAAAAAAACAATAATCAAATAAAGTGACCAAACAGCGGTACACCAAGCTGTATACAAGACACTAATGTTGGGCCTTGAGCATGTTTTCTTCTCCACAACTCGAACTCGAGGAGGGCTATAGGACAACCCATGCTACAATCCTGTATGAATGAATGAGGACAAGGGCATATTGCACTGTTCAGGAAAGTGTGGTTTAACAACAGGGAGTAAAGTTAATGATTGCAAGAGATCTGCAGTCTGTTCTGGGCACTGACACCAGGGATAGAGAATCACTGTGGAGATTAGAAGGAAGAGGGATGTCAGGCACAATTACCTCCCCATCTCTTGAGCTCTGAGTGGGGGTTTTCCTGGAAGCAGCCCTCGAGTCTTGGAGCCAGATTGGTAAGAATTCTGCAACACTGCTGAGTGCAGCTTCCTAAGGACTCCAATGAGCAGTGCAGCCAGTGATGCAATACACGGACCCTCCAGTGCCCAGCTCTGAGAACATGTACATGTTGGCAACAAAGCCCCTGGGGCTTGGCTGTAAGTGACAGCCCAAGAAAACCTGCTGCAGCCTAACTGGCTCCACGCTCAGGTCTCCTGACTATGGATGCAAATATCCAGTTTTTCTGGTTCTTCGATACCTGGGCTTTGGGTATCAACTGAAATCGATATTGATCCGATACCAGTGTTAAGTAATAACCTACGTGCCTTACTGTGGGATAAGACTGGTAAAGTTTTGGGTATAAGGCAAAAAATAGTATATGGAGGAATTGAAGTTAATAGTCATTTAAACTATACAATTTAAAGTATTCAATTTCTAGAATGTACATTAATTCAATTCAGCCGTAAACGTTTGATCCCTGTAGACTGGCAATGCAGCAAAAAACAAAGAAAGTGCATCAGAGGTAACTTTCAAAGTTAACTAGCCAAGAGTGCCTAAAAAAAAAAAAAGCCACAGAGCTGGATCAGCACCATGGATCGGCCCCTTACCACCAATACCGATCCAGCTTTGAGGGGCACAGATACCAGGATTGGCATCAGTGCATCCTTACTCCACACACACCTTGAGACCCTCCCCCTCACTTTCTTCTTGTCATTTTTTAGTGGATTTCTGCATCTGGGTTGGTTTCTGTCTTTTGAATTTTCATCATTTAAACATTTGCTGCACGTTTCTCCTTATGAAGACACTTTGGGCTGCTGAAGACTTTCTACCATTTTTTTTACTGCTGTATGTGAAGGTTGCAAATGGAAAAACAATTTTAAGTGAGATGAAATAAGTGATAAAGTGAGTATTCTGTCATCACCTGAGTTGAAGAGGTTAAAGACAGCAAGCAAAGATCTTTTTTTGGGCAAATTTGTCTAATGATCTTTTTACCATCCCTTGAAATAAAATAAAATAATAAAAAAACACATTTCCTTACATGAAAAACCACTTCTCAGAAAAGTAAGTGCCTCCTTCGCAGGGCGTCCCCCTGTCTAATGAAATACCTCAGGAACATGATGGGGTGAGTGCAGACCATCCTTTCAGCTGCCGCTGTGGTGAAAAGCTTTGAATGCTTTGGTGATCTCGCAGCATGCAGATCAGAGGAAGATACTGAAAGCATGAGAGGGCAACAGAGCAAAAATCGCAGAGAGAGACAGAAAGACTGGGAGGAGGGGGAAGAAAGAAATACGGCACAATGAAAATGAAAAAGCAAATGAGCAGCGACAAGATGGAGTCAAACGTTGATGTGAATCCCTGTGTTTGTGTGTGTGTGTGTGTGTGTGTGTGTGCGTGTGTGTAATAGCAAGAGCATGTATTAGCAGAATAGGAACAGATACAAAAACTGTGAAGTAAATCAATAGAGGATAATTTCACGCCCTGTGTGAAGCAGCTCTCAAGAACAGCTCGTCTGATGATAGGGTGAGACCAAGCGTTGGTTAATTAAAACGCAGCCCTGCCTGACCTTGATGTCCCATGTGGCCTGTGGGAGACACACATTTACACATTCACACACACCAAGCATACTAAAATGTTCTCACAAACTTGTACATTTTCTTGTTAACTACCTGTCTTGGTTTAAAATTAAGCACAGCCCAATTAATATGGAAGTCCAGTTGAAGCTGAGAAATAATTTATAATGTTGGTTTCCACCTGCACTGCTCTGATTGCTTCACAAGAGCAAGCAGGTACTGAGACACAGCCTTGTGCTGTTGGCTGCAGTTTCAGTCAGATTTGGAAAACTTTAAGCCCTCCCTCATCTTGGCATGATTCACTTTTTGTTGACTATTTTCAGTGTAATTAACCCCCATGAAATGCAGCTGTTTGCAGTAAGACAGACCTAATGCTGCTACCTGCCAAACATCAAATGACCAAACCCTAAGGTAAGCCACTTGCCAGGCAACATACCAGAACCTATTTTCTCTTAGAGGAAGGTGGAGGTCAAAAGAAAGATGGAGCATAATGAACTCTACTGTTGGAAAAAAATAAAACATCTAAATCAATGCTAATGTGTTCAAGGTCCCAGGAATTACTTTCCAACAAATGTGAACATGGTTTCCTCAAGAGTAATGCTGTCAGTATTAAAAACCATATGCAAGTTAAGTCAACTACACAGTTAAATGTCATCTCTGTTGTTTGTTGACACTACAATAAACACTCTGCAAAAATAGATAAGTTATGCGTTTATCATCCTACACTTGTCGCGCAGGTCATTTGTTGTGCTTGAACTGTAGCGCAGTGAACCTCCGCTAGATGCAGCAGCAGCAGCTTTGGTTGATGACAACTACTGTCTTTTTGTAACCAGGTACAGATGATAGATGGCATCTTTTCGTGTGATGTGGTTTGGCAGTATTTTGATTTAGAAAATGTAGATAGTAGTTGTGTGTGCGCAGTGTTGGGTTAACTTGCAATGCAACAAGGAGGGCCAAAGGCTGGTCTAACTTTTCGATGAGTCGGTTTGAAATTTTCATCTAAACAATGTGCAAATTGGTTGCTTTGAAACATCTAAAGTGGATATTGCTCGGCACAACTACCCCAGAGCATCTAAAATTTAGTAACTCTTTCAGACAACATCAAAATATTGAGACTTTCCTGAACTCAGATGACTGGACTGCGTGCCTCTGTGTATGAGACAGCAAAAATGCTACATGCTACTTATTTTACCCACAGTGTTTAACATAAATAGACTTAAACATGGACTGGTGTTCATAGATTAAAATTAATTGAGTAAATTAACTGAGGCTAAAGTATATCTAGTGTTATGTTTTTGAGCTTTGATGTTATCGTTCCCACACCAAATCATCTTGACCTCTTATACGTAAGATACTCCCCTGTAATGACAATGGGTTGATTGCTGTTTACTTATAGCATTGTTTGCACATTTAATCTCCCTGTTAATGGGAAAAAGCAAAACCTAAATTTTTTTGCAATTTTATCTAACCCACAAAGAGACAGACCTGAGTACAACAGTGTAAGTGGCGTCAAATGAGAAGCCCTGTGTGCTTGGAAAGAAACTAATAAGAACTTTGCATACAACACTTAAATACAATGAAAATAAAGTAGGGTCTATATTGTCAGTCTGTCCATCTGCTGGTTATACACTTGAGGAAACATTAAGACCTGTATTACTTTTACAGGGAAAAGTATAATTCCAAGCCAGTTTTTTGGATCTAATAGCTGCAGATATGCTACATGCCAGCTTGATTGATTTAGCTTGTTTGCTTTGCCATTACAATTTGGGTACTTCCTCTTTTCAGCAGTCTTGATACTGGGTTTGAACTATACCCACTACATGGTACTGCCATTGCTGAAAGGGTGTTAAACTAATCTGAAGGGGAGTTGATTTCATAATAGTCCATAAGGTGGTTTTGAAACTGTCATGAATATATTACAAACTGTTATTCAGAAGTTTTTATAAGATTACAAAAAAGCTTACAGTTTCTTACCTCATTTTTTCAAAAGTCTCCAGACAACTAACGTTAAGAATTGAATAATGAGGATGTCAACAGAGTTATCTATAGTGTCAGCGTCTCTGTGGCTCATATCCTGTAATGACTTTATTTTTGGCAGACAGGCTTAAAAACTTAAAGAAGTTACTTCTGTTGTTTACATACCTTTTTCAAAGTTTGTCTCAGCTGAAGAGTTGAGCATCATTACGGTAACGATCAAAGGAAGCACAGCGGGAGTTCATAAACTGAGGCGATACCTAAAAGTTGGATACCATGAAAATAATAAGCGTTGGCAGCCAAGATCACCTTTAATGACTTTCTTATTGTTGCTGCTGCTGCAAGGAAACTTGGTGGAGAAAAAAAGTTGGTCGTTAATAACAGCATTTTTTTTTTCTGAAGCTCTGATGTGCCGTAGTGAGTTTTCAAAGACTGCAGATTAGCCTTTGTATGGCCTGTAGTGGCTAAAGACAGCTACCAAGTGTAAGTTGGTTGGTTTGCTGGCAATGCTTTTCAAAATAATGGTGAAGCATGATTGAAAGTCTGTTCTCTGATATTTTTTTCTCCATGCATCAGAGTTGGGATAATTTAATCATATACTAAAAGCTAAAGCTATGGAGCGCAGATGGCCTAACGGTCTAAGTCACGCTCCGTGAGGTTCGCCCTCGTGCCTGTGGCCTCTTTCTTGCATCTCACACCCCACTCTCGCTCTGTTTCCTACTCTATCCACTCTCCTTGTCTCTCTGATTAAATGCATAAAAAGCCCCAAAAATAACTATACAAAAAAAAAAAAGAAAAGAAAGAGCGTAATCAATCAACAGTTTAACCCATAGCTTAGAATCAGACTCACAAATTTTGTATTTTTAGTTTATGTGTAGATGAGAAAAATTGCAAAGGATTTACGGTGAGTGCGGTGTTCAGACTATTTCTTATCTGACTGCAGCTCTGAGAAAGAAAGGGAAAGAATAATTTTTGAACTGCTTCTTGGAGACAAACTGAGTATGAATATTACATCATATATCCCATGCTGTTTGACCCTGCACTCTGGACCCAACACACTCAAGACTTACTTTTAAATTCTTTATCAGTTTCATGCCAAAGGTCATTTCAGATTCAATAACTTGAAAATGGACACAAGATAAGGTTTATCATTCAAAAGACCCGACTTTCACCAAAAACGCAAATGGACAAAACAGCCTGAGGAAGCTTGAGGAACGGGAATGCCAATTGGCAAAAGACTGTCTTCCCATGTGATCAAGTTTATGAGGCACACAGTAATCAGTCTGAGTGTACTGGAACAGTCCTCCAACTGTGTTTGCTTCATATTCAAAGTTTTTGCAGCTATCTCAACACCATGAATATGAAAGTGGGCTTATACAAATCTGATTAACTCCCACTTGAAAAACAATCAGAACATACAAAGCACCTTCTCCATGAGGCTGACTAAGACTTGGGTGAAAATAATGAGTTGGGCAATTTTTTTCGACACAAAACAGGCTTCAAAAAGGTCAAAGGTAGGTAAGCCAGCATTGGGTTTCTGACAAATGAAGCCTATCATATTTCAAACAAGACACAATTCTTCTTGATTAAAAATAAACAAAGTCCAGATGGCCTATTAGCCCGTTATAAATCTACTTTTATTTTTCACTTTGCAAAATGTCGTTTAAATAGCAGCCTTTTTTAGTGGGGACTTGAACCTCCACAGATAGTTTTTGGTGTTTCTAACAGAATTAGATATGATCTAGACGTTAAAACCTCAAGTGGATAATCATGGTGAGGTCCTTTGATAAGAATATCTTTGAATTCAAGTATGAAATTTCCTGTTAATGCTGACAGCCTTCTGCTGCACATCAGCATAATTATTTTTCATTGTCAAAACCAAGGATGAACTAAATCCCAAATCAGCTGCAGCTTGCTGCAGCAAAAATAACCCAATCTTGTCCTTGTGGGACTTCTTTTTTTCCTGCAAGATATCCAACAGGATATTTGAGTAGAGGAGAGTGGGAGCTGAGAGGAATAATTTTGCCTGAAGCATTTGTCTGTGTTCCCTCTCACTTTTAGATAGGGACCATCAAAAGAAAATACTGCTACAAATTAAGAAGCTGGATTGTTGTGCACTGTTCATCGCCACCAACAGCAATGGAGATGTTCTTTGACTAAGAGAAAAGAATTTGGAGTGCATCAGTCCTGAAATTGGATTTAATGCAAAAACTAACCTTAACAGCTACAGTAAATCAGGATTCTGGGACATCCAGCGTCACGTATCACATCATCAGCATGGGCCTGAGCCTGCTGTTAGGTACAGCCTTCATAGCATGTAGGACATTACATTAAAGGCAAAGACGTTTGGCAGTATTTCATTGTTACGCCAGCATTCATAGCTAATTTTGATATCTACAAAGTCAATATTTTGAGGTATGGTGGCAGCATAACAATACGCAATCGAAATAACAATCACAAATCATTTTTTTCTCTGATTTCTCTCCAGGAAAACATGCTGGAACACCTAACTCCTCAACAAAGTTACTCATGATGAGCTCCAGCACAGAAACCCCTGCATTGGGGTCTAGTCACACCCTTCTCTTTCCTTTGACTACCCTCCTACCACACATTATCTATTACCTGCCAGCGCATACTTAGAGGTTTGATGTTTTACAGCAGTGTAAAAAATGCCATTGCAAGTTGGAGACAGAATGGGTGCAGATTGTGGAAACAGTTCATCAAGTTCATTTTTTTGTTTCACAAAATTTGAAAGCCTGATGTCGCCTTGTACGGCAGTGTCATTATCACAGATTAGCTAAAGGCATTTGGGAGAGACTTAAAATCCCTGTTGTAGCTTTGATTACCCATGACGCATTGAGTCACTCTTCAGAATAAAACGCCAGTCAATGAGAATTTCCCTTCAAAGTGAATGCATGAAAGTAGTATCAAAGCATGTAGGCTGTGAAATCCACTGAAACTGATTGAAAAACTGATTTTAAAATTGATTGATAAGCAGAAAAGATAGCAATAAAATCTTATCAGTACAAATGCCATGCATGTATATTCATGCGTGACTCCTGGTTTTAATAATAATAATAATAATACATTTTATTTATAGAGCGCTTTTCAAGGTACTCAAAGACGCTTTACATAGGTAAATATTTAAAAAAAAGCATATAAAATAACACAGAAGATAAAGCAGGAAGAATCAAGACAAAATAGACAAGAACAGCCAAGTAAACTCAGAGACAAATCAGACATTAAAAGCATCTTTAAAAAGGTGGGTTTTGATGAGTTTTTTGAAGGTGGAGAGGTTGGGGCATGTACGGATGTTTAGTGGTAGAGTATTCCAGAGGGTGGGGGCAGCAACAGAGAAAGCTCTGTCCCCCCAGGTTCGGTGCTTGGTGTCAGGTGGAACGGCGAGGAGGTGGGCTTCAGATGATCGAAGGATTCGAGAGGGGGTGTAGTGGTGGAGCAGGCTGGAGAGGTAGGAAGGGGCCTGGTTGTGGAGGGCTTTGTATGTGAGGAGGAGGATTTTAAAGTTTATTCGCTGTTTGACGGGGAGCCAGTGAAGTTTCTGGAGAACAGGAGTGATGTGATCTCGGGAGCGGGTACGAGTGAGCAGGCGGGCAGCAGAGTTTTGGATGTATTGTAGTTTATTGAGTTGTTTCAAGGGGAGGCCGTAGAAAATGCTATTGCAGTAGTCGAGTCTGGAAGTGATAAAGGCATGGATGAGGGTTTCTGCGGTGGAGAAGGAGAGAGATGAACGAAGACGGGCAATGTTTTTTAAGTGGAAGAAAGCAGTTCTGGTAAGTTGGTTGATATGGTGATCCAGAGTGAGATGGGAGTCAAATAGGATACCAAGGTTGTGTGCATGTAAGGATGGAGCAAGGGAAACGTTGTCGAGTGAGAGTGTAATGTTTTTTGTGGTAGTGGTGAGGGATTTTGGGCCAATGATCAAAAGGTTAGATTTATCACAGTTCAGTTGGAGGTAGTTGGCTTTCATCCAGGATTTGATGTCTGAGAGGCAGCTGGTCAGGGTGGAGAGGGTTGGAGCAGTGATGGAGTTGGTGGAGATGTACAGTTGGATGTCGTCAGCATAGCAGTGATACTGAAGACCATGACGACGGATTATTTTGCCAATGGGAAGGATGTAGAGAATAAACAGGAGGGGACCAAGCACCGAGCCCTGGGGGACGCCATGGGTCAAGGGAGCTGTGGTGGAGGTACAGTTGTTGATATGAATGAACTGGTATCTGTCTGTGAGGTATGATCTTATCCAAGAGAGTGCAGTGCCGGTGATGTGTAGGGTTGATTGTAGACGGGAGAGGAGGATGGTGTGGTTGATGGTATCAAAAGCTGCAGTGAGATCAAGAAGGATGAGAATGCTGAGGTGTCCAGAGTCTGCAGAGATGAGAAGGTCATTAAAGACTTTGAGAAGAGCTGTTTCAGTGCTGTGTTTGGGTCTGAAGCCGGATTGGAATGGTTCGAACAGGTTATTGGAAGAGAGGTGGGTTTTGAGCTGGGAGGCAATGGCACGTTCCAGTATTTTTGACAGAAAAGGGAGATTTGAGATGGGGCGAAAGTTGGATGGGTCGTCTAGGTTGAGTCCTGGTTTTTTGGGTATGGGAGTAATGGCAGCCAGTTTCAGAGGTTGGGGGACAAAACCAGAGCTGAGGGAGGAGTTGATGATGGCAGTGAGCAGAGGTGAGATGACAGGGAGACAGTCTTTGATGAGTGTTGATGGCATGGGGTCCAGGGTACAGGTAGAGGTATTGATTCCTGTCATGAGGATGCGCAGGTCTGCCGAGGACAGTGGGGAAAACTCGGATAGGGGCTGGGTGGTGGAGAGTGGGGAGCCAGGTGGAGAGGTGGGTAAGGTGCTAGAGGTGTTGAGATTGCTGTAGATGGTGTCAATTTTTGTTTGGAAGAAGAGAAGAAAAGATTGACATTTTTCAGCAGTAAATGTTGAGGAAGTGTTGTCAGGTGGTTTGAGGAGGGAGTTTATTGTAGTGAACAAAGCCTTCGGGTTATTAGCACCAGAGTGGATCAGGTTGGAGTAGTGGGTGGACCGGGCAGAGTGTAGTGCATCTTTGTATTGATGAAGGTGTTCCTTGTAGGCTTGAACGTGTACTGATAAACCGGTTTTGTTGCAAAGTCTTTCCAGTTGGCGTTTACGGCATTTCATACGGTGGAGTTCAGTGGTAAACCAGGGGGCAGAGTTTTTGAAGGACACTGTTTTGGTTTTGGAAGGGGCGAGTTTGTTTAGACAAGAGGAGAGTGTGTTGTTGTAAAAATTGACCAGAACAGAGGGGTCGTCAGATTGTGGAGGAGGAGAGGTGGACAGAGTGTGTGTGAGAGAGGCTGAGAGAGCTGTGGGATTTATGGATTTGAGGTTTCTGAAGGTTATTGTCCGTTTTTGTTTTGGGGTAGGGAGAGGGATGTTGACTTTCATGGTGATAGCTAGGTGATCAGAGATGTGAAGATTATGACTTGATATCTGTTGCAGGTGGATGTTGGTGGAGCAGACCAAGTCCAGAGTGTGACCGTGGGTGTGTGTGGGGAAATTGATATGTTGAATAAAGTTGTGACATTGTAGAAGTCCGAGGAAATCAGTGGCAGATTTGCAGTTACTGTTTTCGATGTGAAGATTGAAGTCGCCCAGGAGAAGAACAGAAGGAGAAATGGCACAAAGTTGGATTACAAGGTCAGAGAAATCACAGAGGAAGGAGGGATTTGGCTTGGGAGGGCGGTAAATGATGGCTGCGACTAGGGGGGTTGGACCAGAGAGCTTAAAGGCTAGATGTTCAAATGATGACACAACAGGAATGGTGATGGCAGTTGTTTTGATGTTCTTCCTGTAGATCACAGCAGTGCCGCCCCCGCGTCCATGTGGGCGGGGTTTGTCCATATAGGTGTATCCAGTGGGGGTGGTTTGGTTGAGTGTGATGAAATCCAGGGGTTTTTGCCATGTTTCAGTGATGCAGAGGAAGTCCAGGTTATTGTCCGTGATGAAGTCATTCAGGATGAGGCTTTTGTTATTAAGGGAGCGGGTGTTGAAAAGGGCCAGTTTCAGTTGACGGGTGGAGTTGACAGACTGCACGGACCGGGTGAGTGGGCGGAGATTTGCAAGATTCACGTGATGATTGTATTTCTGATGTAGAGCGGGAGTGCTGCGTGGCTGGACGGAAAACCTGTGTGTGGTGAGGATCGAAATTGGGTGAGCAGTTGGTACAGTTGATGTGACTGGGGGTTGTGACACGGATAGCCAGAAGGGGGAGCTCTCACAGGGACCGATGCTTGGAGGTTGTGACATAGAAGAAGACGGAGGGGCGTGTGAAGGGAAAGTAAACAGTCACGCAGGTGCTACAGAGTGAACGGCATGTTGAATGTTAGCTGCAAGTTTTCGGATGCCCAGAGAAGAGTGATGGATACCGTCTGTTCTGTAGAAAGTGTGCCTGTTCCAGAAGAGATTGAAGTTATCAATGAAGGCTATTTTGTGGGAGATGCAGGATGACTGAACACTTTTATTCTGTCATGCCCTCCCATTTGATCTGCTTTTTTTTTTTACAATAACAGAATAAGAAAATCCACTGATCTGATTGACTCATTGCCTCTCTTTGTGCTTTCACCTGCTGTTTTTAATGCTTCTAAATTTCACTTCACATTGTGCACTCTATTAGAAAAGCTGCAGCTACTCACTTTAGTACAGAGCAAAAGGCAACAGGTTCTCTTGGTGAAAGAGGAGATGACAAGTGAGATAAATAAAATATCAAACAGAGCAAATGGAAAACCTGAAGCAGGTTGAAGTGGAGAGGATAGAGGACGCCTTGAGTGTGAAAGGAAAATTGCTGCTGCTCCATTCTTCTCACGAACACGAAAAGCAATCTCTATTAAATGCTAAACAGCAACAAGACAACATAAATCACAGACTTCATGTCCTGTGGCTCTAAACTGGGAAAGAACTCGTCTTAACTATACATTTGCTATTTGGGGAGTTGCACATGTAAAAACAAATTGAAACCACAGGAAATTTAGTTCCGTATGAAAGGACAGTTTTGGACTGTGATCTGTACTTATAAATGTTCACTGACTTTTTTTTTTCCCATCTCTTTTCTTTTCATTAGTGAACCCTTAACTCTGTCTCTGTCTCTCTCTCTCTCTCTCTTTCTCTCTCTCTCTCTCTCTCTCACACACACACACACACACACACACACAGATCATCTTCCCTGTCCCAAACACTTCTTTATTACTCCCCGGAGGGTGTGCATGTGTCTCTCTCCAGCCTGGCCCCCCTCTTTAAATATTGATACCCTGTTTCTCTCCGTATTAGCAAATGGCTGTTGATCACAGACCTTTTGCGAGAGTGTGTGTTCGTGCCACAGAGCCTTAATGAGGCAGGAGCAGATGCATATTTAATATCCGCAACACATTCCATCACCATAAACGCTTTTATGTGCCTATTCACTCTGCAGAGATTTCCTTTTGTGTCCTTCCACGCGGAGACTCAAGAGCACAAACCCTGCCAAAGTCTAACTATGAACGTCAAAACCTGTCATTACACCGAGGGCAGTGTTACAATACGGTTATTTTAATTCCTGCTGCCTCAAACAATAAACGTTGTATTCATGTTTTATTTAAATGGTTAGGTTGAAATGACACATAAAGCTGACAGGTTGAACAAATTCTGAACCCATTGCTTCAATTCATCTTAGTCTTTTAGAATAGAAGAAGCAGTGAAAGTGCAGCCTAACAGGTTATTTTGACTTATCAAAACAATTCATGGAGATTTGCTATTTAATTTGATTGTTTGAAAACAACAGGAAATGACATTTAATTAAGAAATGGTTCTTGTTCAAGGACTTGCATTTTCATATAGCAGTTATTCTGCAGTGGTCCATCCAAACTTGAGAGTTTGTCTGTAAAATGAAGAGTGAGGTTACGTTAGCTCTGCTTGGTGAGGTTGTAGTTGGTAGATAAGCTCTGGTAGGACATATCCAGGTTCACTCACATCATAACCAGGATTCACTCACATCACAAGTTACGGACACGTCTCAGCACACCAGGCTGAAAGTAGTGCTAAATACAGCCGGTACTAGGGTGCTAGTGCTCATGGGAGAATTGAGTCTTTATCCCCGGTAAAACACTACTGATTTCGGATAGACTTCACAGCCCCTTTAACATTACCAGGTTGTAACGTTTATCGTCATCTATGAACCAGAACAAGTAGCTAGATTTAATTCTGTAAATGAGGTGACAGAGTATGCAAAACTGAATTACATTGTTAAAGGATAAATAAATCAATTATCCCTGTCTATCCCTCTTTTCTCTTACACTTTCTTTTTCCGTCATTCTGTCATTGTCACAAACAACCATATATCAGCTGTTAGTTATTAATGCAAGACTGTAGTATTCCTAAATCTAGTGTATGGGAAAGAGAACAGACTGTTTTCAAAAACTGAATTGCACAAAGGTGGTATAAATGAGTCAGTTTTTGTTTGTGGATACTTAAGATCCCAGGTGCTTCTTTAGCAAATATTACACAGAGCAACAAACATTTCTCCACATTATGAGTCTTCAGAATTTAAAATATCATGTGCACAGCAAGCTTGAACACTGCTTTTAAGTCTTTTAGAGCAGTGAGTCACAGTCAGCACTTGTTGAAATAGTAAACACACATGCAAACGCACACGCACACATGCATGCGCACATGCACAAGTTATCTTGTACCCAGGGACAGAAGAAAAGAAGCAACAGAGATGAAATGAAATCTGTTACTGCAGCAAATATTTCTTCTCTCACATGTTCAGATGACATAAACATTCGGCAGCCTGTGTGTCACTCAGCTCCCAGCACGGGAGGATTAAAAGAGAATGAAACAGAGTGAGTCTTGTGTGTAGGAGGGTTCTGCCAAATGGCTGACATGTGGTGTGTTTGTGTCCTCGGGCTGAGGGCGAAACACTGATAAAGTTCCCTTCTCTGCTGGAGTGGAGTGGATGTGCTCCTTAGTGTGTCAGAGGGAAATGTGTTGCTGCATGGAGCCTGGCTGTGGGTGATAAAAACACCGAGAGGACACCAGGGCGAGATGCACACAGGAATTTAAATGGGCATCTGCATAAGTGTGCAGAAATGCATGCACAGTTTGTCACCTTGCACACATTCTTCTGCTGATCCACCACTCAGCGCACAGCCAGGCGGAAGGTGCAGGCTGCAACATTAAAAAGCTATTAAGTGATCATTAGTGGCAATGTGGCTGCCCGCTGGAAGGCTTTGGGCTTTAACAGCAAACTACTGTTGTAGCATCTGAACATACTGTAATGAACTCTGTGTGTTTCACAGATAGGCGACAACCTCTATTAGTACAGCCCTGACCGCATGGGGAAAGCCAAGAAATAGTAAAGAAATGGTACAGCTGTCAACAGTATGATTTGTGTGTGATTGGAAACTGTGCAAGGTATCATGATAAATATCTGGTGGAGAAAATATGCAATCAGGCTTATTTGTTTCACACAGAGAAGGTGTACTACAGAGAAAGATGAAGCCTATTTGCAGTGAAAATTTATCCCCAAGCACCTGCATGTTTGTGTTATTAAATACACAAACTATTTTCAAAGCTGTTTTTTTCTCTTGAATCTGCTGAAGCTTTAGGTCACATTCAGATGTTTTTAACTGTCCATCTAAAATTCTGTGCAAAGAGTTCTGTTGTCAAGCTTATGATTCAATCCATAATCAGTCAGTTAATCGGTAAATGCCAAATTGCATCGACTGATTATTGCCGTAATTACTTGGCAAGTAGTTCAGTTTAATAAGGTCATGTTAGGGCTTTTCCAGAACTGGAGAGAGGCACCATGATGTTTGTCAGATAGAACATAATGAGAAGCCACCGTAGTGATAATTATCGTTACCACTCAAGGTTCAGAAAACTGAATTTAACAAATTTCAGGCTGAGAAAGCAATAAAGTTTAATTTGAATTTGGACTTGTGAACACGTAATGACTGGAAGGGGGAACTCTTATGGGTGTCAGGGGTGTGCTGGTGCACAGGTGAAAAAGTAACATAAAACCTTCACGACTCTAAGAAATAGATACAGATGAATTCCCTGCACAGGTTGTAAAAAAGAAAAAGAAAAAAGGAACAAAGGAAGAAGCTGGCAGCGGGGGTGTTAAAAAGAAGTGAAGTTGTCAGCATACTCATGGCCATATAAGCCACATGCTGATGCTGTTAGCTACAAAGCTTTATCCATTTTGGCCAAACCAACTAAGTGGGAAGAAAACATAACTCTGGTTGTATCAAATCAAGATAAAACAAAACACGTATTTGAAACATCCAGAGCTTTCCATTTGTCTTTTCAGGTATGGGAACAGGTTAGCTCGATGACAGTCACTTGGTACACAGCTAACACTGATGAGCTAGAGTGGGTGTTAGGCTGGATGCCAGAAGTTCAGGGAGATGGAGAATGTAAGTGGGTGACATTCATATGACACAGATTAAAACAGTGAACAGTTTTATGTCTACACCCACACCCCAAAGTGTGTGAGTAAAGAGACTTTATTTCTTTTCTTTTCTTTGCTTTGCTTTGCTATTCTATAACCTGACATGAAACATACTTTTTGGCCTTTTGACTCTTTCAGCCATTGTTTTGAGATTTGTGGGTATTTGTGTGGGATTTTTATGAAAATAACACTAGTTTAACTGTTCTTACATTCCTGGTTTAACACATGTAACAAAAACTGTATATACAACTGCTGTGCACATTTAAAAAACAAATCATACAGGAAAAAATTTTCATGTGCCTGATGTCAGAAAGTGTCAGCTATGCGGTTATCTCAGAGTCAAGTCTACGGTTGTGCAAAAACCAAACAGACAGAGGGTCATTTGCCTAGTGCACCTCCATTTTGGGAGTCACAGGTTGAAAAATTTGGGAAACCTTGAAGTTGGCCACTATTCGGTACTGCTGTATGAAAAAAAAGATACGTAACGTCAGTTTGCTGACATATTCTACCACCAAAATGTGGTGAAAATATAGGAAAAAATATAAGAGTAAAATAAAATAAAATAAAATAAAACAAACACAAAATTAAAACAAAACTAATTTAAATTAATTTAAATTAAATTAAATTAAATTAAATTAAATTAAATTAAATTAAATTAAATTAAATTAATGTAAAGCAAAAATGTAGGTACAAAATGTACTAGTATGAATTAAATTAAAAAGGGCATTCGTTACATGTAATGCAGAACTGACCAGCAGGACAGTTAAGGGTGAAGTGGCAGTGGTACAATGTTATTTTACGATAACTGTCTTGACACTTCTTGAGTTTATTCTTTGGCATGTGACAAGTTCACTTACTTACATTCATGTTCATTCTGTAAATTAAACAAAATGTCTCACTTCTCTTCTTCAACTTCTCTCTGCTTTTCTGCAGGACAGTGCTACCATGCAATTCTGTGCCAACAAGCTGGACAAGAAAGACTTCTTCGGCAAATCGGACCCTTTCATGGTCTTCTACAGAAGCAACGAGGATGGAACGTGAGTGCTTACTGTGATTGTTTTAGGGTTTGAGTATTTTCAGAGGAAAATGCAGATGTGGGTGCTGCTAGGGGACAGAGAAAGTCTGGGACAGTTATTCTCCTGAAATTTACTGTGTGACAGTTGCTGAGATTTCTGTTACCAAATATCTGCGGCAAAGAAAAAAACATTAATGCAATAAGGCAAAGTAAATTGGCCCTATATGAGAGACTTGAATTCACTATCATAACATAAGAGAAGGCCGTTCAAAGATGCAGAGAGGTTACTGAAACATAATAGGAAATCAAAATGGAACTCATCTGGGAGAGAAGAGGCAAAACAGAGGTAATAGTAGAGGTAATACAGTAATGTAGAGTAGAGCAGCAGGTTACTGATGCATATACAACACAACAGCAGCAAGTATTCTGTTCACAACACAACACAACTCCCATGACTCTGCCTTACATAAATGACTCAGAGAGAGCAAATAAAAATTCAAGACAATTACTTCAAAAAGAAGACGATAGGAACAAGAAAAAACTCTCTCTGCATTTTTCCAACAATAACAAAAGCACTTGGCTTTGAAGCCAGCTCATGTACAGATGCACAACACGACCACATCTCGCACTTTTTTACTCTGAGTGATGTTCAGCCTCCCAAGGGGCAGCAGTGGAGTGGCAGTGTCAGCCCCATCAAACTGGAGATGCTTTAGCAAGTGCTTCATTAGGCATCTTCTGGCTTTTCTCAGTATTTTTTTCATACATAACAGGGTAGGAAATGGATCCCTGCAGATTTGCAAGGACTATCTGTTGTTGGTGCCAGAGGGGGATACAAATTAGGGGCCCGCGTGGCTAAAAGATTCACAGCGTTTTAAAAAGGCTCGAGGCACTAAGTGGAGCACAAGTGATCCAAGGCTTTGGTGGATAAAAGAAAAAAAAAATAACACATCAATACTTTTTGGGAGAATATTTGAGTAGTATTAATGTGGCTCAGCACTGCAAAATATTTTAGGTATGAGTGAAATCCATTTGCATATCAATGTCACTCTGGAGGTCAAGGGAAAATGTAAAAGCGTGGCTGAAATATTAAATTACTCTCACAATACAGCAGACAGATGGACCAAACGGCAAACAAAGCTGGAACAGACATATTCAAAGTACCTCTGCTGTCGCTGTGTAGCGGGACATCTTTCCTCTTTACTTTGTCTCTGTTCTGTCTCTTAATTGCATATTAATTCGCCCTCAGTTTTGTATGATTAGCGATTAATTCTCCGCTTCTTTTGAGCATAACTCCCCCCCCCTCCTCCTCTTTTAGGTTTACTATCTGCCATAAAACAGAGGTCGTGAAGAACACATTAAATCCAGTGTGGCAGCCTTTCACTATCCCGGTGCGGGCGCTCTGTAATGGAGACTACGACAGGTATGAGCAGCCTTGATCTTCACACATTTTGATCTCCGCATCCTCTCATTGCTGCACTTGGTTCCATTTATCTCCATTATTTATACATCATCAAACACTAACATGTAGGGCTGCACCCACCTTTAATGGTCAATAACACCATCCTCATTGACATCCTCTTCTTTCACTGATTTCAGCTGAGCCAATGTATAGATCTGTCTTCATGGATCTTATAAAAATCTCTCTGGATTACAAACTGAACTGATGGTGGCCATTACTGCCCTCTGAGTGGCTATAGGTTTAACCAGTAAAAATCAATACCAGTTTAACATAGTGCAGTGGTGAGGTTCCCTTTCCTCCTACTGCTGTGTTTTTTCTGCTGCTGTATCTCAGGGAATCCTTCGGTATTGATCGTTTGTAGCATTGGTTGGGTCAGGCACAATGGGCTTTTTTCTTTGTCCTCAGTGACCTTCTTTTGGTTTTTGTGCTGTCAATGGTGTTCTTCTTAGTAATGTACTCAATATAACATACCTATCTCTTGAAACTGTGGAAATGAAGCAGCATGAAGGGTCAAATAGTGAGCATGTTAGTCCTTAAAAGTAAGCTTTAGGGTGAGAAAATACATAATTAGACTCTCAAGGTGAGTTTAGACAAAATCTATCAAACTTTTGCCAACATATGTTGTGTAGTGAAAGCCTTCAGATTTAAGATATTTTTTCACTTCTTGATAATATAGCTGACACAGTGACAGAATTTCACATCACAATTATTGTGGCCAAAAAGTATCACAAAAGGGATATTGATGCAATTTTTTATTGAAAACTTGGGGGTAGATGGGGCAGCACAGTCAGTTGGGTGAAATTTCAACTTTAAAGTGATACTCCGGGATGGAACAAGTTGGGTCCTATCACAAGGTTTAGGGTAGAAATTACCCCTACAGCAGTGTTTTTGTGCAGCAGAAGCCCAGGGCACTCGCACCAAACACCCCCTCCCTGCTCCTCTGCCGGTTTCCTCTGCACTCAGACGGGGCCATTTTTTACTTGACCAAAAACACAAATAAACGGACTCCCACCGAAAAAATCTGATATCGGTCTGCATCCACGCTTTATTTAGAGAACTTTCAGTGCGTTACTTTCACACAAAAACACCCCTAAATAAGGCTCTAGTTCTCATCGTGTCGTAAAACGGCGCTACCTCTGCTGCTGAGCCACAGCTGGCTACGAGGCGCTCGCCGCTTAGTGTGTCAGTCAGCGCGCGCGTGGCGTGCCAGATATAAGTATAAGTATATATAAGTAAAATATGGCCCTGTCTGAATGCAGAGGAAACCGGCTGACGAGCAGGGGGGGGTGTTTGGTGCGAGCGCTCTGGGCTTCTGCTGCACAAAATCACTGCTGTAGGGGTAATTTCTGCCCTAAACCTTGTGATAGGACCCAACTTGTTCCATCCCGGAGTATCACTTTAAGGTTTATCTCTATTTTTGGTAAATACTCTATACATGCACAAAGGGGAGTCACGCGAGAGTCTGTAACCATGAATGTGCAAGAGTTGAACAAGAAAGAATACTAATGATGGATGGTGAAAAGGCCACCACTTAATCTAATAATATTCCAACTAAATTAAAAGCACTTCTTGGGGCAAGGACGGAGAGCTTGTGCAAGAGACCACAGTCAGCAATAAGAGTACTGACTGTGGTACTTTTTACTTTGACTCACTCTAATTCTTCTTTTACTTACTCAGTTTGGGCAAGGTGGGCCTTTCTGGAGTTTGCGTGTGTGGGTTCTTTCCTGCTTCCTCCCACAGTCCAAAAACATGCTCGTCAGGTTAATTGGTGATTCTAAATTGTCCGTAGGTGTGAGGGTGTGCGTGAAAGTTTGTCTGTCTCTGTGTGTCAGCCCTGTGCTTGACTGGTGACCAGTCCAGGGTGTACCCTGGGTAGGGATGGGTACCGAATTAGGTACTTTTATAGGTACCAACCGAATTCTGTCAAAAATACCTGGTATCGTTTCACGTAAAATCAAAAGGTACCATGTTTAGGCACCTAAATGCATCTTTGTGACTGTGAGGGAGTGGACGAGTTGGTGTTTCTCCATGCTGGATATGAACACAGAGTTGCAAGGTTATGTATTGAAGAACAGATATGTTAAATTGAAAAGAATTTAGATTTTATTATTACACAAATTGATATTTATTACCAGATAAACACACAAAAGTACCAAAAATTGGTACTGTCGAGTACCGATACCGATGACCAGGTACCGGGAATTGGTACCATATCGTTTTACATGTGAAAGGCACCCAACCCTAACCCTGGGTTCCTGCCACCCGGGACCTTTATAGGGATAAGTGGTATAGAAGATCAACAAATGAATGTACATAAGCTAGTGAGACTGTCCTTGTCATGGAAGTACTATAGCTGTCAAAACAGATTGACTGATTTTTCCCCTCATATACTGTATAAATAACATATTAAATGAATACAGTCATCTTAAGATCAATACTTCTTGAAAGCTTGGTGCATATGTAGGTTTTTTTTTCCACTGTACTGCCCTTACTTCTCACTTGTTGTATGCTGCAGCAAAATAATTTCCCTCCTGGGGATCAATAAAGTCTTATCTTATCTTAGATAGAAGCCAGACACAAGCAGAATAATGAATCATGTGCCTCCAACACTTAGTGCACCAACCTGTGTTTAAACAACCTATTTTTTTTCTGATCAGCTGTACCTTGGTCTAACATGATTTCATGGGCATAACAAGTCACTGAATGACAGTTTCAAACGGTAGGCTGGGAACATTAAAGGTCAGCCAGCAACAGAGTTTTTAACAAAGTCATGGAGCTACTTCAGTCTACTGAGAGCTGATATCTGCGGTATCAACATGAAGAGCCTGCCATTATGTGCATGTACCAAAAAATTGTATTCATTTTAGGGTTTCAATTTCATACATTTTTAAATCGCTGAAGTCATGATATGTCACATGACTCTGGCAACATTTGCAGTGTAACAGTAGTCACACACTGCAGTAAAAGCTAGCTGGCCAACTAATGACATTATTGTCTTCTCCTGGGGGTGCTCAGTAGTCCATCCTCTGTCAGATATTTGACGATCAAACAATACAATTGGCTAGCCTTAATAACACTTAATCCCTAAACTTAGACTTTAGAAAACCCTGGGTTTGATTACTGACTTAGTGTATGAAGTGTTTAGTGGTTTGTCTCCCAAATTAGCATATGATAAATGTAGACATTGTGAATCATTTATCACTCTCTTCAACTGCCTAAGACAACATTTGTGAGAAAGCAGTCTTAATCTTGAAGGAGACATTATCTTAAAATGGACTGATTGACAAATTATCACATTAATCATGTTGTAATAATAATAATAATAATAATAATAATAATAATAATAATAATAATAATAATAATAATACATTTTGTTTATAACACACTTTTCAAGAAATCTCGAAGTGCCTCAGGCTTACAGTAAAATTGGAACAGTGCAAACTGAAAAAATGTAAAGGGGATGAGATGAGATGTTCCAGGTATGGTGGGGAAAATGTGTAACACACTGGCTGTGTCCCAAATTGCGTACTGCTGCACTTACACTTGAAATGAAAATGTCTTCTATTTATTCTAACGCATTCATTTTTCCTGTATTGCATTTTTATTTCTATGTTTGCATTTTCATTTGAATTTTGTCCATAATACACTTCCATAGAGGAACACCTGTGAATGGATGTGAAATGCAATTGTAATATCTGGTAAGTGTGAAGCCACAATGTTTAATTTGAGACGACACTACCCTTTAAGGTTTTGTGCACTGCTGTAGTAAGTGTAGAGTGTACGCAATGTACTTCATGTAAGGGTACTTACATGAGTATCTAATTTGAGGCACAGCCACTGTTTCACCTGTGCCCGATCCCCTGTCTTCAATTCTCTCTTGAAGGATGTTAAATATGATTCAGTAGAGATGCCTTCACAAATCTAGTATGTTAGGTGAACTTCTTTTTGGTCAGCTAAAAGAGGATCCTGTCAAGTCTAATCATACAAGGGACTGATCAGGACATTGGAAGCCCTGTTTTAAATGCTCCTGTTTAATGCAATCATACACACACACACACACACACACACACACACACACACACACACACACACACACACACACACACACACACACACACACACACACACACACACAAACACACACACACATGCAAGCATCGGCACACACACACACACATGCAAGCATCGGCACACACACACTCATACACTCACACAAAGATGCCCACACTTATGAGTATGATTAAATGTGACAAGCCACATGCTAAAGTAGCCCAAAATACCACAAGTCTCAAAATATTACCAAGGCAGCCAAACAAACAGGTTACATTTTTGTGTGTGGGTGAGGAATAAACTCAGTGCTCCAGTGTTTGCTTGTTTCTTGTGTTCATGTTTCTCTGGAGTAGGAGTGGCAGGGTCTGTCCGTCTATCTCGATAATTATAGACTCCACCCTGTAATAAATAATTTTCTCAACCTCAGCGATGGTACATAATCATCCAAGCTTTGTTCGATCAAGAAACAGCTCTTATAGGCTGACAATGCATTTAAACTAGCCTATAATTGCTATTCTTATCAATCTGCAGAGGAAACTTCCTCTATTTCAAAGCAATTGGTAAAACCACACGAAGCAATGCTGTTTTGTCCAATCTGAGGCTGAATCTAAATGTTGTTTCACATGAACTCCTGTCAGACTCCTGTCATGTGTAACATGAGGTTAAAGACAGTGTAAAGACACTAGACTCAAGGTGTCTGATCAGTTCATCCGTGTGCAGTTTCTTAACTTGAAAAGGAATGATAATCTGGAATCCATTCAAATAGCACAAGAAAAGTTTTCCTGTGCTTCTCTTCTTTTACTAAATTTTCTTTGACATTTCCTTAGTTTGCACTTAAACTTTTGTGGCTTTTTGGGTGGAAAAACCTTCAAAGAGAAGAAAGTAGACAATTAAAATTGTCAGTCACAGGAGTCAGGTTGTTACATTTAAATACCAACTGCAAAAGCCACAGTAACATTCATTGTATGACAGCGTACAAAACAATGGAGACCTGCGCCATGATGGTGCTTTTTGTGTTTATATCAGTGCTATGTGAAGGGTGACGTATGGGCACCTCTGCTGTTCTTGTATGAGAAATGATTTTTTATTAACCTCATTTCTTTCGATTTATCTCGTAGCATGTCATTCTTTCAGGCTCCCACTAGTCATGTGACATGAATGACAGTACCCTCACTCACTCATGGTTTGTTTTTAAGATGCATTGCTCCTGTGGCTCACTCCAACATGACAAGTGCTGACTGAAAAAAAGTCTGGGCAAAGCAAAGTGAAATTTGCAGCTTTTTGCATTTACATAGCGCCCATAAATTGTTAGGGTGCATTGGGATGAACAGATGGTGGAATTGGTCTTGCACTTAAAAAAGAGAGGTTTTAAGTTTAACCCAGTGGACATGACATGAGCAGAGGTTCTGGAAATCAATCCACCTCTTAAACGAAGAGCTTTGTCAGCTCTGATCAAGAGGACTGAGGCAAAAACACTCATGTCCCATATAAATGCCAATATTAAAAAGCTCATCAAAATTCACTTTGCTGTAATGAAATCAGATTGCTGTCAACTCTTCTTGAATTCTCCACTCCTGCACAACACTCTCTGACGGCTTTAAGAGCTTTGTTTTCGACTGTGAGAGCTCAATGTTTTAGCGTATTAGACTTGCAAACAAGAGTTACAAAAGATGTAAATTATTTCTATGATGGTAGCGACTTTTTCTGCTCTTGTCTCTGCATGAAGAGGCAGTGACTGTTGATCCTACTTCCTTTTATCTGTGTTGGCATCTACTCAAGTCGACTCCCTCACACCACAGCATATGTCAGTGAACACAACCGAGCAGCACCTCTTGCTGTTAAAAGAACTGGTTTGCTTAAGTGTGTCAGTGGATGACCTACTACTGATTTTCCTTTGCTCTAATTACAGCAGTGCTTTAGTTTGGACGCGTTCCTCTCAGGTGGTGGACCGCAGGGCAAAAAGAAAAGTTGGAGCAGGTTCTGTAAAGGGCATTTCTGAAGGGAGCACTCTGCTCTGCAAACTGACATCAGGAGGGAACAAAGGAAGGAAGACACAATGTCTGCTTAAGGAGACAAAGTACTCTTCCAACTGACTCAATGAGTCTGTCTCTCCACCCAGACTATTAAGCATCAGTACTGAAGCATTTCTCCTTCTCTGGGACAAGGTGCCATTCATTCTTGTTTTAAAGACCTGATCAACTCTTAACTAACTTAATTCTTGGTTGAGCTCAAAGCAAATTTAAGAGACAGTGCATGTCAAAGTTGCATTGTTTATCTTATAAAAAACCTCTCATCAACAGAGGAATAAGTTTATCTCACATTTCCCACCCGGTCATATATCAGTTATTATCTTTGTTGGAGGGTTATAAACAAGGGGCAAATTATCTGTGCTGGATGTCCTTATTATTTGATTCTTGTGCCTGAGGTAAAGTCTTGATATAAAAGCAAATGATCATGGGTGTGTGTTTGTGTTTGAAGGTCCCATATTATGCTCCTTTTCTGCAGTTTAATATGGATCATTCATGAATGAATTCATGAAATGGTAGTAACATGTTTTGCACCAAAAAGCCAATAAATCAAGCACAGCAGCACCTCTGTTCAGAACAGTCTGATTTAGTGGGCGTGGCCTTCATATGTAAATGAGCCACCGGTGATACCGCCCCGCTCTTCCACGTCACTGAGAGCGGCGCCACGAGCCACGAGTGCACAATGTTTAGAAAACAGCGAAGCTTGTTTACTGTAACATTACAGGCTAAAACAACAGGCTAACCGCAGCCACAGTTAGTATCCTGAAGCTAACACAGAGACAGGGGGGACACAGAGGAAAGCTCTTACATCTGCTCCACAGCACACAGCATTTAAAATACTCACATTTCCAGGGTCCGAGGTTTGTTGGTGGATGGTTGGTAATGCGCCTGGATTCAGGACCAGTCTATTCGCTAGCCCTCTGTTATACTGTCCAAAGTTGGAAAAGCAGTTGGCCATGAAGTGACTAGCACACACATGCACAGTTTTACTGAGTGTAGCCGGCACATTTCCCTCATAAATGAACTCTAGCCACTTAGTCTTGTCTTCTTTCAAGATGGGAAGCTTGTGCATGGAACTATGTGGCTGTTTACAGCCAAAAACAGAGCAGTGGTGGCTCTTCAACTTTGGCAAGAAATCTCTCCAGCAGCGGGGAGGGGAGTGGGCGGGGAGGAGGTTCGGGGGTATCTGCTCCAGTGGACCAACCAGGTCGGACTTGCTCCTGATTGGTCAAAAAAGGGAATCGCTGATGTCGGCAAATCCCCCTTGCAGAAAATCCCTGCATTATACCTACAAGAATTACATTCAGCAGATCCAAAATTTTGCCACTCTGCATGCTACCCTTTAAAGTTGAAAACCATAAACAAGAAAACAAATCTTTTTGTACTTGAAGTTAAAGTAGATGAAATAGCTCTCATGAGGTTTGGTTAAGCCTGCAATGTTTACAAAGCCTGGGCACCTCTACCATGTCTGGCTCTGCTGTCTTCAGTCAAAGTCTGTCAAAGGTTTCTTCTTATTGCTAGGGAGCTACTGATTACAGAATCACAGATTCATACAATGGTCAAAGGTTGTATCTCTTTTTTATAATAGTCAGAGTTGTTAGTAAACTTCTAAATATCTTGTCAACACATTGTCAGTGATTAAAAACAAACAAAAAATCTCTCCACAGTCTAACAGGCGAGAGGATGGCTCTGTGATTAGGCTGACTATCCTTTGTATGATTTGAAGAGTAGGAGAGAAATAAAGTTGGGGAAACAAAAGGTGTGGAGGACAGCAGGAGAGAATAAATAGTATAACATGGAGCTGGGACAGGCAGTCATAAAGAAATCCAATTCATCAAAGAGGCTGTTCCAGACGAGTCACTGAAGGAGAAGAGGATGAAGCAGTGCGAGGAGGAGGGGAATGAGAGATGCTTCTAAGTTGTTGTGTTTTCAGCTCAACAAATGGAGTGTGAGGAAATTTGAATTCCCTTTATCTTTATGTGTCTACCTCCTAAGTGCTTTTTATACTCTCTTTGCTATGTATAGATGGTATTTCAGGTGTGAGTGTGTTTGTCTGTGTGCATGCGTGCGTGTGTGTGTGTTTGCATGTTATGCTTATGCTTGATTAGAAAAATCAAAAGAAACACTCCCCTGTCACTCACATCCTCGCCCAGATGACTCAACCAGTCTATTTTCATCCTCAGCAAGAGATCACAGTCGGATCAGTGTAATTAGAGCTGCAGAACAGTTCAGTGTTACAGTCTCTCTTTTTTTTCTCAGGTATATACAGCTCCATTACTGACGATGAGTCATGGTCATTAAAGACACCTTAGAATAGTATCCAGTGATATCTGCGGCTGATTAGTTTTGGAGTGTTTTTTGCTTTGTGAGTTCAAGGAGCTGCTCAGTGACGTGAACAGCCAGGCATCTTGATGTATCTGAAAATTGAGAAAGAAAATAACAATAACAGAAAAGGCTTCAAACCACGACAAGTTCCTGTATCAGAGGCATCATGTTTCTCTCTCCTGTGTGAAAAGCACACTTACTCTACCCTACAGACTTGAGAATAACTACAACAACAACAACAAAAAAACTGTCACCACAAAAATGGCAGGGGCCAGCTGGCAGAGAGAATGTAGGGCATATTTCAGGCATCTTCAATTCCTCTGATAGAAGAGTGTCTCTGATGTATGGCTTGCCTCTGTTTACTTTGGATCTGAACTGGTGTCAGTTCTTGTGTAAGACGAAGTAAAGAGAAAGAGGGGAGAAAAAGGAGACATGGGGGTGACATCAACATAGATCAAGAAGAGAGTGCCAAGAAGTTGCAGCTTTTTCTTCAGTCTGCAGGGACTTTCTTTGTTTCAGTAGCATTTGTGTAAAATGTCACCAGTGTCACAGTTTATGATGCTCTTTTAAAAAGGTTTCATTTGTGATTTGCTCTTAATAGTTGTGTTGGGATTTCTTTAAACAAGTTCATCATTCAGCGTCACTTCCATTCAGATGACCTTAGGCGCACTTACAACATGTATTCTGAAATTAAACTATATCATTGAACTCCCAGTGTCAGCTCTAAAATGTGGCATAAATACTGTTTTATATAAGATCCATTCAGTCACTGATGCACCAAAATAAAATAAAAAACACTCCTTTCATTTCAACCTATAAACATCTTCAAACTAGTCCATGATGATGATCTGATTCATTTCTTTTGCACTGAACACCCCCAAGGTCTGAAGAGCTGGCATGAAACAGGAGAACGAACCTGTTGCTGTGATCACCTGACCTTGTTGATTACACAAGAATCAATAATGCTGATGAAGTGGCTGTTGAGCTTTCTGCTCAGATTTTATCTGACTGATAAAACAGCAGCATGTGTTCAGACAAGCACTATATTCGCTTCATGTTGAAGCAGACAGCTTAAGTACAGCCATATTTTTCCATTTCATCACCAAAGCAGATTGGCGGTCTGGACCTGCTGTCTCTGTAGTTTTTGTAAAGTGAGGCTATAAGATTGACTGACTGACCTCCCTGAAAATGTGCAAACCACAAAGTAAACCAACATCCAGTCATTTGGTTCTCACCATGCTCCTGTGAAACACTTGTAGGCTTTTAGCAGGAAGTGGAGAAGGAGATTGTGAACAACTAAAAATTGAGATAACAAAAACGTTCAAAAGGAGAAATGCTCCTCAGCTCAAAGGTACACTTTCCATGATTCGAAGAAAAGGGAACAGAAGCACTTGAACTCAACTTTTGCTTGTTCTTAAAAAAGGCTATAAATGAGTTGAATGTGGTTACAAACCAAAAGTTGGAATAAGATAACTGCTCTTCCACCATACAGATGATAGAATTTCAGGACAGCTTATTAAAGCAAACAGTCGCTCTTTGAATACCTAACATTAGTTTCTGTCCTGATTAGTGTACCAAATCACAAATTTGAACCAAGCATTACTTCTTGTTGCCACACTATGATGTTTGAACAACCCTGAGAAATAAGTTTATAGGACACTTTTAGAGGAAGGGCATTATCTTAGTCTCCATAGCCAACATCTTCAGTTTGTTCATTTTCCCATGGATGGCTCAGAGCAGATTCAGTTAATGATACAAAAATACTCCAGAATGCCTAGTTAAATGAAGAGAGTGCATTTTTACATGATGCCGTGCTACCAACATCTGGCAGGATAACATTAAAGTTTGGAAATATTGGTCATGCCCAATTCAGTCTCACTCATGTGCTAGTACCTTACTTTTTGCTTGCTACCTAGCATGCTAACTAACCTGTCTGTGTGCCTCTCTAATTTTTTTCTAGAACAATCAAAGTGGAGGTGTATGATTGGGACAGAGACGGCAGGTGAGTATGACTGAAAGGCACGACACTGCTGCTACTTCTGGGGCCACAAATCTGGCAGCCAAACTATTACTTTGACAGCTCATATGTCCACCATCTTCAAAAGAAATTTAGAAAAAAATTGAAAGCCCCATTTTTTCCTCAACATCTTTCCTGACACTCCTTTGAACTCGCTTCTGCTCATCTTTTAGCCACGACTTCATTGGGGATTTCACAACTAGCTACCGAGAGCTAGCTCGAGGGCAGAGCCAGTTCAATGTGTATGAGGTGGGTAATTCCAGTGTTTGCAGCAGGTCTGTTGGCTCCCATAATCTGATGCCCTCTACACAAAGCACCTCCATTTCTATTTCAGACGTGACATTTCCATTCCCTACAGCTCCAATGCACTGCTCTCCATCTCTATAACCCACTCAATTGCATGAGTTTCTTCCACTGCAGCTCCAAAAGAGCAACTGTTAAGAGTTAAGAAACAACAGTATCTCATACAGTCCTTAGTCATTTCTTTTCAGGGCATTTTCTAGCACAGGTTTCATGCACTTTTTCTCACCTTCCCCAAGTAGTTATGAATCCAGTTCTATCACCCTCAGTCCTTTTTTAGGAAAGTAGATTTATTATGCTGCAATAATCACCTGGATGCTGACACACAGAAATGAAGCTATTAGTAACAGCGTGAAATGCAGCAGGATTAATAGAAGAACAACCTTGGGATTTAGAATGATCAGAGCTATTTCTCAATACTTCTCAAGGGACTGCTTACTGTGTCTCTTAATAGGATACAATACAGCTCTGTATGCAAATTACAAACACAACTCATTTGAATGTCTCACCCCAGAATTCAAGCTTGATAGGCAAGGACTGGGAATGACGTCAAAGTGCCTTTTAAAATAAAATCCCCACAGTCTTGGGTACATAACCTAATTCACTGTGTTGATTCAGAAGACAAAAATGTACCATTAAGGACGACATATCAATAGCCTCATGGTCGTGTGGTTTGGTGGCCTTCGGCTGGAGGACAAATACCTGTCGTTTGGATGTCAGACCCATTATACACGTCTCTTGATTCCTCCCCACCTCCCAGTGGGACTGAAAGACCCTTTATTTTTGCATCAGCGGATTGTTCGGTGTGTCAGACAAATTGCCATCCCTTCATGTTAAATTAGGGGCTGTCACTTTCATGCCCAGCAGCCATAGAAGAACGAGGTAATGAGCTGGGACGTCTTTGGTCTCTGGATTGACGTTTTTCTCTTGTTCCAGAGCTGATGGTAGTAAAATAAATGTAGGTCTTGCTCCTTAAGCCTGTCTGGCCCAATGATTCTTTGAAGTGTAACATTTGTATCTGAATTTCTAATCTTGTTCCCTTTAGAAGCTTGATTGACACATATAAGACACTAAAGATAAAGTGTTTCTATATTTAGTGTTTATTAGTTATCCTACACAAGCTACGCTTTCCCCATCTGTTACTTAGTACATCAACGCTTCTGTTCTCACCTTTCCACCACCATCAGTTCCCCTTCCCTGGTCCCCTCCATCACTCACTCCAACTAACTAATTGTTCACCCTGCCTCCACCTTTCTATGTGATTGCATGAACCTCTATTTATGCCGCCCACATGCACACACCTTTCCTTCAGTATTATGTTGCATCCAATTAAGCTGGCTGTAAGTTGTAAAACAATAGGGTGGGAATAAGAGATAAGACCTGGAAATGAAAAATACATAACTGCCTGCCAAATTCAGCCCCCCCAGTAAATGTGAAATCTTGTATTAAGATTACTGGATACTAATGCAGTATTTAGCTTGGATGGCTTCATGGCTGTCCTGTTGTGCCAGAGCCTGGGTAGCCCTATACTTAAGAGTTATGAGTGTTCCTTCCAACTAATTTCTCGGTTGGATAAATAAAAGTTTACATGCAAGAGGACTACTCTTAAATTAAGAAAATACCCTTCAAATAACAGTCAAAATTGAACACAGATTAACAATCTCAAACCATTTTGTGTATGGTCGGTTTTTTTGCAATCACGGCATTCTAAATGCTGTTGAAATATGTGACACTTTGGGGTGTGTATTGTTTGAACAGTACATTGTAGTAGCCTCTGTTTTTCAGAGTGCTCTTTGGGTTAGCCAAGCAGCTTGCTTAGCATACCAAAGCGTGTGTTGAAAAATCTCCCACAAGGGTAAACACACACTACATATAGACTTGAAAGGAGTAGGCTTGGATGGAGGAGGCAAAGTTTAACCAGCAGTAGCAGAGTGTGTGCAGTAGTGAGAGGGAAGATGTGTTTAACTACACCACCTAATTGTCAGAAAAAAACTGTGTTTGGTTGCCTGATATTGGAAACAATAATCTAAATATCAGTCCGCCATGTTGCCAAATTGCAGGAATTTTCAAAGTCAGAAACTTTCCACAGGAATTTATAGGAGTAACTTGGAATTTATAATAAAGGACTTAAATATAGCCTGGGTACTTGGCATAATTTTGGTTAAAACAGCCACATTTAATTCAAGTTCACTTGAATATCTATGCTAATTCTTGACCACACAGCAGCGCTTTGCTAACTGCAGGGCAATCGAGGCTACACTCCCTCAATGCATGGTGCATGATGCCCATGGCAAAAGATTATCAAAGGCACTACCTGAGGACTACAGAAAGTCAAGAAAGTTCTGATTAAACAATTCAAAATATTTCAAATTTCCCAAGCTTAACTTCCCATGGAATGGTTCTGTTACGTTCTATTGATAATAATCAGCTATCATGAAAATAAATAAATAAATAAAATAAATAGATAATAGACACACATACTGTGACAAAAAAATAAGTCAGGCTAACATTTTCATTGTGTTAAAAAAAAAAAGAAAAAAGAAAAAAAAAATGCTTTTGTGGGTAATCCATTAACAGCCAGTGCAAAGTACAAACCATAGACTATTACACATCACCTTAAAGGAAAGGCTGACACAACCTTTTAGTCAACCTGACAAGAGGAAAAGTAGCGTTAAGGCAGGCCTTTAGCTTTCTTGCAAACAGCTGCAGCTTTATCTCATTATGCAAGAAGTCGTAATTTTAATATCTTCAAAACCAATTTTTTATTTAAAAAAGCTTTGCCCATACACGGTACATGCAAACAGAGGAACGTGGTCTTCAGACCAAATGAACATGCAAATGAGCTGCTGAAAGTCAAAGCTTCTTTTTTAGTTATTCACTGGCTGATTAGTGATGGGGGCACCAAGAGACAACCGTCTGTGTTAAAAATTAAAAGTGCAAAAATTGCAGTTCCTCAAGTGTCCACTTGAGGCTGGCTCCTAAAGCCTGGGAAGCCTTGTTACGATATAGACTAAAGCCGCGTTTCCACCAAGTAGACCTGTTCGGTTTGTCTCGGCATGGTGCGCATTTTGTGGCGTTTCCACTGACTTATCCCAGGGACAGATCCCCAAATAACCAAGACAAGCCGTCCCACTTTTTGGGATTCTTCTGTATGGGTGCCAGACTGAACCGATCCGCTCTTGGAAGGTGGAGCAACACACTGCAGACGGTTGATTAGTCGAAAGAATCATCACTTAAAGTCCGACAGCGGCTCACAGACTTTTCTGAAACAAAGCTTGATTGCACTTTGTATTAAAGAGCTACATGCCAATCCCAGAGAGAACAAAATGCTGCATGTCCTCCATTTATGCTCTTTGTTTACTGTGTCACGTTTTTCTTCTTCTTTGGCTTTATTAGCCGTGTAAACTGTGTCGCACTGCTACGGCGTCACACTATTGTTTAACAGCTGCACCTTTCGGCATCCGGCTTACTACAAGAGGGCACCTGTTTGCGTTGCTGTGGAAACGCAAACAGGATCAGGCTTAACTGTACCAAACCGAGCCAAACCATACTGCTCACCATTTTTATCTGATGTACAGCACTTTGGTTAAATTGACATTTTGAGAAAGGGTTACCTCAGCTACATATTAGTCTTGATTTGTTATTTAAGTTTCATTACTTTTTTCTCACTTTTTTATTGTCAAATTGGTAACCAATACCAAAGCCAAGGCAAAGCAATGCATTTTGTATTACCGCCCCTCCATCCATCCATCCATCCATCCATCCATCCATCCATCCATCCATCCATCCATCCATCCATCCATCCATCCATCCATCCATCCATCCATCCATCCATGCATCCAGTCATCTATCAACTCTTTCCAGCTCTTGGGCTCAGTGGCATTTATTCCTTATAAATTACTGGTTAAATTTGAATATAAATGTATATGTGTGGATTAGAATCATTTTATCCAACATGTTTTTATCTAATATGAATTTTATATATATGACAATAATCTTTTTAGGTGATAAATACCAAGAAGAAAATGAAGAAAAAGAAATATGTCAACTCTGGAACTGTGAGTATGTCTTAACCGTAAACCAGGCCTGGCACTGTGCCTCTTTCTGCTCCTCACTTACCTCACTTCTGTCACATGCTTTTTTTCTTTCATGCATGTGTCGGCTCTAAGAAGAAGGTGCCAATCTGTGCTGTCTCAGATGTGAAAAGAAGTAGATTTCCTCATTAATTAACTTATTATCTTATTTCACAGCCAGTAATTAAAACATTGGTATAAAAAAAATGTAGTTGGCAGCTTAGCTGAAACAACAGTCTGATAGTTTTAGCCATGTGTCAGAAAACAAGGAAACAAGGAAGGTACTGTGGAGACACCACAAATTTAAACAAAAATCTAAAAACACCCCAAAAGAAAACTCCAAGCTGCAAAGTAAAACAGTGGGAGGAGGAGAATACCCAAACTACAACCAGAAGTCACTGGTATAGTCCTTTTATGGCCATCAATATCCAGGTAGCTGATTCATAGAGGTTAGAGTAAGGTTTAGTCATCTCCAGCATTAGTTATTGTTTTCAAAAGTGTAATTCATCATCATACTTGTTATTTTACAGACTGATCAAATATACACATTTATGTAAACAAAAATTCCTTAAGAACTTGGACATGTCTGTTCATTGATTCACTCGTCTACAAAAATCTATTTAAACTGAAAAATTCTGCTTTTTGTGTCCAACATTGATTTACAATTAGAATGAAATTAATTGTGGTTAATTTATTAATTGTTTTTTAATCAAGTCCCACAACAAGTACAAACAATTTGCATTTCAAGTAATAGGGAGTGGTACCGAAGGTATTT